>NC_059425.1:151851086-153051086 GCF_021028975.2 Sphaerodactylus townsendi | reverse complement strand
AGCAGAATGAATTCTTTGCATCTGTCTTCACCCAAGAGGAGGTGAGGAAAATTCCTGCACCTGAACCAAGCTTCTTAGGAGGCCGAGAATCTGAGGAACTAAACTGAAGATAGTGGTAGACAAGGAAGAAGTTCATGGCAGCCATTGATAAAACTAAATGCCACCAAATCCCTCTGGCCCAGATTGCATTCACCCAAGAGTTCTTAAAAAAGAGCTCAAGCATGAAATTGCTGATGTTCTCACTTTTAATATGCAACTTATCCTTGCAAATCCAGGCTCCATCCCTGAAGACTGGAAGATGACCAATTCGTCACACCAATCTTTAAGAAAGGATCTAGGGGGGACCCGGGGAAATTACAAGGCCAGTCCAGTTTGACATCTGTTCCTGGTAAAATTAGTGTGTGAATTTGTCATTAAAGATAAAATTATAAGAAAACATGTACAAAAGCAAAAGCCTGCTGAGAAAAGAGTCCAAGCATGGCTTTTTTGCAGAGGGACAAATCCTGTCTTACAAACTTACTAGAGTTCTTTGAGGATGTAAATAGGCATGTGGATAAGGGGGAACCAGTGGACATTGTCTACTTGGATTTCCAAAAGGCTTTTGACAAAGTTCCTCACCAGAGACTATTGAGAAAACTCAGCAAATGAAGGAATCCAGAGGGGAAGTCCTCCTATGGATTAAAAAACTGGTTGTGAGAAACAGGAAGCAAGAGTGGGATGTCAAATGGGAAATTCTCACAATGGAGAGATGTGGGGAGTGGTGTCCCCCAAGGATCCGTGTTGGGACCAGTGCTCTTTAACCTATTCGCCGATAAATGACACTGGAAGTAGGGGTGGGTAGTGTGGTGTAGGATTTGCAGATGATACCAAATTATGTAGGGTGGTGAGAACCACAAAAGGGATTCTGCGAGGAGCTCCAAGGACCTGTGATAAATTAGGTGAGCTGGGCTAAGAAATGGCAAATGCAGTTCAATGTAGCAAAATGCAAAGAGTGATGCACATAGGGGCAAAAAAATCCAAACTTCACATACACGCTACAGGGGGTCCAGTGCTATCAGTTACAGAACCAGGAGAAGAGGATTTGGCGTCTTAATTGATAGTTCCATGGGAATGTACCAAACTCAATATATGGCAGCTGTGAAAAAAAAAGACAAAGCTCTATGCTGGGGATAATCAGGAAAGGAATTGATAATAAAACTGCAAAGATTGTCATGCCCTTATGCATAAAGCCGTGGGAGTCGCGACCACACTTGGAATTACTGTGTTCAGTTCTGAGTCACCACATCTCAAAGGATATTGAAGAGACAGAAAAAGTGCAGAGAAGGGCAACAAGGATGATTGAGGGACTGGAGCACCTTCCTTATGAGGAAAAGGCTGCAGCGTTTGGGACTCTTTAGTTTGGAGAGAGGAGGCATACGAGGGGGGGATATGATTGAAGTCTATAAAATTATGCATGGGGTAGAAAATGTTGACAGAGAGAAATTTTTCTCTCTTTCTCACAATACTAGAACCAGGGGGGGCATTCATTGAAAATGCTGCTTGGGGAAGAAATTAGAACTAATAAAAGGAAACACTTCTTCACGCAACGTGTGATTGGTGTTTGGAATATGCTGCCACAGGAGGTGGTGATGGCCACTAACCTGGATAGCTTTAAAAGGGGCTTGGACAGATTTATGGAGGAGAAGTCAATTTATGGCTACCAATCTTGATCCTCTTTGATCTGAGATTGCAAATTCCTTAACAGTCCAGGTGCTCGGGAGCAACAGCCGCAGAAGGCCATTGCTTTCACATCCTACATGTGAACTCCCAAAGGCACCTGGTGGGCCACTGCGAGTAGCAGAGAGCTGGACTAGATGGACTCTGGTCTGATCCAGCTGGCTTGTTCTTATGTTCTTATGTCCTTATGACATAGGCAGTGCTTAGAGTTCTAGCTACCAGTCTACTCTAGTAGTGTAGAACTTAGAAGAAAGAAACCCATGAGATTTTTGATTATGAATTTCTATCCCAGCTCTTTGCAAAGAAAATGCTGAGACAGAGTTTCAGAGGCCTGTTGGGGAATCCTTCAGGGCCGCCTGGTGACACATCGAGAAAGATTAGGCGATGGGGAGAGTGGAGCTCTTTCAGAATGTTCCTTGCACTCAGACATCTTACATGATACATGGATTGGACTGTCTGCATAGTGAACAATTCCCTCATAACAGGGATATTATTTTCTGGGCATCCAAAACTCGCAGGAAAAGACTATAATTCCAAAACTGTGGGTAGGGAATAATAAATAGCTGATATATACGCACATGGCAAGATGGGTGAGCTTCCTTTAAAGAGTCAATCCATCTCATGTTGGGTCTTCCTCTTTTCTTGCCGCCTTCAGCTTTTCCTAGCATTAGTAAATTTCCCAGTGAGTCTTGTCCTCTCATAATGTGAGCAAAGTACAATAACCTTAGTTCAGTCATTTTAGCTTCTAGGGAGATGCAGGCTTAATTTGACATCGAATCCACTTGTCAAGAGAGTATTCATCTTGGAAGAATGTTCCAGCTTTAGCAAGTCCTTTGCCTTTGCAGGTTCAGAATGCCCCCACTCACAGCCACTTATTTCAAAGACAAGGCAAGCTTTATAAGACCATGCCTTAACATTTAAGAGTTTCTGATGGGAGAGGTTGGTCACTCATCTCCTGGAAGATTCCGTGTAGACAGCTCTCGAATTCATTGTGACTGTGAGAGGTCACTAGGTAATGGCCAGAATTTCCAATAAGAATGCTGAATTCAATAGTCTTGGTCCTTCTTTCTCTTTCTCTTCACTCCTTGCTAAGCTCTAGAACAGGGGTAGGGAACCTGCGGCTCTCCAGATGTTCAGGAACTACAATTCCCATCAGCCTCTGTCAGCATGGCCAATTGGCCATGCTGGTAGGGGCTGATGGGAATTGTAGTCCCTGAACATGATGCAGTGGGCTCTAGGAAGCCCCCCTTGCAATGGTCTGTACTGTTGGTGTCCTTCCCCTCACACAGCACTTACTTGTGCTGCTTGGTGGATCTGGGAGGGGAAGGTGGGGGTCTGCTGGGGGTGGGAGAGGAAGGCAGGGGGTTTGCTGGCTTTTGGGAGTAGGGGAGGGCTTCTGATTGCCCGCAGACAGCAGAGCCAAGATGCCCATTGACCATGCAAGTCCCCTCAAGAAGCTCTGGAATTAGAAGGCTGACTCTGCTCAGTTCATGGTATGGCAGGAAGTAATGTCTGCCTATATACTTGGTAGGTTGGATGAAGATAGAAAGGAGGATGAAGAAGTTCCTGTGGAGTTATTATAGTGCTCTGTGTTTCCAGAGATCACTCAAGGGCCAAGAAAGAGCCACATATGAGGTGAACTGTTGGGAGGAGGAGCTGGCACAGCAGGTATCAGTCAGGAGCAGGCAGTGGAAGGCACAGGGATTCAAAATTGATGCTGAGAAGCTTTGTAAGCTGTCATTGCTACTATGGTCTTTCTAAAATCTCAAGCAGCAAAATGGTCTGATGGCAGATTTGTCTTTTTGGCAGTCCGCAATGTCCCTAAAACTCTCCTGCAATACCACAGCTCAAATGTTTCAACTTTCTTCCTGTCAGTTTTTTCCACTGCCCACTTTCACACCCATGCATAGTAATGGGGAATACTATGGTATGGATTATCTTGAACTTGGTCTCAAGAGACACATCCTTACACTTAAGAATCTTTTCTAGCTCCTTCATGACTCCACTCCCAGACTCAATCTCCTGATTCCTCGCTTGCAGTCTCCCTTTTTGTTGATGATGGAACCAGATAATAGAAAAAACTTTTAAAAATTTCATTTCCCCAGTAGTCACTATTTTTGTCTTCTTGATGTTCATCTGTAATCCTACTTTACACTTTCTGTTTTAACCTTCATCAGTATCTTTTAGATCTACACTATTTTCTACCAACAAAGTGGTATCTACATATTGTTAATGTAGATTGTTAATGTTCTTTCCACCAATTTTCATGTCACTTTAATCTAAATCAAATCCAAGGCCCTTTCTGCAGGTGGAAGGAGGGCTTGGAGTCCAGCGATTACTGGCGCCGACCGGCAACGCCGAGACCGATCCGCATGTTGGTCCAAGCTGAAGAACCTGGAAGAGCGAAGCCTCTGGGGCGCCCGTCCCATGATGAACTCCTACCTGCTCTCCAGCCCTCCCGGCGTAATGTCGCCCGGGAGCCTGGGGACCACGCCTCCCCCCCTGCCCTGTGTTGCCTGCTTGCCCCTGGCGTCGCATGAGCAGGGGGCGAAATCCCAGAGCCTCGGCGATCGCGCCCCGAGGAGAGCTGGAAAAGCTGGAAATAAGTCGGAAGGGAGGGAAGTGGGGAAAGCCTGGAAGCCCGGCAGTTAAGCCTGGCAGCGGACTTCCAGCCCGGCGTTCCAAGAAAGTCGCGCTTTTCGCGGCGCCTCTGGAAACGCCTTGACTTGGCTTGCTTCGGTCGGGTGGCGCCAAAGGCCAACGTGGCCTGCAAGCCTGTGCTGGAGAATAATGCGAGCCTGGGAGACCCGAATGGCCAGCCACCACGTCTTGGAAGGGAGACCCAAAGTTTTCTAATAATATGCTCTGCATACAGATTGAAAAGACAGGGAGATAAAATACATCCTTTTCTGACACTATTGCCAATTGGAAACTATTATGTTCCTCCATATTCTGTCCAGCCAGAATATTTCATCCAGACTACAGGTTGCACATGCTCAGAGGCATGTATCTCCTACATAGTGAAGTTATAGCAAGATGACTTGCAATTTTTGATTTAAAAAAGGTACTAAACTGATTGAAACCTTTTTTTATTCCTTCCCATCATCCCATGACCAACTTACTCCTGGGCAAAATTCCAGCTGAAAACAGAGAAGGCATATCCAAAATAGTATAAATCTGTCCATAGTTTTCTGTTTAGTGGTTTCACTTACTGTGAACAAGAGAAGAGAAACAAAGAAATAAGAAAGTAGTAAAGAGACCAAAAAGAAAAAGTTAATGGGACAAAGCAGAAAGAAGTTAATTTGGTAAGCAAAAAATTAGCTGACTCTTATCCAAGTTTCTGGCAATCTTCCTTCTATTCCTTCTCTAGAAATCTAGGGGAAAATTGGTTTTATATTCATCTTATATTTCCAAAGGGCTCCAGCAAAGGGCTAGAGACTTTATTTCAAAATAAAAGCTGAGAATTCAGACATGGGACAAGGTATGAATATGTTTTCTTGTACCTACAGGCCTGCTGTCAAATATACAAGTTTTGTATTTGCTGAACTCATGGAATTTGTACTAAAAATTCAGATATTCCCTCAGGGGCTATAGTAATTGTGACAAATTTTTGATGCCATGATCAATAATTTCAGAAAGCAATCATAATTCATCACTCTAGTGCCAAAAGAAAAAAACCTGTAATTTGAGTACAAATTCACTGTATTCAGCAAATGTAGACAGAATGTAACTTCAGGAGCTGAAAACAAATGGTACATTTTTGGACATACTTTTAAATTTATTTTCTCCCAAGGCTTACAGACAGAGGACAGGAGGGAGAAGAATATGGCACTTATACATGGTGCTCTGACATTACAATTCTGGAGAGTTACACCTTTCTAAACCCATTGTCTTGAGTTAATTTAGAAAGGTGCAATTCTCCTTAACATTGCTCTGTGTCTTAGTTGAGCCTCACAGCAACCAGACATTTACAGGATCATTCTTAAATGCCAGATCAGAACTTGGACTTGAAGTTGGTTGGTCTGTTCATGGGGGTGTGATTCAGTATGAGAGAGTGGAGACCCTGCAAACTCCAACACAATCAGATTCCAGCATCCATCCAAGCCAGTTTTTGTGGACAACCTGTTTGTGAAACTATCTAAAAATGGCAAGAATGTAAAAAACATGCTTTTGGTGACCACCATTCAGCTTAGAAACTTCCTTCATCTGCTGATTAGTCAAACCGATGAAATAAATGTGTAGAAACCATCTGTTCATTTGAGGCAAAGTAATACTCTTATAGGCCTTAAACCTTGTAATGAAACATTGAGAAAGGGAAGATTGAAGCTCTTCATTTGCCTCCCCTTAGAATAATTTCTCCTACATGTATTTTATTAACTGTGGTAGATCAAGACTCACCTTTGGATTGTGGGGAATTTAGATGTGGCTTTTCAATGCTTAACAACTGATCATCATTAAACATTTTAGATAATATAGATTTGTATGATAAGTGTTTTGAAGACAAGATCTCATTACCTATGCACAATACAATTAACTCCATTTAACTAGGAAAAAATATGCCAGATTAATAGAAAGTACATAATGTAATTTTAATACCCAAACAAGATCAAGACACAACTTTGCTGAATTACCAAATAATAATTATAAGCTATTTGCTACAATTTTAGCTGATAGATGGAAAATTCTGTTTCAAGAAGTTATCCACAAAGACCAATGTGGCAACTGAAGGACAAAGTTAGAACAGTACTGGATGTGCTAGAATATTTGAACAAACAAACATAATGAAAAAGAAGCTGCTTTGATTTTCTTGGATGCAGAGAAAGCGTTTGATAAATTGAGCTGGTCTTAGCTATTTAAAGTTTTGGAAAGTATGGACTTTGGAGAGAATTTTATTAAATGGGTGAAATATTTTTAAATAGGTTTTATACATTTTGAATGGGGTTTTATTAATTTTAATACATTTTATGAATTTTGATAGATATTAATAGGTTTTATGGATTTTAAATTTGTTTCATTGCTATGTTGTCATATGTTGTGATTGTTTTTAGGTTTATCAATATTTTATTACTTTTATTTTATGTTGTAACCAATCCTGAGACCTTTGGGTGCAAAGAGGGCTAAAATACTTATAAATATAATAAATGTTAGAAATTGATTTATACATCACAAACAGTACAAATAATTGTTAATGGAGATTTAACGAAACCATGTGATACAGAAAGGAACAAGATAAGGATACCCACTCTTTTGAGATCATTTATTTATGACTTGAAGTTGATTTGGGAAAATCCAGTCAAGGGATTTGAGCCTTTAATGCCTAAATTTAAAGAATTCAGTCTCTGAGGTGGTTTAAATTAAAAACAAAACAAAAAACAAATGTTTTAACACTTGAGATATACTTCCAGTGGTTAGAAATGGAAGTTCATTCAACTGTGTGAGTTGATTTTCTCGTTTGGTTTTTGTACTATAGCTCTTAATAGACTGTTCAGTGGGGTTGTGTTTGCAGTCTTCTGGTAGTAGGTAGTTTCTCATTTTTTATTTTTTTTCTTGTCTAGGTAGTGGTCAAATGTCTTCCATGCTGTTTCAAAGAGCTCAGTTGGTAGGTCTTTCAGGAGGGTAGAGAGTTTGTCGATATTTCTGTATTCAATTAAGGAGTTCAGCGAGGGCTTAAGTTTTGGTGCCTTTTTGTTCTTCCAGTTTTGAGCTCCTTGGATTCTCGCTGCCGTCGAGAGATACAGAAACAAATTCATGTTATTAAGGCCAATGTTGACCTGAAAGGCAGCATTTTAAAATGTTGACCCAAAATACTCTGCATTGTTTTATGTACCTTCTTCCAAAACTTTTTGACCTTAGTGCAACTCCACCATAAATGGTAATAAGATCCTATTTTTCCCTTGCATTTCCAACAATGCGGAGAGTGTTTTTAATTGATTTGGGCTAATTTAACTGGTGTTAGATTCCATCTGTGGAACACCTTACTGAAGTTTTCTCTTAAGTCTGTGCTGTGAGTAAATTTATGGTGTTTTGTCCATGTTTTCTCCTACTTACTATATTGAATATTCTTTCCCAAGTCTTGGGCCCACTTTATCATGACATCTTTGATGACTTCATGTTCCAATTCTAGTTGGAGGAGGTGTTTGCAGATTTTACTTATTAGTTTTATCTTGAGGCCCTGCAAAATTAGGCAAAGTTATTTAATGTTTGTTCTAAGCCATTTTTCCTGGGGCTGTTCCTTTTTTTGCCTCATCCATTGCTTTTTAAATTTCATGTAAGGTAATTGGTTTATTCAGTATTTCTTGTTGATTTTCCATAAGCCTTGTAATTTGTTTGCTTTGGGGCTGTTTTTCATCTTCTTTGCTGTACTAGCAAACTGCTTATTGTCTCTTCCAGAGATACTGGAGTAACTGTACAGATGTAGCAGTCTTAGCATTCCCACCAAGTGAGTTCTGTAAAATTCTCCTAAGTTTGCTGTCTCTATAATTTATGAAACCTCCAGACTGATCATCACAAAGTATCTTAATGACCTGACCCAAGGTGAGCAGCCTCCATTTTATATTGCAGCCTTCTTTAAATCGAATGCCATCCGTGCCTGTTTGGCTAGCTCTTTTACTTCCTGCCAAGTCTATCAAATTCAAGTGAGACACCATGACAGCCCCATCACAGTTGGAACTGGAAGAATCCGTCTTCTCTTTGCTTTCAATTATCATTCTGAAGATTGTATGGGAACAGCTGCTTCTTGCATTCATTTTTGTCTCCCCATAATGTCTGGGGTTTTTTTGCCTTTTTGTAGCCACCTCATGACTTCCTCTGGAGAAACCACCACCTCTTCAATCAGATCTTTGACATGGATGGTCCTACTGATGTCTTCCCGGATTATGAGAGGTTTTTTCTTCATGATGTTATTACACAGTAGGTCTTTTATTGTCTCATTATGGATTTCCATATTTGAGATGCAAGGTAAGAACTTCCTATCTGGAATGCTACAGATTGTCTTGAAGACATCTTCAATTGCCATGGGTAAAATCCCTGGAGAATTTTTTGTTCCCAACATTGCATAGGTTTTGCCTGAAGCGGTCTGGCCATATGCAAAAATAGTTCCATTATATCCTTGAATAGCAGATTTTATAATTGGATTAGCCACTTTTTTATAAACTGCAGAGGTACTTTCTTCTGCATGAAATACTCGATCAAATGTGAAGGATTTTGCTCCATTACTTGAGAGATGCTGCATTTCTCACTTTTCCAGGTAATAGTTTCTTTGCCTCCCACCTCTGCATTCTCTCTTTTAATCAGCAGCCGCACCCTCATGCAGACCCTCACAGCATTCTCATCGGCCATCGCACCGGTGGCTCATGAGCCTTCAATTCTGTTTTTTGAATGGATTTTTTGGGAGGGTGACCTTTGTATAAATTGGTGTAGTTCTCCTACCTGCCTCTCACATTACAGGTCTGTTTCCAGCCAATTCCCCTAACTAAAATAGCTCAGACTAATTTGGGTAACAGCTCAATCAAGGACATTTTGGGTTCTTTAATAAGAGAGATGGAAGAGGTTTGTTGTTTTTGTAAAGCAATGGGGTATTCCCAGAGATGGAAAGATTTCTGCCCAAGTGATTTTCTTACACTTAAAATACTGTTCCTGGGGACAAAAAAAACCCCCTGGGAGCAGCATTTCATGAGGAATTTAGGGTTGTAGTGAGAGGGAAAAGATGAGAAAGTTGTACTATGATGGTAGGAAACCTTTTCTTCATAGAAAATACAGTGGTAGATCCACCCAAACGTTTATTTTATTACAACACTATATGTCTTAAGGACAGTTACTCTATATTTTGCCTTATTATTGAAATTTTTACTCCACAATCTCAGAATAACTGCAGGCATCAAGCTGGAGAATTTTCAATAGATAATGTTTGGCCTATAATAAATACATTAGTAAAAAAAATGTATAGAGACAAGATATGTTAGTCTAGTTAAAACTCTTTATCATATTGAAGTTCACTATTTATTTGTTTGTATGTGTGTGCATAGAGTCTTAGCTTTGTAAATTAAAATCTGTTTATGCTTTTGCAAAAGCAGCTATGCTAAATTAATGCTTCAACTTTTCTTTAAATGGAAATGTTTAAAATGCCATTAAAATTGAACAGGGTATTTTTCACTGTGAGAGAAACAGAAAGAAGTTGTTTCATTTCTCACGCAAGGTAAGGAGACCAATTAGCCTAAGTCTAATTGATACTTGAATTACACTCAAGATGATTTATTCTGTCGAGAGCTGGACTAAAAACATGCATGTTATATACAGAGTTTTGTTCGGCACTAGTAATATGGTTTTCTAGAGGGGGAAGTATAGACTGAGATTCATGTGGAAGGAAATATGGCCCAGGAGTGGGGTTGCCAACCTCCAGGTGGGACCTGGAGATCTTCCAGAATTTCAACTGGTCTTCTGACTACAGAGATCACTTCCCTTGGAGAAGATGGAAGTTTTGGAGGGTGGACTGTATGGCACTATACCTTGCAGAAGTCCCTCTTCTCCTCAAATGCTGCTGTTCCCAGGCTCTACCCTCAAATCTCCAGGAACTTCTCTGGCTATCCTACTGGGAGCAAACCAAACTTAGAGGGCCCTTCAGCCACACAGGTCAGCGCTGCAAGGGCCACTCATTTCAGATGAGCCAAAGATTTCCCTGGGCTCACCCATTGTCTTATCTGCAGTAGTAGGCAGTCTGTGTTGAATGCTTCTCAGTGTTATCTCTGAAGGGTCTGAGCCAAGTGACTCCCGCAGAACTCCACAGCTTAGTCCTGCTTTCTGATGGCCTTCAGTGACTTTCTAGGACAGCATTCCTCAGTGGGAACATC
The DNA here is from genome assembly GCF_021028975.2 of Sphaerodactylus townsendi. Taxonomy (NCBI): domain Eukaryota; kingdom Metazoa; phylum Chordata; class Lepidosauria; order Squamata; family Sphaerodactylidae; genus Sphaerodactylus; species Sphaerodactylus townsendi. The sequence goes on along the minus strand of NC_059425.1, from coordinate 153,040,524 downwards.
ACCATAGGTTAAATCACGGGTCTTCAAACTATGGCCCTCCAGATGTTCATGGACTACAATTCCCATCAGCCCCTGCCAGCATGGCCAAGTGGTAGGGCTCATGGGAATTGTAGTCTATGAACATCTGGATGGCCATAGTTTGAAGACCCCTGGGTTAAATAGACAGTCTGCACCTATTGCAGAGCCACAGGTGTCTTATAATGAGTCATACCCTTAGGCCTTCTGTCCATTTTAGTTATCCATCCAAGGTCTCAGGCAGAGGTCCTACTGGGAGCAAGGAATCAAAGGTAGTTCAATGATGGCCAGGCTGAGCCCCAGTAGTGGCAGCCAATCCTGCTAAAACTGCAGATCATGGTTGGCAGTGGGATATATGCAGAGGTGGGATCCAACTAGTTCTCACCACTTCTCTAGAAGTGGTTACTAATTTTTTTCTGAGTGCCAAGAAGGGGTTACTAAAGCAACCTCCCTGCCCAATAGGGACTGGAGGTGCGGGTGTGCGGCGGCGCCACTATTTGAATCCCACCACCATCGGAACCTGTTATTAAAATGTTTGGATCCCACCACTGGATATATGTGTGTGTGCAAAAACTGTGCATGTGAGTCTTGGAGTTGTTCCAACCAGGAGTCAATGACTATAAGGAGCAGTGACGTAATGTCCTTTGGGTAATGTGGGCAGCTGCCCAGGGCTCAGGAATTTTGCATGGCATGCTCCTGCGTTTTTATTTTTTGGTTTTTTCACATTTTGGCCTGCAGGGGGTGCATGTTTAGAGATATCGGCACCAAAATCTCAGAGTATCATCAGGATACCATGTTTGGTTCAGTTTGGTTCAGGGAGTCCAAAGCTATGGACCCCCAAAGGGGTAGCCCCTATCCCCCATTGTTTCCAATGGGAGCTAAGGAGATGGGGGCTGCACCTTTGAGGGTCCATAACTTTGGACCCCCTGAACCAAACTTTGCCAAACTTGGAGGGTGTCATCATTAAAGTCTCCTGAAGAAAAATTTGTGACTGTGCCTTCAGAAATATGCATCCCACAGGCTGCACCAGAAATTCGCCATTGACATCAATGGGAAAAAAATCAATGCAGAAGTAAGATTCTTGGGCAAATTTCTGGGGGTGCCTGTCAGGGGTAAAATTATTAAGCTATAAGCACCAAAATTTCAGGGTATCTTCAGGAGACTGTCCTGATGACACCCCCCAGGTTTGGTGGAGTTTGGTTTGGGGGGGGCAAAGTTATGGACCCTCAAAGGTGCAGCCCCCATCTCCTTAGCTCCCATTGGAAACAATGGGGGATAGAGGCTACCCCTTTGGGGGTCTATAACTTTGGACTCCCTGAACCAAACTGCACCAACCTTGGGAGGTATTATCAGGACAGTCTCCTAATGATATTCTGAAACTTTGGTGCCGATATCTTTAAAAGTGCGCCCCCTGCAGGCCAAATTCAAAACACCCAAAAAATAAAAGTGCATCCAAGAATCTCGGATGTTACTGGAAGTTCGGATCGCGCAGAGTTTGGAGGGGGCGGGCTCAGGCCCTTGGCCCTCTGAGCACCTCCAAATCAGCTCCAAATCTTGGCCTGATCTGTGGATCAGGCTAAGCCGAACAGCCAAACCTTACTGCCTGTGCTCCTCTTCTTGCCAGCCCTGCTGCGTCCTCGGATGGATCTTTGTGGGGTGGCAGAACTAGCAATCAGGGGTGCACATGCACCTGGCCAACCCACTGACTGTGCCGCTCTCCCCTGGATGCCGCTGCTGCCCGCTGCTGCCCGCTGCCACCCACCCGCCTCCCGCATCTTGCACCCTTTCTTCGGTAAGGGAGGTGCCTAAGTTCAGCCAGCAGGGAGGGGGGAAGCCACAAGCCACCAGGGAAGAAGGACGGGGGAGCTCTGCCGCCCATGGGGGGCATCAAACTCAGGTTTTACCCACGGCTCCAGTTTGCCTCATTACGCCCCTGATAAGGAGTGAGGGCAACAGTAAGGCATAGGTGGGTAAAATTCTTCACAATCTCCCCTGAGGAGCTGATAGAAAGGCTCTTAGATCATGTACAAGTTGCCCAGATCTATTTAAACAAACAGGGAGGATAGCCAAGGAGGACTCTCATCTTTCATGTTCCTGCTGCAAAGAGCTGTAAGTGACAAAAGATGGAGAAGTGTGCTGCAAACTCCTTTGTAGACTGTAGTCAGGAAAACCAGACCAGAAGGACTGAAACAGGAGTAGTTGAGAGTGGTGTGCCCTGTTATCTTGGTACAGTTGGGGCAGCCAAAGTGAGGGACCAGGAGTATCCCGAACACCTGTGGGCTGGACATGATTGCTTTGTAGGAAAAAAAGAGACCTTCTTGGCATGTTCTAAACTAAAGCCTCCTTTTTATTAGTAAGAAAAAGAATAAGAGGTGGATTTCTGGGACAGAGCATCTGAAATCCTGAAACAGACCTAGGAAATTTGATCACAGATATCCAAAGGGTTGAATTACAGGCTTTTTATGTGTGCAAAATAATATTAAACATTGCCACTGAGGGCCAATGTGATGGCATCCTCATTGTTGACATATGGACACCAACGCTATGTAAAAATGCTGTGTGGCTGCAGTGTGACAGGTAGAGGCATTGTTGTTCCCACCACCTTATCAAGTGTCATATCTGCTGCATTCCCCTCCCCTTGGCTGTTTCAGCACTAGAAAATGCATGTGGGGAGGACAAGAACTCTAAACAAAAATGTCCTTATGGCATTTTTAAATGACTTCAAAATGATGACCATGAGGCAGCTGTCATATCTGGTTTGGTCTGAAGTATAGTCTATCCTCATTACTGTATTGTATAATAATCGACCATCACCATAAATGAAAAGTAATTGTATCTTTGCAAGTTTTGTCTTTCTATATGTCTATACAAGAAAAAAAATTCTAGGGGCTTTGACAGTTACACAATTATGTAGAAATCATATACTAAGAAACCAGTAACTGGTAAATACAATATACAGTAACACAAAACAGTGTGCCATCCAAGACAAAGAGCAAAGAAAGAGCAACTGCCACACATACAGAATGTCCCATGTTCAATCTCAGAAATATGAACAATTTCTCCTGTGGAGCTCCGGTCCGCTGGAAATCCAAGCAAGGGCCCCTGGAGTTCATCCCGCCCCAGGTTCTTCAAAGCCAGGTGCTGGCCAGGTGCTAACCCTGTTACTTCTGTACTGGTTTAATGGTGTGTTCACTTCTTTATGTCCTGGAAGAAATTAATCTGCCTCTTTTGGACTGATAGATTCTTTTTTGAAGCTGAAACAGTAGTCATTGTACCCATTTTAAAATATGTATTTGTTATGTCATGGAAGGCAGAAAAGTAATTCCCACAGTCTAATTTTTCATATTATAAAAGGCGATGATTAATTTACAGATGAAGCTGTGAGTAATTCAGGCTTTTGCCTTCTTATGGGGGGAGGTCTTTGCATCATAAGGCATATTGTGCAGTGTTGATATGGTTGAAAGTGGTGACTTGACAGCCCTGTCTGGCTCTGTGATCCTATGTAGAGTTACTCCAGTTGAAACTCAGTGAAATCAATGGGCTTTGTCTGGAGTCTCTGCATTGGGTTGCACAGTGATTGTTGCAGATGTGAAAGAGAACCATCCCTTTTTAATACATGCCACAACAATAAGCTTTTATCTTGTAAATTCGGTCTGTAATGGATTCAGCCTGGCTAAATCTTCTTCTTGATGGTGGGTTTCTGCTTTCACATTCATCATACGTCAGCATGATTTGGTTCAAATCTGAGTCTGCTTCTTATTTTGCATTCAGATTTCTGCTTAATACTACTGCTCAGATTACAAAAGCTGCATTTGAAAATATGTAGCCTTGGCATCTAATATTGTGATTACAAAGAATTTCATAGGTGGGATTTGAGACAGTGATAAAGAGCTTGCAGAGTCCACTGAATGTCGATGTTGGCAAGCAGCATCCATCATGCCCTGTGCCGTGGCTCTTTGTTAACAGAATTGTCAACTTTTTAACCAGCCTTTGGTGTCTTTAACACCTTCAATCTGCATATGGATCGAAAACTGTATTGAAAAATGTCACCTGCTGCTACCTGAAAGTCCAGCTGTCAGGGCCCTGCAGGATCTCAGTGAGTTCCGCAGGGCCTGTAAGACTGAGCTGTTCTGCCAGGGCTTTGGGGAGGTTGGCCGCTGATGGCTCCCCCCTCTCCTTTATAATATCAGTGGATCCTGCCGTCCCCCCTTCCTTCCTTTCTTTCCTTTAGGGGATTTATTAGTAGGCGCCATGTGGTATACTGATTAGTGTGCTGCTTTTAATGGGGTTATTTTTATAGAAAGACAAATTAATTAATATTAATCAATTTTTAGTTCATGGTTTTATTGTGCTCTATTTATGTGTATGGTTCACCGCCCTGAGCCCTTCGAAGGAGGGCGGTCTATAAATAAATAAATAAATAAATAAATAAATAAATAAATAAATAAATAAATAAATAAATAAATAAATAAATAAATAAATAAATAAATAAATAAATAAATAGGCACACAGCCTAAATATAAGAATTAATTGTAATTTAGGACATCTGTTAAATATGATAACCATTTGTAGTGCTTTGGTGAGATCAAGGAATATTGATTATCTAAACATTTAATTGAGCGAAGCCTGCAGCAGGATGATACAGCTGCAGCAAGAAGTATTTCAGCTCCCAGAGAACTGGAATTATGTCTCTCTCTTTTTTTTACCACCACTATAGATAATAATATAATAGCAAAGAATCTACACTTAACAGCTTGTTAATGTCTATGGGGCAAAATAAAATTATTTTCTGCTGAAAAGGTCCTGTGATACAGCTGATAACTCAACATGAAGATGGTGAAATTGAGCTAAGAGGGTTTCACTTTTTTCCCCATTTAAATCGTTGAATTATGCAGCTAATAAGAAACTCAAAATGTATTGAAAGTTTAATGAAATTTACTGCAGTTTCACATTGCCTTTTTTCTTTCTTAAAGGGTAATTATAATGATGGGAATTCGTCATTTTGTAAAAAGAGGTTTAAAATAAATTGCCAAAAACAGGAAAAAAAAGAAAGAAAAGGAAGAATACAGGAAGTTCTTGCAGACTTCAAGAATGAATGCTGGGTCTTCTTACTTCAGAGATGTATTTTGTGTAGGGAAGGCACCTACTCTACCCCATCTGCCTTTCTCATGAAAAGCTAATTCCTTTGCTTTTCACTGGATTAGTGGTTTGAGCTGACTGCATAGCCTGAAGTGGTGGAGGAAATTTGTAGCTAGAATCTAATTTGTAGAGTTGGTTTAATTTGTACAGTTGTTAGAGTTTGTGTATCTTTGTCACCAATGCAAAGGATCCATTTGGCCGTGCAGTTAATTAATAAAAGCGAAATGAACAGTAGATCCATTTTAAGTCTGTGTGAAGTTCACATAGAATAAGGAAGACCTGTCTGAATTTTTCTACTGGAGTTATATCCATCAGCTTTGTGACAGGAGATAATTACTTGCTTAAAAATAATCATAGTTGTAGACTTTTTCTACTGGCAAGAGAACTCTGGATCTGCTACAAACCGGTTAGCCTGAAAATCAGAGCCAGAAGGAGAAAACCTCTTTTAATTATGTGTTGATTTAATTCCGGTTGAGATGCACAGTTCTGGATTTAGTTCCAGTTCAAGCCATTAACAACAACAGCACCCCGGTAAGTTGTATGAAGCCGTTAAGTCTAATTTATCATATACATTTGCTTATTACTAGGACAGACATCTTGATTATGCAAGATTAAACTGGCATATTAAAGAGCATATTAAAAGCCCTGTCACACAGCACAACCAGGCCTGACAGACTCCACTAAGATAGATCCTATGGAGCTGGACCTTCATTTTGTATAAATCTGCTCAGAATTATAATGAGAAAGTTCAATGCATCTCTCATTTTATAATTGGGGCAAGGATACACATTCAGGTATATCTGAGCTCCCCCCCCCCCGAAAAATACCTTACTGGTACTTTCCCAGTACTTTTAAAAGCCACATTACACCCCCTCCCCAACCCTCTTCAATGCTATCTAGTTATCCTGATCCTGGAATGCTGAATAACAGTGCTTTCAGATCTCCAAAGTTGGCCTTTTCCTGCTTTTGGAGGTTGGGGGGGAGGGGGAAATGCAGTGCTCTTTGTCCAATCCTAGGAGTTGTTTCATAGACTGCTTCTGTTTCATATTCTTTTGAGCATGGACTAAGAACACAAAAGTAGGCCCTGCCTGCAGTGAGGCTTCAGTATAGTGAGAAGTTTTTGGAATGTGCACTCCCAAGCTTCAGATGCTGCTCCTCTGGAAGTCTCCTTCTACTGCTGCATGTGAGTCTGCAGCTGTCTTGGATTTGCCTGCTTGCCTGGAGAAAACGGATTAGAACACATTGATTTACTTTAATGTTATGTAAAGTTTTCTTTGTTACATTTGTTGGACAGTTTAGCCCAAAGACAATATCTTGGAATTAAGTCAAAAGCTTTCTTAAGATCCATAAATGCAGCATAAAAACGACCCCATGGGAAAGAGGAGTATTTGTTGGCTAAATGGTATAGTGTGAGACATTGTGGATTCTGCACAGCACAAATATAATGTCTTTGGGATGTTATATATATAGCATTTTGGGGAAGAATTTCACACAGCTCTCTCTCCCAAAACAAGTTCAGCCATTTTTTTTTCTCAACCTGGGTTTTCCAAAGATTGCTAAAATAGCAGGCAGGAAATCCTTTATTTCTCCCTCCAAACCTCTTACTTTTGTTTCCCTCGCTTGCACCCACCATTATGTAGGCTGTAGGAGATTCTCCATGGAGATTCCCTATGGACATTTTCTCTGCTTGCATCTCACCCATTTGCTATTTTTGCGGTCAAAAGTAAAGGAATAAAGTTTGTTTAGCCTAGTGATCCTGTCCATGTGTCATTTTTCCTTTTTTTTGTTTTGAAGGGATTGTCTGTGAAGCTATGGCAACACAACCAGAGAAACTGCACTATGCACATATTTGTAGCTTCTACTTCATTCTCTGTACTCAGTGTCAACCCCTCATTATCGAACCTTTGAGCCTGTTGGTAGGTTGGGCGGCGGTGAAAATGGCCTAGTGGGCCTAAAGGCCTTTTATTTCCTTCTGTTCAGCTCTTTGCTTTTGCTGTTGGGTTGCTTGAGTTCTGCTGTGGTCAAACATTTTTGGTATTTTTTTAGGCTTATAAGAGAGAAGGCTCTGGGAACTTTGTTGCTTAGCTTATTTTCTCTGGTTGTTTTATACACACCCCCTCCCCTGTTTTCACTTTGTGCTGATTTTATTGGTTAAAAGGGTTTCTGTTCTGTTTTTGAGTTGTGAAAGAGGCTTGGGGCCTTTTTCTGCTCCATTTTCTAGAGGGTTGATTGGTGGGGAGTTCTTTTCCTCTTGGAAATATTGTTGGTATCTGTCACTGGAGAAATTGGCAAAAATGTATAAAAATGTTTTGTCAGTGCATGCTGGAAATGTGATCATCATAAAGAGACTTTTAATCACTTATGGTAGACTTGTAGTAAAGCTAAAAAAGGATTACAAATACATTCAATATTAATAACCAAATAAAACCAGGGGATTTTTCTTTTGGACTAATGGGCAGACACCTTGAAAAAAATGGAATTTTGAATTTATATATGGCAGCAGCAGCAAGAATATTATATACACAAACATGGAAAACTTCATCTATAGCAGAAGAATAACTTATGAAGCCCAGAAACCACACAGCACCCCAATGGCTTATGAAGTTGCTGAGTTGGCAGAGATGACTAAACTTCTTTGATTATAGAAAATAGCTTATTTAAATTCCTGGATATTGGATACTTTTGATTGACTTATTGAGTACAACTGAAAAAAACACCCCTGTGTTGACGATTTCTGGGTTTGAGAAATAGAAGATGAAGAAAAAAGATACCACAGAGAAAAGTTTGATTAGTAATAATAATTAAGAATTAATTATATAAAGGTAACTACAGAGTAATTAGTAATTGAGCCCTTTGGGGATGGGCGGGGTAAAATTTAAAAACATAAATAAATAAATAAATAAATAAATAAATAAATAAATAAATAAATACATTCTTAAGTGTGTTAATACTAAGTTCAGATGAGATCAGCAGACCCTTTGTTAAATGTGTTTTCTGTGATTTCTGTGATTTCTGTGATATATAGATCTTATATTTTAAGCTTTAATAATCAAAACTTTTAAGTACAAAGGAGCAGTGTTTTTCACCAGGCCCTTATGCACAAAGAAGCGTTAACAGCACAGGAAGTGAGCGCTGCAGTGGGAGAAAGGTTCTTCAGCAGCTGAAAGAAGCATGAAGAGAACAGTGCCATAGGATCCTCATCTACCATGACTTATGTGAATCTTACCCTTTATTTAAGTTTTTGCTGTTGTTGTCTGGATACAAGGACCCCTATCTTTGCTGGATCTGCAATTCTGGATCTGCAATGATAATAGTATCAGTAGCTTGGGAGCTTCCCTTTGTGGCAGGCTGTGATGAAGTTGTTCTGTTACCGTATCAGAAGCCACACCTGACTGTGAAAAGGATCTTTGATCTCCTGGAGGGAGAACAGGAAGGCCTATGCAAATGTACCAGAGTAAAACTTCGAAAGCCTAAATTACCTCATGGTGGGAACAGAGTTTTCCTGGGCCATGACAGACAAAGGCTGGGAGATTCTACCTTGGGACATGGCCAAAGAACCATTTCTGGGCCATGGGCTCCCGAGATGAGAACAAAGGAATCCTATGAGAATGTATTATGCTGAGGAAACTATGTGAAAGCAATCTTTTTTTTATTTTATCGTTTGAAATAAAGACTTTAAAAACTCAGCAGTTGGAGTGCTTGGTTGGAAAAGAACCCAGATTTCTAGAGGCAAGGCTGGAGCCCTCAGTCTTGAGCTCGTGACACAAGCATAAAACTTAAAATAGCCATTTTTTTAGAATACCAATGAGTGCAACTGAAGGAAGGTTTTGCTTCTATATATATAGACTCTTTTATTGTGTGTTTGGGTTGAGTTGGTAAGGAGGCCACATTCATACCGACACATGTCTCCCTGACAACACACAGTAACAGAGTGGGGGCAAGGGCTGTTGAATAGTTTAAAATGCCCACTGCACATTTGTGTGTGTTTGGCAGGTTTGCCTATAAAAATGTGAATGGTTCAGGTCAAGCTGTGGAATGTTCTGCGATCACTATACTCATAATGAACGAGCCAGTTGAATTGTTAATTGGAAATATAAATTGCAGTTCAGTGAACTACTGCTGAGCTTTCTTATCTGTGTTTGCAGGAGCATCAAAATCCTTATAACTACTTCTGTGGAGAATTATTCAGACAACCCATTAGCCACAAGCATGGTGTAGTCCAGGCTGTTAAAACCAACACAGCCCTACACAAAATCAATCTCTAAGAAAATAGATAGCTGGAGAGAAAATACTGTTGTGGTAATAATCTGAGGTAATAGTTGCTCTTACTCTATTGGTAAATGAAATCCAGTTGAAAAGCTGAATTTCTTAAAGCAATTCTGGGAGCAATTTTTTTAAATCCAGTTGGTTATGACCAGTCTGGTTAATACACTTAGGACTAAACTACACAAGACTTTTTAAAGGAATCAGGTCCAGGTTCCCCAGAATATAGAATACTCAATGTGAAGCTTCAAAGCACTACAGATAACTCCTGCCAGGGCCATTTTGGTTTGGGAAAATAGTGTGTGTTTGTGGGGGAGGGAAGAAAACCCTTCTTGCCCACACAGTTGCCCCAAGCCAAATTGGGACCCCCATAGGCTACAAAAATCACATTCTCTGCAGCTGCTGTGTGACTGTGAAAAAAGTGTCCCTTGACTAAGCTTGTTAAAAAAAATCCTGTGAAAGGTTATTCAAGACCAGACTTAAGAATCTTTGGGGGACCCAGGTGCCAAGCATTCTTTCTCAAATAAGTTCCACTTTACAGTTTCAGCATTTAGTTGAATGTCTATAGGGCATTTTCCTGTTTTGTTTTGCTGTCCTTGTGATATAGCCCCATGGTGCAAGATTTTTGTATTAATTACAGGAAGAAGCAGATACATTTTATGTTTATGATAAAATATTCACATAACTGGGGAAGCTTAGCTTTAAATACAGCCATTATTTACTTCACTTCTATAGATGACCAGATGGTTTTTGACTTTTAATGGCACATTCATTATTTGCTGTAGCTCTATTGTTCAGTTGTCTAGCTGTTTTATTGCAAGTGTTTCTTCATCAGCAGCTGTCAATAAGTTTTGTAAGGGATTTTTGTTTCTATAGATTTTTAAAAATCCTTTGTTGCAATATACCTGAAAATATTTGGGGGGGACTGCTTTGATTCAAGATCAGACTACTCTAACAGATCCCATGGTGGTAAATATTTCAGATACCACAAGACAGCTGGATGGGTTTTTGTGAATGTTGAAGTAGAAACCATGAAAATGAGACTAATGGAATGTGTGGCTTCATATTGTTTGCTTTAACTGGTGGTATTTATTTAAGATCTCAGACAGAAAGAGACCATTTACCACTAGGGCAATGGAACCTAGCTTACCCAAGTGCTTGGTTTTATTTGAGCATACAGCCTTGCAAGATAGGTGGGTGTAGGCCTGACAACAGAAAGATATTTCCCTGTCAAAGTTATAAATAATTTAGAAACCACTGATGTAGGCAATAAGCAGTATTTTTTGTCAACTGGATATGATGAATCTGTTCATTTTGTGTGAATTACAGAATTAAATTTGAGTGACCAGTGGATTGAATCCAGACTGTTAGACTTATGTCTGACAGTTTTTAATAGTGAGGGGAAATATGCTGAGATTTTTAAGACAGTTATTAGAAAGATCAGTTATAAAAGAATCAATTTGTAATTAATTAGCTCATCACTTTCCACTACGTTATTTTTCATCAAGCTTGAATGTCACATTCTTCCTCGGCCCAAAAAAACCTCACAATGTTGATTAAGGGAAAAAATGTCAAACTGACAGGATATTAGAGAGCGCAACAAAGGCAACTGAGGGTTCATGATTTACAGCGTTCACAAGCATTATACCTAAAGAAGTATTTCTACATACCAAAAGTAAGTTAAGTCAATAATGTATGCCATACTTTTCAGAATGAGAACCCTTTGTCCTTGTATTACATTGCCATGATGCCAATATACGTAAAAATTCCTGTCATAGCACTGGAAGTCTTTAGGGAGTTTGCGAAAATGACTTTTTTAAAAGATTTGAATGTGAAAGCGTAATTGCACAACTGCTGACTGCTCTCATGACACGTTGCAGCTTTGATTCCCTAAAAGCAAAAAAAAAAGTTTGTTTTCTTTAGTGCCAAGATACTACATTTTTTTCATTTTTTAAAGAAAAAATCCTGTCAGCTCTGATTTCAATGGTTCCCTGCTCCTGTTCATAATCGTTATTATGTTGAACAATCATCATGGATTGCAGTGCGAATCTTCGTGGCACACAACGATCCCTTCTCTCCATTCGGAAAATAGACCACTTACTCCTGCCTTTCGTCTTCCATTGTTTAGTTGATTGCTTATTACTTTCATGACATAACGATTCCACTTTTTGACACCTTTGCAATTGGACTAAAAGCTTAAAATCAAGCATTTGAAGCTAATACAATTCTTACTTGTATAGTATTCGATGCTTTCAGCAACATAAGATATGTTAGCATTTATTTCTACTTATAGAAATTGTGCCGACAGCTTGTCAACATCCTTCTGTACTTTAATGTTCATGGATCCACACTAAATTATCCATCAACAGAAAACATTTTGAAAAGCAGAATGCAGATTTTCTGCCACCTACTGAGCTCCCCAAAATTATCCTGATTCTCCCCCAGGCGCAGTTCCATGGGCTGCAGTGGGAGGCGGAACATTTCAATTCTTCTGCTGGAAGTTGCACAGGTACATGAATGTGGATACTGGGTGGGAGCCAGTTTCCACTAACAGAAGGCACTTTTGGCAATGCAATGGAAATTCTCCCTGCAGCTTCAGCCTACTGAGCTAATCCTGGGGAAAACGAGAATCATTTCAGGGAGTTCAATGTGTTGCAGCTGAAAGGGGAGGGAGAAAATGTCCTTTCCATTGGCAGAAGTACCTTCTATTAAAGGAAACCTGTCTGTGGCTTCAGTTGAACCGGGGCATTTTGTGTTGACCAGTTAGCCATATTCCAAAAGATTCTAACATTGTTCTGTATCTAGGTGACCCACTTTTTGTTTCTCGGGGTTTGTGTGACAACCTCTCAAACAGAATGGAAAGCTAAAATTACTCTCATTTTAAATTCACATGCTTAAGAAGTATGAGCTATGGGTGTTTGATACTGGCTTTGTTTACAATATATGATTAAACAACACATGTATACACTGGTTGCTGTCAGGTAAGACTATTGGTCCAGCTTGATGTTCACTCTCTACTTAGATGGCCATTGTCTCTCCATGGTCTTTCTCGGAACGTCCTACCTGAGATCACTTTTAATTGAAGATGTCAGAGATTGAATTTATGATGTTTTGCATATAAAGCATCTCCTTTGCCATTGATCTAAGGGTCTACTTCCAAGCTATACTCATGAAATATACTGAGTTAGACTATTGATCCATCTTACTTGGAGTTATCTACTCAAAGGGCAGCACTTCTCAAGGTGTCAGATAGTGGTCATCATTGTGTTGTATGTAATAGAACAGTCTGCTCTTCCCCTGTTATTTGTGTGATTAAGTTTGGCTCCATTGGATGGAGATCTTGGTTTCAGTTCCCAGTTCTTGCCTATCAGCCAAAGCTGATGGGTGTAAGAGTTGTTTATCTTGTAAATAAAAAGCTGTTGCTTTGAACCAGCTTGTCTCTTTTGAATGGTCCTAAGAACCAGTGCTTGGGTGGGTACTATAGCCCAGGGGATACTACAAACACTGCTGCCAGAAATAATTTTAACTGAAGAATCCAGGGATAAAGCTTGGACCCCTCTATGTATAAAACATCTGTTCCACCACTGAACCACAGGTTCTACCATGGCATGTTCTCCTTGTGTCTCCTTTCTGTTACAGAACTAAATGATTTTTCATCATGCTTGAAAATCCAATGAATGGGGGGGGGGGGGAGGATCATTATGAAAAATGCAGGAAAAATTAAATGTCCTGAAAAGAATTCCTTGCAAAGTATCCAAAAACAAATCTTCTTAAACCTAAAGGGGGGGGGGGGGAACCTGCAAGATTTTGACAGTGAGGCATGTTATTCCAGAGGAAATGCTTTACATAACAGAATACAATAGAGCATTACTTTACAGAAACCTCAGGAGGACAAAACAGACCAAACAGTTTCTGCTTCTGAACACAGCGTGCACCTTCCAATACATTCAGAAATGTATTGCAGCACTGTGGCTCAGAAAATAACTGAGAAAAACCTATTGCTGTTTCAGATCTAAATAAGAAAGCCTGAGAAATAAACTTGAGCCTGGGAGCGAAGGTCTGAGAACCAAAAACAGAATCATTAAGAGGCAATGCAGAGGGGAGAAGTCAGTTGACAGAACTGAAGCAGAAGATCCTCTGATGGTGTTAAACACCAGGGACAGTGTGGGAGACTCCCGGCTTTCCAGAAGTCAACCTCTGCTTCCTTCAGCATTTTAACACTACTCTGCTACTAAAATAAAATGGAGATTCAGCTGAGGAGTCCCACAGGATTGCTGTAGTGACTGTACAAAGCCCAAATCCTGGTGTTTTTATTTTCTCTGAATTCATCAGACTAGCAAGGCTATCACACATACACAGGCAGAGCATCTCAGCAGCACAACTATAATATTGTTGAATTTGACACTGCTAGCCATATGAGAATTTCTTTCAAGATCTTTTAAGCAACGTAACACTTCAGGAAAGGGAGCAGTCCAACAGAAGTCTCACCTTTACATTTTTTTCTCCCTCTCACTTCAACAGTCTCACCTAGCTTAACTCAAGGCAAGACCTTTAATAGGAAATGGCAAATAATTAGGTTTGCCAACTGCCAGGTGGGGTTTGGAGATCTCCTAGAATTACAACTGGTCTCCACACTATAGAGAAAGGTCCCCCCCCCCCGTGGTGGAGAACCTATGGCACTCTAGATGTTCATGGACTACAATTCCCATCAGCCCCTGCCAGCATGGCCAATTGTAGTCCAAGTACATCTGGAGTGCCATAGGTTCGCCACCACTGGGTCCCCCCACCCAAGAAAAATGGCTGCTTTGAACATAAGAACATAAGAACAAGCCAGCTGGATCAGACCAGAGTCCATCTAGTCCAGCACTCTGCTACTCACAGTGGCCCACCAGGTGCCTTTGGGAGCTCACATGCAGGATGTGAAAGCAATGGCCTTCTGCTGCTGCTGTTCCTGAGCACCTGGTCTGCTAAGGAATTTGAAATCTCAGATCAAGGAGGATCAGGATTGGTAGCCATAGATCTACTTCTCCCCATAAATCTGTCCAAGCCCTTTTTAAAGCTATCCAGTTTAGTGGCCATCACCGCCTCCTGTGGCAGCATATTCCAAACACCAATCACACGTTGCTTGAAGAAGTGTTTCCTTTTATTAGTCCTAATTCTTCCCCCCAGCATTTTCAATGAATGCCCCCTGGTTCTAGTATTGTGAGAAAGAGAGAAAAATTTCTCTCTGTCAACATTTTCTACCCCATGCATAATGTTATAGACTTCAATCATATCCTCCCTCAGATGTCTCCTCTCCAAACTAAAGAGTCCCAAACGCTGCAGCCTCTCCTCATAAGGAAGGTGCTCCAGTCCCTCAATCATCCTCGTTGCCCTTCTCTGCACTTTTTCTATCTCTTCGATATCCTTTTTGAGATGTGGCCGACAAGGAACTGGATACAATTACTCCAAGTGCGGCCATACTGACTTTATATGGGACATGACGATCCCTTGCAGTTTTATTATCAACTCCTTTCCTAATTATCCCCTAATTATTTCCTAATTGGAGGGTGGACTTTATGGCATTATAACTCACTGAGGTTCTTCCTTACCCAGCAGGGGTGTATGCTCTGCAAAGACCGCCCTGGGCAGAGCTAGCAGCCCCCCTGGGCAAAACCTGAGTTGGATGCCCCCACCCCACCCCATGGGCGGCCACTCCACCACGACCAATTTTTTGCACCAGGACATTGGTGCCTGCAGGGGGTGCATTTTTAGACATATCAGCACCAACATTTCAGCATATCATCAGGAGACTGTCCTTATGCTACCCCCCAAGTTTGGTGAGGTTTGGTTCAAGGAGTCCAAAGTTATGGACTCCCAAAGGGGGTGCCCCATCTCCCATTGTTTCCAGACATTGTTTCCAATGGGAGCTAATAGGAGATGGGGACTACAGTTTTGAGGGTCCATAACTTTGGCCCCCCTGAACCAAACTGCACCAAACATGGGGGGTATCATTAGGGCAGTCTCCTGATGAGACTCTGAAAGTTTTGAGACTGTGCCTTCAGAAATGCCCCCCCCCCCCCCATGGACAGCAATATAGAAAACTCAATGCAGAACAAAGATTCTTGGGCAAATTTCTGGGATGTTTCTGCAGGGGGCGCATTTTGGATGTATCGGCACCAAAATTTCAGGGTATCATCTGGAAACTGTCCTTATGGTACCCCCAATGTTTGGTGCAGTTTGGTTTAGGGGGTCCAAAGTTATGGACCCTCAAAGGGGGTGCCCCATCCCCCATTCTTTGCTCCCTGGGAGATGGGGACTGCCCTTTGAGGGAGTCCCATAGCTTTGAATCCCCTGAACCAAACTACATAAACAATGAAATGGGGTACCATCACATCTCCAGATGATACCCTGAGGTACAGGTGCTGACTCCATCCTCAAATGCACACCCTACAGGGACATCCTAGAAATTTTCCCAGAAATCTTTGTTCTTCATTGAGTTTTCTATGACCCTATCCATGGGAGCCACAACTAATGGGGGGGGGGGCACATTCTCTGAAGGCATGGTCTCAAGAGCTTTCAGGGTCTCATCAGGAGACTGCCCTAATGATACCCCCCAAGTTTGGTGCAGTTTGGTTCAGGGGGGCCAAAGTTATGGACCCTCAAAACTGTAGTCCCCATCTCCTAATATAATTAGAGAAACAATGGGGGATGGGGGCACCCCTTTTGGGAGTCCATAACTTTGGACTCCTTGAACCAAACCTCACCAAACTTGGGGGGTAGCATAAGGACAGTCTCCTGATGATATGCTGAAATTTTGGTGTCACTAGCCTAAAAACTGCACCCCCTGCAGGCCAAAAATGGAAAACCATGAAAATACCCAAAAATGAACCCAGCATTTTGATGCCCCCCACAAGGTGATGCCCTGGGCAGCTGCCCACCTTGCCCAATGGGCATTATGCCAGTGTTACCCAGCCAGTCTTCTCAAAGCACTACACTGAATCTCCAAGAATTTCCCAACCTAGAGTTGGCAGTCCCACAAATAACTTTAACAGGTGCCAAATAGTTATGTGTAGCCTTTATATGTCACTCAACGGTTGTGTCAAGGTAAAAAATATTATTGTACAGTTGTTTTTCTAGGAATAAGCTGTATATCAGTGTTCTGTGGTTTGGATATATTTCACTGATCAATAGACCATCTCTCTATTAAGTCACCTTCTCTAACCAACACCTCTTTTTATTGGGACACTTTACAAGCAGGTGTTGGTTCCAGGCAGGTATTTTTGTTTTATTGCTTGTGCTGCATTTAAAATGGCCAATTTGTCCCCCTTTTCAACTATTTCCTGTAAACAATAAAAATGATCTTTGGGATTTAAAATCACCTCATCTTCCTTTCCAAAATATTGGTTTGAAGCATACTTGTAGACTCTCTCCAAAATACTGTCCAGCTATTTAAACGAAAATCATATAATTTCTGATGCTCAAGCTGCATGTAGGAAAAAAAAATCACTCTACCATAGATCACGGCCTGGTTCTTGCCCATCTGGCAGAAATATTCTAGGCCCATGTATGGCAAACTGCAGCCTTTATGAATTTTAGGGCTGCATTTGATTCAATTTATAGGGCTAAGCTATGGAGGAAGTTAGAGGCAGCCTTAAGAGAGAAATGATCTTCCAACAGTTCATCAGAAGTAACTCAAGCCAATGTAGCAATAATCATTAATAAAATTGATCCAATTCCCTCCACGCATTTCCTCCCAGAAAAGGCACAATGACAAACACCAGTGAATCTTTCAAACACAATTTCTTTAAAATGCATGAAAATATTTACTCAAGCAATGATGAAAATTCTTAGATCCATGGATGGGGTTCAACAATATAAAGTAGATTTTAGTCACTATTTAAGTGTGACTATTCATCTTTATCTTGAAACTTCTCTTTCTGTGGGATTTGGTGTCAATCGTACTTTTTCACAGCAGCCCCCTCCTTTTCATCATGTGTATTAACAATGCAGTAGTATCATGACTTCTTTCTTGGATCCAGATTTCAGAAGTTGTAAGCCACACTGACAGCCTCCCAGCATGACAGGGGAAAATTGTATCCGCATTAGAGAAACTGAATTTGCAGTTGTACATTATTTATTCTCAGATTTGTCCCCAATAAAATAGTTTCTGTGTTGAACCCCCTTTACTGTATGTGCACTTCTTTTGAAACTCCAGACAATTCCCATTTCTCTTGTAAAACAATATCCTCTTAATTGCCTCAGAGATCAAATTTGGACTATAATGTGTCAGCTACCTGTCATTGGGGTGCCATGGATAGAAATCAAAATCAAATTATGCCTTTGCTGGTATGAGGATACCTTTGATTAAAGGCTCACTGGTGAATCACTTTTATCCTTCAAAATTTATATCTTTGATACATATGAAGTCTTTCTTTTGTGTTCTGTTGCGTTCATTGAATTTGAGCCTGTGATTTATTAGATATTTATTAAAATGAGCAGTTTGAGAGACGTTGTTCCCAGAGAGTATGAAAGGTGACAATATAATCTAGGTGAAGGTTACATACAGATTTGTAATATTATGTATACTAGTTGCTACAATCAAGTCTGTCAACAGCCAGCAGTATAAGCACACACACACACACACCCACCCCATTACTGGCTCAGAATCCCTTAAGTTGAGTATGGTAAACAAGTTTTACCCATCTTAAACATGCCGTTTCTTAGCATTTTGTCAATTAAACCTCCTTTAGAGGTGCATTTAACCTGAGACTTGCTGTACTCATCAGCTGCTGATCTCTTTCTCCATGGTTCTTTATGGCAGACCATGGAGGTAAGCAAGGAATCTTAATAAATGAAAGGGGAGTCTATGGCTGTTTCTGCAAAGCCAATTACAGCGTTGTGCCGTTGGCGTTATTGGCAATGCTGCAGCAATGGAGCGTTTGCATGGGTGGGCGCTCCGTAGACAGTTAGTGCATTGGCTAAACCTTTGCGCTTCACACGGCTGCTTTTTGCAAATGACATTCTTTTTTTCCCAGGGTAGACATCACAAGCGTTTGGCTCCAGGATTAGCCAGTGTGGGTCACCATTGTGGGGGCCAGGCTCTGTGGCACCACACCAATTCCTGCCAGGCACTTTGCACGATGCTGACTGTGGAGCACTGTTGTTGAAAAGACACTCTCAGTGAGCAATTTTCAAATAAAACGTTGTGGGCCTGCTGGAGTGTTGCTGCATCACTGCAGCATCGTTTCTGCAGCAACGGCCATGCAAAGTCTCCACCTGTAATGCTGTTTTTACCATCCTTTTACCGGCTTTTTTGGCCCGTGCGGAAATGGCCTGCAACTTAGTGGCAGAGCATCTAGGTCATATGCAGAAGATCCCATTTTCAAATTCCAGTGTCTCCCGTTACAGGATCTCTGGTATCAGTTTTTTTGGAAAGGCCCTGGAGATCTGCTGCTGTCCAGAGTATTGAGTTAAAGGGATCAATGGTTTGACTAAAGCAGGTCCATATGTTTAGGGCTGCAGATGTCACTTCTTCTGTTCATATAGCTTGATGGTTCTACAAAAGGGTGGCCATAGACCAAGCTTTAGGGAAAATGTTGTTGACTTATTGTGAAGCAGCTTCATGTGCCAACACTTCTTTGTGTTTTCACATTTGTATGTGCATCCCTATTTCTCCTTTGTGTTCTGTCTATCCACAGTGGTGACTGGTGTATGTGTTTGAAGCTTAAGGCCCTTTCCGCATGGCCCAATAACAGTGCCCTAGGGATGGCAAAAACGCTGTCCCTAGGGAGCTGTTCGCATGGGAGGCGCAGCTGCATCGCAGCCGCGCCGCCCTCGCTCCCCCCCAGCGGGGTGAAGTCACTGTTTCCCAACCTCGCTCCCTGAGCGAGGTTTTTGGGAAACAGCGGCTTCCAAACGCTGCCGTGTGAAGGCAGTGGCTGGAAGGCCCCATTCCCCCCTTTCCCAAATGCCTTACCGTGTTCTCCAGCCTCCGACACGTCGCACAGGCCAGGGGACATGCCCCCCCCTGCCCTGTGACTTCCGAGCTATCGCACAGGGCAGGGGGCCATGTCCCCTGGCCTGTGCGACGTGCCGAAGGCCGGAGGACACGTTAAGGCGTTTGGGGGACAGCGCAGCCTGCATGGAGGCTGCGCTGTCTTCCCCACAGCAACCGGGACCATCCGTGCGAACGGTCCCAGAGGGGTTGGGTCGGCGTCATGTATGCCGACCTAACCCCCAGCGTGGCCGTGCGGAAGCGGCCTAAGAGTGAGGCCCTAATTTTTACAACCAGAGATACAACAGACAGTGTTTGTAAAACTTTGACTTGCATTACTATTACCTCTTTCCAAATGGACTTCAGTACAAAATGTGAACCAAAATAGAAGAAAAGCTCCTGGGGAGGAAGAGGGAGAACTGTTGGGAAGTAATAAGCAGACACTTCCTCCATGACTATTGTCCTTCTAGAACCCTTTCAGTACTCCTGAGCAAGCAGGCCTAAAGTTCTACAAGCTTCCTCATGCATTGTTTGAACTCCCATAATTGACATGTAAGACATAAGGGGTTGGTATTCCCTGTGCAAATCTCTCCTCAAACCTGTTTATTACATTTGGATAGAAAACATATGTTTCAAATTAAGTGTAACACTCACTGATGTGTCTTCTTTTCCCATTTCTGCACTGAAGATTTCCTACACGTGGATTCTATTCACTTTTTTTTAATTGAGGAAGGGATAACCACACTAATGTCTCTGTAACCAAAGGCACTTTTGCTATCTTCAGTTTCTTTGTAGTTGCTGTTGCAGGTGGCAAATTGGCTGTTTGTGTTCATAAGCAGCTCTTCTTTAATGGTTCCAATTTGTCTGTCCTTTTA
This sequence comes from Sphaerodactylus townsendi, assembly GCF_021028975.2. Lineage (NCBI taxonomy): Eukaryota > Metazoa > Chordata > Lepidosauria > Squamata > Sphaerodactylidae > Sphaerodactylus > Sphaerodactylus townsendi. The sequence continues at coordinate 153,020,256 of NC_059425.1, read as the reverse complement.
TGTGCTTGATCCTTTTTGAATTTATTGAGTCTGGCTCTGCATAGCTATTTTAATATTTATTTTACTTTACAAACTGAAATTCAAAAACAATTCTTCAGCTTAAGCGCCATCAGGAAACACCTGGTCTTCATTTTTAAAAAATGATGCTTGTGTTTATTTATATGCAAAACATTGACTTGACTGGCAGTAACACAGCTTTTGATCCAGAGATTGCTTACAGGTGCATAGACAGGAATTCCTCCACCAATATGTATTCTCCGTTCATTTCACAGAAAGCATCTGGAATGTACAAGTCAGGGAATACATGTGTGTATTGATTTTTTCCAGTAAAATGAACTTCATTTGCTTTATGCAGAAGCTATGGATGTATATTTAAGGCATGGATGGCCCAACTAAATAGGCTGTAGAGATGGCATCTTGGGCTCCCATGGAGATGGTGGGTCTATATAGAAACAGCCAGTGGAGAGTCATTGCCAGACTTGCAGCCCATGCTCCAGCTCTTGGTCCAGACCAATGGATGTAATGCTTTATAGGATTTTGACCCAGCCAAACCTTGACAGTTGCATCCCAAGGACTGCCTCTAGAGCTTTAACCCTTGCGCTCTGGCTTTGGCTTTTGTATTCTAGTAGTCATGTTCCAGACAGGCTGCAGGACCCAGAAAGACTCTCATGGGTTTGAATTCTTTCTAAGATTTGTGTAACAAGCTAGCCAGATCTTTTACACTAGGCATTTGGGGAGAAGACTTCAATGCATTACTAAATGCATTTAGTATGCAGAGTCTCACAAGAGATGATCCTCTCCCAAATTCTTATTAACATCTATAAGCACCCCCTTGCCTAGCTAGTCAGGAGTTTTGGGCTGGGTTGTCATCAGTATGTTGATGACACCCAGCTATATCTGTTAGTAGATGGCTAGCCAGATATTGCCCTGAAAAATCTGGCCAGGTATCTGGAGACCATGATGGGTGTTGTAGACATAGCCATTTGAAATTGAACTCATCAAAGTTGGAGGTTCTGTGGCTTGGGCTGGGGGAGGGGTTGGATTGGGGAATTGAGATTTCCACTCTAGGTGGACTTCAGGTGAAACTAGCTTCCTCTGTCAGGAGTCTGGAAGTGATTTTGGGTGTCTCCCTTTCTCTGGAGTGTCTCCCTTTTCTCTTTTGGGTGTCTCCCTTTCTCTGGCCATGCAGATTACCAGGTTGGCATTTTACCATCTCTAACAGACTCAGCAGCTGACCCATACTGACCTGGCCCCAGAGATCCAGCAACAGTCACTTCTAGATTAGACTACTGTAACTCACTCTGTTCAGGGCTACTCTTAAGACTACTCCAGAGGCTACAGCTGGTCCAGAATGTGGCAGCACAGATCCTGATGGGAACTCCATAAATAGCCCATATAACACCAGTGCTCCACCAGCTGCACCGGCTTCAGATTGAATTCCAGATCAGGTTTAAGGTGTTGGTTTTAACCAATAAAGCTGTAAGTGGTCTGAGACCATTGTGCCTTTGGGACTGCTTCCCCCTATGTACCCCTCAGAGAACATTATGTCAGAAGAAGGAAGGGGAGGAGAAGCTGTGGAGGTGGTGGTAAGGCAAGTGGATGGGAAGCCTCCGTTGTTGGCTCCTACCCTCACTGTGTGAGCCAAAGTGAGGGGGCAAGGTAGGAGAAGAAGAAGATGCTATCATAACTATGCAAGCTATGGAGAGGCAACAGAGAAGGCAGGTGGGGTGAAGCTCTGCTGCACAAGTCCTAGAAGTAGCAGTGATTTAGGCCAGCTGGCTGTTGGGGGAGCAGAAGTCACTGAGTGGGCAGCCTGGTAAGGCAGTGGGACAGATGGGCAGGTGGGCTGGCTGGCATGCTGGTGAGGTAGCAGGGAGAGCAACAGAGCCCCAGAAGAAGAGAATGGAATAGGAGGAAGAAATGTGGGATTTTACTGGAAATTATCTGAATCAAACTGAGCTAAAGAGAGCAATCTCCACAAATAGCTATGGGCTCGGAATTAAACCTAAATAGTACAATCAAAGTCAGTATTGAGATTCTGAATAGATACTTTAGTGCCATGTAGTGTAGTTTTGGAGGTGTCAACCGACTGTGCAAAAGGTCTTCACATTACATTATGTATGAAGAGGAAGGTAATGACAAACCACCTCTGTCTTGAAGACTCTGCTGGGTTTCTGTAAGTTCTCAGTATATCCAGCAATCCACCAAAGTGACTTAAATTAACTCACCATCTGGGGAAAATGCTAATGAGTAAATTGAGAGACTACTTGTAAGCTTCTAATGTGCTACAGATTTCCTGTAAGCTTCTATTATCTCATGACATTATGTGTTGCATTATTTGGCAACAATCCAGTTTGATCTAGTGATCTCTCTTATCTGTTGATCAGAGAGTGATGTTTATTTGATTGGCTTCATGCTGGCTACACTGTTTCTGTACATTATAACATCAGTGGGCTTTGACTGGCATTTGCCCACTCAGCTTCACCTGATTTTACCTCCCTGCTCCTGTGCTTCTGAAACTATGATTCAGAAGCATATCAGGCACTTCCTTCCTGCCCTGACCCAAGCTAGCCTGATTTGATCAGATCTCAGAAGCTAAGTAGGGTTGACCCTAGCAAGTATTTGGATGGGAGACCTCCAAGGAATACAAAGGTTGTGATGCAGACGCAGGCAATGGTAAACCACCTCTGAACATCTCTTGCCTTGAAAACCTCACCAGAAGTCAGATATGACTTGATGAAAAAAACAATAGTTCCTAGAGAAAAAAAGAAGCCTGGCTAGAGCCACTACTGTGTTTGCAAAGTGCTAACAAGTCAGAGCCAACTTATGGCAACCCAGTAGAGTCTTCAGGACAAGAGACTAACCGAGGTGGTTTGCCGTTGCCTTCCTCTAAAGAGCAACCTGGTATTCCTTGGTTGTCTTCCATCCAAGTACTAACACAGGCTGATCCTACTTAACTTCCAGGATCTGATGAGATAACCCTAGCCTAGGCAATCTGATGATATTACATGAGCCCAATAGTCATCCAGGGGCTACTTGCACTATGGCAACATAAGCCCGATAGCAATCTTTGTAGTACACCTATTTCACAAGGTGTCTGTTGTGGGGAGAGGAAGGGAAGGAGTTTTTAAGCCACCTTGAGACTCCTTACAGGAGAGAAAAGCATGGTTTAAATCCAGACTCTTCTTCTCTACTATTGACAGAAGCAAACTCATGGATTTGCTATACTCTCTTCTTTATAATATGTGTGAGTGTATCTTTCTTCTTACCTCTCTTCTCTGTGACTCTATCAGTTAACCAAATTCTAAGCTACAATGAGGCTGATAGAGAGGTTCCTTTTGCTACATTCTTTGTTCTTCTTCATTCTTGACTTTCTGGCAGCTTGACTACATGAATAAGTATATCTTCTCTTTGAACCAGCATATTAACAAGAATATTAGACACCTAATTATACAATAAATGGCTACTTAACTATTCTGGGGTAAAAAGGTAATACCTCTTACACATAAGAAACCATGCTAAGGTTGGTGATTCTTTTACAACACTCAGAATGATTTACATAGAAAAAGCTACGTTGCCCAAAGGAATCTTCTTGCAATTCAGTTACTGTTGCAGAAAGGGAGGGGAAAGATCATGGAGTATTTATGCATAAATGCACCATCAGATCACAATGTGTTAATTTCAGCTTCCTCAAGTGGAAGATGAAGGAAGACATGAAGTTAGTACTAAAAAAGCCACAAGAAGACTTAAATTGCTCCCCATGCTGTCTCCCACACTGGAATGTTATTAATAAGATAATTACAGTATAGTTGGCTTTCTTTTTATTGTATTTGACTTGATATCCCGCCCCTTCCTGGCTTAGAGGCCACAATTTGAATTATTAAAATCCATATTGTTAACCCAGATCACTGCTATGAGCATTGGTTGAACGTGTTGTCCAAATCCCTTTTCTTGTTCTGCAGAAACCTGTCTTTAACTTGTAACTACTTCTATGGAACACCAAGAAAATCACTAGTAAGAGAATCTGGGGTCCTGCTCCTACTTCCAGAAAGGTGCTGTACTTTACTTTTCCTCAGTTTCAAAGAATACTGTGAGTAATAAGCAAGCTTATTGGCCCTCAATCCATTCTTCACGTGTCTTAATTTCCTAGGAATCATTATACTAGCTATCCCTTCTAAAACAAATGCTCTCTCTTGATATTAATATATTTTTAATGTTATCTCCCAGGAAACTTCCAGTTAGGCTCGTAATATTGCTCATTTATCTACATGCATACGGTTCAAGACTTCTCATTTCTTTGCCAAGGAACTTGCTTTTGGACGTAGGCACTTTAATAACCCTGTATTAATGCTCTTACTTCCTCCTTTATTAGCCTCCATAAATCCAGATTTAATCTGTTATTAAGATCATTTCCACCTTGAGTGCACACTTCAGTTTTATATTTTTATCACCCTCACTTTCTCAGCTTATTACCTTCTTTATATTTATTATTTTTTCCATCCTTCTACTCAAAGCTTCTTTTCAGGAATCTACCTCGTATTTCTGACTAGGCAAAAAAGCAAAGGACCGCATCATCTCTGGCCCATGTTTTCTTCACTGCCAAGATGTAATGGCCTTGATCCATTCACAGCAATGGGCTACTATGACATCTATGCATAGAACATTCAGATTACTAGATAGATAGATAGATAGATAGATAGATAGATAGATAGATAGATAGATAGATAGATAGATAGATAGATAGATAGATAGATAGATAGATAGATAGATAGATAGATAGATAGATAGATAGATAGATAGATAGATAGATAGATAGATAGATAGATAGATAGATAGATAGATAGATATGTGTGTTCGTGTGTACTCTTTCCTTGGCCTCAGACAGGTAGGTGGTGCTGGCCAGGACTATATACTAAGAATTACTTGCTATTGGATGGGGTCAGGAACATTATAAACATAAAACAGGAAGGGAAAGTGGTTCAAGGTCATTATGTGGAAGCATATGACGTAACAACCTTGCTGAAACTGGACAAAGGGGGATTCCGCATGGGCCAAAAACAGTGGTGTGAAAACAGTGTAAAATGGTTTAAAATTGTGTAAAAGGGTTTACACCATTTTCACACCACTGTTTTTGGCTCAAGCAGAATCCACCAAAGTGTACTCATTAGTGCTCATAGGGAAGACCTTTCTGAGAACCTTATGCAAGTTTTGTTGAGTTCCAAAGGAGCTTTGAGGGAGGGTTGTGAACGTAGAAAATAAAATTCCCAAAGATGTGTGGGATTCATCCCATCACATCTGAGTTTGGCAGTTTGGGTGCTGGGAAAATATCATAGCCACCATCCCACAAAAATACTCCTGTGGATAAATTGTCTTTTTTACTTTAATTTTCTCCCAACTTGTTAGTAGCTGCTTCAGCTAAAGGTCACACCTCAACTGTAGATTATTTCCTTCACAATTAGGACTTTAACAATCCATTTCAAGCATTTGCACCTGATAGCAACAAAGGTCTTTATAACAAACTGACTTTGCTAATTATTATGAGAGTATGATTTGTCTGTTTATGCCACCTGACCAGAAATTTTGTATATTTGCCCTTCAATACTCTCACCCTTATCTATCTATCTTTATTTTCATTCTTATTACTCTCTCCTCGTCTGAGCATATCCTTGTCTTCCTGCCTGTTATCTTAGGCATTTCAAAGCTGTTAGACTCTGCCAGCCAGTCCTAATACTTTTCGTCTCGCTCTTTGCTTGCTTTTGTTTTTGAAAGCTACGCTACCAATGTTTTATGATGTTATTTTAATATTTAGCTATTTTTTCCTGTTATCTTGTTTTATTGCGTATAGGTTGTACTCAATAAACCCTAAAAAATATTTTATTCAAAGTTTTTGCCTCTGAGTTTTTATGTGCACCCTAAATCCTGACCCACGTATGAGAAGTGGCTAGTCAGCATTTTCTCTACAACTCCCTTGTAGGTAGTTTGGGTATTAGCTAACAGTAGGGTAAGAATCAATTAACACTGGCATCCTAAGGAACTACATGATTCTTAAGGGTCTGAAAATGTCTACCAAGAAGGGCTAGGAATGCTGAGAGCTATTGAGAAACAAATGAGTATCCCATTAGACTAGAGAACTGCAGAACCATTATAAATGATAAAATGTACTTTAATAGGCCTTGAACATCGAGCGAAAAGCTCCTATTGTCTTCTTTCAGTTTGGATTAAGCCTCTAATTCACTTGCCAACACACTGCTAATTTCAGCTTAATCAGAAGCCGTGCAGGTTTTGCTAATCAACCCATCAGCAGCATACAGAAAGCTGCCACTAATCCATTATTTTGGATGAGATTTTAACAAGAGAGGAGGAAAAGAGCTTTGTGACCATATAGCAGCTACACCTACACTATGCCTCATTGGTATTAAATGGAAAACTAATATAAGTTTTACTTGACATCTGAAGAGGGAAGGAAGCGGTCATAGGATGCAGACGGAGACACAGAAAACCCCATTGTGTGAGTAAAATTGGTGGACTGGCAAAAGAAAGCAGAGGCGCAGCTTAGGGGACGGAGCCAGCACTGGGCAGCATGTCTACTGTTCCCCAGTGACCCCAGCCTGATGCATGGGAGAAAACACCAATGCCCTGAGCAGCAAGATAGTGGGAGTCATCTGGATGCTGGCCTCTGGATGAATTCTCCCTTGCTGTCAGGGGTCGCGAGCCACCAGCAGCCCCGACTTGGGCATGTTGTTTACAGGTTTGCTCCACCCCCCCCATGCCTCTTATGGAGGCCCCCATCAAATGGGGAGGGCCGGCATGCAGGCTCCTCCTCCCCTGAATGGATCAGTCCCCATGCGCAACCTGCCAGACTGTGACAGATGAAATGCAAATAACAACAACAATCACTGTAATCAGAAGGCCAATAACAAAAAACTCAGACCCACAAGGGAGGGAGGGAGGGAGGGAGAAGCCATCAGTGCTTGGGCAAGAAGAGGTGCAGGATGGCTCAGCCTGCCCATATAAGGCACGTATAGGCACATCACTCACTCACACACACCAGCAGCTGGGCAGCCCAGCAGCACACTGGGCTGGATGCTGGTGTTGAGCCTGCCCCTCTACCTGCCTCACCCCTTCCCCCCACTGGCATCTCCTGCCCAAGCTCCAAAAAGAAAGGGGGGGACCCGTTACTGCTGGGCCGACCGCAGCAGGCCCCTTGTTGTTTTTGCTCACGTGCCACTCGAGGTTGCACTGTGATCTGCTGGGCACAATCCACCAATTCCCAATTGTTCGCTGCTGTAAGTCTGCTGCTGCTATCTTGCTCAATTCAGACGACCTTCCATTGCCTAGAGCCGTGGTGGCGAACCTTTGGCACTCCAGATGTTATGGACTACAATTCCCAACAGCCCCTGCCAGCATGACCAATTGGCCATGCTGGCAGGGGCTGATGGAAATTGTAGTCCATAACACCTGGAGTGCCAAAGGTTCGCCACCACTGGCCTAGAGACACTAAGCTAAAAAGCCATTTTCCACTGTTCCACGTGGCCTGATAAACAGCTGCCAGGTGATGAGAGGGGGAGAGAAGAGAAGTTGCCTACCCCATTGGCATAAGTAGCACCTGTCCCAGTGGGGAGGGCAAACTGAACCATGGGCGGGTGCCATGGAGCTCTGTGGTGCTGGCCCAGAAGAGGCTTCTGCTCCCAAAACTACATTGGCATAAAAGAGGGTGCTGACTTGGCTGGGGGCAGGCTAGGGATGTTCCCGGGGCTGGAGTTGACAGGAGCCAGATTCTACAAGGCTTTTGGCCTGGGAACACCCCACTGGCCCTGTCTACATAATCCCTGCATCCAGATCAGGGGCGTAACGAGGCAGCCCTGGGCAAACTGTAGCCCTGGGCAAAACCTGAGTTGGATGCCCCCCTGCCATGGGCGGCCACTCCACCACGACCAAACATTTTTTTTGCACCAGGACATTAGTGCCTACAGGGGGTGAAGTTTTTAGAAATATCATCAGGAGACTGTCCTTATGCTACTCCCCAAGTTTGGTGAGGTTTGGTTCAAGGAGTCCAAAGTTATGGACTCCCAAAGGGGGTGCCCCATCCCCCATTGTTTCCAATGGGAGCTTTTAGGAGATGGGGGCTACAGTTTTGAGGGTCCATAACTTTGGCCCCCCTGAACCAAACTGCACCAGAGCCTGGGGGGGTATCATGCAGAGGCAGGTCTTCTGACTCGAGACCCTGAAAGATTTGAGACTGTGCAGCTTCAGAAATGTTCCCGCAGCCTTTGCAACCCCCATGGACAGCATGGCTACAGAAAAGCTCAATACAGAACAAAAGGATTCTTGGGCAAATTTCTGGGAACCACGTTCCTGCAGGGGGCGCATTTTTTGGATAACATGGCGCAAGGCACCGAAATTTTCGGAGTATCATCTGCGAAACTGTCGCTTATCATATCCCCCAAGATCTGGTGCAGGATTTGGTTCAGGGGTCCCAAAGGATTCACATGGACCCTCAAAGGAAGTACCAAATCCCCATTTCTTTGCTAAGGAGATGGGGCTACCCTTTTGAGGGTCCATAACTTTGGACCCGCGGATTTCAAACTGCACCACAACCTTGGCTTCAGTGCCATCATGACAGTCCTCCAGATGATACCCTGATGTTTTGGTGCTGATATGTCCAGGAATGCCCTCCCTGTAGCGAACATCGAGAAATTTGCCCAAGAATCTTTTGTTCTGCATCGAGATTTCTGCAGTGCTGTCAACGGGGGCTGCAAGCTGGGGGGCACGGTTTTGAAGGCATAGTCTCACAACTTTCCGAAAAGGATGCCAAGTAAAGGGAGACTGCCCTGTGATTTTGGAACGGTGCAGTTTGGTTCCAGGGGGGCCAAAGTTATGAACCCTAGAAAACTGTAGCCCCCATCTCTCTATTGAGCTCCCATTACAAACAATAGGAGGATAAGGTACACCTGCAGGGAGTCCATAACTTTGGACTCCCTAGACCAAATCCCACCAAACTTGGCAGAAGTAGCTTATAGGACAGTCTACTGATGATACGCTGAAATTTTGGTGCCGCTAGCCTAAAAACTGCACCCCCTGCAGGCCAAAAATGGAAAACCACTAAAAATACCCAAAAATGAACCCAGCATTTTGATGCCCCCCACAAGGTGATGCCCTGGGCAGCTGCCCACCTTGCCCAATGGGCATTATGCCAGTGATCCAGATTTTACTGGAGAGCTGTGACACTAACAGCCCAGTTCTGATTTAGGGAGGTTGGGGGGTGGTGGTGGAATGGGCTCTAGAAGTGGTACAGATGCACGGCAACAATTTTGCCTACCCCATTGGTATATGTAGCACCTGTCCCAGTGGGGAGAGCAAACAGGACCATGGGCAGGTGCCATGGAGCTGGCCCAAAAGAGGCTTCTGCCCCCAGAACTACATTGGCATAAAAGAGGATGTTGAGTTGGCTGGGGGCAGGCTAGGGATGTTCCCGGGGCTGGAGTTGACAGGAGTCAGGTTCCACAAGGCTTTTGGCCTGGAAACACCCCCAGCAAAGCCCTCTGATTTACGCCATGAAAACATGTGGTGTAAATCATTTTTTTCAATTGAGTTTTTTAAGGCAGTAGTAGGGTTTTTTTTTAACCCGCTGCTTACTGTGCTGCCCAGAGCGCCATTGGAGATGGCATGGTGCTGCCTTCCCCATGCTGTCCTCAGCCTCTGCAGAGCTCCCCATCATCTGGATTGTGCTACCCACAAGGAACATATGCAGCAGCTCTATCTTACCAAATTATTTTTTGCTACCTAGTTTAATACTGTTCAACAGTGGCCGGCAATTAGTGGATTCTGCTGCTTATATTTGTGGAAGTTACCCGGTATTTCGTGAACTCATTTTCTCTTTTTATGAATGGGAAATTAATTCATTTATAACAATTGCAACTCGTTATAAATATGCTGTACAAAAAGAACTAGCGACTCTCAAGAGTGTCATTCAAAGTTGTTCCCCACTTCTGGAACTTGAGACCCTTTTAGCTAAAGATTCCAAGGATTGAGCATGTGCATTTCTGGATGCAACTCATGCACTGTATTTCTGAGCTTTGTTCCTTATGTTCAGTGTAGCACCGCAGTGGAGTGAATTGACTCACCACTTTAGAACCCATTATTTTCTTTGGCTGCCCACTTTTAGAGTCAAGCTACTTGGCAAAAGAGATGCAGTGGACTTATTAAACAATGTACTTTTGTTTACTTTATTGGATTTAAATCCTGCCCTTCTCCTCCAAGGATGGGCTTATGGTGATTTACAAACAACATAATACAAAATAAAATAATAACTGCTACATGCCTCTGTGGCTATTGTATTGTAGGTACATACAATTTGGTGTTTAATCCAATATAGTGTTTTTGGTGATAGCCATTAGTGAATTTAATAATGCACCCCAAATATTCTAAAGGAAATCCACAAAATTAGCAGGGCAAGATATTTTTTCTTATTTGGAAAGTCAGAGGGTCTGGGTTGGTTTAAGCTAGGATGGCAAAGTGCTCTTATGCATTTAATTAAATTAAATTTCATAATGAGAACTAAGCCATGTTTTAAATGAAGATTGTGCATCTGCCTATCTTATTTAATTTTTGTTTTAACAGGAACATCAATAAGCATTAAAAACTTTCCCTGTTTGTAGAATTTCCCTGTTGATTTCAATAAAAAGCACAAATCCATGTCTATAGTCAGTTGAATAGTCCAGTATTGAAATAAACTGTGTCTCTTGTGAATACACAGAACTCCAGATTGGGATGACATCCTTTTATGTATCCTTTGTGCTAGTAACAGTAATTTGCTAGTGACTCTCATAATTAATTTTGCACTCAGGAAAAAATTATTTCTTTGATTTATCTTATAAAGTCTCTACACTGAGTGATCTTCTGGTTTTTAAATGCATTGTCTGGAGTACAATGGTGGCTGCTTCATTGACACGACATCCAAAGTACTACCAAACTAGCTGCAAGGCCACAAGCAGTGGTGGGATTCAGCAGGTTCACACCACTTCGGCAGAACTGGTTGTTAAAATGGTGCTTGTAAACAACCAGTTGTTGAATTATTTGAATCCCACCACCGAAACCAGTTGTTAAATTATTTGAAACCCACCTCTGGGCACAAGGCTACCCATATAGTAACAGGCATTTAAGTGGTGATTTCTATGCAGGGCTATCCCAGCTGTACTATCCTAGTACATAACGCTGTGCACCCTGTGGACTTTGCTCATCTACTGGATTAGAAAGCCCTGGTCATATTTTTCCTGAAATGTCTAGCAGACTCAAAACCGGAGCTTAATTCTTGAGAAAATTTAAATTGACATGTTCTACCAAAGTAATCCTGCAAAACCTGAGGATTTTGTGTTGATATGAAGTCAGCTAAAATCTAAGGATTACGAAAGAAAAGCATTTTGTGAGGCAGAGGACACTTGGGGTTCAAAAGGTTTATTATATTAACCCTAAGTCATGGAAGGAATACTATGTTTGTGGATCAGTGTGAAGAAAGGATCCATTGCTACATATAACTGGATTCATTTAGAATTTACAAAACACCTCCAAATCCACTGAGAAGAAATCCTGAGAAAATATTTCTCACACTCTAGGCAAAGAAACCATGACCACATCATTTTGTTTCTAAAGAATGCTGCTGCTATGTCTGTAGGGGGGGAAAATAACAAACTAGTTTGGAGTGGTTTGCCTGTGATTTTTCTCTTGTCTTCAATTTTCATTCTGCCGCACCAAACAGCATTTTGATTTAAGTCTGCTACCAGGAAAAGCTTCTTACATAGGCATCCACTTCAAACGTAATTTGACTTGAGAAATAAATGATCTCAATCCACTCAGTAGCCTAATAGAGGAAGAAAAAGAAAAGAAAAGATTATGTAAATATGTGTGACTTGCAGATAGATGTTCAGTCAGACTTGTTTACCACCCACTATCCTTACTTCCTATCCCATTCATATACACATTGAGTTGAATTTTTGAGAAAGGCTTGATGGAACTGTTCTTTTCCAAATGCACTCTAAGGCATTTGATCATATACCAACTTGAACTCTTTGTACCTTGCATAATGTGCTTTATGATGAGTTCTTCCACTTCTATTCAGTCTCCAGGCTGGAGTGATTCCTTCTCTACCATCTTTTCCTTACTGACCGTCTTGTAATTAATGTTCCTGAATACTTAGGAAATTTTTTCAAAGGGTAAGTTCACCTTGGGTTTGGGTGTGTGTATTGTGTGTTATTATTATTATTGTGTGTGTGTGTGTGTGTGTGTGTGTGTGTGTGTGTGTGATAGTACTGAACCACACTGACTACTGGCATCTTTGCGGGGAAGGGGGGGGCTGTCCCAAGTCCAGGGGGGGATTGGTGGAAATCAACATTACTTTTTGTTATTACAAAACAGGCCCTGTCTCCAGATATTGGCTTTTTTGTAAGGATCATTGTACCATGTATAGCAGGGGTCCCCAAACTTTTTAAACGGGGCCAGTTCACTGTCCCTCAGACTGTTGGAGGGCCGGACTAAATAAAACTATGAACAAATTCCTATGCACAAATGATTGTAAAATGTTTGATTTCACCTTTCAGCCTTTCTGTCATGGTCTATTTTTAGAACAGTGACCAAAGTATGTCAAGTACAGGGTGGGCTCCAAATATTGTTGGGGAGGCTGTGGAATACCTTCCCCTGTAAAAAAAAAGCAGAACTTTCCCAATGAAGCATTCCATCTAACCCAGGATCGGGTATCTTCCTCCCTAGCAGCGAGCGATTCGCCAGCCTGGCTGATGCCAATGGGAGTGAGGCGGAACGGAAAGCCTGAGAGCAACACATGGAGTAGCCAAGAGGGAAGGGCGGAGCAGGCATTGCCACATGTAAGGTTTCCAACTCTGGGTCAGAAAATTCATGGAGATTTGGGGGTGCCATCATGTAACTGCAATCAACAGCCGTTGGGGCCGGTTCCTCCTCTCCCTCGAGCCCCCACTGCACATGAATGGAGCCATCGCCACCATGCCTGGCCGGCCGGATAAATGCCTTCAGGGGGCCACATTTGGCCCCCGGGCCTTAGTTTGGGGACCCCTGATGTATAGTATAGTAGTATACTTGTATAGTATACATGTATAGTAGTTATAAGACCTGCTGAAAAGTCTTTTGCACACTACAAAGCACTCATAAATCTTGTTGTTAATAATAATAATAAGAAGAAAAATAATGTTATAATGACTACATTTGTCTGTCAAATTACCTTTCAGAAATTCCTTCACTGGAACATGAAGGAGAGGTACCTGTGTTTAATGTGTTTAGTCTGTGACCTTTCACCTGGGAAAGAGAAATAGGCAGGCCAATCTGGGGTGAGGGTGGTGAACCGTGACCCGGAAGCAATGCAGGCCTGGGCAAGCATAAGTGGCACTTATGCTGGTGGGAGGGGCCAATATGGAAGTGACCTCTACTCCCAGAGCTGCCTAGAGCTCCACTGGAGGCTGCCATGGAGTTCCTCCACTTCCAACTGCCATGGAGTTCCTCCACTTTGGATTCAGAGGTAATTGTGAGATTGCCACATCTGGTGTTACTTATTTGCATTTTGATGTTTCTAGGCTTTCAGTGGCAAGCTAGCCCACACTAAAGGGCAGAGCTGAATGAACATACAAACTAAGGAAGCTAAAGCTTGTAAACTCAGATTTTGCGGGGATGGGCTTTAAGAAAATGACTTAATGTCATTGTGAGAATAATACACTTTTTGGTAACGTTATGGAACATGTTAAACTTCACCTAGGGCCTCAACATGTCCTACCATGGACCTCACTGCCGATTTCAAAAATAAAATGTTTATAAATCTTCTTGTTTGATGATGATGACAGAAAGGAGAAACCAAACAGCTGTCAAGAAGACAATATTTCAACTGTTCCCTGGTTCTTGCTATAAAACTATTGGGGCGGGAGGGGGGAGGGGCAATGTGGGAACCTCTGGTTTGTTTTCCTTTGCTTTAGGTGTGCAATAACTTTCTCGTCCTTTGGCCAACACCTGCCCTATCTCTGGAGTGACCTCGGAGACTTTGCACTGCTTGGGAATGTTGTTAGAAATTTCATCCTGCTGGAATCCTGAGGGTGGGGGCTGTTATGGGAGGAGTTATGGGGGAAGATAGTAACCAAAAAATGCTGTACTGGAACTCAGTTCCCATAAAGCCTGCTTGTATGCTGTTCATGATATCCTTTCAATAAACCGATTTCTGAACTCAAGAGTCTGGTTATTGCAGGGGTTAACAGACAACACCAAAAACTGGTTACTCAGGAGTTCTTGATGTTTGCTCTGACATTATTTTCCATAACCCCTGCTGTTCAGATTATTTCCTGAAATTACAGCAGTTTGCTTTCTACGCATTAGTCCATTTGAAAATAATGAATCTGGTGCCATCACTGCATTCATTGGGCATTGTTGAACTCTTGAAGAGAATTTTTGTCAGTAGGTTGCTGCTAATTTTACATTTTAATTAGCAATCCCATTGTCACTGATTAAATTAATATATTAATCAGTAGGTACAAATGTCTAAGTCATTAAGAACTTGTTATTTAAAGTACATAGAGTAAATTACAGTCTTCCATCATTACTTTCAAAGGACACCCCCTATCCAATTACGAACAGTTATGCAATGAACCAGCCAAAATAAAGTTCTAGTCATTCTAGATGAAGAGTAAAGCATGTGCTAAGCAGTGCAATCATAAACAGGTCTATTCAGAATCCTACTGAGGGCTACTCAGCAGGGCTTACTCTCAGGAAAATATTCTGAGGATTGCACTGAAAGCCTATTGCTTGGGCTCATTGTTCTATATTACTGGAGGAAATAGATTTCTTTAACAGTGGGATTTCATTTCATCCCCTTGTTTAACATAGGTGGGAGAGAGTGGCTGTCGGAACATCCCGAAACCAGGCAATTGAAACAGTTGCTGATGAACAATGGTTCCTTTATTACTGGTCAGAATAGTTCAGAACAGTACAAAGTACGAAGAGGTCTCTGGCTGCCCCCAGCCAGAACGTATCTATTTGAAAGTAACTAACAAGCCCAATTCCCCCGCCCACCATACAATCACACAGCTGCACTACAGACCAAACTACCTGGCCTTCACTGGCTGAGCAGAGGACAGATAAGCAGGCAGGAAACAGCAAAAGAATAGTTTCACACAGCATATTCACAAAGGTCCCATCCCCCAGCACTGAAGCCACCCCGATAGTGGCGTAGCATGCATGTAGTCACAGTTGGGAGATGAGCACCAAGCAATGAGGTCTGGCTGCACTTGCCTTATGGAAGCCAAACAATGAGAGGCTTCATTGACTGGACATTTGTGGTCCAGTATAATTGGGAGCCATCTCAGCACCTTCCTTTCCTCCCAGCTATTGCAGTGTAGCTAATCAGGATACCCGCCGCCCCCAACACACATTTTAGATGACTTGTTGGGGAAGGCAGGAGTCCTTCCTCCTTCCACAGTGGTGATCTGAGCCTGTTTGGGCTCTTTGTGGTGGTGTTGTTTTAACCATTCTCGGCAGCTGATTTGTGTCTGTAAAGAATCTGGTTTGGGTCTGGACCCCACTCTTTAAAACCAAAAACATGTAGTTGGGCTGTAAATAGGGAGATCCAGGGTGGTGTACTTGTTAAGGTGTGTGGACAGATCCCCACTCAGTCAAGCTGCTTGAAGGATGGCTTTGGGCCTGATGTCTCTCACTCTCTCGTGCTAACCTACCTCAAAGGGTTGTTAAGAGGATTAATCTGAGATTGGATGGGAGGATGGGGAAGGATCTACACTGCCCTGAGAATAGAGAAAGGCTGTGGTTAAAATATGACTGGTACATATTGGATAGATTCCAGCTGACAGGGACAGAAGGTACAAGTATGGTATAGGAGGAATGGAAATTACGGAGCATGGCCTTAATGCTGAAGAGGCTTCCTTGGCTTTTCAGGGCTACTACATTTATTTTTATTTCATTTTATTACAATTATATCCCACCCTCCCCAGCTGAAGTTGGGTTCAGGGCGATGTACAATCATTTTAAAACAATGTTACTAATACATAAAATTCACTATACCCAAAGGTGGGATCCAACCAGTTCTCACCAGTTCTCTAGAAGTGGTTACTAATTTTTTCTGAGTGCCGAGAAGGGGTTACTAAAGCAACCTCCCTGCCCAATAGGGACTGGAGGTGCATGTGTGCGGCGCTGCCACTGTTTGAATCCCACCACCATCGGAACCTGTTATTAAAATTTTCAGATCCCACCACTGACTATACCTATCATTAAACTCACTAAAAACACAAGATGCCAAACAGACAATGAAAGGAAAGAACTGGAGCAGGAATCACCTTGGGTTTTGAATGCCTCACCAAAGCTAAGTGGTGACTTGGCAAGGACTCCTTCAGCAATTTGTTTGTAGCTATGAGGAGCCAGGAACACTTGCATATCTTATTCTAGGAATAGTATAGGGCTGAGAGATGACGTGTCATCACCTTGATCCAAATTGGCATGCCGTTTGTAAGTTAGATAGGTTCATGTTATTCCATTGTAGTAACAAGATTGTTATCTATTATTTATTACCGGGATGTGTACAGATATGCATGTGTTTGGAAGACTATATAATCTACTCCATTTATTGTAGAGCAAGATTTGATTTCTTAACAACATGAACATTTGTACCGGCTGATTAATAAAATTATTCAATCATTGATACTGAGATTGTTAAGTGAATGTAGTGCTTGCTATCCATGTATAGCCTCATGTGTTTTTTGTCTGCTTTGAATATCACATTCAGCCATCCAAGTGGGGATAATCAAGAATTTTCCATGCAGAGCTTCTTTCAACTACAATGATGAGAATGTATCTAAAGGTGAAATCATGCCCTCTATTCACTAGATAATATTCCCCAATTTGGTTTCTATTGATTGTATACTTAGTGCATCATTGAAAATTAATCTCCAGCTTTGCTAATGTACCAACTATTATTTATTCCCCCATCCCTTTAACCTCTTCTCTCTGCCTTTTCAGTGACCAATGAGTTTTGATTAGAGCTAGAGCCAGATTCAAATAATGGCTGACTTTTATTTTTTTCAAAGGGAAAAAGAGGCCATTTCTATTTTGTCCTGGTATTCCTTTTGCAAGATGAGGGTTTATTTCAGCAGGCAGAATCTAACCTAATTAACAGTACTATCCTGCTAGGAGTTACTTCAGTCTAAGTCAACTGATATTTTTTCAAAGCCTGGTTTCAACAGGCTTAGACTGGAATAACTGCATAGGATTGAACTGTAAATCTGCAAAAAGGCCTCCTGTATGTTAAGCCAACTGTATTTCACCCTGCCAGGAATAATTTTCATGTAGGATTTATATGGTTTATATGGTTTTGTATTCTATGTATTCTTTGAAGCCTTGTAACAAAGGCAATCTCTTCACTTGAAATGTCCCTCATTTAGCATCTTTTCTTCTATTTTTGTATAGCTACCTTACTTTAAAGTCCCCTTTCCTTTATTATGCCTAAGGTTAATTTGTTGAAAGAATAACAGCAATCAGATACCCCTGAAATGTATGTGTGCTAATGCAGAAGAAATGGGCCAAGTCCCTCTTCAAGCATTATAAAGGAGGCAGGGGCTGTCCTGGAGATTCTAGGGCCTTAGACAGAAGTTCAAGAAAAGGCCACAGAATTATGGCCACCTCACTGTTCGTACCCACTGCCAGGTGCAAGCAAGGGATGACCTCCAACCCATGCAAGGTGGGTGGGAGCTACTGCTGCCATTGAAAGCCACTGCATGAACCCTAGACGTGGCAGATGCAAGAGGTGGCAGCACCTTGATCTTCTTTTCCTCCTCTTTTATGGAGGTGAGTAGTTGGACCTCCCAGTGTGAGAACCGGGGCAGCTGTCCCTGTGCCCATCGGTTACGACTGTTCCTGAAAGAAAGCACAATTGAGGGCAATCAGTCATGTACCATTCCTCGTATGTGACGCGTAAAACTGGCTCTAGCAAAAAGGAACAAATACAAAGCAAACCAACTATTTATCAGGCAGTTTTCTTCCTCTTCATTGGATATGAGAAAATCTGAAGCTTGTGTAATGACAGTCTCTTGGATAGTTGTGCAGGGTACATCAGGAGGGCTGTGTGCTGTCCTGAATGTACTTCTTCCATTTTATCTGGTGTATCTTATACTGAGGAGATAACTTCTTCCATTGAGAAGCATGAATATCACTGAGCCTGTCACAGGGTTGCTCAGCATGGTATCGCCATTGGGCTGCCGCAAGAGATGAAAGTAATGTGTGGCTGAGGAAATGGGCTGCTACGGCTTTGCCTGCAGGGGTGTTTGTTCAGCACAGGATTGGCTAATTTATGGCTGACAAAGAAGAATAAACACCCTTCCCTTTCTTTCTGACATTTTAAAACTTTCCAAATGCATTGCTTTATTTCACAGAGCAAAAACAATTCTGTACTGCATATGTAAAATTAATAAAATACCAGAAACTTAGAATTAAGATCAGAAAGAGTAGTAAAGAATGAATCTATTTCAATAACTGTCTGGCAGAGAAACATTTTTTCCCCAACTGCAAATGATGCGTTATTGTCTACTTGGAAGATTATTTGGCTTTTTAATAAAAACCCAGTACACTACATGATCCATCATGTATTGGATTGCTGTGGTTATTGTCAAACCATTTACTCAATTCCAGAGAAGATGGAGATGATACTGGCCTGTAAGGCTTGTGCAATAGGCAGGATATAGCTTCCAAAAATAGTTGGGGAGCAGCCTTTGCAAAAACAAACAAATATAAAATAAGCTTTGTAAAAAGCTTAAGGATCTTATTAAATTCTGCTTTCCTGTTGAAGAAGCAACTGATTATGGTGGTTAAAAAATGTATTTTTCATGATATGACATGAAAGTTTGTCCCTGTCTTAAAGACAGCTGGCCAGGTCATGCAGATCCATGCTATGGTAACCTCAAATACTGTAGAGTTCTACATGGGGCTGCTGCCCTTGATGTCAATTCATAAATGTCAGCTGGTGCAAGGTGCAGCCGTCCACCTGGGGATAGTTGAAATCCTTGGACTGGCTTTCCTTTTTGTTTCTGGGTCCAGTGAGGGCATGGCTCCTTACCTTTAAAGCCCTTAATGACTCAGGACTCACGTATTTGAAGCACTGTCTCTGCCAACATGTATCCATGTGGCAACCATGCTCAGTCTAACAGTACCTACTGCCACCAAGTCCTCTTGCTAAGGTGAGATTTGCTGCTCACCCAGTCGAAGATGTTATTAAGTCCTATAATAATATAGCTTGAATGTATATGGGGAGAAAGTTGGCATCACAGTTTGTTACAGGTCTGGTCCACTGCTATTGGAATGCAGCTGTTTTAGCTTAGGATGCTGTCTGTAAGCAGGGAATGGCCTACCACCCAAGGCCTGTGGGAGAGGTCTTGAAGGGGTTTCTGTTTTTTTTAAATTGCAGAACAGCACAACTCCATTCTTCAAACAATCCTCTAAATTAAACCAATTGTGTGCTGAAAAGCAATATTTTTCAAAAATGGCATACAAGGTTCGTTCTGCAAGAGTTTGTTTCAGGTTTTACGTTGTGAAAGACAGCAGTCGTACTCTTCTGTAACATTAAAATAACAACAAAGGCTTTTCTTAGTGATAATGCAATCCTCAACATTATTAAATATTCTTCTCACAGTGCCTTTTTCTCTCAAGATGCAGAATCCATTCTCACAAGCTGATTCTTTGTTTTCTATTTAAAATGAATAATACTCCCAATGTATTACCATTTGCACACTTGCTAGGGTTGCCAGTTTTCAGGTGGCCCCTGGAATTCTCCCAGAAATGTAGCTGAACTTGGGTATGCAGGGATCAGTTTACCTAGAGCAGTGTTTCCCAACATTTTCGATGTCATGGTACCCTTGACCTCACTCTTCAAAACTCACAGTACCCCTGCCATCCCACCCCCTTCCCCTCTCAGTGCCCCTGCTTGCCACCCCCACCCCCACCCCCACCTCCTCCCAGGGTGAAGGGAAGCACTGTGAGGCGGGAAGTGGCTGCTGACCTTGTGGCAGGTTCTGTCCGCTGGGCCAGCTCCATGTCCTTGCTGGCACCGGCAGAAGACACCACAAAAGTGAGGGGGGCTGGTAGTATTGCCACGGTACCCCTGGGACATGCTCACAGCACCCCAGGGTACCACGGAACCCTGGTTGGGAATCACTGACCTAGAGAAAACAGAAGCTTGGGATGCCAACCATAGATGCGGACAAAAATCACCAGATCATTGCCATACAGACTAAAAAACCACAACAGCCCAGCGGCGGCGTTGGCCTGCTCGGGGCCGCCTGCTTTCGCGTTGTGGGAGTGGGCGTCGTCGAGGAGGGACTCCCCTCTGCCCGAGGGAGAAGGTGCTTGCCTTCTCCCTCGGGCAGAGGGGGGATGGCAGCGGCGTTGGCAGCGGCGGCGCAGAGGGGGAATGGCAGCGGTGTTGGCCTGCTCGGGGCCGCCTACTCTCCCGTTGCGGGAGCAGGCGGCCTCGAGCAGGGAACCCCTTTGCCCGAGGGAGAAGGTGCTTGCCTTCTCCCTCGGGCAGAGGGGGAATGGCAGCGGCGTTGGCCTGCTCAGTGCTGCCTGCTCTCCCGTTGCGGGAGCAGGCGGCCTCGAGCAGGGAACCCCTTTGCCCGAGGGAGAAGGTGCTTGCCTTCTCCCTCGGGCAGAAGGGGAATGGCAGCCGCGTTGGCCTGCTCGGGGCCGCCTACTCTCCCGTTGCGGGAGCAGGCGGCCTCGAGCAGGGACTCCCCTCTGCCCGAGGGAGAAGGTGCTTGCCTTCTCCCTCGGGCAGAGGGGGAATGGCGGCGGCGTTGGCCTGCTCGGGGCCGCCTACTCTCCCGTTGCGGGAGCAGGCGGCCTCGAGCAGGGAACCCCTTTGCCCGAGGGAGAAGGTGCTTGCTTTCTCCCTCGGGCAGAAGGGGAATGGCGGCGGCGTTGGCCTGCTCGGGCCGCCTACTCTCCCGTTGCGGGAGCAGGCGGCCTCGAGCAGGGAACCCCTTTGCCCGAGGGAGAAGGTGCTTGCCTTCGCCCTCGGGCAGAGGGGGAATGGCAGCGGTGTTGGCCTGCTCGGTGCCGCCTGCTCTCCCGTTGCGGGAGCAGGCGGCCTCGAGCAGGGAACCCCTTTGCCTGAGGGAGAAGGTGCTTGCCTTCTCCTTCCGGTAGAGGAGGAATGGCAGCGGCGACCTGCTCAGGGCCGCCTGCTCTCACAGCGCAGGGGCAGGCGGCGCTGAGCAGGGAACCCCATCTGCCCCAGGGAGATGGTGGCTGCTTTCTCCCTCGGGCAGAGGGGGAAATGGCAGCGGCGACCTGTTTGGTGGCCTCCAAAACTCCAGCCTGGGTATTTTTTTAAGCCGAGAAAGGGACCCTTTCTCCGCATAAAAAACCCCCAAACAAATGCAGAGGCTGGAGTTCCCCTCTCTCTCTGAGAGGAAAAGCTGGACCCACTTTTCTCTGAGAGGCTACCTCTCAGAGAGAGAGTGGCGCTCCAAACTCCTTTGATCCATCCACCCCACACCCTCATCAAGCTTTCTCTGCCCATGGATCACAGGGACCATGGGCAGTGACAGCTTTCCCATCCACCACCACCACCACCCCCCAATCCCCATCAAGCTTTCATGGATCACAGCGTCCATGGCCTGCATCTGTGTCTGGCATCTTCAGAAGTATATCACAGAGGGAAGTCACAGAGTGTATCACAGTGTGTAACTGACTTCCCTCTGTGATACACTTCTGAAGGTGCCAGACACAGATGCAGGTGAAATGTTAGGAGTAAGATCCACCAGACCATGGCCACACAGCCTGGAAAACCCACCAGAACCTTTAAAACCTCAATATTCAGGTTAAATTGCCGTATTGGCACTTCGCGATAAATAAGTGGGTTTTGAGTTGCAGTTTGGGCACTCGGTCTCGAAAAGGTTCGCCATCACTGGTCTAGTGGGTTCTGCAACATAAGTTAGCAAGTCCTCTGGAATGAATAACTAGATTACTGATCAATTTTTAAAATCCCCTTTTGGCTAGAAACAAGATTATTATCTTCCTTGTCAGTAAAATGGAATACAAACTCTCCAGAAAAATTATAGGGACCTTTTTCATTTTCAAATATGAGTCTATCGGTTTATTTACTTGAATGTTAAAATTCACCCATCCAATACAGAGGGGAGAAAGATAGGGTGGCAAAAACATCAAACTCCCATGTGCAGACAGACAGCTGTTCCCGAAACACACTCTCTTTCCATCTCCCTCCCTCCAACCCACCCTTCCTGATCTGGGTGGACCGAATGATCAGTTCAAAGGTGCATTTTCTGCTTCTGCGGTTTGCCAGCATCAACACAACTGATGGAACAGGCAGAACAGAAGGTACCCACTGGTGAACGGCACCGAAGTTGCCTTAGGAGGTGATCAGTTAGGAAAATGATTGCGAGGTCATTTTTGCAGCAGCACCGGTGAAAGGCAAAAACCCAACGTGCCCCGTGCCGATGGCCAGATATTCTCTATTTCTCCCCTCGCCGTCTGCGACTAAATCCATTTACCACAAAGGGACGGTACCACAAAGGGATCCATTTACCACAAAGGGGCAAAGTTGGGGCCATGGGCTCAGCCTTTTCGCTTCTGAGGTGGGGACAGCCAATCACTCTTACTGTCCTCGCTGTCCGAGTAGGCGCCCAAGAGGCTAAGCGACGAAGTGCCCGGCAGTCTTGACCCTGAAGGCTGTGAGGCGTGACTAACACCTGAGCCCCTCGGCCCATTCTGAGCCCCAGCTCCGTTCGGGGTACTGTGATTCGGCTTCTTCTTCGTCGCCACCAGCCCAGAGAGCTCCGCCTTGCTGGACAGTTTGCCGATGCTCCTTTCCCAGGATTCCACCTTCGGCTTCTTGGCCTGGGGCTCCGAGTCCTCCGGCAGGAAGTCTGTAGGCTTGGCTTTAGGCAGCGACTTTGCAGGAGGCCGAACGGATTCTTCGTCGGAATCAGAGTCTTCCAACAGCCGCCTCGCCTGAGCTTGCTCCAGCATAGCTTTCATCTCCTGCTCGTCCTCTTCCACTGCCCGCCGCTTCTGCTCCTCGTAATCCTTGTACTGCTGCAACATGGATTCAAAGTCCACGCGGGCCTGGCGCTGGTTCAGCTCCTTCAGCTCCTGCAAGTTCTCCAGAACCTCCATTTCCAGCTTGGAGTCTTTGGTTCTGTTCTCCAGAACCTTCATCGGGTTGTTGAGCTCTTCATCTTCTCTCTCCTTCTGCACCCGCTTCTCTTCCTCCTCCTCTAGAAGCTTTTCCGCTTGGAAGTTCCGCGTGGCCCCGTGCTCCATGGCGTAGTCGGTGTTTTCGGGGTCCGTCTTGAAGGTGATTTCTGCAAGGCAGCGGGTGCATTTGATGTAAAACCGGAAGATGGGGAGTCCCAGGTAGGATTCACTCTGAACCGTCTCCTTCCGGGCATTAAACTTCTTGCCCTTGTAGATGTACTCGCCACACGTCTTGCACCTCATGTTAAAGGGAGCCATAAGCCGCACCACATACTGCCTGTCCTTTGGAAGTTTAAGCTTGGGGATCTTCGATGGATCGAAGTCTGGAGGGTAGTATTTATTTAACACTTTTCTCTCCGACATCTTGCCGTTTCACACCAGCTCGGACTCTCCCTTCCTCGCCCACTCAGGACTTCCGCGATTCTGGGATGTCCCCGCCCCTCAAACTCTTATACTTACCTGGCAGGGGAGACACCATGATCATTTTCAAATACCAATTCAGTCTCTGGTGCTGACATCTAGATCCAGCTGTTCCATTTGTAGTTGTGGAGGTAATAATTTGCTGCATATTTTCTACAAGAAATTTTCTTTTAGTGGCATGTTCTTTTTAGTTAGGACATGTATATGATGGAATAGAAAGGAATGTAAGATTTTTTTTACATGATGTTTGATGAAGGATTTAAGAACTTAAGAACTAGCCTGCTGGATCAGACCAGAGTCCATCTAGTCCAGCATTCTGCTACTTGCAGTGGCCCACCAGGTGCCTTTGGGAGCTCACATGCAGGAGGTGAAAGCAATGGCCTTCTTCTGCTGCTGCTGCTGCTCCTGAGCACCTGGTCTGCTAAGGCATTTGCAATCTGAGATCAAGGAGGATCAAGATTGGGAGCCATAGATTGACTTCTCCTCCATAAATCTGTCCAAGCCCTTTTTAAAGCTATCCAGGTTAGTGGCCATCACCACCTCCTGTGGCAGCATATTCCAAACACCAATCACACGTTGTGAAGAAGTGTTTCCTTTTATTACTCCTAATTCTTCCCCCCAGCATTTTCAATGAATGCCCCCTGGTTCTAGTATTGTGAGAAAAAGAGAAAAATTTCTCTGTCAACATTTTCTACCCCATGCATAATTTTATAGACTTCAATCATATACCCCCTCAGACATCTCCTCTCCAAACTAAAGAGTCCCAAACGCTGTTAGGTATATTTTTGTTAGGTATATTTTTAATATCTTTCACAAAAGTTTTTAGAACTAATTTTATTTTCCTGAAAGATAAAAAAGGACTTTTTCATACATAAATCTTTGTCTTTTCAGCTTCAGTAGTTGTTAATAAAAGTGAAAATTTATTTTCCCATCATATTTTGGATTGCTAATTAAATCTTCCTCTCCCTCGCTTTATGTTCATTTTCTTTTTTTGGAAAGATATATTTTTCCATGTCTTCTGAAAATTGAGGTCATTTTTCCTGTCTTAATGTTGTTCTTTTCTGTTTTCTTTCAACCTGTTGTTTGAATA
Organism: Sphaerodactylus townsendi; assembly: GCF_021028975.2. Taxonomy (NCBI): domain Eukaryota; kingdom Metazoa; phylum Chordata; class Lepidosauria; order Squamata; family Sphaerodactylidae; genus Sphaerodactylus; species Sphaerodactylus townsendi. Next base: position 152,995,469 of record NC_059425.1, on the reverse strand, counting down.
AACATCAATTCAGTGAGAATGATATACCTTGATTAAAAAAACCCTGAGTTGAATTCCTACTTATACTGTAATAGGCCTGAATCTACATTTCTGTGCCACCTAATTTACAAGTGCAAAAAAGCCTGAGAGAATGGAAAGGCACATTTCTGTACACTTCGCCTGGCCAAGAGTTGATATGAGGATGGAGGGGGGGGGGGGGGGACTGAGTGAGCATGATATAGGTTGTGTTCACATTGTATGAGAGCCAAGGACGTAGGTAAGGGGGGGGGGTTCTCACGTTCAAACCCCCCATTCATGTCCGAAGCTCTGCCCACCCGTTTGTGGGTTTTAAAAACATTTTTACTGTTTTTCGGTTTTTGGCCTGCAGGGGGCGCATTGTTTGGGCTAGCAGCACCAAGCTTTCAGAGATTGTTTGGGGGACTCTCCCGATGATACCACCCAGGTTTGGTGAGTTTTGGTTCAGGGGATCCAAAGTTATGGACTCCCAAAGGGGGTGCCCCATCCTCCATTGTTTCCAATGGGAGCTAATAGAAGATGGGGGCTACACATTTGAGGGTCCATAACTTTGGACACCCTGAACCGAACTTCACCAAACCTGGGAGGTATCACCAGGAGAGTCTCTTACTGATACCACCCAGGCTTGGTGAAGTTTGGTCCAGCGGGTCCAAAGCTATGGACACGACGCCTGGACTTTCCCTCAGCGCCAGAATGCGGGGGAGCACGAAGGGGGGCGGTCCTGCCCCCGGCGGCACGATGGGAACCATGGAGGCGAGCCGTGGCAAGGCGGCAATTAGTCCCTCCCCCGTGGCCGCAGCGATGAGGGAGGAAAAAGGAAGCAACTGGGAAGGAGAGGGAAGCGGGACGTGGGGGAGAATACCAAGGGGCTCTCGAGTGAGAGTGGAAGAGAGTGGACAAGGGGGAACGAAGGGTCTAGGTTGGGAGGGGAGCCAGCTAGCGGGGAAGTCAACCCTTCAACCTTGCCACACCCTGTGCAGTAACAGGGTGTGAGCCTACCTCTCCCTGCCTATCCCAACCCTGGGCGGTAACAGGGGGGACCCTGTGAAGGAACAGGGTGTAGGAGGGGAAAAGGCAGAGGCCTGGTAGGGACGTACAGAGGCGGAGGGCTGCAGCCCAGACAGGCACCCTTGGCATGTTTGTTTCTTGGCCCCTTGAGAAGACCACACGTCTGGGGACAATCAACCCCAGGTTAGAGAAGGTGGGAAGGACCAACCGCCCGGGGGCGCCAGGGAGGAGGTGGACAGCCACAACTTTTTTATTATTATTATTATCCCCTTATTAAGTTTTTTTCATAAATATTCAAAATTTCCCTAGCTTGTTGCTTACAGTCCTTAGCATCTGATTAAGTAGTCTATGAAAACCCATGTTCTGTAAATAAAGTTAGTCTTATGGTTACAACTTTTGATTTCCTCGATATTATTTCACATATATTTTAACAGCTACAGTTGAAGTCCATGTATTATCTGTTCTCCTCCTTTATAATATTAAGAATGGAGTATTTATGCTATCCCCTCTCTCTTTCCCTCTTTTTACTTTCCTGTTTTTGTATCTTTTATGTCCTAGATGTTAGTCCTATGGTGGGTGGGGTTGTTGTTGTTATTATTGACCAGTTTTATCTGCCTTTCTTTGAAGGTTGAGGGTAACACCATGCTTTCCCTTTCCAATTCTGCAAACTCAAGACAATGGAAGGAAGCTACTTCTGAAAATCATGCATGAGTTTGGCAGATGACAAACTGGAGCTGGCAGGGGCTTCAGAGGACTGGGTAGCTGCTCTAACTGAGTATAAGATAATCAAATTGAGTAGTTTAGCTAGAGTGTAGTGTCAAAATAGATTCCTTTGAAATGTGATGTTGGAAGAGAGTGTTATGGAAAGTGAGCTGCTGGATACCCCCCCTCCCCCCCAACAAGTAGGTTCTAGATGAAATCAAGCCTGATTAGTCCCTGGAAGCTGAAATGACTAAACTGATTCTGTCTTACTTTGGTCACATAATGAGAAGACAAGAGTTACTGGAAAAGGCAATAATGCTAGGAAAAGAGGAAAAATGAGATGGATTGTGAGGACACATGGGGAAGAACCATGGATACTAAGCTATTTAGAGGAAGAACAAAATAAATGTATATAGGTTGAAAATTAGAAAAGAGATTACCAAAAAAGTCAAAGCAGAAAGTGCCAAAGTAGGACTACATCTGAACATCAAGAAGACAAAAGTAATGACTACTGGAGAACTACTCCATTTGAAGATCGACAATGAGGAAATTGAAATTGCTTAAGACTTTCTATTCCTTCGTTTCATCAACCAATAGGGACAATGCAGCCAAGAAAACCGGAGAATGAGACAGGAAAGGGCAGCCATGAAGGAGCTAGAAAAAGATTCTTAAGTGTAAGGATGTTTCACTGGGGACCAAGATCAAGTCAATGTGTGCCACAGTAATTTTCTATTATGGGTGTGAAAGCTGGGATAATGAAGATAATGAAGAAAGCTGACCAGAAGAAAGCTGATTCATTTGAGAGGAGGATTCATTTGATGTTGGAGGAGTGTTTTATGGCCATCATGTACCACTGAAAAGACAGACCAGTGGGTTCTAGATCGAATCAAGCCTGAACTCTCCTTAGAAGCTAAAATGACTGAACAGAGGCTATCATACTTTGGTCACGTTATGAGAAGGCAACAGTCCCTGGAAAAGTTAATAATGATACAGAAAGTTAAAGGCAGCAGGAAACAAGGGAGACCTGAGATGAGATGGAATGACTCTGTAAAGGAAACCACGACCCTAATTTTGCAAGACCAGAGGAAACTTTTAATGATAGGACATTTTGGAAGTCACTAATTCATAGGGTTGCCTTGAGTCAGAAGCAACTTGACACCATTTAACACACACAAGAGGGCATAAAAACTTGTATTTAAGCTCCTAGACTACAGCATAATTTTAGCAGCTGTAGAGTTAATCTTTTAGCTATAGTGACATTCAAGAGTTGGAGTTTACTCTCTTCACCAATTGCAAGACATCATTCTTCAGTGTTTTCGCCCAAACCCTGATTCAATGCAACTCTTAAGGCAAAAAAATACACTCCCAGTCTTCAAGGACGTGATATAAAGTGCATTTTAAAGGGATGTATAAATGGCTTTTTGCTAGATTTATTTACACTTATCGATTTCATTCGGTTAGAAACCTTTTCTGTGAAAGCATTAACAACAGAATTATGATACTTAGATTTTTATGTCTGTAATAGTAATCAACTAACCTCTAGGAAGAAGTCTAATTCAGGAACTGCAAGCAGCTCATTCCTTAAGCTTGCCCTTCACCGGTCACCTGAAAGTAAAGTCTAAAGCAGATATGAGAATCACAAAAATAGAAGAAGAGGGTTTTGATAGGTTTTCAAAAGACACTTTAGAGACCTATCACTGAAAAGTCTTCTGTAAGATTTTTAAAAGTTGCTTAACTTCACGAACAAGCCATAAAGAAAAAACACAAAATAGATCTATTACTTCAGAAAAATAAAAAAGCGAAGGTATGGTCACCAAACTGGGATTTCTTTCTGAGTAACAATTGCAATTGACAACCATCTTGATGGCACAAACAATCAATTTACATAACTATCATAAAGTTTGGTGTATCATTTTAGCCTCACGATACCCCTAAGAGTTAGGCTGCCTTAATTTTCTTTCTTGTATATGAAGGACTAAGGCTAGGATATGATAGGTATATCCAATCATACTCTGTGAGATTAATTTTGAAATCCAGCCTTTTGGGTTCCAAAATATATTCCACCAACTGAAACATGAAAAACCCTTTTCATGTGAGATTATGTGCATTGGAATAAACATGCGTAAAGAGAGAGCAGTATGCTGGTCCCAGCCTGTCAATGCACAATTGCCAATGTGTACACCCAGAACCTATAGGTGTAGGAAACACATGTGAATCGCCTCCCAATGATTGGGAATGCTAGATTTTTTTGTATTACTTCTGATCACAGGGATAGAGTCTATGCATGTATATTTCCTGTGCTCATCAGCTCCATGCTGGGTGACTTCAGATGGGAAATATCATGGCCAATTTCTTCCCTCATGTGTTGATTTCAGCCCTCATTGTGTGTAAACTTTCATCTTGTAAAACTTTAAATCTTATTCTTGGTCTTTTATTGCTCCAAGTAAATTTATTAATGTTCTTGCCATGCCTTCAAGTGATTCACCAAACCTTTACTAGGATTAACGTTAGTGCTGTGTTTCAGTCCTTTAAATACATTGATTTTTAATACAGCTGCTGTATGAAAAGGGTGCCATCTGAACACCAGTCATTCATGTTATGGCTCCTGGAGCAGGTCTTAAGTATATTATACATTTGAAATTATTTTATAGTGATTTTCAGTATTTTAGTGATTCTTATTCAAAGTGATTTAAAGTATTTTAGTGATTTGTAGCTCCATTGTCATCCCAAGGCAGGATATAAATACCTTAGACACACTAAAAAGGAGCCTATCACTGGCGTAATGCCCATTGGGCAAGGTGGGCAGCTGCCCAGGGCATCACTTTGTGGGGGGCATCAAAATGCTGGGTTCGTTTTTGGGTATTTTAGTGGTTTTCCATTTTTGGCCTGCAGGGGGTGCAGTTTTTAGGCTAGTGGCACCAAAATCTCAGCGTATCATCATGAGGCTGTCCTTATGATACCCCTCAAGTTTGGTGAGGTTTGGTTCAGGGAGTCCGAAGTTATGGACTCTCAAAGGGGGTGCTGCTATCCCCCATTGTTTCCAGTGGGAGCTAATAGGAGATGGGGGCTACACTTTTGAGGGTCCATAACTTTGGACCCCCTGAACCAAACTGCACCAAACCTGGGAGGTATCATTAGGGCAGTCTCCTGATGAGACCCTGAAAGTTATGATACGGTGCCTTCAAAAATGTGCCCCCCCCCCCCCAGCCTGCAACCTCCATTGACAGCAATGGAGAAAACTCAATGCAGAACAAAGATTCTTGGGCAAATTTCGGGATGTTCCTGCAGGGAGGGCATTCTTGGACGTATCAGCACCAAAACATCAGGGTATCATCTGGAGACTGTCATGATGGCACCCCCAAGGTTTGGTGCAGTTTGGTTCAGGGGGTCCAAAGTTATGGACCCTCAAAAGGGTAGCCCCCATCTCCTTAGCAAAGAATGGACAGTTTCCAGATGATACCCCGGAATTTTGGTGCCGATACATCCAAAAATGCGCCCCCTGCAGGAACATCCCAGAAATTTGCCCAAGAATCTTTGTTCTGCATTAAGTTTTCTGTATTGCTGTCCATGGGGGTTGCAGGCTCGGAGGGGGGGACATTTCTGAAGGCACAGTCTCATAAATTTCAGGGTCTCATAAGGAGACTTCCCTGATGATACCTCCCAGGTTTGGTGCAGTTTGGTGCAGCAGGGCCAAAGTTATGGACCCTCAAAACTGTAGCCCCCATCTCCTATTAGCTCCCATTGGAAACAATGGGGGATGGGGCACCTCCTTTGGGAGTCCATAACTTTGGACTCCTTGAACCAAACCTCACCAAACTTGGGGAGTAGCATAAGGACAGTCTACTGATGATATACTGAAATGTTGGTGCTGATATGTCTAAAAATGCACCCCCTGCAGGCACCAATGTCCTGGTGCAAAAAAATTGGTTGTGGTGGAGTGGCCGCCCATGGGGGGGGGGGGCATCCAACTCAGGTTTTGCCCAGGGCTACAGTTTGCCCAGGGCTACAGTTTGCCCAGGGCTGCCTCGTTACGCCCCTGGAGCCTATTAACCATTTGGGTGCTTGAATAATGCTACTAGTAGCTTAGTTACTGGGGTGGATCATACAAGCTTTTCTATTGTTGAAAAAAGGATCTCCTCTGGCTACCAAAAAGAGATATGTTGGGAATCATGGGATCTTCGAGTTCAAAAATTATGAGGGTTAGGGCTTAATGAGAAGAGGAATTGGGCAAGATTAAGTGAAAAAGATGACCGGTTGCTACCCACACCTGGGTGTCCCAAGTGAACAGAAGTTCTTGTTACAATTTTTCTCCGCTCTGATATTTTTTTGATGAGAAAACAATTGATATACTGAATCTTTATAATAGCTACTTTATGAGCAACTTTATAGGGAAAACATTAAGTAGGCATTTCCACAAGGCAGTAAATCTGTTACCCCATTCAGGTTCACAGAAAAAGAGACAGGGGGAGTCTGCAGTCCAAGGTGCTCCCTGCCTCCCCTGGCTGCGACTTCTAGAAACTGCAAAACACTATTTCTCTTTCTTTCTCAAACCCACAATTAGACGCCCTCTCCCTCAACAGCTAAAGGTGTAAATCTTCACCAGGCTTTCATTCAAGAAAACACAGAGCAATCAGAAAATCAAATAACGTGGAGGTGATATTGGTTGGTAATGCCGATAGGGCTTGTTTTGCCTCACTGGCATAGAGTTTTTCCTCTGCTGGCTTAGTGAAGTCTGGGAATCTTTCAGCACTGTTGCTAGAGAAGCAGGATAGTAGGCTAGAGTGCTTATTTTCCCAGATTAATATTTCCTACCAGTTAATTCTCACTGAGGAAACATCCACAACTATAGTGAAGAGCCTTCACATGGTTTTGATAAAGACTTAAGATTGACTTATTCACAGTAATTAGACAGCAACCTCTTCCTTATACAGAATTCTCTAATGGATGAAATGTCACAACGACGAAACCCCACCACCCCCCCAGTTGGCATGCAGGACTCACTCTTAAGTGCCCATTGGTGGAAAGGTTGTCCTTCTGACATTACCCACTCCCCCACCTGTCTTTTCTTGACCCATGAGCAGTGGCGTATCTGCCTAGGGACAAGGGGTACCCCTTGTCCCCGGGCGCCACTCTTCTGGTCACGTGGGGGGCGCAAAATCGCCCCCCCCACATGACCAGGAAGTCCTGCTGTCTTGTCATTTTCTCATGCCTCGACCCCGTCCGAGGCACGCAAAAATGTCAAGGCAGCAGGACTTCCTGCTGACTCCAAGCACCCTAGACCTTGCCCATGTCCATGGTTGAGGAGTGGGGGGGTGGAGCCTGGAGCATCAGGGGGCGGAGCTGGGGTGGTGGGTGGCAGAGCCTGGGGGGTGTCCTGGAGACAATTTGTCTCCGGGCACCATTTACCCCTGGTACGCCACTGCCCATGAGCAAGCTGATGCAGTAGCACCAGGTTTCTGTTCACTGCTTCACCGGCCTGGCCCAACCCTTCTGTCTCCCGAGCCCACCCTCTCGTAGGCCCTAAACAGCCACCTGGGCAGGCGGGGCAGCACAGCTTGCTATGCTCTGCCTCACTGGTCTGGCCCAACCCTCCCCACTCCCACGCTCACCCTCTTCCAGATCCCCAACAGCCACCCTGGTTAGGGGGGCAGCACTGGGTTGCAGCGTGCTGCCTCACCAGCCCAACCCACTCCCTCACCCAACCTCTCCCAGGACCCCAACAGCCCAATCCCCTGCCTGCCCTCTCCCACCCCCCAAAGACTGAGCTGGCCCTAGTAGAGCATGTGCAGCACCTGGGAGAAGCCCCTTTCCCTCTCACCTTATCTCCCACCCCTGCCCAATGACCAAGCCGCCAATGCCCTGCAGGAAGCCCCCTCCACCCACCCTAAGCAAAACGTCCAGCCTGCTCATGCTCTCCCATCCCAAAAGCCAAGCCACACCTGGCAGGGCTGCAGCAGGAAGCTGCCTTCCCCACAGGGCCAGGCAGCACCTTCTTCATTCCCCACCACCCTCACCCACCCCAAAGACAAAGGCAAAGACTTACCCAGTGGAAGAATCAAAAGGTAAGTTTGGGGGTAGGTGGGAGAAGCAGTGGGGGCAGCGGGAGAAGGCAAACTGGCAGGAACAGCAGCGGCTCTCCCACAGCCTGATCAGTCCCCCTCCCGTCCGCCTCCTGCTAGTAACAATATATTGTTTTATAAGCTGGCAGTGGGAAGAGCACAATGCAGATGCTCAGATTAGAAAGCAACCCAACTGCTGGGCTATTAAGCACCACTGCTTAGAGTATGTATCTATCAATTGCTAATGTTAAATCTTGTGATTATATGACCATGAATTGTAATGGCAAGTGTTACTGAGACATTGTGTTACTGAGACAAGAACAGACACAGCTTGCACCAATTGTGTTACTGAAGCAAAACAGCAACCTTGGACAACATGCCAAAATGTCATGGGATAATCATGATCAAGAGCATTTAGTACTTTCTGATAATTACTATGTGCACATTCATTTGTTTACTTAATTTTTTTTAAAAAAATGTAGAATACAAGAGTATCTATTTCAGGGTACTGAACAAATAATGCAGTGTTGTTCAATGAAATATCAGTGTGTAGATTTTGTATTATGCTTCCCAAAGAATTGTGCCAAGCTCCTGTGGATGACATCTGATGTGACTGTCAAGGCTAAACTGTCTGAATGAGTTTGTGGCAGGAACTTTAAATCAACGAACCTGGCAATTTTTTTGTGTGTGGGGGGGGTGGGGGGGTGGGGAAGGGATCACCAAAAAAAAAGTTGTTTGAATGAGTTAAAATTTGACAATAAGCCATGACAGCATAGCTTTCATGGAAGTGATGTAACACTGTTTTTTTGGGACAACTGCCCCCTTCCCAGTCTTAGCCACAATTTATCTTAAACTGGAAATGAGAGAAATATAGTATGGTAGTTAAAATATCACAGTGGGATGGAGAAGACTCAAAATTTCAAATGAGCTATGAAACTCAAAGGCTGATCCGGGGCAAACCCTTTTCTAAGAATAACCTGACTCACATGGGAAGTTCATGTGGAAGAGGAAATCGCCTGGGTATGCCTTCTTGATTTCTTTAGTGGAAGGAAGGAATGTAAATGTAGAGTATCCTTACTCTAGATACTTACCAGGTGTGGAAACAGGATGGGCTCGGGTTCTCTTTTTTGCTTTCTACAAAATCTGCTGATTAGCTTGACAGCTTTTAAACGTTGTCTTTTTTTCTTCATATGTTTTAAACATGTTTAATGGCTGGTTTTTATTAATCTTATCTTTTACACAGTTGTCCCTATGATGTAGCTCTGTCAGTACCAACTTTTGATTATGGGATCTAATGCTCTCTTTTTTTCAGTCTTGAAAGATGAGGTGCCAAACACAGGGTTTGAAAACAATGAAAAGTTTGGGAGGGCTTTTTTTGTGGAAAAGGCTAAAGGGAATGTGAAGGACCAGGATGAAACAGCACAATTGTTTAATTCTGGTTTCGTTAGAGGAGGCTTCAACAGCTGGCACATTTGAATAGAAAATGTTAGCTGTCTTATGAAAATAAATTTTACCTCAGGCGGACACAGCACTGCATGGGAGTTGCTTGCCATACTGATTAGCATTACACAAGACTTTTAAATGTGCAGTTTAAATACAATGGACCAATTTTAATAGAGTTTAAAAATGCATTTATTCACTCAGGGTGCTGCAATGGTATAAAGAAGACTATAGACTGATATTTTAATAGATAAGGAACCTTTAAAGCATCTCTGAAGCCCTGTTTGAAAGGCAAACTCCAAGTGCTCTTAGAGTTCTTAAATGCTATAATAAAAGGGTGTAGCCACCCAAGCAGCCTCAGGGGGCTTGACTGGCAATGTAGTATTCCTAACAGCCAGCTGGAAGAAAACAGTGAGGGCTGAAAGGGATGTTGGGATGCTGTGGGTTTGAAGAAGGGGGGCAGCTGGTGAAGAGAAGCAGGGGTGAGAGCTGCTGCAAAGGAGCAGAGAGCGCTCCGGTTCAAGAAAGGAGAAGGATTGAGAGACCATTTTGGAAAATGATTATTTTCTTATTCCTAGAACAAATGACGTCAGTAGAGTAGTATAATTTGATTTGGTTATACTACTATGGAGGTAGTATAGCTTAGAAAAGAATAGATTTTAGAGGCTTACAGTTTGCAAATGAAATTAGAAAAATAGGCTTTAAAATGACTATTTGAAGAAAGCAGTTAACTTAGAGAACGATCTTAGGCTTGTGCAGTGTTCTTCTTTCCAGGAGAAGATTCTCACTCCTATTTCTTAGGCATCTGGACAGGAAGAAAGAGGCCTTTATTGCCTGTCAATAGAGAAGGCCCGAGGAGTGAGTTATATCCTCCAAAAGTTCTATTATAAGCAGTAGATTTTGTACTATGTCACAATGTTTCCATCTTCAAGGATATATGCCAGACTTTGGGTCTCCAACCCCCAACTTTAGATAACACCTCCTCACTTCTCTCTATGGCTGTTTCTGCACGGTGGTGGAAACGCACCTCCACCAGCATGAATTGTACCGGTGGAGGCTCAGAGGCCGTTCGCACGGTAGCATGCGTGCAGCCCCAAAGATGTAACGAACAAGCCACCCCCAGTCCATCCAGCTCATTCACTTCTCCATCCAGTACAGCTCTGCAGGGCTGGAGGGACACACCCATGCTTCCCTCCGACCTCCAGGGGTCAGAGGGCAACGTAGGCGTGTCCCTCCATCCCTGCAGAGCTGCGCTGGATGGAGAGGTGAGTGTAGGGGGATCCAAAAGTGGTGCCCTCACGCCAGTGCGGTTTGCACCACACCAGCGAGAAGATGCCGCTTTTCAAAAACCGTGCTGAGGGAGCGAGGTTTGAAAGTGGTGTCTTTGCGCCGCTTGTGGGGGGGCGAGGATGGCGCTGCTATGATGCAGCAGTGCCTCCTGTGTGAACAGCACCCCAGGGACAGTGTTTTTTCCATCCCTAGGGTGCTGTTATTTGACCGTGCGGAAACAGCCTATGGTAAGAGTAGAACAATATGAATTGTTTATTGATTTCTGGCACCAGCCTGGCCTTCAATAGCTGGCCATTATTCTTTCGGAGTGATGGGTTGATCCAGGATGCTTGGGGTTGCTCATTGACAAATTAAAACCAGACACTGAATGCAAAGTTGAATGAAATCAGTTATTATGCAAACATAAACTAGATTTAAATGAGTAATATTCTTCAGCCATGGCACTTCGGGTTTATTATAAAAAGTATAAGTAAAGGCTCAATGTTATTTATTTATTTACTTCAATATTATGAAAATCTAATTATCCTGTTGTTTCAACTAGTAATTCTCCAGAGCCTGAGGAGTGGATATATCCTTTTAGCAAATAGCACTAAATCGGGAAGTGCCAGACATTTCCTGGCGTTGGATCTTAAATATAGTCATATGATATTTGTTTTACAAATTTGTCTTAGAATTGAATGGCTAAACCCTTTTAATCCATTTTATAGCTTTATAAATGAACTGTCAAGTTGGAAAGCAAAATCCATAGATGTAATATATGATTTTAAATTTAACAATTTAATAATAGTCTATAACCACTGTCTAATCCTAATGCCAATAAAGGTGATTGTGATTGTGACAAATTAAAACCAGGGTTACGAAAAGACCACCTCTTTTCATACATGCAATTTGTGTTTTTGTATGACATGGGCCTAACTTGTCTGGATATGTAAAGCGATGGTTCCAAGTGAGGTAACCAGTGTTATATTGATGATGTACTGTTGAGTGATCATAAGTTCCTCAGCTGCACATGCCACTGCTGCCTTGGCTACAGGACCTACTATTTTGTTGCAGCTTAATAAATCTTTTTATCCTTTTACACCTCTTCCCTCTAAAGTCTGGACTCTGAGTCTTTGTGTGTGATATCTGATGATGCTAGCTGAAGAGGCATGGTTAGTCTAAGGCCTGAGAGCTGCTTAGAGGCTGGGAAGAATGAGCCAGGACAAGGTTTGATACCATACTCAAAGCAAAAAAGCGTAACATAAAGTGCCTGGTATTTGGTAACTCCCAGCTATGATTTTTTTTTAAAAAAACCCAAAATGTGGAACAAAAGCTTGTGTTCAGCCCTTGTAGGTTTTCCAGGTTCTGACCTCTGAATTTGATAGTTCGTTTGTATTGTGAGAAAACTAAGATAGTAAAACAAAATCATTAAAATGCTGTTTTTTTAAAAAAAGAAAAGATTAAAACCTAGTGACTTTGGGGAGGATCAGAAGCAGACTTTCAGCTACTAGACTACCATGGGAAAACTGCTGTAATCTAGCAAGGCTGGGAGACGGGCTGGGATTTTCTCAGAGACCATAAACCAACTCCCAGCTGATTCCCATAATCACCTGGGAGTTGGCTTTTGAACAACAGGGTAATGGTAAGCCTGTTTGACAGCTGCTTGAGTTATTAATGGGGGGACAAACATATCTGGGATGTTTCACAGCCTGATTACAAAAGTCTATCACAATCCGTTAAACTGCTGAACATATTCACTGTGAAATTCCTAGCATTCTGAATCTGTGACATCTTTTGGAGGCAATAAGGATATGCTTAGAATTCATGGAATTTACCGTTTAAAGGCTTTTAGATGGAAAGGTTAGATACCTTGTAGTTCCTCTACTACTAGTAGTAATATTCCTGCTAATAATAATTCATATTCATACTGCGCAGTGATTTTAGCAGAGAATTCTATTCTGCGTTAGATACAACTGCAGTTTAATATCCACCACTCTGCTCACAATTGCTCATAAATTATTGGTTCTAATTGCGCAGTCAGTAGGTGAGGCTTCATGCAGTCAGGCTTGCAAGAAAGATCTTACCTTTATTAAGCCATAAAATTACTTTATGAAGCTGCCCTGTGTTATGTGGATAGACAAGTTGTAGTCTTATGGTACTAAAAGCTATGTTTCTTTGTTCTTTTCTCTTGCTGATAAAACTTCAAGTTAATTCCTTTCCAGAGCATAAATTTAATTGTTCTATTTGTTGAATTTCATCTTTCCCATTGCATTAAATCCCTTATCTGGATGACCCAGGTTAGACTGAACTTGTCAGATCTTGGTAGCTAAGCAAGGGTCAGCCTTGGCTAGTAATTGGATGTGAGGCTGCCATGGAAATCCAGGGTTGTTATGCAGAGGAAGGCAAAAGCAAACCACTTCTGAATGTCTCTTGCTTTGAAAACCTAAAGGGGTCACCATAAATGGGCTGTGACTTGACGGCACATTGCACCACATGGCATGAAACAGCTTGTGGCCTTCAATCTGGAAGATCCAGTGAATTAGAGGCCAAAAAAGAGAAAATAATATATTTTTTTTACAAAATTGGTAAATATGGATCTTAGGAAACAGTTTTAAAAATGGGATATATTTATGCCTTTATTATTGTAACATAGAATCAATGTGATAAAACCTTGTCAGTTGTACCTATTAAATGTTGTCACAGTGCAATCCTAAACACAGTTACACCTTTCCAAGGCCACTGATTTCATTGAGCAAAGAGGGATGTAACTGGAGTTCCTGGAATTTCAACAGATCTCCAGACTGGCTGCTTTGGATGGTGGACTACACGACACCAATACTACTCTCAACTCCTCCCCTCCCTTTGCCCCCCCACCCCCCCGCCAGCCAGTCTTAATTTAACTTTATTTTTTATTTATTTTGGGGTTTTTTTTTACTTAATGGCAGCAGAACTAGATATGGGTTTGCTATTTACCCAGACACCTGTGACAAGGTACTTAATCTTTATATATTTTGTGTGATAAGAATTAATTGACTTTGTATTTAATTTCAAAAGGAGACAATTTATTGGCAGTTTTGTTTTCATGATGGTCAATTTTCTGGCATGAAAACTATCTGAACACTCTTATTGCAACAGTTAAAATTTCTGGATCAGGCAGATCAATGTTGGCTTATTTGCTCCTGGCTTGTAAACTCTTGTTTGAATTACTGAGCTTTCTGTCTGTAAGTTTAGGCTTGTGCTTCTGACACTTTGCTGAGCATGGTTAGCAACATGGGGAATAAAGACGAAAAGGTAAATACAAGAAACTCACAGAGAAATTCTCATATTGTTTCCAGGTGGGAAAGGGGAGGACGGTTTGGAAAGGCAGACACTAAATACTGGCAGTATTTGGGCTGGGATGGAGCCCATGCAACCACAGACTCCCTCCCAATTAAAACACTGTTGAAACTCAAGTCACCTAAGATCAATTTGCAATGCTGGGTGAGAGGAGACTTCTGGGAGGTGGAGGCTGGCACTCTGTTCATCCAGTGTCTTCCCCTCAGCCTCCTTCACCCTGCCCACCTCAGCATCCCAAGAGGTTTCGAGTACATTATTTAGGTACACACAGATAATGAGTTTTTGTTTGTAACCTCTTGTTTTTAGAGTTTCCCTCAAGTTTGTAGAATGTACATGCCTCTGCTCTCTGGATTTAATAGTCTGCCTCTTGGACTGCAATGCATGCCTCTTAAAAATACTGTTAATCAGGGTTTGTAAAAGGAAGCCCGAGCAGTTTCTGTCTGGTGAGGCCTGGATCCCAGCACATCTGTTAGGAAGTTCATAGCCATAGATGATATTAGCTAACAGAGTACGAATCTTTGTAGTTCAAAGTAGAACTCTGTAGGCAGCTTTTGAAGCAAAACAGTAAGTGTGGCAAGACAAGAAATCACTTCGGGAATGAACTAGTTTCATTCCAGTTGAATTTTGATCTGTTTTTCAGAGTTAATCCTGTTTTACACCCTGTTTTTACATCACTGGATTTTGTTTTTTGCTTGCTTGATGCAATTTAACTATAAATGTTACTTTTCGACCTTCCCTCTACCCAGTTAATTTTATGTCACCAGTGTCTGCTGCAAAAAAAGTATGGAGATGCATGATTCAATTTTATTTTTCATAGAGTGTAAACAACATGATTACTGTTCCCTTTTCAGTGGTGACTTTGGTCAATCTCAATTGAATCATCCAGCATTAAGTTAAGGGGACAGCAGCAAAACAAGTGATGGGAAAGCACAATACAAATCAATGCAAATGATTCGTTTCCTGGAGATTAGATCAAACAACAAAAGTGGATAAAATGACCTGGTGATCAAATTAAGTGGGAATCATTATATTAGACATGCTTGTCAACTGCTCTGTGTTGAGCTGTGCATCTGAAAGACCTGGATTAAAATACCAGTTTACCACATATGAAGTTACCTTAAATTGTATCAGCGTTGTTGTCTATCGTATTATTAAGAGAACTCTGACTCGTGATGGCTCATGCTAGAACAGATGTTTTTATGGTATCACTGGAATCATTTTTTGGGGGGGTTCTATCTAGCACAGGGGTAGGGAACCTGCGGCTCTCCAGATGTTCAGGAACTACAATTCCCATCAGCCTCTGTCAGCATGGCCAATTGGCCATGCTGGTAGGGGCTGATGGGAATTGTAGTTCCTGAACATCTGGAGAGCCGCAGGTTCCCTACCCCTGATCTAGCATTTCCTAATCTGATTGATGGTGGGCTCAGATACAGAAATGTCTTTCTCAGCACCCCTTCTGTGGAGATAAGTAGAAATGCTAGGACTTGAACCTACAATCTTCTGCATGCAAAGCAGGTGGTCCATCAATGAGCAGTGATCTCTCCTTGCTAAGAAAGTTATTATCTCTGGGTTTCAATTAATTGCAGTGGTTTCATATCACATAGTTTGTGTTAGGCCAAATGAAAGTCAGTTTACTTTTCAGCTGTGCTTGGAAAATAACCCCAAATTAATTCAGGCCTCTAATATATTAAGATTGAAGAACTGAACCAGAAATTAAAATAATGCTGTAGACAGGTGGTAGGTTTTCATTCTTTTGAAGCAAGTTCTTTCAGAGGCATTGCTTCACGTGGAAAACAGACTCTTGAAGTTTTTCAAACAATACAAGACTATCAAAAGCACACCAGAGAACCTTAAGGGATGGATGTAGCCTTTACCACAAGGAGTGGTCCCACTCTCATTACCTGAAAAGAAACCACAGCTGCTTCTTCACCCTGAAATGAAGTCAAAGGAAGATTTAACTCATTCGTCTCTGTTTTAGAAGCCACCTGTGATTTCTAAAGCAACTGTGGCCCTTTCCACACAGCACAAATAAGACATCCTAGGGCAGTGGTGGTATTCAAATAATTTAACAACCAGTTCCGTGTTGGGATTTACATAATTTAACAACTGTTTGTTTACAAGCACCATTTTAACAACCAGTTCTGCCGAAGTGGTGCAAACCTGCTGAATCCCACCACTGTCCTAGGGCCATCTTTAAAAAACTACCTCCTAATTTTTTGTCTGGATAGCATGAACAAAAAAGGCATCAGAGCAGAGAGTTTCCCCCCGCCTGCTGTTTTCTTCTGCCTGAGTTTAAAGCTCTCATGCCCAACATTTTATGGGGCTGCAGTGATTCTCCATGCCTGTAGGTGATTCTCATATGCATATGTTCATGTCTTTGAAGACAGCTCATCAGAAATTTTGGAAAAAAATGGGAAACTATATATTGCCGGAAATGGCAGGACGAGCTTACAACCATGTAGTTTTTGGGCTGGAAAAGTGCCCAGTAGCACAGCCTGCAGAGCAAACATTCTGGGGAAACTTCAGCAAACAGCTGCAGAAATGGAAAATCATTGTAGCACCATAAAATGTCAGGTGTGAGTGGCAAACTGACAAGAGAGCTTTAACAGTCAGTGGGGAGAGGAATAAGATGACTCCTCAGCAAGCAGGGGACAACTTGCAGGTGACTTCAGGAAAAAAGGTTAATATTTTGGGGACTTTGGGGATTTCAGCCTTGAGCTGAAATAAAGCATCCTGAGGATGTCTTAGCAGGAAAGGTGTGGGGAGTTTCTCCACAAGATGCCTTTTTGGGGGCCAACTTCTGGACGTTTTATTTGTGTTGTGCAAAATGGACCTGAGTTTGAATACCAGACGTTTCTGCTTAGTTCTGTTCAAATAAATACATGCAAAAACAAGTAGGAGGACACTTGTATAGTTTCTGTGTAAAGGACATATTTAATCGTTAAAGTGTTCAAACAGCAAATGATTTATGGAACATTATATAGACAAATTTGCTAGGTGCCTGCCTAATTGCTCTCATCAGGTTTTGATGATGAGTGAACCCAGGGACACAAATTTCCTTATTTCTGGCATGTAGACTCTCACCCTTCTTCAATTTATTGAGGGGATTCATAAGCTAACTCCCCAGAGAACAGCTCAAAAAACCTTTCTGCTGGTTACAGCCTTCATTTAAAAAGCGGTAAACCCCAAGAACTGTAACCTGGGGGCAGAATCCTTAACTGCTTACTTAGGCTTTTCATGCATGTGCCATCTACTTCAACTTTGATTGCTTTGAAGTGGAGTTTCTTTGTGTCTTCCTGAAGGCGGGGAAGAGCCAACTGACTTTGAAAAGCAGCCATGGCATCTTGCTGGAGGCTCGAGAAAAGAAGGGAAGGAGGAAAGAAGGCAGTGGTAGTTGGGGGGAAAGGAAGGGAAGGCAGCCTTGAATGTCACCTGGTGGCTGGTAGTGTGCTGTGGGCCAGGGAAATGGGGGAGCAGTGAGAAAACTGAAGGAAATTCTAATACATTTGCTCTCCCTGCAAACTGGGGGTGGGAGAGAAACTTGCTTAAAGAGGTTTTCAAAAACATGGTCTTTCTCTGATCTGAAGCAAAGTGAATGCTGAAAAGTGTGTGGGGTGGTGGGGAGATGTTGGTAAGCAAGAATCAAACCTGAATGGAATGCACACTTAAAGTGAAGGAGACCAACTGTGCATAAATGGCCTCTGACACTTCCTATAGATCTCTAGGTTGCATAAGCATCTGCAGGTTCCTCTTAGTTTGCTTTCCAGGTGTGAACAAAGAGACAGCTGCTCCATGGGCTTTACTATAGGATTGTGCACCATTTCCCCCCAGTATTTTTAGATTTAGGTTTATTGGACCTGAACATTTTCAAAAAAGCAAAAAAAAAAAGGTGAATATCCATACCAGTAAATGGGGCTTGGGGGCTTTTTTCAGATATTTTTTTTTTTTGGGGGGGGGGAGTTCAATTAAAGTCTAGGGCAGGGGTCCCCAAACTTTTTAAACGGGGCCAGTTCACTGTCCCTCAGACTGTTGGAGGGCCGGACTAAATAAAACTATGAACAAATTCCTATGCACAAATGATTGTAAAATGTTTGATTTCACCTTTCAGCCTTTCTGTCATGGTCTATTTTTAGAACAGTGACCAAAGTATGTCAAGTACAGGGTGGGCTCCAAATATTGTTGGGGAGGCTGTGGAATACCTTCCCCTGTAAAAAAAAAAAAGCAGAACTTTCCCAAATGAAGCATTCCATCTAACCCAGGATCAGGTATCTTCCTGGGTTCTTTCCTCCCTAGCAGCCAGCGAGCGATTCGCCAGCCTGGCTGATGCCAATGGGAGTGAGGCGGAACAGAAAGCCTGAGAGCAACACATGGAGTAGCTGAGAGGGAAGGGCGGAGCAGGCATTGCCACATGTAAGGTTTCCAACTCTGGGTCAGAAAATTCATGGAGATTTGGGGGTGCCATCATGTAACTGCAATCAACAGCTGTTGGGGCCAGTTCCTCCTCTCCCTCGAGCCCCCACTGCACATGAATGGAGCCATCGCCGCCATGCCTGGCGGGCCAGATAAATGCCTTCAGGGGGCCACATTTGGCCCCCGGGCTGTAGTTTGGGGACCCCTGGTCTAGGGGAATATTTTTTAGGGCTCTGGGGGAGCAGTTTTTCCAAGTGGCCTGATAGAGTCATGGCCCTTAGCAACTTCCACCTGCCTTCTCACAAATACCCCACCAAGTCAGGGGAGGGGAAGTCTTCAAGCTGTGGCAGTAGGTGAAGGGGAAATGTGTTTCCCAGCAGACACTGCTTGTTGCAATGCACTGGTTTTGTGGAGCTATTCTGAATTTAATCCTCAGTCATTTGCCACATGATTGCAAAAAATGCTTAGAAAGTCGTGGAAAATGGTTTGAGATGCTAGCAACTGATTTGTGATGATGACTTTCCCATGAGTCCAACTGCTGAGGTACACAAAGTTCAAATTCTCAGCCTGGCTCATGGAAACTGGTACAAAAACAGGCAGGTAGAAGGATTAGAATAGGAGTACACCTCTGAAATATGTCTTGCAGCTTGCTTATCAAAAAGTGCTTCCTATCAAAAGGCCATATATGCCATAACCATCCATCTATATAAAAAGAGTGATGATGAACTAATGATTTACCTGCCTCTTTTTATCACAGATTTCCAGGAGGTAAGCATGTTTTCTCCCTTTATATTCATTTTGATACTGCAGCTATTTGCACAGTATTTATTAGTCCTTAGACACAGATCCTCGGGCCATAGCATTCCAAAAAATGCTAGGAATGCCTTGGAGAGGATAAAGCAGACTGGTGGGTTTTCTTTTTAGTTTCCCCAATTAATCTTTTCTTACACCCTTTGAGTGAAGTGAAGCAGCCTTCTGACTTCCACTTTCCCAGTTGATGAAGAGGCCTAAGGATAGAATAAGGGCATTGATTTCATAAACAATAAAGATAATTAAAGTCAACCTAGATTCTCCCTTTGCCTCTATCGCTCTCTAACAATGTTGCAGGAAATTGGAATATGTATGTTGGTGAGGTGTATGGAATAATAACTACCTGGAATTATTAAACAGTGACTGCACAGCTTCATAACATTTGAAAATGAACTTATTTCAACTATATGAACTCCATTTTTTTTGTCTGTGAAAAGGAAGAATATGCATGGCCAGTGAAGGGAGAAAACAGCCATATAATGGAAAGCAGCTTTGTTTCACATGTCTGGAGCAGCAATATCTGCTGCTGAAGAGAAAAGCTACGCTTCAGTTTCTTCAGTTTGCTGGTAGGGTCTTTAAAACGTTTTTTGCTCCAATATAGTTTTTATAAAAGGGAAACTTGCAGTGGCCACTTACGTTGAGTTGTGTAGCTACTTCGTTTAATGGTAAAATTAAAATTCTAAAGGCCCACCCAACCATGACTTAATTTTGAGGTGTGATAGCAGATTTCATATGCTGAGCAGAGGGATTTCTCACTTGTATGATGCCATGTGAGAAGAAGAAGAGTTTGGATTTATATCCCCCCTTTCTCTCCTGTAGGAGACTCAAAGGGGCTTACAATCTCCTTGCCCTTCCCCCCTCACAACAAACACCCTGTGAGGTAGGTGGGGCTGAGAGAGCTCTGAGAAGCTGTGACTAGCCCAAGGTCACCCAGCTGGCGTGTATGGGAGTGTACAGGCTAATCTGAATTCCCCAGATAAGCCTCCACAGCTCAGGCGGCAGAGCTGGGAATCAAACCCGGTTCCTCCAGATTAAATACACGAGCTCTTAACCTCCTACGCCACTGCTGCTCTCAATTAGAATGGTAGGAGTGCTTAGTGCATATGATAATAGAGGTCTGATACATGAATATATGGTTCACCAGTAGCTGCCTCAACCATAAGCTTGGTGGAACAGCTCCATCTTACAGGCCGTGCAGAATTGCATCAAATCCTGCAGGGCCCAAGTATCACTAGACAGAGTGTTCCACCATATAGGGGCCAGGGCTGAAAATGTCATAACCCTGGTTGAGGCCAGCCAGGGATCACCAGTACTTTGTTATTTGCTGATTGCAGTGCCCTTTATGGGACATATTGAAAGATGTGGTCCTGCAGGTACAGTGGCCTCAGACATTATGCAATGGTTCATATGAGTCAGATCAGAGTAGAAAAGAGGGTTAATAAGAACAGAATTGATGGCATTTTCAGTCTTATCTACAGTAGCTAGACCTGGGATTCAATGTTCACATTGGTGTAAAATTGCAACTGAAGCTAAATATTAATGAAACCCTATTAATGCCAAGGGTAAAGGTCAAGACAATTGAATAAGACAGTGCTAGACTGATGAAGTGGCAATGATATGCCCATGCAATGAATATGGAACACACTGAAATGTTCACGTGCTATCACAAACATTCTCCATTAATGCTCATTAAGTCCATGAACTACGAATGAAAGAAGAGAGGTCAAGGAGAGAAAATAGTTAACATTCATGAAGAAAATATCATGCCATCATGCCTGCTGTGTGTGGGAGGCTAATTACCTTGCTGTGTTGATTTCTATGAGTATTCATTGACTTGGACTGCCAATCTAACCCTAGAAATGGGGGAGGGGGAATGGCCAAACCCCTTACTATAATTGTCGGGGAACACAGCAAAAAAATAATTCTTAACTAGCAAATAATTAAGTTTCTCAAATCTGATTGGAGTAGTATGTGGAACAAACAGGATTTGCTAGTGAGTGAGACATAGAAAATATTTCATTCTGAGCATCTAGATATTTAGATGTCAGCTGACACTACTTCACTTTTGACAATAAGGTTAAGTGTCTCATAGTTTCAGGTTTCATCCTGAGTCAGCCGATTGTTCTTTCAGCAGCTGACCTTTTGTTGAGAATGAACCTTGGTTATGGTTTATGTAGATAAAAAGAGAAAAAGAAAACGTAATGTATATAAAATCTATGTTTTGGCTCTGTGAGACTGGCTTAATATCTTTACTGGAGACTTCAATGGGGATTTTTGAAAAAAATTCCCCAGGAAGAGTCAAGTGTTTTATCTTCATTTTTATTGAAGCAGTTCTGTTTACCATCTCACAGAAGCAAACCTGTGTAAGATTATCTTTAGAGTACAAAAGACAATGTCCATGAGGACCAGTCTTTGATGTTATCCACTATTTGTAATTTGTTTAAAATTAGGTAGTAGAGATAATTAAAATTGCATTTTGTTATCTGTTGTCCGTGCACTCCCTGACCTGCATAGCCCCAGGCTAGCGTGCTCTTGTCAGATCTCACATGCTAAGCAGGATCGGCCCTGGCCAGTATTTGGAAGGGAAACATCCAACGAATACCAGTGTTGTGATGTGGGAGCATACAATGTCAAACCACCTTTGAATATCTCTTGCCTTGAAAACTCTATGGGGTTACCATAAATCAGGTGAATCCCCCGCTGGAGCTGGTGCAGCTGTGCACCAGCATGGGTGCCTGCCCACCCTACCAGTGCAAGCAAAGTTACTTACCCTGGAGACTGGGCATTGGGCAGTTTTGTGGCACTCAATAGCAAGCCTAGGCCCACTAATGCAAAAAACGGTGCTGGTATGGCCGGGGGCATTCCACGGGCGGGCTAGAGTAGGCATTACTTGTTCAATTTTCTGTGTTGAGTAAGAACCAGTGTGCAAAATGGTGCTTCAGTTCCAAACATCTGTCCCAAAAATCTGAACAAGCAGCACAGAGAAAAATTCTGTGAAGTAAAAGTGAAGATCTTTCTTCAGTATTTACTGAATCGCCAAGGAGATGCAACAGCCCACAAACTATGTTGAATTATGTATTAATTGCTGTGTTTTAATTCGTGTTATTTAGTGATTGATTGATATTTGATTTTTATGTTGTTTTTTGTATCTGAATTTTATGTTGTTCACTGCCCAGAGCCCTTCGGGGTTGGGCGGTATATAAGCCTGAAAATAAATAAATAAAAATAAAAAAAAACTACCAGTCGCTCATGAACTACCTATTAGAAACCCTTGGCCTAGGCCCGTGGTGGCGAACCTTTGGCACTCCAGATGTTATGGACTACAATTCCCATCAGCCCCTGCCAGCATGACCAATTGGCCATGCTGGCAGGGGCTGATGGGAATTGTAGTCCATAACATCTGGAGTGCCAAAGGTTTGCCACCATGGGCCTAGGCTATTACACATATTTTAGATATTACATATCACTGTTTTACCATATAAGATTGCCCCTTCTGTGGTACAAATGCAATCATAATGATACATAATCATGACGTTAAATCACCAATGGTCCTATCTTAAATTAAATCCAGAGCTGATAGTCATGGAAAACCTGAACAGATTTTTCTGCAAACATGAAAAAGATTATGATCTGGCAGAAAATCTGCAAATCTGTAAAAATCTGTAAAAAAAAATCACTGGGTGACTTCAGGTACATTTTCAGTCTGCCTGACCTCAAAGGGTTGTTGTAATGATGAAATGGAAGAGAGGAGAATGTGTTGGGTGCCCATGGTGGAGAAAGGCAGGATATAAATGTAAATGAATAATAAATATAGCTGAAGATGAGGAGGGCAGATATATGGTAGATTGGTAATGCGGGGAGGATTTGAGGAAGGAGACAAGGGAACTGGGAAAAGTAAGGGTATGGGCACTTCCAAGAGGAGGAAAAGAAGAAACAGTGTCGGGAGGTAACTTCCGCAAATTCTTTGTAGGTTGCCTACCATGCCACTAGGCCTGGCTCAGCAGAAACCAAGCAAGTTGGCCAAATTTTTCTTAGGCAGAGGCAACTGGAGGTCAAGACAAGGGCAGATAAAACTAAAGATGAAGGGAGATAAAGATAGGATGCTTGATGATTGGGAAGGAGAGAGAGAGAAGCTATGTGTCACTGATAGGGAAGGGGAAACAGAAGAAAATTAGATGTTATTATGGGTCCTCCACTTATAGCATTATGTCAGTGGATATTTTAGGTGTTTCCCCAAAATAAATGGATTCTCAACAATAAGTTCAGAAGGGTGGCATGGCTGTCAAAGCAGCTTGGCTTTTATTGTCTCTTTCATGATACCTTAGCTCCATAACCTTCCCAGGAGTACTGGAATAAAGGAAAGCATGCATTATAAAGGAAAGCATGGATTATATGACGTGATGTTATCTGCACATCTTAGCCTTTCTTGCTGTAACATAGTTCAGCAAAACTGCCCAAATAATTATTCTACATGATCCTTAAACAATATATTTAAAATAGTGCAGACCAGCATCAAATTTGTGTTTGCAACTGGCCTTTTCAGGGGAAAGACTCAGTACCTTGCACCACCTGCATGAAAATTCTTCTTCACTGTTTCCTCTGGGGATTTATAATTAGACCTGTGAAAGAGATCCTGCTTCCCCCCCCCCCCCCCCATTCCTAGTGGTGTGTAATGATGAATTCTAGAGTGGAGAAATATGCATCGCGATATCAAGGATAAGTTTGCTTGAATTATCATTTGAAATGCAGGGAAAAGGCTTGATTTATATTCATGGAGACTTTTGTCAATCAACAATATTTATATATATCCGTATGGAGAACATGAGCAGCACAGTTGTTGGGGGAAGAAAAATACCAGCATTAATATTCTTTTCAATTGCATCATTCCCTGTAGCATGGTTTCTCATCAATGTCCCCTTTCTCTAAGGTTATTCTTGATAATGGCAAAGGGTTTTTAAATGCTGTCTTGACATAAACCCTGGAAAATAAAAAAAATAGGCCTTTGATTAAAATTGAAACCATATATACCAGCCTCGTATCAAGAACAGCAGTAAATCAGCAAAGGAGCACTATGAGTCTTAGTTAAAGCTGCTGTAAAGTGAAATTAATGACCTGTGTCATCTGACTTGGTTGATCTAGCACTTGCTTGTTCCTCCCATAACCGTTTTGGATCAACTTCCACAGACTGATAAAATAATTTTGTTAAATGAAACACAGGCATTTTTAACATTTTATAAAGTACTGGTGCTGCAATCCTGTATGAATATGTTTCCATTGCTTTGCTAATCCTACTAGAGTTATGTTGTAACTAATCAAATCTACTGGATGTTGTGGGTTTTCCGGGCTGTGTGGCCATGGTCAGTAAGTTCTTGTTCCTAACATTTCATCTGCATCTGTGGCTGGCATCTTCAGAGGTGTATCACAGAGGGAAGTCTGTTACATACTGTGTCCAGTCGACAATACATTAATCAAACATACTTTATTTGTGGTGTCACTATTCAACTTCAACTTCAACATCCTTCATTGGCATAATAGTACAATTCTATCAACAGAGAACAGTGTCATTATTGTAACTAGCCTAAAATGAATATTCACAAAAGTCAATGAAATCCTAAAACATTTGGCTTTTGGCTTTTCTTGTTTATTTGTTTGTTGGTTGGTTTTGTACCCTTCCTTTCCTCTTACGGGCTCAGTGTTTAAAATACAGAATCAATTTTAAACCAATAAACACAACACACAATTACCGGTATCTACAGCACTGACTATTATGAACCTCCAAGGGGAAAAGGTGGGATGATGTCCAATAAAGGATTGGAAATAGTGGAGGTGGAGGTCAACATAGAAAACCATAGCTGCTTCAACTAAAATATTCAGCAAGCCTTTATTGGCATAGGCAACAACAATAGTGAAGAACTGGTTTAAAAAAGCATAATAGTGAAGAACTGGTTTGAAAAAGCTTTAAAAAACACAATACAGGAAATAAATGTTAAGTGAAAGAAATCTACTGGCATTTAATAATTTCCTGGAGTCCTTGGGCTAGTCACAGTTTTTCGGAGCTCTCTCAGCTCCACCTACATCACAGGTTGTTTGTTGTGAGGGGGGAAGGGCAAGGAGATTGTAAGCCACTTTGAGTCTCCTACAGGAGAGAAAGGGGATATAAATCTAAACTTCTCCTCCTCCTCCTCCTCCTCCTCCTCCTCCTCCTCCTCCTCCTCCTCCTCCTCCTCTTCTTCTTCTTCTTCTTCTTCTTCTTCTTCTTCTTCTTCTTCTTCTTCTTCTTCTTCTTCTTCTTCTTCTTCTTCTTCTTCTTCTTCTTCTTCTTCTTCTTCTATGTAACTGACAGAAATGTTCACCCGTCAGCATATTTACGCACAGATATTGCCACCAAAGGGGACTACATTCCTCAGTGTGTCTTTCCAAAAAGATGTTTGGATGTGAGGGTGTGAACAAGTAGACTACTCCAGCCTTTTTATCATTTTTGCACTTCTGCTTTCTTAGGTGAAAATGCCTTTAAAGCTTCGATCTTTTCCCTTAATGTTTGCAAACCATGTGGCACTACCGTCAGGTAAGGAGTACATCACCACAGAATTTCATCTTCAGTGGCTCAAATGTCCTCAGAGGCCTGTATCCTTGTAAGGACGGCCCATAACCAAATTATACCAACATTTATATTAAAGGGAGCTCATCATCTGTATGACAGTGAAGCTATGCTATGATCTGGTGCTTACAGTGATGGATTGGAGGATATAATCACTAAATCCATCATTTGCATGTGTATTGTTGGAGTCTGTATCTTACGGGCCACCTCATGAATCAGCTGTCTTTGGACTCTAGGAAGAATTTGCATCATTTTAACCTTTCTAAAGGCCTTCATGAATATGCACATGTCTATTCCCTTGTCTTTTCAGGTACTTAATTTTTTCCCCTTAGAAAACAACTTTTAAAAATCTCTCTGAACATGCTTAGTGAGAAAGGGAAATGTGTTGCTCTTCACAGATGCTCATTGCAGTCGTCCCCACATCTTCACATATCCATTGTAGCGACATTGGATCTGGGTCTTGTTTTGGCTTTTCAGCATTACATCTGGAGCAGGTGGGTAACCTGCATAATTGGATTGATGGCAGGATGCCAAATCACGGTGACTGTGCAACATTAGTGCATTACCAGTCTCATAAAAGCTAGCTCAAAGTAACAGTGGCTAGCTCGGAATTCAAAAGTAGTGGTCTGGATGTGGAGTGCAGCCGCTAGGTGGCAATCTTGTTCTATACGTGTCGATTTCAGATGTCTGTACAGTAAAACTGGCCAACAGGAAACTTTAGTCTCTTCTGGAGAACTTGAAATTTTATATCTACTATTTTTTGGAACCTGAATTATGTATGGTGGTTTTATTATATGCACTACCATCCACTAGGGAGAGCATCACCAAACATATTTTCTTCTGGCCCGCAGCAGTTAGTGTCATACTGAGTGAGTGCTATTGATGGAAAGCCGGCAGTGTATGTAGACCCATCCCTTTGTATTTTCATATACACAGAAATAATGCTGGAAAATGGTCAGGATTTGTTAGGCATATTAAATGTATGCAATGGGGGGGTTAATGTTGGCAGCTTCTAATCGGTGGGTCTGCTAAAGAGAACTCTTATGAGTTCCTCGATGAGAGAGAAAGATGAAAATTTAGGGGAGGGAGGGGAAATTGGTGAGTAAATGGTGCTGTTTGTATGCAATTATTATACCATTTGCGGCAGAAACCTTCAGGGGGAAAAAAGCTGACTATTCTTTAGGATTCACCCAAGGCATTTTAAAGATTGAAGCCAAGAAGTACTCCAGAAAACCCTTTTTACCAATTAGCATGGGCTGTGATCCATTAGCATGTTTTCCTGTACGAGCCCTTTAAAAAGTTAGACTCTCCTCTATTTGTTCTCTCTTTGACTTCTGATTGGTCTCTTCCTCCTTGTGCCACTCTTGATGGCACCCCAGATTGGTCATCTGAGGCAGCCACTTTGCTGGCGCTATATAAGGATCACCTCACTGTCAGGGAAATCTTTTATGAAGGCATGCATTGCTGGAGAGCATGGGCTAGCTAGATTCAAATCATCTTTAGTGAGCAGAAAGTATATCTGCTTGTGCAAGGAGTGTAAAGATTTGTCAATTCTACTTGCTGTCTGATGGAAGTAGCTAATACCCTCCTGCTATTGAAAGAACTTTTAATACAACAACATTTGTGTGTGGAACAAAACATTTATTAACAAAATTGGTTCAAGGTAAACAAAAGCGTAAGGCACAGCATGAGGGTCTGATCTTATGGTATGTGTACTGGGCAGCCAAATATAGCTGTCCCTCAGACACCTAAATTTTTCTCAGCACGCCTGCCGATGAAAAATTATGACGCACACTGGAGCAGCTGTGAGATTCCAGATGGGAGATCGCCACTTCCTGAAGACTCCTTGCTGTCAGGGGCGCAAGCCATCTAAGCCCAAGTCTGGGCAGGTGACCCCTTGGCTTGCTCCACCCCAAACCTCGTGAGGAGGTTCCACCACAGCGGGTATTTTGCCCGCTGCCCCCCAGCTAAAGATCAGTCCCCCATGCGCAAACCGCCAGAGAGCTGGGCCCCACGTTTTCAGCAAATGGGGAGGTGGGGAGGCCGGGCCCAGGTTTAAATAGGCCACCCGGTCCCACCTCCCCAGATGACGTCAGGGCGCCATGCGTCACTGCCTGGCGCCCATGACCTTCCAGGCCTCGCGTTGTCAGCAAGCTGAAGCCTTGCGAGCCATGAGGAGCCTGCAAGGCGAGGGGGAGGAGGCAGCACCATGGAGGCTGTCCCTTCCCCATCAGCAATGGCAGCCGCGGTAAGTCACGGCTGTTCCTTCCTGCTGCAGATTCCATATCAAACTCTGTGCTGTCCCTGAGGTCTCCCAGTCCCCAGGAACCACATTTTAAGCTATTGGGGGAGAGAATCGTGTCCTGAGCTCTACATTGTTCGTAGTCATTTTGATCTAATGGTTTCAACCCCATGCTTTAGGTCAAAGCATAGCATATACAACAACCATCATATTTTTCTATAACTTTGAGAGATGCTGTAAGCATTCAAAGGTGTTATGTCAGATAATCCAAAGTAAACAATAGTGTTTGAATTTATAAATAGCTGCAATCTTTCAGATAGTAACACCAAATGCTAAAATACAATTACAAAAATGTAATATGGGTACTCTGATACAGATTGCCTGCTGCTTAAAGGAACCTCTGCACTTACATAAATCCAAGTATTCCTAAAAATAACCCTTGAAAAGTATTTTAGCATTTAGAACCTTTGAATTCCTTTTTAAAATGTTGATCACAAGACATCTTGTCTTGTTTTCTGAGGACTAAAACAAACTACCTTCTGGCATACACTCAATTGTTACAGAAATTTGCTAGATTTCTATACGGCTTACAGTCCATTTTTGACATTCTTAACTAATAAAGTACACTGAAAATTGAATGCAGCAGCTTGTAGCAGAGTGACATATTTTTAAACACAGTTTTGGACACTTGTTTTCTAAGACATATTACACAGTAGATAGCTATAAATACTCATAAGATGACTAATAGTCTGGATTAATGCTGACTTACCAACAGACCTAAAAAATACACAAAATAACTCTTCAGTATCAAATCTCAATATAAAATCAGTGCAATGTATTGACCGGATGTAAATATAAATGTGGGAAACTCCATCCAACACTTGGTCAGAAGGTAGCTCTACCGAATCATCATGAAAGAGCAACCCTGCCAATCCACCTGGGCTTACATACTGTTTTCGTACAGTGGCCAAACAGGTGCTACCTGAAGGCTTGCAAGCCTGGCATCCAAAGTCTCCTCCCTTGATATGCTTTAGCCACTGCATTCAGAGATAAACTGTCTCTGAACATGGATATTTCATATAGCCACCATGATTCACAGCCATTTCCGGACCTGTTCTACATGAATTTGACAATTCCCTCTTCAAGCCATCTAATTTTGTGGCCATCATCTATCTCCTGTGGCAGTAAGGATGTAATTACATATTTTGTGAAGGACTGCTTTTGTTCATTTACTGTCCACCAACTTCACTGTGAACCCTTCGGGTTCTAGCATTATGCAGGAGAGATAACCAAAATACCTCACAGGAAATAACAGGGCTGGAATAACAGTAAAGATTGCCATATACATGTGAACTTTTGTTTAATGTATTGGAAGAGGGATTAATGTATTGGAAAAAGACCGCTCCCCCACCCTCCCTTGCATGACACCCCTTATTCCCTCCCCCTTCCCTTGCATGCCACGCCTCCCTCCGCTCCCTCCCTCCCCTTCCCTTGCATGCCGCCCCTCCACCTCTCTCTCCTCCTTCTCCCTCCACTAGGGTGGGTGGGTCATGTCCAGATGCCGGGGCCCCTCCCCCTCCCTTCCTTGCATGCCACCCCTTACTCCCTCCCTTGCATGCCACCTCTCACTCACTCCCCTTCCTCCCCTTCCCTTGCATGCCACCTCTCCACCTCCCTCTCCTCCCTCTCCCTCCACTAGGGTGGGTGGGCCATGTCCAGATGCCGGGCCACTCCCCCTTCCCTTGCATGCCACCCCTTACTCCCTCCCCTCACTCCCCTTCCCTTGCATGCCACCCCTCCACCTCCCTCTCCCCTTCAAGATCTCAGACAGCGAGCAAAAAGTTCTTACCCAAGCACCAAGCAGATTGAACGCAATTGCCATTATTTAAAATTGTTGTGTGGTTTTTGAAACACCTAATAGGTAGAGGATGAAAGAGAAAAAGATAATATAATGATTCTGGACTGTCTTTCAAGGTAGATACTATTCCTGTGGTGGTTTGAACCATTAAAATACTATATACATGCTATGATTCTATGCTGAAAGAAAATAGTTTCCAAGGATGCATGTTGGTTGGTTAAGTTGATCAGAGTATGGTGATATTAAAATAAAATGGCTGGGTTTACCCCGTCCTTTGGAGGCTGGATTCATTTTCTACAGGTCCCATCCATCTGGCAGCATGATGAAATGTACCTTCTTGAAAATTAATGCACTTGGCACCTTTTCGAAAATTAAAGGGTACAGTACACCCAATTCTATGCAAATCAAAATTCCATTAAACTCAGCTTGTACTGAAATGTCTCCTGTTTACATAAATGGAACTTTAAAGGGCTTACATGTCTGATTGTGTTCATTGTAAGCAATACACTTCTAATGCATACCATTTACATAACCCATTTCAGAGCTCAAGACAATGTACAATATTTCAGTGTTGGTTAAAAAATCATATCAGTGGGTTATTTTGTTTGACTCCATGTAGGCACATTTTTCACAATAAGTCTAAAATAGTCTGATTGCATAAAATTATCAAACTATTGATTTCACCTATGATGGTTTCCTGACAAGCAGGTGGCATTTACCAGCATCTGGATGTCAAGAATTTACCTACAATCTGAATGGGGAATGAGTAAGGATTGTGGTCATCTGTGTTAAAGTCTTTTAAAACCTTCAAGTCCCTTTTGTAAGACAAGGGAAACTAGAAATGTGGTAGAGCGCATGTACTTTTCACAATTGCTTTGGAAGTCAGGAAATTATATGCTTCCGTTGCCAAGCACTATGCATTAGACATATTATCACCACATTGCCCCACAATTCTCATTGCCTATTCAATATTGGAAACCGTTTCAGTGGCAGCATGCCAAAGGATTCATTTGAACAAGTACATTTGAAATGGGTTACAGAAAACCATTGAATTCTCTTCCACAAGCTGTGTGTGACATTTGAAAGCAGTGCATGTCTTTAATGCCCAGAAAACATCTCCAAAGATCTGATTTTCATCTACGCTTATGGCATCTACAATAGAAGTTGGATGGGGGTATATACTTTGTTTGCTTGTTTGAGTAGGAGAATTACTGGGAGGGGGAAGCTTGTGCAAAGCTCCAAATACCTTACTTCCCTGTTCCCTATAGTACATGCAGTCACTGAGATAATATCTTGAACTCTTGCTCAAAATAAATGAGATTCTCAACTAGAAGGATTAATGTAGTTTGTCATGTTTCCTCAGCTGATCTTGCCTTACTATGCAGACGGAATTTATGCAGGCAGATATGTATTATCCTCCAGAATCTGTGTTTCCTTCAAGAATACTTCCTAGATCACTTCCCTTTGTTGTCAAAAATGGAATCACAGCAGTTTGTCTCCAAGATCTTTAACTAACACGAACTGTTTCATTTCTTCTTCCTGCCTTCTGTGGAATTCCTTCTCCCTGCAGATTCTTACAAGTTCAATTTTTGTTGATTAATCAGATCCTTTTTGTGTTTTGGCTGCAGCCAATGGGTTGGATCTGAACAGCTTTTCCATTTTGACCCCACACACAAAATTATACTGTGTGTGTGTATAGCAGAGGCGTAGCTGGGCCAAACTGTGCCTGGTGCAGAGTCTATATTTTCCACCGCATGCCCCCCCCCACAGTGCCCCCCATGGCCCCCTTCCCCCCTCACTTACCTTAGTTCCTTTCCTTTTCCTAGAACTTTTTCAGGCTGAAAAAAAGCCCAGTTCACAGTTCAGGCTTAAAAACAGCCTGCTGGAAACTATACTTCCCAGGAGACCTTGGGAGCTCCAAGGTCTTCTGGGAACTGTAGTTCCTCAGTCCGTTTTCAGCCTGTACTGTGAACAGGCCTTTTTTTGAGCCTGAAAAAGTTCTAGGAAAAGGAAAGGAACCAAGGTAAGTGTGGGAAGGGAGTGAGAGGCGCCGCAAGGGGGCGCCACGGGGGGTGCCGTGGGGGGTGGGAGGAAGGTGAAGGGGCCTGGGGTGATTTTCTTTACCCCCAGGTGTGTGCACGGCACACCCCCGTCCCTTTGTGGCTCCGCCATTGGTGTATATGTGTGTCTCTGTGTTGTAACCTGCACGGATAAAAGCCACTTGAGATAAAGGCTGCAATAATGATGGGGAGTGGTTGAGATTGAATGAAAAAGCTGCCAGGATTCAACCCAAAATCTTCCCAGACTCTACACCAGGATAATTGTAGGTGTCTCTGACAGTAAGTACAGGTCTACATATCTCAGCAGCTGGCCATTTCGCTATATTTTGCCTCTGATGGTATACTGAGCACCATTTGTTGTGGGAGCTTTTCCCTTAACAGAATTGTTTGTTTGTTTTTTTAATGCAAGAAGCTTCTTTGGATGAATCTGCATTTTTGGGACTATCCAGATGTCTTCAATTCAATCCCATGTTATCTTCCTTTTTCTTCAAACTCACCATTTTTACTGCTAAGTGATGATTTGATCCTTGCAAATAAGATATTTGAAAATTGTAATTGCCTCATTTATGATGACCATTTTCTCACACATATCAAGTGATCACCCTGATGTACCATTTAAAAATTACTACAAATTTTGTGACATTATGACTGACTAGACAATGGAATGGTCACAACATACTCACTGCTAAGCTTGCAAATGCTTCAGAGATATCATGGGATGTTTATGCAACATTTAAGTCAACTTTGTTTTGAATTTATCTAGTCTTCTTGTCCCTGCACAGTTGATGGCATTCAAATTGGCCCAGAACTGATTGGTTCAGACCAAGGGTGCTTGATTTCCTCTTTGCCTGGATCAGAATTGTATCACAAATTGTGGGAGGCTCTATAATATTTAAAACAATCACAAATTCTCTTTCTTGCATTGCTTTTCCCATCCATATTCCTCATCTGTCATCTTGGGCATCTGTCAAATAGTTAACAAATTAAAGTGATATTTCAGTCCTGCTGGGGTTGAGGGGAAAGATGCATAACGTGTATCTACACTATCCTTGCTTATTTTGCCTGTTGACTTATGCACTGTTATGGGAGTGTACATGTCCAACTGCAAATACTGTCCGCCACCCCTATTTATTTGCCCAACGCACCCAACAGAGGAAAAAACTTGTAAAAGAAGTGTTTTCCTTGGTTATCTCAGTTCTGTTTAAGTGGGATGGGTGGATGGGGAAGCTGCATGACTTGTGTCTTTCAAGTGTCCCAGCTTTGCTTATTTTTCTTTCTTCTTCACTACCAAAGCCAAAGATGTTTGTCTTAATTGCATCATGTTTACATGCTGTTGCACTGCCACCTGGGTAATATAGCTTAGTCCAATAAATTCCAAGCATGCACCGACATGATTAATGCCACCAATACAGCAAGCTCAGAGACTGCATATAATGCAGCTGATTTTAAACACATGACCTGCTGTATGATAACCCTAGGGTGTAAGTAATTCAAGCAAGCCAATAAAAGGTGAACATGAATCAAGATTGGTGACTAAGTCAATCGGCTTAGGCGCAGATCTGTATAAGTCTGCACTGTCAGCTAGCTACCATGCTGAATACTCCTGCTGAGCAGACACAGAACAATTTGAAATTGTGAACGGAGAGACAATGATCAAGACAATCATGAGAGGTGTTTGACTCACCAGCAAATAGGCATTACAAACACAAGAAGTTTGATTTTCAAGCACCTGGTTTCCAAATAACCCCTGGTTAAAACTTTGGTTCCCAAGCAGCAGTGTGTGAAGTTACAAAGTATTTCCAGTTCAATTTATACACTACTAGATTAACACAAAGACTGGGATATGGAAGCCAGGCAGGCAAAATTGGCAAG
Source organism: Sphaerodactylus townsendi (assembly GCF_021028975.2). Taxonomy (NCBI): domain Eukaryota; kingdom Metazoa; phylum Chordata; class Lepidosauria; order Squamata; family Sphaerodactylidae; genus Sphaerodactylus; species Sphaerodactylus townsendi. Next base: position 152,961,790 of record NC_059425.1, on the reverse strand, counting down.
AGTGAAATATTTAGACAGACAATTTGCAGATTGCACCTTCTTACCAACTCATCTCCCTGCAGAACCAAGAACAGAACCAAGGAAAGCTCTGCTTTTTGTGACGTTTTTCAAATGCTTTGGGCATTCACATGATTTTGGCTGCCCCTGTCCCTATCCATTACGTGGCTTGTGTTTAGAACAGGAAGAGAAAGGGGACAAGGAAAGAAGGTGTATGCCCGAAACATCTGCAATATGTCTTAGAACAATTTATGCTCCTTAGCTTTTAAAAAATTAATATTCTTTTTGAGTTTGCGATTGCTTGAAGTAGAGGAGTATTTGCATATTACTGACCGAGATAATGATACTATTTAGAAAAATTGAACTTCTGCTGTAAGCCACCCAGAAATAGGGAGGCTTTTTCAGGTAGGTCAGTTTAGAAATGAGATTTAGGAAGTGTTATAAGAGCTCTCTCTTCTCTCTATTTCTCATGTTCTATTCCCTAGATCTGCTGCAGAACAGAAATAGCTGTGGAGAAATGAGTGCTGCTTAGAGGATATCTCCCTAATTGAAAATATATTTCAAACTGCATATTGCTTGCATCAGGCTGAGGTGAGGAAAGAGGAAAAGGAATTATTCGCTTCTTGTGGCTACATGCTTTCCTCAAATTGGAGAAGGGGAAATAGCAGAGGACTCAGGATGATTGTGCTGAGGAAGCCAAAGCTATCTAATGAGAACCCATACAGAGCATGAGTATTTACACTAAATGCCATGTCTTAATAAAATAACATTTAATTAGCCAATACTACAGCAGCACATTCCTTAACCTTTCAATCTTGCTGCTGTTCAGGAGTCTGCAAGAGATATAAGACCTGCCATTAGTTGAGTGACACTCTCTAGAAGAAAAATATGGCATACGACCCATCTCAAAATGAGAATGATAAATGAACTCATAAGCACTGTACAGGATTGCACTGAGAAGCCTTTTTTTGAAATGTTTGGCTCTGCTCCATTGCGGAAAAGCCTGGCTTTACCAGGGATGCCTGCCCAGCCCATATCCTGATTGTCCTATGTCAGTTTGTATTCAGACATTCAAACAGATTCTGAAAGATGGCAGCCGTTAGGGCTTCAGATAGGGATGGTACAGATTTGAATATTTTCAGAAAACATTTATTTTGGTAGCTGTAGCCAATATTGGCTGAAATACTGGATTCAGAGTACAGCCCCAAAGTTTAAGAACACCACAAAGTATAATTTTTTTGAACTAATTTTTATTGATTTCCAAATGATACGATAAACAGTACATAAATGCAAATATATTCATAAAAATAAAAAAAAGATAGAATAACAATTTTACCGAAATACCAACTAAAGAAAGGAAAAGCTGAAAAAAATAATAGAAAGCAGAAAGAAATATAAGAAAAGAACTACAAAAAGAAAATGACTTCCCGAACTTACCAAGAGAATCTCAATCACATTGCTAAATAACCAAGGTTCAATTTATCTGTAAGACAATTCTTCTAATAATGCAATTATTTCACCATTCTAAGTTTCATTTTTGTAAATATTTGTTAATTACTTGTTCATCACTATTTTTTTCCAAATATAGTATATAATCTACTGGAATCTACTAAAAGGTAAGTCCTTAATTCTTGTTGATAGCTTGTCTAGATGGAAGTAATCCATTAACTGTGGCAACCACTCTTCTATTGATGGACAGTTATTCTTTCTCCAAATTTTTTCTATTAATATCGTAGCTGCTGTGAAAATATACAAAAATAATCATGAATTCATATTTAGAATACTTTTAATACCAAGACCTAATAAATGCAATTCTGCCAGACATTCAAACTTTATGTTTAGGATGTTCACTGATATTTGATGTAATTTCACCCAAAATCGTTTAATTTTGGAGCACCCCCACTACATATGAAAAAAGTACTTTTATCACATTTCCAACACAATGAATTTTTATTTTTATAAATTTTAGCTAATAAATGTGGTGTGAGGTACTATCTTTTTTTAACAAAAAGTTTTATTATTACATTATTGCATTAAACATTACATATTAGACATTCTAATAATAAACATTCAAACACAAACAAATCACATATCACATTGCACATTATACATTACACCCTACTAATTCTACAATAAATCACCGTGGACATTCAAAATTACCCCACAAATATACCCCCTCTTAAAATATTTCCATCCCCCTTATCATCTATACCTTCTCTCCACCCTTACCAATTCTTTAGCCTATTTTCTGTAACATTTAATCTCTTATCACTAACCCCCTTCCTTATTTCCCCAGTCCTTTACCCCTAGTATAATTCCCTTTATTTCACTCTTATGTTCTTATTCTAACTTACCCTTTGTTTATACTTGTACTATTATTGATTTTCTCTGAATATTTCACCTACCCCTTTTGTGCTTGGTTTTCCCTAAATATTTCACCTACCCCTTTTGTGCTTGGTTTTCCCTAAATATTTCACCTACCCCTTTTGTGCTTGGTTTGGGCTTCACCCTGATTCTTCCCTTATCTGATATATAATTATACAAAATGAAGGTATGTCTTTATTCCTTTACTAGCTATTCTAGTTTCGTAACATTCTCAAAATCATTTCAATTTTATTGTTTTACATAATTTTGAATAATTCTGTTTTTACTGTCTCTTTCTATGTATTGGATATATTGTGTCCATGTGTCCATAAACCTTTTCCACTGCAAGTCTTTTAAGATGGTTGAAAGCTTGTCCAGCTGCATGTACTCCGCCACTTGTAACGACCAGTCTTCAATCGCGGGTGGTTGTTCCTTCCGCCATGTCTTGGCTACTATCTATGCAGTAATTTTAAGAAATTTTCCCTAAATTCTGGACTTGAGGGGAATTTACTATAAATTTTAAATGAGTCTTCCCAGTCCTGTAATAGAATATTTTTATTTATTTTATTTTTTATGTAGCAGAATTAGACTTTTATTAGTATCATACAAAGTGAATGTCAATTTAGAACATTTTAAAAATGCTTCTGTTGGTTGTGCTTGAAGCCAGGTTCTTTCTGTCGACTGATGTGTTCCCATGTACAGGCCAAGTTTGCAGATGATACCAAATTATGTAGGGTGGTGAGAACCACAAAGGATTGCGAAGAGCTCCAAGCAGACCTTGATGAATTAGGTGAGTGGGCTAAGAAATGGCAAATGCAGTTCAATGTAGCAAAGTGCAAAGTGATGCACATAGGGGCAAAAAATCCAAACTTCACATACACGCTACAGGGGTCAGTGCTATCAGTCACAGACCAGGAAAGGGATTTGGGCGTCTTAGTTGATAGTTCCATGGGAATGTCAACTCAATGCATGGCAGCTGTGAAAAAGGCAGACTCTATGCTGGGGATCATTAGGAAAGGAATTGATAATAAAACTGCAAAGATTGTCATGCCCTTATATAAAGCAGTGGTGCGACCGCACTTGGAGTACTGTGTCCAGTTCTGGTCGCCGGATCTCAAAAAGGATATCGAAGAGATAGAAAAAGTGCAGAGAAGGGCAATGAGGATGATTGAGGGACTGGAGCACCTTCCCTATGAGGAGAGGCTGCAGCGTTTAGGACTCTTTAGTTTGGAGAGGAGACGGCTGAGGGGGGATATGATTGAAGTCTATAAAATTATGCATGGGGTAGAAAATGTTGACAGAGAGAAATTTTTTTCTCTTTCTCACAATACTAGAACCAGGGGGCATTCATTGAAAATGCTGAGGGGAAGAATTAGGACTAATAAAAGGAAACACTTCTTCATGCAACGTGTGATTGGTGTTTGGAATATGCTGCCACAGGAGGTGGTGATGGCCACTAACCTGGATAGCTTTAAAAGGGGCTTGGACAGATTTATGGAGGAGAAGTCGATTTATGGCTACCAATCTTGAACTTTTTGATCTGAGATTGCAAATGCCTTGACAGTCCAGGTGATTGGGAGCAACAGCCGCAGAAGGCCGTTGCTTTCACATCCTGCATGTGAGCTTCCAAAGGCACCTGGTGGGCCACTGCGAGTAGCAGAGAGCTGGACTAGATGGACTCTGGTCTGATCCAGCAGGCTAGTTCTTATGTTCTTATGTTCTTGTGATATCAAGTTAATAGGGAACTTGATTTCAGCTGCCATCTCAATTAAGAAGAAGAAGAAGAAGAGTTTGGATTTTTATCTCCCCTTTCTCTCCTGCAGGAGACTCAAAGGGGCTTACAATCTCCTTGCCCTTCCCCCCTCACAACAAACACCGTGTGAAGTAGGTGGGGCTGAGAGAGCTCTGAGAAGCTGTGACTAGCCCAAGGTCACCCAGCTGGCGTGTGTGGGAGTGTACAGGCTAATCTGAATTCCTCGGATAAGCCTCCACAGCTCAGGCGGCAGAGCTGGGAATCAAACCCGGTTCCTCCAGATTAGATACACGAGCTCCTATGCCACTGCTGCATCTTTGAGTCATCCTTGCACACCTTCTCCTCACGGGCGCAGAGGAGATAATTTCCCAGGCGAGTTCTCTTCTCCTCCCCATCCCTCTGAGCTATGTTGTATTCTGTGGAGAGCTCATTCAGGACTTCCTGAAGGTCCAGGGTCTTCTTGGCGAACTCCTGCATCTTGAAAGAGAAACTTTGTGCTCCTCCAAAAGCTGCTTCATCTTTTGATCCAGCTGATCTTTTTCAATTTTCAGCTCCTGAAAATGCTCCAAGGTGTCCTTCAGATGCGTGAGGACACATTCTTTCTTCACTTTGATCTTCTCCATCTTGACCTCCATCGGGTCAGCTGCTTGGAATCGAGTCAGGGGGTCAACCTGCTGCTCTAGTTCGACGATCTGCATGTCTTCCTCCTCAACGAGCTTGCAGTTCTTAGCCAGTTCGTGCTTCATGTTGTCCTGGTACTCCCTCTCAACCTCCATCTGCATCTTCATCCTCCTTATCTGAAACTGCACAAAATCGGCCATGACAGACAGATAGAGAGAAGAGCGGGAGAGGAACCTGCAAAGCAACACTGGTCAGATGCTCCCTAAGAAATATTTGACGAATGTTCTCTCTTCATGTTTATTAAAGTCCTCAGCCCATCTTTTCATGACCTCTTTCACCACTTCCTTTCCTGTTGCTAAATTTAGCAATAATTTATAAAGCCTACTTGTTTTATTTGTTCTCATATTATAATATGTTGTCTAATTCCATGGGATTTTTTATTTATTTCCCATTCTTTATTATCTTGAAAATATTGTTGGGCTATTTGGTGGTAAGTGAACCAATGGCACTGGCTTTCCCCTATCTTTATATTTCGTCTTGTCCTTAGTCTGGGAACATTATTCTCCCATAATACAATATCTCTATAAGTAATCCACGGTTTGTTATTAGTGTTCTGGCAACTTTCAGTTCTAGAAAGCTAGTGGTGTGTCTCTTTAGAAAAACTATACTTAACAATGGCCGTTTCCGCATGGCAGCGGAAATGGCTGGGTCGGCGCTTCTCGCGCCGACCCGAAGACGCTGGGACCGTCCGCATGGACGGTCCCAGGAAGAGGTGGGCAGCCAGCAGCGCTGAGCCGGGCGCCAAGATACCGGGTTTAAGCCTCCTCGGGCGTTGCCGCGAGGTTTGGGGACACGGCCCTGCGCCGCCTGCTCGAAGGCGCAGGGCAGGGCGTGTCCCCAGGCTCCTCGTGACGCGCCGGAGGCCCAGGGACAAGGTGAGGCCGGTGTGGAGTCGGAGTGAAGCCGCTGCCGTTCGCTCGGCAGCGGCTTCACTGCGGCGTTTCCCCAAAAAGAGCGCTAGGAAGCGCTCTGGGGAAACGCCGGCTCCAGGCCAGGCGGGCGGTGCAAGGGCGGCGCGGCTGCGCTGCAGCTGCGCCCCTCGTGCGAATGGCGGCCTGGAGACGGTGTTTTTACCGTCTCCAGGCCGTCATTTTCTGCCCGTGCGGAAACGGCCAATAATTCCAAATCCACAAAAGTGCTTTTCTAATGGGATGTTTTTTAAACTTATGGAAGTTGTCCTTTTTCTTGGGCCATAAATATCCGTGCCATCCAAGATTTTTATTAAACCCTTCTAGATTTAACAGGGTTCTGTCTTCCAAGGTTATGCACTCTTTAATCCACAACAATGCACAGGCATCGTGGTAACTTTGTAGGTCAGAAAGAGCAAATCCTCCTTGATTTTTGACCTGTATTAACAAGGAGTATTTTATTCTATGTTTTTTTTTGTTATTCCAAGCTAATTTACTCAACTCTTTTTTTTTTCCATTCATTCACCACTCTTCCATTGGTTATAATTGGAAGGTTTTGGAAAAGAAATAAAAATTTCAGCAAGACCATCGTTTTGATCAATTCTGTCTTACCAGAAATCGAGAGCTGGATATTTTTCCAGTTATTCAGATTATTTTTGACTTCTGACCAAATTTGTTTGCAATTATTGCTAGATAAATTTCTATTATTATTCTTTAGAATAATACCCAAATATCTGGGTTTTTTTCTCTATTTGAAGGCTTGTTGTTTCTATTATTTCCGTTTCTTCTTTCTGGGATATATTAAAAGCTAGCAATTTAGTTTTTTTCCTATTCAGTTTGAAACTTGCTAGCCTCCCAAATTCATCAACTATTCCTACAGTAGGTGTCAAATTCGTCATAGGGGGGTCAATAAGAAGCACTTTCTTATTGCTGCATCAACCATATGGCTGGTGAAAATCGCTGTTTTACAGGCCCTACAGAACTAAGCTAAGGCCCACAGGGCATGGATCTTATTAGACAGAGAGTTCCACCAGGTCCGGGCCATAGGTGAAAAGACCTTGGCACTGGTTGAGGACAGCAGGATAGTTCTGGAGCCAGGGACCACTAGCAAGTTCTTTCCTGAGGACTAGTCTCTCAGCTGTGAAAGGCAGTCCAACAGGTTGGTGGGCGAGTGCTTGACTGGAAAGTTAGAAAGAGGCTTAGGTGGGGAGGGATCTCATCAATCCTGGAGGTACATTTCTATTTACAAGTAAATACACAAGTTTTTAAAGTTTGCACATTATATTTTATTACACTTTATATTTGCTGACTGGACTGTTCCAACTTGAACATATTAGTTTTTTCTTTAATTCACTTGTTTTCCTGGCCCAGTGCCATGGATTCCTCAAGATGTTCTTAGGGGATGCATGAACAAAACATCTCTGCAAACTCTGAACAAAATGGAAAGCCCTACTGTCCATCCACTGTAATTCTGCAGGTGGCATTTGTCTTTCCTCATCATGTTCTGTTCAAGATAGTTGGAAGGTTGCCAACTAAAAAGTGGAACTAACAGCCCAATCCGGAGTCCTGGTGGCCAGGGTTGGTGCTGCTGCAGTGCCTCCAGAAGGCTGTCTGATAGCACAAGGAGAAAAAGAAAGGATCCTACCCTCCGCTGCCAAAGCCTTTCATAGGGCTTAATGGACTTAGGCTATGACAAAAGGGTCCAGGATCTGGGCCTTGGTGCAACTAGCTGCAAACCTAGGTTGGACCCTCAGGGACATGAATCTCTGAAGAACACCTCCAGGAATGCCCTGACCACCTCCCCCCCTCCATTGATCAGGATGCCTGTGCAGCTCCATGGCAGCCCAGATGTCTGGCTTTTGCCACTGCAGAGCTGAGTGTTGACCAGCCACTGGTGACTTTTCCCCCCTCCATCAGAATAGGTCCCCTTGTACCAATGGAGGGGGCAAACGCATGGGTGCAGCCCTGCATCATCTCTTCAAGTGGATTTGCCTCCCCCATCTGGATTGGGCCACTAGTCTGCAGTTTGCAGCAGAACTTTCTGTCATCACTAGCCTTTGTCAACAAGAAGCATGAGCATGTATGTATACCGTATGAAGGGTTGAAAGGAAGAGGGTAAAAATAAAATATATTTTGGACTACTGTTCTTGTCATCTGTGGTTGCCATTGCAAGAAAATTATTTTTAATTATCCACACAGCGGGCGGATGAATAAGAGACTTTAGCAAATAACTAGAGATTTTCTTTCATTTAAACCTTTCATTCAGCTGTTATGAGGTTGCCTTGATAAGATGATTGTTCCCTGTTAAGGAGGGTGATATTCTGTTACCTTTGTAATTTAAAAGGAATAATTTGCTTAGCATAGAGTTATCATAGCAGACTGTCACCAAAGTACTTTTGTCTGAAGTTTATATTGGAGCACAAATGGTGAAGCTGTAGATCTTAAAACGAACTGTGTTCTAAATGTGATGGAGAGTGCTTTAGCCTTGAAACAGAAGCCGAAGGAGCTTGAATTTAACTCTTCACTAAAACAATTCAGGTGAATTATTGATTTCAGCCTATATTTTTCCCTTCTCTTGGTTTTAGAACTCCCAATAAACCTTGCCATGAGTTGGTTTAAGGGATTCCTCGCCAAGCTCTGCATATCTTGGTCACCATCCTAACCCAGCAGAGGTGGATAAATGGATGAAGTTCATTAGCAAATAAAAGTTGTATGGAAAATGGAAAAAAAAATCCTGAATTCTGAAACTGTTGCTGGTCGTGTCTGTACTGTTTTTACTCATAAAACTCCGAACAGGCTTAGATTGTTACCATGGGGTGAGGAAGGGGTCCTGTCTTCTCGCACAATTCATTTTGTTGCTCAGAAAGAGAACTGACGGGATCCCCTCCACAATTTTTGCTGTTCCACATCTACAGAATACTCCACGTGAAGCCACATAAGTGGGAAAATCCCGCCCCCCCCGCCCCGGAGCTGTTTCCATGTAGGAAATGGCTTGGGCAGGAAGGCAAGAGCCCTTACTCTTCCTATGGTGGTCTACCCAGACTGTTTGGGCTCTCATTGATTTTTTAAAAAGCTATTTTCCACAGCTGCCTGTTGAGAGCCTGAGTTCATTAAGAACCTGAATGCATATTTTGGCCCTGACACAACTAAAGAGAGTGCCTGTATTGTAAGCTGATTTTTCCTGTCAGTTCAGTTTGGGACAGCAGTGAAGGGAAAACAGAGAAAAAAGGGCAAGAATGCATATGCACAAAACACATAAAATTTAGGGGGGAAACTGAACATAAAAGGGAACTTTTTGGGAAGTGTTTGCGTTGCTTGTGATTAAACTGCAATTTAAACAGAGGAGCATTCTCCCATTTCAACGAGAAACTTTTAAAAAGTGAATAATGAGATTCCCTTGATGGTTCATTCCATGTCCCAAATCAGATATAGCATAAGGAGTTGTGGCGTATCCAATTTATATTCCAGCCATATTGGTTCTGCCCACTCAGATACATGAATTTGGTGAAAAATGATATCCTGAAGTGCCAGTCACAGCAAACACATATACAACACACACACACACACACACATACACACACAAATCCTTCTTGGTGCCAAAGTGACTGGCTAATCCCATGTTGCTTCAACAACTTGTGGCAAAAGCCTACATGGGGGGAGGTGGAGATCTACGATGCCACACATTCAATCCCCCCTCCCCAAAATTAGGCAAAGTGATTAACAGTTCCAACTATTCCTATTTCATGCCACTTTTGAAGTTAGAAGTGGCTGGGACAAAAGCATTCCTGGCCTTAATTGGAGTTTGGAGATGCTTCATGGCTAGACTGAGGGAGAACAACTTTCTGAAACTACCCAATTTAGTTCATCATTGAGCCCAGGTCTTCCTAATCCAAGTCCAATACTTTATCCATTAAGTCTTGCAGTTCAGTTCTATAAATGGATATGTTTTCTGCAATCCTATACAAAGTTACTCTGATCCATTGATTTCAACTACCTTAGACTAGCATTATTTGACATAGGATTGCATTGTTAGTATTGTCTTCCAGCACACAGGGTTGGGGTTTTAAACTTCAAAAAAGAACACACTTATCATAAACTCATTTTCAGCCAAAAGAACTTAACATGGTATAAGACTGAATATGTTTAGGACTGGAGCTGTTTCTGGGGAAGGGGACTAAATTCTCTACTTTATTGGTGTAATGCAAATCAAGTTTTGAAAGGATGCATTTAGGATGAAATCCCACTCTTTTGGTTACATTTGATTTCCGGTCATATTACAAGAGGAAGGCCAGACATCTGTATACCTACCCTATGATATCCGTTTTACTCCATTGTAATGCTTTTCTTTTAGTTTATGTATTTTTAATAAAACCTCCCCCACAGGTAGTCTGGAAAATTTGTCTTACCTTGTTGTACTTTTAGGTTTTTGCATCTTTAAAATAATAATAATGATCGGGACTGCTGTAAACCAGCACAGCCTCCTTGGCAAAGATTTGCTCTGGGCCACCAGGATCAAGACAAGGAATGGCATGGGAATATTAATTTGGGATTAGTAGGGGACACTCTACTGCCTAGACCTTATATCCTATTGATATTCAAAGTAAAGATGAAGTTCCTTCTTCTAGTTTGTCTAAATAACAAGGAAACCTAAGCCATTCTATTGATTCTTTTTTAAAAAAATATATTACACAGTATTAAACATGGTAAAGAACACCTGACCATTGGATTTTTGAAAAAGAACTAAGATGTGGCAGGGCCTTCCAAAAACTAATGAATCCCCAAAGAATCAAAATTATCAACCATTTTTAGCAGTTCTCTCTGATTTATTCCCCCTTAGTAGTATTATTTTAATCTTTGTTAGACCCTGATGTCACGTTTAAAGCTCTTTTTGAGTTTTATGTGGAAAGGCATATATTCTTTTTTTTAAACTTCCTCTAAAAGAAGTTGCTTTTTTTTGAAAGAAAAAAAAAAGCTCAGGGGATTACCTACACTTTAGAGAGATTCATGTATATTTATTAAGCCAATACCTGTGCTGGATTCTCTTAAGCCTGCATTAAGAATTTATAGTTTCATTTTTTATGCTCCTAAAACAAGAAATGCTCAAGAACAGGGAGATTTTCGAGCATCTATCACATGTCTGTGCAGCACCAGAAATGTTATAAAGTTCTAACAACAAAAGGATATATTGAAGATGAATGTTCAGAAGCTTTGGAACAATGTGCATTTAAGAAAAGTACCTGAAAATGCTTTCCTGACAACAATCACAAAAAAAGTTCTTGATTCTTTTTTTTTTGTAGAAACATTTAGTCTGGAAAGAAAAATAACAAATACAGCACCATTGTTTCTTTGATTTTCTATTTATGTGCTCACAAGTGTAGTGTTTAGCCAGTCTCTACTCATGGGATTTAAACATGTGGCAAAGATTTTTCCAGAAGAACAATGAATGACAGAATGTTGTGAGAAATCTATATTCCTGAAAAGATAAATAATCAACCATACAGTTCTGAACAGGTTATTCATGCTGAAAAAGATGTGTCTTGATTAAAACATACAAGGTACTTCAAAGCCAAATTGTAGAGCTGACCAAGGGTAGAAATACAATAATTCCTGCAATCTCTATTCATTGCGAAGCCAGCTCTAAATTCACAGACTTGTTCACAGCGATAATACACTGATTCACTGCTGCAGCATATGGACATTACCATTTGGCATTTGAAGACATTTTGATGGACTTCTCTGAACTGGAAGATAGAAGCGGATGGAAGCAAACAGTGATACTTGCAATGATTTAGTGACACAAAGCAAGGCAATAAAAGTAATTCTCCTGCAAGTGGGATATTGTGCCACATGGGTCTCACAACACAACTCAATTTGAAGTTGGCTGATAATGTAGATCCTAGATTATGGAGTCAGTGCAGGTCAATGGAGAGAGACTGGGGCATAAACAAGCGGAACAGTGCTAGCTCCATTGTGTCAAAGTCTTACTGGGCAGTTCACTCTAGCTCCCCTTTTATTCCACTTATGTAAAATAGGGATAACAGTGACCTATTTCAGAAAGATTGAATGATCAAGATGAGGAAGCACCTTGAAAGCTAAACATGCCATTGAAAACTATAAATAAGAGAAATGTAGTAGTTGTGAAAAAAGACAACTATCTAACTCAGTAATGAGGAAGCTGGTTACTCAAGTGGTATCTTCAGCAGGGATAGAAGATGGAAAAGTGCGGCAAATTTTGTGATGAAGAAATTTTAAATTATACCTTGAAGATTGTGGTGAATTTCATTTCACATCATAGGTTTAATTTCATTGTCCTCATCCAGTCCTAGTAACTCCCAGACCTTTGCTTGCTCTATATATGCTGTTTCTGTGCACCTCTTCAGAGTCCAGCTTAAGGAGGCTTTCAATTAAAATGATGTAAAAAATTAACAATGTTTAAAAACAGTTAAAAACAAGCCATTGAGTATAAACAGCTTACTATCCATAAAACAGAAACAGACCATTAAAATGTTGGTAAGATAAAACCCAATCATTGATTGATTGATTGATTGATTGATTGATTGATACATTTTATGACTTTCCCATCACAAATGTTTTCTATGATTTCTAATTCTGCTTGGGACTTAGGATATCTTTCTAATTCCGTGGTAGTCAAGGACCATTATTGCTACAGTGTGGACCCATAGCTTTGAACTGGTGTCTGGAACATTATTGGATCCTAGAGATTCTCAAAAGTGTAGCCCCCATCTCCTATTAGTTCCCATTGGAAACAATGGGGGATGGGGCACCCCCTTTGTGAGTACATAACTTTGGACCCCCTGAACCAAACCTCACCTAACTTGGGTGGTATCATCAGGAGAGCCCCCTGAAAACACCCTGAAATTTTGGTGCTGCTATCCTAAAAATTGCACCCCCTGCAGGCCAAAAACGGAAACACTAAAAATACAAGAAACAAACCTGAAATTTTTGCTGCCCCCCAGGCGCGCCCCCTGTGCAACGTGCACAACCCAGCCCCCTTGTAGCTATGGCTTTGCTTTCAACTATTCCTAGCCATATTGTCTTTCCCAGTGAGTCTTGCCTCAGCGTAGTCATTTTAGCTTTTAGGATAATTCAGGCTTGATTTGATTTAGAACCCATTTATTTGCATTTTGGGGATGGGGTCCATAGTAATAGCTAAAATGCTCCTGCAACACAACATTTCAAATGACCTTCTTTCTGTCAGCTTTCTTTACTGTCCAACTTTTATACCCATACATAGCAATGGTGAAGACTACAGAATGCATTATCTTGATCTTGGGTGCAAGCAACGTACACATAAGGATCTTTTCTAGTTCCAACCAGTGGCACACATAAATAGACTTGAAGACAAGCCAGAACAACCATGGTTAAACCTGATATGTGAAGGACAACATGTAAGAAGACTGCCAGAACTCCTAAGGGAGGGAGTTCCAAGACATATGCTGCCACTGAGGTACTAATTCACTGCAATGAGAATGCAAATAAGACAAAAAACAGCACCTGTATGGGTACACAACAGTGTATGGGTAGATTAAAAGTGGGCTTTAGGATAAATGTTAGGACCAGTTGGCTGTACTGGACTCAAGAACAGACTCAGACCAAAGAAGATGGTACAGTATTGGTTTTGCCATGAAATATGGCCCTAGTCAATTTTGTTGCATCTGGAAGTTCCAAGGACTCTTCAAAGACAACTCCACACAAAGCAATCTAATGGGCTCAATATTTGCATTTTTGTTTAAAAATCTGGCTACAGGGACCAACATTTATATCAAGCTAACAACAATAGAAGCTGTGTAAATCTTTGTGAAGTAAATGAAATGCTTAACAATATATATTCTAGATGGTTACTTATTTATGCAGTTATGATTAACTTCTGAACATTAAACTTAAACACTATGGTGTATATTTTACTAGAATCGCTGCTTTTCTTTCCTCCTTAACAGCTCCAGTATATCATAGAGTATGTGCATTCCAACCATGCTTAGTAATGGAGCTAACTCCTTTATATGTTTACTCTTGTATTATGGGAGCTTAATTGGAAATTTGCTCATCAAGCTATGGAGAGTTTAATTAAACTCAATGAAGAAATTACCAAGTAATAAAAAGAACTGCTTTAAAATGTACTATTTTTGTTCTCGTGTCAAAGAGAAATTTTGCTTCTTGCTAGTCCTTTTTCCAGAACAATAAAAGCTAGAAGCTGTTATTTTAACTAGGACTTATTTTAATTTATGTTATATGGTCACCTTGTGTACCAAACTCCTGATAGCCATATAGTAATTGCAAAGCAGAGTCCAGAGAAGATTTAAAGAAGTGTATGGCTTTAAAGAAGTATATGCCTCTGCTGCTTTCCGCATGAGACTTCTCCCACCCTGACACTCAGCTCCCCAAGTTATGGATCTGTGTTTTGATGACTATGGGGAATCATGGTGAGGGAAAAGCAACTTGGAAGAAGGAGCTGCAGCTGAAATCAATATTCAGGGACATGATAAAGTATCCCCAGTGGAATCAGGGCCCTGCGGGACTTGAATGAGTTTCACAGGGCCTGTAAGATGGAGCTTTTTCACCAGGCATTTCTATCCGGCCACCGACCTGACCGCTATCATGATTGGCCTCCAGTGGGTGCTATTGGGGGCGGGGGGAGGGAAGTGGATAAAGTTGCCGTCTGAATTCGTTTTACTGTTTACTGTTTTATCTGGTTTGAGTTAATTATTCATTTTAACTTAATTATTTTATTGTGTTCTGATGGTTATATTTATTGGTTGTTTGCTGCCCTGAGCCTTTATGGGGAAGGCGGGGTATAAATATGAAAATAAAAATAAAATAAAATATACTGTACCTAGTAAAAGTCTGCAGGAAAGGCTAAACAGCAATTTTTAACATAGATGGTGCTTAGGCTGCATAATATGCAGTTCTGACATGAATATTCATCCCAAAGGATTTGGCAATATTTGCTGGATTATAGTCATGTTGGACAAAACCTCATAACTATGTGCTTGATATCACTGTTGTCCTGTGTGGTCAAATGACACATATGAAGGAGAAGAAGAGTAGGTTTTCAGACCCCATGTTTTTTACCTTAAGGCACAGGTGTCAAACTTGTGGCCCTCCAGATGTTATAGACTACAGTTCCCATCATCCCCTGCCAGCATCATGCCGGCAGGGGATGATGGGAACTGTCCTCCATAACATCTGGAGGGCCACGAGTTTGACACCTATGCCTTAAGGAGTCTCAAAGGGGCTCAACATTCCATTCCCTCTCCACTGGTGGGGCTGAGAGAGTTCTGCAAGAACTGTGACTGATCCAAGGTCACCTAGCAGGCTTCATGTGGAGAGATGGGGAAACAAACCTGGTCTACTAGACCTGGTCCTTTACTTGACACACTGCCACCTTGTATACCCCCTTATCTACCCCCTACTGATAGAGTTTCATTTGTAGCAGGGGAGTGGAAATTGTGCTATCTGAAATATTAGATTTAAAATGTTACATCTGTTTTTATATTGTATGTACAGATATGGTTTTAATCTCAGCAGTGGCGTGGTGGTTCAGAGCAGGTGCACTCTGGAGGAACCGGGTTTGATTCCCCGCTCTGCCGCTTGAGCTGTAGAGGCTTATCTGAGGAATTCAAATTAGCTTGTGCACTCCAACACACACCAGCTGGGTGACCTTGGGCTAGTCACAGTTCTTATGAGCTCTCTCAGCCCCACCTACCTCACAGGGTATTTGTTGTGAGGGGGGAAGGGAAAGGAGATTGTAAGTTCCTTTGAGTTTCCTACAGGAGAAAAAGGGGGGAGTATAAATCCAACTCTCCTCCTCCTCCTCATTGTAAGCCACCCTGTGCCCAACCTCAGCCAAGAATGGACAGGGTATAAATTTAATATAATATAATAAAATAAAAATAAGATTAGATTTTGCTTCTTGCAATCAATGCAACATGCTGGTTCTCATACCCCCTAAAGAAATATTTCAAGCTCTGACACATTATGCTGTGCACTGTAGAATGTACAGTAATACATCTTACAATGCTGCTTCATTGTGTGCTACTTTGTTTTCTGTATCAGGCTGGATGTGGGACTGGACATGTGGCTGAAGGTGGATGGAACAACTACTAGCCTGTGAGGCTAGCTGTGAGATGAGGCAGGAGGCTGCTCCGCTGCCATGTTATTTGGAGTGTTAGGGAGCAAAGGAAGACTACTTATTTTTCCTGGCAAAAGTGATGGCAGTGGGGAGAAGCCACTGGTCTTTTATAACTGGAGAACCACCCAGGGAAATGAAAGAGGGTTAGAGGAACTTCTCTTGCTCTTCTGTGAGTGGTAAGCCTAGTGGGGAGAAGCCACTGCTGTTTTGGGACTGGAAAGAGGAAGAGGGCTCCTTACTGAACTGTTGGTGAGATAAACTGAACTGTTACCGAACTGCTGAGGAGAAACTGCGTTCACAGTAATGGTGATGTGTATAGTGATGGTCCCTACTGTCTGCTATCTTCAGTCTGAGATGTGGACCCTATCTATCTGTCCCTAGCATTTAGTCATATGTATGCATATTAAAAAGGCCCTGGCTCTCTAGCCTTTGTTTTAATAGTCCTTGAACATTGTGTATATACTCAGTTTTAACCCATGTTAGTATTTTATTGTGTTTAGGACCCTTCCTTACCATCAGTTAGTTTTACATTTTTTCATTCATCCATATGGACTTTTTGTACTTCCTCTTCAAGTATTTATTGCAAAATGACACGCATAAGATTTAGATGTGCACTGCTTTACCTTTCCATTTACTCCATTTCCTCTATCTGGCTTTTAACTAAACGGGACTTTCTTTTATCTGCCAATAATTTCAATGCTTACCATCCTTTTTTTTTTTGCTAAAGCTGAGCAGCTTGAAATCCATATTTATCTTCCTTTTTCTCCAGCACACATTTTTGTGGGAAAAGGCCATAGCTCAATGGAAGAGCACAGGCTTTATATGCAGAAGGCACGAGGTTCATTTTCTGGTATTTCTGGTTCAAACGATCTCCTTAGCAAGGTCAGGAAAACCTAAGTCCATACAGACTTATTGCCAATCTCTTTACAACTGGCCCAATGGCCTGGCTCTGTTGTTACCCAGAATGGTGGGAGTCTCTCCCTTTTAGAGTGGGGAATTAGTCAGATCAGACCATTAGCTCAGCAAAAGGCTGAGCAAGCTTGAGATCTTGGGTGCCTATGTTTATGAAAATCAGGTTTTGCAAGAAATTCTGCAGGAAAATGAATAAAGTTTAGCAATTTTCTGAAATTGTTTATGTGTAATTTCTATTGAGTCCTGACCTGGATAGCCAAGGCTAGCCTGATTTCATTAGATCTCTGAAGCAAAGTTAGCCATGGTCAGTATTTGGATGGTAGGCTATCAAGGAATACCAATATCACCTCTGAGCATTTCTTGTCTTGAAAACACAACAGGGTTGCCATGTCAGCTGGGATTTAATGGCAAAAAAAATATCAGTAGATGAGTGGAATTTTGTTTTTAAGACATATATTATCCTAGGGGTTCCAAGTTTAGTGTCTTCTATGAAGAGGGTGAGTCCAGATGCTGAGTGAAACTACTTTCATCCATATTTCTCAACCTCAGAACTTTTTAAAACCTCATATAGATATTATATTATTACCAAAATTGCTCTTTCACCATTTCAAAAATGTCTGTTTAGAGACATCCACCACATAGTTTCTGGGAAGATGTGATTGGCAACCCTGTCTTGAAACAATTGCATGGCCTGCCAGTTTGGTTCTGGTCTTAGTTTAAGGGGCTAGTTCTTACTGTTAAAGAAATTATCTCAAGAAATGAACCTGAACCACACTTATACACCTTGGGTCAGTCTCATTCTCAAACGTCTTGAAGACATTTAAAAAACCATTTTTTCCACACAGTTCTCTGCGTGGGATCACTTTGAAGAGTAACTTTAGAAAAGGAATGTGAACCTACCCATCTAAAACCAAGCAGTGAAAAATGTCTGAAACCGAGGAAGAAAGGAACCTTCTATCTCAAGGCAACCAGAAAAATCAACAAACCAAAAACAGAAAGAAAGTCCTCAGAAGCACAGAAAAGAAAAGGCAGGTTAAAAAAAATGAGAGAAATTCATGCAGAACCCATAACAGCAATGAAAACAGTACCTCTCCCTATGTACCTTACCCCAGTGACCAAATGTTGTTACCCTTACTATACCCATTCCAGGGGGAAAAGACACAGGAAATGTTAGCTTGTAGAAATAAATCAGATTGAGAAAAGAGTCCAACTCCATCCAGGCCAAGTCCAACAGTCATCTGGCCAAGCAAGGAGTGATTTCTCTCCCAAAACACATACAAGACACAAAATGGCCAACATAACTGAAGGCTGCAGTATAAGAGTGCAATACAAAAAAAGGGGCAGCAGCATGGTTTGCACTGATGTAGGTGTCTAATCTGCGGGCCTAAGGAATATGCCATTGGGCTATTATGCCAGTGGCAGGCGGCTGCTCAGCTGAACAGTGCCCTATCCCAGAAGCTGCTGCACGTGCTGGTGCCCCTCTGCTGCAGGAGACCAGACCAGTGAGGTATGCCATTTCCGCTGATATGCCACTGGATGTGCCATATGAATCACTGTGTGTTTTAAAAGCTCTTTTTCTGCTACTGTGTTAAACAATCAGTGCTTGGGTGACTAAGCCTGGACAAAGTTATGATATTTACGCATCTGCCATTCATTCTTTGTCCACAGATAGAAAAGAAAACATTATATTAAAACAAAAGTAACCATGCACAGAACCATTATGCTGCCATATGGTTCCTCTTATTTCCACTATCTGTTGCTGTGCTTTATATGCTACCCATATAGCTACAAGCTCATTTCACTTCATTTAAATCAATTACAAATCCCCACAGCACTGCAATTAGTGAAATATACTTAACAAAATCAATTGATAATCATTCTGAACATCTCATAATATCACAGCTAGAAAAACACTTGAGTGCAAACTCTAATTGCCATCAACAAAAAAATTAAGTGATTCTTATAGCTTGAATAGCAACACAGATGCAAAATTAGCTAATATATGATAAATGAATAATTATCCACTCCAAAAATGAAACAATGGAATAATGTTGCCGTTCTTTTTCACTAGTCACGGATCAACTGGAACCTGGATCTTATTTTTCATTGTGCAGCACTGTTGAAATAAGTCCCACAGAGGTCAGCAGGGTTTAGTGTTTTGTCAAGTGGGTTGACAATTACAATGTATTTATGGATCATTAATATATTAATGGGTTATTGCCACCATTAAGCTCTGTCTAGCTCTACCAGTAGATCCCAGTGAAGAATGTAAACAGGGGTCTGAGGGTCGTTTGAGGATGGATGAAGGCTTACAAACATAATCCTGACAAAGCAGAGGTGCTGCCAGTGGGGAAAAGTTTCACCCAGAAATTGGTTTATTTCCTGTTCTGGGTGGGGTTGCACCCCACAATAGAGAGCAGGGGGTGCTACTGGAATGGAACTCTTCTTGAATTAACAATTGGCACTGGTAGCCAGAGATGTCTTTCATCAGCTTCGGCAGGTGAGCTGGCCATGGTCCTTACTGCTGCACGTCCTGGTGCTCCTCTGCTGCAGAGACCAGACCTTCGGCAGGTGAGCTGGCCATGGTCCTTACTGGAGAAGAAAGAACTTGCCACTGTGGTGACAAGAAAAATCTTGTAATGTGATCTATGTGGATATGCCCTTCAAGACTGTCTGGAAATTACAGTTGTTACAGAATGTGCGACTAGAATGTTAATTGGAGTGTGTCATAAAAAGCATATTATACCAGTCATGTTCCACCTACACTGGCTTGTTGCCAGGCCAACCCATGGTGAGTGGGGGTTCTGTTTTAAGACAGTGGTGCTTTTACCCATCCTGCCAGTCCAGTGCCAAAATGGGGAGCCCATTTTCTTCATTGGCTAGTGGACCCACAAGGACACAGTAAAAACTTGTCAGGACTTGCCCTCATTCATATCTGCCCTGCAAAATACCTGTCACCACACCCTTCCTGAAGGGATTATCAGAGCACCATGACCCTGCCCTGGAGAACATTCCCAAAATATCCAGGTATTTCCCAACCCAGGAACTGGAAACCAAAATATAGAGCTTTAAAGGTCTACCAGCAAATTGAATTGAGCCCTGAAACAGGGAACCTGTTACCCGAAGCGGTAGGAGTCACTCACTTTTAGAGTGGGGAATTAGCAAGAGCAGACCCTTGGCTTAGCAAAAGGTCAGACAAGCTGGGGGATCTTTGTTGCCTATGTATACCAAGACCAGCTTTTGCAAGAAATTCCACAGGAGAGCAAATAAAGTTCAACAAATTTATTTAGTGATAATGGAGTTACACAAGGACACAATAACCAAAGCAGCAAAATATACACAAAGTCCTAGGATATAAGCAGTATTGAGGGGATAGGTTGGGAATAGCGGAGGAATTGGGGGAATTCATAGGGGTGATACTGTACCAGATCCTGAAGTGGCTTTGGTTCTGTGAAGCTGAGGCTCTTCCGCACATGCAGAATAATGCACTTTCAATCCATTTTCAATGCACTTTGCAGCTGGATTTTACTATGTGGGATAGCAAAATCTACTTGAAAACAAATGGTGGATGGCATGAATCGCACATGGGAAAAAATGGTGGCCATGAGCTGCAACAAAGATAAAGGTAAGAGCTAGTGGGCAGAGGCAAGTGGGGAAAATAATTCCTTTCCCTGGCAATACTTTTTTTTGTCTGCACTATGTGGACAAAAAAGTCAAAACAGTTTTTTTCCAAACATCTGCAACATTTGTGTGTGTGTTGTGCATAAAGGGCAGATTCTGTACAGTGCAAAACAGAGTTTGATGGGCTTAGAAGGGTATAATTTATTTTAGAAGTGCAGCATTAGTGAGTTACCTACATCAAGGTCTCTGTGGCATTCATTGCCACTAGAAGAAGAAGAGTTGGATGTATACCCCCCTTTCTCTCCTGTAAGGCAGAAGAGTAGCTGGGCCAAACTGCACCCGATGCACAGTCTATATCTTCTCATATTCCCCATGGAAAAGCCCCCCCCCCCCTCAAGGCTTCTGACACCCCTTTCCCTCTTTCCTTTCATTTCATTTTGTTCTTCTTTCTTTCCCAGAACTTTTTCAGGTTGAAAAAAAGGTCTATTCACAGTTCAGATTTAAAAACAGCCTGATGGGAACTATACTTCCCAGGAGACCTTGTGAGCCCCAAGGTCTCCTGGGAACTGTAGTTCCTCAGGCCGTTTTTAGATTGTACTGTGAACAGCCCTTTTTTTCTGACTGAAAAAGTTCTAGGAAAAGGAAAGGAACTAAGGTAAGTGTAGGAAGGGAATGGGGGGTGCCACAAGGAGGCTCTGCAGGGGGTGGGGAAGGGGGAGGGGCCTGGGGAGGAGGAGGGAGAATTTTGCACCCCCACGAGACCCAAAACTGTACACCCGGTGTGTGGCGCACCCCCGCCTCCTGGTAGCCCCGCCTCTTCTGTGAGGAGACTCAAAGGGGCTTACAAACTCCTTTCCCTGCCCCCTCACAACAAACACCTTGTGAGGTAAGTGGGTAAGTTTGTACTAAGTGAGGTAAGTTTGTACTAAACTTTACCTTATCTTGACCTGCTAATAAATAAAATTATATCCTCACAATTCTGTAATATGTTTTTCAGAACAATGGGCGGGTAGTTTTAAGATTCAGTTCCCAGTCTCCTATAGCTGAGTTACCAGTTGCAGATGGATATATCCTCTGTGAATGTACTGCTTACAAACCTTGGAGGTACCCCCTGACTCACTATCTATGAAAATAGCAGTGCAAATTAATTTGCTTCATATTCAAGGACTTATTGGATTTCCTTCTCAGAATCACTTTGTAAAAATCTTGCCTTTGAGACACAGTATGTTTGGCCATATAGCCTTAATTACAAATTAGCTTTCTTTCATTATAGTTCTTAGTTCAAAATGAGACGTTGCTTGTCCAGATACAAAAAACCCCCTTCAAATTATCCCCCAATAATTAGAAAGCAGCACCAGATTTTGTGTGAGGGAAGAACAAGAATCTGTCGGCATGTAACCAGGGAATGAATTTTCAAATGAGTTCCGTTCCTACTTAGCCAGCATGCTAAATTCTTTTTCAAATTATGACATGAGTGCAAATTTGAATGCTCAACACTCACTGACAGGCTAAATCTCATTTGAAGACCTGAAGGAAAGGTGATGTCATCTAAAATATTTGTCCTGTGCAGTAGTAAAAATCAACCTCCCAAATGGCTGGTATGGAATACAAGATGATTATCTAAGTTAATATTCTTTAATCCTGCTAATAGACCCTGTTGATCCATTGTGTGTTACGCATTGTATTGTCTCTAGGAGAGAGGGGGAAAATTGCTCTCACTCTCCACTGAATGATTTAGTAGAATAAAGATATGAACATGGATTCTGGTGATAGGCAGGATGGCACTGTTCCAAGCAGTCAAGCTACCTGTGCACTTGGGAATACCTTTTGATTCCCAGGATCCTGCATGAGCTGTCATTGCTCATGATGTACACACTTACTCTTTTGTTCTACTACCATTAGTTCTGTAGCAGATCACTTGCTTCACTTTGTCTAGTGAAATGACTTACAAAACAAATGGGCTCTACAAAACAGTCTTAAAATCAAGATGGAGAAATTATTGATGAAACTTTTGGTGGTGGAAAGTGCCTTCAAGTCCCAGCTGATTTATGGCAATCCCATAGGGTTTTTAAGTGACATTTGAAGGTGGTCTGCCATAGTTGCTTCTGCATGAGCTGAGAAAGTTCTGAGAGAACTGTGACTGGCTCAAGGTCACCCAGCAGCCTTCATGTGGAGGCATGGGAAATCAAACCCAGTTCTTTAGATTAGAATCAAACACCCTTGACCACTATACCACGCTGACTCTCAGGGGATATTATTCCATAAACCCCCACTTTTTACTGTTAACATCTTAAACTATCAATGGAAGGTGTTTAAGCAGAACTCTTAAGATGACTTTAACAAGCTACTGTGTGGTTTAACATCTAGGGAAGTGCTTGTTAGAGGCCATACAAGATGCTAAGAACCAGTGCCTTAAGCTGGTTTCAGAAGTTCACTGTGAATTTGTACATTTGATTCCGAATTAGTTGGATATTCTGTCACCTGCCAAAACCCTCTAATTTGTATCTTCTAAGTTATCTTTGATTGCAACTCGATATAGAGCCCATTGGTGGTTGCAAATTCTCTTCATTCGGAGGGATATAAACATATTTCAGAACCACAAGCAATAACATGAAAGGTGTTAGAAAAACGGGTTCAAGACCCCTTTAAAGGATTTTGAGCAAAATTGGTGGAAGCAGCAAAGTTTTATTAGAATACGTTCTTGCAGGCAATGGCCGTCTGTGTAACAGACCCCCTCTGTTCTCCTGTCTGAGGGTCCCTCCACATCTCTGGGATCCCCCGTGCCCTCCCTCCTTGTTAGGGGAATTTTTAAGTAAGGTTTTTGTGGGACGCTGTTTTTATTTGTTAACTGCTGTTTTAAATTAGTATTTTAAAGTCTATGGGGTTTTTTTTCCCCCTCTTGTTACTTGTATTTTAAAATGACTATGTTGTACACCGCCCAGAGCCCTCTGGGGGTGGGGCAGTATACCGAAATTGAATTAATAATAATAATAATGATAATAATAATAATGATGATGATGATGACGATGAAAACAACAACAACAACAACAACAACAACAACAACAACAACAACAACAACAACAACAAAGCCCTGCTGGGATCCGCACGAATACTACACCGATACATTACAACTGCCTAGGCCTCTGGGTGAGGCTTGAATTGTAATGAAGGCCAACAATCAGCTAAAGATCTGGCAGCTGTGAAATCTACAACAACAACAACAACAACAACAACAACAACAACAACAACAACAACAACAACAACAGGCAGGCAGGCAGGCAGGCGTGCCGGTAGCAACAAGCAACACACCACGTGAAGTCCCGCCCCTGATTACATCTCCCATTACTTTAATTCTGAAGTCCCCAGACCATTATTTGTTTTTATCCTTGTTTGGTCTTAGCTTCCCTCCAGTACCAGGCACTTCTAAGTTAGTTCTAACCACAAGCCTTGGTGTGAGTTCCTTGGCAGGTTAGCTTGTACTCATCAACAACGACCCGACTTGTTTTTTTTGACACAAGCTTCACTTAACCATAACAGAGTCCCTATTTTATCTTGTAGTTTAGCTTGCGACTCTTGGTCACAGGTGCAGAACTTCTTACATATCTGACTAGCTTGTAGATAAGCTGCTATGTGGTTTCCTACATTTCCTATTGAAGCTCCACACCCTAGCCAGCATGAACTTGTAAACTTTAACAACGTATAGCCAGCAATTTGCTTTGCAACTTGTAATAACAGTTTTTGAGCTTTGGCTATAAGTTTATAATACCTGAAAAAGCAATATTTTCCTTATTGATTACATTAGGCACCATCTTGTGTCAGCCTTGATAAAAGTGGAACTTTAAATTATCATAACAACTGAGAAAAAATATTAGTTGTTTAAAGTATTGGACCCCTACCTTATCTCCTCAAACTCAAGGCAGCTTAAAAAATGCGAAAAGACAACAAACATCATTAGTTCCCAACAAGTTAAAACCAATACACAATTAAACACACTTATAAACTGCTACATATCATTAAAAACCTATGAACATGTATAGAATCTGATACAGTTTACTCACCACTAAATGTCTTCTGGAATAGAACATAATTTCAGAATTTAATGAGTAAGGTTATGCACCACACAACTCTGTGAGGCCATTCCAAAGACATATACATGCCACAGAGAATATCTGTAACCTAACTAATGCTGTCTTAGGTGAGGATACTCCCATAAGACTGAATACCCCATAGGATAAGTCTGTCTAAAGCAGTGGTGGCGAACCTTTTCGAGACCGAGTGCCCAAACTGAAACCCAAAACCCACTTATTTATCGCAAAGTGCCAACATGGCAATTTAATCTGAATACTGAGGTTTAAGTTTAGAAAACACGGTTGGCTCCGAGGCGTGTGTTACTCAGAAGTAAGCTTGGTGGTAGTCGGTGGGTTTGCTTTGAAGCAACCATGCAACTCTTCTGACAGATGAATCACAACCCTAGGAGGGTTTGCTCAGAAGCAAGCCCCATTGCCAGCAACTGAGCTTACTCCCAGGTAAAGGATCACACTTTAGTTCTTCGCATGAAAATCAGTGGGGTTTAACAGGGCTTAACAGGGTTACCTACACTGCTTCCCCAAAACTAGGTCTTAGGCTTAATGCTAATAATCGAGCTCAGTAGCCCAGGCCAGCCTAGATGTGGGAGGACCACTCTGTTTGCGCGTGCTCACAGAGAGGGCTCTGAGTGCCACCTCTGGCAACTGTGCCATAGGTTTGCCACCACTGGTCTAAAAAATGCGACTGGAGCAGGGGATTGCATTGGGAGTCATATTTCAAAATGTATTAGTGTGTCAGTCCAAGAAGGTAACCAGCAATTTGATTTAGGCCCAGAAGCAGATAGGCAGCCAATGTCAGTGATGTAGCATTGACATTGTAAGTTCCAAGTGGCTGTTCTAAGCAGGAACTCTGCTGGTACACCAGTGGAAGCTTCCAAGATGTCTTCAAGAGCTGTATTGCACATTGCAATAGTCCAGTCTGGGGAATTACTGTAGCTTGGATCGGCTTGACTAGGTCAGCTGGGTTTGAATAGGAAGTCAGGTTATAAGTCAGATAAATAGAAAGAAAGCAGCAACCTGCTTATCCATCAGCAATTCCAGATGGTTGTTGTGTCTTACATATGTTTTGCTTGGATTGGGGATGCTTTGCCACCTCTTCACCCCTTCCCTACTGGGGCTGTCAATGACTTTACACACCAAACAATGAAAAGAAATGGCTTTGTTGATGTAGTCGGGAAATGCTGTCTAAAATCCAACATGCTAGCCACTATTTGGGATTCCTGAATCCCTCTCAGAAATTATTTGTATTGCAGGTAATGTGAGCGGTGCTTTAAAAGAGCTGAGTTTTATCTGTTCTCTTTTATACAAGGCATAAACTTGCTGCCTTTCATGCAGTCTCCATCTAATTTGCATGTGACCTTCACATTTGCTGCTTCCCCTTTGTTGCTAGTATTTGATTTGAAATGTTTATGCAGGCGTAGGATATTTTGCATATGCTAATCAGTTCTCATTTATTACTGTGCTGGTGTCAGCTTCTGGTCAAAGGTCATTTTCCCTTTGAGAAAAAGAGCTATTTGCAGGATCCATTTATTATTTGTGTACATGGCTTTGTGCAGTGTTATGTTCACAAAGCATTTTGCTCTTAAATCCTGAAGCACACAGCTACTGTTTCAAATGTAAGCAAATGTATAAAAGTCAGGGGCAGGGAGATGATAATTAAACTCAAACTGGAAAAGTTGTCTGAAATAGAAGCATTCCATTTTCACAGACTTTTTAACTGATGGTGGGTTAACATGACCTTAGCAATAAATGGATAAACAATTGAAGATTCTTTTCATAAGCATCAAGGTGAATATGATCTGTTCTCTTTTACTGAAGAGAAGAAAATGGTTCCTATCCAACACAGTGCCCAAAAGTGCAATTTTATTATCAATTCCTTTCCTCATTATCCCCAGCATAGAGTTTGCCTTTTTCACAGCCGCCATGCACTGAAGTTGACATTCCCATGGAACTATCAACTAAGACGCCCAAATCCCTTTCCTGGTCTGTGACTGATAGCACTGACCCCTGTAGCGTGTATGTGAAGTTTGGATTTTTAGAGATATCATCACACTGAGGAAGCACTCCCTGTTTTTCTCCTACACTTCAATAAGTATGAGTCAAGATATGAGTCTTTTTCATGGACTCAGGGACCAAATAATTTCAAAAGGGGATTAGACAGATTCATGGAAGAGGGAAGACCAATTCAGACTGGGACGGTGAGCAGGGACAGCACCACTACAGCCCCCCTCTCCCCACAGTCTCCAAAGGGCTTTCCCTCAGTACAGCCTGAAGGGAACAGCCGTTTTCAGCCTGAAGGGAACAGGCTACTTCTCCAGCCTGTACTGTTTTACCAAGGTAAGTGTGTGTGTGTGTGGGGGGGGTGCCATGGGGGGGCAGGGTGGGGAGTGATTTTCAGCCCCCCAGACGCATGCATGGTATAACACCCCGCCCCCGGTATCTCCGCCTCTGAGTCAAACAGCAAAAATATTACAACATCTGTTCAAAAAAAAATCAAATAAGTGATGGTACTTTCTACCCCTGTCACCACTGCTGTTAGTGCAAAAAAAAAATGGCAGTCCTACCTATGACTTCAATCTGAGCTATGAAATCAAAGAGATTCCATGTGCAGAAAGAGGTACCTTTTTTCTTTCTTTCTTGGAATATATGCATCAGTAAAATGGATCTTTCCTGGTTGTGCTGGAATTAAGGGGAAACAATTGTATTTCTCCTTTTTTGGAATTTTGTATTATTTTAAAGTGCTCTAATAATTTTTTTAAATAATGAAGTGGCTCATGAACCTTTCCTACAAGCTTCTGACTCTCTTAGTAGCTGCAGCAAAACTGGGTTTGCTGATGCATTAACCTTTCCCCTGTTGCAAAGATCCTTCACTTTTATTAGCACTAAAAGGAGAATGAGCTGATTGAATTCCAGTTGTATTTTGTTTCCTTTACTAGTTTAAGTTCATTGACTGTTGAGGCTTTAAAAAAAAGCCTGTTTGACATTATTTAGAATCCTAAATTAGAAAGGGAAGGGAAGCAGGATAAACAGGACTGGTGCCTAGGGTGAAAACAGTGTGGTAGATTAAAGGAATTACTAAATCTATTTCACCTCGGCAAGATTAATTGAGCAATGTGGTCTGTGCAGTAATGGCCAGAAGGAAACCACAGTCTAAACAGAAACTGGGAGAATGTTGTGTTGAGAATGATTCAAAGACACTGGCTTGCCAATATCTGTCAGGGATCCTGAACTGAAATGAAAGTTTCCCAGTTATTATTAGTAATTGGGTTGAGTCCAGACATTGGATTGGGTTGGATCCAGTAGTAATGTTCAGTGTCAGAAGAGGGGATGGTTTAAACTGACTTCTCCTTCCTATGGCCTCAGATTTTCCTTAAGCTGTTCATGATGGTCCTTGTCTCCCTAGGAACAGCATTGTGGAAGGTGTTTGGTATTAAAGTGGGGGGCACAAGCATGGAGAATTTTCATACTATAAACATTAGTTGGCAGGAATGTATGGTAATGACATGGAAACTGTCAGTACTGTGGTTATAATCCACTGAAAAGCAGCTCTGTCTTTCAGAGCTTTCTTTGTGAGAATTGTATATGGCTGCAATTATATACTAGCTTTTACTTCTTCTTCTGTCAGCCAAATTAAAACCAGTTCACACATGTGCATCAGCTGCTCATGTATACATTAGTGCAGGGGTGGGCAATTATTTTTTCCATGGGGCCGCATAAGAAACAGAAAATATTGTGGAGGGCCGGGCCAAAAGGCAGGGGCCAAAAGGCAACCGGGCCAAAAGGCCAGGCCAAACGGCAACCGGCTTCTGCGGGGCTTTCAAAGGCGCCTCCGGCCTCCCCCAGCAACGGCGGGGCGTAGTCAGGGTCTGGTCCGGTAATAGATATGCCCCGCGGGCTACAATGTGATAATGCCCAGGTCTGCATTAGTGCATCATTTATACTCTACTTTTTTCCCTAGCAGGGAAGCAGCTTACAATGTTCTCTTTCCTCTATTTAATCTTTAAAAAAGTAAAAATAGGTGAGACTGAGAGAAAGGCCCAAGGACATCTGGCAAGCTTCCATGGAAGAATGGAAATTTAAGCCTAAATCTACGGATCATGATCTTACACTCTAACCACTACACCATGGCAACTTTCACTGTTACAGCTAAATATCTGATTTGCTGCCTTGAAAGTTGTGTCTGAAATCATGGCTAGTGGCACCTGCTCAACCAGTTAATTCACTGGAACAGAACTGATTGTCAGAGACCAGAATGCTAAGTAGTGACTCTTGCGCTGAAACACGGAGACACAGAATGGCAGCTGCCTTTTGCCTTCTTGTTGGTTACAGTGTCATTTAAAATGGATATTGGACAGCCTTGTTGTTTAAAATACACAGACATCAGAGAATTAAAAGCCAAAACTATGTTAAACATTAATTTGGAGAGAGGTGTCAGCGCATCAGATGCAAGGGCATCTTACACATCTCATGATGGGAGCAGAGGTGTAGAGGTGCAATTTCTACATTTGAAGACTACACTGGCATTGCTCATGTGTCTTATTTCCTCACTCCACTGCAATATCTGAAGCCAATCTCAGTTCAGGATTTGAGCCAATAACTATTCATAGAAACATGGAAAGAATATAGATGGCAAGGATGGTGTCATTTCTATCCAGCACAGTGCCTAGCACAAAGAGTCAGTGCTAAATAAAGCAGCAGTCAGCCTACTACAGGGGAGGATCTCAGGCTTGTATTCCAACATTTTTAAAGCAGGTTAATGGGCATATGTCAGGCTGGTATTTCAACATCTTTTTAGTGGTTTAATGGACACATCTCAAAATAGCCTTGTATGATTAAAATGTGATGTGTGGACATCTGACTGGTTTCTCCTTAAGCAATGGCAGGGCAATGTTGAAAGCTGTTGCGTCCCATATGCATCTTCATTAAATAATGATGGCAGCAGAACTTGGAGTTTATACTAATGTGCAGCTGGACAAATGGGGCTGAATGCTAAGATTTATCTCCACTCGTGCAGGACTCTTTTCAGTTTCAGAGGCAGTCTATACAATGGATCCTGCTGATCTGGTGTTAGGGATTTCTGCTCACCCAAGACAACATACCGAAATGCACCTGGTGGAAGAACAAGGTGTGCAGCCAAAGGCTGCCTCCATAACAGAGAAGGGCAAAAGCAAACTTTTAAAAGCATGTTGTAGGATCCAAAGCATGTTGTGCAGTGAGAAAATAATTGTGTAGTGGTTGAGGGGATGTATGACCCTTCACCCAAATCTCAGTTAAAGAATTTTCTACTCTGCTATGTGGATGCTGGATTTAAACTCTGCGAATACTCATAGGTTAAGCTCTAACTGCCCTAACAAGTGGTCTGGCTAAAAGAAAAACCTCTCCTCCTTTTTCCCAAGCTGAAGAAAGTTGCCATAAAACCAGCAGTAGGATAATTAAGAGACAGGATTTCAGCCTGGCCAAATGATCGTAGGAGCCTGTGATTCAGAGTGGTAACTTGAAGTACTGCAGTCAAAGCTCTGCTCATGACCTGAATTCAATCATGAAGGAAGTCAGTTTCAGGTTACTGTTTCAAAGTTGACGAAGCCTTCCATCTTTCTGAAGTTGGTAAAATGAGTAAAGTGCAGATGACTGGGAAAGGCAATGGTAACCCATCCTGTAAACGTCCTCAGCCTAGTTCACATAGTGATGTGACATCACCTCATGACCTGATACTCGCACAGGGGACTACCTTTACTAAATGTTATTCAGGTCACCTTTTCCCACCTTCACATATTTTCATAAGAATAACCGTGGGAAAAGGAAAAGTGGCAATTTTAAAAGAACCATTCTGGGAAGCCATTCTCAGAATCACAAACATGCTTTAGGGATCTTGAAGAAGGACAGAAGATAACAGTTGTGCTTTAAAGAAGAGACAAACCAGACAAAGAAAAAGATAATTCTGAAATTAACAGAGTCTGTGCAATTTATATGGAACCAGTAAAAAATTTCTGCCTATTTCTTTATCATCACAGAGCTCAGGTTATAAGGGGGGTGGGTGGTATCTCCGCCTCTGAGCCACACAGCCCAGAAAACCCACCACAACCAGTTGAATCCGGCCGTGAAAGCCTTCGACAATCCTTTGCCTGTTCCCATACATGAAACATGGTTCCCGTGTGTGTGTGTGTGTGCATATCTGTCTGCCTGTCTATTCACAAAACATTTGCTACATATTTAAAACTCTTGATAAAAGTGATCCTTTTGCTATGAGTTTGGGAATGTAACTCATCATGTACAATCAATTTGATTGCACATGGTGAGCTACATCCTCAAATCCTTGACAAAAGATCACTTTTTTCAGGTGTTTTAAATTGAACTGCAAATATTTAGTGCTGTATTTTATTGTACTATTCAGAAAGAGGAGAGTACATGTCCATACTTAAACTTACGAGAACCTTTGTTTTCGCCGTCAAGTTATGGCAAACGTATGGAGACTCCATAGGATTTTCAAGGCAAGGGATATTTAGAGGTGGTTTACCATTGCCTGTCTCTGCCTAGTGCTCCTGATATCCCTTGGTGGTCTCCCATCCATATACTTACCGGGGCTGACCCTGCTTGCCTTCCAAGATCTGACAAGAGTGGGCTAGCCTGGGCTATCCAGGTCAGGCCACGGAAACAATAACAATAACTATATTGGTTCTAGTGGGTTTTCCAGGTTGTGTGGCTGTGGTCTTTTTTTGACCAGACCACGGCCACAAAGCCCGGAAAACCCACCAGAATCAGTTGAATCCGGCTGTGAAAGCCTTCGACAATACAATAACTATACTTTTCTTATTGTATTTTGTTGTATTCTATAAACCAGTTTGGGTTGTCTCAAACTGGAGAAAAAAAACAGATGTAAACCAAGTCAGTTCATAAATATGAAACAACCATAGAGTATCTGGTTTTCCTAGAAGACTAGATTTGGCGGCAAGACTAGATTTTGGCAGTACAAACATAGCTGGATTCAATTTTTTCCCTACTGAACTACTGTCAAATGTGTCAGTGCCAAATATTCAGTCAATAGTGCACGGGGACTATGTACTATACCAACTACTTGAGAGAGGATTCCAGCAAACTTAAAAGAGTGACTTGTCATTTCTGTGCGGACTAGCAAGAGGGGCCTGGTCTCATCTTGTTCTCAAGCTGTCATAGCATGATCCAGTTTTAGCAGCCCCTGCTAGATTATTTTTTTCCTGTTTTCAAAGCGGGCTGCTGGGAAGCTGATATTTCCACTACTATTAAGAAGGAAGAATGCCTTCCAACATACGTGTATTGTGACTACAGTTGCTTTAGAGCTTCACACAGCCCATCATGAACTGGTGTTCCTTATGCTTGGTATTCATCTGTTTTGCTCTTTGTTCCGGTGCTGTTCAGCTTAGCATTTTTCTAAGCCTCCTTATTCTACTTTGTGATCAATTCTTTTGTCCTGTTTTGGCTGTATCATCGGTTAATGGGTTTATTAATCTCTTCCTTCAGAAACTGCTATCATCTAGTCTTCGTTTTCCCCTCCTCTCTTTGTACATATGTTTACAAGTTCCCCCCGCTATTATAGTTCTTTATTTTCCGTTCATCTTATCCTTAAGGCTGTTTAACTTGTTTTTGAATTTCACAGCTTTTCTTTATATTTCCGATTTTCTTTGTTGCAGAATACAAACTGTATTCCCTGTATTTTTAACCTTTGAAGCTGCACTACAGAATAAGATTATCAGGTGTCTCTTGCTTTGGGATGCAACTGTTTTATGCTATCCACGCTGATGACATCCAGGTGGTCTGCTTCCCAACGTCCATTGAAGCATTTGTTTCCATCCTTGAATACTGATAGTTGTATTTAGTTCCACCCCAACAGTCTAGATGTGGGCTTCT
Source organism: Sphaerodactylus townsendi (assembly GCF_021028975.2). Lineage (NCBI taxonomy): Eukaryota > Metazoa > Chordata > Lepidosauria > Squamata > Sphaerodactylidae > Sphaerodactylus > Sphaerodactylus townsendi. Next base: position 152,929,438 of record NC_059425.1, on the reverse strand, counting down.
CTGCTAAAGCAAGAAGGACAAGAGGATGCTGCCTGCTGCTCTTGATATTTTTTTGTAAACATTCAGAGGACAACTTAGAATAATCTAATGCCGTTAGACACGCTCTGTTTTTAAATCATTTTCCAGTATAAAAAGCACTCATTCATTCTCCCGATCATAAAAAATTAAACATGCAAAACGACAATATATGCATTTCAGCAGTAGAAATATGCTTGTCATTTCTCACTTTTATGGATCTGTCCATAAGACCTGTGTATTTTATCTTAGCATGATACCTGTTCTGTAAGTGCAGAAGGACAGGTGACAATGATTTGCAAACAACTTTCATAATGAATAATGAAAACAACTGTGATTTGCATTTAAGAAGAAGGAGACAGAAAACATGAAACATAATATCCAGGATGCATAAAGCACTGAACTGATAAATCTCTATATCTAATACCCCGCTATGCCCCCTACCTAAATTCAGGTAGGGGGCACATTGACCCCGAACAATTTTCTCTGCAGACTTGCCCCCCCCCCAAGTTTGCAGAAAAATTCAAAAAGTTAAAATAAACGGGTTTTTTTAATCCCCTCAAAACAAACTAAAGCATTCTGTATGCATGCACAGAGAATACACCTGACTTTGGCAGCTGTGTCTGATTTTTTGCCAGTCCAGAAGCAGCAGGTTGGGACTTTGTCAAGCCCAGGGCAAATCTGGGCTCACCCACTGAGATTGGGACTTTGTGTGTATATGAGGGGGTGCAGCCTGGTGGCCTTGGCTGACAAGCTCAGAGCAACTCCAGGCTTGCTTGCCAAGATCAGGACTGGAGTGGTAGTGGCCTCAGCAGACTCAGAAAGGAGGGGCAGTGATGGGATCCTTTCCATGAGTTTTGTGGCCCCTATTTATACAAATTTATTACTGTAAGTAGAACTTCTGAATTTATAAACACAAGGAAACAATACAGGGGGAAAGGCATTTGGTTTCATGCATGTTATTTTACTTGCACTTTTATTGTATCTTCTTTTTGGTACCTTGCTAGTTTGGTAATGCCTGTTTGTTTCTTCCTGCCTTTTACCTATTTAATCTATTCTTAGCTTCACTCCAACCATATTTGCCTGCCCTTATCTCTGCCTCTGTTCCAGTAATATGAGAAACAACTAACAGCTGGGCACACTGTACTGCTGATCAGTAACACCTATGGAAAAAAATCTTCTAAGGATTGCTCTTCATGCTTGAGTTCATTTATAAAATAGTATGGAATTTCCCAATTGCTTGTTTTTTTCTGCTCCTTTGTAGCAATTTAGGGTTAAGATTCAGAGTTGAGTTCTGTTAAGGTTAAATCAGAGTTGAGTTTTGTTAAGGTTAAATCAGTCAGTGCATTATCCATGTATTCACAAACTATGTCGTATATAAATGAAAAGCACAGTGTGAGAATGGTGTCACCTTTTATTTATTCTTCTTTAGATTAGTTGTAAAGGATCCTTCTACTTACTAGCTACATTGTGCACTAGCTGCCATTGGGTCATGGATATTTAAACGTGCTTACATTTGATGAATAAAACTTTCTCACATTGTTGTAGATTCATGTTTCAACAGAAAGAACGAAAACCTTGTTTTTTCCCATATTACTGACCTTTTGGGTCAGTATAATGGAGCAAAATCATTTTGAAATATAGTTGCATTAAAAAAATCCGTTCTCCTTTACCTTTCCCCATTACTCTCCTAAAAGAAAATGAGTGGTATGAGTAGAAATGTGCACTGATCTAAAGAGCTAGCATGCCAAGTTTCAGCCTAAAGCACGTTTTTACAACTGATTTATAAGTCCCTGAACTGTGCCTTGAAAAAGGGACTTTGTGGTCTGCAATAACCTCTCTCTTTTTCTTTTTTTCTCCCTCTGTTTGAATTACTTTGTATCTGATTTCGGCACTTACAATTTCCAGCTTGGGATCTGGCATACAAAATCTGCACTTCTTTGAAACCATCTTTTCTCCAATGCATATTTCATGACATTCTTATTCTCAAAACCCCAAGCTCTCTTTGCACAGATTTCTGAAACCCAAACTCTGAACCTCTGCGGTATACTTATCAAACTGGAGATGGTGTCTTTCTTTTTTTTTTTTAAAAAAAGAAAAACTCCAAATTGTTCCTGTAACGAGTGATCTAACAAAAAGAAAGAAAATACTGAATGAAATTCACAAAAGCTACAATACCAGAATTTAGTGGTTGGAATGGGAAAATGTCAGCCTTTGGACAGATGATTACTTCTGTGGAGCAATGACATGACTCCTCTCCTCTTAACTGCTGCTCTGGAATTTGCCTGATTCAGCACTGATTCCTAGAAAAGTCCAAAAGCATATCAGAGAAGATTTTCTTATTTTCAAATAGCATTGAATTCCCTTCAAGATAGTGGAACTGTGAAATTAACTAGGGTGACATATGAACATGTTTTGAGCTAGTCAATTAAACTGTAACAAGATGCACATTGTGGCCTAAATGAATACTTAAACCCTATCCAGACATCATTTTCACATTTATAAGAAACCAGGCAACTGTGAATAGGTCCTCTGATGCTCATGGCCACCAGGGGTAACTGGTGTTGCATGTGCATAGTGCTCTGGTTCTCATGTACTGAAACTTTTCAAACATCATGACTTAAGAACCACCCACTCCCATAAGAATCTACCTGACCAAATCTTGAGCAAAGAGGGGGGGGGGGACACTATCATTACCAGACTTGTACTTATATTATGTTGCAAGTATATACACTTGGTTAAAAGACTGGATTGACTTAACAAATATTAAAATATTAAATCTAGAAAGTTATGACCTAAATTATGGGTGGCATGAGAGACTGTGGATAACCGAAGACCATAAGAAATATAGAATATTTAATTTACATTATGTAAGGAAAACATTAATTAAAGTATGGGACAAATACAGAGTAACCTTTTATAGAACAACGCCATTATGGTTATCGAGATTAGAGGCACTAAATATGAAGGGGTGGAAAAAAGAAACAGGAGCAGCAGTGGCGTAGGAGGTTAAGAGCTCGTGTATCTAATCTGGAGGAACCGGGTTTGATTCCCCGCTCTGCCACCTGAGCTGTGGAGGCTTATCTGGGGAATTCAGAGTAGCCTGTACACTCCCACACACGCCAGCTGGGTGACCTTGGGCTAGTCACAGCTTCTCAGAGCTCTCTCAGCCCCACCTACCTCACAGGGTGTTTGTTGTGAGGGGGGAAGGGAAAGGAGATTGTAAGCCCCTTTGAGTCTCCTGCAGGAGAGAAAGGGGGGATATAAATCCAAACTCTTCTTCTTCTTCTAATTGGCCTACATATAAAGAGTTATTAATATTTGAATCAGGGAAACCGAGATTAAAAACCAGAGAAAATATAACAATAGCCGAGAAAGAATGCCATTGGTACACTTATATACAACTTATGGACTACTTTAAAAGAGACGAAAAAACTTGGGGCTTCGCAAAAAAACTTACAAAATTTGATGAGATAATGGCTAAGGGAGCTCCACCCATTTTTGGACCAAAACAACCTGCCCATAGGTTAGGGAGAGGGTGGTTTTTGGAGTACTGGATAATTGTTTTTAGATATGTTTGTAGGAGGTTTTTTTTTAAAAAAAATCTGTCATATGATGTTTTTATTGTAATATTGGATGTATTGTAATGTAATATTTTAGACTGAGTAGCCCACCCAGGGATATATTTGAAGAGCAAGAATAGAAATTTACTAAATAAAATGAACAAGTAGAATAAATATTATGGCATGGCTTGCCTGTTGAGGTTAGGAAGACTCCTGTTGTCCTGACGTACCACAAACTATTCAAAACAAAATATTCTGGATGCTTTTTTACCCTGGGTAATAGGACTATACTAAAATGAAATGGTTTAGAAAGATGATTTAGAAAAGGAATGGGGACTATGAAAAATACTGCAGTTCAGTCTGCTGTTGTAGGTATGCATCTATTATGTAATCTCTGTGTTGTTTAATGTGTCTTATTTAAATGCCTATGCCTTCTTTCATGTTATTTCTGCTCCATTTCAGATTTTTTTGCAATCCAAATCCTATAGCATTGTTTATTGGATGCCCTATGCTATTTGCCTTAAGCTATGTAATCTGCCTTCATTCTCAGTGAGAAAAGCATCCTATAAAGAACATAAACAAAACAAAATGAAATAAAATGCACAGTGTCTGGATGCTTGGTACATGTACACATAATGTATACATGTACACTGAAAAGGGCAGCAGAGATGTGGTAATGCTCACACCCTTTTCATGTACTACATTTTTTAAAAAGTTTATGTTCCGTTAATCACTGTTATGGAATGGGAGCAGCAGGAACTGTCATTTATCCAGAGAATTATTCAACTAGCAGTAAAGCCCATTGTATGAACAAATACAATGGGTTCTAGAAAACTGTTGGTGGGTTAACAACACCCACTGAGGGAACCAACCCCTCCTGTCTTTCCTTCCCACTTGGCCTTGCAATTTACCACAGATGATGAAAACCTAGCCAAAAAGTTAACTTACAGATACCTCCCCACACACAGAGACAGGCTTCCCTATTTTTGCAAATGGGCTCTCCTTTCTCAGATTCCCCCTCCCCACTCCCCACACAGACAGGTTCCCCATACCTTGCAAAGAGAGTCTCCTTTCTCAGATTCCTCCTTTTCCACCCCCCACAGGTTCCTCTAACTTTGCAAATGGGCTTTCCTTTCTCAGAACCCCGACATACACACACAGGTTTCCCCAACTTCACAAATAGGCTCTCCTTTCTTAGATTCCCCCTTCTCCACCCACCACAGACAAGCTTCCCTAGCTTTGCAAACAGATCCCCCCCCGGCTCCCCTAACTTTGTAAATGGGCTCTCCTGGCTCAGCTGCGGCTTGATAGAATTTGTTCCATATTCCCACCACAGGTACCCAGTCCTGGTAGGGAAAAATACACCGTGGGAGAAAGAGGGAAGTATGGCTTCCTCCAGCACTCCCCCCGCTTTCAAGGCCCCCCACTGCCAGGAAGAAGCACACCATGTGGGGAGAAGATGAGTGTGGATTCCTAAAGCAAAGGGTGCTTGGAAGTGTAGTCCTCGCCATTTCAGGAGGAGCTGGAATCTGAACCCTTGCGGATGGCCAAGGACTACACTTCCCAGCAGCCCTCACCTCTTCTGGTTTGTCTTCGGGATCACACTGCTCAATTATACAGTAAGATAGGTGAGGGCAGTGATTGTACCCAGATGCACTGAAATGTTGTGTTTGGATAAATGGGTTCAGGCTTTTCCAGGCAAAAGCTTGAAATATTTCAAATAATGTGTCAAGACCCCCTTGACCAGACAATGAAGACACTTGTAAGAGCACAAAGGTTTCTTTATTGCAGGCAGAAGACAGGTCCAGAACAGTTGGAAGACAGCTCTGCCAAATTTGCAGAGCTGTTACTCATATAAGCATTTTTCCTCTTCCCCCTCCCATCCAGGCAAAGAAGCAAAGAAGCAGTTTTGAGAATGTGGCCTTCAAGAGGCCAGTGCCGGAGAACAACTAGATAACGCACCTGGTAGTAGGCAGGCTGCGAGCTAGCAAGCACAAGAATTAACACAGAGTAGAAATCCACAAAAAAACCCAGGCCTGACATAATGTACACCCCCCACCCCATATTTACTAATGGCCACACATGAGTGTGTGCACCCTCACATGTCTCTGGGAAGCTATCATTCGTAGTTGGCAACTGTTAACAGCAGCAAGGTTATCTATTATTTGGATTACATTTCCAAATTTGAACTGTGCATTTAAAAGGTCATTTTCACCTTGTGCAATGTCTAGATTCAGTGCATTTAATTCAGTAAGAAGCATGTTTCTCCCTTACAAAATCAATGGGATTCTGCCCTTGATTTGTAAATGAAACACACTTCTAAACTTGTTCTAAAAAGTTATTATGTAGAGCAGCAGTTGAATTCAGGTAGACTGGAAACACATTCCCTGTGCCTTGGAATACCAATGAAAATACTGTCTGATAGAATCCCTCCCCCCGTTTCACAGAATTACTACACACTTTGGCGGCTTTTTTCCTTTGAAACGCTGCAACATCAAATGAGTCAGTAGAATGAAAAAATGCTTCGCATCAGTGCCAAAAGAGCTCTGGCTCTCTGTGTTCTACTGTACTATTTCACGACCTTTGTGCAGGAGAATGGAAAGCAAGAAATCATCCATGACAGGGTTTAGTCAGTGATGGTCAATTATCATGCCAAACAGGAAAGGAATAGATGGGCTGCCCCTGTGAGGGGATTCCAGCTAGTACATGAGTTGGGCCTTCAGTCAGGGTAAATGTTGGTGCCCCAGATGCAGGTTCAATCATGCCTGCAAGGCATGCTTTGGCCTTCACCCAAGGTCCCAGTGTGGGAAAAGTGGGGCCTGCAACCCTTTCCCAATACCCATCCCACTTCCAGCCCTGGCCAAAGAAGGGAGGTAGGGTTGGGTCAGGGGTGTACCACCCATGGAGACATGGGGTAACCCATGTGCCAGGTTCCATGTCTTTCAGTCATGTGGGGGGCGCCAGGAGGGTCCCCACGCCTAGGCTCTCCCATGGCGTGGCGACCTGGCTGGTGTCCCACAGGTCCCCTGTGCTGTGGCGCCACTTGCTGGTGCCCAAGCTGGGCCCAGCTGTGCGGTGGGGAGGCCTCCCCCCGCTGGGGGATTGCACTGGCACATGTGGCCATGCAGCAGGTGATCACGCTGGCATTGTTTGGTAGTGCCAGCGGTGCCCGGTGCCCAACTGGCGCAGAGGCCGGCCCCCACCTTGTGGCTGGGAGCCCCCTGCAAAGGGGGTGCTCTGGGCTCCTGTCCTCCCTGACATCCCTGCTGATGGGGAGGGCAGGAGCTGGCCTGTCTCCGCAGCCTGGTTGGGTCACTGCCGCACACCCCTCGGCCCAGTCCCACCAGGCCCGGGTCTGCCAGGCTGCCTGGGACCACTGCCACCAGAGCAGCCACCAGCTAAGGTAAGTGGGGCACAGCGGGAGGGTGGGGAGGCGGGGGGCGCACCCAGAGCAGAATTAAGGGCTGCAGATGTTGCTCCTGGGCACCATTTCCCCCCAGTATGGTTCTGGATTGAGAAAGGGGAGAAGGGGAAGAGCATGAGAAAAGAAAAAGGTTTCTTTTGTAAATTGGATGCACCTGGGGACAGTCAGCCAATGGGAGGAGGTTGGATGGGGAAGCAAAGACTGGAGAGAGTAGAACAACCCTTTTTTTTTAATCAGACAGCATCCTTAATGGCCTTAAAGGAAGAGGCTGGATGATTTTACTTGCGCAGCAACTGGACAGGCAGGGTAAAGGTGTCATCTTTGGAGGCACCTGGCCCCATTCTAAGTCCTCAGGAATGCAGCTGGTGAGAGTTGGGATCATGGAGGAGGGAAGACAGATGGGGGAGGTGCGGGAAATGCCTCACATACATAAAGTACCAGTCTCCTGGAAAATTAAATATGCAGATCTGCATCAGATGATCTGTGGTTACAATTATTTCTGTGGGTGCCCTTGGGGAGTATTGCTGTTACATGCTGCTCTAGATCCAATAACCTTAAACCTCCATTTAAATGCACCCACCAGCAGTATCAGCCCTCAAATTCACAATTAACCAAGCTTAGAAGTGAGAAGGGCATATTTAGAGATGCCAAATGGAATAAAAATCAGAAATAAAGTTTGTTCAAAATATCAGTATCAAACTATGGACATTGGTGGAGTGTTTCCCATCACCAAGAGTCCCAAGCAAACTTGGAATGAAGGGGGAGGGAAATTGAAATGGTATAGTGTGATCTTGTCAGTTCTTGGAAGTGAAGAGGGGTCAGTTCTTGAATGGGAAACCGCCAAGGAAAATACTACAGAGGACAAACCATCTCTGCTTTTTACTTGCCTTGAAAGCCTCTTGCTGGGGTTGCCACAAGTTGGCTGCAACTTGACAGCACTTATGTATGTATGGAATGAAGAAAGTCAATGAGGGGTGGAGAGAGGAAGCCCAGTCCTAAGGCTTAGTAGGGAATTCAATACTGATGACAGAGTTCCAGATGCCTTGGCAGGGTGTTTGTTGTGAGGGGGGAAGGGCAAGGAGATTGTAAGCCCCTTTGAGACTCCTGTAGGAGAGAAAGGGGGGATATAAATCCAAACTCCTCCTCCTCCTCCTCCTCCTCCTCCTCCTCCTCCTCTTCTTCTTCTTCTTCTTCTTCTTCTTCTTCTTCTTCTTCTTCTTCTTCTTCTTCTTCTTCTTCTTCTTCTTCTTCTTCTTCTTCTTCTTCTTCTTCTTCTTCTTCTTCTTTTATATTCAATGTGGGGGGTGAGGGGGCAGGGCTGTGTTCTCACTGTTTTGTGCACTAAGCTGTTGACATGGGGTAGTTTAAAGAAGGCAAAACTTCCTTAGACCTCAGCTATAGAGCTGAGCTTAGAAACAAAGGGGGCAGTAGCAAGGGCCAGGCTAAAAGGGAAGGGTTTTTTTTTTTTTTAGTTTAGGGTATCATTCAAAAAACAAGGATTTCTTTTTAGAGTGGTCCACTTTCAAATAAGAAGGGCTTAGCTTTTTATGAAAAAGTATTAAACATACCAGTGATGTTCAGGCAAGTGTGGTCAAAGCAGAGACGTAGCAAAGGGGGAAAGCGCCTGTGCGTCCTCCGCCCTGGAATGCTCCGGAACACCCCACCCTGTCCCAGAATGCCCTTGCCACACCCCCACAGGGGTGCGTGACCAGTGCATCACGCCCCCCTTGCCCCTGGGAGCTATGCCTCTGGGTCAAAGTGGTAAACAGGAGGACAAGGCAATGACAGCATGGAGGCTCTTTTTTTGTGACAAAAAAGCATGCTAATGGGATTATGTGACAATCCCAATTGTGGTTTGATTCCATTTGAAAACTGGTCTTTGGTGCAGCATTGTTGGTGCAGACTTTCCACTCTTCCAGGCTCAGGCCAGAGCGCTCCCAGACAGCAGGACTGAATTAAGGGCTGCTCCTCTGTTCCCTTGCATGTCAGGGAATCCTTGCATTTCCTCTATCAGGCCAATGCATCTTGGGGGGAGGAGCAGACCTCAGCATCAAGAAAAAAGGGGCAGTTCAGGGTAGTACAGCAGACACCCAAATCTGGCAACGTTTGCCTGTTTTCAAGTTCAGTGATGTGCCATACAGTACCCTCCCAGATTATTGTTTCAGGATGCAACTGAAACCTTATCAGTCTACAAGCCATGTCACCGGAGCTGAGTTGTCTTAAAATGGTAGCAGTAAAATATAACTTGCAAGAGCCTTCCAAATGACTTTGTTGGCACATGAGAGAGGCTGCTATTAAAAAAAAAGAAGAATCTCATGTTACAAAAGTGATGTTGGCTGAAGGTCAGGTACAGACATTTGATGAAAAAGAGCCTGACAGGTAAAATTATTTTTAAGTATTAATGACAGAAAAGAGAAGTGGGAAAGATAGCTCACTGCAGATACCTTGCTGGCTAATCATTAAAGTCATTCCACAGATGACTCGGAGGTAGGGGCACATTCCTCACCCGTCACAACTGTGCATGCATGCAAACAGGCTGTTTTAGAAGATACATTTTGCAGAGAGTGCCTGATAATAGAATATATGACTTCTGAACTGCATGTGTAAAGAAGGAACAGCACACGCCGAGTCTGGAGCATACAGAATGAAAATAGGCTGAATCATCTTATGTCTAAGTGGGCCCTCTACCAACATGGAACTTGATCTTGATTCCGAAGTGTGCTTAGAATAAAGCACAAATGTCGTGGTTACAATAAAGAGTGTAAGGCTTTTACCAATAGGGTATTCATCAGTGTAGCAAGAATCTACCCAGACCATTTGTCAATTCAGTATTCTTTGGGCTGAAGGCCCAGTGTTTCTCACTATTTCACGAACACGCAAAACTACTTTTACTGGAGATTTATTCATTTATGTATTATTAAACTTTTTATACCGCCCAACTCCGGAAAGCAGGGATTGTTGGGGATTGAACCCTTCCGCATGACAAGCGGCTCAGCTTTACTTGCTGAGCCACAACCCCTTCCTAGTAAAACAAATCCATTGTGGATATGCAGTGTAACTGCGCTGTAATTACTGAACTATGTGATGGGCTTGGACAAAATGGATATCATGAGTAAATGTTCATTCTCCCTCCAGCATTAATTTGACTGGTGTTAAACACCAGCTCTTTATGCTTTTATCCAAACTGCTAGAAGATGTATTCTTTGTCATGCCCACCTAATCATAACGTCTCTTCCTGACGCAAATCAAAGAACTATACCTAACATCTGTCTTCTGTAAGAGACGATGGTGTTTCTCTCTGAGGATGAGGAGGAGGTGTCAAAGTGACGCCCAGCTGCCCACAGCTGGGCTAGCAAATGTGTCTAGTTTCAACAGCTTGCTCAACAGCTCCGTACAGGTGTTTACTATGAGATAAGTGAGTGTGGAGTGCGGGAGCCCGCAGACAAGCTTGTGAAAGGGGAAGAAGCCCCTTAGACAGGATTGCGTTACAGCCAATATAAAATTCACCTGGCAAGGCAAATGTCAACAGAATGTTTCAGCAGGGAGATAATAACAGGGAGCCAGTGAAACCCAGAGGTTGGGTTTAAATAACAGCCCAGCAGTGGACTAAGCCTCAATCCACATGACTCCGAATCTGCTCAAAGTTCATGGTAAATTCAAAGCTAGCTTTGTGATGAAGCAGTTGTCAGATGGTTCCCTATCACAGTCAAACAAATGTGCAGTATGTGCTGAGAGGGGGAAAAAAATGATGTTCCTTCATCGTTTGCTAAAAATTGAGCCAGCTGGAAGATGGAGCAATCGAACAGCTATCTCCCATGTGGTTGCATAATGTGCTCTGAATTTGTTTCAAGCTCTGGGTAGATTTGGGAGTCGGGGGGGGGGGGGGGCAAAGGAATCTAACCCTGCTACAGCATCGGAAAAACAAGGTATTAATCTTCATTCTTATGGCTCCATCTCCAAAATGTGGATATTTGTGATATGCCTTATAGAAGTGCTGCTCTTATGAGCAGAGTGGAAAGTACCTGGCAGACCCATATCTTCTCTGGTTTAAGAATTAAACCACAGAGAGTTCTCTTATTTTTAAAACCACTCATGAAACCTGACCTTTTGGTTGAAATTTACATAATTTATAGAGGATCACAGATAGAGATGAGCTCCCTAGTCTGTCCTTTATGGTTCTGTGACTTTGCTCAGCTCTGAATTTTATTTCTTTCAAATTCCAGAGTCGTAATTGGAATATGTTTTCTGTTGCGTTTGCTTTAAAACTGCACATTGCTTTGCGGTACATTGCTTTGCTGTAGCAAAGATAGCCAATTTGGGTCCTACTCAGAGAGAAAAGCAGGATATAAAAATTTTTAAAAGCTTTTTTTGGCATGTATGACTACATCATGATGTGCAGTTGTGTTCTTATGAAAAGGATCTGGATTTAGCAAATCACACCAAGATTAATGAAGCCTTAGAAAAAGCTATGTACAGAACTACACATTCACATCCATAAAATACACATTACAAGATGATATGAGTAATCATCCTATACATACTCACATCAAAACTGCTTTTTTGCACTGATTTCTCAGTGTACAGGTATCTATCATTCATGTGGGTGGAGGGAAAAGATGAATGAGCTGAACAGAAAACTTCAGCAAAATCCATATACCCAATACTTTGTCCAAAATTTAGAATCATAACAAGGATAAGTTTTCCTCAAGCATAAATCCTTCCAGGTAATTACAAACACCAAAATTTGGAGAGAAATTCAAATGGAGAAAATGTTGGAAGCCCTTCTAATTTTAAACTTTTTTTCTGTATGGCTTTTAAGCATTGAAGATATTGCAGTGAATTCTCTTGTGCTCCCCCCCCCCCTTTCTCTCCATAAGCAGGCACCAATATTTCACCAGTGAAAATCAACTTTCTAATAACATCTATAGGTTGGTTGTTGAGTTTCATTTGCTTCAGGAAGCACAAATGTATTATTCTGTCTAATTTTAATATTTGTTGGGGATGCTTATTGGTGATTAATTCATTTAGGCTTCTCGGTATTAAACAAATAAACAGAAATCTCCTGGCACCTTAAAGATCAATAGTTTTTTTTTAAAAAAATACTAGTATAAACTTTTGTGAACTGGAACCCACAGTCCATGAAAACTTAAAAATATGCTACCACTTATTTTTTATTTATCAAATATATATATAGAATGTGCTAACTTGAAAAGGGGTGTGCTAATTTAGATAGCTCTTGTTAATGTTTAACTAATTTATAGAAATAAAGATCATTGTACTAAAATCAGCTCGAGTCCATATGCTAATGGAGCCAAGCTTTTCATTCTTACAGTCCATATTTCAAACTGCATCCAGTATCCCGGACAATACATACAGTTCCATCGGTGAACGGGGACTACACAGCAAATCAGATCAGTACTGTTCATATTGACAGTGACTGCATCCGGCTGCTCTATAATTTCCTTTTTAGAGGGCAGACATTCACTTAATTCCATTCAAAGGGACCATGGTAAGCATAAGTGGCTTGCGTAGAAAATGTGAAGCGTATTCTATGTAATGCATAGTGTATAAAACCCAAACCTAGACATTATGCATTTATGCATTCTTTTGTTTCTGAAATGAGGATCGGTCATGAGTCAGCCTATTGAGACCTCCTGAAATGAAGAGGAAAAAGGAGTCAGTTTGAGAACAGGGGATCAGCAGCAGGAAGAAGTCAAAACAGAGGAGCAGCCTGCTTACCATGTCTGTAGCTTTCCAGAGCAAGGATACCAGCTGGACCTCACAACAAGCAGCGTCCTCAGAGGGATTGTCAAAGTCACCGGAACAGAGGAGGAGATAGATTTGACACAGAACACTACAGAGACGCCTGACTCTTAGGTTGCAAGCCCAGTGTAGAGCCCTTCCTGACAGCAGTGGCAAGGCTTGGAATATCAGATAAGCCCAGTTCACAACAGCTGGCTCTGCTACCTTAGCAAGATTTAAGCCGTCAATTAGGCTTGTGGAAGCAACTTGCTGTCACTTCACATGTATCTCTGTTATAATTTGGATTCCTGGTATCCTGATTCCTTGGACTGACTTTGACTCACAAATTGGACTGCCTTCCTGTGTAGATGCCATGGACTCCCATGCTCAACCTTTAACTTATTTCTGGACTACGTTTTGTGCCTCTGGCCCTTGCTATTTGCCTATTTCAGAACAGTATCTTATTCTAGCCCCAACAGATATCCCTGACAACTTACGTTCTCTACTCTCTGCTTTGTAATTAGTTGGCACAATGGGAATAACAATAACTGGCTCTAAGATGACTGGTTGGTATCAATGCTTCATCTGTAACCAGGCCTAACAAACTTTTTATTTGTTTGCTTTGATCTCCCATTGGCTTCAACATTGTCATTTGGTCATCCTGTGAGTTAAACTTACCAGTCATAATGGTCATTGCCAATAACAGATCCAACAAACCTGCTGTTATTCTTAACGTTAAACCTTTTACAGACATTGGTTCATTCTGCACAGCACAAATAAGACGTCCTGAAATAACAAAAAAAGGTGTCTTGAGGATGAATTCTGTATACTTTTTTCTCCCAAGACATCCTCAGGACACTATCATGGCTGCAGCTGACAGCTCATCTGAGAAAGAGTTAACTGAGCCTCGCAGAGAGACACCAGCTGAATTAGTAGAGTCTGAACTAGCAGCACAGGATTCTGGCTCAGAGTTAATTAACAGGACTAAGGAAAATGCCAGTAGCTCTCGGTCTCCAAATTCAAGTCAGTGTTGCAGATGGAGATTGAGACTGGCCTTAAAGGAGAGGCACCGCTCAGCAAGATTACAGGCAGTGGCATAGCGCCAAGAGGGTGGGCAGTGTGTATGTGCGATGCCCCAGGTGGAGATGCAGTGGAGGTGTGGCCGGGCCATGGAGGAAGCATGGCGGGGGCATTCCGGAAGCATTCCAAAACAGGGCAGGGGTGGGCAGCACCACGGCAGGGGCGCAGGGCGTGCACACGCCCCGGGCACAGTTTCCCCTCACTCCACCTCTGATTACAGGCTAGGCATTACTCAGAACCTTGGCAGAATCAGTCCCATGCAAGTAGCTCTGAGGAATAAATGGTCTTTAGCAAGAACTGCAGTTGTGGTTGCAAAGTACGTTCTTCCTGACCTTGCCTTCACGGCACTGTTGACTCCAGACCTTGACGGACTATGGACTGACTTCTGACCTTGATTCTCAGCTTCTCCTTCCTGACTTTTGATTCCTGATTTGATTGATGCTGCATAGGACTCTTTCATGGACTTGGTATCTCTTGAATTATTACTGGCTAATCTGTTGTCAGCACAGTCCTGGCTCTCAGCCTCTCAGTGCTGTGTGTTGCTGTGGCAGCACACCAACTCCACCCAACTTGCACAGATGCCTTATTTCATCGCAAGGTGTCTTTTTAAAAACTTGTTAAATTGTGGACCTTTTTTTCCCTGAAGTCATCTTCAAGTTATCTCCTGCTTACTGTGAAGAACTTAGAAGCTGAGGAGATGACTTATTTTTTCACCTGAAGGTTAAAGCTCTTGTCAGTTTCCTCCAGTGCTCATACCCAACATTTTATGGTGCTGCAGTGATTTTACATTCCTGCAGCCATTTGCTGAAGGTTCGGTGTGAGAGCTTTAAACTTGGTGGAAGGAAGTGGGGGGAAGGGGAGAAAAGTCTCTTTCTCTACTGATGCCTTTTTTTGTCAGAATTGTCCAGACAAAAAATGAGGTGACTTTTTAAAAGACCTCCCCAGGACAACTTATTTGTGCTGAGTAGAAAGGACCATTGCTGCTTTTTAATTAATTGAATAAACTGCTACTTCAATCTGCATCTCCAGATAAGATTTCTGTTACAATATTGGCTGGCAAATACTCTTTTCATACAGTTGTGATGTCAGACACTATTACTTCTTTCATTAATAGCTCACACTGGGGGTGCTCTTTGCTCTGCAGTTGCTCCCATGTTTGTCTCTGGCCGTTTCCGCACGACCGGGTCGGCGTTTATGATGCCGACCCGACGACGCTGGGACCGTCCGCATGGACGGTCCTGGGAATAGCTGGGCAGCCGGCGCCATGGAGCACAGGCGCCTGGCCGACCCGGCATGTCCCCAGGCCTGCGCGCCTGCTCCAGCGGCGCAGGGCAGGGGGGCGTGTCCCCAGGCCTTGGCGGCCCGGGGACAAGGTAAGTGCCGGGTGGGGGAGGCGGCGTGAAGCCACTGCCGTTCTCTCGGCCGCGGCTTCACAGCGGCGTTTCCCCAAAAAGAGCGCTGGGAAGTGCTCTGGGGAAACACCGGCTTCAGGTTGGGAGGGTGGCGCGAGGGCGGCGCGGCTGCGTTGCAGCTGCGCCCCCCCCGCGAATGGCGGCCTGGAGACAGCGTTTTTACCGTCTCCAGGTTGCCATTCATTGCCCGTGCGGAAACGGCCTCTCATTTTTACCAACATGACTTCTGCTGATGCTACCGGTATGTTGACAAACCACATGTACAGCAGTAATGTAACAGACAAGGTTCAAATCAGGGAGGAAGATCTCTCCCCTATGCCATTCCCTCAGCTCATAATATCCTATTAGATAACTTCAAATTACAAGTAGAAAGATTTTCTTTTAATCAGTTTTTAGTTCTTTAGGCATACTGTGACTTCCAAACACATTGAGTCTTTTTGTCTTACACATTCTCAATGGTAGTCAAATATATGTAGATTCAATTATATCCTGAGTAGGAATCTCTTTTCCTTCCAGGATTTCAAACTGGTATTTTAAACAGTAGCTGGAAGCAAGTAACAACAGGTCTACTTTGATTCATACTATAAGATGGAATTCACCACTATTTTCTTTTTAATAGTGTGGCTCCACAGCAGTATTAAGAATAAACATTTATTTTTGCAACTGAAGTCAGCAGATATGTCTAAATAGGGAGCATGTTTATGTTGTAAGATGGTACTAGCTCTGCATGTTCAGTTCCTCAAAGATCCAAATTGCATTCTGATAGCTGTTCCTGAGAGTCAGGCATAGTTAATTGAGTATGGAGTTTGGTTTTGGTGTTGGGTGGCTTTCCATAGATAAACTGATGGTACTAAATTCTTCTGTTTGTAAATGCTCAAGCTTCATTGACAGAAATCCTATGACGAGAAGTTCAATGAACAGGATATACTTAATCTTAGAAGTGTCATGATCACATTCTTCAAAGACCTGAAGGGCTGTTGCCTGGAGGGTAAAGACTTGCTCTTTGCTGCTCCATAAGATTAGAATTGGCTTTAATGAGAGGGTAGATACCAGCATAAAAGAAACATCCTAATGGTAAGATCAGTTTGACAACAGAATCAGTTACTGGGGAAGACTGTTCTTTTTTGCTGTTGATTTTCAGAGACTGGTCAATCATCTATAGATAATTCTATGTGTGCTGGGAGGCTTGAGAGACAGTGTCACAGGAAAAGGCAGCTATATCTATGTATCAGAAGTTCTTACCTGAAGTGACAAAGGCTAGCTCCAGGAAATGCTGGAAACCCTACAGAAAGACTATAGAGTTTCTTACAATTCATTGAGTTACCCTTTCTAATAAGACCTTCCTGTCAGTACACACTGGTATGCTTTAATTTTAAAAATTATTTTAAAATGTCACCCCCGCCCTCCTCACTCTAAGTCATACTGGGAGGTTGGTAGCCTTAAAAATTGTCTGTCTCATATAAGTCTCTGTGGGTTCCTTGCACGGGTTTCACCATGAGACATATCTGCATGGAGCAAATGACATTGGGTTAAAGACCTCCTCCTCCAGCCTATCTTCCCACTCTAGCCTGGCCCACCTCCAGTGCCCAGTTCTCCTTGAAAGATGGTTCATGGCTAAGAACCTGTGACCATGAGTGAGCTGGGTTGGTAGATTCAGGACCAGCCCAGGTTGCAGCTTGTTGTTTGCTGACTTACATTGTATTTTGTAACACACTTCGAGTCCTAATTGGGAAGAAAAGTTGGGTAAAAACAGGTGAAATATATAAAAATGACTTAAAGATAAAATGGTTAGAGAAGCTCTTACCAGCTACCTTTTCCCTTCATGTCTTCCTGGGACAGGTAGCCATCTTCAAATGGAAGTTGACTTGGAAGAATGTTAGACTAGTATCCTCTCACATGGCTTGGTCCAGTGTCCTGACCAGATACTTGAAACTTGGCCTGTGGCTTTCATTGACCATCTATGCACTTAGAGTATACTTGCCATTGAGCATACATTCCCTTTGGGTTTGATTCTGGGCTATGGACACATTTTCCCCTCTTCAGCAGTCATATCACCTTCAGATCAGAGAATCCCCATGGTTTCTGAAAGATCTGAAAGTGTGACTTTCTTCTCCATTTCCAGGGACAACAAAAGAGATCAGGATGTGTTTAACTTGCTACAGATTTTTTTCACTCCTCCCTACCTCCCCCCATCCATACCATAGCAGTTTCTCCCACTCTTTGGGCCAACATTTCAGAAGGATCATAAGGGTGTTCTTTTTTTAAAAAAAAATAATGCTGAAGGCCTATTACTGGAGGGATAGACCCAGTAAAACTGACAAGAAATTGACATGATCTAGCAAACACTAGACCAAAGATGGCAGGGGGAAAAAGTGACAGGCAAACTCCCCAAATGGAAGTTGCATGAAAACAATGGAGGAAGCAGTGAAGTGGGTAAAATGGTGATTGGTTGAGCTAGGGACACTTCCAGGAGGAGAATCCCTGTGCAAACAAAACAAAAAAACCCCACAGGAAAACTCCACTGCAAAGCAAACAGGTGTGGAGTAAGTAGTGCATGCATAAATGGCCATTGTAATTTTTTTTTTGCCAAAAATAACTTTACAGTCATGTCTGAAAATATCCACAAAGCACCAATTCATATGAAAGATTACATTTTAAAACTACTCAATCATCTGAATATTTACCTCTTCAACTAAAATTGAAATGATTGGACAAGTTGTCGTTCACGCCATCTTTTCCAGAAAGGAAATTATTTTCAATAGCTGAATTAGGAATTTTGCTTTGTTTTCAGGAGTACTCATTTTCAAGCAAGATGTCTCACAGGATGGTTACAAGCTTCTCATGTACGGGATAACCCCTGCAATCAAAGATCAATACACACACACAATGGGATAATCAGGTTTGTTCCTGCCTACAGCTAGATGCTGCATTGTACTTTAAACATATTTGATTTGATTTTGAAAGAATGGATAATCTGTAGGGCTCGGTATGTATTTATGCACATCTGTAACAGTTTCCAATTTCTAAATAGCTAGCTTTAAAAACTAAAAAAATTATTGTCCTGCATAGCTAGGATGATGGCTTTTATATCAATGAAGAGTAGATTAAAACTGCAATCCTGAAAATGGGTCCCAGCACTCATATTCACACTCTGGGAGAGGACACAGTATCTGATTTTAGAAAGCACATTTTATTGCATGGGGAAAAAGCAATTTAATGTTATTCGACACATTTTATGCCCCTCTTTGTACCTTGTATGACTGGACTCACGGTAAGTAAGGCATCTGGAAAAGATATGAAAAGCAATACAAACTCTCTAAAACTTTCTGAAACAGCCTTAGGGTTGTTTTTTTCCACAATATGCCTACAATACACAGGTTGGCACACAGTGTGGTGAAAAAGTTATATTGAATATCATTATGTTTTACCTAACCTGTTGTGCTTAGAAACCAAATAGGACGATAAAATCATTATAGCATCCCATTTCTCCACATTTCTCTATCTACAGTTGTAAATTAGTTGGACCTTGTTGCCAGGTTAGCACTACCAAAAATCCCCAGTTTCCACCATCACCACAATCAATTCTCCTGAATCATCCTTTACAGAGTCAATACACATCTGAATGCCAGATACTTAAAGCAAACGCCCAAGGAGGGTTGTTGCATTCATACCATTTATGTACATTCTCAAACTTTTGGCTGCCCAATATAAGAAACTAAATAAGACACCAATTGATCTGATAAGGTCAGTCCTATATTCAAAATTCAAATGCCTTCTTGAGATGTATTTTTTTAAATTCCTCATGTGTGTTTCAGTTTAGAAGAGAAGGTACGTATAAAATTAAAGGGCTCCAATTCAAAGACTGTTGATAAAGCATTTGTATACTGTGACACAACCATAAAATCCCTCAATCTCCTTTTAGTAGTGGGTTTCTAGCAAGTTCCCCTTAGTTTTCTTCCCAGTTCTAATTCCTAGAATATCATACCTTTAACCCTGTAGGAACTGGCTTTAGTGATGGCAGAGAGCACAGGTTGGAGATGACTGTAACACAATAGGTTCTAACTGTATATTATGCATTTCCAGGTGTGCCTGTTCACTGTAGTCTTGTGCAGTTAGATCTTACTGGGCTGATAAAATGTCCAGTTTTTCCATTGTCAGCTCAAACAAGTAATCATTATAATTATTAATTATCTAATAATTACTGGAAAATCCGGGATTGGGTCAAGAGGCTTGTTCTCGGCTCACTGCAGCTTTCCTGGGTAAAAGAAAGAAGTGGGTGGAAGAGCGGCATGTCGCCCAGCCAGTCATCATGATGCTGGTGAAGGAGTCGGACCTGTCAGGCTGTCCTGTGCAGCAATTTTCACTGATCCTTGTATACTTCTGGCAGTAAAAAAGAAGAAGAAAAGCCATTTTGGATTACTTTGGAGGGCTAGCCTGGAACTTGCTTGGAGTATGCAGAGCCTGATCTGGATGTTCGACTGCCATACTAGACAGATGCAGGTGAAACGTCAGGAGAGAATGCTGCTAGAACACGGCCATACAGCCCGGAAACCACACAGCACCCCATCCTCAGAATTCCCCTCACAATTAAGCTTTTAAGGGGGTGTTCTTCAAAACAACTAAGAGGAGACTGGGGATCAGATCTAGGGGAGGATGGGAAGATGGGGTCTTACAAAGGCTCCCGCCAATTTTTGAAATTTCATTCTTAAATGTGTGGGACACAATCTGCATTAAAACCATGATATTGGGTATGGGGCTTAAGCCTTTCTCCATTTTACTGACTTGCAATGGTCCCGGGAAGCTTCTATTTGCCCTACTTGGGAATCTACATTGCCCAGGGATGGGGCTAACTCCAGCACCTTGCAGCCCACTCAACCCTCCTCCTTGTCACAGATGCCAGCCCAGGGACCAAAGGACACAACACAACTGGCAGCCCCATCTTTGAACTTAACAGCAAGAGCAGGAACCTCTGGGAGGACAGAAGAAACTGCATAAAACTGGCAGTAGGGTCTGGGCAGCAGGCCACAACAGTTCAATGGAGAAAGGTGGACCAGAGGTGTAGGGGGGGGAATGGTGCCTGGGGCAAGACCTGCTCCGGCCGCCCCCCACTCCACACTACTCCCACGGCCCCCATCCCCCGTGCCCCCCTAACCTGAGTTGGCAGGAGCCTGCTGTGGGCTTCCCCTTGAACAGCCTGGTGGGGCCGAGGGGAGTTGTGTGGAGGAGATTCTCCACCCCCACATGACCAGCTGGCGGGTGCCTGGGGACATGTGACCACACATGTCTCCATGAGTGCTCCGCCTCTGAGGCAGACCTGGCACTGTCCCGACAAGGCTGCAATCAGCAGTCTTCAGCAGGCTCACAGTGTAGGACCGAACAGGCATACTCTCAACCAGGATGCAATCAAGGAGAAGGGCCAGGAAAACTGAAGGGCCAATCCCAGATCAGCAGGGCTTGACAGACAGCACACCCACCACTGGTAGGCTGGAGCAGGGTTCTCCCAGGGGTAAGGGACACTGCTGAAAGGGATAAAAGGGATGCAGAGGGAATACCAGTTTGGTTGGTGTGCAAGCAGGGAAAGAATGAGAAAGGTGTGATGTGTAGTGTATGGGATTGATATAACAGAAGGGATGTTAACTGCCTGATTACAAGTAAAGAGCTTATAAATGGAAGCCAGAGTCATGCCTTTTTTGGTCCTGAAGGTAGCCAAGCTCCTACAAGGCCAAGATGGCCTACCCTGCAGGGATGGTAGACAAAGGGGACGTTCACATACACATTGCCCAGGAGGACCAGCAAACAATATTGCAGGCAGTTAAGCCCTGAGTTTCCAAAATTCACAAACATGATCAGATGTTCACCAATTTTAGAATACTTTGTAGCATACTTTGTAGCACATGAAAGGAGGGGGGAAGAGAAGCAAATTTCTTAGCTTGTCTGATTATTACTTTGCTTATCTGTCTTTGAAGATGGCAAACATTTCATGAAAAGGTATTTTAAATAATGGCGAGTTAACAAGACCTTGACACCAAAGGGACTCACCCACACATACACACACAGAAATATAGATCAAAGAAGCTCAAGTACACAAGACTCTTTTTAAAATGACAATTTCTAGACTTTAAACTGCATTTCAATAAAACTTTTGATCCCAGAAACAAGAGCCCATTATACACAAAGTGTCTGCTGCACAGCAAAGGCAAATATCCACTTCAGCAAGATATATTTCCTCAAGCCCCTGGTTTCATTTCCATTCTCCCTAAGTCAAGTGACACCACTCTAAGTGTGACTTTCATTTTCTTTGCCACCAGAGCAGGGTAGATTTGCCAGTGAGCCCAGTTTGGCCCTGGGTATCTTTCCTCCACCCACCACCAGCCCCTCCCATTCCCTCTCACTCCCATGCACACCTTTCCTCTTTCCCGTTTTCAGATTTGTTATTACTTCAATTTTGTCATTTATGATATTGCAATATAGATATGTTGATAGAAACAGAATTACTGCAAAATCACCATCTTTTAGTGCATTTGAAAACATCTAAATGTCAGATCAGCCATTTCCATCATACTGCCATTTCCAGAGCTGTTGCAGATAACAACGGGTGGGGGTGGGGGCAGTGGGGGGATTCAGCAGGTTCACACCACTTCAGCAGAACCGGTTGTTAAAATGGGGCTTGTAAACAACCAGTTGTTAAATTATTTGAATCCCACCACCGGAACCAGTTGTTCAATGATTAGACTCCCAACACTGGGTGGGGGATAATGTCAGTAGGATGAATTACGAATGGTGAGCTAACCATTTAATAAAAAGCATGTCTCTCTCTCCTCCTGTGGCAGCAGACATAGGAAGCGTGTGTGTGGGGTGGGGGAGATATCAGTTCTAGGACATGGTCCTCTACTTCAGCAGAACCACTTTGGTCCACAGAATTGCTTTGCCTCTTTCTTTTGCAGGGGGAGGGGTTTTTTGGGGAAAGGAGCTACATATCGATATAACTACAATTCTTTTACAGAGAATACAATTACAATTCTTTTACAGAGGCATTTACAGAGTCCTTTATCTTGCAACACCCAGGTGTGATGAGATCTGTGCCTTTAAGAAGGAAGGGGTGGGCAGAGTTAAGAGAACCAGGAAAAGCAGAGGCCCATTGCAACTTCAGCAAGCAAGCTGCAGAGCCGGCAGTGAATGCATCTGCGTGTGTAAACAGAGAAATGTGAGTAGAGCACACTACAACACTACTGTGCATCTAAGAGCCCCAAGGTAAGTGTTCTGTGCATAATGGGCCTCATTCTACCTTGTAACTACAATACATGGTTCTGGGCATTTTCATTTTTTATTGTGTTCATATGTTAGCTTTGCATCACTCAGTAGTAACGAAGCAGCATCAAAATGTCCTTGTTTCGATTGTAATTGATTTTGGAACTGCAGACTATGGATCATTTGCTGTAGAGAGACAGTGTCCTGTACTGGTTGCAGGCTTCCCACAGAGGCAGAGGGAACAAGCATGGCAGTGTCATCCCAAACACACTATGAAGTTACTAGTCTAACCCCTGGTAGTGTTAAGCAGTGCTAAGGGAAAGGCGAAGACAGATGACAGGATGAGAGAAAAAAAGTAGCACAACTAAACAGCAGTATAGTTCAGACTACGGTGCCAATGTAGAAAATGTTTGTGTGCATGTATTAGTGCAGGGGTGAGGGAAGGCACCTTTTGTAAAGTGCATAGCATTTATCACTTATATGAACAAGCTAGATATGAATACACTGTTTGGAGCCCAAATTGGGATAGGCTGTGGACTTTGATTTAGTGGCGAATCACCTGGCTTGCATACAGAAATCCTAGGCTTCCTCTCTGGTGTTTCTAGAGGATCCAATGGCATGTGATGTAACAGACCCCCCACTGAGTCCCTGGAGTGCAGCTGCCAGTCAAAATAGACAATACCGACCTTGATACACAATGGTCTGAAATCATAAAAGCAGCTTCATCTGCAGAACCTAGATTGCATGTAGAAATAATTGCATGTAGAAATCCTTTTACTTTTACATATTTTAAGAACAGTTAATTGTTGGTTTGATTCTGGAAGGTAGAAAAAAATTATTGGAAGTGTCGAATGTTCCATTGGTATGAAAGTACAGTGTATTCATGTACCTCCTGTTCAAATTTCTAGTCAAGTCACACCATGCTTATTCGGTCTTTCTTTCCAGTAAGTGGTAAAGGGGAGAGGAAGTGGCTCAGATTCTGGAGCATGACAGTTCAGAAGTAAAATAAATTGTCCTTGTATCAGCTGCTCTGAGTTAAGCAGAAGGTGCGGCAACTAGTTGAAACTTAGTTTGGGTCCCAACTATGGAGAATGATGGCTATAAATCAAGTAAAATAAACAAAATAAATAAAAGGTATGGAGAACGCTCTCCTTCTAGTAATGTTTCTGGCAGCAGTGACACAGCTCTCTTCCCTACTACTGCATATGCATCTAAGTGCCACAATTCTGGGCCTGAACTGAAAGA
Organism: Sphaerodactylus townsendi; assembly: GCF_021028975.2. Taxonomy (NCBI): domain Eukaryota; kingdom Metazoa; phylum Chordata; class Lepidosauria; order Squamata; family Sphaerodactylidae; genus Sphaerodactylus; species Sphaerodactylus townsendi. The sequence goes on along the minus strand of NC_059425.1, from coordinate 152,905,709 downwards.
GACACTTCAGCAGAGCAGATAAGATATTTCTGGTTTTCTGGCTGAGAAAACGTGCTTTTCCTGAATGCCTGTTTGTCTGACATGCTCATTAAAAACATTCATAGCAAAGCCTCAACAGAGTCAGTTTCTATCTGATGGTGGAATTAAGGTATGGGCCACCATATACGTGATAGAAACATCGGATACATTTTTAAGGATTACTGCTATTCCAGCTTGTAAAATCCAATTGAAGGATGATACTGTAACCCAATTTTCTGGATGACATACATAAATGTTTGGGGTGGTTATCTTTCAGGCATTGTTTCTCTGTTAAGGTATCTTACAACAGTGCAACCAACTACCCATTATGTCCTGCTACTGTTCTCCTCAGGGAAGAATTTCTATTCTAACAGCCTCAGAGAAACTGTCCTGTTCTACCCTTAGGTATAGGTGTTTATGCATGCTCATCACCATCTATAGTTGTCACTATGCACGCCCTATATTCATTGTTATCTTTTTTCCTAGTGTTGTTTTGTTTTTAAAAAAATCCCTAAACAAAAGTTAAGTACAGACATGCAGTTTACTTTGTGAGAAAAGTGAGGAAGTTTGGTCCCTGCTAAAGATCTTTGACACAACCGCCATAGTTGGTTTTGCCATATTCTGTGATTGTTTGCTTTGGTTCCCACCTACTAATGACATTGGGAGATAAGCAATAACTGAAGAACAGACTGCACCTTTGAACTCTTTGTTGGTTAGAACTGGAAAGCAAATATGGGGAACAGCATCTTATAAACCGAAGGAAAGGAAGGAAGTGTTAGAAACATGGGTTCGAAACCCTTTAAAGAACTTTGGGCAAAGCTTGGTGAAGAAACAGCAAAGTTTACTAAAATATGTTTCTTGCAAGCAATGGCCATCTGTCAACAGAGAGAGGCGCACCTAACAGTCACAAACAACATGCATATATTCCCTTCTGATGAGTGGGCGTTTTCCCTCCCCTTGGCCCTTGCTGGGAGGGACCAAGGGTTTACAGACTAGTGTATTTATCCAATCATATTTTCTTGTACCATATTTGGGTTCTGCTCTTAGGTATTGTTTTCAACTTTTCAGTTATTACCTCTTTTACCTGTCTGTTGGAAAGGTCACCTTCTAACAGACCTTTGCACCCCCACCCAGTGGTGGGATCCAAAACTTTTAGTAACAGGTTCCCATGGTAGTGGGATTCAAACTGTGGCGTAGCACCAATGGGGCTGGGCGGGGCATGATGGGGGCGTGCCCGGGCATTCTGGGGGCAGGGCATTCCTGGGCAGGGCTGTGGAAAGGATGCAGCCACTGCGCCGGTCCTTGGGCAGGAAACGAATGCGCGCAGGCTGCCACGCACGCCGGTGCACCTCCTGCTAGACTGCTTCAAGTTCTGCGCGCTACTGCTGAGAGGAGGGGCGTAACTAAGGCAAAAATCACATGGCAAAATCACCAATTAGTAACCCCCTCTCAGCACACACAAATAATTAGTAACCTACTCTCGGGAACCTGTGAGAACCTGCTGGATCCCACCTCTGCCCCCACCCCTTCTTCAGCTGCATAAGTTTTTTGCCCTACTTCATGGTAAAAACTTGTTATTGTACAATTTGTGGTTAACATATCTTGTGAACTTTTCAGGTCACAAGTGCATTTTAGTTTTACATTTTCGATATACCTACTAGATAAGATGGCTGCGTGGTTTGGTGTTTTCTATTGCATTTTTTTCCACTTTGACCTTATATCCTTTAATTGCTGGCCTAGCAGTTAGCTTATACGTGAAGAAAGAGAAGAGAGTTGGTTTAAGGCACTAAATACATATAAATCCATATTACATTATCAATTATATATATATATTGAAAAAGCAATATTTTCTGTATTTATTACAGAAGGAAGGAAGGAAGTTCTCTTAAGATGGATACCCACTCCCTTGCCTCTTCACTTACCTGCTGAACGCCACCTCCAAAGTTCACATGTGTAGTCATCCCCGCAGGGTCGTCGCTAAGGAAGAGGCGAGACGCGGAGGTTTCATCTGGTGGAGATCGCCAGCAGCGGGAGCGCGGGGGTCCGTGTTCCTAGCTATGAGTCTCCCAGCACGTGCTGGTTCCTGGGTACACCTTTGTGTATTGATTCTCGAGAGCGTGTAGAGGGAGTGAGCAGGAGGGGAGTCTCGGAGGCGGGGAGGGTCGGAGATCATCATGTGATACATGATCTCCACCTGGCGCTACGATGCGGAGAGGAGCGTAAGCTGTCTGAGCCTAATCCTCACTCTGGGGCAAGACCATTGTCCCTGGCGCCCGGTAACTAAAGGCAGACAGTTCATGACCCGTGACTCATAGGGGGGATGAGGTGGGGGAGTGCCGGTGCGACAGAAGGCCGTGGGAGCTGCCGGTGTTCCAGCTTCGACCGCGGTGCTGCTGGGTCAGCGGTGCATTACTACACTCCTCCCTTTTTACACATTTTAGAAAGGGGAGGCCGTAAAATGCTGAGAGGCGATTTAGGGGGGACGCTTGTCCCCTCCGGGCTGTTTGGTCGAAGTTGACCCGAGCGTGCTGTGCAACATTAGAACTTGGTTGCGGGGCAGGGGAAGAGAGTCGCAGGGGAGCTTCTTACACACCGCGTTACAGGCAATATTAGATACACATTGAATAGAAACAAGACCCGACGATGAGGCATACAATCAAAACCAATGCAGAGGCACAGCCGCGATAAGCACTCAACCATCCTCCCGGCAGCCAGCTCCAGAGGGGCTGACCACCAATGGGGCAATACATCGATTTCAGATTGATACAACTTCGCAACTCACGCGCACTTTCATATGAATCAACTGGGAATTATCAGAGAGATTAAAGCAACATATTATGTACATTCGCCAACCCTGGTGGGGATGCAATATCTACAAATAATTAATGGCGCACGGCATTCGAAGTCAGCTTCCGAAATTGCTGCTGGGAGCCCAGGGCATCCAGAGCAATGGAGTGTGTGGAGTTGATGGACTTACATGAGTGGGCACAGGCCAGCCGGCCAATAGTCTTGTTGTTACAGGAAACAAGTCCGGGGACTCCCACAGAAGGGAAGTTCGCGGGGAAACACTCCGGGCCTTGGCTAGAGCTGCCAGCGTCGCTCGGCAAAGGGGAATTGAGAGAGGAAGAGGCCGGGCGGCGGCTGTGCGGGCTTCCGGGTGAAGCCTTACCGAGGAGCAGAAACGATGGTGAGGCGGTAACGAAAGTTCCAGCAGACACGAGGCGGAGTACGGCTGGCAACAAATAACGCATAACTTCTAAAAGTGGAGCGTACAATAACTTCCAGCAATAGTTGGTTCACAGTAAGCAATAGAAACATGGCTAAAATCGATACATAGGCTGGATGATGTAATACGGAAGGAAGCGCAACCGTGGTTGCATAATTGTCCAATGCATGGCTCTTTGCTGTTTGACTACCAAAGCTTCACAGAAGCTGATGGCTGTTAGAGTCCATGGATTTCTCAAGAGCGTGGGGAGAGCTTACTGATAGTCTTTAGCATTGCGGGTATTCAGTGATTCTCACGAGCAAGGTTGTGGAGAGAAGGCGTGTTCAACAATATTCAGCGTGTGGCTGAAAACAGCGGAGAGTCTCCAAGGGTTAATCTATCAGGAGAATGTTCCTGGCTGCAATTCCAAAGGATTTCAGCCAAGGCGACGAAGAGGGAGAGAATGGCGACTGTGGATGAGGGAACAGGCGACACACAGTATCGGAAAACTCTGAGCCATAGCTGGCCCAGGCTGCCGTTCCCCGGGGTGTAGCCCCAGTGAGGGCTCGCCGATCTCCGTGGAAGAATGGGTGTGCGCTACGGCTCCAGAGAAGTCCCTCCCATCTCTACCGGCCCAGGCTGGGGGGGCTGCTCAGACCCCTCTCAACAAGAGCGGCTGGGTTGGATCACTCCAGGAGGCCCCGGCCTCCATCTCCCGGGGATGGGGCTGGCCCTGGCATGGCGAGCTGGACTCCTGTATGGAAGAAAAAACAAAGCAACGCTTTTCCCCAGGAGAGGTTTCTTGCGCGCTGGCTGGGTTAGTAGATGACAATAGAAGGGACCTGGAGCCCTGGGTGGGGGGGGGGCGAAGCAATTTTTTGAATGATTGATAGAGAACGATACTTTGGATATGGTCTGCTGGATGAGACCTTGGTGGAGTGCGATAGGGGGGGGACTACTCCTTTCTTCTTTCTTCGCTTGTTTTAATGGCCAAGTTTCCTTAGAGCAGTTGGCCCATTCGACATAGCGATCACTTGCAACATCTCAAGGCGTTAAGAGAGCACAAGGCGGAGGGAATTGCCGAAGGCTTAGGAGAAAGGAGAGGTCACATCCAGGTCCGGGTGTTTTGTTTGTAAAACAATCCCAATCACCGTCTAAAGTGTGGGTTTTTTGCAAAGCAACCCTTAAACAATTCACAATTATAGTCATATACGTAATATAGCAATCCATAGGAAAGATTTAGAGAAATAAGTGCAAAAGAAAACAGTTCCTGGGCTTGAGGTTTGATCACACGAGAGCAAATTGAGAGGGGGGCTTTGCAAAACCAACTTTATCAGATCCTAGATCTAGAGGTGGGGTGCGCGTCAGCCCATTAGAGAGAAGGAGGGTGTGCAGAAAAGAAGCGATGGGTTGGGAAGTGGCTCTCCCACGCTTCCCCTCCTGTAAGGGGACTTTGGGTCCGGTTTGAGCTTGCTTCCCTACCTTCACTGTGGAGGCACATGTAGCAAGATAGGGTGTGGCTGGGGAGACCCCCCGGCACTGTGACCAGCCAGGGGGAGAACTCAGCAGAAAATGTGGGAGCATGAAAATAATTCTGGCGCCACTCCAATGTGGCAGCACAGTGTAGGCTCAAGATGGATCGGCCCGAAGGAAAAAGGTTCTCAGCGGAGAGGTTTGAAGAAAGAAGAGTTTTGAAGGTTTAAACTACCACAAGATGGAGGCTGACTTGATAGCAGGTCCCATCCCGGTATCCTAAAGGAGCACTTGCACGAGCATTTGTGCCAGTCCCGCTTTAAAGAAGCGGATGCTGTAATGGGCAGAAACCTTTCAAGGAGCATTGGCACACATAATCAGAAGGAGAAAAACTTTGAATTGAAGCACAAGAGCATAGCTTAGAAGCAATGGAAAAATCCTCTTAGCATGGCGGGAAAACTTTGAGAGGGTGTGTCTTGGAAAGGGACAGGCAAGCATTATTGGCCAGAACATACATGGGCATACAGAGCACATATAAAGTACTTGGGAGGAGTTGCAGCTCGATTTGAGGATCTTGCTTTCTCTCTCTGGTGGTAACGTTCAATGATTTTGCTGCCATACTGGGGAGCTTTGAGCTTAGAGGGCTTTGCACAGGCTCAAGAGGCTATGAGATCTGGTTTGAGACACTTACACAGCTGGAGAGGGGCCAAGGGGCTTCTTCTTCACGAAGCGACTTTACAGCTTAAAGGCGCCATTGTGCGAGAGCATCTTTCCCCTTTCCATGCCTCATTGTCCTGATTGGGTTGGCTATGGGACATTCCTTGAGGAGGGGAGTTCAAAGCGGCAGTCCCTCTTGGATAATGAGCCAGTGGGGACTGGGCAGTAGTGCCCAGAATGTTGGCGTTCTCTTCCGTCAGCATTTCTTTCTATTTGCAATTCAGTGACTATGTGGACTCTGCCAGAGATTTTGCAAATGCGTGCCACTCTGGGGCACTGGCGGAGAACATGGTGACTTTGGAAGTAGTAGAAGGGGGTTAGTACAGATAGCAGGAGGAAGTATAGGCGTGGGGGGGGGAGCAAGCTGTGCAAGACCAGCCCAATGGTCTCCATTGAGGGATGGGAGGATCACTATACTGGAGCTTTCGGGGCAGCCCGAAGATCTCATGGGGAGCTCGAGGGGAAGAGGGTTTGAGGAGTGCGGATCTTGGTTCCGAGGGCTGGGGAGATGTGCCTGGGCATGAGCCTCCCCTGGCGGGCATTAGGGGCGCCTCGGTGCTTGGGACTTTCCTGGGGTGTCTTCGCCCTCTGAGGGAGGAACCCTCCCCTCACGTCTGAGGATTTGTAGGCCCCGGCGGGCAGACCTACCAATTCCTCGGGGAAAATGTCCTGGTTTGCCACAATTGAGACACTTCGTCTCAGGAGCTGTCTCATGGCAGCCGGAGGCGGCGGCTAGAGAGACTGGCAGTGGGCGAAGACCCGAACCTATCCCTGGCAAGCTTTGAGCATGTGAAGCCAGCTTCGGGGGTTCCTTCCCTAGGCCTGTGACAAACTTTCGCGGCACTCAGCGGATTCTCCTTGGCCAAAGAAGCAAAGGTTAAGCCCTGGGCCTCCCTAAGTTGTCAACCTGCCTCTTGAGGGGCCTCCTGGAGCCTGTTCTAGAAGCTCAGTATAGAGCTCTTGAGGCTTCTGCCGGAGTGCTAGAAAAACTTTGGGTTGGCTGTCGGTATTGGGGACTTTCAAAAGCGCCTTGTAAGTAGCATTCAGAAGGCGACCGTAGGGGTGGCCCAGCCACCCGGCAGAGCTGACTTATTACATTGGGGCTAAAGCGAAAGCAGCCATAAAGCTTCTTAGCGAAGTGGTGTGGCGCCCATGAGGCCTCGCTCCTCTGCTTATGCACTGCTGGCGGTACCTTCGCTTTCCCCAGATCACATATACTATCGCGGGGTTTAAAAGCATGCGAAGGTGGTTTCAGTCCTCCGGAACCATTAGGTGGTTCCTGAGGCGACTGCTTCAACATGCCTCTACATAGGGGGCTACGGGTGATTCCCTCGTCCCGCATTGCGCTTTTCGCGGGAGCTCCAGTGAATATTATAGCTTAGAGGCGGTATTTTCGACAACCCGTCCGAACAATGCCATCCTCCCCCACCGGTATCTGTGGAAATGGATGGGGCACAAGCGAGGGATATCGGCATCTCGTCTTCCGTCAGGGGTTTCTTTCTTTGCAGATGCGTTGAAAGCTAATATCGTTCTGCGAGAGTTTGAAACCAGCGCCATTCGATGGCGCTGGCGGATGGTCTGCGGTGGCTTGAGAAAAATGAAGGCGGAACAAAGGGGAGGCGGCCGAACGTGATGGAAAGGGCCCGGAGGAGCGGGGGGGCAGGAGGACAGGCGTCCAATTTGGTGGATAGAGAAAATTCCGGGGGTGAAATTGAAGTTAGAAAGATCGCTTAAAGGAGAGGCGATCTATAGCAAAGGAGCCACTAGAGTCCTGCAGGCTGATGGCGACATAACGTGATAATCTCCACGTCAGTAACGGTGACATGCCTCCCGGTAGCGAGGCTCTGCAATGCGAAAGAGAGTCGCCGATGTTTTCCCAATCCTTAAGATTCAATGTCCCCCCTTCCTGGGTACCATGGACATTGAGCTTCAATCTCTCAACCAATTTGCGCAGCTCCCCTCTCTTCTGCGGAACCCTGCGCTGTTCGCTTCGCGGCTTTCAGTTAAGTTAGCGTGGCTTGTCCTTAAGCCCTGCTTTTTGCAAGCTCCCCATACTCACCGGTGTTCCGTCGGTTGAGAGAGTGTCCCTAAGGACTTCGGAGTCCCTGGATCGCCCGATCCAGCCCGGAGCCAGGCGATACGAAAGCAGTGAGGTCCCTGGATCTCGCGCCCGATCCAGCGGACTTATTACCGGTACGGCCCTTCCAGGCGTGGTGAGCAGGGTGGTGGAGGTTCGAGGAATTCCCGGGTTTTTCGGCACCAGCTTGTAGTCATCCCGCGGGTGTCGTGCAGCTAGAAGAAGGCGAGAGCGGAGGTTTCATCTGGTGGAAGTCGCCAGCATGAGGCTTGTGAAGTCCCGTGTTCCCTAGCCGAAGGTCTCCCAGCGTGCTGGTTCCTGGCACCTGGCCAGCGGAGATTCTCACCAGTGTAGAAGGGAGGAGCGAGGAGGTTCGGGAGGCCCGAAGGGTGGGAGATCAGTCATGTGATGCATGATCTCACCTGGCTTCTACGTCGCGGAGAGGAAGCGTAAAGCGTCTGACTAATCCCCTCACCTGGGGAGCAAGACCATTGTCCCTAAGCCCGTGTGACCCTGAATGAGACAGTTCATGACCCGTGACTCACCTTGGGGGATGAGAGGTGGGGAGTGTGAACGACACGTAGAAGGCCACGTGGGAAGCGTAGTAGGTGTTCCAGCGCTCGACCACGGTGCTGCTGGGTCAGCGGTGCATTACTACACACATGGTCTCAGAGGTGGCAGGCACTAGAGAGCTGAACTCTAGTCTTGGTGTGATCAGGCCCAGCATTTAGCTTAGCGCCACTGCCTCAGAAGCTCATATGGCTCAGAATTTTTTGGAATCAGGTTGCAAAGAACTGATTTTTTTTAAGCCAGGGAAAAAACCTCAAACCAGTATGAGGTTTAGGCTTTTGGGGGAGTTTCTGAAATTTTCTGAATTTGTTAAACTCCAAAAATACCAAGAAAAGTGGTGCGTGGTTCTATGGGAAAACTGTTTCATGCAACTAAGTAGAAACCTTTACCACATGCTAAACTGAACACCTGTATTCGTCCAATTAAAAAAAGTTTTATTGTCAGTGTTTTATCCCACTCTGGGGTTGGATACACACCAGTAATTTAACCTGTATTTCCTGCCACATACTTTGTTCATCTGTTGCACTACAATCGTTATGCGCTACTTCTTATCTTACTTTATTCCTTCAGGAAATGAGAGGCTCATAAACTGAGGGACCATCACTAGGTCAGAAGCAGTGTACAACATAATGGCCTCTTCACATTGTACAGAATTCACAGTTTGGTTCTGAGGTCTGCCCCTGTGTAACAGTCACACTTGACTTGCAGGGTCTTCTCAGTTCTCAGTTTTGTGGCGCCCTATTTGAATCACAATTGCAGTGAGCATGGAAGAGGAACTATAGCCTATTCTTAGCAATTTTCCTGATTTGGAATAATTGGGGGGGGGGGCACAGTTTGGCCTGCTGGGGAAATACACAGATAACATATTATGTTCTCCACTGAAACAAATAAAATACCAGAACAACTTCAGGTATACTATAGTTACAATCTGAATTGGGAACTGCACATGTAACCCTTATGTTAAGAATGGGATGACCCAGAAAGGGGTGGAGTCTGAAAGAAGCAGAAGGCTGCAGAACTCATGTGGTTGAAGGAAGCAAGGCTACCAGGCTGGGACCTGGATATATTATTATAAGCTCTTAACACCTTGAGCGTTCTCCCACTTACCTTTTGCTGTGCGCAAGTAGCGCTTCTCTCAGCGCGTGTCATTTTTGGCGCGCGCCCCGGCTTCCCCACGACCCCGCGCTCTGTGCGGGGTCATCAAAAGGCGCCATTGCAAAGAGTGCCAGGAATGACACCTGCTGAGGGGGCGCGACAGCGGCAGCGTTGGGGCGGCTGTGTTGTCGCCGCCCCTGTAGTGGGGAGGCGCGGGGGACCCTGCGCTACTTGCACGCAGCAAAAGGTAAGTGGGAAAACGCCCCTTGTTTAAGGTAACTGCAATGTTGTTGGGAACTAGTGGGAAGGGAGTTGTTTATTTTTTGATATATTGTAAATGTTAGAATTTATTGTTTCAGGACTTTTTGTGTATGTAATTGGTGAGAGTTCTTTTGGTGACCTTCATCATCTCGAATCCAGTTCACCAAGCCTCTGGAGTCTTTATGAGCCAACCACCAGCAGGAACTTGAACAGGACCTTGAAATGTTAGGTTAAATGTTAATGTTTGATAAGTGTTGTATGTTAAGGAAAAGTAAACCATTTTGTTTAAAATTTAGTTGCTGCAAACTGCTTCCAAGTTCTGTCCCACAGAACCCACAAGCAGAGGTTACACACACATGGGAATTGAGAAGATCTTAAAATAATATGAATTGTTATATAAGCTGGGAAGTGGTGAAACTGAGTACACCTGTACATAGCAGGTGCTCCTCCCTTTGGAAAATGAGAGGTTGCCATAGTAATCACTGACACATCAAGAGTAGTGTAGGCAATCCATATTATTCCTGAGGAGAACGGACTCTCAATGACCAAGATGCTAAAGTAGGGATGGAGAGACAATGATTTCATGGTCAAGATGGATCTTGCCCCTGAGCAGAAGAGTATAGCCCCAGGCTCAAGAAACCCCAGAACTTTGAAACCCTTTGAATAATTCAGGGGAAACTGTAAGGTGATGTTGTGACAGAAACTAATCTTTTAGAACAGTTTTTCTACTATGTTTGTGTTCTTTTGTTCGTCTAATGCAGATAATCTTAACATAAGAGAAAAGATATGACTAGCTTTCACTCTCAGGCCTTTTAAAAAGAAAGCTTGGCTGTTCAGGCCTGCCAGTGCACTAAAAAGTTTGACCTGTTCAATCATGAGGACTCCAGGCCTGTGACAACTTGCTGATGTGTGACTGATCTGATTACTAGAGAGGCTGGATTGGTTGATTTAACCCTTTGAACACATGGATTTTTACTGGTGGTCAAGGGAAGGTGCAATATCATCTATTTTTACTCCTCACTGTTTCACACTTGATAAACTTTTATTCACTTGTCATGACTGGACCTGGCTCTGCTCAGGTGGGAATTATATGTGCTTTTTGTCAGTAATACAGTTTCCTGAATCTATATATAAGAAACAGCTAAAACTCTAGAATAGTCTTTTGGTCACTGACACTGAATAAACTGGTGATGGCTGGGAAATAGGTTATTGATTGTTGTGATGGAAAAATATAGCATTATTTCTAGAATGCATGCAATGTAGCAGATATTTTCTGTCACAGATTGCAAAAGAGATCACTGGTATCTATCTCCTTGGAAACAACACTACAACACCTTACCTAGAAAAGGAATATTTAAAAAGGTATAAAAGGCATCCTTCGATTGGATTACCAGAAGTCTGGATAATATCTACCATTCTGGAAAGGCTGGACATTATGGCTATAATTGTTGAATTTTTACCGATGGGTTGATTTTAAGAAGGGTAACATCAGTTGATTGATTACAACACTAACAAAATTGCTCTGAAGAGTGGCCTATACTAATAATTGCAGCAGTGATAAGATTTTTTTTTTTATTTAGCCCAAAGGCCAGAAAATCTTAGTGTCTACCAGTGAAGATGTTGTGCTGGCAAAGTATGTATATGTATGGATGAGTTGCCAGCCCAGCTCCACACATATCAGGAACTAGATAAATTAAAGAAAAGCCAACAAAAGGTTTTTTTTAAAAAGCATTGATCTGGACTGAGGCACAGCCGTTTCTGACTTTAGGATGTGGACTGCGCTGCCTGAATGCTAAAGCTAGCCGCAGTTCTAGAGATTTACTTATCATAACTCATAGGGTTAAGCTTGTAGGAGACCTGTTGTAGACCATGAATATTATTTTTTTTGGAGGAGCAGGATAATTTTAAAGTCCCAAGCTAATACTTGAGCCATTGAATAATTCTTTTCTGTGACCAAAGTTATATATTTCATTCTGCTGCAAGTTTTTATCAAGCCAAAATTTATTGTATTCTGTGATACTTACTTTTATTATGTATATTTAAACATTTTGTTGTCAATAATATAATTGACCAGATGTGTCAGACACTTTCTGGCTATTTAATGGTGCCTAATTAAAGGCTTTAGAATTGATTTTCTAGCTGGCCACTGTGAGCTACGATCCCTTCTACAATGTTAGGCATTAGTATTGCCCAGACTAATAATTAAAGTGCTCTGCCATGTTGAAATGCAATGAATGGACTTGCTTTGGTGGAGCTTTTGGGGAAATTAGGCCATTAGTGGTTCTAATTTGCATTTAAATGATTTTGTTCTTTTACTTGGTTTTCAGCTTTCACTGGTGTTAGACGAACACAGAAGTATAACCACTCATTAATGTCAAATTTTGTTTTCAACCTCTAAAAAGATTATTGTGACTATTGGCGATTGTGCTGATACCCTCCACTGGTGGTATACATATCCTGCATCTTTCAATTATTCACTGAAATAGAAACTGCTATAACAGCAACCATCTAGGATGCTTTCAGATAGCACATAATAGATACTATCTTGTCCTATAAAGAGCCTCATTCCAGTGGCTGAATACTTTGATTGTAGACAAGGGTCTTTTATTATCAACTGTGAAATGGCTTCTGTTCCCAGAACTTTGTCTTCCATAGCAGTAAGTCAATTCTTTATTGTCATCCACAGATTACAGCCCTCTGAACAACAAGGAAGAAAGGCCAGTAGCATTAATGTGTTAAAACAGTAGGATTAATATACTAATCAATTGCATAAATATTCAGGAATTTCTGATGTGACTTAGTAGCACCTATGATAGAAGTGTTAACATATCTCCTTGCCCCCAAATTGGACCAAGTCTTGTACACAGTGGTGGGATCAAAAAAATTTAGTAACAGGTTCCCATGGTGGTGGGATTCAAACTGTGGCGTAGCGCCAATGGGGCTGGGGGTGGCACGACGGGGGCGTGGCTGGGTATTCCAGGGGCGGGGCATTCCTGGGTGGGGCTGTGGGCAGGACAGCAGCTCATGCATCAGTCCTTGGGTGGAAAACGAATGCACGTAGGCGCAGGCTGCCACGCACACCGGTGCACCTCCTGCTAGACTGCTTCAAGTTCTGTGCGCTACTGCTGAAAGGAGGGGCGTAACTAAGGCAAAAATCACATGGCAAAATCACCAATTAGTAACCCCCTCTCGGCACATACAAATAATTAGTAACCTACTCTCAGGAACCTGTGAGAACCTGCTGGATCCCACCTCTGCTTGTACAGTGTTTAAACAATAAAGTTTTGCATATTAAATATGAGTAAATTGCAAGAGCCCATGGTTTAGAAACTATGGGTAGGTTACAGAACTTTTGCATGTAGGTCAGTAGACGGAAGGAAGAGGAAGAACATGGTGGGTTAGGAGAGAAGCCTCTGGGACATGAAATAAAAAGCGTTTGGTTTGTCTCTGCACAATATATGAAATGGACATGAAGTAAACCCTTTGCTTAGTAATGCTATGTATGTGTAAATACTACATGAAACAACATGCATTTGTTTGGTGATAAAAGATGTCACGGGTTGAGCTTACCAGAACTTGTGGGGTGTATCTCATTTTTTCCTTTCACATCATTTCCTCTTTCCTGAAAGCCCTCATTGTCTATCTCCCTTTTCTGCTTCCTTCCTTCCTTCTTTCCTTCCCACCCACTGGCCAAACTACCTACACACAGTTTCCCCTCCCTCCCCCCCCCTAGCAGCCTCCCGGTTGGGAAAACTCTGGCCAAATTGCACTGTGCAAGTCAATGGGCTAGGTTGGGCCTCGTTGCACAATGCCAGGCAAGGCCCAGTTGCATGTGCCAGCGGGGCTGGGCCAATCTGCCTGATGTGAAATCTTCAAGGTCTTGAGGGCAGTACCTTACTTTCTCCTATATCCTTTCTCCACACTATTTCCTCTTTCAGTACCTCCTGGAAACCCCCACATACTCAACTTTCCCTGCCTGCTTCTCTTCTTCCCACGCACTAACCAACCCACATTTTATCTGCCCTCATCTTCAGCTATTGTCATAAGCCAGCCCCTGGGGGACAGTGAACCAGACACAGAGCTTGAAGACACCATGGATCAGGAGTTGGCTCCTCGACAGGAAATGCAAACAATGGAGTCAGCTCCAAGCCCCTCCCTGCCAGCCAAGGCAGAACCAGCAACATAGCCAAGCCCTCCCTTGTCAGGCTGAGCCAGATCCAGTGCAGCTCAGCAGCACACTGAGCTAAGTGATGAACCAGCTTTACAAAGAAGACCAAGGCAGAACAGCAGCTCAGCAATAAAAGGAGAAGTGCCTGTATTGCAGCTTGATATGGCAAGAGGCTTTGTGAGGTAGAAACAGCAACATTAGAAGAAGACTGAGCCTCTGCAGGATCCTGACCTCATTAGCAAGGGCATCCTATATAAACTCTGTCTTGGGCTTGAGTCTGCCTGCGTACAAGCTCTACACACCTGGTTTCCTGCCTGGTTTCTCTGAACCTTGGTTCCTATCCTGCCTGCCTGAACTCCTGGACTATTTGACCTTGAACTGCCAGACCACACCTGTGCCTACTATGCCTTTGGACTGCCTGATAATGTTTGTACTTGCCTTGACCTTGGATTACCCAACCACACTTGTGCTTGCTGCCCTCCCTGACCTTGGACTGCCTGACAAGCTGTAATTGATGCCTGCCTGCAGCACAGCTATTTTATTTATTTATTGTTTACATCAGCTATTCATTCATTCATTCCTCATACTCCACTATGGAGGCCCAAAGCAGATTGCATTATTCTTTACTCCTCCATTTTATCATCACATCTACTCTATGAGGCTGAATATGTGACTGGCTCGAAGTTACCCAATCAGCTTTAACACCAGAGTGGGTATTCAAACTTGGGTCTCCCTTGGTAGTAGCTGCTGCTGTACAATAGCAAGCCTTGTTGAATAATGTAAGTCAGATGCTGTCAGTGTCTGCTACATCTGGCCCCAACCAGTCCTCTCTCCAAGGCCAAAATAGTCCAGGAAAGGGACCCTGCTTCCTTCCCCTTCCTTTATCTGATGAAAACCAAGATTTGAAGGCTAGCAATACTCTTATGGTTGCCTAGCAATGACTACTGAGGGCATGCATTTCTTAAAACCACAAGACCCCGATGCTTTTTTAAAAGTTCATTTTTTCTATAGTTCTGCAGCTTTTCTCCTGTCTGTAGAAAGATTTGTCTTGTTTGTCCAGATTTAAAAAATCTAATGATTGGGCCACATTGAGAATTAAATATATTTACAAGAAATGTGAAGCTTTTTGCAGCTCGTGGTCTCTCCAATATAACATCTTGTAAGATTTAGAAGATTTAGAAGATTTTGTAGCGATTTAGAAGATTGGAAATAAACTAAAACATGTGGGGACACAGAAGGACTTGATGGAGGCATCTCATTTTCCTTCCCCACAATTTCCTCTTTCCCCTTACATAGGCCCTCTCCTTTTCCAGCTTCATTCTTTCCTCCTAAGCTGTCAACATTCATGTGGGCACTGGACTTACAGTAGATCTCCAAAATACAGAGATCAGGTCTGTAGGACAGCCAGCCCCTAAGGTTGGGAAATTTCTAGAGATTTGAGGGTGGAGCCTTGGGAGAACAAGGTTTGGGGAGGGAAGTGAACTCAATAGGGTATAATGCCATGCAACACACCTTCCAAAGCAGCCATCTCCAGAGCAGCCATTCTCCAGGGGAGACTGATTTTTGACATCTGGAGATCACTTGTAATTCCAGGTGATTTCCAACTCCTGCCTGGAGCCAGTGGCGTATCTGCCTAGGGACAAGGGGTACCCCTTGTCCCCGGACGCCACTCTTCTGGTCACGTGGGGGGGGGCAAAATCAGCCCACACGTGACCAGAAAGTTCTGCTGTCCTGTCATTTTCGTGTGCCTCGACCCCATCCGAGGGGGAGTCTGGGGGGAGGTGGGCAAGGGGAGTCTGTGGGGGAGGTAGGCACCCTAGACCTTGCCCATGTCCATGGGTGGGGTCAAGGGCAGTGGGGGGCAGAGCCTGGGGCAGGGCAGGGCGGGGGGCAGAGCCTGGGAGGCATCCTGGATACAATTTGTCTCCGGGTGCCATTTACTCCAGGTACGCCTCTGCCTGGAGCTGGCACCCCAATATTCTTGCTACCAAACAGCCAATCTATCTTCATCCACTCTTCTGTCTTAAGCTTTCCCTGTCATCTCTGCAGCAGCTTCTCCCTAGGAAAACTATAGCCTAGTTGTGTGGTTCTGGCTGCTGGACCAGGCCCACTAAATGCTAGAGAACCCTCAAGGACTTGTGGGGTGGCACACCACTTTCCTTTGCATCCCTTGCTTCTTATTTCTCTCCTCATGGAAATCCCCATACCCTCTTCCCTTTCCCTCCCCCATTGTCTCCTCAGTCATACACCTACCTACCTTTTATCTGCCTCCCATCTTCAGCTAAATGTAGTATTTATGATTTAGTTAGCATTTATTTATACCCCAACTTATTTATTTTATTTATACTCCTCCACAGACCTTGCCCTCCTCTGACTCCATACCAAAATCTCCAGTAATTTTACAGCTTCTCGGAGAAACTGAACCAAGTCACTAGTGTGATTAATTAGGGCTTCCTACTGGACCTTGACACAGGTTCCTTCATAGAAATCGGCCCATATTGGCCCTTACTCCAAACTGCTCTGTTCTCACAGAACTGCCCTTCAGCCTCCAGAGCACAAATCTATATCAGACTAACTACTCTCTCTGGCATTCCCAACAGTTCTGCCCTCAGCACCAGGTTAAGAACTGCTGGGTGTTCTTAACCTGAAGGTAGTTCCCTGCAGCCAGTCAGGCAGTGGTCTCCATTAACCTTTTAGGCTTGCAACATTCTAAGGTCAGAATGTGCTTAAGTAGCAGTATACATTACACCTAGCTATAGAGAATAAACTACATGAATGTCTTTTACCATTTTGGGATTATATATATATATTTTAAATCACATCTTTTTGCCAACCTGGGTCTTTTCAGGTTTATAGAAAGAGCAGTCTTGCCCATTCACAGCTCTAATCACTGGATTTAAGTATCTTCAGATTTGGCTGACTTTGGTATTAGAATATAAAACAATGTGGCAATGGGGAAAGTAGCATGAAGTTACTTTTCAAGTGGATCCTCCAGTTCACTAGGTTTAGAAGTGGGTTCCAAGCTGAGCAGTGCCTACCATGATGCCAGAACTACCAGCTCAACTCTGAGCTAGCTCCTGGCTTCTAGTTCTAGTGGCTCTTCTTGGCAACAGTCCAGCCCATTGAAGAGCCAATCCTTGACTTGAAAAATGCCAACCACACAATTTCCATGTGTTGCCTATCCAACTTTCTTAGGCTGGAAGAAGGCTTATTTCTGTAATGTTGCATGTGCCAGAATGGGCCCTGAGATACTCGAGATGCAACCCTGGAATGTCATTAATTCAGAGGCTGGGTGTACATGGTGCCTAGCATGCCAAAGTTAAATGAATGAGTTAGTATGCAAAATAGACCAGTTGAAGTAAGATGGTGAATGCCTCCAATGGCTCTTCCATCCTTCTGGCATATTTTTTTTTTCAGCAGGCCTTACATTTTACATGGGATTTAAGGTTTATGTGCCACTTGGATAATGAGTCCTGTGCTAGTCTTGGAGCCCCTACTCCACTGTATAGAGCTGTTCCAGCTTCCTAGATCATCATTCCCTTGATGATGATAAGATTTTAGAAGCAATATCATGAAATACTGGTTTCTATCATAGGTCTGCTAACATTTAGAAAGAGTGCACAATAATAAAAATCTACTGATACAGAAGATATGTTTTGATTATGAGTCCCATAAAATGAAACATGCTGTTATAAAAATACTGGTAATGAAAAGTGTTCAGGGACAAATTGTTTATTACAAGACCCAGAATGGGCATCAATATATTTTGTTAACCCTTTTCAAGAGACTCAGGCTCTTCAAATGATGAAATGTTGACACAGTCAACTGGGACATCAATGGTTATTTATTATATCACACATGGGGCTGCCTGAGGCTTATTTTGCAACACCAGAAGTTGAGATTTTTATCACCATAAAAACAAGCTGAAACTGGGAAGCAGTACAAAACTATCTGGCTTTAATACCCTTGCTAGGAGACTTTAACAGTGTCCTTTCACATAACTCTATATGGGATTTCATTGTTAATCCCTTTCTGCCTGTTGGGTATTAGGGTTTTGGAAGCCCAATAAGATAGAGAAGTACACTATGTGTGAGATAAACGTTGTCTCAACATCTGTCTATCTGTCTATCTGTCTATCTGTCTATCATCTATTGTCTGTCTGTCTGTCTGTCAAGTGATATATATATCAGTCAATTAAAGGGGGACATTCTAGCACTCACCTCAAAACTATATTGTTTCATAGAATTTTGGGGAGAGTATTAGATTATCCCCCAAGTGTGATTCTAGTGTTTCGTAAATATACTAAATAGCCATCTCCTTTCCCCAGCTGCTAATAATTCCAGTAAGGAGAAAAGACAGGCATCCCATTCACCCATAAATAGAGAGGTGTATTGAATCCTTTGAATGGAAACTTTGCTCCATTGCATCCTTCTCTTGTTCTTGGCAGTGGTGTATTTGCCTAGGGGACATGGGGTACCCCATGTCCCTGGGCGCCTCCTAGTGGAGGGCACAAAAATTTCAGGTTTGTTTGTGTGTTTGTATTTTTTACTGTTTTTGGCCTGCAGGGGGCGGAGTTTCTAGGCTAGCAGCACCAAAATTTCAGGGAGTTTTCATGAAACTCTCCTGATGATACCACCCAAGTTAGGTGATGTTTGGTTCAGGGGATCCAAAGTTATGGACTCCCAAAAGGGGTGCCCCATCCCCCATTGTTTCCAACAGGAGATAATAGGAGAATAATAATAATGGGGCTACACTTTTGAGGGTCCATAACTTTGGACTCCCTGAACTAAACTTCACCAAACCTGGGTGGTATCATCAAGAGAGTCTACTAAAGATACCCTGACATTTTGGTGCTGTTAGCATAACAATTGCACCCCTGATAGCAGGCACACTTCAAATTTCCTCAGATTCTCCTTTTAAATTCACCCCCTTCGCCATGGACGTAAAGGGAGAATGTGAGGGTCACAGTTTAAACATTGAAAGCGATGCTGTTTCAGGGTGGGGGAGAATCCACCCCCAAACAGCATCATTTTCAATGTTGTTTTAACTGGGGACCCCAGATTCTCCCTTTAAGGTGGATTTAAAAGAAGAATCAGGACTGCTTAGTTTAAACACCATTGAAAGTGATGCTGTTTGGGGGTGGATTCCACTGCAGGTGTTTTGTGAGAGATGATGCTGACATTTGTTTGGTAAATGTTTTGCTGGGGGTGATTTGTGAGAGATTTACATGCTTAATACCCACTTGCACTGGCTTGGAGCTCAGGCTAATAACCAACCTCATAGGGTTGATGTGAGGACAAAATTAGGAAAGAGAGTTGGTGGGGAGAGAGCCATGTATGTTTTGCTGGGGGTGGGAGCTGTTTTGTGAGCTGGTGCAAAAAATCATTGTTTGGTTGTGGTGGGGGAGGGTGGCCACCCATATGGGGGGGGGCAAACTCAGATTTTGTCCCTGGTTTGCCTAGATACGCCTCTGGTTCTTGGAGAGTATTAAACTTTGATAAGGAAGTATCAGATAGGAGAAAAATGCTGAAAGAAATTAAGAGTGTGAACTAAGGCAAGCAGAACAGTGTTTAGCCTCTCTCATCCACATTCCATTTTGATAGAAAACCAAACCAGATATCCATTACACAGCTGAGCTAGAGCACGGAAAAGGAAGAAGATGACCATCTGGCTACCAATTCATTCTTGCCTGTGTCTGCGTGTAACTGTATGTGGGATACAGTTGTCAAGCTCCAAGTGGTAGCTGGAGATAAGATTAGAAAATGGCTGTTTTGGAGAGTGAACTCCATGGCATTATACCCTGCTGAGATCCCTCACTCTCCAAACTCCATCTCCCCACGCTCTACCCACCAAAACTCCAGGAATTTCCTAACCAGGAACTGACATCCTTAATGTGGGGTGGAAACGCTCTCTCCTATCTGGCTGGAAGAGTGGTTGTTTTCTGCTATCTAGAATGGTGGCTGCCCCTGGGAAGGGTTCAGTGTCTGAAAATTCTATTCCCTGTATGGATTTGCATTGAGCCAGTAAGATTATTTCGAAAATGCTTTTCACTGGATGACATGAGTCCTATGCTGAAGTTCAAGGGACAATCAGTGTATGTCCTGGTATGCCTTATCTCAGTGATGGTGAACCTTTTTGAGACTGAGTGCCCAAACTGCAACCCAAACCCCACTTATTTATTGCAAAGTGCCAACACGGCAATTTAACCTGAATACTGAGGTTTTAGTTTAGAAAAAAGGGTTGGCTCTGAGGCGTGTGTTACTCGGGAGTAAGCTTAGTGGTAGAAGGTGGCTTTGCTTTGAAGCAACCATGCAACTCTTTGGACGGGTAAATCATGACCCTAAGAACATAAGAACATAAGAACAAGCCAGCTGGATCAGACCAAGGTCCATCTAGTCCAGCTCTCTGCTACTCGCAGTGGCCCACCAGGTGCCTTTGGGAGCTCACATGTAGGATGTGAACGCAATGGCCTTCTGCGGCTGTTGCTCCCTAGGAGGGTTTACTCAGAAGCAAGCCATATTGCCAGCAACCGAGCTTACTCTCAGGTAAAGGATCACACTTTAGTTCTTTGCATGAAAATCAGTGGGGTTTAACAGCACTTAACAGGGTTACTTATACTGCTTCCCAAAAACTAGATCTTAGGTTTAATGCTAATAATTGAGCCCAGCGGCCCAGGTCAGCCTATATGTGTGTGTGTGGAGGGGCGATTTCCCCCCCTACCACATGATGAACTCTGTTTGTGCATGCCCACAGAGAGGGCTCTGAGTGCCACCTCTGGCACCCGTGCCATAGGTTCGCCATCACTGCCTTATCTCCATATGTTGTTGGGGCTTGACCCCACAACGGCTTACGCCCATTAGCACCTGTTTGTATGCTCAAGTCACAGTCTGTACATTTGAAGAAGGGAGCCTATAGATAAGGCAATTCAATTTGCACATTTATCCCATGTTATGAGCTCCTTGTACATGCTACTATACAGACAATCCATTCAACGCATGGAGATCAAGAGAACAACAAGGTGGTATGGTGATCCCTGATGTCAATTAATTAATAGCTTATTTGCACATCTATTCATTCATTCATTCATTCATTCATTCATTCATTCATTCATTCATTCATTCATTCATTCTCTCTTTTTTTTCTAGCCCACCCATTCCCATAGGGCTCAGGGCGGCATACAACCACATGCAGTTCATGGCTTAATGGTACATTCATAACGTGATGAATATGCATTCATGAACCAAAACTCTAGATGTGTTTCCTCAGCTCACCCCCAACTCTTGAAGGTTTGATGCAAGTGAATGAGGCAAGAATCATAAAATACTTCGTGTCTTGAACAGTGCTATAGAAGAAGCTCATAATAATAATTAATGAGAAATCATTGTGAAGAGTTGAAGGAGCTTTTCTTTTTCCCTTGAGATTGACCTATTATTCCTGTTTCATTAGGAATGCTCAATAATTTCTGCTTGGCTTTTAGATATGTATTTGTTGTTTTGGTACCTTTTTCTATATTTCTTTCTATATAATAAATTGATCCTTTGTTCTTCTGTATATAATCTCATACCATAAACTTTCTAGATGTTCTTTCACAGCATTTACTTATCTCTTCCTTTATTCCAGTGATGCATGAGATATGTCACCGCTTACTGAGAATTGCTCTTTCTTCTGTGTACATCTTTATATCCCCGGGTTTGGTCCAACAGATCAAAGTTTTTTTATTTCCTACTGTTTGTTTATTGTATAAAATTATCTATCTGTATGTAATATTAATAAGATTTTATGATTATTCACCTTATATTTTTGTATCAAAATTTTTGTCCAGTCTGTACATGATTGCCTTGAATTTGACTGAGCAGTAGAGATGATTAATGCTCTTTTTTATTGTGGACAGGTATGATCCAGAAAAAATTAAGAACTTGTCTCACTTAGATGTGTTTACCTAACTGACTTACTGCACTATTTAATTTTGTCTGGACTTTTAATCTGTCAATATTCCAGGCCATTATATACTGATTGAAAAAAAGTTATCAGCATCATTTGATGTTTTTTTCCCCTTCTGAAGCTAAATTGTGAATTCATTAAAAACAAGCAGTCAATTTACTGTCCCAAAGTTCCATGCAGTGCTTTACCAAATAATTTAACCTGCACCTGTGCTTTACAGGTAATGTACATTTACAGGTAAATCCTACTAAGTCTGTGATACTTAAAAGTGTGTGTCAGTATGTATATCCACATTAAAAGAAAACCAGCACTTAAAGCTGGAAGGTAGAAAAAAAAGTGCTATTTTTAACATATTGCTCTGCTTCTGATTTCAATTTGATACAGACTTGTGTCTTTTGCTTCTCTGTCTTCTGATCCCTATCTACATTGTGCTTCCAGACAGCATGTATTGTGCTGTAGCCAAACTTCATTATTTTCAAGTGGCCAACAGAAGTCTTCTTGGGGAAATATTGTATCTCATAATAGGAGTCGTGGCACTCAGCAGAAAAAAGTGATTGTATACACTGAAAGTATTTCCTCGGGTTAGCAACAAGGTATCTATTCAGTTGGATGGCCACTTTTTATTCTTCATTAGATTTCCTTTTTATATTGTCCACCAAACAGTGGGAGAGGAACTTTACAATATCTAAGAGACCGTGATCAGAACAAAAGTAGGACAGTGATTGTTTCGAGCTCTGCCATTATTCTCAAAAAAATGACCTCTTAGAGCAGAACCCCAAGTGTATTATTATTCAAAGGGAGATACAAATTATAAACAAAAAGGTCAAAATCTAAGGTCTGATCATTATTCCCATGTTCTATATTGTAAATTACAGTAATTCACAGTGACAAAAAAATAAACATTCTTTCTGAAATGTTAACATTGCTTGTCGTTTGCAGATGAATTCTCAAACAGCATACAATTGCGATGGCGAAGGTGCAGATATCATAGGAAAAAATAATGTGCAATCTCATATTCAGTGCAGTTTTCAACAAACTAAAAACTATAATATAACTCATAGAAAAATATAACTTTTGTATATTTTTCTTCAGCTGTCATTGTATACATTTATATTTTTTACAAATACCAAAAAAACTTTCCATACACCTGTGTGACAGGATTTAATGGATAATTTGGATTGAAAGTATTCAAAACTTCTCTTTACATTCTGTTAGCTTTTATTCATATAAAATTGAAATAGGGAATATTTAAAAAAACATATTTGACTATTAGAATTCTGGACAAAGGAGAAAAATCTTTAACTCTTGCAAGTTTCTATACATATATTTTTTAAAACCAGATATATGAAGAACAGTTCATTTTTCAGTGCTCAAATAAATGCCTTCAAACATAACTGTTTTGTTAATGTGTAATTTTTTAAAATCACTTTTCAAAGGATACATTTAAGATATTTGGCTTCTGACTGTACTTTTAGCTGGAAAGGAGAGAGATCTTTACATGCTACAAGGTAAAGACTTTGCATCTACTCTTGCTCACCCCATAACTGCTAACCTGCTGCTGTGTCTCCTTTGCTATAAGCTAGCATGTAGTCTCTTCCTGTATTTCTCCTAGGGCTCTGGAGAGGGGTGTGTGTGAGGGAGCTGTCAGGGTCGCCTCTGGCTCTGTATCAAGGGGCTGAAGAGTCTCAGAGCTAAGCTCTTGCTGGGGAATCTCAAAGCTTGGACCTGGTTGTGGATCCCAGCCTGAATGCTCTGCCTGAGCCTGGGGACCTTGCTCTGCAGGAACTTCTGACTGCTGAGTCTCTGCATCTACAGGCAGTGGCTGAGAATCTGGAACCAACGCTGTTCCTTCTTCTCTATATATGAGTCTTTCTCCCAGCAGTTCCCATGCAGACCAGGTTGAACCATAACATGGCCTCCCCACAGTTGGGGGCTCCCATAAGGGGCCTTGGGGGGGGGAGGCTGCAATGCCACATACCCAGGTGCAGGTTGTTAGTTGGCCTACACCCCCAGATAGTAAGGGCATATTCACACAGAGGCCAGCACCCAGTGAACTCTGTGGACTTGCTACCCCAAGTTCCTCCCCCCCCCCCCAGTGCGGAGGCCAGGGGAAAGGTGGTCATCGGGTTGGCACATGAGTCACCAACAGATAGGAACTACCCCATGCTGTTCCTTAGTTCCCTTGTGCCTGAATTCAATAACCAAGCTGTGGTCAGCTGTTTTCCCAAGATATATGTCTGTATGTTGTTGTTTTTTAATGCATTGAGCTCCTTTCTAATTCTCTCTTCGGTACAGTAAACAATCTGGTTCATTTGTTCATTAATTCAAACAGGAGGCCAGAACAAACTGATGATTAAATAAAGGAAGGGCACATAAGTAGTATAGTTGTTAGAGGATCAGATTAAAATCTGGGAACTTCAGGTTCCACTATGCCATAGAAGCTTGTTGGGTGACCTCACCAGTTACATAATCTGAGCCTAACCTGCCTCAAAGGATGAAATGGAGGAGAGAAGAATGGCATAAGCTGTTTGGGCCCCCATTGTGGTAAAAGATGGGATCTAAATGCAGAAAATAAATATAAACTTGTATTTGCTGCAGATCAAACTGACATTAAAGTGACATCTAGATGAGTTGGTTTAAAAGCTGGCAACCCTAGTAATTTTATGAAAGGGGCCTACTAAACTTTGACAATTATTAGTGTCTTCATCAACTGATGGTTCTCAGAATTTACTTGGGGAAGCTGTAGTCATACATGGACCATCAATAACAGACCCATAGAACAAGTTAACCAGTTCAAATATTTGGGCATAACTCTTACTAGCAACCTTAATTGGGCAGTACATAGGAAATTAGCACTCGCTGCAGCTAACAACAGTGCCCTAGCAATTCAGCGTTTCTTTTTCACTGTGGGCCACCAGTATATACCATCCGCATTGAAGGTGTTCAATGCTAAATGCGGCTCTCAGCTCCTCTATGGAGCACCTATTTGGATTGGAGCTATAAACAAAAATATAAACACAGCCCAGTCCCGTTTCTTCCACAAAATTATGGGCTTACCAAATTGTGCTTCATATGCAGCCCTATGTTTAGAACTCGGGCAAATATCATATGCCACGATGGCCTGGCTGAGAACTGTCAGATACTGGCTACGTATCCACTATTTGCAGGATCACTCCAGTTTGTTACACCTCATGCTTTCCGACTATGCAAATTCTAGGTGGCTGAAACTAGTTGAGGGAAAAATCAACACTCTTGGCTTTTCATTAGAGTCGTTAGTCCCTCTTTCCCTATCAGAAGCATATAGCTGCTTGAAAACTAAGCTATTAGAACAAGAGTATCGGGGATCACGATAACAGCTCTTGAGGAAAGCGTGTTCCCCTGACCCTGCTTATTCCAATTGAACAAGGACACATGGCCAATTATTTACAGTGGATCACCAACCCTAAATTAAGAAGAGCTTTAACACTGGCCAGATTCAATCTAATGCCTTCTATGCTGCTCTATGGCAGATATCAACAAATTGATAAACAGAGGAGGCTATGTCCATGCAATATGGGTCAGGTGGAGACACTCGATCATACCCTCTTTCATTGTGTAAGGTTTGCAAAAATCAGAATGTCACAATCTGCACTTATCCCATTTCTGTATAACAATCTAACTGATGCTCTTAAGATACCTATGCTTTTGAACAACATGGATCCCACAGTGTGTGAGAATGTAGCAAAATTTCTGCTAACAATAATAGACGTAAGTCTAGATGAATACCAACCAATGTCTATGTATTATGACCACATATAGCCAGCAGTAATTTTGCTAGCTTCTGTCAGTATCCGATGACGTTTAAGTGAGTTAACTTAGCTGAAGGAATGTCCTATAGTTACAGAAGGACCATGTATATATTTTAGTATTTAGTATTTTAGTACCAGTGTCTATAATTGTGAGCAATAATGGGCAAATTTTGTATGCTGATTTTGTATGTTTATTTTATGCCAATAAAGGCTTGTGACTGACTACATTGACAAAACTAATATAAACTGGAACTACAGATGTATACTAAAAATCCAAAAAAATTTCTTCCTTTTTTGTATTCCTCTTCAGTTAACTTAATTGCCTGTTTCTGTTTATTCAACTTGCCAGTAAAGAGATTTTTACACAGTATCAGGTTGAATGACAGTCTATTACTTTTCCCTTTCCTGTTTCCCACCATAACTTTATGCTGAAATTTAGTCATTCAGCATTGACTAAGTTAAAGTTGCTCTTAAATAACTGAAGTAGATAATGAACCTTAATTTTCCTATGACTGGTTATGCTCTACCATATGTTCCTTACTACTAAGAAGTCATTACAGCATTGAAGTCAGTCTAATAGTACATCTAATGTTAAATCAGACTGCAAGTACCTTAATGAACTAGTGCCCCTTACCTGTGAGCAAATATTTTCCTGTGTGCAATTCTTTGTATCAATCAAATGGCTTTAGTCTCATAATGTGCCTTTAATTTATTTATGTTAATGACTCACAGCCCAATCCAAGGGGCAGGGGGCAGATGAGTGGCAGCTGCACAGGCTCTGTGTGAGAAGGAGGAAATCCTCTTCTCTCCTGGGAAATGATTTATGCCATACTTTTTGGTGGGGTAAGTCTATGCTACAAAAAGTGGGTGTTTCTAGGCTGAAATTGCACTGAAATGCCCCCCTTCATGCCAGTGCAGCCCCCAAAGATGATGAACCAACAGTGAGGAGGGAAACTTCTGGATTTGGGGGCCGTAGAGCTGCATGCCACTCCACCACTCATCTCTCTCTGCCAGTGTCTGCCCAGTGTGGCACTGGTGGTGATGATGATGCCAGCGCAGGGATCACATTGCTTCCAATGGAGCTTTGTCACCCTGTTTGGCTTGCACTCTTAATTAGGTAGTTATTACTTTGCACTTTAAAAAAAGTATTCATTTAATTTTCAAATTAAGGTCCCTCTGGATCAAGCCTAGAACTCTGGTCTTTGCACCACATCAGTTTGCCATGATCTACTTTGTTCAAATTAATCCATTTACCACTCATCAAATTGTAATTGGTTATTCTCAAAATTTGTCAGGTCTTCCAGAAGTGTCCTGAGTACAGAGTGTTTGATGGTAGAAGCATTCTGAGAACCTCATCCATTCCATATTCTACATTACTTTGTTCTGCTTGCCCACATGTTTAAAAGGAAATTTCTTAGTACTTTGACCTTCTGTTTCTTCCTTTTCCTCTTTGACCTATGTTGTGAAGCTTACTGGCAGTAGGTGCTTCTACTGAAGTAGGGCCAATATCTTTCAAAGAGCAAAAAGTGCATGAGAGAAATGTTCTCCACATTGTGGGACTGCCTCTGCATATGATGAAGGAGAGCATGGGGAAAGAAGGTATAATACTCAATGTGTTGTACGTAGATAGGTAGGTATTGAAAATGTCTATACCACTTCTCCAGAGAACCTCCAGAGGTGGCTTACAACATAGACGCATAAACACTATAAAGTCAACAAATTAATCAACTATTAAAAATAAAGCACAGGCACAAAATCAGCCTAAAACATGTAACACCTTAAAATAAGTTTCATAAAATAGTTCTCAGGCTAGAAGCAAACAGAAAAAGTCATGATTAAAGATCAATCCCTCAATTACAAATCTGGATAAGAAGAACAATTTTGGCCTAGCATAACAAGGAGAGTTTGGTAGGTGCAAGATCTTTCTGTTATGGGGAAGCAAATTCCTTTTTTTCTGAAATTAAATATTTTAGAGGTAACCACTGATTAATCTTATTCTATTGTTTCTCTTTTAAAAGGGGACTTCTCTTTCAATTCATTTGATTTCTCTTTGTAACCTTTCAGCCCTTGCAGTTGTTGTAACAGATCGATCGGGGGCGGGGGGGGGATTTACCCTTCCATGGCACCCAATGCAGAAACTGCTTGTCCCCAAGCACACCTGCTCAAAAAGGTGTGCCGGCATGACTGGGAGCATTGGGAATGGAGCCAAATTTAGTTGGCTTCCGCTGCCTGCCCAGTCCACTAGGGGCGGTGGGGCCGGCAGGGAGAAATGCCACGTTTTCCGTGTTAGATCTCTGTTTTCCCCTATGAAGGATTCTCAGGACTTTTCTTTTTACTTTTTGGGCTTCCCACACCATGGGAAAACCCATTGGAGGGGGTGAGGTGGCACCAAAGTGGTGCCATTGCTGACCAACAGTCTACTCTGTATTGGGCTGCTAGTCACCCACCACAGAGTGGTGCTTTAGCAAGAGAATAGGAAGGTTTGGGAAGGCACAAGTTGCCTCTGAGAATCTATAGGGTGATATTCTGAAATTTTGCAGGACCTCCTCCTCTCTTCAAATTTATCCTTGATCAAAATGGAACCAATCGTAAACAGAAGGGGAAAAGGGGACAGTTGAGTTTAATGGGTTAGAGTATTCTTAACAGGAATAATTCCTGCAGAAAATCTCTATCTCTGGGGTTACCATTCACCTCAGCTGTGAAAATGCATAGAAAAAAGAACTTATGAAGCAGCTGATAACAATAAAGGCAATTTAGATGAATTTTGGCATAAGAATGAGAGCAATTTTATTTTTCTATTAATATATTTATATAATTTATGTGACTTCTTTTTATTAAGTGAGAAAAATACAAGGAAATATTTTGTCAGCACAACCACTGAGAATTGGGTTTATATTTATGCAGAAGGTTAAATTCTTTTATTTACTAGAGTACTGAGCAATTTCCTTATAAACAGTTTACAATCAGCAGTAAATATGGTTTAGATCAAAAAGATCCAGAATGGACTTGTGCCACTGATTTTACGTTCAGAAGTCTGTTCAGAATATCAATGAACTAGGGTAAGGCCCAAATGCCTGTATATGTTATGGTTGAAAGGAAAGTGCTGGTAAAGAACAAAGAAGGAGGAAAGAGGTATATAAAGAACACCTGGGTCCATTCTGCACAGCACAAAAAAGCCATTTGTGAAACATCTAAAAAAAAGAGGTGATTTCCTGTTTTTACTCCATACACCCAAAATAAGACATCCAGGGGACATTTTAAAAATAGGGGGCTTCTGCGTGCTTTCCAGACAGCAAAGGTGTCAGAGGGGGAAACAGGTTATTTCCCGCCTGATGTTTTCCTCTCTGGTCAGTTCCACCCTTAGTTTGCTTCCAACATTTTGTGTGCAGCTGAAGGGCTTCTCCTGGCCATCATTTGCTGAAGGTTCCCCCAGGACGTTTGCTGTGCATGATCCAATCCTGGGTGCCTTTTCAGCCCAAAGAGTACATAGTTGTACTCAGCTGACCCTGCCAATTCTGGCAATATATCATTTCCCTATTTTTTTTAAATTGAGGAGCTATCTTTGTAGCTACACAGAGAATCTTAGCCACTCAGAGATCTGCCACCCATTGAAAAGTGTTGGGTGGACCTGCCCTCTGCGAACCAAACTAGTTTTTTCTTACTGCACAGAAAAACTAAGTTGGTCTGTGCAGGGCAGCCAACCCAACACTTTTCAATGCTGTCTGCTTAGATGATCCAGAGATTCCATGTGGAAGTCTTTTTGGCAGAGTTTTTTCAACCTTTCTGAAAAGAGCCACCCCCCCCCCCCGCCACACACTTTTTTTTCTAAACAAAGTCAGGAAACACACATTGCGTCATCCTGGACTTGCCCTGAATACCTAGACTGTACAAACATTTCTTTGATATTTTGTGCTTATATAACTATTGCTGTTCTGCCAACCACAACTGGGCAGTCCCACCCATCAGCTAGCTCTGAGGCTGTCAACTCCACTCTTCTCTTCTGGAACCAGCAGATCTTCTTACTATTTCCTTGGGATCTTTGAAAACTCTGTCAAAAAGACTTCCACATGGAATCTCTGGATCATCTACACAGACAGCATACTGTAACATCATGTAGGCAGTGATGTCCATTCCTCCTAATGGTGCCACTGGAAACTGCCCACCTACAAGGCGGTGGTGAGCTGAACACAGACCTGAAATCAGGCTGTGGCGACAAGTTGGTTGATTAATCTTTGCCACAACCCAAGGATCAAAAATGCCAATATTGAAAAGCGCTGTACGTTGGCCTCACCTGACCAACGTGAGAAATATGCAAGGGCTACCGATTCAAGGGCAGAATTGGCCAAAGAAGCTAGCCCACCCAAAATCGAATCTGAAACCAATTTGAATCGCTATGCTCAACACTAACCAGACATAACCACGAGCTTGCGGAAATACTTAAACAACACTGGGTACACATTGCCTGCCTGCAAGAACCAAGATGTAAGGGACAGAAGTCACACAACATTGATGATGGGTTCAAACTGATCTAAAATGGCACGATGAATCAGAGAGGAGTCGCCTCAGTCGTCAGCCCCGACTTGCGCAATTGTGTGGCTGAAGTGAATCACTACTCTGACCGGCTCATTTCTGCCACCGTTGACTTTGGCATCCACCAAATCTTCTCTGCATATGCCCTGCAGATAGGATGCACAATGGAGGAAAAAGACCTGGCAGGAGTTACACAACTTCGTTGCCTTGTGCCTTGCAGAAGATTTGCTCATGATCTGTGTACCCTGGACTTTGTTCTACGCTGGTGACGTCATACTTGTAACTACTACCCGAGAGGAGCTGCAGCACCAGGTGGAGGCCTGGAACGACCATCTAAGTCAATTCAGCCTTAACACTGCAAAGATTGAATATTTGGAAATGACTCCTGGTGTGGGTCAATCCGGGTCAATGGTGACAATCTGAAGAAAACAGATAAATTTTGGTACCTCAGCTCGATCTTATAGAGCAATGGCAGCATTGATGGTGAAATACGGGTGAGAGTCAATGCGATATGGCTGAGGTGGGAGTCACTGGTGTTCTTTGTGATAAAAAAAATGCCTGTACACCTGAAGTAAAAATTGATAAGACCATGGTCTGCCCTGTAGCACTCTATGGGTCAGAGTGCTGGCCCGTAACGAAAGCAGCTGAGTGACGACTCCACATCATGTAAACACGCTTGATGCAGTGGACACTGTGTGTATTCCTCCTCGACCACATCACCAATGATATGGTCCAAAAATGAAAAGAGAGGCGCCTGCACTGGTTTGGCCATGTCCGAAGAGCAGCCCTGACACTGCTGCCAGTATCGCCTATCACACTGAGGTTACTGGCCGGTGGCCACTCAGACGGCCAAAGCAATGATGGCAAGATACCATCAATGTGGATCTGAAAGTTACATGCCTGCAACCAGACAACATGCTTGATTGAGAAAAGTGGCATTTTAAAAACTTGCTGGGTGACCTTGGGCTAGTCACAGTTCTCTTCAAACTCTCTCAGACTCACCTACCTCACGAGGTGTTTGTTGTGGGGAGGGAAAAGGAAGGCAAGTATAAGTCACTTTGAGATTCCATACAGGAGAGAAAAGCAGGGTATAAAAACCAACTCTTTATTTTTCTATGGAGTTAAGCAGATTAAGGATAGGTAAACTCTTCCTCTGTTCACTTCTTCTCTCTCTCTTGCCATTAAGTTGCCATATGTATTTCAAGACAAGAGACATTCAGAGATACACTGACATTGCCTGTCTGTGCATCATGATCCAGGTATCCCTTGGAGGTCTTCCATCCAAATGCTAGCCAGAGTCAGCCTTGCTTAGCTTCTGAGACCTGAAAAGATCAGGCTAGCCTGCGCTATCCAGATCAGGACTGGCTCTCTTTTTCTTACTTTCTCTTTTTGTCCTCTCATGTAACTCTTCATATGCATATCTTTCTGAACACAACAATTTCACTGTTCTGATGCCCGAGTACCTTTTCAATTCCTGTATCTTATATTCAACATCATCATCATCATCAAATCCATCATGCTAAGTAGAATATGGGGTAACAAGTGCTCTCCAGCATTTCCGGTCTTGGGCGAGTGTTTCAGCCTCTTCCCACGCAAAAATCAGTGCCCTTAGGTCTTGCTTGAATATTCTCCTGCAGGTGTTGGGGAGGTGTCCTTGCTGTTGTTGGGCATCTGGAGGTATCCACCTCATTGCCATCTTTGGGATCTGACTGTTCTCCATGCGAAGGACGTGGTCAGCCAGTTGAAGTCTTCTGTGTGCAATGATGGTGTGGAGTTTGCACATGCCGCTCCTTCGGAGCACCTCTTCATTAGTGATGTGGTCATATTTCCCTCAATGAATTCTAAACCTTTTGTGGGAAAAGATTTGGTTGTTTTGTGGTTAGTGATAGCTTATCAGAGACACTGAGCTTGCTTGCACAGTATCCAGTTAAAGATCCCTAAATCTGCTTCCTTTAATTGGTGAGTGTGTCAGTTTTCCAAGCTACCCAGACTATGAAAGTGGGAAGAGTCTTCAAGCATAAAAGGTGCAATTTCCAGAAAGACTTATATTTCCTGGGACCAAGCAAGGCTGCACAGTCATTTTTGGTATTATTATTTGAAAGTTATTCGTTCCCCATTCAACAACTTCTAAATTGGTCAGACTTTACCAAGAAATGTAAAACCAACTTATAATTTGTAGTCTCAGATTTTTGCATCATAGAGTAGAATATTGTGTCACAGGGAGATCCATGGTCTAATTCAAAACTGTTACTAGTTTAAACGTTGGATCAAATTAAGAAAAATGAGTGTGGTTATCTGGAAAAAATGTGTTTATATGGACATTTACAGGCACAGTTTGTGTTCTTGAAATGTGCCAGAGACAGAGAACGACAAACCAAAGTGTCTTGTTTATTTGTAGAATGGATGCAGCATAAGCAACAGAAGTGGAAAATCCCCTATTCTTCTTTGCCAGTGAATACCAACTGTTATTATGAAAAGAGACGCCTCTGGGAAATTCAGTCTCCAGACCTATTAAACATTTGACCGATCAACTCTGAGTTCTAACAAGAGTGTCAGTTAATGTCAATTATGATGGTAGTTGTTGGGCTAACACAGACATCTGTTAACTTCAAACTGAAAAAGTTGCCAGTTTATTACACACAGTCTGCTATAGGTTACAGCACTGAAGCAGGGTAGTAGGATCCAGCTGTGGCTGAACATTTTAAAGTTATATTTATTTCAAGTAAGCATTTGAATTCTATGAAATTGTAGTACCGGTATTCTGAAGTTTGGATAGATGTCAGTTATTGTCTCTATTGATCTGTAAATCAGCAATGTGAGAAATTAGTAGACCCTGCAGTTCCTCCTACTTTCTGCTCCTTTTTACTGTGGATTTTTCTTGCATTTGTTGGATGTCGGTTGAGCTGTCCTTTACAGTACTGTAGGTCAGCAATAACAATGACAAATTCTATGTTAGTGAAATCCAACAGAAAGTTTAAAACATTTGTATCTCATCTTTATTGAAAAACACAACTTTTTTTCCCTTCAAGACAGTAAATCCTGCTGTTGAGTAACTTTATTAATGAAGGAACTGAGAAGGAAATGTGTAGATTACAGGTCTTCTTTCATCCTGCCAAGTACTGAGGCCACTGTGTCCAGTTCAGTGGAGCACTAAACATTTGATTGTTAATGATGACATAAAAGAGGTGGCCCAGTTGTGTAAATTGTACTTATTCCCTGCACCTTTGCCAAATAAAGCTACAACCATGAACAGTCTATTTAAATAGCTGATCTTCATCATAATCTATTTGCATATTTAAAGAGAGGGGGAAATACTGAGCAATCTGTGGCTACCATCATCAAACTTTATGTATTTTTATTTTAATTGTGCCAAGAGGGGCCAAGCCTCATTTCCCTCTCTCATGTGAAACAGACAATTATGGATTTGGTGGATGTTGCTCAGCACTAAGGGCATTCACTCACAACTCAGTCTGCTGTACAATGAATGATGGGTTGGTACAGGAATGGCCTTCGTTACATGGTGCTTCAGGATGCTTGCCAATTCATTCAATTTATATTGAGCAACCCGCCCTATTCCTACCAAGCAAGACGGTCAATCTAACTCAACATCCCTTGCCCTACTGGCTATAAAATCCTATAAAATCCTAAAGACCTTGATGTGGATCAGCTGAGTAGATGTCCCAGTTGGAGCCGATTTGATGGGAAAAAATTGTGCAGGAAGGTAGGAATCTTCTTCCTCTCACATTGCGGTGGTCTTGACCAGAACTGGTCCCTTGGATGCTGTTAAAGAATTTCCCAGTGAGAACTCACATCTACAAAATTGTGGTGTGTTCCCAGGGTGGTGTATTCTCAGTGTGGACTCAGGAACGTTGTGTTGTCTTGTTGGACTCTAAGAAGAAGAAGCATAACATGCAGTCCATCGAAAAGGTTTCTTTCTGCAGAAGTCTGGATCTCCTGCTTTCCAATATACACTTACTTGTGGCAGTTACCTACTAACTATAACAGAATTAAATGTAAACAGTCAAATCATGTATACCTCACTGAGAAATAAAACCAGTGGGACTTACAAGGAAAGTATGGCTAATATTGCATCCCAAATTATTACACAGCTCAAATAATTCACAAGATGAAAGAGAGCTTCTTATGTCTAGAAGCTCATTCAACATCTCTGTAGAGTGGAAGAGGAATTTGCTTGCTGTTTTCAATGATTATAGACACAAAACTTTCATGGGGACAGTGATGAGAATTCTGTGTAGTCCAGTTGCAAGAGAAAAGAGCAGAAGGGCTACACAAGCCTGCCCTCCCTCCAGGATGTAGGCTATTGACACAGCAGCTGTCCACCAATACACCCTAAGGAATAATGTGCAACTAGCTCTGATGCCAAGAAATAATTTTGGGACCTGATATTCATCTGTTTCAGAGAAAGTCTTTTTCAGCTTTTCCACAATTGAATTGGTTTAGGATTTATTTTTAAATGATAGGGCCTGTTAAAAGGATTAGGCCCTATCTACAAATGGCAGGATTACACCAGGCTGCTACTGTATAGGCACAGGGGGTTGATTTCAGTTTCTTCCTTCCACTAAGCTGGATACTTTGACTTCTTCCCACCAAGTTTTCCTCCAATGGAGAAAGATTTCCTTCAATAAAGACTCTTCTATACAAAAAGGAGCCTTTTTTCTCTGAAAAATTAACTCTCCATTGGAAGAAGGCTTAGAGGAGGAGAGTCAAAAGATGCAACCCAGGGTTGATCTGTAAGCACCCTGAAGTATCTAATGATATTGAGAGCTTTTTCAAGTCAGCCTTTTATAAGCTTAAGCAACTGGAGATGCGGAGGACGGGGACCTTGGCATTGAGCAGCATCAGCCAAACCCTTAGTTGCTTTACTAGCAGATTGGGATAGGAGCTGGAACTTAAATCTGGGCACAGACGCCTGTGCATTCTAAGATATTTTTTAAAGTCAGAAAAAGCACTGAGTGGAGTTGTCCAAATATGCTGGCAGTAAGGTTGCCAGCCTCCATTTGAGGACTTGAATTAAAAACCAATCTCCAGACTACATGAATCACATGTATTATTTATATGGTTGTTTGTTTACAACATTTATTCCACTTCCTCTAGAGAAAACAACTGCTTTGGAAAGTGGACTGCATGACATTATACCTTAAGGTCCCTTTCATCCCTAAACCCAGCTCTCCCAGGCTCCACCCTCAAATCTCCAGGTATTTAAATAAACGGAAAAGCTAAACTTCCCTTAATAGGATTGAGGAACACATAAACATATAACGAAAGACAGAAGTATGTATGGTCATTCTAGTATTAAAGCTGTCATATGGTCCAAAGCCCAAAGGTGAGTAGGCTGGGTCCCTGCTTAGATTCCCCATGTCCACTGGCTTACACAAAGAAGGGTCACAGCTCTCCCCTCAGGAAGCTGGTATTCCGCTTCAAAACTGACAGTCTCCCTCAGAACTTCCCTGCAGTCATATCTAGGAGACGTTCCCTTTAGAGAGAGTAAACAAGCCCCAATGACATGTTCCTAGGGTCACCCTAATTTTATTTTTTTTGTAGCCCTGTGAGGTGTTTGGGCTCAGACCCCATTCTAGGAGACTCTCCCCAGAAAACAAAATCCCCTCAGGACTCATCTCCAGGTATTTCCAAAACCAGAACTGACAACCCAAGCTGGCAGTGAGAGAAGGCTGCCTGATAGGAGTTACCCAATTTATAAATTCAGGAGTATTTTTATGATGCAGATCAAGCATAATTAAGTGTAATTGAATCCATATTTCTGTATCTCATGTCTCTATTCTGGACCTCAGGGACCACAAATATGCCATTCTTTATTTCATTCTGAATGTGTAGTTTTCAATGAATATCTCCTGTGTACAAATCTAGAAATCTATCTCCCAATAGTACAGCTGTCATGTTACATTGTGTTGCTTAATGCAGCTTGCGGATAGGATAAAACACAAGTTAATGTGATAGGATAAAACACAACAGCATGCTTCATAGGCCATTATGTTTACTGCATTCTCTTTTTTAGTAGTTGTGATGAGGCATTTTTCCAAACCATGGACTGTCCTTGGTTAAATTTAGTGTACTGTACCATTTCTTTCTGCTAAAGGACATAGGTGATTTTCTTTGAAGGTCCTGTACTATGGTGTCATACCTGAGCAGTGAGAATACTGATGTAAAAGGTACATTTCTCATCTGTTCATATTCTACTGATGTGCAGAATGCCTTTGGATTATTACGATTTTTTAAATAACTGAGTTATGATAAAGAGAATCAGTAGAGAATGGTTATCATTGAAATGCTTCACAATTTTCTTTTAAAGATAAAGGGGCTCACGCACAAGTACAACATTCCAATTTTATTTCAAAAAGCAAGGGGATTACAACTATGATGCTATAATTTATCTTGATAATATTTTGTTAAGATCATATTGTGTTAACTATGTTGCATTGTGGATCTGTAAGAGTATTGGAAGCATTGGCTAACTTTTTGTGCTCTGTCATTAGCAAATGGTCATAACTGTATTGGAGATCGTACATATCACACTGGTGTCACCACTGTTGCTGTTATCTTGCTGTTGTTGTTCTAATTATGCCATTAAAGGTTCATATATATATATAAAGGTTTATATATATATAAAGCAAACTGTCCGTTTGTGAGTCGTGCTCTAATTCCGAAACCACTGGATGGATTGCTTTCAAATTTTCACTCAACGTGACTTTCCAATGTGGGCAGGTTTTCAGATATTCACATTGCTGAAATTCAATACATGAGCCAGGTAAAACATCTTTTCCCTGGCGCACCAGGCCATGAAGCTGGTTGTGTTTAACTGTCACCCGAATGTTCATGCAGCATGTCTGTGGCCTGAGGGTTTGGTATGCCAGAATGTTCGCTCAGATGGCCAGATATGAGCATTGAAAACAGTAAATAGGTAATACTGTTAGGTAATACAAGTGGAAGTGAAACACTTGGCAGTGTGAGATGTCAGGTGGGGTTCCCCCTTTCACACGCAGATAACTTTCACACGCAGGTAACTCCCCCCCTCACACGCATGCGCACTTTGCAGTGTGAGACGTCAGGTGGGGTTCCCCCCTCACTCGCAGGTAACTTTCACTCTCTGTGCCTCACCCACTACTACCACACAACACACATACTCTCATACACATCCAGCTCATCCTCACACACCTCACTCTGCCCTCCCTTACATCCAACCACCACTTACCCATTTCCTCACCCATATTCGCCACAGCTCTCTTTTACTAAAAGCGAGCTGGAGTTTGCCTTTGTCTTCTAAGAAAATCTGTGGGGTGGGGGGGAACCAACACTACTGGCTCCGCTTCTTTTGCACGTGGCCCTTTACGAACCCAGGGAGCTGGCCTTGATCTAAGCGCCTCACCACCCTGCCTCTGCTGCCTGACTGGGATAGCCTCCTTGCCCCAGTTCTGCCTTACCCAAGCCAGGACTGTGCGTGTCAACCAGCCTCATGGACAGCGGGATTCGCACTCTGGACAGTTCCGTTGTGGAATGGAAAGGGTTATCTTATACTAAAAAAAAGACACCACCATATAACAATGTGAATTGAAAAGGAAATAAGGATTCCATTTGACCACCCCAAAAGGCTATGCTGGGGATCATTGGACCTGCATGGACATCTGTGTGGGCTGCGGACTGTGATGAGAAGGACAATTGCACAGCAACACGTGGCCGGGCCCTGCTAGAGAGAGAGAGAGAGAGTGTGTGTGTGTATTCTTGTTTTGTATGGTAATTAAAGCACAATCTAGGTTATCAGAATTATGGCCCAATCCAGCTGGGAGGAGGGCTGAAATGGCATTAGGGAGCAGTGGAGGTCAATCGCCCCAGGCCCCTCCCCCTTCCCCCGCCCCCCACGACGCTTCCCACACTTACCTTTCAGCCAAACCACCTTTTGCAGGGCTGCAAAGGCCTGGCTTTGCAGTAAAACTGACCTGAGGAACTACAGTTCTCCAGGGGAGGCCTTCCAGGGCTCACTTAAGGTCTCCTGGGAAGGTGCCTATGGATTCCCATCAGGCCATTTTTACTGAGAACAGGCCTTTTGCAGCCTGAAAAAGTTCTGAAAAAAGAAAGGAACTAAGGTAAGTGTGGGAAGGGGCACCATGGGGTGGGGTGGAGGGGTGCCACGGGGAGGCATGGGGGGCGGAAAATTAGAATGTGCACCGGGCGCAGTTTGGCCCAGCTACGCCTCTGAGTCACTGTGAAGAAAGAGAACTTCCACATTCAGAGGAAGTAAATCTCTGAATACCAGTGATAGCAGACAACATAAGCAGAAAATTTTGACGTCTATGCCATGCCTGATGGCCTCCAAGGCAACTGATTGGCCATTGAATGAAACTTGGAGCTAGAATAGATAGATCACAGCCAACAGTATTCTTCTTATGTTTTTACAGTGACAAGATGGATGTCTCCATTCATACAGTGACAAGATGGATGTCTCCATTATACAACACCATATCTGTTAAATTAGCTCATAAGATGCTGTAGAATCAAGCAGATAGGTGCTGGAGAAATAGCTGGTAACCTAATATTTTCCACTATGACACCAGATATGTGAAGAGGTCTCTGGATGCCAGCCTATTCTCCATGAGGACTTATGACTGCACATTCTCACAAAGGAAATCAGGTAGCCACTGTTTCCTTTCAGGAGTGGATAGGCTCCAGGTCTGCTTCCTTTTAGCTATCTCAACAATAGCCAGCTACACCATGACTGTCAGCAGCAATATGGGCCAGTGTGATAGTGGCTTCAGAGTTACTGCTTGACCGTTTGGTTGTAGACTCAGAGATCTTCTGCAGGGAGGTGTCTATGCAGGAATGTGTTACCCTTCATTTCCAGGCCCTTCATTTCCAGCACCCTTCATTTCCAGGCCTCACATGCTTTCTATAGTGGTTATAGGCAGCATTGGATTTGGTTGTGAGATGCTTTGTGAAAGGCTGCATGATGGATGTTCACAAACACAAGGTGGGATTGTCATGAGCCATCCCCTGGTACTTGCCAGAACACAGAGGACTCTGAGGCAGAACCTGAAAACACAGTGAGCCAAAGTTGGCTACTTTTGGGAAAGACCAGGCAGCAGAACCAACGCCCAGTCCTTCCCTGCCTGATGACATACAGGTGGAGGAGCCTGCAGATCCTCCCAGGGAACCCAGTGATGAGCCCGCTGTGCATAGGAGGCAGAAGCAGAGGCTGCTACTGCAGAAGCACAGAAGGAGTGCTCGTTTGGCAGCAAGGTATGGGAGAGTAGAAGTCTCTGCCTTTGATGGGGACTAACTCCTCACAGAATCCCAGCCTACTAAACAAGGCTCTCTATATAAGCCTTGCTGTGAGCTTGCTTCTGCCTGGGTGCAACAAGTTACCTGTCACTGCTGTGTGCTTGGTTCTTAGTTCATTCCTAGCCTGCCCCTTGATTCTCCCGTGCCTTGACCTATTGTACTGTACTGTGACCTGCCTTGACCTACTGCATTATACTGTGACCTGACTACGCCTTGCCTGCCGCCTGCCCTGACCCATTGGACTGTGACCTGGCCATGCTTGTGCTTGCCACTGCTTTGCCCTGCTAGGTCAGACCAGCCACGCCCCTGCCTGCTGGCAGCACAAGGATATATTTCCTCAGCAGGGGGTGATGAGGCAGAATGAGAATTAAAAATCAGGTCAAATTTGCAGGGTCAATATCAACAACAAAGCAATGTCACACACTTTTTCTTCCTCCCCCTTCCATCCTTGGAATCAAAACAATGTTTGACGTACATTGCAGTCAAGCTGAAACTCTGACTTCTTTCCCTAAATCCACAGCCAGAATAGAGGCACACTCAAGACTTAGCTTAAACCCCTCTCTCTCTTCCCTACCAATGCATTCAAAACAAAGTGAGAAATACACTTTAAGCTAGTGTTGTGCACAGGAAGTTGTTCAGTTTCTTTCATTTTTGTTCTTAACTTCATAAAGGACTCTTTCGTTATTGATTTGTTCCATACGGTTTTGTTTCATAATTGCTTCTGTTGTTGTTGTTGTTGTCGTCGTCGTCGTCGTTATTAGTTGCCATAGGCTTCAATGAAAGAAGTCATCTTCATGGTTTTCTATCCAAACTGGACAATACTCAGGCAGTTGTATTATTCCCCAAGGTTACTCCTATTGCCAAATTTCAGAAAGCTAAAGTGACCCTCCTTTTGAGGCAATGAAAGGCTCTCATGTTTAACATTAAAGTCTATGAGAGAAGGGGTGGGAAAGATTTCAAGCAGCAGCAGAGCTAGCACAGTAGCCACTTAGTAGCAAGAGGAAGAGGCAGACAGACAAGGCAAAGGCATGTGATTTGGTGACATAAGGAGGGTAAGACAACCTGGTAGGCATGCAGCAGGAAGACATTAAGGTCGAATCCCCACTACTGTCTTAGCCAGGTTTCAGAACACAAACTAACCAGGTTTGAGGGACGACCTCCCCATTACTTGCATGGCAGATTCCGTTTCTGGCGCTCGTTCTCCCCGTTAATCCGCATTCCAGCAGGACCTGGTTGCAAGTGGCATAGAGCTGATCCGAGGGGAGGGATGAGGGTTGAAACCCTGACTCGTTTCCTGCCCTGGAGTGTGATGCAGAACTCGAGCAACAATCAGCACTGCGATGCGCACGCAGCCTTTCCTTGGTTTCATTTCTGCTTTTGCGATTGGCCAGCAGAAGGGGACGCAAACGTTAAAAAGTGAAACGTGTAACTTTGAATCGTTAATGGTTTACACAGGTAACGATTAACTGTTTGCACAATTAAACAGTTAAACGTTAAACTTTTACACGCTGTTTATCATGCCCCTACAATGTATGTTTCTGCAGTGGGAAAAGGTCCCGCCTCATCAAGGCACACCAGCCAATCAGGGGAGGCCGGTGAAGCGAGCTCGCCTGGTAGTGGTGATTGCTAAGAGTTCTGCAACTGGGTGAGTCTGCTATGTGCTCACTGTGGTGGGGAGGGAGAAATTCCGATGAAGAGGACACGGTTTCACAACGAACAGG
The DNA here is from genome assembly GCF_021028975.2 of Sphaerodactylus townsendi. Classification (NCBI taxonomy): domain Eukaryota; kingdom Metazoa; phylum Chordata; class Lepidosauria; order Squamata; family Sphaerodactylidae; genus Sphaerodactylus; species Sphaerodactylus townsendi. Next base: position 152,864,836 of record NC_059425.1, on the reverse strand, counting down.
TTTGGATCTGCATGCAAATTTCAAGTGGGGATTTGACCTAAGTAGATTTGCTTGGATAAGGGCTCTTTCTCCACAAATCACCTAAAACATTTCTAAAATATTTTAAATCCCTTCTTTTAGAACAATGTATGTCCATACTGTTGGGGAAATTGCTTCCCTGTTTGGAAAATTAGCAGAGTGAATAAGAGACCAAGAGACTTTTGCTGTGATTATAAAAAGAAGAAACTTTACTTAACTAAATCAGGGTAGGGATACATGGAGTTTAAAACAATAAATCCTTCCTATTCTAGTACAAACTTAGTTACAGGACTTAGGCCCATGTGAGCTCACATGCAGCCTAGGTATTCACCTCTTAAGGTGAATCCTGTCAGGATTAGTAAAATGGCTGACAGAAACAAAATGGATGAATATATGTTCAGCTTCTCAGTCTAGCAGAAAGCATCATAAAGTTAAAGGTTATGTAAAGTTCAAGTGACAGTTAGGCTTCAGTAAAAGTAGCAAGCATACATCTTTGAAGGGATTGGTGGAAAGTTATGGACCAATCGGGGGCTTGTTGCTGAGGCAGGATAATGTATCCAGTGTATGAGACTGAGCCTAAGCTGGAGTTGGGAACCTTTATATATCTTGCAACTTATTAAGTAAAGGCCTTCTTATGGAAAGAAGAACATATTTGAAGAGTGTTTATTTCCATGAGTGAAGAAGGTTCCTGTTGGGTGCAAGAAGACTACACCACTCTCTCCTTGCCACGAGTACAACCGTTGCGTTAAATTACCTCTGCTGACAAATCCATGTTACAGGTACAAAAGAAAAACCTTATGTGCTCTCTGGCCATGTGCTCTCAGAGTGAGACAAAGAAAATCGATTAACTTCATAACCTCTGACCCACATGTTCTGTCTCACACAGGTGATGTTGGATTAATTGCCCAATGGCCTAATCAATGAACTGGTCGCAAGACACTGACCTCACTAGCTAATTAACATGCAAACAGTTAACCCATTCTTGTCAGGATTGTGACAGACACTTGCAATTCCTAACACATACTTCACCTCTGGAAAATATTCATGGCTGCCATTACGTGATTTTCCCTTTTTTTGTGTTATATGTTGAATTGATGCTTCCATGCTTCAAAGCCTTGTCTACTCCTTGTATATTCAATGCTTCAAAGATTGTGCGCCCATGAACAAAAAAAACCCTAAACAGATATGCTGCAAATAAACAGGTGAGGGGGAATGGAGTGAACTCAGAAAATGGCACTGAGGAGAAAGTCCAGGAACAGCACAGAGGCATGGAAAATGTCTTTAAAAGATAGCACAGGCAACTGGAGGTATTTTGAAACATTTTTTCAACAAAATTTTCAAGAAAATGTTTCAACAGAAGAATAGTTTTAAAAGGACATTCATTTAAAACGTCTTGAGTCTGCAAATAAAATATTTTGGGAACCAAAGGGGGTAAGAACAATGCAGAACTCCATGGAGGAAACATTATATTTCCTGTCTCTAAATGATTTTAAAAGGAATGTGCAGAAAGGGCCAAGGTTTGGAGAGCAGCAGGCAAGGACTGAAGACTACAGTGGAAAATTTGGCAAAACTGGTCAGACATTGGGAGAAGAGAGGAAGACAAAGGCCCATTCCACACAGATCATTTAAAACAGCTTACAGATGTTTTTAAAAGATATGTTTTGTTTTTTCTTCCACACAGTGCAGGAAAATAAAGCATTTCAGGTCAAAATGATCCTTTTTCCCCCCTGCCACCTGATGGAGCTTGTCAATTTCATTTTGTTGTATCTGCCGTTTTGTGCTGCTGCAGAGATCCCCTGTGCAGCTCGCCTCTTGCTGAAGGTTTCCCACGGAGGTTTCCTCTGCTTGCAGCTCATCTTTAGCATTGCAGAAGTGAACCACAGATGCTGCAGCTGATCTTGCTCAAAGTACTGGGGAGCGCAGATCAGCGGAAAGGAGGGAGATCCTGGTGTTCCAAGTTATTATTATTATTATTATTTATTCAATTTCTATACCGCCTGATCCCCAAAGTTAATCCCCTCTTCTCACAGAAGCCTAGTGAGTCCTCTATTCCCTGCTTAGGATAAAGATGATAGGTGCTTTGTAAATTCATTTGCCATTTCCTGGACTGTCTTTGTTCTACAATTTGTTCTACAATTTGTTCTAGAATTGTTCTAGAATGGATCCTAGTGCCTATTTAGTTCTGCCCCCAAGGCATTAGGACCCAAGATGGTCCAGGAAATGGTGGATGAATTCACAAAACTCCTGTCATCTTTATCCTGAACAGGGTATAGCAGTAGAATTGATTGCAATAGAGGAACCAGTGGTAGGCCATGGGCAAAAGGAGCCTCACATAATTATTGGAATTAATAACAAAAAACCTAGTGCAAGTGTATTTTAAAATCAAGTTGTCAGTTGCAGTCTGCCTATTCAAGCAAATAGCACAGCCAGATAATCACTCACCTGAAGATGCTGTAATTTTTCATTTTAAAAACCCTTAACTGCAGGAGATACTGGGTCCTCTTCTTCTTGGGTCTTCTGGCCATCAGATGTTATGTTCTCTTTGGTCCTTTTGGTCTTCATATAGCAGCTCCAGCTCTTGGTTTATGTATTTTATAAAAGTGAGTTATGTTTTAAAGCTAGCTTCCTTATCCAAATGCTCATGACCTCGCTGTGGCTGTACATGATGAGTTTTGTGATCAATCACAGTTATGGCACAGCAGTGAACAGTAGACTTAAAGCAGGTCATTTAAATCATGATTTCTACTGTACAGGAACACAAAGAGGGCAAACCAAATAATCTGTGATGGCCTGACCCACCACTGCCCTGAGTGAAGATTTCTCCTACTCCACAGCTTCAAAACTGCCTGACTTGGTGCTTGAGTTGGGTATTGAGCAATGAAAACAAGATGAAGAGATCTGAGGGCCGACTTGGGATAAGGCACAACTGCTGAAAATGTTAAGTTTGCTTGATTAATATGTTTGAGGCGAAGTTCAGGGCATACTTAGGTTTTTTGGGTATGTAATATGCAATGTAAAGGTTTAAGACTACACACAGTAATCCAGATTTCAGGTTCTGATTTCATATCAATCTCTAATAAGTCAAGTACTCAGCAATCTAATCTTACTTACAGTGTACTTCCTTACAATACAATGACAAGCCTGTTCGAAAGTCTATCATATGTAATTCATTTGTGAGTATAACAAGTATATCTTCTCATTTGTAAACTTGTTTTGCTATAGACATCTAGTAAAGAAAGGACCAAAGGCTTGCATAGAAGGAATTTTGGAATGGGGGAATCAATGAAGAAAAGGAAAAGAAAAGAAGAAACTGCCATATTGCAGACCATACTCCTCCTAGCTCCCAACCCCCAAAGCATCCCAAACTTGTTTGAAATGTCAGGCCCCACCCCTCAAGCTGTTCTAAAAATATTTCATTCATTTCAATCCCATATCCACAACACTCCAAAACCACCCCAATAGCACTCTGAAGCTCAGTACAGACAACAGCACCATGTGTTCCTGAATACTCTAAGAGGGAGAGCAGGCAGCAGAGTGCAAGCCCTGTTCCCAATCTTGGCATCTGCAGGATGGAAATACTGTTCCTGTGCCTCTTTAAAAGCATTGTTCTTGTGCCTCTATAAAAGACATTGTGGCAAGCTGTAGCAATAAGGCTTCATGAATTCTTTTGAGATTCCACCTTTTTGCAACTCTTTGGCCATTTTAGTTGCCCTAGTGATGGCTGGGAAGCACTATCAGGTGGGTACAGCCAGAGGCGTAGCTCCAAGGGGAAAGAGGGGGTGCGCAAAGCACTGGGCACGTGCCCCTGTGGGGGGTGGCGAGGGCGTGGCGGGGCATTCCGGGATGGGGCAGGGGCATTCCAGGGCGGGACGGGGTGGAGGATGCACCAGTGCCCCGGGCGCTTTCCCCCCTTGCTACGCCTCTGGGTACAGCTTGTCACACTGTTTTTTATAGAGGCCTGGTGAAAAGAAGGATGAAGACTGGCTGGGAGAAGGCTTCTCAAGGGAAAATTCCCAGAAGTCACATGTGGTAAGGAAGAATGGTCTTCACCAACCCATTTGTACCCACATGATTACTCTGATGAATTTGTCATATGGTCACATTTGAAATATCGCCTAGCTTTACTCTTGTTGACTTATTCTGAATCTTTAATGTAAAAGGAAAATCAACACTTGCAGACCTTATTTACAGAATTAGCTGGTATTGAGCTGACAGTCACCTGGAGAGTTCAAATTTTGCTACATGACATAGTATCTTTGTTTAAGTTGTTTTCCACATGGCTCCCTGAAGCACTGTTCCCAAAGAGAGAGCTTCTGGCAATGATACTGCAGTGTCTGAAATAATGCTTTCTTCCAATGAAACAGCAATACAATTGAAAATCAGTACAAATGCTGCTAGACAATATATTTCCCTTGTCACCTCCAGGTAGGACATCAGTAGATATTGCAGTGCGCAACTTCAGATATTCTGGTTTTAGGAAACTTTTGGTTTTTATTGAAAGGTTTAGTCCCAGGGGCCCAAATTTATCCTTGTGTAAACCTGATTTTGAGTTGTTTCCATGTTAACTTTTGGGTACATTTGTTACACTTTTTGTCCACAGTCCATGTGCAGCCATCCCTTGAGGCTGCACTTCTGTTTCAAAGAACAGTGTAGTTCCCAGCAATCAAGGGACAATATTTTGTACACACATACAAAATATGATGGGCAGGTGTGTTAAAGGAATGTTGGGCTGCAATGCTATGTCTACTAAGTTGGAAGTAAGCAACATAGAGCAAAATGGGATGTACCTCTGATACACTGGGTGAACAATACATGTGGCTGGGTCAGCTGCAAAGATGTGCCTTGCTAATGTTAAGCTGATAGCCTTGGAGTAGCTGTTATGGTAGTGTAGATCATTGGGTTGTATGGTGATAGAAGGGGGGATTTAAGTATAAACAGAAAGCAATTCAGTCCAGACATCTTTCAGGGCTGCATACATGCCCCTCCCCATTTTATCATTACAACCACTATGCGGAGTAGGTTGGACTGAACATGACTGGTCTGAGTTCACCCAGAGAGCTTCATGTTGAAGCACAGGGATTTGGAATCAGCTCTTCTTGACCTTGTCTACCACTCTAATCACTGCTTGTCTAAATTCTAAGATGGAGGGAGTAAAACAGATTCTAGCTAGGGTGATCTTTTCCAGAGTTAATTAGCAAGATCTAACCAATGTTTAAATACTTTTAATCCCATTCATTTTGGATCAGTACAGAACGAACCTCCATACTTACATCAACAGGGATTAAGTTTGGCTGCAGAATGCCAAGAATTTATTAGATACCATATACTTCTAACTGCCCAGCTTTTCAGACTTTTTTTTTAAAGATAGGCTCTATTTTGACAGCAACTGAGCACCTGAATTCCCATTTTTCTAACCCATTCACATTGTTTTCAGCTGTTTAAATAAATATGTTGTCTATGTGTTTAACGTTAATCTGTTCCATAAATATGTTGTTTTAATGCTTGATAAACTTAGGTTAATATTTCCAACAAACACAAAGGATTTGAGTGGCATCAAGGTGAACATATTAATGACAAGTTTCTTGGAGAGCCACAAATGCACAAGTGCAAACACAAGGTGTAATTTAGATAAAAATGCATCTCAGAGTCCACTGGGCTACAGAAACTAATTTTTCATTGCTGTGTCAAAAAGTAAAACATATTTTTTACCCATTTTATTGAATGAGCTTGGAGCCTCTGAGGCAGGAAAGATGGAGAAGTTTTCAAAAGTGAATGCTGATTCATTTAACAGCCAAGTGTCACATCTGACAGGCTGCCAACCATTCAATTTGTGGGAAGAAAAATCAAATTCAAAATCCAGTCTAGAAATAAAAGATTCACTAGCAACAGAAAGTTAATTGGAAAAAACTGTAGACTAGATTGAAAATTGATCTTTAAAGGTTACATTTATTATACAGTAAAGGCATGTATTCATCACTTGATTGGCCTTTTTTTGGTATGTCCAGGTTCTAATATATTGCCTTATAAAGTATTTTTCTGCAGGTCACATTGGCTGTGGGGAGATATTTTTACCATCAGACAAACTAGGCTATAGTCATTGGGAGCTTGCAGAAAGGCAAGGTTGTCTGCTTTACAAATGGGCAGACAGTTTCAAGACTTAAAATAAAAGTATTAAGTCACAATGGCTGTGGGGAGATATTTTTACTGTCAGACAAACTTAGCTATAATCATTGGGAATTTGCATGGAGGCAAAGTTGTTTACTTTGCAAATGGACATGCAGTTTCAAGACTTAAAATAAAATAAAACCCCTCGTACAGCTTTTCAAAGTAGTGTAACTTAAGTAGAAAAAAATCTGTACAGTATTCCACCTATATAGGGCACTTATTGGCTAACATCTGTTATATCATAATCTAGCCATACTCAGAGCAATTTTACAACACTTCTACAAATGCTGTTGGGGATTTGAAGATAAGTGAAGGATTATCACCCACACAGTGATTGAAAAACTAAAAAAAAAGTTACTGAAAGCAAGGAGTGAGGTGCAGTACTAAGAACTGGATTGCCTTTTGATTCACTGATGCATCTAGCATACAATTTATGAAACTGGAAGGAAGCCCCAAGAGATGTTTCACTCCAGATGGATAATACACTGTGACTTCTTTTTTGTTTTATATCTGTCTTCACTCTTAATTAAATCACTTTTCTATAAGTCTGTTTGGCAACATTCTTTTCCTTTCTTTCCACTCTTCTGTTTATGATTGTGATAGACAGCAGTAGAAATGTGTATTTTAAAAAAGTATTCTGTTAAAGTAAAATATTGTTTACCTTCAGAGTTAAGCATGATAGGCCTAGGAACAGAAGAATCACCTGATTGGCTGTGGTCTCCAGCACTTTGATCGGGCAGATACCAGTGGTCCGTTCTGTACAACACAAATAAAACATTTTGAGCCTGGTATATACAATGTTTGGGGCATGAATTCTGCACAGCTTTTAGCCCAAAATGTTTTGAAAAGCCAGTCTTCTAGCCTCAAAACATTTTATAGCAAAAACACTAACTAGCATTTCTTTTCCCCTAAGACATTGCCAAAACATTTCTTGCTTGAGGTGCAGAAAGCAGGAAACATTTTATTTTTCCTTTCCGAATTCAAACAGGTCTTACTTTCATTTTCATCTCTTGCACATGCCTTTTTGTCTGCTGCTGCAGAGAGTCTCTGTGCCTGCTTTGTTCGCTGAAGGTTTCCCATGGAGGTTTCCTCTGCTAGAAGTTCATCCACATGCAATTTCACTGTAAAATATATATGAGTAAAGTTTGTTTTGCTGGCAATCCCATACACATATCACTTTTCTTTTTTTTCTTTTTGTTTTGAGGGGGGTGTTTCTGTAGCAACAATGTCACAATATGAGGATCACAGCTGTTCAGAGGGCCATTCCAACTACCATTGAGAAATAATGGGTAGACCTCTCCTCCAAGGAGAACAGGTCTATTCATTGCTTCTTAATGGAAGGTAGACCAGCCCTCCAAATGGCTGTGATTCTCAGGTGGTGTGAGCTATGAAAAGAAACAAAACCCCTCAAAAGAAGAAAACTCTATGACATTACACCCCATTGAAGTTCCTCCCTCCCCCAAATTCTACTCTCCTCAATTTCCACCTGTCAAATCTCCAGATATTTCTTCCCCAGAGCTGGCAACCCTATTCCCACCTGACATATAGGCTGAATTTGACTTGATTTTTAAAAATTAGGCTTGATGGTCTTTGATAAACTCTTGTCGAGGTAGAGAAGAAGAGTTGAATTTATACCCTGCCTTTCCATAAATACACTAAAATCAATGAGAGATTAAGAGGAAAATCATTAGCAGGCCAACTGGAAAGTTAGTCTCATATTATTCAGTGGGTTTATCTCCAGGATTATATTGCTTGTCTAATCTTAATCTAAATTAGTATCATTTTTTTACATTGCTTAAATCAAAGCACGTGTGGGGGGAACCCATATTCTAAAGAACCTCCTTCCAACTTCCTTTTCCACTATAAGAGCCACTTAAGTTGGAGGAAGGTTCCTTGGGCTGGAGAAAGGTTTCATTAAGATTCTGGTCATTGGATAGTAGGATAGAGGCACAATCCACCTCTGCTTTCATCTGTAGGGTGTGATGTCATTTTAATCCTCTGCTTTTTGGGGGGAATTTTTCAAATAGCCGAGGTGAAGTAAATTTCACACTTGCTAGTAAATACCTGTTATCTATGACCTGCTATCTGTTTCACATCTAAATGTGTCAAGTAACTCTTGTAACACAAACCTGACACATTCAGAAGCCACCGTGTTCCTATGAAACTCGATTTTTTGCTTTGTGAGTTGAAAACATCCTTGATTGATTCACAGACTTATTTTATCTGAAATGAAAATCTGAAAGGCTGTGTGAGTAAAATCAGTGTTTATTTGTATCTTTAAAAGAGATGTGAGTCAATCATTGTATTTTTCTAAGCGAAGGCGTTCTGTTATAAACTAACCCCAAATGTGCAGTTTAGAAATGGACAACTCATGTAAGTTTTTAATGAATTCTTATGATATTTTGATTAAGCATATAAATTGTACCATGCTATTGCTATCTAATTATTTTTATGTTGCTACTTCAAAACTACATTCTTATTGATCTTAACATTTAACAGTGTTGGTGACTTTCACATTGGTTAATTGATGCCATATATTGTTCCTTTGCCTTTCTGTTAGATAAGTTCCACACCAAGACAGATCAAAACAAATCAGCAGATGCTGTACTGGTGATACATGCATACAAAATTAGAATGATGATGATCACCTTGGCAAATATGACACCACTGAAATCAACCATATCCCAATGTTTCCCAATGCATTTGTGGTAGTTCTATTCCAGTGATGGTGAACCTTTTCGAGACCATGCCCAAACTGCAACCCCAAACCCACTTATTTATCGCAAAGTGCCAACACAGCAATTTAACCTGAATACTGAGGTTTTAGTTTAGAAAAAACAGTTGGCTCCGAGGCACATGTTTACCTGGGAGTAAGCTTGGTGGTAGTCGGTGGCTGTGCTTTGAATCAACCTTGCAACGTTTCGAATGGGTGAATCACAACCCTAGGAGGGTTTACTCAGAAGCAAGCCCCAGGTAAATGATCGCACTTTAGTTCTTCCCATGCAAATCAGTGGGGTTTTAGCAGCACTTAACAGGGTTACCTACACATTGTGCCCAGGGTTACCTACACATTGTGTCTAGATGTGTGGGGAGGGGATTTTCTGCCCCCCCCACATGACGAACTGTGACGCGTGCCCACAGAGAGGGCTCCGAGTGCCACCTCTGGCACGCGTGCCATAGGTTCGCCACCACTGTTCTATTCTTATCCACTGATGTCAGCAAAATGTCTGTCTGTCTGTCTGTCTGTCTGTCTGTCTGTCTGTCTGTCTGTCTGTCTGTCAAGGAGGGGTGTGTGTGTGTGTGTGTGTGTGTGTGTGTGTGTGTGTGTGTGTGTGTGTGTATCCCAGAGCATTACTGGCTCCTACTTTATTCAATTTATTCCTCAATGATTTACCTCATGCTTCGGCGTCAGTGAATGGGCATAGTGCTTATGAAGAAGCCAATTCATTTGAAAGCCAATTCACACACACAAACACCGTTAGTTTTTAAAAAACTTTTCTGGGGTTTTTTTAGATCATTCCTCCAAGTCTGCAAAAGCATCTGTTTGCATCTGCCCACGCTGCCCTCCGACCTGCATCTGCCCACGCTGCCCTCCGACCCCTATCTGCAAATTTAGGTATTCATAGATAGATAGATGGGTATTAGATATATAGATGCTGATATTCTAGATGAGGTGAAAAATGCCTACATTTTATAGAGATAATCCAATGCCCAAAAAGAGAAAAAAATTATGATTATGATTTTTACAATAAAGAAGTAACGGAAATAAGAAAAGCAAGACTGAAAAATGTAAAATTATCCTTAAAGGTTAATGTACAATTTGCTGTGCCATCTCTTCAAGGACACTGGAATTTTTGATACAGGCCCAGTGACGTAGCTGGCCCATTCAGAATCCAGGGTGACCTCTGAATTTTCCACACACACAAATTCCCCGCCGCAGCCTGGCTTTTGCCCTCCCCAGAGATCAACAGCCGGGCTCCAGGGATGTGCTGTTAAAAACACAGAGGCCAGGGGGTGGTGCTCAGGGGTGCATGCATCCCAAGCCCATCCTGCACCCTCACCCCCCTCAGCCTGGCTTCTGCCCTCCCCAGAGAGCAGCAGCCGGGAGAGCAGCAGCCAGGCTCCAGGGACGTGCTTTTAAAAGCACAGAGGTCTGGAGTGGGGCTTGGGGGTGAGGCAATGCCCCTGATCCCATCCCACCCTCCCATGGGTGGGGCTCTGGGAGTGGAGCCCCACCCTCAGCCCTGCCACAGGCCTTCGTGCTTTTAAAAGCACGTCCCTGGAGCCCAGCTGCTGCTCTCCCCAGGCACTGGGGAGCCAGGCTGCAGAGAGGTGTGGGGGGGGGGCAGAGCAATGTTGCTGCCTGCTGTGGTACCCTTCCCCCCACGCATCCCTGGAGGCAGGCCGCTGCTCTCCCCAGGGCATGGGGAGGGCAGAAGCTGGCCTGCAGGGAGGATGGGAGGGGAGAGGGGGTGCCACAGTGGGCCGGTGCATGCCAGTTTCATCATGTGGGGGGGCATCCACCCACATGACCGATAGACATGCACCTGCGGAGATGGGTGTCACGGGCTAGGCCTCAGCACGACGCATGCATGTCACATCAAGGCCCAGCCACTTCTGGGAAGGAGGGGCATGGCTGGAGCTAGGCACAACATGCACATGCAGTGTCGTGTCCCAGCCACACCCCTCCTTTTTCCCCAGAAGTGTGGGGGCGATTTTCTGCCTCCCACGTGACTCCCATGGGGCTTTTGTCCCCTGCATCTGGAATGTTTGTCCCCGGATGTCCCTGTGGCAGATATGCCACTGTACAGGCCCAAAGACAAAGTCTTCTGAATGCACAACTAGTTTGTATAGATTTTTCCGAATTGTAGGAATTTCATCAGAGTATTTTGGATTTTAGTTGGAAATGTTTAACAAGGAAATTTCAGAGACTTAAGATAACTAGTATCTGTATGGCCTTTGAATACCATTTGAAAGGATAGACTTCAAAAAGGGTAAACTTAACTGATTCCAGAGAATGATTTATGGTGCTGAACAGCCCAGAAGATATCCATACTTTTCTTGTCTCTCATCATGCATCTGCAACTAGCAGTATTTCCACATATAGTGTTGCTGAGAACTAAAAGGTACTAGAATGACTCAGTGTCAGTGTGTCCATGGGCAAACTCCTGTTTCAAAAGAGGTGGAGATATTGAAGCTTTCCTCTCTACAGACATGATTCCTTTGTTGGACACCAGAGACTGAAGCTTTAGTGTATACCTTTATGAAACACTTAGTTGGAATTTAACCCTACCCATTAGTGTTACTACAGTCCATAAAGTTTTAAGGTCTAATGAAGGTTCTTTCTTTTTTAATAGCTCTAAATCAAAAACATCCAAGCTAGTTTACAGGAACTTGATCAAAAGGAATACAAATGCCTCTGTTTCACTTCAATACAACTTAGTGCAGCTAAATCAATGAGGACATAATGAGCCAGATTAATGAACTGGGGCAATATACAATTATACTTTACATTTTCTGACGGGAACCTGACAGGAAGTTGAGTTTATCAATTGTGGTGGACAGTTCTACATACCATAGAAACTGTGTAAATTGAAAGCCTGTGATCATATGGATATTTCCAGTGAATTGACCCACCTGTTGGGTTAACCAGTGCTTAGGCAAACAACATCAAAGACACTTTGATACCAAGGAAACATTAATATCAATAAACAAGAGCCACTATCGGCCATGTTCCCCCGCCTGATTTGAAATCTGAAATTACTCCAAGTCTTTATGGTTCAAATTAATGTGAAAGCAACCCTCCAGAGGCCACAGAGAACACACTGAAGGGGAAGTTAATCTTGCCCTGTCTGCCTTGCATTGCTACTCGTTCTTTTTAAACCATTTTTCTCCCCACTAGGCTCCAATACTAGAAGTCGGCCATGCTGTAAGAAAAATGCTGGAAGAAGGGAGCATAAAGAGTGGAAAGGTTTAACATATAAAAGTAAAATGTTTGTCATTGTTCCTAACAGAGCCCTGGCAAGACAGAATAAAACAGCACACAGCAGCCACGACTGCTTATATGTTTCACATTAGTACCCACCTTGGAGGCCCTGATATGGGCCGAAAGGCGGGATACATAATTTATGAATAAAAAAGTAATAAAATCAAATTAAAGCCCTTCCTAAGACAGTGAACTGGGGAAATGATTAATGGAAATGAAACTTTGGAAAGACATATCCATTATCTAGGGTTCCCTAGTACCTGCAAATGGTGAGCAGTCACCCAGGAACTCCTGCTGCTGTCGGTGACACTCAGATGTTCAGTGGGCAGAAACAGGCTGGAAGAAAGGGTAGGGAAATGATCTGTTGGACCAAAAGAGGAAGTGATCTGCATCCATTCATGATGACATCACTTCCTGTGCAACACAGAAGTGCTGGCATTATAAGGAAACCATAGAGATTTTGGGGAAGTGTTAGAGCATCCTTCTGGTGTGATACTGTTGCTCCGGCATCACAGCTGAAGTGATGTCATTTCATGGGGACACAAATCACCACTCCCTAAACCCACCATCAACAGCTACTGCGTGTTGCCAAGAGAGACCTTGTGGTTGGAAGATCTGCATGAACTCTGCAGGGAAAACTTCCCTGACAATTACATAACTGCTTAGTTATTACCTTCTCCCTCTGATCTTCTGAAATACTGAGCCAACAGGAAGGTATCAGAAGAAAGACCAGATCCAGAGATTTCCATATACTGCTAACTATAATCCATTTCCATACTGAATTAGTGAAAAAAAATTAAAAATTGGCTATTTTCTGACCATTTTTAAGTCATTCATGTCTACATGTAAATTCCCTACTCATAATACATATTGCTGTCCATACAGACCTTCCATTATGCTTGTGAGGCTGTTCCATGTTCTAATTTAGATGTGTGTACAGGAAACTGTACACTGGCCTGCAGGCCCAAGGCTTGCTGATATGCCTAGGATGTGTCTTTACCTAAGTTGTTGCTAGTTCCTTTGAGTCTCTGGGACTTAAAGATACGCAAGTAAGAGAAAATGATGTCTTTTCCCCTCTATTTTAAAGACTGTTCTTGCTATTTCAGTCACTGCTAACTGCTATAGAAAGAATGAGTAACACATGTAATCTCTTTTTTTACTCTCTCTCCCCCCAAAAAGGGAATGATTGCTTTAAATAGAGGTTAAAAGATCAGTCGGTATGGTTAAGGCCTTTTACAATTTTTCCCGTTACTAAATGTTCTTCCTCATGGGATGAAAAACTATTAGATAACAATAAAGCTCTCCTGATATTTTTGACGCTGACCCTAATCTTATGCCAGTAGTGCACAATGGAGAGAAAAGAAAGCACTGAGTGGCCACCCTACAGTGGGACCATTGTGGTTGGGCTCTTAACAAAATGTTCTCATCTGTTAGCCGCCACGGGATGTTACCAGCTCACAATGGGCAAATCAAAGCACAGTGTTCTTCTTGCAACCAGGCTTCTAATGTGCCAGTTGTTTAATGGGGAATATACTAGAGGGATTGTCATTAAGCTGTCTACCTCAGAGCTCTACAATAACCTGATTTTTGCAATGGAAAATTAAGGCTCATGCTGGATAAATAATAATGAAAAAATCTGAGCAAGAGAACCCACTTGACAACATGCTAAACTAGCTCCACTCTTTTATCTCCTGTATATTTTCTGATGCAAACACTGATGGTGCAGGGAGAACAGAAAAGCACCATTTTAAGGCTGTATCCAAAAGGTTAGCTTCTGTGCTGAGGAAATAGAAGTGCAGACATGGGAGCACCACAGGATAGCTCCCACAGGATAGCTTTTTTTAACTTCATTCTGTGGATACAGGGAGACAATCTTCAATCTGGGACAAAGTCAAGAAAAAAGAGACAGATGTAAAAGTGAAAGAGAATCACAGTTTCTGCCAGTTTGATTTGACGTCTTTCATTTGACATTTGTGTTTGAGGAGGAGGAGTTTGGATTTATACCCCCCCTTCTCTCCTGTAGGAGACTCCAAGGGGCTTACAATCTCCTTGCCCTTCCCCCCTCACAACAAACATCCTATGAGGTAGGTGGGGCTGAGAGAGCTCAGAAGAACTGTGACTGGCCCAAGGTCACCCAGCTGGCATGTGTGGGAGTGCACAGGCTAATCTGAATTCCCCAGATAAGCCTCCACAGCTCAGGCGGCAGAGCTGGGAATCAAACCCGGTTCCTCCAGATTAAATACATGAGCTCTTAACCCCCAAGGCTCTGCTGTGTCAATAGGGTTGACACAATATAGTTGTTGTTTGATTGCCTAGATGGTTTCCCTGCATAGCATTTCTGTGGCAAACCTGAGTGCTCTTTGTGCTCCTCATCACTGCCACTCCGGAACTCTTCTTTGTCCCTCCTATCTAGGGTTGGCGGTTCGGCCCCTCCCCGAACGGCAATTCTGCCGAGATCAGCCAGTTCGGGGAGGGGCGGAGGGCCAAGAAGCCGAGCCCACCTCCTCTGCACTAGCTGGAGATCCTAACGTCTACTCGCTCGATTTCGGCCCCTTCCCCTGCTTTCGCGGCTTCTCCGGAAAGCCAGCTGGGGAAAAATACCTTGCAGCCCCGGCCTGAGCCTGCAGCGCCAGCTGGCGCCTGGCAGCCTAGCCACACTTTGCCTCCATGCTTTCTTCCAATTGGAAGGATTGGCGGCAGCCGGATGCTGGGCGGCGGGCGGGCAGGGGGAGGAAACAGAGAAGCCACCCACCCATCCCGGCAGTGGCGCCAAACCGTTCCTGTAATCCCTCTCTTACTCCCACCGCTTCCTTCCACCTGGAAGGATCCCAGGGCGGGGGGGGGGGGGAGAATCTCCCTGAAGTTCAATGGATCCTTATGAATTCAATCCAAACCAATCATGCATCCCATGCTCTGTGGCACCGCAGTGGTGCAAAAATGTCTGCAATAAAGTAATCACACATCTGATGCCGCAGCGGTCAACAGTGCCTCTAAAACATGGTCAAAAAAAGGCGATCCTCATGATCCTAATGCTTTTTCTACTTGGTCACCCCAAAATCACCACCACATCATGGCACAAATCCTAGACAATACGTCTGCGTGCCACCACATCTGATGCTTCATGGCCCATCAACAGTGCCCCAAAAAACATGGTCAAAAAAGCATGGATCCCTCATGGGATCCTAATGCTTTTTTCACTTGGTCACTCCCAAAAATCACCACCACATCATGGCACAAATCCTTAGACACATGTCTGCACAAAGCAATCAGCACATCCGATGCTTCATGGCCCAACAGTGCCTCCCCAAACATGGTTGTCAAAAGTGCCATGGATCCTTACGGATCCTAATTCTTTTTTTCACTTCGGGTCACCCCAAAAATCACCTACCACATCATGGCACAAAACTTAGGGCCTTTCCCCACTCCCGTCTTCCCCTCTATGCCACGCGCTGCCCTTCAGCTGGGCAAGAGGCATCCCAGGCGACGCTTCCTGCCATCGCCACGCACTCCGCTTCGCTGGGCCCTCAAAGTGCTTATTAAGAAGGGGCTCTTTTCCTTATCTTCACCGTATAAGCCCCGTGGCTACTTGAGGAGAGAAGGGTTCCTCCTCCTCCCACGGGCAGGGGCGGCCACAGCGCGAGCCAGCCTCTCGACAAGCCAAGCCGCTAAATCGCACTCCCCTCAGCGCATCGCATCCCAGGCTTCTTCTGAACGTGGCGCGCTTTGACGCAATTCTGCACAGAGCGTGGGGGGGTCGTGGGGACGCCGGGCGCTGGGTTAAGCCTTAGATGCCGCTGAGAGCAGCGCTGCTGCATAAGGGATGGAAGGGGAGTAGGAAAGGCCTAAGAGCTTAGGATGCTGTGGGATGCCACAGCAGCAGCTTTTCAGGCTGCCAGCTGTCGCCAGCCTCTCAGTGGGGAGTGTCAACCCCGCTTAAAAGCAAATCATACATCCGATGCTTCATGGCCCAACAGTGCCCTAAAAACATGGTCAAAAAAAGCATGGATCCTCACCTGATCCTAATGCTTTTTTCACTTGGTCACCCTGTAAAATCACCACTCACACATCATGGCACAGGTACTTAGGACACATGTCTGCACAAAGCAATCATACATCCAATGCTTCATGGCCCAATAGTGCCCCCAAAACCTGTTTAAAAGCATGGATCCTCATGGATCCTAATGCTTTCTTCACTTGGTCACCCCAAAATCATCACCACATCATGGCACAAGTCCTTGGACTCAATCACACATCATCCCATGCTTCCATGGCCCAATAGTGCCCCAAAAACATGGTCAAAAAAAGCCATGGATCCTCACAGATCCTGTAATCCTAACTTTGGCCCCTCAACCAAACTTGGGGATATGATCAGAAAGGTGTCCTTGAAAGATACTCCTGAAATTTTAGGGTGTCACTAACTTTAAAAAATTTTTTTGTGGAACCTCCATGTGCAATACAAAGCACTCGAAACACACAAATTTTTTTAAAGCTAGTGACACCAAAATTTCAGGGGTACCTCCAGGAGACTCCTCCTGATGATACTCCTCAAGTTTGGTGAAGTTCTTGTTGAAGGGGCCCAAGTTATGCACTCCCAAAGGGGTACTCCTTCCCCATTGTTTCCAAATGGGGAGCCAAGCAGATGGGAGCTTTCATCCCTTTGAGGGGTCCATAACTTTGGCCATCCTCAACCAAACTTCACCGAAACTTGGGGAGTATCATCAGGAGAGTCTCTTCATGATACCCAGGAATTGTAGGTGCAGATAGGTCCAAAAATGAGCCTCCTGCAGGCAACCCCCCCAGAAATTCCTCCCCATTGAGAGACATGGAGCAAATTCACAGAGATAATGAAAGAATCTTGGGTTAACATTTTCTAGGGGTGCCTGCAGGAGGCTCATTTTTGGACCCTATCTGAACCAGAATTTCAGGGTATCATAGAGATACTGTCATTATGGCACACCTCTCAAGTTTGGTGAAGTTTGGTTGAGGGGGGGCAAAGTTATAGACCCTCAAAAGGGGTAGCCCCATCTGCTTAGCTCCCATTGGAAACAATGGGGATAGGGGCACCCACTTTGAGGGTCCATAACTTTTCCCCCCCTCAACCAAACTTCACCAAACTTGAGGAGTATCATCAGGAGAGTCTCCTGGAGGTACCCTGAAATTTTGGTACTGATACCTCTAAAAATGCGCCTCCTGCAGGCCAAAACGCAAAAAAACACCAAAAAAATAAAAACGCATCCGAGAATCTCGGATGCTGCTGTAATTTCGGGTGGATCCGAGCCTGGCAGGCTTGGATCTCGGGAGATCCGACCCCACACATCTGAAATGGGCCCGATCCCGAACCTGGGCCGAATTTTTTTCCAATCTACCAACCCTACGTATCTACTTGATTTATTAACTTCATTTATAGCCCACCTTTCTCACTGAGGCTCAAACAAGGTTTGGTGTGCTGCTCTTTCCCTGGAACAACTTTTTTGGCTTGCCATTAGAGCAGAGGCGTAGCAAGGGGAGAAAGCGCCCAGTGCACCAGTGTGTCCTCCATCCCTATCCTGCGCCCACCCTGCCCCAGAACGCCCCTGCCTTGCCCTCGCCACGCCCCCACAGGGGCACGTGCCCGGTGCGTCACGCCCCTCCCCGACCCCTTGGAGCTATTGCCCTTTCCACACGGGCCAAATATGGCGCCCTGGGGACGGCAAAAACGCCGTCCCCAGGGAGCCGTTCGCACAGGCAGCGCTGCTGAAACGCAGCAGCGCCAACCTGGCTCCCCTCCACCTCCCCCAGAGCGGCATCAGGCCACCTCCAAAAACCTCCCTCCTGGAGGGAGGTTTTTGGAAAACAGCATGTTCCTGCCGGCACGGTGCGAACGGTACCGCCGGGAACACACTGTTTTCCCTGTCCCCCCACTCACCTCATCGTCCTGCGTTGCTCTACTAGACTGCTGAGACACTCCCTCGCTGTCCTCCAACCCCTGCAGGTCGGAGGGCAGCGTGGGCAGGTCTTAGGAGTCCAGCAGGGCGACGCAGGACAATGAGGTGAATGGGGGGGACGGGGAAGAGGCGGCTCCGTGCGGAGCCGCCTCTCCCGCGCCGGCCTCTGCGGGGCCCGCTCGCACGCTCACATGCGAACGGCCTCCACGCCTCCACCGGCAGAATTCCTGCCGGTGCAGGGGCACCCTTTCCGCAGTGCGGAAAGACCTCTGATCTGCAGTGATAGGTAGCTAGAGTTATTTTTGTGTTCTTTTCTGCTTTAATCTCTTCCAACTCCTTTTTTGAGTGGAATACATTGCAAAATGTGCTCTTCTTCTTGCGGACTTTCTAGAGTATTATTGCTATATGCTTCATATAGTGATGACTGCCAATTCTGTAGGTATTATTCTTTTAAATATATTTTGTCTCTGATCTTAGTCTCCCCAGATTCTCAGTATTCCTCCCAAACATGGAGAGGAGTGTTGCCATTTTGACGGCAGATCCCTTTAAGCTGTTTGCCAGTGGCACTGCCCAGACTGGGGTGTTGCCTAAGTAGAGTATTCAAATCAACAGCTCCCTTCACAGAGAAGTGAGAGACAGCAGAAAGATTTTCTTCTTTGCATTCCGGCTACACCACTTTTGGGCCAAATTGGAAAGTGGAGCACAGTTACAGACACGTAAGCATATAGATAGGATCCATGCATCTACAACATGATCTAACCACATTTTTTAACTAGCTGATGTTCTAGTGCAGTCTCCAAAGGCTGCACAGCATACAATGCAATAAAGTAATCTAACATTATTATTATTATTTATTGTTATATTTAATAGACCACCCTATCCCCGAAGGGCTCAGGGCGGTGCACAATAAAACAAACAACAAACATAGTGTAACATAGTGTAACAAGAAACATAGTGTAACAAGAAAAGCAATAGTGTATCAAGAAAAGCAAAACATTTGACCTATTGCAGATTCAAATAAGGAGTATGGCACTTGTGAAAGCTTCTATATTCCTCCTTTGAAAATTCTAGGAGTCTGATAAGCATTGAAGAGTTCAAAAAACAGTTTCAGGTTTTCAAGTGTTTTCACTTTTTGTAGAGCTGGTTCAGAGAGACAAAAAATAGGTTCATGTATGAAATGTGTATCTGTGCCCTTTTGGGTCCCAGTTGTCACATGGAAATAAGTTCCATAGAAGCCAAATGTTTAAACCAGGATGCAACTTGACTTCTTTGCACGGTTCAGGCATGCTCTGATGCTGTCTGTTCTTTTTTCCTTTCAGAAGTGACTCTCAGAAGTGACTTGCACGCCACCCTTTTTACTTCATCTGTGGATATTTTTGTTATCATCAAGGAATTGAAGCACAGCTTTACATTATCACTATAATAATGCATTTTGTTCACCATCTGTTCTAGAATGTTTGGAACATGTTGAAAACTTCCCAAACAATTTGCTTTTTTTATTTGACGAACATAGAGTAGTTCCATTAACATTTCAAGTTGCTGTGGTGAAAAAAGTTCAATTTTTATGCTTTACTGACTCCCTTTGATAAATGGTAAAACATGAAAGTTAGTTCCCATAATACCAGACCCAGCTGTGACTACGTAACCTTCATGGTCTCTAACAACTTGCATCATCTCCCACATATGACTTGAAGTTATTCAGCAAGTGAAACATTTAATCTCATGCTGTTGGATTTCTTTACTGCTATGACTGAGAGATCTGTTACTGAGTATGAGATCAAAATTATTGTTAAGACCATCTGCTTATTAGTTTATGCCAAAAAGGATTTTTTTGATTTTTATAATTGTTCACAAAAAATTATACTGTTACATCCTCCCTACTTCCCCAAATGAGAAGAGATCTGTCCCTGCAGTTACACAGCAACTGTGATAAATGTCTTCAAAGAAAATAAAATTTACCTCAGATTGCTGTTGCAGAGGAAGGAAGGGTTCCTGCCTTCATTCTCATCACTTCCTGCACCACAACCATGCTGGGGGGAATCATTTCCCCAGTTTTGATGCTCCACATGCTAGGATTGCCAGACCAGATATGGGGGGAATACTTGCTTTGGACTTTCTCCTGGCACCATCCAGCTGGTCTTACCAGGCATAAAATGAGGCCTAGGCCTCGATTTCACTGGCAGAATGAGGTTACTTCTGGAAGTGATATCATGATGTTTCTGACAACGAGGGATATGCTCTGGTATTTGGGCAAAACTCTATGATAAAAGCTGCTCATACCATGCAGTTTTTCCCTAAATATCAGAACATCTTCCTCATCGTTGGTAGTGTGATGGTGTAACTTCTGGAAGTGATGTCATCGCATCAACAACATCAGTGCCTATGTCTTCTTTGAAGCCTGGTATGACTCCCAAAACCAAATTCTTTAATAATCCAAATGCCTAGTGTGGCCCTGTGTTTTCATAATATTGTATTTGGCTGCACCAACACATCATTTCACTACCTTTGCACAGAACTTCTGAAAAAATGTTAATTCTTGAAAACAAAATTGTTGGGGCCCCTGAATATATATATTTTTTTTTCAGGGGCCCCAACAATTTTGTTTTCAAGAATTAACATTTTTATATATATATATATATAACCGAATATATATATATTCGGTTTATAGACCGCCCTCCCCCTAAGGGCTCAGGGCGGTGAACAACATAAGTAGAGCACAATATAACAAATCAAGTTAAAATTCAATAAGTTAAATAATACAGGCTCTAAAAGATAAAATATAAACCTTCCCCATTAAAATGCAGCATTAAAATTAGTATTAGTACATGATGGCATCCACTATTAACTCCTCAACCCCAAGGGGTGGTAGGATTCAATGATGTTATCAGAGTGAGGGGGGGGAACGAGTGAGGGAGGGAGGGCTCCTCATCAACGGCTGGTCTCCCCGAAGACCCGGCCGTAAACAGTTCAGTCTTACAGGCCCTGCGGAACTCAGCAAGGTCCCGCAGGGCCCGGACAGGTGGTGGTAGAGCGTTCCAGCAGGCCGGGGCAAGAGCTGTGAAGGCTCTGGCCCTGGTAGAGAGGCTACAGCCACGTGATCATTGAGGGCCAGGGATCACCAGTAAATTGGCCTCTGCTGAGCCGCGAGAGGCCGGTTTGGGACATATGGGGTAAGACGGGTCCCAAGCTTGGAATACGAGGAGGTCCCAGGCCGCCGCGAAGGCCTTAAAGGTTACCAACACCAACACCTTGAAAGTGATTTGGTATTCCACTGGGTAAACGCCAGTGCAGCGCGGCTGAGCACAGGTGTAATGTGCGTTCCTCGCATGGCACTTCCTGTAAGCATACCAGCCGGCTGCATTCTGGACCATTTTTAATCTCCGAATCAAAGGCGCAAGGGAAGGCCCGCGATAGAGCAAGTTGCAATTAAGTCTAAATTCTGGAGGTGACCGTCAAGCATGGACCACAGTGGCCAGGTCAGCTTGAGAGAGGAAGGGGCCAGCTGTCGGGCCTCGACGAAGATGGTAAATGCGACCCGGGTTATATGGGCCACCTGGGTCTCCATTGAAAGAGACGAATCCAGGTGGACCCCCAGGTCGCGGACAGAGGGGACTGGTGCCAATACAGTCCCCTCCCACACCGGCGGCTGGAAATCCCCCCTCCCCCTCATGGCCCAGCCAAAGGGTCTCCGTCTTTGCTGGATTCAGTTTCAACCTGCTCTGTTTCAACCAACCAGCCACGGCCTCTAAACAATGCTGGAGAACTGCAGGGGCGGTGGCCACTCCCCTCTCCATCAACAGAATGAGCTGCGTGTCATCGGCATACTGATGACACGTCAGCCCAAAGCTCCGCACCAACTGAGCAAGGGGTCGCATATAGATGTTAAATAATAGTGGGGACAACAGCGCTCCCTGAGGTACACCACAATGAAGTGAGCACCTCCGGGAAGCTTGGTCCCCACACCACACTTGCTGAGTCCAGTCCCGGAGGAACGAGGCAATCCATTTAAGGACAGTGCCCCGTACCCCGGAAGCTGCTAGGCGGTGGGTCAAAAGGTCGTGATCGACCACGTCAAACGCTGCGGTCAGATCCAATAAGACCAACAGCGCCAATCCGCCTCGGTCAAGTTGTAAGCGGAGCTGATCTGTGACGGCGACGAGAACAGTCTCCGTCCCATGCCCAGCACGGAAATCGGACTGAAAGGGATCAAAAGCCGATGTGTCCTCCAGGAAACCCCGAAGCTGCTCCAACACCACTCTCTCAATTACCTTCCCCAGAAACGAAAGATTCGAGACGGGGCGGTAATTGGCCAGATCACCCGGATCTAACGATGGTCTTTTCAAGAGTGGGTGGACCACTGCCTCCTTCAACCCACCAGGAAAAACTCCTTGCTCAAGGGAGTTCACAAGCCTTTATTGGCATAAAATAAACAAGCTCAAGGGAGTTATTGATGATACTCAACAGGTGGGGTCGTAACTCCGCCTGGCACGCTTTAATAAGCCAGGAGGGGCACGGATCCAGAGGGCAGGTAGTAGGTCTAACAGCAGCTAGGGCCCTGTCAACAGCGGCTTCCGAGAGCAGGGAGAACTGGGTCAAACAAGGGCCAGAAGACGGCAAGGGTGCCTCCAGTTCGCATATTGTCTCTAAGGTGGCAGGGAGGTCCTGGCGGAGTAAGATGACTTTATCTGCAAAAGCTCATAAATGCCTCTACAGCTAAGAGCCACACTGACAATTTGTAGACCCCTCAGACAGTGAGGTCAAAGACCGAATAATACGGAACAATTGTGATGGGAGAGGGCTAGCAGACGTGAGGGAGGAGGAGAAAAACACTCTTTTTGCCTCCTTCGTCGCCATCTCATGGGCCTCATAAATCGTCTCTATAAGATGCTCCTCGCGGTTAAGCTCAAGTCACGAAAGCTTTCCTCCACACTCGCTCTAAAGGTCATCTAAGTTCCTGCTCTTGATAATGGCGTGAGGGGCTCCCTCAGTATACCAAGGAGCCAGCCGCGAGCGGGGGCGTAGAGGATGCCGGGGAGCAACTTCCTCGATGGCATCGGAAAGGCGGGAATTCCAGTCTTCCACTAGCTCATCGAGGGTGCCGGTGGGTTCAGAGTCCCGCAGAGCATTCAAGAATCCAACAGGATCCATAATATCTCTGGAACTGGCAAGTCTTACCCTGGCTCGGCTGACTGTATATAGTTAATTGGTTAATATAGTTAATTGGTGTATAGTAGCAAGGAAAACTGCTCCAAGGGGCCAAAGACCTCCTTGCTTTGTGTCACAAGATGGAAACTCAGACCTTCAGGCCTGTAGCACTGAGAGCCTTCCTACATTACTCTTCTGATAAGATGGTTCTGTAGTGGATTTGAGGAAAGTGAGGGGGCGATATGGCAAGATTTTTTTCCCCTACTGTTGCTGAAACACAATGACAATAATGTTTTCAGAATTAGTTAAGTATTAAGGAACTGTACTGCAGTGCTTAAATGTTTTCAGCATAATTGTACAAAACCAGAACTAGTTGGTTCTATCTAGCACTGTCTTTGACTTTGTGTACTGTTGGCCATCCTGCTAGCCCAGTGGGTAGAAATACCAGGTACCTCCTGGCAACTTGCAGGAGTGGGGTGGGGAAACTTACCGGCAGTAAATGGAGGCTTTCCTGGTGTGCACTGGGAGTGATGCCATCATATCACTGATGACTTCAGGGATGGTCTGACATTTGAGCAAAACTCCATGGTAGGAGCTGATTTTACTATAGAATTCTGCCCAAGTAGCAGAGCGTCCTTGTGGTTCTCATTGTCCTTTCTGCACAACACAAATAAAATATCTTGCAGACATTTTAAAAAGAACCATTTTGGCTTTTTTTGTCTGCATAGCACAGGAAATGAAGTGTTGGCAGGGAAAGCAGTTCTTTTTCCTGCCTCTGCCTCAGCTTACTTTCAGTTTCCAGTAAGCAGCTCACACCCGCCATTTTCTGCCCTCTTCAGAAGGCTTCAAAAAAATCCTTAGATCCACTACAGCATTTGGACTACAGGCTCAGACTCTTTTTTGGCATCCATCAAAAGCCTCATGCTCTGACATTTATTCCTATAATTGGAACAGAAACAGGAGCTCGTTTATGGGAATTATGGGACCATCGTTTTCTACAGCCAGCAGACATGGTCCCATAATTCCCCTTCCTGCAACATTCTTAAGCCATGTTCCCATATTATTCTTTATATCCTAATAGAGATTATGATTTCTATGAGCAATTTCTAATGAACCAGGTTAAAGAACTTTAGTGTAATATGTTCTGCAAAATTAGGCAAAAAAAAGTTTACACAGCTCTGTTAATTAAGTAATAACTCTTGTAATAAATTATGAGCTGTCCATTGATTCAAGCATCTTGGTTCAGTTAACACTTACGCAACGGACCACCACACCTTCCTCAAATCGTCAAGGCAGGGAAACTGCTCACTCTCCAGGCCTGTAAGATTTTTCCCACTTTTTTCACCTAAAGAACTGAGCTGCTTCAGATTTGTTTTGAATTTTTTAAATGTATTTTACATGAAAACAACACATACAAAAAAAGAAAAAAGAAAGAAAATAAAAAAAACCAAATCTAATCATAACAAAACTACATACATATATGGTGACTTCCAACTACCTCATGGATGCCTACGCAAATCTAGTTTTGTTCTTACAGCTGGTATCAGCATTTCCTCCGCTGTTAGTCCTTATACAACTATTTTAGTCCAATCCACTGTTTTCATTTGAATCTCAAATCCTGCCATTATTTCTCTATTTGTATATGTTTTCAGTGGGTAGTCCACAAAGGGTTTCCAATCTTTAAGGAAACTGTCTTTTTTATAAACACCGCCAGCCTTGCCATCTCTGCATATTTTGTGACTTTTGGAATTTTATTGTCCCTCCATTGGTATGCATATAAAATCCTTGCTGCAGTTGTCATGTACATGAGAAGTGGTTCTGGTGGGTTTTCTGGGCTGTGTGGCCGTGGGAAGTCTGTTACACGCGGAGGGAAGTCTGTTACACACTGTGATACACCTCTGAAGATGCCAGCCACAGATGCAGGCGAAACGTTTAGATTACTTTCAGACTCAGTCATCTGTGTGACGAAACCTATATTTTTGTTGTCTGCTTTGAGTGTCTCTAGTAACTGATAAGAATGGAACCAGTTTCTAGCCACATCTTTTAATTCCTCCAATGGTTGAAGCTCCCATTTCTCATCCTGGCACATCAACAATTATCTCTAAGTAAGCCATTTCTCCTGCATGTTCACTTCTTTTCTTGAAAATGCTTCAATTGGGGATAATCATAAGAGAGTTACACTCGCAATAAACCTTTTGTACCTCAACCATACATAGAGCAGACTCCTTGTAACATAATTATTTGAATTTTATGTGAATCTTTCCTTTTTCATGCCACAGATAACCATGCCATCCAAATCTTCTGTCAAGCCCCTCCAAGTCCAACAGTCTAGCATTTTTTAGCATCACGCACTCTCTAATTCAGACCAATGCAGTTGCTTTAAAATACAATTTCAGATTTGGCAATGCTAAACATCCTATCTCTTTTGCATCTTGCAAACTTTTATATTTTATTATTGGTTTCTTGAATTATAATTTGATAACCATAAACACCCCTTCCCCTAATCTGGAAATGTCAGATTTTGTCATTATGCCAGACTTTGAAGTCAAGATCTGTCATTCCTAAAAGCTAACAGAGACATTTTACATTCCAAATATCAAAGAGCATTCAAAATAGTGTTTTGGATTGTTGATTAGTAGCTTTAATAATCTAGGCATTATTTTTTAATGATCCTGGCCTTTTTAAACTCCAAGCAACAGTTCTAGCTGAACCACATAAAAATAAAAGACTGTTTCATGCCCCTGGTTTAAATGAAAAAGAAGTCTCTTAAGATAACAATTTAAATGACCAACACAAATAGCTACAAGTTTTAGCAATTGAAAGGTATAAAAATGGAAGGATAGAATGGAAGAGGTGAATTCAATCTGCGATTATTCTGATTTGCTAAGGGCTGAAGTACAATGCATTCCAGTAGACAGGACTGCAATCACGAATTGTAACTCATGCTTCAGTTAACAGTTTCCTGTAATTTAACTTCTTAAGTAAAGTCAGTAATTATGATCTAGAAAAATTACATGTCCATCAAAATGGAATCGTACCATAGAATTTTACAGTCACTTTGTATAAAAGGCTCGGACTAACAGCAGGCTTTTAAAAGGCCCACAATCCAAGAATACCATATCACACAAAAACTATCTGCAGTAGTTTTTTTATAGGAGGAAACTGAAGCCAGTGGCCTAAGGATGCTTTGAAAGGCACTGGAGATGACCTAAAACATACATTTCCAACATTTTCCAAACTAGGTATTACTTTTTAGTTGGTTCTCACAACAGAATTTCATAACTTTAATCTTGCATTTCAAATGAAATGTGCAGAAGTAGTTTTGTAAACATTTTAAATAGAGACTATTTCAAAATTAATTTTACCATGGCTTGGATCCTGCATAAAATCTTCAATAATGGATTTATTTTAGCAGAGCTTGACTTCCTTGCCTCCTGCTCCTCCTACAGCAGAGGCGGGGCTACCAAGGGGTGTGTGCCATGCATCAGGCTCACGGTTTTGGGTCACGTGGGGGGTGCAAAATCCCCCTTCCCCTTCCCCAGGACCCTCCCCCTTCCCTCTGCAATGCCCCCTTAGTTCCTTTTCTTTTCCTAGAACTTTTTCAAGCTTAAAAAAAGGCCTATTCACAGTACAGGCTAAAAACGGCCAGAGGAACTACAGTTTAGTATAGTTCCCATCAGGCCATTTTTAAGCCTGAACTGTGAATAGGCCTTTTTTTCAACCTGAAAAAAGTTCTAGGAAAAGAACTAAGGTAAGTGTGGGAAGGGGGGAAGGGTGGGGTGCTGCGGGAGGGCACCGTGGGGGACCATGGGGGCGGAAAATATAGACTGTGCACCGGGTGCAGTTTGGCCCAGCTACACCTCTGTCCTACAGCCTGAAATATTCCCCCAAATGCTGTTCTTGGGGGACACAGGACCCCCAGATAGGGCTGCCAGGCCTCCTGCTATGGTGGAAGACCTTTGCTGGCATCCCTCTGCAGCAGCAGGGGAAAAAAACACACAGTGACATTTCTTATGTCACCATATCACTTCGGAGGAAAACCAGGAAGTGATGTAGGGCAGCTTTAGGAATTATGGAATTCTTAAGGTTTTTTTCCTCAGAAGAGGCAAAGCAATGTCCCTGGATGTCACACTTCTCCCCCATATCCCTGCTGTCAACCCTCCTGCTGGTTGCCAGGCTCAGCCTGGCAACCATACCCCCAGGAACTTCATAAGCAGTGAGTTGGAGGTCTGTCAACAAAACAGGTAACTAGCAAAATCAACATCAGAAAAAATAATTCTAGCTCTAGTCTGGTGATTCTTAGCTGGCACTAAAGACAATTTACAATTTTGTTAAGCAAACCCACAATTCTTTATTATTGTGCAATGTTATATTTCCTGGCTCTTACTTTTTGGTATTAAGTGGTACATTTTTCAAAGTGAGTTGTGTGTCAATTAATCAGCACATATATGCATCCTATTATCATATAAGTTGCATGTAAGATCTGTACAATATGTTTGCACTATACACACACACCCAAACTACCAACAACAAAATATAAAGCTAAAGCCATTAAGAAATCAATTGAATTGATTCAAATCAATCAATCATACTAATTTAAAAACAGTGCTCCCTAAACTCTACCAGCATGTTAGGTGCCCTACGAGAGGATCCAATACATTGGATAAAGTGTATACCAACATTAAGGATGCCTACAAGGTGATACAATTACCACACTTGGGTCAGTCAGACCATTTGTCACTGTTTCTAGCACCAGCATATATTCCACTTGGGAGGCGGGTGTTGCCTGTAATAAAGACTGTGAAATCCTGGCCTGATGATGCCTCCGAACTACTTCAAGATTGTTTTGAGACAACAAATTGGGATGTTTCTACCACCCAGATCTGAAGAGTATACCACTGCTGTTCTGAGTTATATCTACTGCACAGACACACTCTATTGTGGATGTTTATCCGATTTACTCCAACCATAAACCCTGGATGACAACGGAGGTTCATGACTTTGCATGACAGGAATATTGCTTTCTGATCTGGTGATGAGGCAAATACAGTGCATGCAGAGCCAGTCTCAAGAGAGGTATTAGGACAAGCCAAGATGAGTTATAAGAGAAAAATTGAGGATTATTTTAATAATAACAACATGAGGCAGGTGGCAGGATTCAACAAATCACCAATCATAAACCAACCAATGACATTCTGTAGATGGGGATTCTTTCTTCTCTGGCAGAGCAGCTAACCACTTTTTTTTTGCCCGCTTTGAAACAGGTTTATCAGGAAGGAGATGACACACAGCCACTAGGTGATTGCAGCTCACACCACCGTGGAGGAACATGAGGTGAGGCAAGTTTTGAGGGCTGTGAATCCAAGGAAGGCTGCTGGACCGGTGGTATTCCCGGTCGGGTGTTAAAGGAATGTGCTAACCAACTGGCTGGTGTTTTTACTGGGATCTTTGATCTATCTCTATCCCAGTCCACCATCCCATCTTGTTTGAAAGCTTCCACCATTGTTCCACTACCAAAGAGATTTCCTGCTGACAATCTTCAGATTATAGACCAAAGTGGGTACCTACCCCATCATCATGAAGTGTTTGCAACTGGTCCATAGGCATATTAGTTCTTGCCTTTCCAGATACATTTGATAAACATCAGTTCTGACATCGGACTAATAGATCTACTTGAGGACGCATTGCCATTAGCCTGTTAATCGCTTTGACGCATCTGGAACATCAGGAATTAGTTATGTGCTAATGCTTTTATGGACTTTAGTTCTGCATTTAATTGGCTAATCTCGCCACAAAGACTGGTACTGAAACTCGTGATCTGACTTCACATTCAATCTGTTTGTGGATTAGGACTTTGTCTGGACGCTCCCAGAGGGTTAATTGGGAACTGGGTTTCTGCTTACTCTAATATGGGAACGCTTCACAGGGCTGTGTGTTGAGTCCTTTACTGTTCACCCTTTATACATATGGCTGTACTCCTGTCTATCATAGTAGTACCATTATCAAATTTGCTGATGACACAACGTAGGGCTCGTATCTCTGAGGGGATGAGTCTGCCCATTGGAATGAAGTGGACCCGACTGCTCTCTCATGCAGGGAAAATAACCTGGTTCTAACACTAACAAGACAAAGGATTACAGTGGACTATAGAAGGAATAGCCTTAGAACGCCCTGACTATAAATGGAGATCAAGGAGCTGGCAGGTCAGTTTTAAATTTCTGGCTGCTATGATTAAAGAGGACTTGACTTGGGGCGCATAGACTGTCAAGGTGGTTAAGAAAGCCCAGCAAAGACTGTACTTTCTGAGACTTTTAAGGAAGCACAACTAGATGCGGTTCCCTGCGCCCTTACCACAAAGGCAGAGAGTGTCTTAACCTACTGCATCTGTGTGCATGGCTCTCCAGCTGCACAGTGGGCTACCAGGAAGGCCCAAAGGGTGATCACTACTGCACAAAGGATTATCGGCTGCCCTTCCCTCCTCTTGAAGAATCTATAATCCCCGGCTTCCAAATAAAGCCCAAAATATTCTGAGGGACCCGTCTCATCCAGCACACTCTCTTTTCAAACTGTTACCATCTGGCAGACGATACAGGGCTCTCAGAACTAGGACAAAGAGGCTTAGAGACAGCTTCTACTCTAGAGCTGTGGCTATGCTAAACTCCGCTGCTTCATATTGATGTATTTGGGGCTGTGTAGGGATGGGTGGAGGAAGGGGAAGTGAGGATGATGTATGAGTCTGAAATTGTGTGCATCGAGGAATGCTGCTGTAAATTTCGTTGTGCGTGCACAATGACAATAAAATGCTTATGCTTATGCTAAAATGAAAATGAATATAGGAAGAAATGAAATGAAATAGGGAACATTTACTCGTACATGGCACCCAAAGGGAATATTTAACCTTAAGCTTAAAGTTATTGGAAAATGTATGATCTAAAGCAGTGGTTCTCAACCTGGGGGTTGAGACCCCTTTGGGGGTCGAACAACCCTTTCACAGGGGTCGCCTAAGACTCTCTGCATCAGTGTTCTCCATCTGTAAAATGGATAAATGTTAGGGTTGGGGGGTCACCACAACATGAGGAACTATATTAAAGGGTTGCGGTATTAGGAAGGTTGAGAACCACTGATCTAAAGACACCATTGTAGAAATATATTTTCTGTGTGACGCTTATTCTCAATTTGCAAAGAGGCATCCATGTGAAAGAGTAATGTCATATTTATTTTTAGTACCTTGATCCTATAAGTCCTTTTAGTAACCATATCAGAGATAAGCAAGCCTTCATCTACTCGCATTAGGGCTGTTAACAGAATTTCTATAACTGCATGAGGGTCCATTTATACATTACAAAGTCCTTGAGTTTGTTGGTGAACAACATGAAGACTGTGTAATGTCAATGGGAGTTTTGTGCCTCCCAGAAATGAATTGGCTGTTTTCTGTTGGTAACCAAAGCTCACAGGGATAAGTGACCATAGCCTATGTCAGTGGTGGTGAACCTTTGCCACTCCAGATGTTATGGACTACAATTCCCATCAGCCCCTGCCAGCATTGCCAATTGGCCATGCTGGCAGGGGCTGATGGAAATTGAAGTCCATAACTTCAAAGTGCCAAAGGTTCGCCACCACAGGCCAATGTATTTGAATCCTCCATCCAGGCCACAGAGTTGTTGTTGGCTCCATTGTAAAATTTAGGTAGACCATGGAGCCAACAGTGGCTCTGTGGGGAGGTTTGAATATGTGAAAACAGCATGGGTGGAGACTTTTCTCACAGCATGTTGCAGCTGCAAATAGAAATGAACCAATATGCAATCGGGAGGCACAAAAGTCCCATTGTGTATGTGATACAAAGTCCTTGTGTTGTTCCCCAAGTAACATGAGGACTTTTTAATTTGTAGAGGGAGCCTCAGGGCAACATATGTGAAAGAAGAAGGCTTCTCACAATCAGGAGAATTCTTGTACACTTTTTCAAAATAAAAATATAAGAAATTTGGGTATTAGTTAATTAGGTGCCTAATAGGAGCAGCAGTGGCATAGTGGTTAAGAGCAGGTGCACTCTAATCTGGAGGAACCGGATTTGATTTCCCACTCTGCCGCTTGAGCTGTGGAGGCTTATCTGGGGAATTGATATTAGCCTGTGCACTCCAACACATGCCAGCTGGGTGACCTTGGGCTAGTCACAGTTCTTCTCAGCTCTCTCAGCCCCACCTACTTCACAGGGTGTTTGTTGTGAGTGAGAAGGAAAGGAGTTTGTAAGCCCCTTTGAGACTCCTATAGGAGAGAAAGGGGGGATATAAATCCAACTCTTCTTCTTCTAATGCTTGACCTACATCAATTAGTGTGAATTGCTGCTAATATGTAGCCTCTCACAGCTACCAGCATTTTGGTCAAACTTGGCCTGACTCCTTCTTCAGCCAGCATTTCTACTGACTTTATCATTACCTGCACAGACCTGGCCTGGCAACCAATGGGGAAACAGGGACAGGTCAGGTGGCAGTTGCCTGACAACATGAAAACTTCTGGGAAAACTAGTAAGTAACATTACACCTCTGTAGGAATTGGTAAAAACTCAGCGATAAAACTATAGAGTTTTTCACAATTCTTAGACAAGGCCGATGTAGCTTCTAGGCAAAATCATGGACCAATGACCCTTTTTTTTTTAGATATTTTTCCATGGGAGGGACTAGCAACTCTAGGTACTTCTGGCATCTCAGGGATTCACCTTGAACTTGGCCACTGGCTGTGCAAGTTGCAGGGGTGGGGGTTATAGTCTTAAACCATGTTGGTTGCCTTCTTCTGCACAACAGTTCCAGCAGTGCTCACATTGCTGTGGATGCTTAGGTGGCAGTCTGGGCCTGGGTGCCAAGCAAAATGGTCTGGTGTGCTAAGCTTGTTGGTGGAAGGGATATTGCCTGGTATGCACTCTGTCTCTTTCAGATGTTATGCGGATTCATATTCTCAGTCAGCCCCTGCCAGCATGGCCAATTGGCCATGCTGGCAGGGGCTGGTGGGAAATGTAGTCCATAACATCTGGAGTGCCAAAGGTTCGCCACCACTGGATGTGCTGAATGTTGCCTACGCTTGCTTTATCAGTGCATGTTATTCCTTCCAAAACTAGTTGTGGCCTAACCAGTAAAAAAACCATGCCTACTTGCCAAGACATTGTGGAGCAGGAAGAAAAAAAGGCCCCTTTCCAGGCCAATTTGAATAAGACCCCCCACCCCAAAATCTTGCTTGGCTTCTCAAAAGCAATCAGCTACCCCACATTATCCACAGTGAGGGAGAGTGAGACAAATGAAAGCAAAAGACCCATTTTTATAACCTAGCAAGATGAGAAACATGTTAATTGAGGTGATGGAAATTGGCACTGGTTTATTGATTTAAAGGCATTCAAGATCTGTAAACTGTATCAGGTGGTTCTTATGCTCTCTCAAGTTATACAGCTATCAGAAACAAAAAACAAACTTGCATTTCCCTGAAGTTTTCTCTGTGTTTTCCTGACCTTTTCTCTTGTTCAGAGTAGAGTAATTTTTGATTCTTTAGATCTTCTCTATCTTTCTACTAAGCAGATGCCTACCTGCTTCTCTCAGAAACAAGTGTTTCTATTATACAAGTATATCTGTTATACTGGGAGATAGTAAAGAGGGCATGTTTTATCACTCCTGGAGGTTCATTGTTCGTTAGAGAGGACAAAGATCCCAAAGATGTGCCTGATGTGAACATACAGTTTCTAAAGTCCAGATAAAACCCACCTAAAGAAGGGTCCAGCTGAGTTATCACCTCAGGGACCCTTGTAACATGTACAGGACATGTAATTGTATACAATCTGACCCATAATAGGCCTATAGGGTAATTGTTTGTTGCAGGCAGGGGTGTAGCTACAGAGAATAGCACCTGGGGCAAACACTGAAATTGTGCCCCCCCCCATCAGGCTGGACTCCATTGACCCAGAATGGCCTCCACAGTGGGGCAGTGGAGCCCAGGCAGGGAGGACGGTTGAGCAACCCTAGTTGTGTTACAAGAGAAGGAAGAAAGGAAGAAAGGAAGAAAGGAAGAAAGTCACTCACTGTAGGAAGAGTTGAGTGGCCAACTGGTGACTGCTTTAAGGTATACTTCTCATCCAGAAGCTCTGATACCATGTTTCCCCAAAAATAAGACGGTCTTAAATTAATTTTTGCTCCAAAAGATGCATTAGGTTAGGGCTTATTTTCAGGCGATGGCTTATTTTTTTCCCCATGACTTTGCACCCCCCACCCCATGACCAGATCAGCTGTGTCGGCGAATCTGTAACTAGAGCTAATTTTTGGAGTAGGGCTTATATTTTAAGCATCGTCCAACCCCCCCCCCCCCAAATGATGCTAGGGCTTATTTTCAAGGTAGGTCTTATTTTCAGGGAAACAGGGTAGGTAAAACTACTGTTTCTTTCTGCATTTTTGAATTTCTGCATCTTTTGAATTTCTGTTGGTTGCAAGGGGAAATGTTAGAACACCTTGCAACACAAAATCCTGCAGCTTTTGAGGAAGAGCCTGATCCTCTCTTCTATGGCAAAGCTGCATCTGTGGCTCATTCCGCACATGCAGAATAATGCACTTTCAAACTGCTTTCAGTGCTCTTTGAAGCTGTGCGGAATGGCAAAAACCACTTGCAAACAGTTGTGAAAGTGGTTTGAAAACTCACAGCAGTTCTGTTTTGGAGTAGTATTATCCTGTGGAATTACATTCTTCAGGTCCCCTTCAAAGTTGGACAGGGCCAAAAAGTCTTTTTAAATGTATTTCTCCACAGTGAACGTTACTAAATGAACTTGATACAAAATGATTTCAATGACCCCTTTGCAGACAGTCACATTTGCAGTTTGTGTACGGAAAGATTCTTAATACTCCTTAAAGCTCTCTGAGAAAGGAAAATCTGATCATTCTCATTGAAATCTAGATTGCTAAATGGTAGTATTTTAATGCCAAACTACACTGGCCTGGGAAATGCATAGGGACATTATCACAAACTGCTTGTTAAAAGGTTTTTTAAATGGCACAGGTTCAAAGGATGATTCCTGTGCAGCTTGGAAAGCTGCTGTTCCAAGACCGCAAGGCCAATGCTTATCTGGGCATCTGGACCTTCTTTCATAGTCCATTGGATCCAGGTATGATGGAGAATTGGCATCTTGGCTAGAGACATAATGAAAAATAATTAGTGCATCAAAGACATTGTTGCCTTTCCTTAACTTGAATTTATTCTTTTTCTACTTGTAAGTTAGTTTTATTTGATAAAAATATCCACAAGGCCTATGCAGTTCAACAGTATTGGTTAATTCAAAAGCAGCGTAAAAGACAATTGAGATCAGTCTTTTTTGTACATTGCATTCAATAAGGGTGCACAGGAATGAGGGAAAGAATAGATAATTTTCAGTCCATTCAGGGAAAAGAGATATTCCCTTCTTCTCTGAGAGTAATTGTAAGGCCAGAATGAGTTATTTTGCCAGTCACTTCTCTCTTTTCACACCTGTTTGCATGATTAGCACCTGGACTGAGCAGGTAAATATAAACTGGCTATTTCATACTGCTAATTCAAATTCTTACGTTGCAACTAACTGCATATCACCTTTGAAATAGTTGCTTAAACTTGCTAGTGCAGTATGTGGGAATCAGTATGCTGAATGTAAAGATCATATTCTGTTGATGGAAAGAACTTCTTTCATCAGAAGAGGGGGGGGGTCTCTAATCCTATCCTTCCACTGCATTTTTGTTCCCTTATGCTTTTGTGGAGAATCCCGTTTGCAAGACCAGTATGGGCAGTGGGGGAGCTTAGTTGTTTGGAAGCAAGAGAAGAGAGGTGGGAAAGTTCCAGTACATCAGTAATACTTTGTATTAATAGCTTATATCATATACCTTGGGAAAGATTTGGCATCAAAAACAAATTATAAACATGCCATACTTTTTATTGATTGATTGATTGATTGATTGATTGTTATATTTATAAACCACACTCCCCCGAAGGGCTCAGGGCGGTGTACAGATAAATAGGTAGAGCACATTAAAATCGGTAAAACCAAATTCAGATAAACATTAAATAATGGCTCTATATTATTAAAACCAAACCCATTAAAATGCAGCGTTCTAACAGCAAATATATCAATGGCCTCCATCTA
Organism: Sphaerodactylus townsendi; assembly: GCF_021028975.2. NCBI lineage: Eukaryota > Metazoa > Chordata > Lepidosauria > Squamata > Sphaerodactylidae > Sphaerodactylus > Sphaerodactylus townsendi. The sequence continues at coordinate 152,829,465 of NC_059425.1, read as the reverse complement.
CTAAATCCCCTTGGAGGAAGAAGGAAGGGGAAAGGACGGCATGGTCCTTTCCAACACAATGCTAAGTGAAAATCACACAACTGAATGATAGTGCAGAACTTGGGAACCAAAAACAAAGTTCTTGATATTTTTTGGTGTTCGTATTATTTGATGGAGAAAGGACAAGATAAATGCACTCTCTTTAGTGATTTGAGGTTTAAATAAAATAAAGTCCCTTATGACTTACTTGACAAGAAACGATTTGAGAAGAAATATAATGTGAATTTATGCATTATTGTAAGGAAATGTGGATAATAAGAAAAATAAAACCAAAGAAATAGTTGACATGAAGTGAGCATTTTGTAGAGATCTGTTTAGTCATGGCTTAAGAAAAACAGTGGACTGATCAACCAATATAACCATTTTTTCATTTTTATAAGGATGTGCTTCTTTTCTTTGAACTTTTAAGGCATACAACAAACATCACGTTAGTATCAGAAAGGCCACTTGAAGAGAAGGATCCATCTTTTATCATAATTGTCAACAGGATGTTTTAGAGGATACAGCTTGTGATTAACAAAACAATCCAAGCCAAGTTTTCACAGGTGCTTTGTCTGCACTGGCATTTGAACAAATAATTAACTACTAGGGCATGGAGGCAGCTGGAAGGCTTATTGACCATTCACAGCATGATAGCCTGCCTCATCTCTAGACACATAAAGCATTTTGTGGTGACAAATTGGACATGTGAATCTTTTTTATGCCTGGGTAGGCCACAGCAAAACCCTTCTTATCCATAGTGACAAACTACTGGTAAGACTTCTCTTTAAATAGAGAAGATGAACCAGAGGAGAACACAGAACAGAGATGTATGCAAAGTTACTTCAGACAAAGCCCATCTATAGCAATCAATTTTATCTGGAGTAACTGCACAGCATTTCGTTTTAGACTACTTGTTTTATAAATATGTTCAGCAGAGAGAAGCAAAAGAAAGACGTGTGGGTTCAAAATGACAAAATGGCAAACTCATGAAATCAAGAGGCATAGAAAACAATACACATTTATAGGCACAGTAGGGTATATTCCACACTCCTTTCATGTGTCTTTTTCATTTAGAAAAAAAGGCAAATTAAGGCAAGGTGGAGGCAGTAGGTTGAGAACTGAAAAGATAAAGAACTTGCTCACATAATTAATTAATTAATGCTATATATTGCTACAATACGGATAATTGTCATCCACAGATGCATTTAAAGGGAAATCTAAAGTTAATTATGTATTTATTGGATTTACTTGAAAGGAAAGGGATCTTGAGTATAAGACAACCCCCTGGAAAAAGTTATACACCAATTCTTTTGTTTTTACTAGACATAAATGTAACTTGTATGTCAATGTAAAATGACTTCTTTTTCTTTGCATATGTGGGGAAAAAACTAGTTTTGAATCAGAGTAAATATTGTACATGTGTAATTCTGAACCTGACCCTCAAGGAAGTCTGAGGTCTGCAGAAAAGTCTTAAATAAAAGAAGAGGTTGTAAAAGAAAATTTAAAATGTTTTAAAACTCCAAGATCTCATGATATTTTATCAGGAGATCTTGGAAACTATTTTGGATTGCAAAGGCAACTCTGGCAATCTGAAATGGCTGCTGCAGCTTCATCTTGAAACTGGAGGTGAGTTGGAAAATGAAGAAATAGGTAGGAAAGAAGAAGATAAGGGTCAGTAGGCAGGATAAAGCAAAGATATAGTGGAAGGAGAGAGAAAAGAAAAATTGAGCAAAGGGGGAAATGAGGGCTGGAATAAGGCCAGGAAGCAGGAAAAAGAAAGGAATTGTAAGAGATAAGTTAATGATGATTTTGAGTTACTTTTGTCAATCCTTAAAAAACATGGCTTACGTGGCTTTTATATTTTCAATTTTGTTTTAGACTAATATAGCCGCCTGAAATTTGTACTGTACCATGTTAGGTACCTTGGTATATTCCAGAAAGTCAACCAAACTAATACATTGGCTTGCTTTCCTATCACCCAAATATAGGAGACTGCATTAACCCACTGACCCTATAGATAAGGACATTCTATTTTCTGTTATTTTCACTTGGACCCCAACAGCACAGTTCACCAGTAACTAATGTGGTAGCTGTATCAAATTGAAGGAAGAGTTCACATAATGGAAGTGGTTGGAGTCAAAAAGAAAATAGGAAAGACTGAAATTCATTGATTTTAACTTGAAGCGCGTGTTGGTAGCAGTTAAGCACCATGAAATAACTGGACATTACAAAAATGGTGAACTCATTTTATTTGTTTGTTCGTTGTTAGTTTTATACCAATGCTCTATTAAATATCCAAACCATTGTACAGGATAACTGCAATCAACAGTTCAATTCACATTAAAACAACAAACACTTAGGCAAAGCAATCGACGTACTTTCCCTGCAACCTTCTGGCGTGTCGCCCGGGCCAGGGAACACGCCCCCCTGCCCTGCGTGATAGCTCTGGAGTCGCAGGGCGCGGGTGTGTGTCCCCAGGCCTGGGTGACGTGCTGGAAGGTCGCAGGGAAGGTACGTCGATCGGGAAAGGGGGTGATGGCGCCTTCCAGCTGCTGCCGTTCGCACGGCAGTGGCTGGAAGCCGCTGTTTCCAGAAAACCTCGCTCAGGGAGCGAGGTTCGAAAACAGCGGCTTCACGCTCTGGCAGGGAGCGAGGGCGGCGCAGCTGCGATGCAGCTGTGGCCCCCATGCGAACAACTCCATAGGGACAGCATTTTGCCGTCCCTAGGGCACTGTAAATGGCCCGTGCGGAAAGGGCCTCAGTTTCAGGCTGAAAACTTCCTATTTATGTAGAACATTTCATCACCTCTCTCTCAATGAATGTCATATCTATTTTATGCCATTTTTAAAGAAAGTAGCTGAAGAAAAATATGGAATTTTAGAGGAAGGTCACCTGCTATCATTAGGATATTTATCATTAGATAATATTGAAACCCAGAATGAGCTTTATTCTTGCTCCTTTTTGAAACTTATGTTACAGTCTGTGACTATTGTGATTACATTTTTATAAATGCTAATCTGTTATATTAAATCATTTAAAAAGTATTATTTTGAAAATTATTTCAAAGAAGTTAGGATCTTATACAAGAAAAACTATTCCCACTGAGTTTCCTGATGTTGTGTGTGGTCACAAGATGTCTGTACTTTACACATGTCAGTGTGAACATGGCCCACTTTCTAATTTAAGCTCAAATGCACACTAAAATAGCTTGTGAAAGGAAGAAAGCCCTCCATTCCCATGCTAAAGGACCTGCTGGCCTAATTTCTACTTCTCGCTCAAAAGGTTTGCAGCCTTCTCCCTTCATGTTGTTGCTTTTGTAGTGCTTGATATAGCCATTATATTGAAGGTAAATAGCATGAATGTGCCAAAGTTCCAAATCTAGATTCAAGATTCAAAATTCAGACCCTTTGAAATGGCAACTTCGCATCCTGAATCAGAAATTATGGATGTAAAAATAGAATTTTCCCATGTTGAGAATCCCATTAAGCCCCATTAAAGTTATGGTTAATATATCTAATTCTCAAAATGGTCCCATTTGTGGGTACTCAAATCCAAAGACTGAAGTCATAACAGACAAGATAAAAGCAGTATCTTCTGATAGAAACAATTGTTTTCTAATATCTCAGAGGCCATTGTGGGAATTGCTAGGCAAGCATAACAATGGTACATTCCTCACAGCTGAACAAGGATGTAGGTAAGGGGGTTCTCGTGTTCAGCCCCCACATTGCATGTCCGAAGCTCTGCCCCGTTTTTGTATTTTAAAGTGTTTTTTCAGTTTCTGGCCTGCAGGGGGCGCAGTTTTTAGGATAGCGGCACCAAAATTTCAGGCTATTGTCAGGTGACACTCCTGATGATACCACCCAAGTTTGGTGAAGTTTGGTTCAGGGGGTTCAAAGTTATGGGCCCCCAAAAGGGTGCCCCATCCCCCATTGTTTCCAATGGGAGCTAATAGTAGATGGGGGCTACACCTTTGAGAGTCCATAATTTTGGACACCCTGAACCAAACTTCACCAAACCTGGGTGGTATCACCTATCACCTATCTACCTATTTGAGGGTCCATATCTTTGGGCCCCCTGAATCAAACTTCACTAAACCTAGGTGGTATCATCAGGATAGTCTGCTGCTGATCCCACCTTGGTTTGGTGAAGGTTGGTCCAGGGGGTACAAAGTTATGGACTCCCAAAGCGGATGCCTCCATCCCCCATTGTTTCCAATGGAAGCTAATAGGAGATGGGGCTACACCTTTGAGAGTCCATAATTTTGGACCCCTTGAACCAAACTTCACCAAACCTAGGTGGTATCATCAGGAGAGTCTCCCAAAGATATCCTGAAAGTTTGGTGCTGCTAGCTTAACAATTGTACCCCTGACAGCAGTCACCCCCCAAATTTTCCCAGATTCTCCTTTTACATCCACCTTAAAGGGACAATCTGAGGTCCCCAGTTTAAACATTGAAAGTGATGTTGTTTTAGGGTGGGGGATAATCCACCCCAGAACAGCATCACTTTCAATATTGTTTTATCTGGGGACCTCAGATTCTCCCTTTAAGGTGGATGTAAAAGAAGAATCTGGGCTCCCTAATTTAAACACCATTGAAAGTGATGCTGTTTGGGGGTGGATTCCAGCATCACAGCAGTCGCCCATGGGGGGTGTGTGTGCAAACTTCACATTTTGCACTGGGCTCCATTTTCCCCAGCTCCCCCTCTGCCTGGAGGGGAGAAGGAAGGGACTGCCAGCTGCCAGCTGTGAGCCCAGCCGGTGGGGGAGGTGGGCCGGGCGGGTGGGTGGGTCATGGGAGTCTGCCATCCCTTGCCTCGGAGAGCTGCTTTTATAAGCACTTAGGCTGGGGCTGGGGCTTGGGGAGGCATGGCCACGTCCACAGAGGCAGATGGGGGCGTGGCCTCACCCCCGAACCCCTCCATAAAAATCTATACCTACGTCATTGCAGCTGAAATAAGACATCCCAAGGATGCAAAAAAAGGGATCCTGGGAAGGTACTCTGCACAGCCTTTTCCCCAAGAGGTCCTCAGGACATGTTCTTTTAGCTCAAGGCATCCTTTTTGGAGAATGCTTCAAAGTGCACCTTTTTCCTCTAAGCTGCCTGCAAGACATCTCCTGCCTGGTTGTGTAGAATGCAAAGCTCAGGAGGTGTCTTATTTTTCCCACCTGACTGTTTTGCTCCCTGGTCAGTTGCACTCACAGCTTGCGCCCAACATTTTGTGTACAGTTTTAGGGATTCTTCCTGCCACCATTTCCTAAAGGTAACCACAGGACTTTTGCTATGCAAGCTTTTATCCTGAGTGCCTTTTCAGCCCCCCCTCCCCGAAATACATGGTTGTACTCAGCTGATCCTGCTGATTCTGGCAATAGTTTCTCGTTAAAAAAAAATCTCGAGCTATCTTTGTGGCTATACAGACACCCAGAAGAGAATCTTAGCCACTCAAAAGACAGTTCTGCCATCCACTTGAAAAGCATTGGGTTGACCTGTCCTCTGTGGACTGACTTAGTTTTTCTGTGCAGGAGGAAAAAAGAAAAAAACTAAAGTCATTCCATGAAGAGAGGAGAATTATGTAAACTGTTTTGAGTCTCTATTGAGGAGAAAAGTGGAGTATAAGTGCAGTAAATAAATAATATAAAACTGGACAAAGAACATCATATAAATGAATGGTTGTTTGGTGAGTGGGAAAGAGAGAAGAAAGCAGGGAAAGGTGATGATATGGGGGCTGCCAGGAGGAGATAAAGAGGAAATAATGTGGGGAAGGGGAAATGAAGTAATCTCCTAGTGGGTTTGATGCTTATTATCCATAATTCTGAATGTGCCATAGAGTGTGGATTTTTCTTAACCTACAGTGGAACCAGGAACCAGGAAGGGGGTTTAGTTCTTCAAGTCTCAGGAAAGCCCCAGGTTTGCAGAAATAAATGAAGTGATATATATATACATACACCCAAAACAGTAGAAGCAATACATACTTTCAAAATAAAAGACTGCTACTTAGCTCTCATGATGAGATTGCACTGTGAAATCTTCATGGCTATTATAGGAATTGCTAAGCAACTCATAGCCAACATTGCTGAGCATTTCAAGCCTCAGTGTCAGGAATAGTCAGGGGTTGGTGAGAGTGACAGACCAAAGAGAAATGAAGGAAATTAAGGTAAACTGGAGGGGAACTGTTCTCAACAGGAGAACTGAGACACAGGTGGATTGTAAAGCAGCTATGCCTGCCCATAAGTTGGAAATGACCAAATGAAAGTGTTTCTATTATTTTAGGATTCTACGACTGTAGATAGATATCTGGTAGTCTTGTCAACCAAATGGGAGACTGCAACCAAGAAACCAGAAAAAGACTTAAGACTGGGAAGAGCAGCCAAGAAAGATTCTGATGTGTAAGAATGTGTCAGTAGTAATCAGGTTTAAATCCCTTGTCCCCATTAGCGGTACATCACTGCTCATCTTGGGTATGGTGAAACCTTGAAATGTATATATATATAAATCTATCAGTGCGTTTTCTGCTGACAGGTAATCTCCCAAACTACTGGACCGATTGCTTTCAAATTTTCTCACAACGTCGCATTCGCGTGCAGCCAAGTTTCCATACTGTTTCCACACCTCCTGTTGTGTACATGTCACAACTGTGCCAGTTATTGTGTACATACCACACCTGTGACAGTTGGAACCACAGTTCTGTTCCGCACAGCACCATCTGCTGGCCGTCAAAGCAACATCCTCTGATGCAAGGGAAACAATGCCTTCTTTGAAAACTGCTGCCATCTGGAGTGAAAGGAATGGCCTCGCCATCTGGACATGGCCCACCCACCCTAGCGGAGGAAGGGGAAGGTGAGGGAGGGTCTGGGGTTTTGCTGGACCAAACACTCTGAAATTTGAACACAACGTAGCTCATGCCTCCCAGCGTGCTTTAAGCTACTTACCTAGCTCATGTACCACACTGGCCAAGGTAAACCATGATAACAAGCTACGTTCCGCCCAGTTCTCCCCCCCACACACACACATAGGAACCCAAAGCCAAGTAGAAATGGATAACCTTTCATACACACATCTCTTAAGGGTGTATTTCAGTCGAACTGTGAGAGGTATTGTGTACCTGCCACACCTGTGACAGTTGGAACCATGGTATGGTTCTGCAACAACGCCATCTGATGGACGTCAACAGCAAGACACTTCACCTGCAAGGGAACAGAATGAAAGGAACAGGGTCCGCCATCAGGACATGGGCCACCAACCCTAACAGAGAAAGGGGAACGTTAGGGAGGGAAGGGGTGGGGTGCCATGCAAGGAAATGGGAGAGAGGGAGGGGAGCGAGAGGCCCCTTGCCCCTCCTCTCCCTTGCAGGCATTGTTCAATGACACATGTTCGAACCGTTCGCTTTCCCTTTTCTTTCTTTTCCACTTCACCAGACTGAAGCTACAGCAACGCGTGGCCAGGCATGCTAGTTAATATATAATTGCATCTCTCCAACTGAAACCTTAGAGTTGGAATGGTAGACTGCATTTAATTCTCTTTTTTAAACTTAAAATTGGAGAACAATTAGTAAGAAGGCATTTGATTGATCAAAAACCTACCTTTTTTTCTTTTAACACAAACATCTCTCACCAGACATTGTGGCTTTCAGGAGATTATTTTTAGAGGCAAGTCATGAAAATGTGCTTCACTTATTCCTTTGCTGTTCATATCACCCATGCTGAAATATGCAGGTAGTTCCCAATCCTTCATCAAACCTTTCCATTTCCTCATAGTCTGACCTTGAAAGCAGTATTCTGATCTGCTTGACTGACTTTGAGCTGCTTTTCATTCATGAATAATAGCCTATTTTTTCTTATCCCACTGAAACATACCAGTATAGCTGTGGAATTTTATCTACTGCTCTTACTCAATGAATGATTTCCCTGTAGGCCCATCATATGATTTCAATTGTCACTTTTAGGTTTCAATCAATATAAATCTTTCAGAATCTGGTCCCTTTTGCACAGAATCCAAAATAGCCTAAAAACATGGGTTTTGATCACAGCTGGCTTGACTGCCCATGCATTCAAAGTGCTCTATTTGCATAGTGTATTTTAATTATTTTAGTGCATATTTGAGACAGCATATTACAGGGGCTTCTGAGAAAGACAGCATTAAATTAAATTCAAGGAAGCCACAGGCAATGACTCACTTGGCACTGACCTGTTTAGAATGAGATAGCCAAGAAAAGGGGCCGGTAGGCCAATTATATATATATATATATATGGATATATATATATCACAACAATTCATTGGTGCTATTATGCAACTATTAGCTGGCACACTGCTCTTCTGGGATCATTTGCACAGGAGTTAGAATCTGCTATATCAGAGGGAAGGGATGCTCTTTCGAGTGCTTTGCTGTCACTTCTGTGGTGAAATGTCTTGATGCAGATCTTTGCATTTTGTTAGACAGGGTTGGCTCAAACTGAAGGTATAGTACCTTATAGTTTAACTGAAGCTAGCATGTTACGTAAAACGTAGATAGCCACAGATCTACGTATCATTTGTGTTTATGGATATGTCTATAAATTGTGCTTATCTAAGCTGTAGTTCTCTGTCCAAATTATGTGACCAAGTTTTACAAAATATCCTTGTTTCAGTTAAACTATGAGGTAGTATAAGGCAACAGCTGTGTTTTAATTAACTTTGGCTCCTTCCGCACATGCAAAATAATGCTTTTTCAAACCGCTTTCACAACTGTTTGCAAGTGGGTTTTGCCATTCCGCACAGCTTCAGAGAGCACTGAAGGCAGTTTGAAAGTGCATTATTCTGCATGTGCGGAATGAGCCTTTGGTTCACTGATGCTTAAGGCCTGAATTTTCAGGCTTTTATGGGTCTGCATTTTTTTCTCCAGTTGGGGCTCTATAAAATTTGACCCCTGTCCCATTCTTCATTGAACCTGGAGATTTCTGTAAGGACAATATCCAAATTTTCAGAAAGAAAACTGCCCACTCCCAGAGCCCCACAAAGATTTCTCAATAGTTTCCTTATGCTGGGAAAATGTTTTCTCCGTCATTCTCAACTCTGATGTAGCTCAATGTTATATCAGAGGGGGAACTTTGTAGGGCTCTGTGGGTGTTTTTCACGATAGAAGGACTAAATTTGCTAAACGCTCCCTACATGATACCCCGAATTTGGTGACAATTTGGTCAGAAGGTCCAATTTTATGTGCTCCCATATGAAAAAAAATGAAGGCCTATTAAACTGGACCACCAGACCCAATCTTTACCAAACTTGGGGGTTTGTGTAAGGAAAGTCACCACCAGCTATGCTGGAAATTTGGTGCCACTATCTTGAAAAAACAGCCCTTTCAGAGCCCCAAAAATATCCCCCATTGATATAACATTGAGCTATGTCAGAGCTGAGAATAATGGAGAGAAAATTCTCCTAGCATAAGGAAACAATTGGGCAATATTTATGGGGTTCTGTAGGGCACCTTGGGGGACCCATAACATTGGACCTGCTGACCCAATGTTTACCAGATTTTGTGATTCTTCTGAGGATGGTCACCTGAAGCTACACAGCACATTTCATGACTTTAACAAACTTCTCCTCAAAGCCCCACAAAGATTTCCCCAAAAAATTAGATATTTGGGGGAAAAGTGAAAAAACCCATACCAGCATGGGAATTTGACTTTTTCAGATTTTATTTTTAATTGGGTCTATAAAACACAAATCCCCCCACCCCCCAAAAAACCTTTAAAACGTTTTGGTGCATACCCTACAAGCCATCACTATTTCAACAAGAAGGAAACATGGTAGGGGATCCAAAAAGCTAATGTGGATGAACAGAGAACTGCATGATGAGCTAAAGGGGAAAAAAAGAGAAATGTTTAAGAAATGGAAGCAAGGACATACTCTTAATCTTCCTGCCTTCTTTGGAGGGCAGGGCCAGGATGCACCGGGGGTGGATCCTTTTCCAGAACTTTCATCCCTCACCCCCACCCCCCGCTTCCTTCCTCACAGGCAAAAATAAGGTTGGAAAGGGCGCTGCCCCTTCCCTACCTTTAAATGACAGAAATCAAGGCAGGAAAGCAAGCCAGCAGTACTGGGTTTTTGCCTATCAACACCCACCAAGGGCATTCATTTATTTAAGCTACAGGTACAGCATCTTTTAGGAGGGTTAAACCTCCCAATGCCTTTTTTTTTAGAAAAGATTTTTCTTCAAACCTGGCACATTTTTCAGACATCTACCCTGTCTGTTCATGGCTCCAATCTCTGCATTTAAGTATCCACAGACTCTCTCCTTTTCTTGCTTCTTTCTTTCCTTTGGATTGCCACCCCCAGATTGGGAATTCCCTAAACATTTGGGGGTGGAGGCTTGGGAGATGAAGCTTGATCAAGGAAGCAGCCTCAGCAGAGAATAATACCATAGGCCGTTTCCGCATGGCAGCGGAAACGGCTGGGTCGGCGCTTCTCGCGCCGACCCGAAGACGCTGGGACCGTCCCGCGACGGACGTCCCGGAAGAGGCGGCAGGCCGGCGCCATGGAGCTCCGGCACCAAGAGATTTACTGCTACTGGGCCTCCGGTGGTGTCAAGGGATGTTTGGGACACGCCTCCTGGCTCCCTGTGAAGGCGCGCCGAGCTGCTCGAGCAGGGCGCGAGAGGGACAGGGGGAGTCCCGGTCTCAGGCCTCTCTCACGACGCCGGAGGCTCCAGGCTGACGCGGTGAGTGCCGGTGGGAGGAGCAGGAAGCTGCAGCTGCGCCACTGCGGAGAATGGCAGCCTGGAGACGGGCAAGCACTGCCTCCAGGGTCAGCCTTTTTTTCTTTCCACTGCCTGAAACGGCCATAGACTCCACCCCCCAAAGCAGTCATTTTCCCCAAGGGAACTGGTATCTGTAGAGCAACTGTAACTCTGGGTAATCTTCAGCCCTCACCTGAAGGTTGTCAGCCCTAGTTCTCCTGGTGGAAATGGTTCCCTTGAAGGTGGGACCTGGAAATCTCCCAGAATTACCACTGAGATCCAGTTGGACAGCTGCTCTCCATCCCCACCCCTGGAGAAATTGGCTGCTCTGGATATTGAATAGATGGCATTATAACTAGTTGAGGCCTCTCCCCTCCTTAAGCCCTGCCCTTCTCAGATGCAACCACAAAATCCCCAGGAATTTCCAAACCTGGGGCTGTTAACCCTAGCCTCAGGTTTGGCCTGAATGAGTTCTCTTTTAAAGGCTAAAATAGGCTGGGAAAGGACTGTGCCCGGTTCCCTTTCTTTTACTGACTGTCTAGCCTGGAGTGCTGTTGCTGCCTAGCAACAGTCATTGATAGAATCCATTGTTGAAACTTGCAGGTGTTCCATTTATCATTTTCAGTTGTTTTTTTAAAATACTCTTTTTTCAGATTTCACATTTTATGCAAACTTGGGATGTTGTTTAGGCTTGTAGAAAAATCTGTCTTGCCATTTTACCACTCCACTTTCCAGATGTAAATATCCACGCAGAGCTCAGAAGGGGGCACAGTTGCAAGGGGAGAGGGTGCTCAGCAATGTGCCTCCCAGGTGACTTGCTCAAGGTGTGTCTGGGGCTCCAGCCTCTTGCACCCCCTGGTTCCACTACTGTGCCCTGGAAGTGGGACCAATAAATAGAGGCCAAGCTCTTCCCCTGCCTTCCCCTTGCCTGCTAACATTGATATTCAGAGGTTTGCTGCCTTTAGTTTCCTTTAGTTACCACTGTTAATAAACAGTTATGAATATATTCTGCATTAATCTGTCTTATTCCTTTTAAAGCCTTGTGGCCACCAGTACATCCAGTGACAGAGAATTCTGCAATATGATCAACATTTCTTTTTTATAGAGCCCATCAGTTTTGCTGTGTGCTCCAATTAATTATATATGAACAGTGGGGCAATCATGGATCATTAACCAGTTTTTGGTACCTTGTTTAATTCTGTGTGCATTCAGAAGGTTCTCATGAATTTAGTATTGTCTTGTCAGGCCATGCTGTAAAGCCACATTTGAAGGAAAGTACAGAAGAAGAAATTGAACATTTCCACATGGTAATGCGGTAAATGGATCCTTAAGATACCTCACTGTGCCGGGGGGGGGGGGGGGGCAAACATCCAGCCCATGTTCCCATCAACTATACTTTAATGAGTTTATCTCTCCACTTTTATCCCACATACCTTCCCAACAAAATCAGAAGTCTTTTTTGCTAAAACTATGTGGTTATGAATTAGAGATATGTGGTTCTCAACCTGTGGTTCTTTCACAGGGGTCACCTAAGACTCTCTGAATCAGTGTTCTCCATCTGTAAAATGGATAAATGTTAGGGTTGGGGGTTACCACAACATGAGGAACTGTATTAAAGGGTTGCAGCATTAGGAAGGTTGAGAACTCTGGTCTATCTGGACCTGAACTTTCTATTTTTGTCTTGTTTTGTCTTCTCCAATTTAAGAACATTATTCCAGATTACTATGGATGTAGAGGAAGCCTTTAAAGTCTCACTAAATCAAGTGATTCAGATCCAAACAGGCATCTTTCCACCTCCTCTTTTTATCATTCTAAGCATTGTCCCAAATTGAGCTTTCACAGGCCACCAAAACACCAATTTCAGAAAAGAAAATAATTAACTTTACTAGTAGTATTATTTACAAAAGAGGGAAATCATATAATTGAACAAAAATTATGCAACAACTGCTGACTGAAATATATAATGAATACATTCTCCCTCCTTTGATCTAAAATTTAAAGATGATTAATTAAGAGGTATGCTAAATATTCTTATAAGTTACCTGATTTCTGTTTCTAAACCATGGTTCAGGTCTTCTCTGTCTTATCTGTTTGAAGGGTTTTTCAGGTATCTCATGTTTCTAAAACTTTTCCTCTTCCAAGTCAAGTCACCTTCTCAAATCAACTCAAATTATCCTCCAAATCTCTAAAGTCTGCTCAGCAGAGTTCTTCCTTTTTAATCCTATTGGAACCCTCCCATGCTGAATCACAATCAGATTTATTTACAGTCATGGACCTGTAAAATTCCAAAATTAATAATTGCACAAATGCAGATACAATACAGATAAAATATATAACACTCCTCTATGTAAATAAGTAATGAAATAATGTCCACTCAAAGTGCATTAAAGAGGGATTAACCTGCACACCTGATGTTCTGTCACACCTTCCTGATTTTACTAGCTATCCACGCAAACTTATCAACAGAATATGTTCGATGTTTGTTTGCATCTGATAACAGTATTTTCATCTTATCCCTCTTAGCCAAAGAGCAATTTGTCTGCCCACAGGGCAGAAGTGTCCTGCGTATCTCATTGTAAAATGTACACTCAAATAGAATGTGTTGTGTGGTCTCAATACTCCCTGATTGGCAAATACAAATTCTGTCATCAATAGGGATTTTATTATATATTCCTTCAGTATAAGCAGGTGAAAGGGCATTGTAATGCAAATGGCTTCCCATGCTAGCTGTTGGAAAAGTATTCTAGGAAATTCCCTGAGATTCTAGGAAAATTCTAGGAAATTCCCTGAGATTTTATTGGAGATGTAAGGGTCCTAGTGTTAGAGGAAGTTATTTTGTGCTATTGGTTAGTACATTAATCTGTGTACTGGCATTGTTGTAGCAGACTGGAGCGTGGCTAGAAAAAAACTTGATCGATGACCTTTGATCTATCTTAAGAGGATGTTTTAGCTTAGCTTGAGTATTCACAGAGTGTACATTAAATCTTTACTTTACCAAGCTGTAATTTTATAGATACCTGTGGATGAAGTGTCATTTAATCATAGTTCATCAAAACACAATGGGACTGGAAGGATTAGAGATGTAAGAAATTCTAGTTTAAATTGATTATAGTCCACACTGCTTAAGTCCAAAATTAAATGATTCTTTTCAAAATTCCACAGCTGAACATAAAGGGATTGATGAAGCATACCTCAAATAGACATAGAAGGCATTGATTATAACATTTAGGGTAAGAGAGTCATTTGGGTCATTTCCTTAAATTCCCTTTTACCTAATTTTCCAGTTGTTTAACTGAAGTAAAAAAATAATATGTAGAAAAAACTTAAATGGCTTATAGAGAGATTGTACCAATCCAAAGAATAGACGTGGACTTTCTTTATAGTGGCCATAAATCAAGTGAGATGGCACACCCTATATGTGATCTTGGATCAGTGAATTAAATTATCTTTCAAGCAATTTTTTTTTTTTTTTAAAATCAGAAAGTATTTTTTTGGACCTTTTTTTTTTTTTTTTATATTAAAACTAAACAAAAATGTACTATTGGTAGATTCCACATGAACCAAAAACAGTGGTGTGAAACGTTGTAAACCATTTTACACCATTTTCAACCATTTTGCACTGTTTTCACACCGCTGTTTTTGGCCCATGTGGAACCTGCCACAGATTCTACTCCAATAAACTAAGTTCCTCTACTTTCTGACTTCAAGGTGATGAGGTGTAGCAAACTCTTCAAAATAGCAGTTATCGGTTTCAGCTTCAAACACATGCCCTTCAAAATGGAATTATCTATTTGGATGGGACTACTTCAAAATGAAATGCCATCATGTGTAATTTATTATTTTTTAAAAATAGTTTTGGCACCCTATATCTACTGACACCCTATGCTGTTAAACTATGCCATTTATATAACTAATCCTGAAGTGTGCTTTCTGCACATTTGGAAATATCTTTTTCGCAACCATTTGGTGCAACAATCAGGCGGTGGTAATGATTGTGAACAGGCAATCCAGCTGTTCTTAGAGGGTCTGCATTTGGTCCAGGAGTTGATGTTAACATGCCTGGTTAATAACATCTCTTAACGCTGTTTATCTCTTGCCATCAGGATGACAGCTTTGCTACCCTTGCACTCTGAGGCTAATCTTAGTAGCGGACTCTATTCCTGAACATTCGGTGGCACCTTGGCTTTGCATGATAGGGGATGGTGTCCTCCAGCCCTTGGCGCCAGCCACCCATCGCATCTATGAAGGGTCGGTGGGCGCCTTCCTGGACTTTGGTGCACCTTGGGGCCTTTGGTAGGCAGTAGGGGATTCTGGTCTACTACTTCAGTATTTCGGCCAACCTGGAAGGCCTTGGGGTTGCACCTCAGCAGACTATGAGGGTTCATTTGAAGCAGCCATTTTCATTTTTTAGCAGGTTCCAGGAATCCCCTGACTCCAACCATTGTCCTTTTCCTGGCCCGCAGGTGGTAGCAGGCTAGCGCCGGGCTTCCCCTCAACCTCCAGATAGCCATTGGTCCGTTAGCAGGGACCTGTTGCAGTCACTACTCATGGTCACTGCCTCTGTCTGCTCGTCACTATATGAGGGGGTGTTATTTCGTGCATCTTTGGCACTCTGGGCCATTCAATGGGCCAACATAACAATGGCTGAGAAGGGCTTATATATATGGTTGGCCAGTTCAATCAGCTTCCACCAGGGAACCCAAATTCACCCCAACGTAGCTCCTAATAAGTCTCCATGCCTGGTTGCTTTTTACCACGGCATACTTGGCTCTCCGCCCGGCCATCCCAAGCCCCCTCTTTATACACAGGGATGAGTCATAAGAACATAAGTCGGCATTATCCAGGTTCCAGTTTATGGTGGTGCTGCAGCAGTGTTTGGGGCATTAGGTCTACCTGCCAAGGAGTTTGGTTCCAGATAGGTGTGGCCATGTCAGCGTACAATCATGAGCTTTTTTTCTCCAGGAACAACTCGCCAAGCCATTGGCTTAAAGTGGAGATCATTTCTGCTTCATTTGGCGTATGTAATGGCTTCAATTTTCTTGCTAGATTTGTTTTATAAAGTTACACCGGGCCAGCAGCATCTGTGTATGCATTGGTTGACTGACAGCATTGGCATTAGGCTGACCGGTATGCTGCAAGTTCTGATGGAGCTTCGCCACTCCTGCAGGAAGGGTATTAAGCTTCCAGCGTAGGACATGGCTCTGGTCACAAAATGGATACACGTTCAAGAGGCACCTAGTAACTTTCTGTCCCAATTCCCATAGGGGATGGTGCTGGGTTCAGCATGCTGGCCCAAGCATGCCTGGTTAAATAGTGATGCCCCCTTATGTCAGCCAAGTTTAATGCTGGGATTAATAATGGGTCACATTACCTTCTTGATTCCAACAAAAGCTGTGTCAGTCCTCATTGGTAAGAGAACTCTTCAAGACAGGCATTTAAAGGAGCAGGCCTTAAGGATGCTATAAGGAAGTCTCTATATGACGAATACCAGGACTGTTGGAGTGGCAGGATGACCGTAATACTATTACCATAAATTCAATTACAGTGAAATGACTGGGTCTAATAGTCCTGCATCTTTATTCCAACTAGCTTAAATGGTTGGTGGATTTATCAGTAAGGACTTTTTAAAAAAAAGAACTTAAAAATATTACTACAGTTCTCAAAAGCAACCACTTGTACCTTTCAGGATAAAAGTTTTATAGTATTAATTGTTGTTTGTTTCTATCGATGGCAAAATGAATGACCAAAGTCCTTACCATCTTGAATGCTAAGAAAATTATTGCTTGTCATCACATAATTTCATTGTACTTCTTTGTTAAGTAGTAATATTTTATGCTAAAGCTGTTGGTGGAACATTCAAGAAATTTGTTACAATAGCAATTGCAGTTTTCAAGTGTTTTAACATTTCATGAGGAACATTTCCTGCTTCTTGACTGTTCTTAATTAAAACAATGTACTTTATGATTACTTATTTTGAAGTTACCTAATTTGGCGGGGGGAGTCTGTTTTCATGGTGTTTTGCAGAACCTGCAAAGGGGAAAAGAAATCCAATTCAAAGTTTCATAGCTTTTAGATTTTCTCGCTCAATCCAACAAATAATTGCATCAGGTTCTGAAACCCATTCTCTGTGCCATGAGGGGTGAGACAAGCAAATTGATTCTGGTAGTCAAAAAAACAACAGACACAGCTTGAGGATGCCATGTAAAGTAATTATTTTTCCAAATGTCATTTGGTGAAAATTTTAAAATAATACTGTAATTACTTATGATAATGTTTGTTAGGGTGCTGCGAGGGTTGTCTAGAAAATGCGTTGTTCATTGGTTTGCGTTGTAATTTGATTGTAATAACATTAGATATCCTAGTAATAGCGATGACTTCTCTCCCTGACTGGAGATAAAGAGGGTTATGGGGGCTTAAAGAAACAATGGCAATATGACCCTGACATACTGAAATGTACATTATTCTTCTTTGCACAAACTATCAATGTCTTAAAGATTTACTCTTTGTTAAAGATGCTATCTGTAGTCATTTGATATGGCATTTTCTATTTCGCAGAATGATGTATGCCTGCCAGGTAAGATTTTTCGTGCAAGAAAAACATTATCTGAAGACACTAAGGTTCCCTGATATATTAAAATAGTCCAATATAAGGTTGAAATTTAGACTATTCTCAATGCACAGAAAAACTTGTATGAGCAAATCTTATTTCCTCCTTCATCACACAATCTAATAGAATCTCATTTTAATAATAATATGTGGACAGTGGGATATTTACAATAAAATAAAATGTCAATTTACAAGACCTCATAGTGCCAAACAGTGGGAGTCTTTCATCTTGTGCATACAGTTCACTAAGCATAGTAAACTCCCCAAAATGGTAGCAACAGCCATATCCAAACAGAAATATTACAAATCAGGTGTGAGGGAACTTAAAACTGGGCCAGTTGTAGCTGGTGTCAGATCATGGTTGCCAAGAAGGATCATGATTTCAAGAAGGTAAGCCAACTTCACCATTTATTTCAAAGTATTCTAGTATTCTGATACCACTTTGAAAAATAATTTGGTTACTTCTGTTACATTGGCTCTCCTACCTTGCTCTCATAGCTGTTTTTTCCCCACAATGGTTTTTAATATTCAAAATATTTACTTGAAACCTAGCAACTATCAGCAAACTGGCAATTCTTGAGAAAGCCAAAGGAAATTCTTTGTCCCTCTGGGGATGACATTGGCTAAGGAGAAGCTCAGGACTTTTCCACATGGTTTTTTTTCTCTCATCAGTTCTGGCCCTGTACTGCTTTGATTTATCTCCTGATTTTGCAATACTTTGCGTTTTGATTTCCACCTTTTTTCTTTCTTTAAGATCACTCAGTACCCTAATTTTTTTTTCCCGAAAGCCACTCTTGAGCTGCTTCCTCATGTAACGATTTTGTTTGCTTTCCTTTGTCCCACCCACTCCCACCTACCTCCAGCGTACTTTTCAATTACTGCACTGTTGTCACTGTCAAACACTTCCTCTCCTTACCCTGAAGATGTGTGTGTGTGTGACTGTCATGATGATAGATTTAGCAGGGTCTCTGAATTCTAGCTTATTTCTTTGTTAGTATACTTAGTAATTTTTCTGAAGAGGAAGAGGAGGAGTTTGGATTTATATCCCTCCTTTCTCTCCTGTAAGGAGACTCAAAGGGGCTTACAATATCCTTCCCCTTCCCCCAGAGGTGGGATCCAACCAGTTCTGAAGTGGTTACTAATTTTTTCTGAGTGCCAAGAAGGGGTTACTAAGGCAACCTCCCTGCCCAATAGGGACTGGAAGTGCGTGCATACGCTGCCGCCACTGTTTTAATCCCACCACCATCGGAACCTGTTATTAAATTTTTTGAATCCCACCACTGCCTTCCCCCCACCCACAACAAATACCCTGTGAGGTGGGTGGGGCTTAGAGAGCTCGGAAGAACTGTGACTAGTCCAAAGTCACCCAGCTGACATGTGTTGGAGTGCACAGGGTAATCTAGTTCCCCAGATAAGCCTCCACAGCTCAAGTGGCAGATCAGGGAATCAAATCCAGTTCTCCAGATTAGAGTGCACCTGCTCCAGTCACGGAGCTGGCTAAGGGTGGGGCGAAACGGTACTGGCTGACACCCAAAGGCACAAAAAATTGCCCCAGGTCCTCCCCCCTTCATGGTGTCTCTCACTTCCCACAGTGTTATTTCAGCTTCACCCCCCTTCCTTCACACTTCTACCTTAGTTCTTTTCATTCGTATCCAGACTGCAAAGGTTTGTCGGCAGTAACGCACTGAGGTGAACTACAAAGTTCCCAGGAGACTTGGGGCTCAATAAGGTCTCCTGAAGCATAGTCTCATCAGGCCATTTTACTGAGAACAGGCCTTGCAGCCCGAAGCCTTTGAACAAGCCAGAAAAGGCACTAAGCGTAGTGTAACTGTGAGAGGGGCACCAGGGGCATGGGAGGCCTAAAATGAATGTGCACGGACAGTTTGGCCCAGTTACTTGACCTGCTTCTAACTGATTATTAATTATTTAGCTCTTCTAAGGAGGGAAGGAGGTAGAGAAAACGGAAATCAAGAAACTCCGCATAACTTATTAAAAAATGGCCATGATACTGATATGTACAAAATCATGTACAAAATAAAGTGAATATAGTGATGCCTCCAGTGATGCCACCGATTATGACAACAGCTGCCTTGAAAATCCTGACGTGTAAAAGAAAATAAAGTGACTTAATAATTGTGAAAATACAGAGAGGCAGATGTACAGAAGAACCATTCCAAGAAAATCAGGAATAGGTTGAGCATGTGGAAAAGTCCTCAATTCTGCACCACCTTGCCAGCTGTTAAGCGACGACAAAGACATTTTTTGGTCCTGGAAGCTGTTTTAGTGTTGTCTGCCTGGTGTAGGAATGGAGAGGTGCCTTGTTAGGGAAAATGTAGAAGGTTTGATTTCGCGACGCCGCTTTCCGCGACGCTCCATTTATGACGCCTGGCGTTAAAAGGTTTCAGGCCGCTGTTTATAGGCGCCATAAGCGCAACGAAAGCAGTGGCGCATCGACTTTTCCCCAGGCTGCTATTTCAAGTCAGCTTCTAAAACAACAACAACCCTTTAAAGGTTGTTGTTAGAGGAGCGCCTTCGCGCGCTGTGCGTAATCGCTACCGAAGACGCTGTTCGGTTCGCTTCATTTTTTTTTTTCCTCGGTCACCTGCGGAATGTCGCAGTTCTCGCCCACACTGTCCTCCCACTTCCAGGGGTCGGATAGATGCGTGGGCGGGGCTGTGACGCCCCGCAGGTGACGAGGAGGACACCGTGAGTGGGGCGGGGGAGGGCGCAGAGGCGGCTCCGTGCGGAGCCGCCTGCCGTCTGCCGTCCTCCGCTTCGCCCATTCGCATGCTTGCATGCGAACGGGCTTCCGCCCCCATGCCGCCCGCACTCTTGGCGGCGTGGGGGCGGAAGGAGGCCGTGCGGAAACGGCCTTCAATACTCTTGCCCTTCCACTAAATCCCTGCCCATTTCCGAGGTAATAACCTCCCTCCTGAATTCTCTGTTATTTTCCTCATCCCTCGTCTATTCTGTATGCCCATTTAGAAAACAAATAGCTTAGAACATGCCATTAGCAAACAGAAATAAGGATTTTTCCTGGAAAATTTTCCTTCCCTGAAGATTCATCCATTCCACATTCCACGTTCTATCTGAGTATTTGGAGAGGTCCATTGCTCAATGTTGTGAACATGCTAATACAAACTTGATTCTTGAATCAAAGAGACATCATGAAAGAATCCAAAGAGTCATTAATTTATACAAAGAAGCAGAATTTCCGAAAAGACTCTAAACTACCATTAAATATCAGAGTTAATTTTATACTTTATCAGTTTGTAGAAAAAAAGATGAAACTTACTATAACAAGCTCGTGTGAAATCAATCAATTAATTATGGCTAGGTCAGAAATAATTGATAACAGTTTCACACTCCATCAGGAAATCAAACAGATGAAATGGCATATGCGTTATCAGATAGATGTCCAGGCTTTGCTTCCGCTACTTCATTGTCCTTGTTATGCAATAGTTGCATTGGCCTTCATACATCTAAGGGTAGGTCCAAGGCTTCCATGTATAGAGTGACTTCACAGAAAAGATTTTGCTCTTCTGCTTTCTTTGTGTACTTCTGTATGCTCCACAAAAAACTGCTGCTGAGAATTGGGGGGCCCTAAAACAGTATTCAGTGTACTATGAGAAAGAAAGGGAATCAGCAGAAATTCCACTTCAACATGAAAGGTTGTTCAATTCACAGATCTTGTTCCATTCATACAGTAATAATTTTATTGATTGATTGATTGATTGATTGATTGATTGGTTTGATTTGATTTGCTAGACCGCCCTACCCCCGAATGGCTCAGGGCGGTGTACAACAAAACAACAACAAACATAGTAAAAACAAATAAGGGGAGAACTTTGCTCTGATTTACTACACCAGGAAAAAAAAATGGAAAAATCCTATCCAAAAATCCTATCTATCAGCAGACCTGGATAAAACACATATCCTGCAACTGGAAATCCAGTATGTAAAATCACAACTGTGGAAAAATTAAGGGCTTAGGTTGCATTCCATGTACTCGAGCATAAAAATAGTCCTCGGTACCAAAGCAATACACACTAACATTACCTTTTGCTGGGCATTTCCTTACTAAGCCACCTAATTCCCCGTATGTCTTTTCTGGTGCGCGCCTGGGCTTCCCAATGACCCCCGCGCTCTGGGGTCATCAAAAGATGCCGTTTGGAAGAGTGCCAGGATGTGCACTGAGGGGGAGTGACAGCAGCAGCGTCGGGGCGGCTGCGTTGTCGCCGCCCCTGTAGTGGGGAGTGCTGGGGGACCCTGCACTACTTGCCTACAGTAGCGCGGGGCAGAAGGTAAGTGGGTAAACGCTTTACTTTAAGTGAAAAAATCTGTATCCCCTGCTACATTTTCTGCATAAAAAATAAATAGCACAAGTTATTTCTTCTGATAGTTTCGAAATCAAGTTATCTGTTCTACTTTTCATTGTTTCTCTTGCACACAGTTATTTTGTTAAAATTTACATTAAATGCTCTGTGTTGCTCCAGCTACTGAACTACTGTTTGCAGAAAGAAGAACTAAGTACATTTTCTATTCTACTCACACATGCCAGGATCCACCCCAGTATGTAGATTTTTTTTAAAAAAAAACAACATTAAAGACCATCTTTATTTAATAGAGGGTCTGGGTTTATTTTATTTGATTTGCAAAATAAAATTACAGATAACCTGTACAATTGGTGGATTTATTGTCTCTGTGAACAGTATTCCATTTGGGGATAATTGGTAAGACTTCTCTAAGTGGGAATTATTTTGGTGACAGGGTGTAATTAATATCTGTTGTTATTTTTATGCTGTTATATTTATGCTGTCTTTAACAAGAGAAGGCAGCAAAACAGGTCCTTTGAAAGTAGGCACCAAAAGAGTTCAATTGTAAAAAAAAAATCCTTCAGTCAGCATCACAAATAATGGCAGTTCTGGATCACAACTTTTTGGTTTTGCCTTGAAAACTGAATGCTTTGCTCTTAATAGAAATAATATTTTGTGGGCTTCCAGGCTGTGATTGCTTCTCAACATTATCAGTCCAATATAATATAGGCTTCGCTTCCCCGATTGCCTAAAAACGACGGGTTTGGTAGCAGTAACCGCTGCCCTGTTGCCGCGATTTGCATTGGCGCGGCTGCTGTAACGCAGCAGTTTCGACCTGATTCTGCGTTTCCCCCCCAGGGCGCGTGTCAGGTCGCCTTTAAATCGGAACAACCTCTTTAAAGGGTTGTTATTAGGGGGGAAGTGCCTTCCGGGCGGCACGGTGCGAACTGGGCCATTGGGAAGACGCTAGCTTCATTATCCGCCCCACTCACAATGTCTCCGTCGTTGCCTGCTGGCTGGTCGATGTCCTCGCTTCATCGTCCTCCGACCTCCAGGGGTCAGAGAGCAGCGTGGGCGGGGCTTCCACAGCCAGCAGGCAACGACGGAGACATCGTGAGTGGGGCGGAGAAGGGGGAAGAGGCGGCTCCATGCGGAGCCGCCTCTCCTGCGGGGGCCTCTGCTTGGCCTGCTCTCAGGCGAACGGGCTATACTCTAATACGCGGGCAGAACTCTTGGCGGCATGTTGGGGCACATGTATGGCCGCGGGCGAAATGGCCATAGATTGGAGGGGCCATTAACAGGACCTGGTCAAATAAATCAAAGTGCTGGTTGACATCTTCATTCTTTTATTTTTTTTAATTTGTACAGCAGTAACACTGTAGAGATTCTTCAAACCTGTGACTACCCCCACTCTGGGTTTTGCTATCTCCTCAGTAAGTCACATAATGATCTGTAGTTGTTTGGAGTACCTTTCTTGCAGTTGCCTCTCTCCAGCTCCCTGAACCTTGATAAACATGAACAAAATAAGTTAATTCTAAACAAGCAAACAAATAAAACACAAATTGATTATGCAGACTTTGTAAAAGTGATGGGATTTAAACTTTAAAGCAAAGTCTTTTAGTAGGATATTATTAAAATTCCAGTGATGAACACTGATATAACAGTAAATTAAAGATATCTACAATGAGAGTAGCAGTACGCATCCCAATTAAATCTTTGTTAGCACAAAGTATATCTTTGTTTGTTTTAGCATAATAAAAATCAAACGATAGCTGCATATCTATTAACACCAAATGTCCAGAGGATAATGAAAAGTTAATGATTATACTGAACTGCACACTTTTTATATTTAAATAAATTCCATACTATGGAAAATGTTCTACTCTTTGGAAAAAAATCAAACTCAAAGACAATTATCAGCAAGGCAACACATGATCTTCTCCATTATTGCAACACAGCTCTTAGAAGCCCCAGATAATTCAAAATTGTCATCCATCCCAAATTTTAGGCAGTCTACAAATTCCAGTAACTTGGATGTATCAGTGACTCTTCTACCTCCAATTTTTCACTTTGCAGAGTCTAATAAGGAGAGCCGATGAGAATTACGGGATTTTAAAGAGAAAAGAGAAGAAATTTACTTTCTGAGGTACAGATGTAAATCCTACTCTGGAAAGGAACATGTGGGCAAGACATGTCTAGATAACAAATTGTCTTACAGTTTGTGTGAGGAGAAACTGTTTGGGGATCTTTACCTGAGAGTAAAATGAAACGCCCTTCTAACAAAGGAGAAAAAAAAAGCACAGTATTTTCAGAACTACTTCATGTGTATATGTTTGTATATAATAGCCTGGAATAACTGAAAGGAATTTAGCTGGAGAATCGAATTAAATTGTAACTAAATGAGAAGTGAGATCCAGTATCAACTTGTATTTATTAACATTACTTACCTGCTTTAGGTTTCCTGAAATTTAATACTTTGCCAAAACTATTTTTGTTCTTGTACATAAAAACTTAATTTTTCATCTGTTTAAAGTTAGAAAGCCTCTGGTGCCCAAGTTTTTGTTTCTGACAGAAGGGAAACTGTATATTTTGTATTTTATATCTCTACTTGACTGAGAGGTACTCACACTGAGCAGATGAAGAACATTTTTATTCTGATTCTATGACAAAAGTAGAAAAACCCAAAGTGAAAAATCTAAAGAAAAGTCACCACATTCATGCTATCTCTTTCTTATATCAGTTGAGAAGAGGGCTACTCACTAATAGCAGAAAACAGCGGTTGGAATTTTGGAGGGAAAAACTCCTGAGGGCAGAAAAGGGTCAGAGGGTATACCTCAAGGGATGTTCAGGATTAGCAGTCATGCAAAAGCAGACACTTTAGGAATTGCTTTTCCAAAATAATTTGCTTATTTATTTTTGCTGACCTTTGTGTCAGAACCAAGATGTTATTTTATTTCTACTGTTCTACATGGTAAATATTTCCTAAAAATATTTCCCCCCATCAATTAACATGTGGATTTCTACCACATCAAGGAGTTTGATTGTTCTGAAGTATTTCTACTTATGTGATAAATATTTGTTGTTACTGTAACAGGATGCATTTCCAAGAAATATTCATTGTATAGAACTGACAAGGAAAAAACAAAGCTTATCTTCTATATGTACTGAAACCCTTTTTTATTTAGCCTAGTAATTGGTGGCTAGGACTAAATAGATTGAATTTTTGTGGACTGTAATTTTTGGATTGTAATTTTTTTTTATTTTAAAGGTTTACTATTTGTTTGTTTGTGTACAAATAGCGGTCATAAAATCTATAGCAATGTAATCCCATTAAGAGGAAGGCTTCAAAATAAAAGACAGAATAAATGGTCAACCAAGTTAGATTAAGTGTAACATCTCAAACAGTAAAAATCAGAATTCTTGGATCCTATTGAATTAACTCGTTTATGTCCTCTATTTCTGACCTCAGTATAATATTTATGTAGCTGAATTCGATGGAACACATTTCAGAATGTGTACCTATTTTTTTACAGGCACCAGATAAAAAGATGAAGATGTAATTCACTGCTAAAAGCTGTCTCCAGGAGACAAATATTTCGTGATGCAGGAAAAACTTCCTGGAATGTGAATCTTCTTAGTGCAGTGAGCTTACATTCTAAAGCCTATTCCAATACTCTCTGGAGTCAATGACACTCGTCACAGATTTCAGCGACTTGATCACCTGCTTTGCTTGCAGATCACCAGATTTCAGCGACTTGATCACCTGCTTTGCTTGCAGAAGGACTGAAGTCCAATCCCTGACATTCCCAGCTAAATGAGATTTCAAAGGGGTAGTTGGTTTCAAACCCCATCCAAAGGGAGCCCCAAATATTATGTGGGAGTGGCATGATGACTTTGCTTGTGGATTCAGTCTCCCCAGGGCACTTACACTGGGGAACGGACACTTCGCCAGCATGCAGCCGCCACTGTCTCCCAGCACTGTATATGCCCGTGGTGGCGAACCTTTGGCACTCCAGATGTTATGGACTACAATTCCCATCAGCCCCTGCCAGCATGGCCACCACTGATATATGCCAATAAAGGCTTGGTGTTTTGCTATGCTCCTAGCAATGTGATGCAGTGCCAACCACAGCGCCAGCATTCCCACGCCCATACCACCTCCATTGGAACAGCAGCAGGGCGGTCGGGAGGAGGGGCTGACTTTAGTTGGCTCTGCCTTGGTTCACTACCATACACTTGCAGCGGTCACTTCAGACTTAAGTCACTAAAAATGGTAGCTTAAGTCTTTTTTTCATTTTTATTTTATCATCTTGTTAAAATATAATATCATTGAAATACAGTATATATTCGAAATATATCATTATGATATTTAAGAAGAGCAAAGGAAAAAAGATATGATACGTGTAAAATGTTATATGTCTTGACAGCTGTCATGCAACATTTGTCTGATAGGTATTATCATTACATATATAAGCAACATTAATAATATATGTGACAGAAGGAAAGAAATGCAGATTACAAACATGAAAAAGAAACAACCATCGTACTTCTAAGTGTTATTAATTGTATTCTATGTTGTTATTATAAGTGTTCTATTTTGGGGCTCAGTGCTATATAAGCATCGTAGTAAAGGATCCTATACTTTATAATAGGAATCAAGACATTTTCTGTTACAGCGGCAGGGAGAGTTTTGCACTTTTACAGCCTCCCCACACCACTGGGAAATCTCTTCAGAAAAAAGCAGGGGAATGGCTGCAGTGCCATGGCTGGGCACCTGACTTGTGGATGGGGCTGTTTCTCTCATATGGCCTGGACTTCTCATAGGTGGATTCTGCACAGGTCTCAAGAGCGGTGGTGCACCAGTGCACATGACAACAGTGCAACCCCGGTACCATTCGCACACTTCCATGCGTGCAGCCCGCATTGGCCCTGTGACTAAGTGGGCTAATTTTGATTATAGAGTTTGCTTACTTTTCATCCCCTCCTACCTACTGTTGCCTGCATCGCTCTGCAGAGATGCAGGGACACTTCCCCGTTGCCATGGCGACACCTTGGGGTTGGAGGCCAGGAGGTGTCTCCCGCAGCTCTGCAGAGCAATGCAGGCAACAGGAGGTAAGAGGTGGGGAAAGTGGTGCAGGGGGGAAATGGCGCCTTCCACCCTATGCCATTCGCTTGGCACTGGGTGGATGCCACTGTTTTGAAAAGACTCGCTAAACTAGCAAGTCAGAAAAATGCTGTCGTGGGGGGAATAGGCTGCTGCAGCTGCAGCAGCAGCAGTGGTGCGAAGTCCTCCTCTACAACAGTGTTTTTACTGGCGGCACACCGGTCTTTATGACCTGTGCGGAATCTGCAATACACTTAAACAGAGCAGAAAGAAACATCCGCTAGTTTACCACTAATGCAATGTAATAAAGGCATTTGAAGATAGTCATTTCTTTTCTTATTCTCCCATGACTAAACTTAGTGCTTCTTTTCATCAACATGGTCTTGCTTTTGATGGAAGGTTCTGTTTGTTTCAGTACTGACTACCAGAATGCTGTCTTCATTAAGCCACAGCACTGAGAAATACCATTATACATTTGTTCTAGCTGTTTTAGGGACAGCTCCTCAGACGTTGTCCTTTACATTTGGAGGGATAATATCTTTTTGTTTGGTTGTTCTGTACAATATCTTACACAGCTGGTAATTCTGCAGACTATTAGCAATCAACATATTGAGTTTACTCAATGTGTTTCATTCATTAAAAAAAAGCGGGGAGGGGGGGCAGTCATTCTACCATAATTAGTAGTAAGCAGTTAATCCATCAACACAAAACAGTATATTTTACTAGGCCTACTTCTGTTGGCATATAACCATGCATACATTAAGATAAAAAATTCAGGCAGCAAGCCTAAGCAGATGTACTAGAGCAGGGGTCTGCAACCTGCGGCTCTCCAGATGTTCATGGACTACAAATCCCATCAGCCCCTGCCATGCTGGCAGGGGCTGATGGGATTTGTAGTCCATGAACATTCTGGAGAGCCGCAGGTTGCAGACCCCTGTACTAGAGGGTAAGCTCCTTTGAGCACAATGGAGGTTCGCTTCTGAGGATACATGGTTAAGAAAGTACAGCTTGAAAGCTTCCATTCTCTTGAGGTGATCAAGTGTAACCCAAAGACATATCAGAAGACATTTTTTTAAAAAAGCAATAGAAACAAAAAAGAAAACTTGATGCTTAAAGCAGAAAGAAAGGTTTGAAAGCCTTTTAAGGGGGTTACTATCTGTCAAGAAGGAAAACTGTGACAAGATACCTACAAAAGCAAGCAAAAAACTAACAAAGCATGTCAGAAACACTTAACAGCCTGATTCTCTAGTTTGTCTTTTCTATATCTTTGACAACAGTGACTTCTATTACATTGGTTAAATTCTGATTTTCACCTGGAACTTGGGATAGAACTGGCTGTTCTTAATACCAAAGCTGATGTGGATTTGTAGAAATAGGATGTTATGTCATCAGTTTGGGATTTGGGAGGCTGTGTGTGCTTGTGAACATTTGGAAAAAGAAGACAGAGGATATGTCACTTGAAACGTTCGTATCTCCCAACAGAACAAGCATTTATAGTCTTTGCTTTAGTTGTGCATTTGGGTGGGAGAGGGGGGGAAAGAATCTAAGTCATTCCTGAGAAGTGTCTGAGTTCCATTTCTGCCTTGTCAGAACTGCAGCACAGGGCCATGGGAATAACGTTTTATTTAACCTCTGGTTATTAATGCTGCTGCAGCGAATCACACCGGCATTTGATAGTTTAGATGTAGTTCCTCTGCTACAGCTTTTATTATTTCTTTTATTTCTCTAATCCCTTTTGTTGACTGTAAGCTGCTCCAGGGCAAGGGAAATGTTGCCTGGTTACTTAGAATAGCTGTGGGAGATGAAAGGAGCATTTTTATGATTTCTTTTCATTGAATAATATTTTACATTCCCACTGCATCTTTTTGGGAGAATCTGAACTTGCCACTTGCACACAGTAAACTATGAAAATTCTGTCAGCACATGAAGGAAAAAAAGAAAGAGAAGGAGAGAAGAAAGAGAGAAAGGAAAAAAGAAAACATATGTATTGTCGAGGGCTTTCACGGCCGGAATCACTTGGGTGCTGTGTGGTTTCCGGGCTGTATGGCCGTGTTCTAGCAGCATTCTCTCCTGACGTTTCGCCTGCATCTGTGGCTGGCATCTTCAGATTTTCAAACTATTTGACCAATACAAGTGATCTCAACTGTTCCAGGAGGAATTTTGTTCTGCTCTAATATATAATTTATTTATGGGGAGAATAAGCAAAGGAGGCACAGCA
The DNA here is from genome assembly GCF_021028975.2 of Sphaerodactylus townsendi. Taxonomy (NCBI): domain Eukaryota; kingdom Metazoa; phylum Chordata; class Lepidosauria; order Squamata; family Sphaerodactylidae; genus Sphaerodactylus; species Sphaerodactylus townsendi. The sequence continues at coordinate 152,800,492 of NC_059425.1, read as the reverse complement.
TCTTCATTTCCTCTCTATGTTTCCAACTTAGTGGAAGGAAACCAGTTTGACAGCAATCAATTTCTTAAGTATAGATTACTATTTTAGCATTATTTATGTTGCTGCCAATGAGTCCATATCTGAATGAAAAAAATGTTAAATGAAAAACAATTTTACCAATCATGTTAAGCCTGTGGATTCTTTCAGAATTCTGAAATTGGGGAGTGCATGCAACCATGAAATAGCTGCCATATGGGGACAATCACAGAACGGCTGCCATGAGATTCTGGGGTCAATCAGAAAATGCAAGGAGGTTGCAAGCCAAGCATCCTTCAGTGACATTTGTTTCTGAATGAGTGCTTTCTACAGACACAAAAGTGATGCCTCCTGGTTTCTACTGAAGTATTTTTTGCTTGAATGAGACAGAGAAATGTCAGAACTGACTGTTCAGTCTGGGATGAGACCCATCATAAAAGAAGTAAGTGAGTAGCAGGGAAACCACTGGGGGCCATGTTGGGAAACTGTGAAATATCTGGAAAGAAACAGCATTTTTGGATGTGCCTTTTTCAATCCATTGAAATTATGCCTCTTTTTTTTAAGCCAAAAAAGTCAAAATGGCTTTTTCCAGCTTTTTTCCAGTTTGGCATACCGAACTGCACACTGCTAGTGTTTTTATTGAATTATTTTAGAATGGTAAATGTTGCTTTTAATTGTTCAAATGTTTTAATGTTTTTTATGTACAGTGGAACCTCGGTAATCGCTGGTAATTCGTCCGGCAGCGCTCAGCGAACTACGAAACTGGCGTAAACCAAGGTTATGCCGTTTGCGCAAATTTATGCAAAAAGTATAAATTTGTGCAAATGGTGTAGGCTGAGGCACCCGGCGACAACCGAGGAAGAAAAACGGCTGGGCGCAACCGATGAACTCCAAAACCGGCGTAAACCAAAGGCAGTGATTGCGCCCAGATGTGCAGAGGTTTCATCTGGTGAATAACCACAGGATACGTCTTGGAATTAAAATGGGCCACAGCCCTTTTTATTATTTAGGCAGAAGCTGGGCAAGCAAGAGGAGCACATCCATTTAGCAGCCGGTCAGAACCTCTGGCTATCCCTGGCAACAACCCCAATCCCTATTAGGGAGGACAGAGAGGTACTGGGCCACCAGGGCACCCACCCTTTGTGGCCCCCTAACTGCTGGGGTGTCGGGCTCAAATTGCAGAGGCCTCCACAGCATGTGCTATGAGCCCGCCCCACCCCAAGCCTCTTATGGAGGCCCCCAACCGCAGGGAGGTCCTGTGCACAAGCTTGGCCTCCCCAAAGGATGTGCTCCTCTGCCCAAACCTCCACAGAGCTGACCCTTCTGCTCCCGCCACAGCTTCACAAGCCTTCTAGCCAGTCCAAGAGCACCTGCCATACAGCATGCAGCCACATGTCCATGTCCCATTCAGATAGGTGCACACTGACTTGAACCCGCCCGCCAGGATGAACTATGTCCCTTTCGGTCTGCAGGAGACTTCCTCTGAAGAGGCCGCTGCCCCGGGCTCCTGCCTGGGAGCTGGCACCCCACTAGTGGGCATTCCCATAGTGGAACCAGGGGCCAAATCACCCCCCAGGCTGTTCTAAAGTCGCTAACATGCTCGTCAGGCCCTGATGTATAAGGGCGACTGGCGGGACCCCTGAGATCCTGGGTGTTGCTGACCCGCTGCCATAAGCCCCGGACCAGGGAATAAAATAGGAGAAAGGACCCCTCACTGGGGCAGGTTGGCCTGCAAAGGGCGAACCCAGGCTTCCCAAGCCTTGCATCAGGTGCACGGGTGTACTGCAACTCAGCCACATTACCGCCAATGGTGGGGCCGTGAATCTGGGAGTTTACTGTGCCGAAGCAGACAAGGGAGTTGATGAAGCCGCGGAGGGGGTCTCCCTTTCTTGCTGCTGCCCCCCAATTCCTGCACTGCATCCCCTTGGACGGTGGGGGAGGGGTCTGGCGTTGGTCGTACCACACGCCCCGAAACATACTGCCTAGTCTGGGGTCTTGATACCCCACCGGCCCATATGCCTAATGATCTACTCTCTGCTTCCTCCCTTGCTAGCTCATGTGCCACTTGGGTTGCCAGACAGCCCCCATTGTGTTTTATTCAGTGCCATACCCGGAGCAAAGAACCTTCCCAGCAAGGTGCCGCTAAAAAGGGAGCTACTACACCCTATTTCAAAGGTACCCCAAAGGCAATTCTCCTCTCTAACAAAACAAAAAGTGTATTTCTAAGACCCACCTTATCTTCCTACATCCCGCTCTTTAAACTTTTTCTTCTCTCCAATACTGCAAACAAGCAAACTGGAAGAATAAGGTACAGTGTGGTAAGACAAGAGGAAGGGGCCAGGTTTAGCGTTCCTTTCTCAGTTATTCTGTTTCTGAAAATAGATCCATCCCCTCCCACTTGACAGAAAAGCTGCTACACAATTGTTCCATGCTTTCACTGCAGGAGAAAATGTAATTTCTTGCAAAAATGAGTCTTTTCTGTTTCTGTACACAGCTATCAGTGAAAATCCTTTCAATGAGGGGTAAAACCCCTGATAATTTAATTTCAACTAGGTAAAAAACAGCAGGTAGAAATATGTTTCCCATTGACAACAATGAAACAGAATACAGAGATGCAATAAAGACAATGAGTATGTAGAAAAACAAACAGAATGACTCCAACCTGTTTTTGTTTGTTTTGTTTGTTTTTGTTTTGTTATGTTTTTGCATATTCCTGGAAGAAATATGTAATCTGTGAACTGGGATGCCCCAAAAATAAATCTGCAGCAAGTTCCATAATAGTGTTGTTACTTTTTAGCCATCTTCATGGAAATTCCAATTGAGTGTATATAATTTAATGAACTGCAACATGACACCCAATAATGGAATTCCCAGTAGCCATCTTATGTGCAAAAATTTTCTGAATGTGATTTTCAGCTCTGACATAGCTCAATATTATATCAGTAGAGGAACTTTGTGGGTCTTGGGGTCCAGTTTTTCAAGATAGAGGGACCAAATTTGCACCATAGCTGCTGATGATACTCCTTACTCAAACTCCCAAATGTAGTGTGGACTGGGTCATGGGAAAATGCATGCCCATAAAATTGGACTCCCTGACCCATACTTCACCAAACTTGCAGGTTTTTGTAAGGAGAGTCACCAGCAGCTACGCTGCAAATATGGTACCTCTCTTGGAGTCCTACAGAGATGCCCCACTGACATAACAATGAGTGTTGTTAGAGCTGAGCATCATGAAGAGAATTTTCTCAATATAAGGATATTATTGGGAAATCTTTGCAGGGCACTAGGGGATGGTGGCCATTTTCTGAGGTAGAGGCACCAAATTTGATGCACTGCTGCTGGTGACTTTCATTAGATGAGCCTCCAAGTTTGGTACAAAATGGGTAAGGGATCCAATTTTATGGGGCATCATTTTTCTCAATTGGATGGGGCACCCACTTGGGAACTCATAAAATTGGACTCTAGACACAATGTTTAATAAACATTTGGGTTATTCTAAGGAGAAGGTAAACTGAAAATCTTTGGTTCTACCTTAAAAAAAACCACCCCCAGAGCCCCACAAAAATTTCCTATACAATTTAATAGAAACACACACACACACCCTGAAAAATATTGGTGTTTGAAAAAAGCCAGGAAAAAAACATATTGGTATGGAGATAGCCCTTCTTGGGCGGGGGGGGGGGGGGGGGTCTATTAATCCTGAATCCAAAGAAACAAAAAATTGCACACAGCTATGCACACAGCAACCAAAAGCATTAAATGGCACTTAAAGTCAAGTGAATATTACTGTCTCTACATTGCAGGGAACTCTCTGATGCTGCAGCTAGTAACTTCTAGGTTGATTCAAGATTTGAATCAGGGTCTTTTCCATTCATGCTCATTCTATTGGCTACCACACTGTACTTTACTCGCAAGATATGACAAAAGAAAAAATATCAAGGGTCTTCTTTTGTTCTACAAAAAATTTCTTTCCCTATATTACCTAATCTTGAAAATCTGCTCCAGGGTAGGGAAAAAGAAATTAATAAAGTCATTAATATTTAAAACGTGTCTAGGAAGAAGCCTTTTTCATATTTATGTAGCTTTTTAAAACTTCACAAAGCTATTTAAGAGCTGCAAAGCAAGTCTGTTTTTATTACTATCTTTCAGCAACACAATTGTCTATTTAAATACCCACACAGAATCACCACTATAAAATATGTGCCACCTCCAATTAAGATTCCATCATATTAAAACAGGAATTCATCACAGAAACTATTAAAAGTAATGAAGATATTTGCTGTACAATAAGGGCAGCATGGCTTGGACTGAATATTCTGCTGTTGCTGGACTGAATAGCAATATCATACTGCGATCCTCCAAATTGCAGCAGAATTGCTCACCAATCAACAAGATGCAAAACTGTTACATAACAGTAAGCAGAAACAAAGGAAACGATGCTGAGTCATGGTGCGGACCATCTCATTAATGGGTAATGGATATCCCTATGACTCATGTGGCTAAGTATATATTATAGCATTTTCAGTCATTTTTATTACAGAAGGTGAATTGAAAGATTGTGGTAGAGCTGCATGGTAGAGGAGTTTGGAAACAACATGTTTTGCACATACACTGTAGAAGGAGCTATTGAAAGCTGCTAATCTGGAGAGATTTGCCATGCATGATTACAAATCTATCTATTTACCTATCTTTCATTTACTGCCACCTTTCTCACTTGCAGAACACAAGCCAGCCTAAAATATTAATAAAACATTATTAAAAAACACAAAACAACTATTAATAAAACCCATAAAAGTCATAGTTTAAAGGAGCTTATTAGGCCTGTCAATAACAAAAGCTAAATCAACCAAAATGGTGATTGTGGTGACTTTCCTGTCTTAGGCCCCTTCCGCACATGCAAAATAATGCGTTTTCAAACCACTTTCACAACTGTTTGCAAGTGGATTTTGCCATTCCGCACAGCTTCAAAGAGCACTGAAAGCAGTTTGAAAGTGCATTATTCTGCATGTGCGGAATGAGCCTTAGTAATGGATTGGTTTTCTACATGTTTTGTCTCACAGAATTTCTCTTTTTTTAAAAAAAAAAGTTTTATTGGTATATTCGGACCACATACAAAACTTTGTATTTCATCCAAACTATACATTTTCCCCCTTCCCCCACCCCCAGGAGTTGTTTCTTCTTCTTTCTTAAGTAAGCAGCATCAGGTTCATCCTTTCTAGCCTCTTCACCCATCTTTCTTCTATGTCTCCGACTTCTCTCATCCAGTTCGCAAAGTCAGTCCATATCTTCATTATCTCAGTCTGTCTATCTTGCCACAGTTGGTTTCTAGACATTATTTCAAAAATTTCTAACTGTACTTGTTCCCAAACGTATTCTAACCATTTCTGTACTGTCCATATTTTCTTGTCTTTTCTCACAGAATTTCTCTAAGAAATTTTAAGCTGTTAGCCAAAAATGAGTATAAGGAAAATTGAAACTTAAATCATGTTGAATACCTTGCAATGTTTCTTCTTTACTGTCAGACATTTCAGTGTTATCTCATTTGACTATAACCTTGCTTAGTGAGTCATTTAGATCTTTAGATTACTCTCTACAACATCCATCAGCCCACTTCTGAAGAAGGTTTCTCCTTGAAACATCTTGATTTTCATGTCCATCGAGGGCAACCTGAGGATAGAGCTTTCATGAACTTCTTCTGACTCTTCAGCTGGAACAAAAATATGATGTCTTTCATATATTTTTAGAGTAACATCAAAAAGCATACTTTCAAAAAAGGCAGGAACAACCTTTGATTCCTTACGAAAATGATCTCTGTTCCTGACTATAAGTGCTTACTTCCACTAGAAAGAATTCAAAAGATAATGAAAAGCTTTGAGAATATAATTCTCAACAAAGCAAATCATTTCAACCCAATTTAGATCACTGGCTTCACCATGGTTTAGCAAACTTAAATTGAAACCTATTTGGCTAGCGGAGCAAAGTGCATGTTAACAGTTCATCCCAGCAAATACACAGCAAAAACAAAGCAAGGAAACAAAATCATAAGGAAATAGTATATGTGCTTTAAACAAACAATAAATCTCCAGAGTAAAATTGGTTGTTGTGGGTTTTCCAGTCCGTGTGGCTATAGTCTAGTAGTTTTTGCTCCTAGCATTTCACCCACATCTATGGCTAGCATCTTTGGAGCTAGGTCACAAGATGTGTTCCTCCACGGCTGCTTCCTTGCGGGCCAATAAAAAAAGGTATGTGCGTGGGGGGAACTTTGCATGAATCCTGTTCCTACAGCGAGTCGGCCCCGTGCTGTATCCCCCAAACCAGGTTTTTCGAGAATCACACTATGCACAAGTCTTTTTACAAATCCTGGGTTGCAGCCACTTGTGAGCAAGCGGCTGTGCAGGAGGTGCTTTATTTGGCTGCACTTTCCTTTTTAAAAAAAATTACCCAGCTTATATCTGCATAGCCACGCAGGTACAAAGGGTTGTATCGTGAGAAAGCATGGCTGTCGGGCAATGGTGGGATCCAAAAATTTTAATAACAGGTTCTGATGGTGGTGGGATTCAAACAGTGGCGCCGCCGCACACACACACCTCCAGTCCCTATTGGGCAGGGGGGTTGCTTTAGTAATCCCTTCTCGGCACTCAGAAAAAATTAGTAACCACTTCTAGAGAAGTGGTGAGAACTGGTTGGATCCCTCCTCTGCTGTTGGGGTTCATTTGTGCATGCTTGTGTAGCTACACATCAATGGGAGGTAGTAAAAAAAATTGATGCACCTCCGTGCGAAGGTGAAACAGCAACCTGCACTGTTTCCGTGGGCTCCAATCTTCATTTATGGTATGAAGTGGCAATTGCATAACTGGGGAAAACGTAAGAAAGCATACACTTGCATCTGCATATTAAAGCAGCTTTCTCATCTTTTCAGCAATCCAGCTCTGTCAGAAACAGTTCTGCTTCAAATGAAAACTACCTTTTATCTGCCCCCTTAAAATATTCACGTATATGATTACATAACTTTCAAGTTGTTCTCAGCACTACCATGTAACATCTATACACACACTTACATTTTCCTCTGGTGGTTCTTTGTTTCAGGCAAGAGTTATGCTTTAAAACCATATCCTTTAGCAGAGGTGAAGAAAAGGCATTCTCATACTCACCTCAACATCTGAGCCCTTGTGCATCTTAGACTGTCAGTATTTCATAGGAAACCTTCGTTGTGATTATTAAATCACACTTCTTATAAATGCAGAGTTTGTGCAAATAAAGAAGCAGAGGCAGTTGCTTACAGTAAATAAAGTTTGATAACTATAAAAGTAGGGATACAAAAAAGTAGGGATACAAAACAAGAAATATCTTTCTAGCTGGCTAGCTACATAGCTAGCTATCTCTTGGCTATCACATGGCTACAAAAACTATTCAAGAGCATGTGCAGAGAGAGAACAAAGAATATATGCCTATATCCTACGTGCGGACCTGCATGTATCTCATGCCGGATCTGCTTGACCAATAGGAGTCAATTACCTGGTCACTGACTTCTGACCTCACTAATAAGCATACATAACATTAACTCCATTACTGGATTGTGTGACTAGCACTTGCCAAATATCAACACATTTCCTGTGCTGAATGTGCTTACAGATGTGTGAAAGCTCTCTGATTGGGGGTCATATTTCCTTTCCTGTGTGTGTACCTAGAAAAAAAGGAACATGGTTTCAGAAAGACACTCAAAGCTAACTCTGCAGAGCTTCATAGCTCCATGGCACCACCCAAACATGGCTCAGTTCTCCTTCTAGTTAAGAGTACTGGGTTCCATCCCTTGTGTTCTGAGTGTGAGTGACAACAGCCTGACAACATGGAGATATAACCATGTCAGCATGCGCTAGTTGTTTATTTGTGTCTGCTTGTCAAGGTGTTGTTATCAATATGCTGCTTCACAAGTATGTGTTGTGGTGGCATTGCTGTAGTCTGGGATGCAATTGCTATGGTCTCTGGATTTTTTTTTCTACATGTGTCCCCTCAACTTGACAAGCAGAAGGTACAACTGGTGGCACTAGCACCACAATAGAGCTGACACTGTGTTGATGTTGCAGTCTTAAAATGAAGCTATAGATTCTAAGCTTAGGTGTTTACACCATTTTGAATGAGATACATGTTAATTGTTAAAAAGGCTATAAAGATATGGACTGCTGGTGGCATGTTTATAAAGCAAATCTTTGTAAGATCAACTAACAGTCATATAGGAGAGCACTTCATGGATTTTAAGTGAGATTAGTTTCAATATCAGCAATCTTACAGGACTTTTGGGTACAGAGTTACAGTGATTTTTTTCTGATACTAGGCTGTCAAGACATTTTGAAGATGTGAGCAAATTTTGGCATTTCATTATCCATTCTATCAAGGTTTTTCTTCTGTACATCATGTATACAGTTGAATAATAGCAGGCAGTAGGTGAATTCTCATGAAACTGAGTTAATTGGATAAGAAATACCGAACAACCTAACAAGAAATCATTAAAATGCCACCTAGCTGACATCAGAATAAATAGCAAACACGAGAATGCTTAAGAAAGATATTGTTGCAACAACCCATCATACTGATACACATTTTAGGACCCCATAAAAGCTCCTCTATCTTTCAACAGGGTGCAATCATAGTGTAGCAGTCAGCATATGAGACCATGATTTGAGAGACCCTGGTTCAAATCTCTTCTCTGTTAAGGGAGTTCATTAGATGACCTATTTATTTATTTAGCTGTTTTTACTCAGTTTTTCTCCCCAACAGGGATCCAAAGTGGGTTACCACATTTTTATTTTCTCCAGCACGCTTCTCTACACCAGCATGTTGTAGTGGACTGTAATCTGGAGAACCGGGTTTGATTCCCCACTCTGATCAGTGGACGCTAATCTGTTGAACTGAATTTGTTTCCCCCACTTCTACAAATGAAGCTTGATGGAAGACTTTGGGTTAGTCACAGTTCTCTCCGAACTCTCTCAACCTCGCCTATCTCTCAAGGTGTCTGATGTGGGGAGAGGAAGAGAAGAAGTTTGTCAGCTGCTTTGAGACTTTTTGTGGTTGAGAAAGGTGGGATATAAATCCAAATTATTATTCTTCACCATTTTCGTCATCTTCTTCATTCTAACCACTGCAACATGCTGGCTCTTGTCGCTGGGCCAGAAACTCTCCGCATAATCTGCCTCATTGAGCTGTTGTTCTGAAGGTAAAATGGAGGAGAGAACAGTGATGATGGGCTCTTTCAGTCCCCAATGTGGAAAAAAGCAGGCTGAAATTAATTAATTAATTAATTACTGATCTACAGAAATCATGCAAGAACTTCCAGCATACACTGTGTACATTGCCATCATCATTATAGGATCATGTTGGAGTGCAAAGTGCAATCAAGTCACATCCAATTTATGGCAACCCCATAGGATTTTCAAAGCAAGAGATGAACAGAGATGGTTTGCCGTTGCCTGCACCTGTGTAGCAACCCTTGTCTTCTTTAGTGGTCTCCCATCCAGGTACCAACTAGTCCTGACCCTGGTTGAGGCCAGCCGAATATCCTTTGGGCCACAGTCTACCAGTCAGTTATGATTTGCTGAATGCAGTGCCCATCAGGGGACATATTGGGAGTGATGGTCCTTCAAGTACAATGGCCCTGGACTGTTTGAGACTTTAAAGGTAAGCAACAAAAGCTCGAATCTGATTTGGTCCTTCACCCAAAGTCAATGCAGCTGGTAAAGCACTGGTTAGAGATGTGCTTGTCATGGAGTCCCTGTAAGGACCCTTGCTGCTGCATTTTGCCCAAGTTGGAGTTTCTGAAGCAGACCCAAAGGTAGCCCTGTATAGAGTGAGTTGCAGTAATCTAGTCTGGACGTTATCACTGTAATTAGGTCAGCCTGGGACTAGTAGGGTGTCAACAACCTGGTGGAGATGGTGTGCAACCTTAGCCCCCCTAGATAGGGAGGCATCCTATCATGACCCCCTCCATCATGACCCCCTCCCTATCATGACCCCCTCCATCAAGTATTACACCAAGGCTCCTGACAGCTGGCTTGGGTATCAATTGTACACTGCAAGTCCCACTCAACTCTTTCTGACCTAGCCACAGGATTTCCATCCCAGCTGATTCAGCTTCAACCAGCTGTTTTAACTACAGTATTTCCCATGGCCTCAAGGCAGCAGGCCCAAACATCTGGGGTGGTTTCTGGATGACTGTCCATCGACAGAAATAGCTGGGTGTCATCAGCATACTGATGGTGCCCAAGCCTGAAACTTCAAATTAACCTGGCAAGAGAGTGCATATATATATAGTAAATAACAGTGGAGAGAGAATCTCCTCTTGCATGACCTCACACACCAACAGGTGGCATGCATAAAAGCAGTTTTAAACATGCTTTCATCAGATTTCTGAGTCAGTTTATAGGATAGTTAGTCACGCTGCTTTACACTTTAAACCATCCTATGTATTACACTGAGAGCCAGTGTGCTATAGTAGCTAAGAGCAGTGAAATCTAATCTGGAGAATTGGGTTCTATTGCCCTCTCCTCCACATTAAGCCTGCTGGGTGATCTTGGGCTAGTAACAGTTCTGTCAGAACTCTCCCAGACTAAGCAGAAACAGGCAATGGCAAACCACTTCTGAACTTCTCTTGCCTCGAAAATCCTGTGACTTGATGGCAATCCATATGCCAGCCCTGACTTGATGGCAAACACACATATGTATTGCACTATGTACCACTGCCCCAATGCCTGTGAGGAAGCTGATAAATCCTTTTAAACTCTGGATTCCATGGTCATCAACAGAATTTCTAAGATGTAAGAAGAAACATAACATGTTTTTGCTGGTGGCATATCAGTTCACAGAGTGTTTTAGCCAAAAGCAGGTATTTGAAAATATCTTAAAGGAGTATGAAATGCATGTTACAAAGCTCTAAGCCACTGTGATATTTGATGTGATGTAAAGCTTCCAGAACCAAAGCTATGGAAGTAGTCATGTACGACATGATCTTCTATGGCAATAATGTTTCACAAAAATTCTCAGCAAAGCATGCCTTCTTTCTGTAAATATTTGTAACAATGGGGGACAAAGATAGAAAACCAGTTAAGCTCTTGCCTTGGCAAAATCTTAACATAACTTTTGTGATCTTTTTAGTTTTATTGGTTTTATTGTATTGATTCTTTTCCCAGGTTATTTTAACTGTACATTTAACATATCTGAGTGGAAAGGGGTCTGACGTAAGCAGACCCTCAGGAACCAAGGACAGTCCACACACACAGGACTTAGCTGGTTCAGATGTTTAACGTTCACAGAGTAAGGAATCCAGACAAAGACAAGAAACAGTACCTGCAAACTGAACCACAATGTTGCTGCCACAAACTAGCTCAGCTGCAACCTCTCTATAGCCAGCCTCCCATTCCCTTGTGCAATAACATCTTGCAGCTGGGTTAATCTAGTCTGGCTTCTGAAAAGACTCCACATCTACTCTAGCTTGCCCCATAGCTGCCAACCTGCTGCTGCATTTCCTCTGCTGTAAACTAGGACACAGTCTCCTCCTGCGTTGTTCCTGGGGCTCTGGAGACAAGGGGGGTGAGGGAGCTGTCAGTCCCCTCTGGCTGTATTAAGGGGCTGAAGAGTCTCAGAACTAAGCTCTTGCTGGGGAATCTCAGAGCTTGGACCTGGCTGTGGATACTCTGAATACTCTGCCTGAATACTCTGCCTGAGCCTGAGGGCCCGGTCCTGCAGGAACTTCTGGCTGCTCAGTCTCTGCATCTAAAGGTAGTGCCTGAGATTCTGGAACCAACACTGTCCCCTCTTCTCTATTTGAGTCTTCCTCCAAGGGGTTCCCATTCAGACCAGGCTGAACCCTAACAGGGTCATATAAGCACCCCTAGCAAATAAAAAGCAAATACCCCTAGCAAATAAAAAGCAAATACATATGTGATTCATGCAACATATGATATAGATCATTTCAGTGTGAAAACTGAAAAAAAATTGAATGCCATAATATTTTGATGACTCGTTTTAATTCTGCTTCTCATCATTTTTAAAGCAAACATTTCTAAGAGATCGCTGAAATTCACATTCTGACTAGAACAGCAGAAGGCATCTGTACAAACCGCCATGTTGTACACACCTGCAATGTTCATTAAGCATTATGTGGATGCAAGTGATGAAGCAGCAGTCAGGAGAACAGCGGTCCAAGCATTGTTCAAGTAGACAGTCTGCACCACCTGCCTACAATGGTTGGGCTTGCTTCTCTCCAGTGGCTATTGTGACCAGAGCGCAAAGAACAGAGGGAAGCTCTATTCTCATAACTTAGGTTCTTGAGTGCTGTGATGTGATATCTGCAGCTGAGAAATGAGCTGTTAGGATTTTACAAGTGCCTGCTTCATTCAGTCAAGCAAGAGTTAACTGTTGACATCACATAACTAGAATTGCCTGAGCTTCTGGAAAGATCTCTCTGTTTCTTCTTCCAGCAAAAAAGGAGAGACAGACACACAGGCACATATAGACTACACAGACACCCAGAAGGAGCACTTGCATAGATGGGGTTTGCTGTTCCTATATTTAGTGTGAATTAATTTATCTAGTAAAGTTCTACAAAACAATTCATTCACATCTCTGCCCTATTATTTGCTCTGCTAATTCATTGCAATACAACAGTAGTACTATTTATGCAGCCCATGATATTGGGCAGGGGGATCACAACAAAGACATGATATTAATTGGGATATTCCTGTTGCCAAGACAACTGGATTCCTGATTAGCCAGTCACAATGTGCAGTGCAGCATCTGAAGAAAGATAATGTGGGCTCAGTTGCCTCAGCACTTGGGGACACTTTCTCAAAGTAATGAGAAAATGATGTATTCACACATTTGGTTGGCCATATGATTTTTTGGTGTCATTGTGGCCATTATGTGGTCCATGTTTGTCTTTGATCTTGTGAAACAGTAAGAAGTCCTATCAGGTTAAGAATTGCACACAGAGGACAATTGTTTTGGAAAGTAAACTTTATAACTAAACGAGACTTTTTTCCCACAGGGAAGTGTTTGAATCATCCGAAAGGATACTTGTTTGCTTCAAAAATGTTTTGCAGATGAAAATTTGGGACAGCACTGTAAGAACTTGCATTGGCATGAACTAGCAATGTCACTGGCCTATAGAGGATACTGCAGGCTATCATGACTGCCAGCCTCTCACTTCCACAATTGTGGTAACCAGCAAGTACACACTAGGAAAGCACAAATTATATTTTTCATCTCTTCCCCCACCCCAAAATGTGTGGCCATTATAGATTTTTTTGTCTCATTTGTTTTTTGCTACCAGAGTTTTTCTCTCTCTTCAGTTACAGCATTATTATGTAATCTTTCCACGATGCCCTATCAATATGCAATTAAGACAAAGCACATAGGATTACATTTTAATAATAATTTAATTGATATAGTATTGGTTAGTATGGAAAGACATTTTGTGTATGGTGGGGAGGAGCTGATGAACCTCCAACTATGACTCATGCGTATTCATAGACTTCCTGGTCCCACTAGCTTGGGTGTTGCATTCTGGAAGTGCAGGATCTATATTCTGCTATTTTTGTCTAATTGATTTGGCTGGCTTTTAAATGTCTGAAGTTAAACCAATATGGAGTAGTTTTTAATGCAGTAATCATAACCAGCATTTCATAATATAATTGTTATATCCTGATTTTATTGATTTTTTTACCAGTTATCTTATTTATTATGTAAGGAGGAGAGAGGGAACTGGGAACATTTAAACATCTGGATGAGACCAGGACTGGGCATTTGTCCTTCCTGAACATGGCCAGAGGCATGAGCCACTGGTGTGAGCTAAAGAGCCAAACGTATTATCCTAAGTAGGCATTCTCTACTTTAGTTGGGGAATTAGCTGAAGACAGACAGCAAGAGGGGTAACTGGAATCCATAATGTATGTGTACCAGGATAGTTCTGGGTGAAAACTCTCAAATGGAGAGGTATTAAAGAATAAAAACTGTAAAACAAGATTTATATTTTAACCAATGAATGTACACACATAAGCATGCAAGGGCTGATTAAGAGAAAAGGGAAGAAGTTGCATAGAGTTTTAGGAATGGGTGATAGTTATTTGTGTTGAAGAAACATGGAGGGAAAGCAGCACTGAAGAGAAAAACAATCAGCATTTCCAGAAGAACAGGAAAGAGCTCACACACAAGTAGGGGTGCACACACAGATCGAGAACATGCACATTATGGATGTCCAAAGACCAATGACCAGTATGTATCCCCCAAGAAGGGTCCCAAGGCAGTTTGAGGTAAGTTGGTACAAAAGCCAAAGCAACAAACTAATTGATTTTCTGAGGTTCCAACAATAAGATAAGAGAGACTTGATGAGTCGTCAGGACACTAGAGAATGCCTGAACTATTCTCTTGAATACTGATTGATTGCTGAGATGGGTGCAGATAGGGTAAGTAATGGTCTGCTTCCAACGCTAATCAAATCACCTTGGGGTGACACAATGGAAGTTGACTAGTTCCATTGTCCAGCCAGACACAACTTTGGGCCAGGGGAAGAATTTAGCTGCCAACCTTTTTCCTACCTAATGTTGATGCACAAGATGAATTCCAGAACACCCCTGAAAAGCATCCATTCTTTGGGGAGCAACATCTTCGTCTTATGCCAGTCTTTGGCCCCTACACCCTTGTGACACCCCTTGGGATCTGGCTGCTTATTGCTGGAGGAATCTCTTTGTCTTTTAGTCTCTAAGACCATGGCTTATTACTTAGGCTCTTTAGTGGATTCCGCATGGGCCAGAAACAGTGGTTTGAAAACAGTGTGAAAACAGTGCAAAAGGGTTTTAAAACTGTTTACACTGTTTTCACACCGCTGTTTTTGGCCCATGTGGAATCTGTCTTTATGAACTAGTAACAGACTGGGATGATTTTGTGGCATTTCACTTGCTTCACTAGTTAATTTTGTAAGCTGCTTTGAATCCCTGGAGTGGGAGGAAAATGGGGTTAAAATATTCAACTAATTAACCCTCTGACTACCTCATACTTTAATGAGTTTTGAATCACCTTCCACACCTTAATGTTGCATTTTCTGCTTTTTGGTCACCTTTTTGTTCTCAATTATTGAAGAATTATCCCCAAATTATTTAGTGCAATTTATTTTATTATTTCATTTCATTTATTTTATTTTATCCATTAAAACATTTCTATTTCCCTTTTCCTGTTAGTTCAGTATAAAGTGTCTGAAGTTGTCTTTTAAATGAACACAACTGAGATCAACTAGCTTTTTTCACAAGGCACAACTAAATTTTTGTTTTAAATGGGACTGAGCTGTCACTGTGTAGTGCCCTCAGGCTTCCCTGCTTGCCAGTGTATACGACAGTTTCTCTGAAAACCCCTAAAGCACCACATTCTGGCTTTCCACAGCCCAATTTGACAAACTATTTTTAAAGATAGTTGCCATAAGCAAGGGTGAAGTAAATATCTCTCTGGGGGATCTGATACTGAAAATACTCAGAAAAGGCAGTTCTCTCAACTCTACAGGTCTGTAGAAATGTATTTTTAGAAGCTGGTATCATTTAATTTTTGGGAAAGAAAACTTGTTTTTGTTTCTAGCTTTGCTGACTGGGTAAGCTCTGAAGCGGGATGTCCTGTCAATCTTTGTATGGAATTGTAGCCCGAATATAGGAAACTTATTATGAGTAAAGTCCCAATAGATTGCTGTCAGCAACAACTGTAGGGAAAGAATACGGATGTGAAACCACTGTGAAACAACAGAAGAGTGTGCTGTAAGATGGCGACACATGTATTAGTAGGTTTGGTGAAGAGAATGAAAATGAAATACAGGAGAACGGAGGGAGATCTGAAATACAGGGCTGTTGGCAGAAAATATTAGCAGTTAAGATGGACTATGGATTAAGTAGAGTGTATGTTCAATAGTATATAAAAGCACATGATGAAATTTCAGCTACCAATATTGAATAAATAGCTTTATTCTGAACATGAAAAACTACTTTCATAGAAGAAAATGAAATAAAAACTTACCGTATATACTTGTGTATAAGTCGACCCGAGTATAAGTCGAGGCACCTAGTTTCCCACAAAAAACTGGGAAAACGTATTGACTCATGTATAAGTTGAGGGTGGGAAATGCAGCAACCAGCGGCACAGAGCAGGGCGCCGCCGCCATTCCCCCTCTGCCCCAGGGAGAAGGCGGCTTCAAATGACTTGGTGGGAACTACATTTCCCAGGGTCTCCTGGGAAATGTAGTTCCCAGCAGGCTGTTTCAACCTGGAAGGGAACACAGGCAGCAGGCCTCTTCTCAAACCTCCTCCATTTGTTAAAGTGAGTGTGGAGGGGCGCCATGGGGGGGGGGAGTCACTGACTCACATATAAGTCGAGGGGTGCATTTTTCAGCCAAAAAAGGGCTGAAAAACTTGACTTATGTGCGAGTATATACGGTAAGTAAATTTGTGTCAACAACAACAATAACAATATGTAAAGTGAGGCCAACATAGGTGGTTTGTCATTTACTGCCAAGCTGGACTTTCATAGCTGTCCTACAGTGCTGTCCTACACAGAACTACATCTTTCTAAATCCACTGAAATCAATATCATTATAAGGGGATGACTCTATTTAGGAGCGGGATCAATGATAAAATGAATTTTGCATTGAATGTGTTCCACAGTTGAACTTACTGTGTTTGTATGCGACAGTCAGATGGAGCCCTATAACACAGTTTGTTCAGTTCACACAAAATGTCAGGAATATCTGTCAAGTGCGGTTGCATTAGATTATTTCAAAACAGTATGCACTCAAAAATGCTCTGATCAGAACAGACTGGCAATCAATAACATAACTAAGGACTACTAGATGAACACTAAACTGCTTTTTCTTTTTTAAAAAGTATTTATTTATAACTGATGTAACTGCATCTACACAATGAGCCACCATTTCTCCTGCATTTCCCCCCTTCTGTTCCACCACAGGGCTTTTTGAGTTTTCTTTATGATAATTGGTATTGCATGCTAATATCATTACTATTGCTAGGCCTATTGCCATGATTTCTGAATTCCCAGCTTTCATTAAAAAAAAAGTTTTGTCCTTTTTGTTGTAATGTTATAAGGGGAATAATGCAGAGAGCTAGACATTTAACTTGCTTTTTTAAAGTTATTGGGGATATATAAATCATAATAGTTGGTTGTTGAAACATTAATGTGCAGTAGTGTAATACAAAAAATATTATCACAGTTCTGAATGGCTGTGTAACACTGTGGTATCAGTGTGGCCTTTGTGTGGTCCCTGTTACTCTTTGTTCTTAGTTTTAGTTTCTTGTCTCTAGTTTTAATCATTGAAAATATTGCAGTTTTAATCATTGAAAATACTGTATGTTTAAAAAAGTTCCTGAAATAATCCTCCTTCAAAAGAGTTTTTAGCTGGTTGAATTGTTACTTTGTACAGGATGTGAACTTGCTGAATTTCATCCCTGAACCAAACACATCTCTTGTTCCTGTTAAATGTCATAAGGTTGTTTTGCCACCCTGATAACTGTTATTTTCACACTTATTATTTGATATAAAATCATGTCACATAATGATCCCAAATCCCATATCCATCCACACACAGACAAAAAATATTGGATGTTATTAACAACTGTAGCATCCGTTAGAAATTTCATTGAGAATTATATCACATAACTATCTCAAAATTTTTAGAAGATCAATATTTAGCCTAAATGATGAGACCATGTAGTTAACCTTATTTTGTAACATTGAATCAATTCCCTTTCATCATTAAGTCATGATACACAAATGTTTCTCTCTCCTAGGTATTGCCTTTTAACTGTTTAAAAAATTCATTAACACATTTATCCTGAATGAGCATTTAATCCCTACTTTTATCCCTTCTTTGAAGCAACACATGTTCTTTAATGGTGCTAAATTGTATATGTGCAGTTTCTTTCCCATACCCTAGTCCAAAGATTCAGGTATGATTAAATGTTATGTATGGATCTCTTGGGATCTCCTCATTCACATTAATGAGTGGTTATTGGTCACCTGATTAACTAATTCTTTGAATCCTTTGAAATTAATGGAAAAGCTTTCTAGGGTGAGGAAATCAGATGCTTATACCATGATGTTTAGGGTTTGGGGGTTTTTTAAGAAAAAAATCCATCCAATTTTGTCTGTCAATTGCTGAATGCTTGATACAGAGGATACTAGACTTTCGAAGCATAGGTCTATTTTAGAAAATGATAGTCCTCCAGATTTTTCCCTTAAAGTTTTCCGTTTCAGAGGGTTGGATTCAACTTACCTCCTCTTTCAGAAATGGAATGGTTCTTCCTTTCACGGGGTGGGGGGGTGGGGTGGGGTGGGGGTGGGGGTGGAGTTTATTTGTGCTAACTACATCTTCCTCTTAGCAATCCTGCTAAGAATGGTTGGTTTTCCATTATTAAAAGAAGCAAAAAGTACTTTAAGAGTAAAATTTCATTATCAATTTGTAATTCAGCAGTTCAGATATTCTTGCTGTTTTTGTTTCTTGGCCACTTCTTTGTCTTTTGAAGTTTCTTATCAAATCTTGTATTTTGCTAGTAAGAATCAAAAATTCAAGGTAGAAAGCTGGGAAGGACAGAATATTCTAATCTGTCAGCCAATATCAACTTCAGAAGCACTGCCAGAGGTAATACACTGGAGAATTTAGCCTGTACAAAATAAAAGAAAAAGAAAATCCACAGACTTGGTTTAAAAAACAGTCATATGTTGAATGACATTGCCCTCATAGATATGGGCTAAAAAAGCAGGTTTGAGAGATGCCAATATTCACACATTTATTTGTGAATAAATAAATACTGACAAGGGAGCTTCAAAGTTCTGTGCTTACATGAAGTATGCACGTCATTCAATCTCACTGGGACTCATATCAATATCACCCATGACCCTCGTTTTGATGTAATTTGATGCAGATGTCTTTTGACCCTTGTTTTCTTCAAAGGCAATCTGTCAGAGAGAGACATATAAACCAGAACAGCATTTTATTTTTATTTTAACAAAATGAGCAACATGAAGTGCAACTAGGTGTTATGGAATTGCATAACTGCTATTGAAAGCAAATGACCAGCATTCTCTTCTCCTTTGCTTGTACATGTCTTGTTGAATTTGTTAATCCAGGTTTTATTTGTTCCTTCCTCAGGGATTGGGGTGGGGCGGGGGGAGAGAAGTTTGTAAACTTTTTGTTTCTCTTAATATCCAATTTCATTTCCAAGGGGACACTCAAAATTTATGTTCTCATAATATCCCCCATACTCCCACAAACACATACCTCTGTCTCCATGCATGATACTTAGCTTGGTTTCTTCGCTGCACGCAGGCGTGAGCTCTGGCGTATCAGACAGACTGAGGTCAAAGCAGGTAGTAGGCAAAGGTGCTGTCAGATAGACTGAGTCAAGGCTGGTGGCAGAGCAGCTGTCCCTGTCTTTGCTCTCTTTGTGCAGCTATTTAGCTCATTTGGGGCTGCTGAAGGCTCTCTCAGCTGCACTGCATCTGGCTCAGCCCTGGCTGGCAGGGAAGGGATTAGCTCTGTTAGTTGCATCTCCTCTCAAGGCCTGAACTCCTGGTCTATGGTGTTATCTGGCATTGCATCTGATTCCTTGTCTCCCAGGGGCTGGTTCATGACAGTATCTTTGGACCACTGTGGCTGTACCATATGTGACTTGGATGTTTTTCTTTTAGCCAGACATGGGGTTTTGACCTCCTTTTTTGCCCTACTCGGTAGATTCTGGGTTATGTTTCCATACAAAAACCTTAGGACAAGTGCCTCATTAAACACCATAGTTAAGTGTGCGCGTCATTGCAATTCTTTACATATGTTGGCATCTTCTAGCATGCTTTGATTTTGTCTGAACAGTATCACTTCCTATATCTCATCACTTGTATTTTTATTTATTTATTTATTTTCAGACTTCTAGACCGCCCCATCCCCTAGGAGCCCCCTAGGGGCTCTGGGCGGTGCGGCAACTTCATTCTTTGCAGCAAGGTCTGTTGTCAGTGCCCACTTTGTCTAACGCACATTCTGCAGCAGCCCAGTCATTTTCAGTGCCTGGCCCATGCTTATGCGGCATCTGCCTGGAAGGGATGTTCCCAGTTGTTGTTGTTGTTGTTGATCTTCTTCTTCTTCTTCTTCTTCTTCTTCTTCTTCTTCTTCTTCTTCTTCTTCTTCTTCTTCTTCTTCTTCTTCTTCTTCTTCTTCTTCTTCTTCTTCTTCTTCTGCAGCAGCAGCAGCAGCAGCAGCAGCAGCAGAATTATCATTATTATTATTTGGATTTATACCCTGCCTGTCCTGTAAGGAAACTCAAGGCTACTGTACAAACTCCTTTTCCGTTCCTCTCCCCACAACAGGTGTCTTGTGAGGTTTGTGGGGGTGAGAGAATTCTGAAAAACTATGACTAGCCCAAGGTCACCTGGCAGGATAGTAGGAGCGGGGAAACAAATCTGTTTCAACAGATAAGGGTCTGCCACTCATGTGAAGGGGTGGGGAATTAAACCTGGTTCTCCAGATTAGAGTTTTAGGACAAAAGGGCTTAGGAAGCTAACTAAAACCAGCTCCATCCCCAAGAATACCTTCTTTAACACCAGTGCAGGCTCTTGTACCTGAGGAGCACTGGCGCCATAGCTGTGTTGGTGCCCAGGTGTTGCACTGCCGTGTCACTCTCCATCACCAGCATAAATGCCCTTTATGCCGGTGTAGGTGACATTTACACTGGCGCTGGGGTCACCCCACCTCCTAAGGGACTCCCTCCCCACACGATTGCACTGTTAATGTGGTTTAATATTTGCTGGTTTTGACTCTGTAATGCTTTAAAATGTACTTTATACTGTCATTGAGTCTTGAGTTGCTCAGGAGAAAGGTAGGCATTTAAGGAAACAACAGTACATCTGGTTGTTGCTTCTAGCTGACTTTGGGCTGCTCCACATATCATAGCTTTTGCTTCTTGAAAGTACTTGCAAAATAACTAGTTCTTCTGTATTACAGCACTATATATTATGAAACGGTTGTTTTTGGGTCTTTGAGGGCTTGCATGTAAAAATCAATTAAAAATACAGGTGTTGAGTCAGGGCTTGCTCAATATTTTGTTCAATATAGCTTACCTGCATCAGAATGCTCGAGGCTTCTAATGATGGGATTCATCAGAATTCAGAGAGCTACGTTACAAAACTAACCCCACACATTTACTCCTATTGATTTAAATGATCTCAGACTGGAGTAATTTTGCATAGGACTTCACTGTAAATGTGTGACAGGATTAACATCATTCTTTTCATATTACCAGGGGTATCAACCTTTTGGGAGGGACTGCAACAGTTTCAGGATGCAGAGCTTCCCCAGACAGTCTCCAGAGATGGGAGATATTCCTGATGTAGATATTATGTTTTGCTCCTCTTAAATGTCTTCGCATGCTCACTATGCTGTTAGCTACAGGATGACTTAATAAAGAAGAACAAAACAGAAATGTAAACACTAACTGGAAACTGTCAAGTCACAAATTACAACCCTGTTTTTCAAAATAATACAACCTGTGTAGTTACCCTCCCAAATGTTGTTGTGTTCTCATTCTTGTAAAACTTTTGATCAAAATGGTCCCATGTCTTCAGCAGCAGTCTGTTAGTCAAACTTTATCAGAGCAAACTTTGTCTAGCATTAAGCTGTAGTGAAAAGCCTCACATGCAACGATTGCTTGTAGTTGTTAAGAGCCATAGGAGATGAGAGGGAATCAATGGGACTCAGTTGCATAACTGTCAGGGGCCCTAACAGCCACACTTCACCACTACTTTCTGGTACCTGATAGCAGAGGCATAGCTGGGCCAAACTGCGCCCGGCACGCAGAGTGTTTTTTTCGCTCCCCTCCCCCCCCGCTGCGGCACACACACACACCCCAACCACCTTCCCACACTACCTACGTTCCTTTTCTTTTTGTAGTACTTTTTGAGGCTGAAAAACGCAGCCTAGTTACAGTTCAAGGAGAAAGCTGCCTGACGGACTATACTTCCCAGGAGACCTTGTGAGCCCCAAGGTCATCTGGGAACTGTAGTTCCTTAGGCAGTTTTTCCCCTGAACTGTAACTAGGCTGCTTTTTTCAGCCTCAAAAAGTACTACAAAAAGAAAAG
This sequence comes from Sphaerodactylus townsendi, assembly GCF_021028975.2. NCBI lineage: Eukaryota > Metazoa > Chordata > Lepidosauria > Squamata > Sphaerodactylidae > Sphaerodactylus > Sphaerodactylus townsendi. The sequence continues at coordinate 152,778,319 of NC_059425.1, read as the reverse complement.
GAACATAGATAAGTGTGGGAAGGGAGTTGTGTGTGTGTGTGTGTGCCGCGAGGGGGCGCCACAGGGGGGTCATGGGGGAAAGGGGGAGGGGCCAGGGGGCAATTTTGCGCCCCCCAGGCATGCGCCCAGTGCACGATGCACCCCCCGTCCCCTTGGCCCTCCGCCACTGCCTGTTAGCCAGAGAGGTCCAAAACCAGTGGAGCACAGTTGTCCCAGTCCTCCAAGCTAACCAGACCAGAAAGATACCAAGCAGAAGTTGATTATATCAAAAACCACTGAGAGGGCCATCAGAGTCAATAGGGTTGCACTTCTGCTGTCTCTGCTCTAGTAAAAGTTGCCAGTACATTTGGCCAAAAGAATTTCAGTTCCAAAGCCATATTAGAAGCCATAGTGAAATAGGTGTAATAATAATTTTTAAAAGCCTGGGCTTGTACTCCAGGATGGAACAAGATAGCTTGTCCAAAGGGAGATACTGGTCACTGGCTGATAACTGTTGAAATAATTTGCCTCTACAAAGGGCTTCTTCAAAAGAATAATGACTGTTTCAAGATACTGGCTGTTGTGAGTTTTCTGGGCTAGTAGTTTTTGCTCCTAACATTTCACCCGCATTTATGGCGGGCATCTTTAGAAGTGTCTCATGTCATATGTTACTATACTGTACATGGTCCTAGATGCGAGTAGAACATCAGGAGCAAAAACTACCAGACCACAGCCACGCAGCTCAAAAAACCCACAACAGCTAGCTGATTCCAGCTGTGAAAGCCTTCAACAATATATTTCAAGACAGTTGGGATCATCTTCTCATTTAAGGAAGCATTTACTAGTCCTTGGAGCCAGCAGGGTAATGCCATTTTGCTAGGTGTAAAGCATCAGTTTGGTAGGCAAAGTTTTAGAAAATATGGTTCTTACAAATTGTATTTACAATGTAATCCTAAACAGTCATACCCTTCTAAATCCATTGACTTCGACATACTTAAGTGCAGTTCTGTTTAGCATTACACTGTTAGGCAATTTACATGGCAAAATTCTGCTTCTGGGGATTTCCGGATAAGGCAGAACTATGAAGTGTGAAAAGCTGATGTGTAGAGAAGTATAATTTAGCACAGATCCTTTTTAAAATTCTCTTGGTATTTCATCCGGTAGTCTAGATGTTGATACAAGACGATGAGGATAAAGGTATGAAGCACTGAGGCCGCAATTAGCAGAGTGGGAGGGGAAACTGTACTTTACTCATCTTGCATCCTGAATAAATTCTTAGCTGTCTCCTTCTCTCTATTCTTCTCCTACTCCCACCTTTTAATTATGTCCCTTACCTAGAAAGAACTCTGGAAAATATATAACAGGCAAATCGGCATTGTGTGAGAGTGACAAAGAAGGAACTACATTTATCACACACAGAATGTTTCAGTCAAATAAATGTTTTGATATAGCCTTCACATAGATTTATGATCTAGTCACAAAATCAATGTCAAATGACAACCAAAAAAAGAAAAGAAAATCCATGTATGTTTATTTCAGAAAATTGCTATGAATAGCAAACTGAAGTGATGACATTTAGACAGAGGTTAAAAGAAAAGTTGCCCAGATCATAAAACATCCATTACCCCTTGAGGATTGTCTATTGTTATTGATATTGCATTTTTTGATTTCTGACAAACCATATTTGGACATAATTGCACACTGAACATATACAATTGAGCATGTACAATTTGTATTTATTTAGATGGTTTGTTTCAGTGTTATCACAATTATGTTATGACAACTAATGCAGAGCCTATCATTAATATAAAATAAATACATCTAAAAATAAAACCTTTAAGACTGGAAAACCAACCAGGTATAATTGCTGTCAAAGAGGGAATAGAGAAACAGACATCATAAGGAGAAATAACTATATTCTTAGACCTTTCTCTGGGTTTACTATTACCTAGTTACTGACTGGCTGCTTGAAATTATCTATTGGCACAGTTGAAACAGATTAGTTATTTGGGGTTTTTATTGTACTTAGTATATTCTTAAATTTGGAATTGTAAAGCATCTTGAACCATAAAGAAGAGGTGGGGCATAAATATTTAATCAAAAAATGTCAAGTTAATGCTATGAGAAATTCACTTTGGCTTTTTCAGATGTGGTAAGAACATTATATGATTATTGTTGATTAAGAAATGACAAATCATATCAGGTTTGTCTCTGACTTGCTTATGAATGTGGAAAGGGGCACTCGCTAGTAAGGTTGTAAAGATTAGAGTATAGGTTTCAATCAATAACATTAATTTATTTAATCATACATGCAGATTAGTAGACATCTTTGGTGACTTGCAATAAAAATCAATAGCCATGAGTCTCTGCAAGAAAGGGGGGCTAATGTGCTCTACCTATTTATCTGTACACCGCCCTGAGCCCTTCGGGGGAGGGCGGTTTATAAATATAACAATAAATAAATAAAATAAATATAAATGAAGCAAATAAAGAAACACTGGCACAGATAGAAAATATAGAGAGCCGTGCAATCAGAACTCTGGGCCTCCCCCTCCAAAATCTCCCACTAAAATGCCTGTAAGTTTCCCAACCTGAGATGTTTAGATCTGACCAAATGTCACTAATACTAATAATAGCCTCTCAACCGCAACAGCAAAGGCGTGGCCAGCAATCAACCCCAGGCAAACAGACCTTCCCTACTCAACAATAAACTGGCCAGCAGCTCTGCCCTTAGCTCTGTATCCCAGCCCAGCTGACTCAACTATGAAAAGGAAAGGATTACTCAGTTATGCAAGGATTACTTTGTACTTGTTTTAAATAAACTTTTCAACCTTTCCAGTGTGTTCTTTGCTTCCATATCCATGTCTTGGGGAGTTACTGTCAACCTGCTATCAATTAAGCTCCAGCTACTCTTGTAGGACTGGAGGAGGCTCTGTTTCCCAACTTTGGGCCTGGGTCAGGTGTTCCCCTGTAATACTTCTACCTCTGGAATGAGTTCCATCTCCCCCCCCCCCCAATATTGGCTTTGACAGCTGAATGGGAACTGATTTGTATAGGAAGACCAATATACATAGAGGTGGAGCAGTAGCAAGTATGACAGCATGGCTTTCTTTACAACCAAGCATCTATACAAGCTGTAAATGTGTAAAATTTGTTCCCTTGATTGGGAATGATCATAAGTCAATGTTCTTGGTCATGAGAACTGAATGTACATGTATACCACATGTATACATAGAGGTACTGTGGGGTCAGAGGACTTGATTAGGAATAGGGATGGGGCTAGCATGCTTGCTCCCATTGGGTTTTTTGTATGCACTGAATCCATGAATATATTTTTCCACAAGATTTGAGAAACCTTGGATTGTAAATTATTATTTATTGCAATTACACAATTTGTATTTTGCCTTCTGTCCTTACCAAAGTGACTAACAATTTAAAACATATATGATAAAATCACCCCAAAGTCAAATTAGAACAAATACAAACAGTTAAATATACACAAAAATAAAATAAAAACAGCAATTAAAACATTGGTTGGTAAGGAGGGATCATTGAGGGAATGCCAAACAATACAAAAAAAGTCTTCATCTGCTGGTGGAGGATGGCAACAGAAGGGGATAGAAGTGCATTGTGTGCCATTTCTTTGGGGGAAGAGTTATAGAGGTTTGATGCCGAGGCCAAGCAGGCCCTCTCCTAGGTTGCCTCTTGCCTAATCTAAGAAGGATAGGGCACCTGAAGCAGGGCCACCAAAGATGACAGGAGCATTCAGAGAGGTTCATAAGAGAGTAGGCAGTCCTTCAGTAATTTTCTCTTGCACAGAGAAATGCTGTGATTATCTCTTGACATTGCGGGGTCTTGGAAAGAAAGACATCCTCTGTCTTCTTCACACAGACTCCACAGAACAGGTTAGCTGCTTATGGCTAGAGATGGGGGCAAAGTATGGACATCCACCTCTAATCTCCCAGTCTCTGCCTGCCTGCCTGCCTACCTACCTGCCTGCCTGCCTGCCTGCCTGCCAGAGGATACTAGGGCAAGTGGGACTGGCTGACATTGCCTACTTATCATAAGGAAGCCATGTCCTGTACTTTTTTCTTTACTGTACCCTACATTCAGTGGATGCAAGCAAAGTTTTTCTTTGCCTGCCTTTCATATGCATAGCCTCAGCTAAACAAGACAAGCATACATAATTAGCCAGTTGTTGATGGAAAATGCTGGTTACAAAAATATCAGTCACGACATCCTGTTCTCAGTATGCCTATAACATGGATTAACTGCTGATGCAAAATCATGCTTTTCCTTTGATACACCAGCCCCTCTCATGTTATCATTACCTGCAAAATTAAAAACAGAGTAATGTGACAGACTGGAATGCTTCTGTGTACCTCTGAATGCTCACAAATAATTTGGTTTATTTTTGGAGCCTTTCCAATATTAACGCATGGTTATTGTTTCAGATCAGATTGCAAATTAGTACATCTCTTGCAGAACATCCCTGCCAATGGTTGGTTCATGGGTCGCTTAATGGAGAACAGCACTTGGAGACATTTATATAGAATAGGATCCTTTGATACCAGATATATGTTTAACTGAAAAGGAATATGCTAATTATATTTCTAGCGTAAGCTTAGTGATGGGCATCTTTCTAAAAGACTGGTGTAACAGTAATTGCATGACAAAGTCTAGTAGATGAAGCACACACTGGATTTCATTAGCATAAGCCTCTTTCACAGAAGAAAGGCAGAAAGGAACCCTTCAGATGTGTGATATTTGTAATCCACTACTCAATATTTTTTAAAAAACTGAACAACTTGTAAATTGTTAAGAAAAAAAATCTGAAACACTTTGTTTTACAATAGATTAATTCTACATTTGAGGAATAACAACTTCACATGATTTTAATATAGCCTGTCAGTAATGCAGTTCTTAAAACTCTTTGGAGAGAACTAGCAGGCAATGAACATGTGACTTTAGCAGTCTCAAGCTTGAGCTGTTTCAGCTGAAAAGAGATTTGGGTTAACTGGGAAGCATTCTGGCCATGCTTTGATTTCAGTCCCCCAAGTAAACTAACTTTCAATCTTTTGAGAAGGACTATGAAAACTGTAAATGCGGAGGGGAAATATGTCATGTGTTTTTCAAGCTTATTATGTAAACTTGAGAAGAGTTAGATAGACCTATGTACGTTACAGTATACTGGATAATGAAGCACAGTTCTCCGTGGAATACGTATACTGTATTTCATTTTTTAAATGACTGGTATTTGTGGTTCTGAAGTTTGTCCTTCATCCAAAATGCCTTTTATAGTCGCACACAAACATGATCAGATGCACAACTCAGAGCATATCTGTGATTTTGTCAGATGTGACAGTATCAGTAACAAATTCAGATTGATTGTGTAGACACCTATACCCTCCCCTTATTGTTATTTATGCCCATTGTGGAAGACTTGTATCTCTACATCCAGTTATATTGCTTTGCCTTTGAGAAATATTTACCATTCTGAATACTTAGTACTGGAACAATTGCATTGTGAGATATATAGAAAACTAAAGAAATATTTGTGCTGAAAAGAAATTAAACTAGTGGGGTATATGTTCATGTAGGGTTGACACCAAACATTTTTTCCAATGATGAAAAAGTAGGAAGGGTTCCCTTTTGATTACCAAAAGGCTGTGCTTGAGATAATGGGACCTGCATGGCCAAAAGCCATGTGGTGTAGGAGTAATTTGCTAAGACTGAGCAGAAAAACTATGTGACTCTAGCCTATATGTGAGTGTCCCCCTGCTGGCAACCTGTGCAAGTTAAGCCACCTTTGCCCCAAAAGGACTCAGCTACCCTTCTGGAACAAATAAGATGCAATTCTAGTTTCTGTTCATAAACTCTTTACTTCTGTCAGGCAGTTAACAGCAGTCCTGCAAACTTGAGCCCATACACCACAACTTCCTCCCTCTTTCCCTTCCTCCTTTTTATTTCTCTCAGGAGGGTCCCTCTCTCCTGGGAACTCCTTGCTTCAGGCTGCTTGTGCTGACGAGCTGTCTGTCAAGCCCTGCCAGCCTGGGACTGGCTCTTCAGCTTGTCCGGCCCTCCTCCTTGATTGCATCCTGGCTGGGGCTGTGTCGGCTTCACCCCACTCTCCAAAACTGCTGAAAACTGCTGACTGCAGCTTGGCTAGGGTTGTACTGTCTCCACCCTTTTCGCTGGAACTTCTGAGGGTTGTTCTTGCTGCTCAGGTCCTCCGGCTATTTCTCTGCAGTTCTTCCCAGCTTCTGGCTTCCTAGAGGTCCTTGCTACTTTTGGTAAGTCCAAGTGTGAGGCTGCTAGTTGTGGGGTGCTCCCGGGTCCCTGGGTGGGCATTTGTGACAAGGACAGGGGTGAAACAGGTTGCCAGGTGCTGGGAGGCAGTCCTGTCTCTGGACACCATATATGTGCAGTTTATATAATGATGAGATGGTTTAATAAATTAAAATGTGTATAATATCTCAGTATTGTTATCTCCTGGGAGGCAGCCTGAGAATATATTCTGTTTTCCAATAAGAAATTTTCTGTGTTTTCAGCCATATATACTTGATCATTCACAGGTCATTGGACTTCTCTGTGACCTCCCCACCCACCAGAGCCCTGCTATTATTTACTGACTACTTATCAGGGATGAAAGAGAGAACAGTCCAGAGACTGGATACTGCCAGAGGTTGTTGACCTTCTTTAGTTCACAAAGTTCTTGTTCAACTGATCTCTCCCATTTTAAACAAGTGAGAAATTGAAGGTTATTATCCCAAATAAAGGATTGAACAGACAGGTTGTTGTGGGTTTTCCAGGCTGTTTTTCGGCAATACATTGAACAGACAGTTCAGTTCAAATATTATGAAGTACACAGTGTGGGAATATGTAGTTTTGCTCACACATAACCATATACCCAATACACTTTTGTTGGTGTTGTGCTTGGTAAACATTTATCATTTTGAGGAGGGGTTACATTTGAACCAGACTTTAGCATCCAAAGCATCCTTATGAGAGACCACGGATCAAGCTGTGTATACGTTGTATATTAAAGTTCCATGCTCATTCTTTGGCATGTCGAAACAGAGAGATGTCATGGACAGAGTATAAGCAAAGACCTCTGAACATAAGAACATAAGAACAAGCCAGCTGGATCAGACCAGAGTCTATCTAGTCCAGCTCTCTGCTAATCGCAGTGGCCCACCAGGTGCCTTTGGGAGCTCACATGCAGGAGGTGAAAGCAATGGCCTTCTGTGGCACCTGGTCTGCTAAGGCATTTGCAATCTCAGAACAAGGGAGGATCAAGATTGGTAGCCAGAGATCGACTTCTCCTCCATAAATCTGTCCAAGCCCTTTTTAAAGCTATCCAGGTTAGTGGCCATCACCACCTCCTGTGGCAGTGTAACCTCAGCTTGTGGGTTCTGTGGGGCAGTATTTGGAAGGAGTTGCAAAGAACCAATTTAAACAAAACAGTTTACGTCTCTTTACAAATAACATTAAACATCAACATTTAACATTACAGCTCAAGGTTAACTGGTTCAGGTTGCCATTTCAAGTCCTTTCTAGTTACAGTCTACTGATACTGCCCAGCCCAAATTCTTCTTTGCAAGTGGGTTGGCTCCTGAAGACTCCAAGGGCTTGATGAACAGGATGCAACATGATGAAGGTTTCCAGGAGAACTCTCACCCATTACAACCACAAAAAGAAACCCTGAAACAATAAAATCCAACATTTACAACATAGCAAAAATAAACTACCTTCCCAGTAGTTCCCAACAATATTGCAGTTTACCTTAATAAGGTGTCAAGGGCTTATACAACCAAGGTCCGAGTCTGGTAGCCTTGCCTTCTCCAAAGAGCTCTACAGCCTTTCTGCTGCTCTGAGTCTCCACCCCCTTACTGGTTCAACCCATTCTGGGCATGGGGGTTACAGCAGCATATTCCAAACACCAATCATACATTGCATGAAGAAGTGTTTCCTTTTATTAGTCCTAATTCTTCCCCCCAGCATTTTCTATGAATGCCCCCTGGTTCTAGTATTGTGAGAAAGGGAGAAAAATTTCTCTCTGTCAACATTTTCTACCCCATGCATAATTTTATAGACTTCAATCAAATCCTCCCTCAGCCGTCTCCTCTCCAAACTAAAGAGTCCCAAACGCTGCAGCCTCTCCTCATAGGGAAGGTGCTCCAGTCCCTCAATCATCCTTGTTGCCCTTCTCTGCACTTTTTCTATCTCCTCAATATCCTTTTTGAGATGTGGCGACCAGAACTGGACACAGTACTCCAAGTGCGGTCGCACCACTGCTTTATATAAGGCATGACAATCTTTGCAGTTTTATTATCAATTCCTTTCCTAATGATCCCCAGCTTGAGGCTTTGGAGGGTTGAAGCCAGTTCAGTATTATAGGCTAATTAGACCAGTTGTGTGACTCAGAGTAAAATATAATCATTTTCTGGTGGTGACTAGAGATAGGCATGGATGCAGGATAAGCATATAAATAACTAAATTCCATGAGGAAGGCTGTCATTTTCCACATTCCACAAGTGGGAAAGTGAGGTACAAATATAATTTCTTGCCCACCAGTGCTGAGGAGATATCATGGTAAAAACTGCTGTCAAGTTATATCTGCTCTATGGCAACCTCATAGGGTTTTCAAGGCAAAAGACCTCAGGGGTGGTTTGTCATTGCCTGCCTCTGCATAGGCTAAGAGAGTTCTGAGAAAACTGTTATTGGCCCAAGGTCACCTAGGTAATATTAGAATTCTAAATGTACAGTCTTAACTTTCTTATAAAGTACCTTTTAATGTATTTATAATGTAATTATTTTCACATTTTTAAAAAATAAAGGATGCGGAATACCCACGTACATGTTTAGTACAAAGTTCTCCACTCACCAAAAGCAATATGAGAAAATATACAGTTTTTAAGGAATTTAAAAATTTGTCCTTGGTGTAACCTTTCCAGAATTACTGGATTTAAATAAGATTTTTGTTTTTGTTTTGGTTAAAACATAATTGAGCAGATTAACTAACTAAATATATGGAGAAAGAAGTCATTAGTTCACATTAAACAAAGAACCAGTGAATAAGCTGTTCCTTGATCACATATTACATGCAGTCAAACAGTAACAAAATAGAAAGGCCCTTCACAGATTAGAGTAAAAGTAAATAAATCAGCATCATTAGCTTTTAATCATTAAAACTAGATTATTGTGAGTCGAATGTTGACGTGTTTATGAGTTTAGTCCTCTTCTGTTTATATGTTATTTGAAATAATATAATTCGTTTCTATAGGATTAATTTCAGTGAACTGTTGAAAACAGAACTCCAAGGACAAAGGACAATGGTGTTGCCCCCCAATAAATTATTTTCACCAACAGCACACAGGCAAATTTTAAAACTTCTGAGTATCAGGAACATTTGGAAATATTGCTTGGTAGGCTGACAGCCCAATCTTGGGATGGGGGGGGGGCACTGACTCTGTCAATGGAGGTGGTGTGGAGCTGTGCCAGCTTACCCTGAAAGAAGAGGCAGATCCGTCAGAAGGCAGCCACCATGACCACCATAGTGGGCAGTCATGATGCAGAGGCGCTCCTGGTTACCTCCACTGGCATTCTGGGGCTGTTACAGCAGCATGGCCAGGGATGGAGGTGACATGGGATGGAGTTAGCTTCCGGCTGCCTTTGCCTGCCGAAATGCCAGCACCAGCGTTCAGACATATACCACCTTTTGGGTGGCATAACCCATAGAGCCCAATGAAGGCCTTTTCAGCAGCTGGGAGGCTTTTTTTGTTTTCTGTCTCACTTCACTGCCAAGAACCCTCTCAGGGGCAGTGGGGAGGTGCCAAAATGGCACTGCTGCCCACCATCAGGGGCTCTGGTTTGGGCTACTCATGAAATAAGACCAGACTTGTTCTAATTAATATCTTTCTGGGTTGATCCCCCACTTGCAGAATTGTCCTAGGATCAACCTAGGTTCAACCTAGGGACTCCCCACATCCGCTGAGTTCAACCCGGGTCCATTCCAGCTCTGCCCCTCTTACCGCTAAATTTCTGACTCCACCAGGGAGGTACAGGTTTTTCTGCCAACCTAGGTCGAACTCAGGTTGAAGCTGGTAAAGTGGGGAATCTTCCTCGCCGTGATTCTCCTGCTCAGCCAATCACAGATAAGTGTTTTGGGCATGCGTAGAACAGGAGACTCATGGTGGGGAAAAGCACGCCTTTTTAAAAAAATCCTTCTTGTATACGAAGTGATGGCCATACATATAAACTATATATGTTTACACACTGCTGATAGCAATGATGTTGCAAGATTTTTCCTGCCTAGCGACGTAATGGCCAATCAATTACACTCCCTCCCTCCCTCCTTTCTGGTGGCATGCTAAAAACATTTGTCATTCTGAGGGATAGATGCCATTTTGATGTGATAGCTGAGTAGAGCAGACAACAGCCAAGCGGGAACGAAGAGAAGAGGCGCCAAGGTGATCCCGCCCTCTGAGCACAGTTCCAGCATGACGACCTTGGCTGCTGTGGAGAGTGACCGTGGAATTGACCTAGGTCAGTACTTTCATGGACCCAGTCAAACCTAGGTTGATTCTGCAAGTGGGGAATTGTTGTTGGAACCATCTACCTCACACCAAATTATTTTGTAATTAAACATCTGTCAGCACCTTCAAATAAGAAAAAGGTTGAGGCTTACTACCTTAGTAAGAAACAAGAATGGAAATGTTTGCTTATTTCAGAAAAGTTTTATTCCACCTTTCTCTGATAAAAATAACATCCGAGGAGTCTAACAATATAAAAACAATTAACCACATCAACAAAACAATGACAACAGCAAACAGCGCAGTCAAATCTTCAAAAGAGCTTTAAAACAACTCATCGAAACAGGTGCTTTTTTGCATTAAATATATTTTAAAATAGAAGTGCAATTTGGTTTTATTGCATGCATATCAATAATTACTGTATCATCCGATGATGGCCAAGCAATGGTGGACTGATGTGGCAATAGTTTTTCACTTGTTATATCTGCAACATATAGGTGCTACGGTACTGTTTTTAATGAAGACATTTTGGTTCATTCCTGACAAAATACCCACTGTAGGAACTGTGTACTGCAAGCAGTTTTCTGGTAAACAAACGAATAAATAAACTATTACATGCAGTGATTCCATGGATTGGTTGATGTTGCAGGTTTGGTAGTTACAGAAGTATCCCAATAAAACTGAAATAAAAAGAAGCAGTAACATGTCCTGTTTTCTAATTAAGTGATAATAGTACCGTTGAACTATTTTATGAGGCAATAATCCCACTCCTGAGTGGATAAACTATGAGGCCAAAAGCCAAGAGCTTTATCTCAAGAATGGCACTAGATTATTGCCTCATAAAATAATGCAGTATTACTATCAGGGCTATTATGGAGCTTCTATTAGTATTACAGGATCTTTGGGGAGGTTTTTTTTAAATGTCTATGTAGTCCAGTAGAAACAAAAATCTAGTCACAATTACCTGTCTTTCAGTAAATATACACAGCTGCAAGTTGTAGATGGAAAAAGAAACTAGTGCAGGTAATTTATAACGCCTGTATTAGAGTTTAGGCATATTTTGTCAATCCTAGTTTCTGTACATGGTGCTTTACTGTATGACATAAGCAACAACAACAAAAAAAAGACAGATCCCTGGGCCCAAGTGGAGAAATATGAAAAACAAAGGTTCTGACAGTAGTGGGAGACTAGGTGCTGTAAAGAATCTCCATTTTTCATGCCCCTTTGGTGTCAAGACCAGCTTCTCTCTCTCATGCATTTACATCAAGTCAAGAGATAAAAGATGAGGCAGCACACAGACCACTTCCAGCCCAATCACAGAAACTGTCATAGAGTAGCTATTTCCTGAAGAAACTTTACTATACCCAGTCTCCGACCATCAGATTGTTCTTAAAAACCTCTCACTAATTAAGCAGTGTGTCTTTAGTCACTAGCAGAATCTGCCACATTAACATTTCCCAAAGAAACTATTCCTGGCCTTGAACAGACTGTCAGAATGATCTATAGTAAACTATTTGAATTGTTCCACCTAAGCCCCACTTTGTTAGTTAGACCAAGACTGCCTCTGGACATATGCCTAGGCATCTATCCTCTTCTGACTTAGTTTTCCAGGATCCTGAACTGCTCTTCTCTCTACCATTTGCTGTCACGTTATGTATATGACTCCTTTGCCTCACCCCCTCCTGTTTTTCTAAGCCGAGAAAGAAAGAAAGAAAGAAAGAAAGAAAGAAAGAAAGAAAGAAAGAAAGAAAGAAAGAAAGAAAGAAAGAAAGAAAGAAAGAAAGAAAGAAAGACATTTGTTTTTGAGCACTGCTGCTTGTTGTGAAACTGAGACTAGAATCTAAGTTCAAGGTATCCTCAGTTTTTTAAGTGGCCAGATCTAGCAAACTGTGCCTATTGTATGTTTCTTTCTGCCCAAAACTACCTCTGTCTTTTAGGATGCCGAGTCCCAATCTGTGCAGTGAGACATAGATTTACTTTCATTCCGCTTTGTGGATTATTTTCTGTTGAAACTCCTGGACTCAGAGCTCCCTTATGAAACAGCATGGTTCAGTAGCTGGAGCTATCTTTGCTTCCCCTCTTGCTCTGTCTCTTTGACCTCTCGCCTCCCCTCCTGAATTGGGTGATTTATATAACTTTTGGACACCTGGAATGACTGGTATTCTTGTATTAGGTATTGACACTGAGTGCCTGATTTCATTTTCACTGCTTGAGATTTGCTATTGAGATTTGAGTTTTAGCAATTACAGATGTGCAGAACCCAGATGTGAGGACTCCTGCCATCCTCAGGGACCAGAGTGAGGTTGCCCTTGATTGTCTCTTAAGTTGCAACCTCCATTTTCCTGCAATGAGGATTTGTTAGACCTCAGAATAGTGATAGAAAGGATTGGATATCTCTGTGTACCTCAGTCTCTTCACAGGTCCCTGGAGAAAGACAGTCCTGCCCCTTTTATAGATGCCTTATGAGCCATGCAAGTTTGGTGTGAGGGCCTGCCCTTTAGTGAGAGACGAGAGTCCCATGCAGAGGTGTAGCTAGGGAAAGTGGAGTCCGGGGCAAAATCTGAGTTTTCCAGGGGGCCCTCCCCCTTATGGGTGGCTGCCCTCCCCCACCATGACCAAACAAAGGTGTGTTGTTGTTTTTTGCACCAGGTCATCTCAAAGTCACCATCACATTATAGAACATGGCCCAACTCACAAATCTGAGTGAAAGACGTATCCAGATGATTTTAAACGGATCCTCATGAGTTCATATAATTCAAATAATCACGGCAACCCCAACTGTTTCAGCTTGAGCATGCTCTCCCCAAAACACAAGGACTCACAGGGATGTTTATTTTCATGGGAACTCTGCTCAGCAGTTACTGAAGAAATGAAAATAAAAAACAAAAATTGCTGTTGCTCCAGTGTGCCAGAGACTTTGCTATTTCCCAGCCCCCAACAATGCAGAAACAAACACCAGCCATGTGGACATTTACTTTGCACATGCTCAGTGGCACTTGTTCCTTGCTTTCTCAACCCTTCCTTGCCTGTTAAACATGCTTACCTGGGAGCAGACAATGGGTGAATGAGAAGGCTCATTTGCATGCAGGCTCTGAGGACACCGGGGGACAGTTTTGAGGGAATATCTTTTGGGAGGGTTGGAGAGGGATGAAGGGAGGGACAAATTACAAAATAGCAATTTGTATAGATGCCCTGAGGAAACTGTGTAGAATAAAATTAAGCCTCACCATAACTTAAATGGTTCGCTGATTGTGGAGACATAAATACCAAGTTGAGTTCCATTTATATTAACAAAGTTCTGGAAATGCTGAGTATGTCAGTGAAGCCACCTTAATAGGCAGGGCTCTCCCAGCATGGCCACCGGATGGACCCCCCACAGGATCTGCTGGCCAGGCCCAGCCAGGGAAGAAGTGTGAGGGGCAATTTTCCGCTCCCCACGGGACTCAATGGGGTCCTGCCTAAGGCTCTGCCCTGTTCCTGCTGTTATTTGCTGTCCTGGATACTCATAGTATGGCTTTAGAGGGATCTATAACTACCACACTCTTCCAGCTGGTCAGCAGCACTGTGTGAGTTCTTCACTTTGTTTCTCTGACCATGTGGCCATTTCAGTTAAGCTAACCAAGGGAAGATGTGGAGTTTGATCCTGTCCCTCATTTCTGAAGATCCAAGAACCTGCAAGGGCAGCATAACTTTGGCTCCCTCCTCCTGAGACAAATCAGAATGCTCATGAAATCCTGATGGTCTTTTCTCCCCCAGAGGTCAAATTTCAGGTGAGCATTTTGGGCTGCTGTGAGGGGGAGCAGCTGTGAAAATTGCAGTTCATGGGTAGAAGGCCTTGTTTATCTGGAACTGTTGTGTTGGATCCAGTCTGTGGTGTGGTGGTGCTGCTGGCAGCTGAAACAGGTGATACAATATTAAGCCTGGCTTGAACCTAACTCTGGACTCTAGATATGTACATTATTCTCTTTAGTGATACTCCAGTATCCCCTTATCTGGACTTCTGTGTTTCTGCCAAGATTGTATTTATTTTAAAATATTAAAGTACCTATAAAGCATAATTCTCCCAGGCCGTTTCCGCACGGAGGCGGAAACGGCTAGGTCGGCGCATTTTGCGCCGACCTGACGACGCTGGGACCGTCCGCACGGACGGTCCTGGCGGCAGCCGGGCAGCCCGGCGCCACGGAGCGCCGGCGTCTGGCCGACCTGGCATGTCCCCGGGCCTTTGGTAACGCCGCTTGAGCCTGGGACACGCCTTCTGGCTCTGCGCGCCTGCTCCAGCGCAGGGCAGGGGAGGGCGTGTCCCCAGGCCCAGGGACAAGGTAAGCGGGTGGAGAGGGCAAGTCCCGAAGCCAGCTGCCGTTCGCCAGCAGCGGCTTCGGGGCAGCTGCTTCAACAACAGAGCACCTCCGAAGCGTTGGGGAAACGCCGGCTTCGGGTCAAGGGAAGCGGCGCGAGGGCGGCTGCTGGTTAGCCATGCGGCCATGCTCTGTGCGAATGGCGGCCTGGAGATGGCATTTTTGCCGTCTCCAGGGCGCCATTAAATGCCCGTGCAGAAACGGCCCCAGATATTATAGAACCCAAACAACACCTCACTGCTTGATCAGAGTTTCCTTACAATCATATTATTAGTCACTGTCAAGATCTGAGATTTTCTTTAAAAAAAATCTGGTTGTTAAAACTTAAGCCAACAATTATTTACTTTTGGCAAAGTAAAGGTGGTGGCAGAAGGCATGTTATTCTGATACTTATTTTAGTGAGGATTTGGACTTGAACCTGGCAGAATAAAAACTTGTCCATCTGGTGCCTGAAACTTAAAAAACAACAACAAAGATATCTGATGAATTGCAGCTGGAATGGCATTCTGAATCGAAGTTAGTATCATTAAGAAAGACTTAACATTCTTTTTCAATTCATACTTACAAATGTGGGCACAAACAACAGGAACCCTGATGTAGTTCTCAGCCTTCAGGAAAGTTCACATGGGAAAAGATGGATCTTAAAGTCTCATTCCATCCAGGTCTTCAAAGGTAACTACTGTTGATGTTTTATCCTATGCCTAATAAAGGGAATGAATGAATGAATGAATGAATGAATGAATGAATGAATGAATGAATGAATGAATGAATGAAAAGTATATGGACTATCTCCCATATATCAGTGTCAGCAAAGTGATGAGTCAAAAGGTCATGATCAACTACGTCAAATGCTGCTGTGAGATTGAGAAACACTGGTATCACTGACCTGCCTTGGTCCAGTTGTTCCACAGATCATTCATGACAGTGACCAGCACAGTCTCTGCCCCATGACCAGGTCAGAAACTGGATTGAAATGGGTCAAATACCAACGATTCATCCAAATATATCTCTGCAGCTCTCTCAACTACCTTACTCAGAAACACTAAGTGAAAAATTGGGCAGTAGTTGGCTGGATGCAAAGGTTCTAGTGATGTTTTTTTCAATAGCAGGGAAGATCTCTGAGCTCAGAGACAGGTTTATAGTCTCTATCAAAGAGCCTGCATGCCATCATGATTGGCTTTTATCAGCCATGATGGACATGGGTCCAAGGGCAAGTGTTAGGCTTCACAGCCACCAGGATCCTATCAGCATCGGCTTGGGAGAGATAGCTGAATAGGTTCAATTTTTTTTATGCTTAAATTTTATTTAATAACAATTAATACATTCCATTACTTTCCATATATTCTCATATTTACCATTGGTGAGGCCCTGTGGGGGGCGGGCATGGGCACCACTTTGCCCCTGGTGCGATTTCACCCTAGCACGCCACTGCCCCTGATAGGCCTTATGCATAAAACAAAAAAAAAGATGATTTGTGATTTTGAAGAGTAGAAGAACAAGAAAACAGATATAAGAGAGAAAGGTGGGATTTTTATTAGTAATTATAATTAAGAATTAATCTTTTAAATGTAAGTTCAGTAACAATTATTATATTTGACGTAGGTGTTAAATTCAGTAACAAAGGCCCCTTCCGCACACGCAAAATAATGCATTTTCAAACAACTTTCACAACTGTTTGCAAGTGGATTTTGCCATTCTGCACAGCTTCAAAGAGCACTGAAAGCAGTTTGAAAGTGCATTATTCTGCATGTGCAGAATGAGCCAAATATTATATTTGGCATAGAGAGAATCAGGAGCCCTCCCCTTCCCCACTGTTATATGTCCTTTTTGTATTTTTCTCCCTTTTTTGTTTCACTTTCTGTTATGTCTTTAAAGGCTTAATAATAAATAAGTTCTAAATACAAGGGGAAAAAATAACTCTTAAGTTGAGGGAGCCAAATTTGAAACCTGTAATCTGTTCAGTGCAACTGAATTCCCTGTGCGCGCGCTCTCTCTCTCTCTTTATGTATGTATGTATGTATGTATGTATGTATGTATGTATGTATGTATGTATGAATGAATGAATGAATGAATTTTAAAGATCTCTTCACCAACCAGGTGACATGTATCCATTTAAACAAAGCAGACCTTTTTAAAGGTCCCTAGCAAATGTAAGATGCTTTTAAATGGCCGAGTATATTTTTAATGATAATACAATTTAACTTGTCAGATTGTTTGATGAAGTTCAAGTGTATTACTGTGAATTTTGGTGGACAAGGTTAATAGCTCAGAATGATGGTCCGTGTTTTCCCAATACACACTCACTGTTCAGAGTTGGTTCTGCAAAGTATCTATCAGAACTAGGTGACTCTTGGAATCTGAAAGGAAGGGAAAGGAGAATGTGTGTAAAAAAGGACAGCTGTAAAAACAAAAGTGAGGTCACACTGATAAATTAAAAACTTTAGTGCCAAAAAATAGATTGATTGATTTTTCTTTTTTTTTTAAGGAAAAAGAGAAGAGTGATATTCATTCAATGTGAACAGGGAGAAGTGTTTGAACTAATATTCACTGGCATCTAGAGTACAGAAAGGAAGGACCCTTTTAAGTCTTAATGATTTCCAAAGAAGAGATTAACATTCCTCCTTCTAAGGATAGTGCTAACTGTTCCCACCTCAGGAAAGTAAAAATTATTTTTTTAAAAAATTAATGCTTTGTATAAAGAAATACACACACTGTTTTTTTAAAGGTCTTAGATAAATAGAAAAAATAAGCATTTAAAAATCATGAAAAAGTCATTCAGTACAAAAAAATTCTAAATTCAGCCTCTGAATAATCACCTTTTAAAGCCAGCTAAGCTAAATTACTACAGTCACTTGCAATCGTTAAGCCATTTCTACAATGAATTGTAACAATGAATTGCACATGTTAATTGTTCTGCAATTCACGTGGATTTCCACTTGAGAGTGAAATACAGGAGCAAAACAAGCTAGTATCAGTAAATGTTCCATTTACTGCTTTCACCAATTAGCGGCAAGATTGAAAATAGCTACTATGGGTGAATGATAAAGTTGCTTCATAGAATGCCCCTTTTATCACTACATGAGTATCAAGCCATATTTTTATGCACTCAGATAAAAATATGGCAGCCTTATGTTGGACTAAAAAGACACTTAAGCAATATAGAATGTGTATTCAGACCAAACCGCCAAAAGACTTCTGGGAAGCCCCTTTAACACATGACATAATTGTACAGGATGTACTTATGATCACTAAAAACAAAAAAAGGTTCTTTGACATGGTATCTCAGTTGAAAGAAAAAAAGAACCTTGAGGTCAGGGTGATTTGGGACTAAATCTTATATATGCATCATTACAGGAGTCTGAGATCATTCAGTGTTTCTAAGGTCAGGCCAGAAAGCTATATGAGTACTAAGAGTTCATTTCTTTTTGCAGCACTGTGTGCTTCAATTTCCAAATCAGACAGCTACAAAATTTCCCATTCCTCCTGTCAAACCTTTTCAAATATTTTATGTCATCTTTTAAAAAGTTGTATGCAATCAAATCCAGAACCTATATATAGCTTATAAATTGGTACGAAATGTGTGCTTTTACATAAATGCCTTTCTTCCTGCCTTTTATACTTCTTCCATCCTTCATTTTAACAAGGATTTACTTTCCAGATCTGCAGTCTCGGAGCAGAGAAATAAATGCAGATTGGAACAGTGTTCATGACAGCATCAGAACAGCCAGTTCTGTGAGATTTCTTTTGCTAACAAAAGAGAAATTGACTGGTAAAGATCCAGAATGGTTTGAGAGGCTTACAAAAATATTTCGAAGTTTTGCAGCTATGTTTATTGGCTAGGCTCACATTTGGAAGGAGTTGGAAGGTAAACATGCTGTGAAATCTCTGTGTGACATGAAAAACTTCCTCCTGGCAGCAAAGAATAGTCTGGAGACTCTATTCCCATTTCAAATCTTGCTGCCGTGTGGGGCAAAGTGAAATTGTTGTTTTGCAATCACAGGCTGCAAGGATTATTAAAAAGAGAAAAGCTAGCAGCAAATGAAAGGGGAGAAAGACTATGATGGAATCATTGAGTATGAATAGGAAAGGACAAAACAAACTCCTAGTCCAACTTCTGCTCCAGTACGACATGAAGATTATCCAAGGAAATCCATATCACTGTGGGTCAGTGTCAGATGCTATGTAACAGTAGCAACAACAAGAATAATGTCAAAATAATAATTGCTGATACCAAACAATTCCTTGTATGAGTGGGGTTTGTTTGCATGTTTGTTTTGTATTTTGTGCTTGTGTGCTCTCTGATGTAGCAGTTCCATTACATGCAGCTGAAGTACAGACTGAACTCAGATCAATGTCACGGATAGTTGTTACACATGCATGTTATGTTTACTGAACCATCGGTATAAAAGCTAATGGGAAAGATCTTCCTCATGTGAAGCTCTGTGCAAGGTCTATTGCCTTGAAGTCCTTCATTTACATGTAATGTTTCCCCTTTTCTCAAATTAGTACATTTTTCCAACATGAATCTTGATGGAAATAAAAAATAATCTAGAATACAGCTGTTGTGGCTACAAAATTCTAGTTTTTAAGGGTGGTGGACAGTGGTGGGATTCAAATAATTTAACAACCGGTTCCGGTGGTGGGATTTAAAGAATTTAACAACTGTTTGTTTACAAGCACAGTTTTAACAACCGGTTCTGCCGAAGTGGTGTGAACCTGCTGAATCCCACCACTGGTGATGGATCTTTGCAACTTCTTTCACACCTACAATTTCCAGGATATATTTCCATTTAACTAGTTATGTAAGCATTCATCTTTACATTTGTTTTTCTTGATTCGTGGCAATTGTTTATTGACTTCAAGTAAACTTGTCAAATTGCATATGATTTCAGTACAATTGGAGTTGGTATTGTTGCCTGGTGATTGTTTGGATTAAAACACAAATTAATCATTGATTTCATTTGTGAACCAACTGGGGGCATTGCTTAGCGCCAAATTGTCATCCTGGATGTAGTGCCCCTTTGATGGCTCTCTATCAGCCTGCTCCAAATCAGGTTAGTGGATGGAGACAGTGCTGCTTCAGGCTGCCCTGCTCTCTCCAAAAGGCTTCCCTGCAGTGTGGGAAGTCCGAAAACAAAAAGAAAACAAGCAGCCAGCACAAATCCCCCATAGGAGATAATGGAGATATGTCACAAAAAATGTGACATATCTCCAAGGCGGGCTCCGTTGGTGCACAGGAGTTGAGTGGGCACAGAAAGGTGACTGAGGTCAGCTTCACCCCCTGCCCCACCCCTGGAATGCCCCTGGCCACACTGGCACAGCTTTCTGTGCCTTCCAGACTTGCCAAAGATGGCAACTTCTTGGTCAGGCACTGCTGAGTGGTACACCAGCTGCCCACCAGTGCATTTACCTGCCTGTGTCTTATCAAACCAAAAAGTTTTTTTTAAAAAAAAAACTGAGAAGAGTGGGCAAACTAGAAGAGAAAAAGAAGCATTCTTCATCTATTGGATTTTTTGAACCTTGGAATGTGACAAGATATCTTGAAAATCCCAGCAGATTTCAAGATGGTAAAGGAAACTGAAGGAATGAGGCATAACCAAGAACTGTATAGAATCACTTTCAGCTGCTATATGCCTACCTTATAGACCAGTGGTTCTCAATCTTCATAATGCCGCAACGCTTTAATACAGTTCCTCATGTTGTGGTGGTCCCAACCCTAACATTTATCCATTTTACAGATGGAGAACACTGATGCAGAGAGTCTTAGGAGACCGCTGTGAAAGGGTCATTTAACTCCCAAAGGGGTCCTGACCCCCAGGTTGAGAACCACTGTCATAGACCAAGACATGACCCATTTACATCACATTAATGCATGCTTGAAGCCTGGTAAGCTCAAATATAGGGAGTATTTTCTACCAAGGATGTTCTTGGTACATACAGCCATCTTGTTATCTAGACAGAAGCAAGGCATTTAATTTCCTCAAGTGTATAGCTTCAGTATACATGAACCATAATACTGAAAAATCTAGTACCGTATATACTCCTGTATAAGTCGACCCGCATATAAGTTGAGGCACTAATTTTGCCTTGAAGAACTGGGAAACCTTATTGACTCGAGTATAAGTCAAGGGTGGGAAAGGTCCATGGGGAGGTGGAGCGCTGAGCCAGCAAAGGAGCCACAGTTGGGGGAAAGGAGCACCCTAGAAGCTTTTGGGAGGCTTTTTAAGGAAGGGCGAGGCCGGCGCGTGGGTCTGGGGAAAGGGAAGAAGCTGGGGGCCATGGAGGGTGAAAGGGATGGGAGGTGGTGGAGGAGAAGGCAGAGGAGAATGAACAGAGAAAGCGGCTGAAAAGGGGGTGGCAGAGAAGAAGGCAGGAGAGAGCAAAGACGGGACAGGGGGAACGCCACACAAGAATTACCGGTAAGTGGGACCCGTGTATAAGTCGAGGGGGGTATTTTTCAGCCTAAAAAAAGGCTGAAAAGCTCGACTTATATGTGAGTATATATATGGTAATTAGTTTGCATTATTGCAGTTGTACATCCACACAAAATATTTGTGCTTCCCCTGTATAATGTGACTTCATATATTAGGAGGCTCTGTGTTCAGTTGGGAGGGTCCTTATATACATGGATGTAATGCCTGCATAGGACTGTACTTGCCAGTTCATATGAGACACGTCTATCCACAGAGAGCTGAAAAATTTTCCACCCCTTCATATAGACATATTTTGAGGGTCATAATATGTTTACATATTCAACACCATTAACATGTGGTGCTCCTGCTATTGTTCAGAATTCATAAAGTAATCTTACTAACATACTATTCACAACACAACTCAGTAATCAGAGAATAATCATACTGAAATAATAAATGCTAATTGCAATTAGGCAAATGCAATTATCCTGCAGTACAATATATTGGATAATGAGATCAATAGTATTCCTACTGGATACAATTCAGCAGGCCCTGGGGATATTTATACCCACCCCAAATTTCAATAAACACTAATTTCACTAAATGCAAGTCTTCACTGTCTGATATGCCATTTGCCTGATTTGACAACTTGGGTGTTTGATCTGCTACTACTAAATATTGGCATATTAGATACCATTTTTTGGAGAGAGAGTTGTGTGAATAAACGGCCCTATTCCACCTACTACTCCAGTTTGCAAAGTTTGACGCCTTCCTTTAGCTTAATTGGAAGAGCCACTTAAGCTGGGGGAAGTTTTCTTAAGGTGGAAGAAGGCTTCAAATTTTCCTCAGTTGAAAGATGGGAAAGTTTTTGCAGTGTTTGCAGGGATGGATCATAGCTTATCACTCTTTTCCTATGTTAGTAATAGCTAGGGGATCGCTGATGAAAACTGAGCCATCCTGAGGTTGCTGCAGTGGGGAAGGGTAGACAACTGAAATGGCTCCTATCTCACTCTGGCACCAAGAGAAGCATTTCCTCCATCATGATTCCTCCATCGATCTTTCTTCTCCCCTTTTGCACACTGGAAAATTAAAAAGAAAAAAATAAGCATATTACAGGTTATTAGTAGGATAAACTGATGCAAGAGCAGAAAAAACTATGTCTGCCAGCAGATTTGTGAAAATAAACAAATATTGCCAGTTCTTGTTTAGTTGAGATGTGTCATTGTGTTCTTTTTAAAGAAGTCAGTCTAATAGCCATAAAGGATTCCTAACATTTTGTGATTCATACTGCCATGGTAGGAGTAACATGGCAGGAGTAACTAGTACAGCCACTGTTATAAAATGCAGAATTACATTAGATTGCTTCCCCCCGCCCCCAAATATAGGCATATAGTTTAACAAAATAGCCTCTGGAGTGGAAGGGAACTGTAGCTTTGAACCCCTTGTCATACATTTCAGCACTGATTACCAGTATTCTTTGTTGCCCTTGAGCAAGACCACCAGGGAGAATTTTTCTAACTGAAGTAATGTGGTCTCTTGGTCAAGATTTTTTTTGCTCAAGCATTTTTAACAATTTTAACAGTTTTCTTACACCATCACTAATGCTATCTACTGAAGGAGTCATCTAGAATGGTATTTACCACACCCCTACAACTACGTGAACAAGTGTTTGGACTGGCATGGAGAATTCACTTGTGTGTTTCCCATGGAATGGAAAACAGATCCTTTACTCAAGGAGATGAAGTAGCAAGTTTCCGCAGGAATAGCATGACAGAGACCTGACTTAAAAATTTTAACATGTGTATTGAGTTTGAGGAACAGGTACAATAGCGGGGATGATGGAAATTCATTCTATGCAAATGCTACCAAATACCAGAATAGATCAATAGCATAATCCTTATCTTAACTAGCAATATAACAACCAAATATTGACTAGAGCTATTCCAGTTTGGATCAGGGGTTATTTTTAAGCTAAAGGTGTCCATGAGGGTGAAATAGGGAATAGGACAAAGAAATAGAATCTGTTGGGACAGAGGTTTCAATCTTCCAGATGTATGACCTGAATAGCAGACCAAAGCTAAGAGCCAGCTCTCTTTGTGCTGCAGGGTAGTCAGGAAAACAAAGGGAGACAGATGGGGAGCAAAGATATATTGGTCCTGGTCTGCATAGAAATCAAGATGGCAGAAGGGAAGATCCACTGAATTGAGAGCCTGAGTTGCAGTTCAGTGTGTAGCCAGGATCAGACTCAAATTGCTAGCTCTAAAGATTTTAACAGGAGGTTCCAGGTTTTCACAGGGTACTTAACTTCTGAATTGGAAACAATATGGTAAGAGGCAACTTTGTCTGCTGCCCTGGGGTGGCTTAATTGCATTTATCCTGTTGACACACTGGCCTTCCCTGATTCTTCCCAAAAGGATTCCTTAAAACCTGGAATTGCTGCAAGGACATTTGCTCTATTTGTTGCTGCAAAGGTCACCATGAGGCTCAAAACAGTTATTGTCCCCTACTCTCTGTGCTAGGCTTGAAAGGTTGGGACTTGTTCATGGTATTACATGTGCAATACATGTACATTCAGGATGCATTCAGGATGACAGTAAAGGTATGTAGATGGGATGGGCGGGGGGGGGGGGGGAATGGCAGCAGTGTCCCTGAGCCAGGCCTTACCTATTAGAAGAAACAGCAACCACATTATATAAGGAGACCTGATTCACTTGAGGCAGGCTACTAAAGCAGGAGTCATTTACAGGCTAACTATGATTAGTAATAATGACTGTCCTTAGTTTCTTCCCTGAATGGCAGAAGGAAGGAGTTGAATTGTGGATGGTTTGGTCCAAATGTACTTGCTTCAGTTGCTGCATGCCATACCAAACCGTGTTCAATAACATCACTCAGGAACCCTCCACTGTGCTTCCACTATCCTATACTGAGGTCCAAATGTATGGGTGATGAGGGATATGTATATTGGGGGCGTGTCCATTCCTATGACATAATCTGGTTATGACATTTTATAAATAAAACAGAAAATGGCTTATAAGGTTTCATGCAGGACTGTGATGGAATCGGAGAAGGATCCTTTGAACTGAGCCTTAAATAAATTAGGTGAGTGGGCTAAGAAATGGCAAATGCAGTTCAATGTAGCTAAATGTAAAGTGATGCACATAGGGGCAAAAAATCCAAACTTCACATACACGCTACAGGGGTCAGTGCTATCAGTCACAGACCAGGAAAGGGATTTGGGCGTCTTAGTTGATAGTTCCATGGGAATGTCAACTCAATGCATGGCAGCTGTGAAAAAGGCAAACTCTATGCTGGGGATCATTAGGAAAGGAGTTGATAATAAAACTGCAAGGATTGTCATGCCCTTATATAAAGCAGTGGTGCGACCGCACTTGGAGTACTGTGTTCAGTTCTGGTCGCCACATCTCAAAAAAGGTATCGAAGAGATAGAAAAAGTGCAGAGAAGGGCAACGAGGATGATTGAAGGATTGGAGCACCTTCCTTATGAGGAGAGGCTGCAGCGTTTGGGACTCTTTAGTTTGGAGAGGAGACGTCTGAGGGGGGATATGATTGAAGTCTATAAAATTATGCATGGGGTAGAAAATGTTGACAGAGAGACATTTTTCTCTCTTTCTCACAATACTAGAACCAGGGGGTATTCATTGAAAATGCTGGGGGGAAGAATTAGGACTAATAAAAGGAAACACTTCTTCACGCAACGTGTAATTGGTGGTTGGAATATGCTGCCACAGGAGGTGGTGATGGCCACTAACCTGGATAGCTTTAAAAAGGGCTTGGACAGATTTATGGAGGAGAAGCCAATTTATGGCTACCAATCTTGATCCTCCTTGATCTCAGATTGCAAATGCCTTAGCAGACCAGGTGCTCAGGAGCAGCAGCAGCAGAAGAAGGCCATTGCTTTCACATCCTGCAGGTGAGCTCCCAAAGGCACCTGGTGGGCCACTGCGAGTAGCAGAATGCTGGACTAGATGGACTCTGGTCTGATCCAGCAGGCTAGTTCTTATGTTCTTATGTTCTTATGTTCTTAATGAATGATACTTGGAGCAAGCCCACAAGGTTAAAAGATTCATTGGTGAAGCTGTGACGATATATTACTTACACATGTTAACTCTGAAACTGAGTATCTGTTGGCTGTGAAATGAACGTTTTGTAGGTCTGAACATTCTTCTTTTACTCTATTAGTGTTTAAACTATGTATTCTTGATTACTGTCAAATAGATCTTACATTAGAAGCTAATTGTACATTTTTGCAGAGTTGGATACACTGATGTGTAAGGTACGCACATAATTAGCCACCCTGATTATATGAGAGAGAATGCTTCACAAGTTAGCCAGAAAGCAGAAAATAGATTCTCCAAATCCATACACTTGAAGTATTCCCAGCATTTCTGTGTCAAAGCAACTTATCCTTCTTACAGATCAGATGGAATTCTCCATAGTTATTTTTATCTCTTTTTTTCTCCCAAAAGCTACCTTACTGAAACACAAATAGTCCCTTTCAGTCATGGCTTGTTAGCACAGGATTTCTGGAAATAGCTTAGCCTGTGGAGATTTTCTCTTACCTTGCGCAGGGTTAATCTGTTGGGTGCTGCTGACAATGTTTTGCAGGAAGTTGTTGCCTGCTGACGAACTGACAAAGTGCAGTGCAACATTGCTTCTGGTTTGAAAAGAACAGACTTTGGAACTCACATTTCTGATCTCATAATTTCCCTGGAACTATCAAAGTTGCAGCATTCCAGACTTCAAATATTGTAGAAATGCATCATTCGTGACATTATTTAGACTGTCCATCATTGGAAATCTAAAAATATTAATGGCTGATTGGGAATCCATTCAAAATTTAAGGAAGTGTACTATGATTTTCATATTTATTTCTCTGGAATATTTGTTTCCCACGTCTTTGCTATATCTGTAATGCTTTGCCTGCCCTTCCTCCAAAGAGTTCAAGGTGCCATGCATGGTTTTCCCATCTTCTGTTCTGTTCCTCATTAGAACTCAGTTAACGTGAGAGTGAAAATGATTGAGGGGCCACAATGGTGCCGAACTGGAAGTTTCATAGCACTTTAAAATGGTAACATGATAGTAGCTAGGAAGGCTTGAACACCTGTCAGTTTGGCTCACTTCATAGTCACTAGGAGTACTGTGTTCAGTTCTGGTCGCCGCATCTCAAAAAGGATATTGAAGAGATAGAAGAAGTGCAGAGAAGGGCAACGAGGATGATTGAGGGACTGGAGCACCTTCCTTATGAGGAGAGGCTGCAGCGTTTGGGACTCTTTAGTTTGGAGAGGAGACGTCTGAGGGGGGATATGATTGAAGTCTATAAAATTATGCATGGGGTAGAAAATGTTGACAGAGAAATTTTTCTCTCTTTCTCACAATACTAGAACCAGGGGGCATTCATTGAAAATGCTGGGGGGAAGAATTAGGACTAATAAAAGGAAATACTTCTTCACGCAACGTGTGATTGGTGTTTGGAATATGCTGCCACAGAAGGTGGTGATGGCCACTAACCTGGATAGCTTTAAAAGGGGCTTGGACAGATTGATGGAGGAGAAGTCGATTTATGGCTACCAATCTTGATCCTCTTTGATCTGAGATTGCAAATGCCTTAACAGACCAGGTGCTCAGGAGCAACAGCCGCAGAAGGCCATTGCTTTCACATCCTGCAGGTGAGCTCCCAAAGGCACCTGGTGGGCCACTGCGAGTAGCAGAGAGCTGGACTAGATGGACTCTGGTCTGATCCAGCTGGCTTGTTCTTATGTTCTTATGTTCTTACCAGTGGTGATCAAACAGCCAATTAAATGGCACGTTTTGGGGCTGTTGGCAATCTTTGTGTGTATTTGAAGTAACACGCCCACTCCCAGCCGATGAGGAATTGGCTGGGAGTCAGTGTGGATAAATTTTGCTCTGCACCCAGATAATTTTTACGAGTAGGAGTATGAGCTGGAAGATGGGTTCTTGTGATCTCTCATCCTGTAAAGTTTGCTGCTTCCCAGATTTGCAGACCGCAAATATGTAGGGTAGGGTGATCAGAATCCCAGCAGATTTCCTTTCTCTTCTCCCCATTCCAAGCTGTTGGCTTGAACTGTAGAGAAAAAAAGAAAAATCAGCTATTTCCCTTTCTCAATGCAAAGATGACATGCTAGGGC
Source organism: Sphaerodactylus townsendi (assembly GCF_021028975.2). Taxonomy (NCBI): domain Eukaryota; kingdom Metazoa; phylum Chordata; class Lepidosauria; order Squamata; family Sphaerodactylidae; genus Sphaerodactylus; species Sphaerodactylus townsendi. Next base: position 152,750,870 of record NC_059425.1, on the reverse strand, counting down.
AGGGTGTTACATAAGACAACTGTGAAGGTTGGAGTTTAAAGAGTACATTTTAAAAAAAGAAACCCTCCTTTTAAAAGCAAAAAGAGAATAAAATCAATCATATTTTTAAAATATGCATTTCACAAAAATAAACTTCCCTTTCCATAAAAATGCTACTTTCTACACTCCTTTTTGCAACGTAGATATCAAAAGCATTGCTTCTGCCCCTGAGCAGCTTGAAAGTGGGGGAAGAATTTTCTTCCACAACCTTACAGTGTGCCTGCTTTGTCGAGGGATTAGGGTGGCTAAGAACCTAACTCCCAGCAGATCCCCGAATCAGCTGTGAGTCGGCTTCCGAACAACCGACAGCATCCAACTTGTGAGGCAGCTGTTCAAGTTGCTTGATGCAATGCAAACATATCCCGGCTCAGCTTACAGTCTGGTTGTTCGTGTCAAACAAGGTAAATTCATCTGCTGAGCAAGTTCACTGAGAAATCTGCTTAACCATTCATGACAACGAAGCCAGAAAAATAACTGGCTTGAGAAGATTTGATATTTGAACATGCTACGTTACTATTTCTCAAAGTATAGTTGATGGTACTTTGCAACAGAGAAAAAGAAAGTTCAAATGGTGGCAGTACCCCTTGACAGACCATGTGCCACAGCATGTGTGATGCCCTCCAGGATACTTGAAGCCCCTAGAGGCTTGAGCCGGCCATTTGTTCCTTCCTGCTCTAATTCCCCTCCCCCTTTTTAAATGATGCTTGTTTGTCTTCACATTCCGTACTTTCTGGAAAGCAGCAAGAAAGCTTAGTTTTCTTAGGCCATTTTAATTTTCTTTAATTTGCAGTGTTAAATTTTCATGCATGCTGGAGCAGCATGCTCTTGGTATGCAGACACCAATTTGTTGTGGTGATGGTTCCATAACGAATTTTCTACTAATGGCTGATGTTAGAAGGACCAGAATGAGGGCTTGTAATGAATGTCATGGGATGGAGAAGATAAACAATGTAAAAATTCATACACAGGCACTCTCATCACCCTTCTAACATTCTGTAAATGCTTATGGGTTTGTGCAGCATTCCAGATTCTCTGTGTTTTCTTTAACTATCTCACAGTTGTTCTCAACAGTCTAAAGAAGCATCAAATTTTGATGAAACTTATGAATTTGATGAATTTGATGAATTTTTAATATTTTTACTGTTTTCTGGTTTTTTTATCGAACAATGCATAATTGCTGCTCTTTCAGTCTTTGTGCAATTTGTCATGGCCCTTCATATCAGTGGTATGTCAATGCAGGTCGTCTGTGTGAAATAAAGCTGAGAAGAAATCTGTTCTTTTTTTGATGGAGAACCTTTCTCAGTATTGGCACTAATCTATGATTTTCATATATAATTCAGTTTTGGACAAATGTACAGAGGCTGAAATTATCCTCTTTTTATTTCAACAAAATTGTGTAAGCTTTTCACTCAAAATACATGCTGCATGCCAATTGGATAAAGAGATAATGTAGACATTACAGATGGCACGAAGCACAGTTTTATGGAATCTGGTCAAGGTTTCTTTTGTTCTTCTGAACATAAATAAGCAAGTAGCACACATCATCTTTTCCAAATGGATACTGGGGGGAGCCCCCCCCCCCAACAATTAGAACAGCATCTTTTAAAGTTGTCATCATTCTTCCAGTGACCCAATTGTGTCATGGCCCAGGCAAATAAAACAGTGAGCTGAGCATTCCATCATCTAAGCAGCAATTTTCTCCTAAGCTTTCAAATGAAGATGATGTTAAGTAGTTTTTAGAAGTGGCTGTCATGGCAAATCCAGGGCGTACAGTAATTAAAGAAGAAACACAAGCGGGAGCCACCATACAAAGCTGCAACTTCAAGCCTGAAAATACAACCTCTCTTCATTCAGTTGCAAACAGGAAATGTAGGGAGGGAGGGGGAGAAGGATGTCGGTCTATAGTTCTGATCGCTAATTTCTTTCAAAATTGGTTTTTTTATCGAACAATGCACAATTGCTGCTCTTTCAGTATATTCTCCATGTTCCTTTTGCTGAATTAAAACTTCATTTCCTTTAGAGAATAGGCATGCAGCCACTGTTTGCTTACTGGTTATTTTCCATAAATACTGCTGAGCTATAGAAATGCAATAAGAATATTGGATTTCACTTGCTTTGTTATGCTTATTTCTTGATAATCATACTGTTTGCCTATCAATACTTTCAACATATTAAGAATTGCAGAAGGATGTTTTGCAGCATTCCGCAACACCTGCTTAAACATATTGATCCAATCCTGGTTGGAGTTTTGAAAACTATTCATCTATAAATCTGTAATTATGAAGGAACTGTGAGAGCAATTCATATATAATGTATATGAATGTTGGTTCATATACCCCCTCCCCAAATAATCATGCACTTTGGGGAAAGATGTCCTTTCCAGAAATGCAGAATTTCTAATTTGTCTTAATAAAATATGTATCTTAGTATCCTATCAAAAAGATTTTAAAAATCACTGGCTGATTCCACATGGGCCAAAACAGCAGTGTGAAAACAGTATAAACCCTTTTACACCACTTTAAACCCTTTTACACCGTTTTCACATCGTTTTCACACTGCTGTTTTTGGCCCATGCGGAATCAGCGACTGTTTGTGAAATGATTTTCAGAGGGAGATCAGTGTGTTTAAAGTTCATGCTTGCTCTTAACAATTCAGGATGGAATTTATGGTTCTTCCTTCCTCATTTTATTTTTACAACGCTATGAAGCTGAGAAAGAATAACTGACTCAAGATCACCTGGTGAGCATTATGGCAGAGCAGGAGTTTGAACTTAGGACTCACAGATCTTAGTCCTACACTCTAACCACTACCTACATTTTATCAAGATATTAATACATGTAATTGTATTTCCCAAGGTATGACAAGCACGGGGATTAGTTTTTTCTGATTAGTTTTTTTAATTTTTTGGCAAATTTGAGGGTTCTCCTAGCTTTGCAGGATCACCACTCCCTTCTATACCTGGCCAAGTCAAGTATTATGGAACAATATTGTGAACTTTTATAAATGATGGAAATGTTTTATATTTGCCTTTTAAAAAACAACAACTTTGTGGGGGATTCTGATTTTGTGCAGCTTCGGCAGTTCCATCCCAAGCTAGTTGACTCCATAGGGTTTACTCATAGGGCAATGTACCTAGAATTTCACCATCTAAATTTACCTGTTTCTGTGTTACAGTACATGCCAACTGGTTGTACAAGCATTTACCTGTTAGCAGGAAAAATAGCACATGTTCAGTTTACAAACAAAACCAGGGACCACTGCCTGGATAAATGTGAGGTTTCAATCACACATTCAGCAGTACATGTGTTGAATATTACATGACAAGTGTGTATAAAGAAAAAAGTATACACTATATGAACTATATGTATGTTCACTGTAACTTATGGACAGGACTTGTGTATGCTTAAATTTTGACTTACATCCAGGGGTAAGCCATAGTACCATATAAATTTTTTCTTCTCTTTGAATTTAATCAGTTAAGTGTGTGTATGTGTGTGTGTGTGTATAATGCTTTTAAAGACAACAGTTATCTACAGAAAGAACTAACATCAGTAAACAAAGCACAAACTCAAGCTCACAATCTGAAAAAAAAAGATAGGAAATAAAGAAGAGTAGGGAGTCCTTAGGGTGGGGATCTGTAAGTTTGCCACAGACAGGACGCTTCTTCCATGAGTCTCTTTGTCCCCTCACATGCCCTCCTTTCTTCCTACCAGGGCTGCAGCAGGAAAGGCATTAAATTGCTGTCACCTCTCTTCTTCTAAGGCTTTACTAAAGAGAACCTAAACAAACTACACTGCTGCTGCAGGCTATCTCTAACTCTCAGCCTTTCTATCTAAAATGTAGTTCCCTAATAAACATTTAACTTACCCTTAATCAGTGAATCTGCTACTTCTCTGCATAACTTGGTCAACTGAATTAAACAGGGTCACTATAACTACACTGCAGCCAGACTGACCCATGGGGGGGGGGAATGATCTGCTTTAAGACAATAGTCTCTCTACCCATCCTGCCAACCCTTGGGGTGCCCAGCAGTGCTTTGTCAAAACGGGGAACCCATTGTCTGAATTGGCTAGTGTACGCACAATGTTACCCAGGATGGAGACACAGTCTCTCAATAATATAGGGAAAATTAGCTCACAGCAGATTGCTTATTAATATTGCAAGAGGCTGGGTAGGGAAGATATGAGGTTCAGAACCAAATGACCAGCGTCTGGTTCCAGGGGGCAATGCATTGGGCACAATGACAAAGATGAAAAGGTGTCAGTGGCACTGGGTGATTGGTCTTTTGGAGGGTAGGATACTTATAGGGTGAAGAACCACCTTTGGGTGGGTGTCAGGATGACCTCTTGAAGGTGAGCTCCCAAAGGCACCTGGTGGGCCACTGCGAGTAGCAGAGAGCTGGACTAGATGGACTTTGGTCTGATCCAGCTGGCTTGTTCTTATGTTCTTATGTTCTAATGTGTCAGGACAACCTCTAGTAGATGGTCAGGAGAAGTTAGTTACAGAAGGGAGTATCTGGGTTAAGATAATCAGGGGAGGCAATGTTATTAGGGGTCTTCTTGTGGCTGGAAATGAGTATCCATTCAGCAGGGCTACTGTATCATATTGAGGACACATTCTTCTTTGGCTGAGGAGCTGAAAATGTGCTGCTATGGCAAGCAAGCTGAGAGCATGAGAACAGAAAGGAAAACATTCCTGGAAGTTCCTTGTAGATAGAACTGGCTATTGACAGAGAATGGGCTCCCCATTTTCTTTAGGCTGGAATGCGGACAGGGATACCTGTGAATAAGCACTCCCCCCACTATGCCAGGGCAGTGTGGCAGTGGCAAAGCCACAAGGGGGACAGGGGCGCCGTGCACCGGGCGCACACCTGGGGGTGCAAAAATTGCCCCAGGCCCCTCCCCCTCCCCAGTGTGGCACCCCCTTCCTCCCTTCCCACACTTACCTTAGTTCCTTTTTCAGAACTTTTTCAGGCTTCAAAAGGCCTTGTTCTCAGTAAAAACAGCCTGAGGAACTACAGTTCCCAGGAGACCTTGGGGCTCACAAAGTCTCCTGGGAAGTATAGTTCCCATCAGGCCTTTTTTAACTGAGAACAAGGCCTTTTGCAGCCTGAAAAAGTTCTGAAAAAGGAACTAAGGTAAGTGTGGGAAGGGGGGAAGGGGGGTGCCGCGGGCACCGTGGGGAGGGGGGCATCGTGGGGGGCGGAAAATATAGAATGCGCACCGGGCGCAGTTTGGCCCAGCTACGCCTCTGCAGTGTGGTAACAAGGACGGTAAATCTTGTCTGGACTTACCCTTGCCCAGTATCTGCCTTGCAGATAGCCTGCCACTCCCTTCCTAAAGTGATTAAAACAGCGATAATACCTGCCTTTGAAATCTTGCTTTCCACCTCCGGCCCTGGACTGTATATCCCGCTAAAGACAAACCATTTACTAATGCCCTACCAATACTTTGCTAATCTCAAGCCTCTTCCTCTGATGAATTCCTCTCTAAAGACTACCCTTATTTATATTTCCACAGTCTTGCAGCAATGACTGAGTCACTCCTGGGCTTAGCTCATTGATGTCAAGTATTTCACCCATCCACCTGAGTATCACTACTCAAGCTGATCCCCTTTCTCTTGTCTTCCCTTGGAAAGATGGGATTCCCCTTTGTCCTGGGAGATTAAAGGTCACTGCATAATCCTGAGGGTCCCTATTTCCCTTTAAGACACCCCCTCTTTCAGTAGTCAGTATTCAATACTTCTAGATACCTCTCTGTCTATTGATACTGTGCCCAACATATTGTTTCTTCTACCAGTGCTAGTGCAGGTCATTCAGATCTATTCATCGGACCATTCTGCTCCAAGATCTGGTGCAGTATTACCCTGAAAATTCCCCAGTTCCCTCCATCTATTCCAAACCTATCCTCAACACCTAGAACTGTGTATGTGCTTTGCTGCTTTGATTATTGTGTGATTGTATTTTTATTATTTCACTTTTAATAAAATTGTTAACCTTTATTTTGCTGTCCTGCAGATTTCTTGCAAAAGCAAACTTCTGCTTATATAGGCAACAAAGTTTCTGAGCTTTCCCCACCTCTTGCTAAGTAAGGTCTGCCCTTCGCTAATTCCCCCACTCTAAAAAGGTAAACCCCAGCATTTTGGATATCAACACAGAGTGCAACTCACAAAGAAAGGCAGTCAGCAAATGGCAAAGCTGCATGATGTGACTGCGTTATTTGGTTCCCACTAGGATTTTCAGCCCCCCGGCAGGAGCAGGAGATGCCTTACACTGTGGCCCCTCCTCTGGTGTTTATCAACTGGCCAGTGGGGGGCTTACTGGCAGCAAAAGGAGCACTAGTCCTGCCTCACCAGCAATGTAGCAACATCAGTTGGTGATAACACCAAGTTGCCAGTGAAGCAGAAATGCTCTGAAATTTGGGCAAAACCTATGATAAAAATGACTACTACCATAGAGTTTTTATGCAAATATCAGAGTGTCCCTGTATTGCAAGCAACATGATGATTCTGTTGCATGCCTGAAATGACATCACCGTGTCACCAGCAATGCCAGCCTAGACCTCTCTTTGTTCCTACTATGTCCTCCCACCCCCATCAGTTGCCTGTGGATAACTGGAAACCCTAATTCTGACTCTATTTCACAACCTAATTTCACAACCTCAAACCCGTAGAACAAATGCAGGCTCTCGTGGGAAAATTATCAAGTGCCTCCAAAAGCAGCCTCACTACCCCATGGAGGAACATCATCCTGTCAGGGCAGAGTCTTATATGCTCTCTGTTTCAGCTTTGCTTCCTTGACATTTATTGGTGCCTGTTTTCTCTCTATTTTCCCCCAGTCCACTCCTGAAGCATCAAAGATGCCTGGGAAATCTAGCTCAATTGCAAAATCTATACAAGACCTCAGGATTCTGTGGAAGAGAGACTTCACTGAGGCCTACAGGCTGCTCATTTTTTAACCTTGGGCATAGGATCATGACAACAGGAAAGATATATCTTGGCATCACTAATACTTTTTCAATCTTTATTTAAATAACTTTTGATTCAAGCTGCTATGCTGGTGAGAGGTGCAATGGTCTAGACTATATTTGTGCAATTAAGCCAACCTTGCTCAAACCTTGCTTCATTTAGTAGAGCCCCTTTAATATTTGAAAAGTACTACTTATTTCAGTTGTGACCTTCCAGTGAACCAGAAAAACCTGTGTTAGCCTCTCCATTTAAAACTCACCTTTACATTTTTCTCGCCTATTGCACTTCTTATTCAAACTCAGGCGTATAATACAAGCACTGCTGAAATGTAGGGGGTTCTTTTTAAAACAAACTTAGTGTTACTGAAAGGAAGTCCTTTAATTTTTCACACAGGAAACTAGATGTTGGATATCAGACTAGCCCTTATATGACAGATTATTTATCCATTCAGTTAAAACACAGCCAAAGCTTATCAGCTCAGTGTTGGCCTGCAAGTCTATAATTTAGAAAGTTGATCACTTGAAACCCGAGGCGTATGGTGGGAAAATGGTGCCCAGAGACAGCTGTTCTCCAGACGTACCCCGCTACACCAGGGGATGGGGCTGAGGAGAGTGGGGGCCCATCCCACAAGCCCCAACTCGCCCCCTTCCTGGCTCCCAGCTGGCAGTCGGCAGTCCCTCCTGCCCTCTCCTCTAGAGAGAGCAGTCCCTCCTGCCCTCCCCTCTAGAGAGAGCAGAAGGAACTGAAAGGCTCTGTCTTCAGCAACTTTGCTTTTAGAAGCATGGAGCCCTGCCCCCAAGGCCCACCCCCGTGCTTATAAAAGCAAAGGAGCCAAGGACAGAGCCTTTCAGTTCCTTCTGCAATCCTGGAGGGGAGAGCAGAAGGGACTGATGGCTGACAGCTGTGAGCTGGGAGGGTGAGGCTTGGGGCCAGTGTTTTTGGACTTCCTTGGCCCCGCCCACATCGATGACTGCCGAGAGTGGGGCCGAGAGTGCCCAAAGACAACAATCGAGCAGGACTTCCTCCTGCCTTGCCGTCTTCCTGGTCACGTGGGTGGGTGATTTTGTGCCTCCCACATGACCAGACTAGTGGCGCCCGGGGACAGAGGTACCCCCTGTCCCTAGGCAGATATGCCACTGCTTAAAACAGAACTTGCATCAAAGTCATTTAAATTGAGAATGGTTTGGGGTGTCACTAATTTGCAGTCAGCAAAGGGTAGCTGTTAGGTCCCAGGAACTTGGTTCAGTAGTCTTTATTAAGGTACACAAGTCCAGACATCAAGTTCTACATTCAGGTTACACTTTTATTCCCTCAGAATCCCCCCTTCCATATTCTCAGAAAAGCACTTCTGCTATTTGTTGAATCTGTTTGTACCCAGCACCAAGGTTATGCTATCAGCAGCAGATAACAATGCAAAGCTGTTTGGCTGCTAGCCCAGGGGTCAGATAATAAAAGCTCTTTCCCATGAATCAGCATGTCAGGGGAGGCCTAGTTGTCTAAAGGTTACAAGCAGCCATAAATACAGGTCAAGCCAGCAATGGATACGTATATCAAAAGCATAAAGAGCATATGGGCATGATCCTGACAGTAGCATGTATCCTCGCTTGCATTTTAGAGTTACTCAGGACCAGTGAATATGCCTTCTTGCTGAAGGAGGAATACAGGCTAATTCAGGGTGGGGAGGTGGTGGCAAGGGCCATTTTGTGCTGGCTTTAAAACCCTGTGACTGCATAATACTGGAGTTCCAACTATGAATCTACTGGTTCTACAAGCTGCACTTTCCCGCTGCATAAGTCTTAGCATTGCCAGATGTCCAAAGGGACTGAGCCCATTCCTCCACATTCACTATCAAGGTGGCTGTGGGCAAGGAAAAGGAGATCAGGAGATAGAGGAGTTGAGGCAGAAACCTGTGTTTGGCACCAACTCTGCCAAGCCCAAACAACACAAAGCAGCCATGGTAGTGACTGCAGCAGGGCCACAACCAAGGAGGAGCCTACAAAACTTGGGGTGGCTCCCACAGGCCTTGCAGCATCCTTCTGGGTTGCTGTACTGCAGCTGCAGCAATGCCGGGAGCCTACAAAACTTGGGGTGGCTCCCACAGGCCTTGCAGCATCCTTCTGGGTTGCTGTACTGCAGCTGCAGCAATGCCACAGTGGCTGCTTCAACTATTTAGGATCAAAGAAGCTGCCAAGCCAGCTGCAGAATGGCTGCAGCACAGGAAGATGCTACAAGGCCTATGCGACCATTCTGTAGCTGCCACTGCAGCTACTTTATGCTGTTTGTGTTTTAAGCAGCTGTGGTTGGCAGATGCATAATCAAAGAGATGGTGCAAGTCCTAGGACTTCCCTGGGCCTTCCAGCATCCTCCTGGGTTGCTGCAGCCATTTTGTAGCTGCCATGATATAACAATGACTTTCAAAAGGACATACAAATCAGGGGACTATATGCATGCTGGGCAAATGCTCATGTAATTGTGCATGTCCCTTGAATGGTGCATGCCCCAATAGCTTTAAATGGCAGAAAGGTAAGGGAAATCTCCTAACTGTTAAAGCATTTCTGCAAATCTTCATGTTACCCATTTGTTGTCAGACAGACAGACAGACAGACAGACATTTAAATGCTATGTTAATTTAATTTTAGCATGTCTGTTCTGTGTTGCTACCATGTTGTAAGCCAACCAGGCAGGTTTCCTGGAGAGGCAGAATGGAAATATTCTTAATAAATAAAACAGCCCTTAGGGCTGAAGCTTCATCACATGTACCCATCAGCTTTATGCTCTGCCATATATCTCCTTTGATTCAGTGCTCAGATGAGTAATTGAGATGACTTGATTAAATGAAGGGGAAGACCTGACCTGAAGTGGCACAGAGGATCCTGCATCTTTGAAATCTCAAGTCTGTTGAGAAGATGGTTTGACTGGTTTACTGCTGGTGTTGATGTCAGAAATGAATTCAAATTAGTTCATTTCCTTTGCCGTTGAAGCTGAGAGACATAGAGAGGTTTCCATCTGAACCTTGAGGATTACTGCTCTAGAGGGCTGACTCTTGTTAGTGAGCTGGCAAAAGGAGAGTACTGCGAAATTGTATTATATTATATATCTTGTTACAGACATAGCTGGACTGAAAGTAACAATAAACTAATGGCATGTAATTCCCTGTATGTTGTCACTGAGCAAAGCTAGAGGTTATAGTGCTTTATCCTTTTTTGATGAAGCCGCTAGACGACCTTGCCCAACATAAACAAAGATGATAAAAGCTGCACAATCTAATGTAAAAATATAAGTTATAAAATGCATTTTATTTGTAGTCATCTCACTGAACCAATTTATTATGTTTCAGCCTAGTAAAATGTCTTGGTTAGTAGATATGACAAACTATTGAAATTCTGGATCAATGCTAAATATATTTATAGTCTCCTTGTCTCAGTGAATCTTGGATGATATACCTGCTTATTTGTAGTCAACTTATCTCACTGAACTAATTGATTACATTCTGGTGCAATAAAAAAAATCCAGGTATGGTGAATATTTGTATTTGTTCTATTTGTATTTGTTTATTTGTGACAACTAATTGTAAAGACTTATTGACTTTGGCAATAGGTTATATATTTATGTTAAAATGTTTGATTGTGTTCTCTAACTGGTTAATGAAGAGAAAAGATATAATGTTGAAGTCCATCATTAAATGTTCCATATCATGTAGCAATGTGTTGATAGATTTTTATCAAGCACTAGCGGGCCCGGCCACATGTTGCTGTGGCAATTGTCCTTCTCATCACAGTCCATAACCCACACGGATGTCCATGCAGGTCCAATGATCCCCAGTATAGCCTTTTGGGGTGGTCAAATGGAATCCCTCTTTCCCTTTTCAATGCACATCGTTATATGGTGCTGTCTTGTTTTTTTAGTATAAGGTAACCCTTTCCATTCCACAACGGAACTGTCCAGAGTGTGAATCCCGCTGTCCATGAGGCTGGTTGACACGCACAGCCCTGGCTTGGGTAAGGCAGAACTGGGGCAAGCAGGCTATCCCAGTCAGGCAGCAGAGGCAGGGGGGTGGTGAGGCGCTCAGATCGAGGCCAGCTCCCTGGGTTTTGTAAAGGGAGCCATGTGCAAAGAAAAGCAGAGAGCCAGTAGTGTTGGATTCACCCCCACCCATGCAGATTTTCTTAGAAGAGAAAAGAATGCAAACTTCAAGCTTGCTTTTAGCAGTAAAAGAGACACTGTGGCGAATATGGGTGAGAGAAGTGGGTAGAAGATGGTGTTTTGGATGTGAGGGTGGGCAGAGTGAAGGTGTGTGTGAGAGGGATGAGCTGGATGTGTATGAGGAGGTATAATGTGTGTGTTGTGTGGTAGCAGTGGGTGAGACACAGAGAGTGAAAGTTACCTGCGTGTGGGGGGGGGGGGGAACCCCACCTGACATCTCACACGGCAAAGTGTGTATGTGTTTCACTTCCACTCGTATTACCTACCAGTATTACCTATTTACTGTTTTCACTGCTCATCTCTGGCCATCTACACGAACATTCTAAGGGCATACCAACCCCTCAGGCCACAGACATGCTGCACGAACATTCTAAGGGTGATAGTTAAACACAGCCAGCTTCATGGCCTAGTGCACCAGGAAAAAGACATTTTACCTGGCTCAGGTATGGACTTTCAGCGATTTGAAGGTCCGATTACCTGCCCGCAATAGGGAAGAATGTCCTGTGGAAATTTGGGGGCAATCCTGTCCCTTTCTGAGGGAGACCATCAGGGTTTAGATTTTTATATATATAGATGTTCAGTATTTTTGTTGAAACTATCTGGATACCTTATTAGTTCTTCCTTTAATGTTAGTAAGAGTAGCTCCAATATATTTCCCACAAACTAAGCAAAACATCTGTATTCAAGGATCCATAATCTGAAAGCAGACTTGATTTACTTAAATATTACTTAATCTGTATGCATGGTGAAATGGAATGACATCTGAGAAACTGGTTTAGGAACCAACACTGTGTCAGTTGTAGAAATGTATTCTTATGAGCACTGAATTCTCTGAAGCTGCTATGGATGCTTCACATTACATAAACAAGCAGAAATAATTTGAAAGCCTACCAGGCTGTTAAGTGTCTGTAGCAAGTGCAGCATGGGTATTTCAATGATGTCTGGTGTCTCAGACGGTTAGTGTAATGTGGCTGAAGTGACATTTCTCTGCCCCTCTTGCACAGCACTTGGGGAATGTATACACTGGGCTAGACCTTCAGGCTTCACTGAATCACTGCTTAAGGATATTGAAGCATCTGGATAATAAATAGAAATGGGAAAAGTAAAGAAAAAATATGTATTGTTGAAGGCTTTCACAGCCAGATTCAACTGGTTCTGGTGGGTTTTCCAGGCTGTGTGGTCGTGATCCGGTGGATTTTGTTTCTAATGTTTCGCCTGCATCTGTGGCTGGCATCTTCAGAGGTGTATCACAGAGAGAAGTCTGTTTCACACTGTGTCTAAGTGAGAAGGGAAAGTTTAGTGTGGTATATTGTCCATGTCCCAGGGTGGGGAACCAATCATTAAGTTGGGTGCTGTGTGGTTTCCGGGCTGTATGGCCGTGTTCTAGCAGCATTCTCTCTTGACGTTTCACCTGCATCTGTGGCTGGCATCTTCAGAGGATGTGGCTAGAGCAGTGATGGTGAACCTTTTCGAGACTGAGTGCCCAAATTACAACCCAAAACCCACTTATTTATCGCAAAGTGCCAACACGGCAATTTAACCTGAATACTGAGATTTTACTTTAGAAAAAACAGTTGGCTCCAAGGTGCATGTTACTCGGGAGTAAGCTTGGTGAAGTAGTCGTGCAACACTTCGAATGGGTGAATCGCGACCCTGGGAGGGTTTACTCAGAAGCAAGCCCCATTGCCAGCAACTGAGCTTACTCCCAGGCAAAGGATCATGCCCAGGCCAGCCTAGGTGTGTGTGTGTGTAAGGGGGTGATTTTCTGCCCCCCCATAATGAACTCTGTGCACGTGTGCCCACAGAGAGGGCTCCGAGTGCCACCTCTGGCACCCGTGCCATAGGTTCGCCATCACTGGGCTAGAGGATGGTGAATACTGCTTTCCTTTCAAACACTTGAATACTATAGAAAGATTACCAAAGGAGATGTGCTATTTTTATTTGTACAGAGAGCTCTCCCAATTATTAAGTTGATCAATTACCTGTGTAGTGCTTAATAATTTATCAACTGATGCCAAATGAGATGACACTTCATTCAGCAGCGTAAATATCCATGTCTGATACCTCAAATCTCAATAACTTTAATTCTGCATAACACTGCATTGCTTCTGCAGTCTATACTCATTAAAACAAATGTAGGTAAGCAAAATGAAGCTGCACTAAATACTTTCTCCCTAACAACTATCGTTTGTCTCCAAATAATGAAAACTTTATTGTATTTTGGAATGCCAATAAAGGCTATCATGAGCAAAATAATGAAAACAGTTTGTTCTGGCTTTGATCAAGCCAGTCTTTAATGCAAGCCTGGACACATTTAATACTTTTTCACTTAGATATACATGTATGATAAGTGTGGGACAAAATATAGGCTAGCATGCAACAGAGATGCTCTACTCCCCAGTGAGCCATATTAATATCATAAAAAGTTAGCAATCTCAAGAACTCTTTGCCTAGAAACAGAGGAAGCCACAGCAAGGTATCTGTGCAGGTATCAGAGGCAATGACAGGTATAAGTCATGCATGTTGCTTCTTCTGCACTGCAGCTAACTATCTGTGCTGTCAACAGAGGATGATGACTATCTATTCCCTCCAGTACCAGAGGCATGAATGCCTCTCTTTATCTGTTGCTAGGGAACATCAGAAGAATAATGCTGCAGCAAATCATCCTACTTGTCAGCTTCCCAGAGGCAGCTGGCTGACCACTGTGTGACAGAATTGTGGACTTGGTGGGCCTTTGGTCTGATCCAGCATGGCTGTTCTTGTGTTCTTACGTTCTCTGTTCACTTGGGTGGAGATCTTGCCATGCAAAATGACCTGGTATGCCACTTTTGGCACATGTACAGGAGTTGCCTACTCATGGTCTATACCTATGGGGTGGTTACATCAGCAAATAAATCTTGCACATCTTCTGCCATTGTATCTGCTCATGTCCAGCAAAAAAATTCCAAACATTACAGGGATTACTACATTCTAATTTCTGTAATATGGGAGACAGAACTCTTGGTTCTGGAGTTTGGTGGATTTGTGTCAGATTTATTGTAGATAAGACTGACTATACTGTTAACTTTAAATGGTTAATAGAATTTTGTATAATATTCTGTTCTATCACTCTCATTCAGAATGGTCCATTGAACATCAAGTCCTACATACTGCTCTGGTTTATAATACATGCATTCAGATTACATTTAATACGGTAATTAGATACAATAAAATTCTAGACCAACGGAACAGTTTTTTACATTACAGTCATTTACCTACAGTCAAAGTTTGCATGGTGGTGTAACACATTTGGCAATTGCCTTTTTTCCTTTCCTTTCCTTTCCTTTTTTATTTTTATTTTTATTTTTGCTTTTAAAAGAAGAAATTCTCCCCTCTGATGTTTTCCTGTTATTACGTGGATATAAAGATGCTGTTTATGGTTAACATTCTGCACAATATATGAATACAAATATCTCTGTTATTTAGTCCTCCTTGCCTCTTTAGCATTTGAATTGAGATTAATTTAAACAAAACAATGTAATTATTCTCAGCCATATATTGATGCACATTTTTAATTACTTGATGCAAGCATAGATCTGCTCTCTTCGTGTGAAGCAGTAAAAACAAGGTTCCTTAAAACACAATACAGGGTCCAGTCCAATCCAATTATTGTTCCTTCAACCATTGTCATGAACAGGGGCACACGATCAAGTAAAACAAACCAGACAGGTGGCTTGTTAAATATGCTGTGCTATAACCACTGCCAAATATTTGGCCACCTGTACAGTAACTTGGGTTTCTACATCTCTTAATAACCAAGGCACATCTTATCCAGGAAATCAGAGCCAATTCCAAATAATAGGAGAAATAGTTGTGATCTTAAATCTGGAATATAGGTTAATGGCCTTTTCCACACAGCACAAGTAAAACATTTTAAGGCAGGAAAATACAACATTTCCTCCAGGAGCTTCACACAGCTTTTAGTCCAAAATGTTTTGGAACCATGTTTATTCTGCCTCACACTGTTTTATTTGGATATGGTAAACTATCAATCTTTTCCCCAAAAACATTTTCAAAATGTTTCTTGCTTGCTGTGCAGAGATCAGGAAATGTTTTATATCTCCTGCCTGATTCTGAAGCTCTCACGTTCGGTTCTCTGCAGCCTGCCATTTTCTGCCACTTCAGTGATCCTCTGTGCTGTTCACCATTTGCAGAAGTTTCCTACAGACATTTCCTCACCTGGCATTGTGGCTGCCTGCCACTTCTGTCAATTCTGTGCACTAATACATTCATTTTTGCCTGACGATTATGTGAATGTGCTGTTTTTTCTTTTTAAAAAATTGTATGAAGTAGATTTGATGCTACATAGATACAACATCTGTATCAACAAGGCTGGACAGATTTCAAGTATCCATAGCTTCAAAGATGTGTGCTTCCTAAAGGATCACTTTCAACTGAAACTTTATTTTTCTGGGTTTTGTGTGAAAAAAAGCCAATGTAAAACTAGAATAGAATCTATTTGATCTGAACCTCAAGTACATAATCTGTCAGAAAATGGTATTCCTTGGTATTTTCCCATTACAACTACAAACAGCAATGCGTTCAATATGCTAACATAAATGCACTTCTATACCCAGGTATTGTCAGCAGAAGCAAATATCTTGGCATTTTATCTGGAGGAAGAATACCAATAGTAAAGGTGGAACACACTCTATGGCTGTAATGGTCGTGCATCTGTAATCTAAATTTTTCAAATAATGTATTATGCAGTTGCTCAGCTCCTGTTTTCCCAGGGCAATCATCATTTCATTTGTTATATTAAAATTCAATAATTTACTCTCTTTCATATGTCCCAACTGGATATATAAGGATCACTTCTAACTAAGCTCAAAAGGCCAGTTTTACTATTAGATTTTATTTTTTTTATTTTAAATTAAATGTTCTCCACCACATTTTATCAGAACACAAAGTCAATGAAAAAGATTGACAATGTCATCTTGGCATTCAGGACTTACCCTTCAGTCTGGCAGTGAAGTGAGAGGACACTTCTAATGGTTACCTGTTACGAGTGGCATAGAGCCAATGGGGCGGGGGGGCCAACGCCTCGGGCGGCACCATGCAGGAGCAGGCCTGGTGGGGGTGTTCCGGGGTGGGGGCGGTTGGCACTACGGCAGGGGCGCAGGGCATGCACATGCCCTGGGCGCAATTCCCCCTCACTTTGCCCCTGCCTGTTACCAGCTATAACCCATCCTTCCTTTAGAATCCATGATAAATCCTGGAAATCTGGAGTAACCTGGCCTCCTTAAGGACATGCCTCAATGTTAAAATAATGAACTACACAACAGATACAAAAATAGTCATATGAATTTTATCTCCAACAAACCATTACCAAATCTTTTACTATAATTTATTCAGAAATTACTATTATTGGATAAAATAAGCAGCAATTCATGTGCCTATCCATCTGATATATGCATTGACCTGCAAGGAATTTTTCTCTGCTGCTTAAATAGCCAAACAGGTCAGCATAAATGGACCCAAATCAGACATTAAAAACCAGGGAATTACTACTTTTGTCCAGTAAGGGCATATCACTCCTGACCTTAAGAGTCATCACTCTTAAACTAAAATGTTTCTTTAGAAGGCAACAACAATGTGAAATAGCTCAGTTAGATTTCATTAGCAAATTGACACCACATCTATTCATTTGAATATGTACCACAAATGACCGTCTCATTACAGGAAGTAATTGCCCCCATGTAGTGTTCTCACTTTTGTTCTGGCTTATTTGTCTGAATCGGGCACGGTTGGGTTCCATTAAGATCCTGAGATATCAGATTGGGCACACCTAAACAGAATTGTCATGAATATTCATGATTTCCAGTCCAGTCACACATTACACATCAAGTAAGGATGTTGTTTATTTTCTTGAAAAAAAATAAGTTAATGGCCATAGTACTGTGCAATTGTGCAGAAAGGGAAGTGATGCACAACATATTGCCTTTGGCAATATGTACTTTGACCTTCAAATGGAAGACCATACCCACTTAAGCAAAGTGCTTCCAAAAATGCCACCACCCCAAGAAATTCCAATAACTATTAAAGTTAGTTTATGTTGATGATTTTATAATCACAACACAGAGGCTTTTTCAATAGCAGTTATAAGGGGGGGTACAAATATTATCATTTTAGTGTTGTGTGGTTTCTGGGCTGTATGGCCGTGTTCTAGTAGCATTTTCTCCTGACGTTTCACCTGCATCTGTGGCTGGCAACTTCAGAAGGTCTGATCAGGTCTGAGCTGATCCTCTGAAGATGCCAGCCACAAATGCAGGTGAAACGTCAGGAGCATCTACTAAATACAACCACTTAACGACTCCTAACCACAACGTGATTCCGGCCGTGAAAGCCCTCGATTATCATTTTAGTTAATTTGTGGCGATTTCCTGACAATGGAATAGGCAATGAATGTGTTCCAGTTGACAGGTCACACATATTCACTTTTAAAGTAGAATCCATTGCCTATAATCATGCTGTTGTTTACAACAATGAGGAAGATCTATGACTCAGTAGTAGAGCATCTGCTTGGCATACAAAAGAGCTCAGGTTCTATTCCCAGCATCTCCAGTTCAAAAGATCAGTTAGCCAGTGAAATGAAAGATCTTTACCTGAGCCTCTGGAGAGCTGTGCCAATCTGAGTAGACAGTGATGACCTTGATGGAACAAGTGTCTGCTTCAGTATGAGACAGATTCACATGTTCATTTGGGTTCATATATTATCTCAGCATTATGAAATCAGCAGTAGTATATCTTTGATGTGATAGCATGAGAAAAAACAGGGTTGTGCTATTACTCCTTACACTAGCTTTAAGAATTGTCCTAAGAACGGAAACTGTGTCTTGGGCTCCACTCGCAAGGTGTTTTTTTTTAAATTATTGTATTATTTGAATTTTCACCCGCAAGGTTTGGTACTTCTTACAAGTGGTTAGAAAGGAGCCCTTTGCTGTCACCAAAAACATTTGTTTAGGATTACAATGCAATCCTAAACAGATTCACGGCCTTTGGGTCTATTAAAAGCAATGGGCTTAGAGTAATTCTGTTTAGGATGACACTGTCAAGCAGCATACTTGAAAGTCTGCCAGCAACAGAGTATTCATTAAGTCAGTGTAGATGACATTGAACTATTGAAGTTGGTGGAATAGTTTGAGAGTTACAAACAATGGGTTTTTTTAAAAAACCAGAATGAAAACCAGAATGGAAAAGGAACACAAAACCACCTTATTTTCTAGAATATGAATACTAGTGATTGGAATAGCTCTTACTTTTTGGTTAGCGTATTTAGGATTTCAATCCAAACATGTCAACATTTCAGTGGCTGTGCACTATTTTTAGTGATAGATGAAATTTACTTGATATGCTATGGACTTGCTAACTTAAACATATTAGAGACAGCAGTGGCTGGAGATGTTTCTTTTGCACTTGAAAAAGCACATTATGCCCCATGAGTTCATTCTAATCAATCAACTTCAAAATATACTACATTCTTTACCAACCCTTTCTGATAGGGTTGCAAGCTGTTAAGGGCTCTGTACATGATATGAGTCTGCTATTTATCATATTGTCTAAAAGTATACTTGTGGGTCATTTAATTAGATGGTTCTTCTGATCTAGAATGCTATATGTTTGAGTTGAAAATGATAGGCATTTAAACACAAGCAATGGGCTTGGAAAGGGGGAGGATTTTTTTTTAAAAAGCCATTACATCTTAGCCCCTGGCTATCATTTATTCATTTTCAGTTTTATCTTTGGAAAAAAAATAGTTTGTTAGGGAGAAAGAAGAATTACTTGCTAGGGGAAAAATCACATTGGTTATGAATAATAAAATAAAAAGTGTAGTTATTATATTTGCTAAACACAAATTGATGAAAGTATTTGGGTTTATGAAGGCAGAGTTTTAGAGGCCCTAAACTGGTAGAACTATCCATGTATACAGAATTGCTGGTTTGGGTACTATCAGTTATGGATGGAAAATTATTCATGTGAACACACAACATTGCCCTATACTTTTGTCTTTCAAAGTCAGTATCGTCTAGCTGACTGAAAGTGGCTCTCCAGGGTCTTGGGACTTTTACTTCATCTACTTAAACCAGAGAGATCAGAGATTGAACTTTTGCTTGCAAAGCAGATGCTGTCCCTGTCTTATGTGAACAAGTGTACCATGGTGGGAAAATTAGCAATAGCTTTGTAATAATACAATTATCTTGGTAGAAATCAGAACGCTTTCTTGATCTCGGTCTCAATAGAGTCTGTTCGTTCACTGTTAAAAGAGGTAATGTACAATTTGATCACATACCTCCTTACAAAGAGTAAGGCCGTTTCCGCACGGCCAAAAGCAGCGACGCGATGACGTTGCAAATTGCGACGCATACGAAAAAAAGCGTTCACACAGACAGGCGGTGCAGGCCCGACGCCATTTGTGGCGACAGCTCCGTGGCGGCTGTTAAGCGCAGTCGCGGCGTCGATCGTCACATGGGGAAAGAGTGGTTTTAAGCGTTTTCTGAATACCGTCTTCCCGCCGGTTTTAGTTTTGTGACGAAGTGGCGATTCTCCGCATGCGCTGCGTGTGCGAACGCTCTCGCTCTGACGCTTCTTTTTCCGTTGCGACGACGTCATATTTTGCCCGTGCGGAAACGGCCTAAGTCTCATTAAGAAAGACATTGTAGAAAGCTCAAGAAAAGGAAATTGGATCAAAATATCGAACTTTCCCAACATGACCATATAAAAACTGGAAAATAATTGTGTTCAGTTATTCTGTGTTTGAATAGGATATTTGGGTTCAAATACTGCACAGATTCATTTGTTTGGCATCATTTCTTTGCTATACCCTCTAAGCTAGTTTAAATGGAGTAACATGGGGCTTTAATGTCATTTACTAAAGATTTGAGTTAATCAGAAGGCAACAGTAGTCAGTCAGAATGGAACTCAGAGGAATCAAAACCAACCCAGCAACACAGAAACCAATGAGAAGAGCTCAATCAACCAGGACACTGGAAATTCGCCCCAGGAAAATGTCACAATCAAAAACTCTGTAAAATTAAACTATTCTATTATTTATACAAAAAGAGATGAATAGAAAATGTCATGCCGAAGGGCTGATAATCTAGTTTTAAACTGTCTAAAATCTCTTTGATCTTAATTGACACATTTGGGCAAGTTGTTTCCTAGATTCCGAAAATCCTGCCAAAATTGTGCCCAATGTTTACTCTACAGTCTCACATAACTCTCCTGAAACATTCATAGATCACATATGGAAAAGGGAAGGTAGAAAAGGTGTTAAGGGTGACACTTTTCTTTTCATCAGCATTATTTTGTAAAATTTTATTATTAGTCACTAGTATTGAACCCCCACCATCTGATATCTGCTATGTGATTTCTATTGACTGGAAGGTGCCATTGATCTGAAACTCTCCATTGAGAAGAAAGCACACGAATAAACAGATAAAGAAAATTCTACCGAAGTTTTAATGGAATGCAAAACAACCCTTTGCAGAAATCTTCCATTGATCAGTAGATGGCAAACTTGCTGCATCTAACTTCTGTTCAATTTTATCCTGCCAGCATTTACAGTGGAAGCATTATGCTCTATTATAATTTAAGATGCCTTTAAATTCATCCTATTTAGTTTATCATAGAAATGATTTGTGCACAAACTATTCCATACAGCAGATATGAGCTGCGGTCTTTAATGTGTTACTGTAAAGAAATATATTTGTCTTAATTAAATATATGCGACTTTCCTGCCGCTATTTTTCTCTGTCGTTGCTGCGTCTTAAATTATTATATGCTTTGTTTCTGGAGGGGTTTTTTTTGGTATTTGCAACTTGTTTTATTAATGCAATTTCTCCCTTTCCTCACATGATTTTTGCAGGCTTACTGTATTCCAGCCCTTCAATAGATAATAGAATGGTTTCCAAGGAGTTTGTTATGAAAAGTATGAAACTAGTAATCAGGATCATCTAAAATGTTGATGGATAGAAATCATAGCATAGCAATTGAACAAAAGTTTTGATTTAGTCTGTATTTGTACTTAGTTTTGAAGTGGTATGCATATCTCTGAAAAGAAGTACATTCATATTTTTAAATCCAAGACACCATGACCTATAGCTAGATATAGACAATACATAATAGCATATGAGAGCGTGCAAGTACAATAAAATTCTTAAAGCAATGACTAAAGAGGATTAAGCAGGATCCCAGGTCACCTGAGAAATGATCAAATTTGAATTGCCTGAGAAGAATACAAATAGTGACTTCATTTTTTAAAGGCACTCTCTCTTTGGAGAATCTTCTAGAATGGTTCTGTTATCTCTGAATTGATTGTAAATAGCAAGGCTTGTTCCCCACCATTTGCAGATAGGGTGTGAAATGATAAGCCCCAAAAGGTAGTTTGCTCCTGCCCATCCTTTCTGACCTTGACACTGCTTAATGTGTTATCAAAGGGAAATAATGATTTTGATTTGTCCTTCTTCCGAAGGATAATTTTTTAAAACTCAGTTTGGTGTTTGTGCTAAAAACCTCAAGAAAACAACGACATAATAATGACAAAGTATCCAAATTTTTCTCTTTGGTACTAACAAAGGCCACCCAGGCATGTGAGTTAGGAATCAAATGCCAGAGATGGAATAGAGGAGGGAGAACTGAAAGGGCAACAAGCAGGTCATGACACTAACAGCTGATGTTTGCATTGTGCTTTTTCCAAGTGCTTGATGCAGTTCACACACATTTTTGAATAATGCCTATTAAATGGGCCATCATTAAAACCCTCATACTAAATATGGAAGGGAAGGAGTTGAGTTGAGAGATAATAGCTCAGCTGAATGGAGACCTTTTGCCTTTTGGTGCTACGTACCGGTAGGACTACACCACACCAATTACGTGATCGTTTCTCTTGTTCTCTTCTCTTTAAGAAATTTCTATGCTACACTGTCAGCAGTGGCATACCACCCATGGTGACAGGTGGGGTCAAATGACCCCGGGCACAACGGCAGTGATGTGTGTGCAAAATTGACCCCACCCCTTCCTCCCTCATGCTAATCCGACTTGGAAGAGCTGGATTGGCGTGAGGGAGGTGCCTAAAGACAGGGCCAGCCTGCCAGAGGCGTAGCTAGGCCAGAGTGCACCTGGTGCACACTCTGGCTTTTTCACCTCCCCATGGTGCCCGCGCCCCCCGCGCCCCCCCCATGGCACTTCATTCCACTTACTTTTAGGAAAGGAGCAGGCCGAAGAAGCCTGCCTGCGTTGCCCAGGCAACGCAGGCAGGTTTCTTCTTTGGGATGTTCCATTCCTAAAAGTAAGTGGGAGGGGGCACCGTGGGGGGGGCAGGGGGTGCCGCGGGAGAGTGTGGGGGAGCCATGGGGATTTTTTGCCCCCCACGTGACCAGAATCGGTGCGCCCAGTGCGTTGTGCACCCCCCTGGCCCCTGGTGGCTTTGCCACTGCAGCCTGCTGCCATGGCGCCCGTCCGTGAACTATTGTAGATTTGGTGAGTCCTCAGTGAAAGATGCCTTGTTCTCCCCTTTTGATAAGATGACCATGATATTCTGAGATAAAAGGAACTAGTTGACTGTTGTCTGGGCAGGACTTGTTCTCTCCCATTCTTCTTCAGAAGGATGTAGCTGTTATCATCATAGTAGCTATTATTTATTATTATTTGTGAAACACAAAGGTAAGCAGGAAGAATGTCTATAAATAATTTCAGTTAATGAGTATTGTTGGAGCTTTGAGATGGAATGCTGTGACAGATAAATAAATAGTGAAATCTTTATGCTTTCTCTTCTGGTGCAGCACTATTTAGTCCGAAAGCAGTGCACAAGTTAATGCAGCTCATTTCTCATAATTACACATGCATAAAATTTTCTTCCTTCATGGTTAGAAAGTCACAGTGAGGAGGATTAATGACAAACTGGCTCGTGAGCAGCGGGAGGCTTTGGCAGTAAGTAATTATACAAACGCAATGGTGAAGCTCTTAAAGGCAATCATTGTGTAATATTGACTTGTACACTGTGAGAGAAAAACAAGAATTATTGTGACCATATTAACTTGAATCCCTCTAGCCAAGGAACCTAGACAGTGAAGGTGGATATTGATCCTGCATATACTGGGTAATTGTCTACTCATCCAACTAATTTCTTCTTCTTGCAGGATGCTGAAGTTTGCAGGACAGAGGGATGCGATGCACATTGTACTTTTGTTCACTGAACATTGGATGACCTTGAGTTCTATTATTTTGGGAGGCAGAGAAAAAGTTCTCTGTCCACTCTCTCTACCTCATGAATGCATGGGTGGGAGCTTGCAGGAAGTGATGGAATTAAAGGATGCCACAATGACTTTGATGATGCATTTGAAACACAACAGGGTTTCTGAAACTTTGTAATTGAACTCAAAATAAACTGAGCTAATTTTATTTGGTGTGTATGTGCTGGGGACATTGCTTCGCTTGCATAGCACAGTTCTGAACTGAGCAGTGGGGAGGGTGACTGATCACATTTCTGTGCTAACAACCTAATTTTATCAACTGGCAATTTGCTCCCAGAGCATCTACAGTTTCCCTCAATGGATTTAATCGCTGTAATTGAGGAGGTAATTGAGCAAAAGTAGCATTGCCCACCACTGCATCTTTATATCAGGAAAAATCCAGCTGTGGAACAGCTGTCATGGAGCTGACAAAGGTGACAAGCCAACTGGGAAAAATGTAGCCTTTCCTGGGATGTAGTGTGCACAATGAGCAAAGAATAAGGATGCAGAAAACCTTTCACATTATTTCTGCAAGTATTTTGTGGTAGTGATGGACAAGCCCCACCCGATCTTGTCTCACTCAGATGTGGATAAAATGAGCTATATCTCAGTAAATCAACACATCAATAAATCAATAATGTTTCCTTGAGTCTGATCACAAACCTTGGTGAGGGGGCTCAGGACCTCCTGCACTCATGGAAATGCCTCCAACTCCATCCAAACACAATTTTCGTATGTTTTGGTTTCTCTTGGCAATAAGAGGCCGGTCAACCTGGTGACAGCAGTAGACGTGCAGTGAGTTATGTTTTGGGGAGGAGATTGCAAGAGGAAGCTCAAATAATTCTCAGTAAAGGAGCACAGACAGTTAATGGCTTTATTTGAATGCAAAGGCTTTATTTTTTTTTGCAATCATAACTCACCGTCACTAATAGATAGGGGTGCAATTTATGCCCATTTGTCCTTCCTGCTATAGTCCAGTGTCCTTAAATAGAGCCCCTGTGGTACAGGGGACTTCAGGAACAGCGTGAAAGTAAATTAAGTCTGCAGGGAGAGCGGGAAATTTGCAATAGTTCTGCTTATGAAAAATGACCTTAGGATCTAACCCAATGTCTCTCTGTGATCAATGATTTGAAGTTCATCTTTGGTTTTTAATGGAATTAATCCTACACATTTAGAGAGCACCCTCAATTTTAGCACACAAATACAAAAATATCATGTTTACTGCTGTGAAACACACTACATACAAATGAACAGTGCTTTATATCCTGCCTCTCTGCCAGGTATATCTCAAGAAGGAATGCATCTGGTGGGGCTTTTCTTTAGAAGTCTCTGTGCAGACAGTGGAGCTATATCCATTGCAGGAGGGAAAGTATTTCGAGGTTTTAGTAACCCAAAATGAACAGAGTCAAATGTGAAGCTAAATGTTCATAGTAATGAATCTTCAAAGTAATTCTGATAGGATTAGTAGATGAAAGAAGCTTTAGGAATAAAATGTACTCAGCCACTCAACACATTCCAAAAAAAAAAATCAAGCAGGTGAATGGGATAAAGCAAGGTACAGCAAAGGAAGAAGAAGAAGGAAGCAAGGTACAAGACAGGAGGAGAGTATGGGAGGGAGGAGGAGGGAGGAGGTGAGGAGGGAGGAGGAGTTTGGATTTATATCCCCCTTTCTCTCCTACAGGAGACTCAAAGGGGCTTACAATCTCCTGGCTTTCCCCCCTCACGACAAACACCCTGTGAGGTAGGTGGGGCTGAGAGAGCTCCAAGAAGCTGTGACTAGCCCAAGGTCACCCAGCTGGCGTGTGTGGGAGTGTACAGGCTAATCTGAATTCCCCAGATAAGCCTCCACAGCTCAGGTGGCAGAGCTGGGAATCAAACCCGGTTCCTCCAGATTAGATACACGAGCTCTTAACCTCCTATGCCACTGCTGCTAACGGGAAGTTATCGAAGTATACTGTCTGGGAGACACCAAGTCTGGGAAGGGGGGGGCACAAACAGAGATACCAATCTTGTGATCCAAAAATTTTATGGTATCTACCTTCACAACATTTATGAACATTCGTGAATATTAAAATACCCTCCTAGGTAGTGTGCATCTTCCTGCTTATAAAGTCACAGACAGCCTTCTTGCATGAGTTCAAAAAAAGCTTTTTAAAAGTGTTCCTGTACCCCTTTAGATGCAAAATGGAACTAGCAATTCAGTGCTAGAGCTATTGCCACCAAGTTGCAACAATTATCATGTCATGAGAAAATTATCTATAGAAGAGCAGTCACAGAAATAGAAAAGTAGCCTCTTTGACCTTTTCAGTAATTTTGCCATGTGCCTTTATGTCACCGCTCTTCAGCACATCATGATCTTCTAAACAGTCCCTGCCTTTGCAAAATGAATTCAAATAGATGCTTTAAAAAAAAAACTTTTGTTCTGTTTCCTAGCAGTGTGTCCAATTTAGGTCAAAGAGGGGAAAACCTGATTAGCTTGTCTGAAGATCTTTACCTGGTAAGGATTCAAATAACAATTTTATGAATAGATTACAAAAATATACCACGTAGTATATTTTGATATTTTAAAAGTAACTCTATTACCAAACATAATCTGAAATACAGGCAAACTTCCCATGATAGATTTTTTTTAAAGGGCTAGATTTTTTTTTAATGTCAAACAGGACCGGAGCCATAAAAGTCTTAGCAGATGATAATCAATACTATTAATTGAATCCAGTAACTGATTAGTAACCAGTGGTGATTTCAAAGCGGACGTTATATGCATGCTCTGTCTTGTTCTAAACATTATACTACAGTAGCTTAGCTTTGAAGTTAACTCCATGGCATGAATTCACATGACCATATAAACTGAGTGAAGGTGCTGTGGGCTAAATGGAAGAAAACAATGTTGCAGTTTAATTAGCTTGCTTCTCCAGTAATGATGCTGGGTCCAGTGTAACCAATGGTGGGATTAAAATAATTTACAACCGGTTCTGGTGGTGAGATTCAAATAATTTAACAACTGTTTGTTTACAAGCACCATTTTAACAACCGGTTCTGCTGAAGTGGTGCGAACCTGCTGAATCCCACCACTGAACCCCTAGGCTTTTAACTGAGTCAGCAAGCATCAGGTGAAGCCCATCAAATGAAGAAAGTGCAGTGTTGTTAAAGACCCTAGCCTTTCCAGCTAGAATCACCCCTGACTTATTGGAATTCAGTTTCAACTTGTTCAGTCTCAGTCATTTAATCCCAGCAGGCAGTGACTTCAGACCTCTTCCACAACACTGGGAGATTTGAATAAAGAAACAGAGAGCTGAGTGGTGGCATCAGCATACCGATGACACCATACACCACAATGGCAAAAGATTTCTTGCAAGGGCTTTATTCTAGAAATTAAATAATACAGGGTATAAGCCTGAGCCCAGTGGAACCAAGGACAAGTCCCATGTTGATGACAATTGATCTCCAAGGCAACCTTCTGAGTCTAGTTCTTAACGAGTTATTTAAAGCAACTCGAAGTACTTCCTTTAATTCTTACATCAAAATGCCTCAACAAGATGGTCCTCTTTGTCAAAGGCTGCTGATATATCTAGTAAAAGTGACAAAGAGACAAGATCCTTGTCTGCATTTAAAGGGAAATAATCAATAGGCAGCCAAATCCAGATCGGGGGTGGGGGGTGGGGGTGGGGAAGGGTTAACTGTGCTGTGAAGTGACTGAATGTTGGTGTTTTTGTCCCCTCCACCACTATAAGGAGCACTCATTCCAGTGGAGGGAGCAAAAACACCAGTGTTCTGCCACTTCACAGCCCCCCAGTGGGCAAACCCAGAAGTCCAGCCTACCACAGAGCTACTCTGGTGTCTGAGTAAATGCCAGCACTGGGGGTGGGTCAAGGTGTTCCCAGCAGTGGAGCAGACATTAGTCAGCTTCCACTGTCATTCTAGTCTGGGACACTGGCCCCCAGTGCTGCAGTCTGAAGCCGCATAAAATTGTGGTATCAGCCTGCTTGTTTAATGGGGCAACTTGGGCATCTAGAGCAGTGATGGCGAACCTTTTTGAGGCCGAGTGCCCAAATTGCAACCCAAAACCCACTTATTTATTGCAAAGTGCCAACACGGCAATTTAACCTGAATACTGAGGTTTTAGTTTAGAAAAAATGGTTAGCTCCAAGGCGCACGTTACTCAGGAGTAAGCTTGGTGGCTTTGCTTTGTAGTCAGTGGCTTTGCTTTGAAGCAACCATGCAACTCTTCCAATGGGTGTATCACGACCCTAGGAAGATTTACTCAGAAGCAAGCCCTATTGCCGAGCTTGCTCCCTGGTAAAGGATTGCACTTTAGTTCTTTGCATGGAAATCAGTGGGGTTTAACAGCGCTTAACAGGGTTACCTACACTGCTTCCCCAAAACTAGGACTTAGGTTTAATGCTAATAATCAAGACCAGCGACCCAGGCCAGTCTAGATGTGTGTGGGGGGGACTCTGTTTGCACGTGCCCACAGAGAGGGCTCTGAGTGCCACCTCTGGCACCTGTGCCATAGGTTCGCCATCACTGATCTAGAGGGAGTTAAACTTTTCCTCCTTTCTGCACTGCCTGGCTGCTTCCAAGTACCCCCCCGCCCCCAATGTGGACTGCAGTGTAAAACCAGCAGCACCATCTCCAATTCATACCCTGGCCTGAAGCAAGACTGAAAGGGGACTACAGCAGATGAGTCATCTATGCAACAGGACCCAGAATTTTTTCTATGTTGCTGAATAAGGAAGAAACATGAGATAAATGTTGGAGAACAGGCTAGGGAAGGATCTAGATTTGATTCTTCATTCAAACTGCAGTTATGTGCAGAAATACTTGGGATAAATTCAAAGGTATCAGCAGAGCTAAGTCTCAATTAAACATACTTAGGATAATTTCGCAGTCTGATTATCATATTAATAGGAGGACAACATTTGTTAAGTTAGTTTATGGTAGCATGATATGTTTGCTTGTTTACAGTAATGACTGCATCTTGGAGGAAAGGGAGGATGTGAAAAAATATTAATTAGTGAATCAATTATATCTTATTTTAATAGTGTAGGAAATAAGTACACCAGGAGAAACAAGCAATATCTTTTAAAGCAAGAAGTTTACAAATCTGGTTGCTACAGGGCAGACCTGTTTCCTTAGGCAAGTACATTTGCGGCCAGATTTGCAGAGGCTACATGAATAACCACAGACTCGGCTTGGATTGAAATAGGGCCGCAGCCCTTTTTATTTACATAATCTTGAACTGAAGCTGGATGATCAAGAGGAGCGCATCTTCTCCCTGACTGCTCCCAGCTCCACCCCATTCTATTGGGGAGGACAGAGGTCCTGGGCGATGAGCATCCACCTATTCTTCATGGCCCACCCAGCTGGGGTGTCGGGCTCGCATGCAGAGGCCCTCAGAGGCATGCTCCATGAGCCCGTCCTGCTTCATGCCTCTTAAGGAGGCCCCCATAGGCGGAGAGGTCTGGCATGCAAGCTCAGTCCTCCCCCAAAATGATGCGCTCCTCTGCCCAAACTGCCCCCAAAGAACTGTGACGAAAACTAAAATCCCCATCCCTTCTGAGAGGGCAGGCGGGTCAGTTTGCTTCAATGCCTTGAAAGAGGCCAAAGCCACCGCATGCTTTCTTATATAGGGGGCCTGCTCCACCCTAATGCCTGCAGGCGTCAGCATGCCTATTGCCGGGTGGTGAGGTGCTGCCGTTTGGAAACCCAAGAGCTCCTCTGGAGCTCTTACCACGTGCCCTGCCCCCTGTTGCAATTATGGGCTAGTTGACTCTAGTGCTGTTATTTCTTTACAGTACATACAGACTATTATGTGCCCAACGATATTTTCTATGTTACATTAAAAAAGATTGCTCATTCTTCTCTCAGTAACACAATTCGTCTATTTTGTAACAAAAATTGGGATCTTCTAGAATTCAGAATAGTTCCCAGGTTCTGACTTGGACATGAGATTGACTTCTTTGAAGGCTATCAGCACTGAGAGATGGTGGAACTAATCTTACCTCGATCCCTGTTCTGCCATTCATCCATTTTCTTCCTTTGAAGATTCAAGGTTTCCCCAGCACAAACAAGAGAACCAAGTGAAAAAAGGTTGGATGAAGTTGAAAAAAAATATATGGAGAGTGTTTTAAAGCAGATTATTTCTTTCAGTTAACATTAACTGAAAATGCTATACTATGTAGGCGTAGACTCTACTATTCATGATGAGACAAAAATGTCTAAACATTGCTTTTCCTTCCTAAAACATTGAAAAATGACTTTCCTTTAACAGTTCTATTCATCATGCTTAGTCCCTGAGAAAGTCCACATTCCCCACCATAAGAAGAAACTGTGCCTACTTTGGAGGGACTAGTCTGGTCCCTCTGGATGTTAGCATTGCTTTTCCCCATCAAGATTCATACCATCCTGCCACTGGATCTGGCAAATGACTCTTAGGTGGTTTCCACATGGGCCAAAAACAGCAGTGTGAAAATGGTGTGAAAATGGTGTAAAAGGGTTTATGCCGTTTTCACACCGTTTTCACACCACTGTTTTTGGCCCATGCAGAATCAGCCATAGAGGGGAATTGAAAGTCTGAAGCTAGTGGACCATATTAAGGGTTGCCTCTCTTGCCTTAATATATCACCTCAAACAGCATATTTCACAACTACATAATTCAGGTTTAAACACACACATACACCCTTTTCACTCAGGACATTTCACTCCAACTAGGAACTATTTACTATTAATCAGAGTGGGAAGCTTTGAGAGGGAGATTTCTTTACCATGAAATCTTGTGGCTGCAAAATGTCTTAGTGTGAGAGGACAAATGTTGCCCTTTAGTCTTTCTTCTGGCTTTGAGAAGCTGAATGGTTATGGAAGGTACTTTACAAACTGGAGAATGATTTCTTCAACAAGGTTCCTGGGGAGTTCTGGAGCAAGCTGAAACGTGCAGTGCTCCTATCTCATTAAACTCTGGTTATCTCATTAAACTCTCATTAAAATTTGGTAAATATATTCAGTAGTAAATTTTAGAGAAAAGGGTAATGTTGCAAGATTTTTTTTACTTTGTTGGACATTTCTACTGTTGTTACAAATGCAACAATAAAAAGAAAGGGTGCATATTTACTTCATTGTAAATACTCTGGCTTTCTAGCTGAGATATAAGGAGGATTAGGAATCAGGAAATAATTTGCAGGCCTGAATTAACATTGGACTTTATGTACATGCAGTAGGTGAGAACACAAACCTGAGGAACCAAGATAAGAGTTTATTCTTAAATTCAGCTGTTAAATATTAATGATTTTTATTGCAATGATTAAACATTTTTAGTATCATTGCACAACCATAATTAGTAGGTTCCACCTGCTACCTTTGGTTTCCCTCCACTAGTATTGACTTCCCTGATCTCTTTCCCAATGGCCCCATTGGTATCAGCTGATTAAAAATAAGTTGGAATAAAACCACATCCTTCTCGTAAACTAAACCCCTCTAGTAATTTCTGCATGGTCCAAATATCTTGGATTGAGCAAGGGAAATATCCTGGTTTATGCAGAAGTATGTGTGTTCATTGTAACCTGGGAACATAAGCTGAAGGATTTTGTCAGGAATATGAAGTTTGTACATTTATCCCTTTTTAAAGTCAGCAAAGCGTAAAACATTTTGTGTTCTGCAGAGGGTAGGGTTTGATTTATAGAACTAAAAGCAATCAGTAAATGTTAACAACACCAATCACAGTTACTTCAGCTGTTATTCCTAAATTTATTGATACTGTACCTTTGAGTATCAGAGTTGCATTCTCAATAAAGCACATCTTGTAATGCTTATATAGTTTTTGTTCTATGAAAAGTGTTATGGAGATTGGCTTTTGTAGTGTGCAAGTGCTGCAGTTATGTTTGAAGTGAAGGTCTTTGTGCTGTCTTTTAACCTCAGACTTCAGAGAACTTGACTAGAGATTCAGAGAGATAGAGGGGTCAAGGCACTGGGCATCCTTTCTGTACTTCTCTGACACTATCCTTTTGATGTGGAGATTCTTCCCTTCCTCCCTTCCTCACCTCCACTCACAGGCATGCTTTCTTTTCCATCTTGCAATCATGAGAGCAGGACAAAGGTCCTGTATCTCCATCCAGTTAGTTAGTTAGACTGAATTAGGAAACTATATTTGCTCTATATCCAGGGGTGGCCAAATTTGCTTAAAGGAAGAGCCACAAATAATAACCTTCAGGTGTTTGAGAGCCGTAAGACATGAACAAATATTATGCAGACATTTTTATTGTTACGTGCACATTTTGGTTCAAACCTTTTATGTAAATATTAAGAAATACACATATGTAATAATTATTAATGTATGGCCGTTTCCGCACGGGCAGAAAATGACGGCCTGGAGACGGTAAAAACGCCGTCTCCAGGCCGCCATTCGCACAGGGGGCGCCGCTGCAGAGCAGCCGCGCTGCCCTCGCGCCGCCTGGCTGGCCCGAAGCTGGCGTATTCCCAGAGCTGGGAAGGCGGCTCTTTTAGGAAATACGCCACCGTGAGGCACGCTGCCGAGCGAGTTCGGCAGTGGCTTCAACGCCGCCTCCCCTGCCCGGCACTTATGTGGGGGGGGGGGGGGGTGGGGGGGGGGGGGGGTGGGGGGGGGGGGGGGTGGGGGGGGGGGGGGGTGGGGGGGGGGGGGGGTGGGGGGGGGGGGGGGTGGGGGGGGGGGGGGGTGGGGGGGGGGGGGGGTGGGGGGGGGGGGGGGTGGGGGGGGGGGGGGGTGGGGGGGGGGGGGGGTGGGGGGGGGGGGGGGTGGGGGGGGGGGGGGGTGGGGGGGGGGGGGGGTGGGGGGGGGGGGGGGTGGGGGGGGGGGGGGGTGGGGGGGGGGGGGGGTGGGGGGGGGGGGGGGTGGGGGGGGGGGGGGGTGGGGGGGGGGGGGGGTGGGGGGGGGGGGGGGTGGGGGGGGGGGGGGGTGGGGGGGGGGGGGGGTGGGGGGGGGGGGGGGTGGGGGGGGGGGGGGGTGGGGGGGGGGGGGGGTGGGGGGGGGGGGGGGTGGGGGGGGGGGGGGGTGGGGGGGGGGGGGGGTGGGGGGGGGGGGGGGTGGGGGGGGGGGGGGGTGGGGGGGGGGGGGGGTGGGGGGGGGGGGGGGTGGGGGGGGGGGGGGGTGGGGGGGGGGGGGGGTGGGGGGGGGGGGGGGTGGGGGGGGGGGGGGGTGGGGGGGGGGGGGGGTGGGGGGGGGGGGGGGTGGGGGGGGGGGGGGGTGGGGGGGGGGGGGGGTGGGGGGGGGGGGGGGTGGGGGGGGGGGGGGGTGGGGGGGGGGGGGGGTGGGGGGGGGGGGGGGTGGGGGGGGGGGGGGGTGGGGGGGGGGGGGGGTGGGGGGGGGGGGGGGTGGGGGGGGGGGGGGGTGGGGGGGGGGGGGGGTGGGGGGGGGGGGGGGTGGGGGGGGGGGGGGGTGGGGGGGGGGGGGGGTGGGGGGGGGGGGGGGTGGGGGGGGGGGGGGGTGGGGGGGGGGGGGGGTGGGGGGGGGGGGGGGTGGGGGGGGGGGGGGGTGGGGGGGGGGGGGGGTGGGGGGGGGGGGGGGTGGGGGGGGGGGGGGGTGGGGGGGGGGGGGGGTGGGGGGGGGGGGGGGTGGGGGGGGGGGGGGGTGGGGGGGGGGGGGGGTGGGGGGGGGGGGGGGTGGGGGGGGGGGGGGGTGGGGGGGGGGGGGGGTGGGGGGGGGGGGGGGTGGGGGGGGGGGGGGGTGGGGGGGGGGGGGGGTGGGGGGGGGGGGGGGTGGGGGGGGGGGGGGGTGGGGGGGGGGGGGGGTGGGGGGGGGGGGGGGTGGGGGGGGGGGGGGGTGGGGGGGGGGGGGGGTGGGGGGGGGGGGGGGTGGGGGGGGGGGGGGGTGGGGGGGGGGGGGGGTGGGGGGGGGGGGGGGTGGGGGGGGGGGGGGGTGGGGGGGGGGGGGGGTGGGGGGGGGGGGGGGTGGGGGGGGGGGGGGGTGGGGGGGGGGGGGGGTGGGGGGGGGGGGGGGTGGGGGGGGGGGGGGGTGGGGGGGGGGGGGGGTGGGGGGGGGGGGGGGTGGGGGGGGGGGGGGGTGGGGGGGGGGGGGGGTGGGGGGGGGGGGGGGTGGGGGGGGGGGGGGGTGGGGGGGGGGGGGGGTGGGGGGGGGGGGGGGTGGGGGGGGGGGGGGGTGGGGGGGGGGGGGGGTGGGGGGGGGGGGGGGTGGGGGGGGGGGGGGGTGGGGGGGGGGGGGGGTGGGGGGGGGGGGGGGTGGGGGGGGGGGGGGGTGGGGGGGGGGGGGGGTGGGGGGGGGGGGGGGTGGGGGGGGGGGGGGGTGGGGGGGGGGGGGGGTGGGGGGGGGGGGGGGTGGGGGGGGGGGGGGGTGGGGGGGGGGGGGGGTGGGGGGGGGGGGGGGTGGGGGGGGGGGGGGGTGGGGGGGGGGGGGGGTGGGGGGGGGGGGGGGTGGGGGGGGGGGGGGGTGGGGGGGGGGGGGGGTGGGGGGGGGGGGGGGTGGGGGGGGGGGGGGGTGGGGGGGGGGGGGGGTGGGGGGGGGGGGGGGTGGGGGGGGGGGGGGGTGGGGGGGGGGGGGGGTGGGGGGGGGGGGGGGTGGGGGGGGGGGGGGGTGGGGGGGGGGGGGGGTGGGGGGGGGGGGGGGTGGGGGGGGGGGGGGGTGGGGGGGGGGGGGGGTGGGGGGGGGGGGGGGTGGGGGGGGGGGGGGGTGGGGGGGGGGGGGGGTGGGGGGGGGGGGGGGTGGGGGGGGGGGGGGGTGGGGGGGGGGGGGGGTGGGGGGGGGGGGGGGTGGGGGGGGGGGGGGGTGGGGGGGGGGGGGGGTGGGGGGGGGGGGGGGTGGGGGGGGGGGGGGGTGGGGGGGGGGGGGGGTGGGGGGGGGGGGGGGTGGGGGGGGGGGGGGGTGGGGGGGGGGGGGGGTGGGGGGGGGGGGGGGTGGGGGGGGGGGGGGGTGGGGGGGGGGGGGGGTGGGGGGGGGGGGGGGTGGGGGGGGGGGGGGGTGGGGGGGGGGGGGGGTGGGGGGGGGGGGGGGTGGGGGGGGGGGGGGGTGGGGGGGGGGGGGGGTGGGGGGGGGGGGGGGTGGGGGGGGGGGGGGGTGGGGGGGGGGGGGGGTGGGGGGGGGGGGGGGTGGGGGGGGGGGGGGGTGGGGGGGGGGGGGGGTGGGGGGGGGGGGGGGTGGGGGGGGGGGGGGGTGGGGGGGGGGGGGGGTGGGGGGGGGGGGGGGTGGGGGGGGGGGGGGGTGGGGGGGGGGGGGGGTGGGGGGGGGGGGGGGTGGGGGGGGGGGGGGGTGGGGGGGGGGGGGGGTGGGGGGGGGGGGGGGTGGGGGGGGGGGGGGGTGGGGGGGGGGGGGGGTGGGGGGGGGGGGGGGTGGGGGGGGGGGGGGGTGGGGGGGGGGGGGGGTGGGGGGGGGGGGGGGTGGGGGGGGGGGGGGGTGGGGGGGGGGGGGGGTGGGGGGGGGGGGGGGTGGGGGGGGGGGGGGGTGGGGGGGGGGGGGGGTGGGGGGGGGGGGGGGTGGGGGGGGGGGGGGGTGGGGGGGGGGGGGGGTGGGGGGGGGGGGGGGTGGGGGGGGGGGGGGGTGGGGGGGGGGGGGGGTGGGGGGGGGGGGGGGTGGGGGGGGGGGGGGGTGGGGGGGGGGGGGGGTGGGGGGGGGGGGGGGTGGGGGGGGGGGGGGGTGGGGGGGGGGGGGGGTGGGGGGGGGGGGGGGTGGGGGGGGGGGGGGGTGGGGGGGGGGGGGGGTGGGGGGGGGGGGGGGTGGGGGGGGGGGGGGGTGGGGGGGGGGGGGGGTGGGGGGGGGGGGGGGTGGGGGGGGGGGGGGGTGGGGGGGGGGGGGGGTGGGGGGGGGGGGGGGTGGGGGGGGGGGGGGGTGGGGGGGGGGGGGGGTGGGGGGGGGGGGGGGTGGGGGGGGGGGGGGGTGGGGGGGGGGGGGGGTGGGGGGGGGGGGGGGTGGGGGGGGGGGGGGGTGGGGGGGGGGGGGGGTGGGGGGGGGGGGGGGTGGGGGGGGGGGGGGGTGGGGGGGGGGGGGGGTGGGGGGGGGGGGGGGTGGGGGGGGGGGGGGGTGGGGGGGGGGGGGGGTGGGGGGGGGGGGGGGTGGGGGGGGGGGGGGGTGGGGGGGGGGGGGGGTGGGGGGGGGG
This sequence comes from Sphaerodactylus townsendi, assembly GCF_021028975.2. Taxonomy (NCBI): domain Eukaryota; kingdom Metazoa; phylum Chordata; class Lepidosauria; order Squamata; family Sphaerodactylidae; genus Sphaerodactylus; species Sphaerodactylus townsendi. Next base: position 152,715,316 of record NC_059425.1, on the reverse strand, counting down.
GGGGGTGGGGGGGGGGGGGGGTGGGGGGGGGGGGGGGTGGGGGGGGGGGGGGGTGGGGGGGGGGGGGGGTGGGGGGGGGGGGGGGTGGGGGGGGGGGGGGGTGGGGGGGGGGGGGGGTGGGGGGGGGGGGGGGTGGGGGGGGGGGGGGGTGGGGGGGGGGGGGGGTGGGGGGGGGGGGGGGTGGGGGGGGGGGGGGGTGGGGGGGGGGGGGGGTGGGGGGGGGGGGGGGTGGGGGGGGGGGGGGGTGGGGGGGGGGGGGGGTGGGGGGGGGGGGGGGTGGGGGGGGGGGGGGGTGGGGGGGGGGGGGGGTGGGGGGGGGGGGGGGTGGGGGGGGGGGGGGGTGGGGGGGGGGGGGGGTGGGGGGGGGGGGGGGTGGGGGGGGGGGGGGGTGGGGGGGGGGGGGGGTGGGGGGGGGGGGGGGTGGGGGGGGGGGGGGGTGGGGGGGGGGGGGGGTGGGGGGGGGGGGGGGTGGGGGGGGGGGGGGGTGGGGGGGGGGGGGGGTGGGGGGGGGGGGGGGTGGGGGGGGGGGGGGGTGGGGGGGGGGGGGGGTGGGGGGGGGGGGGGGTGGGGGGGGGGGGGGGTGGGGGGGGGGGGGGGTGGGGGGGGGGGGGGGTGGGGGGGGGGGGGGGTGGGGGGGGGGGGGGGTGGGGGGGGGGGGGGGTGGGGGGGGGGGGGGGTGGGGGGGGGGGGGGGTGGGGGGGGGGGGGGGTGGGGGGGGGGGGGGGTGGGGGGGGGGGGGGGTGGGGGGGGGGGGGGGTGGGGGGGGGGGGGGGTGGGGGGGGGGGGGGGTGGGGGGGGGGGGGGGTGGGGGGGGGGGGGGGTGGGGGGGGGGGGGGGTGGGGGGGGGGGGGGGTGGGGGGGGGGGGGGGTGGGGGGGGGGGGGGGTGGGGGGGGGGGGGGGTGGGGGGGGGGGGGGGTGGGGGGGGGGGGGGGTGGGGGGGGGGGGGGGTGGGGGGGGGGGGGGGTGGGGGGGGGGGGGGGTGGGGGGGGGGGGGGGTGGGGGGGGGGGGGGGTGGGGGGGGGGGGGGGTGGGGGGGGGGGGGGGTGGGGGGGGGGGGGGGTGGGGGGGGGGGGGGGTGGGGGGGGGGGGGGGTGGGGGGGGGGGGGGGTGGGGGGGGGGGGGGGTGGGGGGGGGGGGGGGTGGGGGGGGGGGGGGGTGGGGGGGGGGGGGGGTGGGGGGGGGGGGGGGTGGGGGGGGGGGGGGGTGGGGGGGGGGGGGGGTGGGGGGGGGGGGGGGTGGGGGGGGGGGGGGGTGGGGGGGGGGGGGGGTGGGGGGGGGGGGGGGTGGGGGGGGGGGGGGGTGGGGGGGGGGGGGGGTGGGGGGGGGGGGGGGTGGGGGGGGGGGGGGGTGGGGGGGGGGGGGGGTGGGGGGGGGGGGGGGTGGGGGGGGGGGGGGGTGGGGGGGGGGGGGGGTGGGGGGGGGGGGTGTGGGGGGGGGGGGGGGGGGGGGGGGGGGGGGGGTGGGGGGGGGGCGGGGTGGGGGGGGGCGGGGGGTGGGGGATATCATGCTGGCAGGGGATGATGGGAACTGTAGTCCATAACATCTGGAGGGCCACGAGTTTGACACCTGTGGTCTAGATGTTAAAGCCCCTGCAAAGCAAGGAAATGAACCTCCACCATCATAAGCAGAAGAAACTCCTCCATTATAACTGCTGTGCAACTGTTCAGAGTGGATAGCAGATACTGATGGAGGCGTGGGTTTTGGGTGAAGGTAACTGCCAAACACAGTATTTATTTATTTATTTATTTTATTATGAGATTTATAAGCCGCCTCACCCCCGAAGGGCTCGAGGCGGCTCACAGAATGGCTGCACATTATGTTCATGCATCAGTCAACTACAACATCTGCAGCATCTCTCGTCACTAGCCATCTACACAAGTACATCCAGTGGGATGGAAGTTGCTTCCTTCTTGTACGACTGAGCCCCATGGCATTCTGCCCACATTTATTCACAAACAGTCATCTATAAAAGTTCAAAACAATCAGTCTCATCAATGTACAGACATTTCCCAGTGTCAGGGTCCGAACAGAGAAGGGGAATCAATACATTTTAATGTGACTCTGGCTACAATGTGCCCAGCCTGGGCTGCAAGCCCATTACTTTGACATGGTCATAGACACAAAATAGATATTTTTCCTTCATGATGTTTCTACATAAACTATGACTGGGGTTTGTCCCTTAGAAAATGGGCCCTACCACAAAGGAGGTATGTGAAGACTTCAGACTCATGGCAAGTTTGTTGACTTGATTTACAGAAACATGGTACTGCAAATATGGAATCACAGCTGTTTCAGAGTTTGAAAACTGGTGAAGCTGTGCGTAGGGAAGGAAAGACTGGAGCACCTCTTGAAAGCCCTCCCAACCTCTGCATATTCTATAGAAGGTCGGAACAGTAAGAAAGCCTGCTTTGTGCAGAGTCCCTGATTGTGGGTATGAACCTACACATGAATGCAGCCCAACATATATAGGGCTCCATTCAAATTGTTTACTAAATGCAAAGAGTAGTGACAAAGTTGAAAAAAGTCCAGTCATAAGTGCAGCCTTAGATATATGCCAAAAATTAGAATGATAAATCTGCACATTACAGATGCATCATCTAAGAAATGTTTTCATTCTTTCTGTAAAATTTCAACTCAATCCAAACCAGTGTTTGGAGTCAGTAATGAGCTGGATGAGCGTGAACAAGCTGAAATTTGATCCTGACAAGATAGAGATTCTCCAAGTTAGCAGAAAAGCAGGCTAGGACTTCAGACCATTCCTGCTTTGGATGAGATTATACTTCCCAAGTTCATGGCTTGGGAGTGCTACCTGACGCAGGAGTCACCTTAGAAAAATTAGGTGGCTGTGGTGGTTTGGTGTGCTTCTCTCTCCTGCCCTTGGCTGCTGTGTCAGCTGCTTCCATTCCTGGCTCAGCATCCATGTTTTAGCTACATCTGGACAGGACTGTTTCAGTGCACTCTACTTGGGGTTACTCTACTTGGAGTATTTGAAGGCTGCAGCTCGTGCAGACTGTTGCAACTAGCCTGCTGTTTGGGGCAAGTTACTGGGATTGTATGATTTTGATGTTCAGCAATTACACTGACTAGTGATCCATTCTGAAAGCCAATTCAAGGTGTTAGTTTTGGCCTTTAAAGTCCTACATGGCTAGGGATCAAGGTATCTGAAAGACTATCCTCTCCCATATGTTCCTGCCCAGTAATTAAAATCACAGGGACGGGCTCTCATGACCATCTAATCAATAAAAGAAGCCTATTTGGTGCATGCATGAGAAAGGGCCTTTTCAGTGTCAATCACATAATTATGGAACAAGAAGAAGAGGAAGAAGAGGAAGAAGAGTTTGGATTTATATCCCCCCTTTCTCTCCTGCAGGAGACTCAAAGGGGCTTACAATCTCCTTGCCCTTCCCCCCTCACAACAAACACCCTGTGAGGTGGGTGGAACTGAGAGAGCTCCGAGAAGCTGTGACTAGCCCAAGGGCACCCAGCTGGCGTGTGTGGGAGTGCGCAGGCTAATCTGAAATCCCCAGATAAGCCTCCACAGCTCAGGCGGCAGAGCTGGGAATCAAACCCGGTTCCTCCAGATTAGATACACGAGCTCTTAACCTCCTACGCCACTGCTGCTCCTCCCCAACCTCTCCAACAACCTCCCCAAAGAGGTGCACCTGCCCCCTCTCACTTTCAATCTTTGGGAAGCAGTTGAAGATCATTTTATATAGGATTGCGTTTGGTTACGTTTACTAGCAGTTCTGAATTGTAATGTAAAATGTTGAGTTTTATGCTTTTAATGTATTTTATTGTATGTGCCTTATGTATGCTGTAAGCTCCTTTGAACTTCACAAGGAAGAAAGAAACATGGCTAATAAATGTTTTAAACGAATAAATGTGAATACATGAAAATTAACTACTGTCATTTATTAATTACACCCTTAATTTGGAAAAAAAAGTTTGGCAAGTGCTTTTTTATCAGTTTTGTGAAGAAAGTTTGGTTAATTTTTAGACGAGTAATATGAGTATCTTATAATGACTTAGCCAAGGCCACACAGTCAGCCTATGACACTGTAGACTATGAACCTCAATCACTTAGATCCAAATTTAAGGGCTGATCTTACCAACTTTTCACTGGTGCAGGAATGAGTAGGGATCTCCTTTTGACCAGGGCTTGTTTGACCTACTTAAGGGTTTGTGATGTCATAGTTGAGCTATGACTTTGGTGCCCTTCACTACATTCAATGTAATAAAAAATGGGAATGAATTGTCGAAGGCTTTCATGGCCGGAATCACTTGGGTGCTGTGTGGTTTCCGGGCTGTATGGCTGTGTTCTAGCAGCATTCTCTCCTGACATTTCGCCTGTGGCTGGCATCTTCAGAGGATCCTCTGAAGATGCCAGCCACAGATGCAGGCGAAATGTCAGGAGAGAATGCTGCTAGAACACGGCCATACAGCCCGGAAACCACACAGCACCCAAATGGGAATGAACATTTACTCTTGTTTACCTGACATTTGAAATGAACAGTCTAAAAATCAACATAGAAATTCACTTCCTTCTAATTGGGTACCCCTAAATTCCTGGTTACCTAGGTGACCAGCTAGTTCTGGATACCTATCTGTTTCTGGGCACAATTCAAAGTGCTGTTCCCTAAAGGTGAAAAGGGCCCTTTAAGGCTCTAAGCAGCTTGGGGCCAGGGTACCTGAAATACTGTCTCCTCCCATATTATCTGGCTGCCAGTTAATATTTGCCTCTCAAGCCTTGATCTCTGTGGCCCCACTTTCAGAGGTGAGGTGGGTAGTAACTAGAGACAGCATTTTCTGTGGTGGCACCTCACTTTTGGAATGTCCACCCCCTCAAAGCTTGCCTGACACCTACTGTATTATTAAGTGCCAGCTAAAACAAATCTTTTTACCTAGGCTTTTAATTCGGGATTGTATCTAATCAGTTCTATGGCAGTCTGCTTTTGTTTTACAAATAGTTTTCAGGCTGCTTATGTCTAATGGCTTGTGTGTGTCTCTGTGTGTGTTTTAATGGCTTGGGGTTTTTTTTACTCTCGTTTTTAACTGTAAGCCTCCTTGATCTGAAGAAGGGCATAGATATAAAATAGTTTGCCTATCTGTTTTTGCTGGTCTAGCACATGAATAAAAAGCTGAATGGAATATGCTGCAATAAAGAGAAGTGGATGAGATCTCCTTCCTTTTTTGTCAGCAACAAAATTTGTATCTGGGATGGTCGTCCAGTTCAACCAAGTGCACAGCTTTTGGAGGGATGTACATGAAGCAGTGAAGGAGGTAGGGGACATCTGCCTAGCCAGTCAGATCAGCTGAATCAACCCTAGTGATCAATGGTGTGACAGATGTCGCAACCAGATCACTCACACATCCTCACCCTCAGCAACGCTATATAGAGAGTCCAGAAAATACCACTTGTAGTTAGATTATGCCCCTGTGGCCAGAGTTATGTGGAAACATTTATACATGTCCATCCACACTGCCCATTTTATCAGATAATTTCATCCAAGCTTATTAATCCATTGTTAGTTGGGAGTGGCAATTGGAGGAGAGTAAGGTAGTTTTCCTTATGACTGCTCGAGATAAGGATGCAATAAATAAAGAGCCCTATCCCAGGGATGGGGCGAATCTGCTTGTGGGAGTGGCACACTGGCCACACTGATGGATTTGCCTTCCCCAGACCCTTTCCCCAGAGGAGTGGAAAATCCAGCAGCATGCAGCTGCTACGTCACACACACCCTGCTCTGGAATGTGGCACTGAATGTGACGCCAGTGTCCCAGCACCCCTGCTGCCTCTGGTGTAATAGGAGCAGGCAAGGGGCATGTCCAGGGGAGGAGTCAATGTTAGTTGGCATGCTACACCAATGGGCCAAAATTGAGACTTTTTGGGGGGGCAGCGTAAGTCTATGGAGCCCAATGGGGACTTCTCGCCAGTGGGGAGGCTTTCACACTTGTTCATCCTCCTCACCCCGCCATGAAGACCCTTTGGAAGTGGTAGGGTAGTCGCAGCGCCACAGTCAACCACCTGGACTTGTTAGTTGCCAAGTTTCTGCAGTAAGCAATGAGAATTTGTGAAGATTATATAACACCATTTCAGTTGTTAAATATTGATGTTATAGTGTGATTTTATATTTCTGTACTCTTTTGGGACCCCTTTCATATGCCAATAAGGCTTTTTGAATTTGAAACAAAATTTTGTAATCTCCATTCCCAAGTTCTACCTACTAGAGCATTCTAGGCTTCCTTAGGGGAGGGGTATTTTGCCATGTATGTTTTTTGTGAATAAATATTCATTCCATGTTGGATACTAGCTAAGCCACAGTGCAACATTTCCAAAGAATTTGCATTAATATGCAATCCAAAAGGCCAGGTGTGCTTTTAATTGCCTCATTATTCTTACAAAATTAATCCGCTTCTAAAACTTATTTTTATACATAGAGAGCCAATGAATGTGGAGAAATCTAGCCAGTAGTTGTTGTATTATGTTACAAAGAGCAAGGTTCAAGTGTCCAATCAGTGGGTAGTATTTACTTAACATATTCTATTTTGTTATTGTCTCTGAGCCAATAACTAGGAATCGTGAGGATCTTTTTGGCATTCAGATGGAGTGTTCCAATCTCTTTAGATCGATGCAATGCTTAAGAATTAGAGTTTTGCTAAGACCATCTGTTTTCTTCATTGCCAAAAACATTCCAAATTCCTTGGCAAAATCCCTGGAATAACAATTGCTAATATGCCCAACAAGTGTGGCCAAATTATGTCATTTTGATCTCTGATCTGATTATACTATGTGCATCCAACAAATGATTATTTTTTAATGTCAGAAAAGGGGCATCAAGATCAGACAACATAAATCCAACCAACTAATTCAAAATCCAGACACAGTACCCACATTTACCCAGGGTCACAGGCTGTGTACTCAATGGGGCTACTGTATTTCTAAGTAGATCTTCACAAAAATGAATGGAAAATCAGTTATTTTCTCTAATCCACCAAGACTTCTAAAACTTTCTTAGCCAGCTCCACTTTTAAATTTATACTTATACACTGTTAGTACTAGTTATACACGTATACACTGTTAGTCAGGGGTGGGATCCAAAAATTTTAGTAACAGGTTCCCATGATGGTGGGATTCAAACTGTGGCGTAGCGCCAATGGGGCTGGGCGGGACATTCTGGGGCGGGGCATTCCTGGGCAGGGCTGTGGCAAGGACGCAGCCGCTGTGCCAGTCCTTGGGCGGGAAACGAGTGCATGCAGGCGCAGGCTGCCACGCACGCTGGCGCACCTCCTGCTAGACTGCTTCAAGTTCTGCGCGCTACTGCTGAGAGGAGGGGCGTAATTAAGGCAAAAATCATGTGGCAAAATCACCAATTAGTAACCCCCTCTCGGCACACACAAATAATTAATAACCTACTCTCGGGAACCTGTGAGAGCCTGCTGGATCCCACCTCTGCTGTTAGTACTAGTTAAATACAGACATAAGTGCCAAGTTGCAATCACGTTATAGTAACCCCAGCAAGGGGTTTTAAAGGCAACTGAGGAGCAGAGGTGGTTTGTCATTGTCTTCCTTTGCAGGGTCTTGCTTGGAGGTCTCCCTTCCAGGTACCTACTTAGCTTTTTTAATCTGCTGCCTTCCCTTCCATAAGTTAAATAATACTTTTTAAAAAATTCATAGGCATTTACTTATAGCACCAAAATTTATTTGAGCGATACACCAAAAGAGTTCAGCAAAATTCAGATTAGGGCCCATTCAGTGCCAAACACCTGTGGCACTGAACAAGATGGATAGCAAAGGGTTGCCCCTATCCCCCATTGCTCACCAATGGAAGCCACCACAAGATGGTTTGTTCCCCTTTGAGACTCCACAACTTTGGACCACCCTAAAACCCAAACCCCACCAAACCAAAGTAGTACTACCAGGTATACCCTGTAGGTGCTGCTAGCTTTAAAAATGCGCCCCTGACAGACACCCCAAACATTTCCCCAGATTCTTCAAGCTGCACATTTTTCCTACAGCAGAGTCATTGTGTCTTTATAGGAGTTCAGGATTCTGATGATGATACCACCCAGGTTGGGTGACCTTTTCTTCTGGGTGTTAAATTTTATGGGCCTCCAAAAGGATAGGGCCTATCACCCCTGAAGCAAAGTTCACCAAACTTGGGTGGTGTCATCAAGAGAGTCTCCTGAAGATACCCTGAAATTTTGGTACCACTGCCTTTATAAATGTGCATCCCACATACTCCACCAGAAATTCCCAATTGGGTGCAGTGGAGACACTTCAGAGCACATAATCTCCCAGTTCTTCAGTAAGTTCTGTGGTGGGAAAAAATAATTTTTTTTCACCATTGACTTCAGTGGGGCTTGCTGATGTGCCCAGCTGGCTCTGTGCTGGAGATTTTATTGGGGGCTCTGGGGGAGGGGTCTTGCTGAGGGTAGGGGCACCAATTTCCGGCAGGGCTACTGATGTGTCTCCTGAGAGGAACAAGCCCACTTTGCTGAAGTTTGGATGGCAGGGCATTCATTCTGTGGGCATCAGGTTCACCTTCAATTGGATGTCCACAGCATTTGCCACACAAACTTCAGCAAAGTTGGCTGCTGGTTCCTTTCAGGAGACTCAACAGCAGCCCTGTGGGAAATTTGGTGCCCCTACCCAGAGCAATACTCCCAGCAGAGCCCCCCAAATGAAATCTCTACCACAGAGACAGCTGGGCATAATAGCAAGCCTCACCCCATCCCACACTGCTTTGTGTGCCACTGCGGTGCCATGGAGCGTGGGATGCATGATTGTTGTGTTCAGACATGTGGCTAAAGGCTCAGGCTGTAATGTGATGGTGTTTTGGGGGGTGACCAGTGGTGGGATTCAGCCAGTTCGCACCACTTTAGCAGAACCGGTTGTTAAAATGGTGTTTGTAAACAACCAGTTGTTAAATTATTTGAATCCCACCACCAGAACCGGTTGTTAAATCGTTTGAATCCCACCACTGGGGGTGACCAAGTGGAAAAATCAGGAGGATCCATGAGAATCTGTGCTTTTTACTACATTTTTGTGTCACTGCGGCACCATGGAGCATGGGATGCATGATTGTTGTGGGGGGTGGCAAGTAGGGCCACTAGGAGGGGAAAGTGGGGGTTGGTAAGCAGGGGCACTGGAAGGTGGGAGGTAGCAAGCAGGGGCACTGGAAGATGCAAATGCAAGCCGATCCAAATTCAAGTTATCGGCTTGTATTGATTCGGCATCTCCGATTCGGCATTCCTTCAGGCCAGCAATCATTAAACTTTAAAGATCTCTGGCCTGAACTAATGCCCCCATGCCATGGTGAAGAGAGAGAAAGGGAGAGAAATGCTGGCTGGAGGAAGGGAGAGAAAGAGAGACAGAAACACTGTCTGGGGAAAGGGAGCAAAAGAGAGATGACCCGTGTGCAAAACTCAGGCTCTTTTCCTTTGCAACAAAATTTCCAGAACACTTGCATGATGCTCTAACTTTTTTTAAAAAAAGAAAGAAAACAAACAACAATTCCCTCTTCAAAATCCACATATTCTACAAAGTCTTGGTCTCACCTTAGATGAGGTGACAGAGAAAACGGTTTTAGATTTTTCATGTTCACCCTTATGATGCCTAAACCACGCTATACACATTTATTGTTTTACAACAATTGCTTACAAATTTTTCTCTCCAGCCTCTCCTGGGTATATGGAGTGTGACTTAGCAGCCAGCAACAATTTATGCTCCTTCAAGAAACATACTCATGTCATCAAAAACTAGCCCACTGAACAAGAATCTTCAGCGAGCTCAAGGATCTCCAATTGGCCATCATTAGAAAGGGACTGAAAATGCAAAAGAGAGCTTTTCTTCACTTGACATTCTTTCACAATAATAGTTCTTTGACAATGGCCATTTTTCAGCCACAGTTAACCACTATTAAGTCCCATTAAAATAGCTGAAAGGAGATGTAAGCACATGCTTAACTCTGCCAATTGAAATCAGTGGAATTTAAAAGTGCTTAATTTTGTATGGATAGCATCAGTTTTTTATACTTACTGTAGCTTCTTTTTTCATACAGTAAAAAAAATACTGTCCTTAATAATATCAATCATCAGTGTATTCAATAGCAGTGTTTTAGCAGCTCGCCTGGGAAATTTGATTCATGTTCTGGATAAATGCAAGAGAAATACAGCCTTGTTGATTTGTTGCAGCAAAAACAACCCCAGGTTTGGATACTGCATTTGATTCTATTAATGACAGAACTTCCCTCGATGCAGGAATCCTAGCTCTTGCAGAAAAGGTGTGCACAGCGGAAGAAGGTGCCTTGCTCTGGCTGACGGCTCTGAGATGTAACCTTTGAGGCTTGAACCAAGAGTGACTTAAGAACTAACAAAATCATGCTGACAAGTTTTGTAGCCCTCAGCACCACTACAGGACACAATGAATCTCTACAGGGTAGTAATAGACAAATTCCTGTCCCTAATAAATGCAATTGCGTGCAGATGTGCGGACTTCGCTTTGCCCAGTAATGACAAGATAACTCTTATTTGTTGGAATAGAAATGGCCGGTTTATTAATAACAATAACTGTAGGAAGCTGGGTGAGCATAAACGGGACACATTCTGGCCACCAGGTAGCGTACCGCTGAACCCTGGTCATGGACAGCCCCCACGGCTGACCCCTGGCCCTTTGGGCAGCGAACCGCTGAACCTGGCACCCCACCAGGCAGCGTACCGCTGAACCCTGGTCATGGGATCGGGACAAGAGGTTTCTAGATGCCACTTGGGCACCTACCCATTTGTGACACCCCCTCCTGCCGGGAGTAGCGAGCTCGAGACAGGACCAAGGCCTGCACCCTCAAGCCCTCCACTACCCCCAGACCTCTTATTGAGGCCCCACCGTGGGAAGGTCTGGCATACAAGCCTGCCTACCCGATAAGGATGTGCCCCTATCCCCCCAAAAACCGCCCAGATTGCGACAAAAAGCATTACATTAAATAACATACATAACACTGCCACATCACTTAGGGAGGGAGGGAGGGTCTGCTGGCTCACAGCCTTGTGAAGAGGCCGAGCTGAGCCGGGCACTAGCTTATAATAGCTTATATAGCCTGCCCGGCTCCCTTGTCACATGATGGTTCCCGGCTCCCAACCATCACATGACCACCCTCCGAGGCATAAGGGGAAGGAGAGCAGCCGCTCCATCCTCCCCTGCCGCAACGGCTTTGTGCGATGGAGTCAAATTTGAAAAATGAATTCTGACCAACTTCACATTAGATTCTTCCCTTGAAACTATTTTGGCTGAAATGAAACCTTTGAGTTTGTTGTTGTCTACTCCTGGGCAGATTGAAATGCACTCTGATGTTACTATATTTATAGTGCAATTTTAAGCAGAGCTATGGCCTTCTAAATCTATTGTATTTAAGAATATTTTCATATATATTTCCTTGCATAGGAATTGTGTGCTTTTACTCTTGAACAAGGAAGGGGGCTACTGAGAAATTTAACAATCTTCTGCTATTTCACCGCCCTTCTGGTATTTACATACAATGAAACTTAACACATGCATTGCAACTCACCCCATCTTTCATTATGACCTACTGAGTTCTTGATCCCCATGTCCTGAGATGGCTGCTGCCATGGCTGCCCAGAACAGCACAAGTTCCATCCTTCAGCACATCACTGCAGTCTTGGTGACTTCTGGAGCATGTGCCTGCAAGGAAGGAAAAACTGGGTGACGCAGCTGAAATGAGTGTGCAGCAGGGAAGAGCTTGCTGCCATGACAGAGGGCCCTGGGCCAGAAGCTGAGTGCTTGAAGACACCCAAGCTGAGGGGCAATGGCTGGGAGAGGGGCAGGTACCAGAGAAGGCCTTGAAGTCCCTAGGCACTAAGAGGGTGGGGCAAGATGGAGGTAGGGAGGAGGGTTAGGAAAAGGGCCAATTCAGAGGCCAGGTAGCCAAGCAGGCTCTGGTAGGGCAGGTACAGGGGCAACCTTGAGGCCCTGGTTAGGCAGGGGGAGGAAAGGGATGGGCTGGCTCCTCATTAACCAAACAGCCAAAGAGATGGGTGGAGAGGAAGAAAAGTGGAGGTTCATAGGAAGCTGGGGAACCTGCCAGCCCACAGTGGGGAAGGCTTGGACTCATGTTCCTCTTCCTCCACTTCTGAGGTCAACGTGGCAAGCGAGGAACTGGAGCAAACCCCAGGGGAGGAAGTCAGGAAATATATGCTGCTTAGAGGGGGCTCAACACCCCATCTATAGTTTACTAGCTGGCAGAAAGACTAAGGGTTTTTATAAAGACCTTTCTGAGCCACCAATGTGGCTGATACATTTCATTTTGTTTGGTAGGTTGCAAGATGTGCAGGCCTTGTACTACCTGGAGCAAGAATTCTTTAGTCAGGAAAAACCAAATAGATTTTCAGTGTTGGTCTGAAAATGAAACAAAAAATACATACCTGGGTGTTGCCTAAAGTTTTTAAAAAGTCCTTTTCTTTGATCAGTAGTGCAATACTGTGCTTTCAGATAGTCCTCCAGTTTTACAATAAAATATTCATCCAGGCACAAGAAACTTCACTTCTTTGTATGGAAGGAATAGATGGACTTCCTTGATGTGTGTCCTACTTTTTAAAAAGATAGAATCCCTTTGGTCAACCATTCCAAATCAAGAATACCTATCTGGTATTGTCATAGACCCTTGTCTGTTAGAAGTCTCAGTGAAACAAACTGCAGACCTGACAATTAGTTTTAGTTTTCCCATTTACAAAATATCTAAGGTTTACTTTCTTATCAAGTACACAACTGAGAAAGTAAACTTTATACATGTTTTGTAAATGGGAAAACTAAAACTAATTGTCAGGTCTCCTTGGAAGAGAGATACTTTGAATAGATGGACCAGTGCCCAGAAAAATCTCTTAACAAGTTCAACAAATAGTTTACAGTTTCGATATGTGTGTTTCTCTGGGAAATTCCTTCCAAGCTCAGAGAAGTGCTCACATCATACAATCAGAAGTAACAAGTTGCAAATGATCATTTGGTATGGTCATTTTTTTGTTTCCTGTAATTGCGCCAATTTAGCAGCCTCATCCAAAGCATCCCTGAATCTCTCAAATGTGGATTGTGTGATCTTTTTTAAAAGTACTTTGGTGAGGATCTCAGAAATTGTATTTTATCTTTTAATCTTAAAATATGATAACAGAAAAGGAAATACTTGTATGTATTTCTGTTTCTGATTTCATTTACATATGCAAGTATATTTGGTATCATAGTGATTTTTCATATTTAATCATTTCAAGAATAATTAGATGGATTTTAAATAAAAATCTTAGAGAATAAACATGAATGATATTTAGCTAGGACACCTGGAAATTAAAAAAAACCCTTCTGGCTTCTCTTCTGTCAGAGGGATGTAAACCATAGAGCTAGAGCATTGAAATCAATGTCGCCTTCTGCTTTAGTGGTTCATGCATTGCTTTGGAACAGTGAAGAGACCCTTTGTTTCTATATGTCTGTTTTTAAACGAATGTTTCCCTCATGGGGAGGTTTTATACCTGTTACAGTGTGAATTACACTCTGTGACTGGAACATACTATGTGTTCATGCAGGGGAAGGAACTTACCTTGTTCCAATACTACTGTGCCAACTGGAATGACTTGCTGAGCTACTACAAACTCTAGCAGGTGGTATCATTCCATCAAGGCTTAAAGTACTGCCAGAGAGTGTTTTTTTTGATTGAAGACATGGCTTAGAGAAGACACATCTATGCTTGCCAGGTCCACTCTGGTCACCAGTGCAAGGGATGGGGTGGTAGGATGTCCAGGTTCAAGTTGGGAAACTCTTGGTGATCCAGGGGTGGAACCTGGGAAAGACACGGACCTCAGTGAGATACAGTGCCATAGAGTCCACTCACAAAAGCATCAATTTTCTTCAGGGAAACTGATCTTTTTAGTTTGGAGATGAATGGTAGTTTCAGGGGATCCTCAAGTCTTATTTGGAGGTTGGCATCCCTATAGTCACTAGGTTATGGTGAAATGAAAAAAGTGAAAGAAAGAAAGAACTTCATGTGCTCAACCAAAATGGCTGGAAAATTTTGGGACTTTTTTGGCTGAAAAAAGAGGTACCATTTTGATGGAGCCAAAAAACAAAGCGGAAAAAATCAAAATTTTCCAGACTTCCCCCATTTTCCCCCGGTCCATTATGTCTGCAGTGCTCTGGTGAATGTTTTTTTTTAATGGTAGAGAAACTTAATTTGCCACATAGCTGAAGGAGACTCACTTTACAACAACCCTCAGGTTTGGTGAAGATTGGATCAGGGAATCCAATTTTGTGGGTCCCAAAAAAGGGTGTACCCATGTATCCTCTATTGGAAACAATGGAGGAAAATCCGGGGGCCAGTAAAATTGGATCCTCTGACCCAATCTTCACCAAACATGGGGGCTAAAGAGAGGCACAAGTAGCTGCACTGCAAATTTGGTGCTTCTATCTTAAAAATAGCCTTACTCAACCCCCCCCCCCCCAAGTTTTCCCATTAACTATCAGGAGCTGCTTCCTTAACATTTTAAAGGAGACAGGTCCATCTTACCCTACGGTGAATTTTTCCAGAGCTTTTTGGGGTGGGGGTTGGGGGCTGGTTCCAAAGTAAATGTGCCAGTTTTTCCCTGGAACTGCAAATACTTCTCTTTATGAAAACTTCCAAGTTTAGTGAAGATTGGGTCAAAGGGTCCAATTTTATGGGCCTTCAAATGGAAGAATACTGAGTGCGTATAAAATTGCCCCCCTGACCAAAGCTTAACTAAACTCAAAGGCTCTTGTGAGGAGAGACATATGCAGCTATATTGACAATCTGGGCCACAAAGATTTCCCAAAGAGTACAATACTGTTGAAAAAATTCCCTACCATTGCAAGAATGGTGGAAAATTTGTCTCAGCTCAATTCTCTAGTTTAAAATTGCTCGACCAGTCACATGAAGAAAAAAATTAACTGACTACACAACTGTGAAAATTCACAGGAGGGCAGGTATGCAGAACAACTATGCCCAAACTGATTCCAACACTTTGGATTGACTGCCCAGAAAATCAAGAATAAGTCAAACATGCGGAAAATGTCCCAGTCTGAGCAGTCATTACTGACTTTGATGGACCAATGGTCTGATTCAGTATACGCTAGCTTCATGTGCTCAACCACAATGACTGGAAAATTTTCTGAACTCTGATTTCATATGGGCTTAAGGTGGAAAGCCCTATCCTGTAGTCCAGAAGGTAGAGAACTATATAAGTAGAGAACTAGACCATGAGTTTCAGGACAAAAAGGAGCCTTCTGGTCTGATCGATATGCAGCTTCCAGTTTTGCACAGTAAATCCCCGACTAAAGAAAAATGGAATAGAGATAAGCACTTAAACAGCCCATTGCTTTATTTACTTATTATGGATAGTGTAGTAATGCACCGCTGACCCAGCAGCACCGTGGTCGAGCGCTGGAACACCTACGCTTCCCACTGACCTTCTGGTCGTGATCGCTACTTCTACCTCTCATCCTCATCCCCCCATGAGTCACGGGTCATGAACTGTCTGGCTCAGTCACCGGGCGCAGGGACAATGGTCTTGCCCCCAGGTGAGGATTAGGCTCAGGCGCTTACGCTCCCTCCGGCGACGTAGGGCCAGGTGAGATCATGCATCACATGATGATCTCCCAGCTTCCCGGCTCTCCGAACTCCCCCCTGCCTCCCTACTACGCCTGGAGAGGATCCACAACAAAGGTGCCAGGCCAGCACGCTGGAGACTTCGCTTAGGAACCACCGGACCTCCTCAAGGCCTCCGCCAGCTAAGCTGGCGATCTCCACCAGATGTTATCTCTCAGCGTCGCCTCGCTCTTGGCGCTGACCATGTGGAGTCGAGCCTACAAGCCCTGGTGCCTTCAAACCCGGGAATCCTCGAACCTCCACCCCTGCTCACCGCCGCTTCGGGGAAAGGTCAGCGGGTAATCGAAGTCC
Organism: Sphaerodactylus townsendi; assembly: GCF_021028975.2. Classification (NCBI taxonomy): domain Eukaryota; kingdom Metazoa; phylum Chordata; class Lepidosauria; order Squamata; family Sphaerodactylidae; genus Sphaerodactylus; species Sphaerodactylus townsendi. The sequence continues at coordinate 152,699,350 of NC_059425.1, read as the reverse complement.
CGCTGGATCGCGATTCAGGGACCACACGCGTTCGTATCGCCTGTCCCTCTGGATCGGCGCATTCAGACTCAAGGCCCTAGGGACACTTCTCGTCCGACGGAACACCGGGTGAGTATGGGAGCTTGCAAAAGCAGGCTTTATGACAAGCACGCTAACGAACTGGCGTTAAGCTGCTAGCGAAATGCTGACAGGGTCTCCTCAGAAGAGAGGGGAGCTGCGCATGGAATTGTTTGAGGAGATTGAAGCTCAATGTCCATGGTACCCAGAAGGGGGGACATTGAATCTTAAGGATTGGGAAAACATCGCTTAGCACTCTTCGCACAGAGCCTTGCTTGGCGCTACCGAATGTCACTGCTACTGACGATGGAGATACCGTTATGTCGCCATCAGCCTGCAGACCTATGGCTCCCTTTGCTGTAGGTCAGCTCTCGCTTCTGATCTTTCACCTTCAATTTCCAACCCCGGAATTTCTTCTCTATCCGCTTAAATTGGACGCTTCGTCCTCCTTCTGCCCCCCCCCCTTTGCTTCTCCGCCCATTTTCACTTCTCCCGCTGCTCAGTCAGCCCCTCCTGTTCGCCTTCATTTTCCTCGGGGCCACCATTAATCTCGGCCAAGCTGCCACGAATGGCTGGTTTTACAAAACTCTTGTTTATCAGCCACGATCTGCAAAAGAAAGAAACTCCTGATGGAAGACGATGCCATATTCTCGCTTGATTATGCCCGGCCCATTTCACAGACCGAGGGGGAGGATGGCATTGTTCGGGCTGAGTTTAGTCGAGCACCGCCTTTAAGCCATAACATCCTCACTGAGGCCCGCGAAGGGCGATGCGGGACGTAGGAATCACCCCAGCCCCTACGCGGAGAGAGGTATGCTAGAGGCAATCGCGAGGGAATCACTTAATCGGTCCCGACGACTGGAAGACCACCTTCCTCGTGATGTTCTGAGGCCCTGCACAATTTAGATCTTGGGAGAGAGCGAAATTCGCCATGGTAATGCTTTGCTTAGCAGGGCGAAGTCAGCCAAGGCGCCTACACCATACGCACAGCTTTAATGGCTCGATGCCTTCCAGTAACCCCCCAACAATCAGATTGTCCTGCCTGAGGCCAATTCTTACGGTTGCCTCTGAGTGCTTTACATGGCGTTTGTCAAGGTCCCCAATCTCCGGCCAGCTCCACACAGAGCTTCTCCATGCCATACGCAAAGCCCCAAGAGCCTCTATGCGCCGAAGTTTGTGAACAGGCTCCAGGAAGCGCTCAAGAGGCAGGTAGATAGCTTAAGAGGTCTAAAGCGAAATTCCCTCATGCGCCAAGCAGGAGAACGCATACTCCACGCGAGGTGTCAGAGAGCTATCACGGGCTCTGGGCAAGTAGCACCTGAACTGGGCCGGACATGCTTGGGTTTGCTAGGACATCGGGTCTTCCGCCTACCCAGCTAACCTCCTACGCCGCAGCACCCCCACTAACGCCAGGGAACAGCCTCAGGATGATTACTTTAACTGCGGCAGGACCTGACACTTCCGGCGGGAATGTAAGCAGTCGGTCGGGGGCCTATAACCCCGATGTGGAGGAGGATCCTCCCCCAGGAGGAGAAGGGTCAGCCCAAGACTACGTGCCCACGATGCCAGAGAGAGGTTTCCATTGAGAGAGCTGACCGTCTGCCGATGGAAACTTCACTCGGCTGCCAGTCCCCCAGCCCAGGGACCAAGGAGGAGAATATTAGAGAGCAGACCCAGACACCAAGGCCCACGCCCAAACCGCCCCCCCCACTCGTGGCATCTCCAGCTCACATGCACCCAGCCCATCTCAGCAAGTTCGCTCCCCACGGTCCCTTGTAGCCCCCCAACTCAGGTATGGCGCATCCCATCCCTACCGGGACTATTGGGCTGAATTGCTGCCCTAAGGCCTCCTCACGCTGAGCAGGAGTGTTCATCATTCCCGAGTAATCGACTCCACGCACCAGGGACCCATCCATCTTCCAGATCTGGACCTAACATCCTGCAGGAGTTGCCTAGCTGGAACCAGCTGGGCACAGCTGGATCCCTTCCTGCCCCATGGCGCTGCAAGCTCACAAGGCCGTAATCTAAATGAAGCAACAAGCCCTCGGGTAGCCAACATGGCGCCAGCCAGCACTACCATCAGCGGGGCCGGTGGGAAACATCTATCGGAAGCTCCCCGCCTAAGGGCCTGGAGCTTCGCTATAGAGGGAGGACAAGTTTAAAGGGCCTGGTAGACACCGGGCTGATGCTTGACCGCCATCAGGACAGCCGAAAAGGGCTCAACCAGTGGCCGCATCGAGGCTTGCCCGCCACATCTAGCAGGATGGGGGGAAACAAACCGCGACGGAGACATCCGGGCCAAGCCACGGTCCACAGCCCAAGGACTGGAGGCGACAGCTCACGGTGCAGCCCATCGCCTGCTGGACATCCATGTTAATCTCTATGGGGAAGAGACCTCATGGAGCCAGGTCAAAGCGACCTTAGTCTGGGATGGATAAATCCATCACGCAGATCACTAATCCCGACCATTGTACCTCGAGGGTACTCTTCAACTTCCGCAGGGAAACTACCCCCCTTTTTTTTCTCTTTCTTTTCCCCTATCCTTCAACTAGTAGAGGCGGGAGGGACCACTGGCTAGACTGGTTCTCCCTGGATTAAAATCTGGAGCCCGGCCCTGATACCGCAGGCACCGCTAGACAATTTGCCCCAGTTTAAAAAAAGGAGGCTGACCCGCGCAAATTCACTCTACAAACCAGTTTGAATTTCCAGTGGTCATGGTATCATAGCACCATCACATCACTTCTAAGACAGCTTGGTCAAAACCACTCTTTAAGGAGTGGTTTCCAGCGGCTGACATTTCAAGATAATTTGATCACAAAATTTGGCCAGGCACTATCCAGCCCTTCAAGCGTTGGCATACCAAGGTCCACATGGTAAGTACATTTCCCTTACAAAGAACCCCCCCCCCTCTGCAGGTGGAGTCCTCTGCCTCCCAACCGCCTGAATGCCCTCTCGTTCCCTCTGACGCACTCACATCCCCAAAAGAGCTCCAAAGTCCCTTTCGCATCTACTGATTAAACATGCATACCCACAATTCCCCCCCAGAGGTCCGCTTCCACCCTGCCCTCCCTGTCAAATAATTTTTTAAGAAAGAGGGATAGACGCTGACCCCAGCAGAATTATTGCATTAAAAGTAACCCTCAACTACACTGCCTGAAGAAATAGCCTCACACACATTAAACTCTAACTCAAAATAAAAACTTCGATCTTGATCTCCCGCCACCCGCTCTAGAACCGAGTCCTGGAGTGGGATCTCGCCCATTCCCATAACCTGGGGAAGGGTGTGTTTCAGTCCTTATTCCCTACAGGCTCCTGTGGATCTCGACTTCGCCATGATCAGGCCAGCCCATGGAATGGCGCCAGGAGGAAACTAACCCCATCCCAGAGATGGAACACACACATCTCTTCTGAAGGATCCCGCCCCAGCGCCTCAACGGAACGCCGACGCCGGAGTTCAGACGGGTCCAAATACCCGGATGACCTGGGGAAACGCCAAAGCAACCGCCAGCCAAGCTCAAGAGCTGCTGCACAGCAAGTACACCCCCGGTGACACTCCGAGAACCTCTGTGCACGCTCTCTTTATGCGATCATCGCCCCAATTCGGCTGACCACCATCCTTGTCGGCTCTGTTGCCTGCCGCATGGCAATCGCCACCCCTGACGAGCTTCTCACCAGACCAACATCTGGGCAGTTTTGAGCTGCCGCTGCCATGGAACGCCTCATCTTTCTGCCTGGGCTAGTACTCTAGAGTCGGGAGCTCAAGGCTCCTGCCTGCCCCTCGCTTAAGAGCTCCTGAGAGCTTCTCTCAGCGGAGTTCCGCTTAAGCCCCTTTATAGGAATGCTTTCATCCATCAGAGGTACTCTATGAGCGTGACTGGGACCTGCTGCCCAAACTCCTCCCGACCGGCGCCTTTCTCCTTGTCACCAAGACTGTCAAGCTAATCACTTAGTCCAACACCTGCGCCTCAGACCCTCCTGGGCGCTGACGAGACGAAGGAACCCCACTCCGACCCATTCACCGTTCGACCTAACTGGAACTTCTGCACGACAGAGGACCCCATTTCCTGCGGTAATGCAGGGGAACATCTTGCTCCCCGGCGGGGTTGGTTTCTGGACTTGCGGGAGAGAACTTTCAGCTACATCCCTGCTCGCTCTCTGCCGGGCTTTCTCTGTTACGCCTTAGTCATTTCACCATGCGCTCTGCCTCAGGCCCACTCCCAGGAGCCTGGCGCCGCCACCGCCGCCTCCCACTCTGCCCCTCGACCCCTCTTGCCGAGCGATGCTGCTGCCCTCTCCGGGCGGAGTTCGCCTCCTCGCAACTTCCCCTCAGTGGGAGTCCCCGACTCGCTTCTTACAACGCTTAAGACCATTGGCCGGCTGGCCTGTGCCCCGCTTGAAGTCCATCAACTCCTACCTCCATTGCTCTGGATGCTCTGGCCTCCGCAGCAGGAATCCTTCCGCTGCTTCTAGCGATTCTGTATAATCTGTGGCCGCTTATTGATTACTTTATTGTTGTACATCACCAAGGTTGTGAGAATGTACATAATATGTGTTGTTTTAATCTCTCTGATAACTCCCAATTGATTCATATGAAAGCGGAATTGCAAAAAAAAAAAGTTGTATCCAGTCCCTAGAAGTATATGATGTATTGCCCAATTGGTGTTCAGCCCTCTGAGACTGGCTGCCGGAGGATGGTTGAGATGCTATCATACAGCTCTGCATTGGTTTGATTGTATGCCTTACCGCCGGGTCTTGCTTCGCTCAATGTGTATCCTAATATTGCCACTGTAACGTGTAAGAAGCTCCCTCGACTTTCCCCTGCCCCGCAAACTTAAGTTCTAATGTTGCACAAGCAGCCTCGGTCAACTCGACCCAAACAGCTGAGGGGACAAGCTGCCCCCCCTAAATGAAAGCGCCTCAGCCTCGACCTCCCTTCTAAAATGTAAAAAAGGAGGGAGATGTAGTATTGCACTGCTGACCCAGTAGCACCGCGGTCGAAGCTGGAACACTCTCACAGCTTCCTACGACCTTCTGGTCGTGTGATCGCACCCCCACTTCTCATATCCCCCCCCCCATGAGTCACGGGTCATGCGAACTGTCTGGCTCAGTCACCGGGCTTAGGGACACGGTCTTGCCCCCCAGGTGTGAGGATTATTATTCAGCGCTTACGCCTCCTCTCCAAGATGCGACCAGCCAGGTGAGATCATGCATCATGATGATCTCCCTGACTCTCCCGCTTCTCCCCGAACTCCCCTGCTCTCCCTTCTACCGCCTGAGCAGGGATCATGCCAGTCAGGCAGTGTGTTAGGAGACCAGCACGCTGGAGAGACTTCGCTTAGAACACGGACCTCCGGCTCCCGCTGCTGGCTTATCTCCACCAGATGTTATCTCCGCGTCTCGTCTCGTTCTTGCGCTGACCACGTGGGTCGACTACAGGATAGAGAATCGAAAGCAGAGAATCAAGACAAAAGCTCAAAAGAGTGAGTAATTACAATATTACCATGACAATTTCTATATGACAATCCAATTACACAATCCTGGTTCTGGATTACTTTCTGCTAAATACCCAATTTCAGTCCAAATTGAGTTTTTCCCATGTGGCTAGTCCAGAGCAGACTAACCTGGAGATACGAGATTGCCCTGGATTGACCCACATGTTCAGTGGAAGAAATAAGGAAGGAATTCTGCATAGAAAGGGAAGGAGTCCCTAGTCAGATGAGGAATAAAATGAGGATGGATCAGCTGGCAATAGGGCAGACCATCCAGAAGGGTAGAAGGAATTGCTAAAGAATAGAGGGTGGGGAAAAGACATAGATGGTTCGATTTGGAGATGACAGGACAATGAGGAGAGAGGAAAACAAATCCTACCTGTCTTGAAGAGGAGCGGTCTGGTGATTTCTTTCTCATGGTGCTGAAAGAAGGTTTGACAGCAAAATCAGCAAAAAGTGGAGGGCATGTCACCCTTTTTGTGAAGTTAGATTGCCCTGGATATTATTGGAGGAGCCCTGTTGTTGGCCAAATTTAATGCAGATGTTATTTGACTAGGAGTGCAAGATCTGGCTTCCTATTGGTGGGATTTGCACTGCATACTAGGATGACCTTAGAACTGATGCACAGTTCAAGATTCAGGCTATCATGGGACAGTTCAAACTGTACCACAAGATATACCAGAGTGATGTAATAGGGAAAGGGTAAGCCGAGTCCTTCGGGGATAGAGCAGTCTATCAAATTGAATTAACGACGACGACGACGACGACAATAATAATAATAATAATAATAATAATAGGTTGCAGACTACTGATTTACTGTGATGGCAGGCACAACTCATACCTGCCAACAATGGCCAGAAGACGGACTGATGACTCTTCTCAGGCTTATGATTTAATTACCTGAAGGACAAACTGGTCAAGTTTTGTTTAACAAAGGTCAGGAATTATCTTGAAGGCTTTACCTTTACTTATGATCAAATCATCAGGAAAGTTTGTATTGTCAGGAAGATTATGGGTTCTTTGGTGGTTGTCATGCAAATTTTGTTTGTCTCTTCTAGGCATGAGTATGAGGAGCTCTGGAGGGTCAAGCAAAAACTTGGTTAATGTTATCCTGTAGTAGACAGGCTACTTCCTCTTGAACGCACTTGGGGGATTTCATGTCTTAAATTGATACTGAACCAGCTGGATTTTGCCCACATCTCTGGCCTCTGAAGACCACAGGATCTTGAAGTGCAAAAGACACAAATCTCAGTGTATGTGGGAAGGAAAGGGAAAGACATGGGGGGGGGGTAGGGTAGTGTGACCAGACGTCCCGCTTTTGGAGGGACAGTCCCGCTTTTGATTAATTAGTCCTGCATCCCCGTGAGGTTTTTGTGGGTCGTCCCCGATGCAGTTGTTGCCACATTGCCTTCTGTTGAGAAGCCCCTGTTTCCCCGCCCCTGTGACAGGGCAGGAAACAGGAGCTCTAGAAGGCAAAAAAGGCAGCCTGGGGGCCTGGATCATGCCTCAGGATAGGATCGGAACGGAGTTCTTAGTAGGGAGGTTGCCACACTGTTAAATCCCTCACGCTCTGTCACAGGGGAGCCTCCCCAGAAGGCAGCTGAGCTGCTGCATGCCTTCTGGGTGGTCCCCTGTGACAGGGTGGGAAACAGGCGTTTGGCAGTGTGGCAGCCTTCCCGCGCCACGCACTACCTTCTGGGGCGCGCTCCTGCTCTGCCCCACACAGGGGAGCCGCCTCAGAAGGCAGTGCCCCTGGGCGGCTAAAGGAAAAAATCTGGTCACCTTAGAGTAGGGCAACAGTATCGGTATATTGTCTTGTAAATTCTCTTACCAAAATGAGTTTCATATAGCATGTAGCACACACACACAAGTGCTATGTACTTTCCGAAGTTCATTTTGGTCTGTGAATAATTACTTGTATTGGACAAATTAGTTTAGTGATTGCATATGATGAAGAAAACATTTGTTAAGTCATAAGAACATAATACTGATCACTAAAGCAACATGCCAAGTACCATATGCAATTCCTCAGGGAATTTGAATTCAGTAAAAGGCACGTTAATAGAAAGATGTACAATAATGTACAAAATATTTGAACTAGGAAAATACCATCTGTGCCATCCTTTCTGCCATTGTTGGTTTATCATGAATGTTTATGAGAGTAACCTCAAGCAATTCATACACAAATACATTTCTTTCTGCTCCTGAACTGTTCATAAACAGCAATTAATTCAAGAAGTTGGTTATTTGAGACTACCTACAGTCATAACATTACATATAGATTTGAATGAATTAGGAACTTTTTGCTGCATTTTAGGATCTAGTCCATTTCCATGATGGTGTCACAGACCTCTGGAAATTGGGACTGCAGTCCTGCCACTAAGGGAGCTGGGGATAAAACTGGGACAGAATAAACACGTCTCACCACTTTCCAGTGCAACATTTTTGCTTACTAACAGTTGCAATAGGCCTGGAAACCTGGAACCCATGTCTCTGCATAGACTCCCCTCCACTATCAAACCCTAACCACACCCTCAGTGTATCTTATTATGCTAATGTTCTTAGATATCTATCATTTGTCCAGGCCAAAAATATGGGAAAAGGTATAAAATTTGTTTTGACAATACTTTTAGATACCGTATGTACTTGTGTATAAGTCGCAATCTGCTGTATAAGCCAAGGCAATCAATTCTAGCAATGTTCACAGGAAAACTTATTGACTCACGATAAGTCGACATGGAAATGGTGCAGCCCATTGTTGACTCCTCCAATCAGCCTCCCCCATGGCAGGGGACAGGGCACACCTACGGCTGACTCGGCCAAGCCGGGTCACCGCCTTCACCACCCTCGCCCGTGGAAGGGTGCAGGGTGCATCACCTGCAGCCGGCTCAGCCAGGCCGCGGGCATCCCGTGACTCCCGCTTGGAGTGGAGGGAGCGTGTTGACGACCTGGCTGGCTGGCCATTCTCCACTGCCCTCCTGCACCCGGCTCATGGCTGGTCTGGGCCACGGGCATAACAAGATAACTCCAGTCTTCTTTATTTGAAGGTTGACTTGTCATCCTAAGATCATTTTTGTAATGTAGCTACCATTACATCTATCGAACAACTTAATGGAAGGAGTTAGTGGAGTGGATCTCTCCTAGTCTACCTCCTTCTCAAGCAGCATGCTTCTTGTTTAGAGTATTACCTTGAAGAGTCAGGCGAACCTTACAAAGATGCAAAATGTACCAGGAGATCGGGTGCAGCAGCAGTAGTGAAGGGAACTCATATAAGTAACTCTCTTTTCCTTCTTTTGCAAGAGATTTGCATCAGTGGAATGGAGTGCAGGAGGAGGAAGTATTTTACTTGATTTCCACTTATCATTACAGCCCCATGTACATGTTTTTACAAAGCTTTCCCTCCACCAGAAAGAACTTTCAGAACAACTGGTTGGGGAAGTAGAGGGGAGGGAAAGATCTGACATGCCAATTCCTGTGAATTTCTCCATTATACCCAACCCTGTGCTAACATTTTTTTAAAAATACTCATACATAACATGACATTGTGGTCCTCTTGAAATAATATTTTATTAAGAATTATTCTGTGATCTGCAAGTGTAGAACACATTCACTGGGTGCCATTAGAATGGCACGCTTGTGTCTTTTACAGTATATCTGAACCTCTTTGAGGATAAAATTGACTCTTGACCATGTCTTAATACATGAGGCTGTCAGCAAACCTATTCAGACATAATCCTCATTGAGTTCATCGTTTCAGGATCACATTTTCCTTTTGATCATCTGCCAAAAAAAACCCTTAGACAACAAAGCTCACCCCCTAAGAAGATATTATTGCAGATTCTACAAGCTATTTTAAAAACCATACCCCATCATTCTTAGAGGAGAATAATGATAACATGGTTCTTCTATCATCTACAAAACATTTGTGCTTCTTTATAGTCTGTATAATTTTTAGAAAAACCTTATGAGAATAACAGGGAGGGAAATCTTATAGACTGATAACTTCTAAATATACTTGACAATCCTTCTCTCTTAGTAGATTGCAAGGCCCTTGAATTCAGTACTGGCCTCTTAGTCTATAATATATTGACCTTTTCCTAGCTGATTCTTTTCTGATTGGGGGAGGGAATCAATATTTGTCATAGACCACTTGAAATCTAATGTAGAATGGAAGAGGAAACCATAGTTCTTTTAGGACTCAATATGCTTCTTAGTAAGAAAGAGCAAAAGTAGTCTCCAGGGACTGAAAGGAAGCTGAATAAATTCAAACAACTGAGCCCCTGACTGTGAGTTCATTATCTAAAGAGTGCTGTGGAATTTGGCAGTTTTTATTTTCTCTGGTTCATACAAATGTTTGCAATGACTTCCATTCTCATCTACAGAATGCTGATTCAGCAAGTTTTAGGTGGAGTAGGGAAGTATAATGCTAATGTTCATGGCAATTTAGAACCTCTTATCGAGGTTTGGTCACCCTTATTCAAGGAGAATAGATTCCAAATGGAAGTCTTCCATAGTAAATATTTGCAGGAATAGATATTCTGTTTTATGAGCAAATGTGGGGAGTCAAATCTATAGAATAGGTTAGCTATTCAGTCAGTACAAATAGTGTTTTGCATTTTAGTCACTAAGGCTACGGCCTATATTGTGTCAGGTACAGGAAAGAAAGTATTTTCGCTTCAGTATATTTGACAGTGCTATCCCAAGCACACTTTCCTGAGAGAAAGCGCCACTGAACTGGCTTGATTAGGATTCTGAGTACACATGTTTAAGATTGCATTACTAATATTACTTTCTAGGAGAGAGCAGTGAAGAGGCAGCTTCACTGTTCACTTGAAGAGTATTCCCAGGGGATAACATTGGTTGGCAGCCACACTATAAAAAAATTACCTGTGCCTACCCCTTTTTTGTCTAGAAAAGTAGAACAGCTTCAGAAATTAGTGCAAATTAATTGTCAGCCATCACAGTACACATTAACATCTGAATTTTTATTTAAAACTTCAGACGGCAGGTGGTTTAGAATAAAAAAGATACATACACATCTCCAGATTCCAGAAAGCAGAAGCCAGTGAAATTGGCCAGAAGGGTGCAGTTTTATAGACCCTCCATTCTGCTGCTAAGTGGCCAGCGGCAATTGCTATACAAACTTTGCTTGTCCAGTAAAGGTCACCTGATCAATTAATTATGCTGATGTTGCCCTGGGGTGAGTCTGTGCCTACAGAGCTACTGGTGGCTTCTCTTGAAATTCAGAGAACTAAACTCAGGATATTTGTTGCCACTTAAATGCTTTGTTTCCCTTTCTCTCTAAGATGCAGCAGTTTTCCTTTCTTTCTAAGATGCACCAGTGACTATAAATTAAACTGAATGAGTCAGGATAGTTGGTAGATTTTGTTCAAGAATGTTTCTGAATTCCTCCCTTATAGACATTCACTACAGAATTCACTGTTCTAACTCAAGTTGTCTGAGTTGCAGAGTGCACATGCAAGTGTATTTTTTACCTATTTTTTAATTGCTGTGTCCTAGGCTCATTCCGCACATGCAGAATAATGCACTTTCAAACTGCTTTCAGTGCTCTTTGAAGCTGTGCGGAATGGCAAAATCCACTTGCAAACTGTTGTGAAAGTGGTTTGAAAACGCATTATTTTGCGTGTGCGGAAGGGGCCCTAGATTTTGGTGAGTGAAACCTATGGAAGTACAGATTATTTTATATAAGTAATAAAAAACACAAACATTACTGAAATGTGTATGCTTACAATTAAAACTCTCAGAAATTTGCAGTGGTGCTTTTGAATCAATTCCTTTGAAAATCATGGAGTTTATCGTTTTCCTATAAAATAGGAAAAATATCGTTTTCCTATAAAATAAAATCATGCAATCCAACAATAAAGGATGTCTGCATTTTATGACAATTGTGAAAATGAAAGCTGTCATAGTTTCTTCTTAAATTACCATTAGGAAATCCAAAACTGTTCTCATTTTAGAGCACTGACTGCAGTGTTCTGACCCATTTGGTATGATGTACCACTGTGGAAACTAAAAATGCATTTATTGATAAACTAATGGAAAATAATAAATTTTAGAAATATAAAGGTACCGGAAAGTTGGCATTGCTTTCCTTCCATTTCACAGAGCAGAGAGTTCTAGAGTTTTATTTTACTGTTCCATTTATTTTTATTTATTTGGAGATCTATCAATATTAGGTTGGATCCAGAGTTCTGCAAATATTAAGCCTCTTCAAGTCCAACTGACAGAGCCCCATTAAGTCCCTTTGAGTCCAAATGATGGAGAAAATTCCAATTATCCACAAGTGAATGCGAGGGTCAACTAAATTTTTTATGTTTTTTAAGGGTTAGGTCTCCAGGTTTCCCAGACTGAACTTGTGTTCTCTGCAGCTGTGAAGAACTTGTGTACTTCTAAAAAATATAAAGGGCCAAGTAGGCTCAGGAAGAGACTACTGGGAAAGCCATTCCCTGAAGCTGCTGTGTGACTGCAGGGAATATATTAGGTCCGGGGAAGGTGGACTTAAAGCTTTAAACATAATAATGTGTAGTTAAGCCATAAGAGAGCACTCCTAAACAAGTCTATTCAAATTCTGTTTAGGTCTCTTTAGTGGGAAACCCAGGAAAGTGTTCTTAACAACAGTGATGAATTTACTTAGATGAGTGTAACTTTTAGTAATCAACTGTTAAGTGGCCTTATTTTATTTTCCATACTTTCAATAAACAGTGAACACCTCAGCCAACTCCCAACTCCACAAGCCATTCTTCTCTTGTAGGTATGGAGTTTTCCATTTTTGCACATACAGTATTCTTGCTGTCCTGCATAAACACCAAGTACCATGGTTTCTTTCCAGATATCTGTCCTTCAGTCCCAAAAGTAAGGTGACCAGATTTTAACATTGGTATGTGCGGGACGCCATTGATCGAGAAAGCATTGGCCCGAAGAGCACAGGGCGGAAACAGGGGAGTGTTCTGTGACAGGCAGTGCCTTGCGAGCGCTTGGGAGGCTGGCCGCACTGCCAGAGGCGTGAAGGCTGGGGAAAATTGAGCCTGGGGCAAAATATAAGTGTCCTGCCCCCGGCAACCGCCCTCCTCCACCATGACAAAAAAAGTTTTTTTGCAGCAGGTCATCTCAAAGTGGCCATCACATTATAGAACATGCCCAAACTCACAAATCTGGGTAAAAACCAGATGCAGATGATTTTAAACAGATCATCATGAATTCATATGATTTTTACACTGGAATGAAATGAAATCACCATAAAATTATAGAACATGTCTTATTCTGCAGGAAGCACCAAAACGATCATGCATCCCATGCTCTGTGGTGCTGCAGTGGCACAAAAACCTGCTTGAAAAACATGGATCCTCATGATTTTTGCAATTCAAATCATCCCAAAATCACACCAGAACATCACAACTGCAGTCATTAGCCGTTTTACATGTATAAACACAACAATCACACAGTCCACGCCTTCATGGTGCCGTGAGTGGTGCAAAAAACCTACTTGAAAAAACATGGATCCTCATTGATTCTTCCACTTGGTCACCCCCCAAAATCACCGTACAGAACATCACAGCGCTCATACCCTTAGACACATGTCTGAACATAATAATCCTGCATGCACCATGCTCCATGGCACCATGGTAGGTTCAAAGTCAGATCCTCATGGACTCTCACAGGATTTTTTTGCGCACATTGGGTAACCTCTTAAATTCACCTTCATCATCACATTATGTTCATATGCATGTGACTACCCCACCCCCCACCCCCCAAATATGGATCCTATGCTTTTGGTGCCACTCACAGTACAAAAATGGAGTTCCAAATTACAGATCCTCACTATTTTTCTGCCAGATTATAGCAAAAATCTCCCCTCCCCATGGCACCAGGATAGAAAGTTTTGGCAATAGAACCTGGTGCAGGCACTGGCCAAACGCTGCCCTCCCATCCCCATGGCACCAGGGCGAAAGTTTTGCCAGCAGAAACCAGGGCACTGGCCAAACTCTGCCCTCCCATCCCCATGGCACCAGGGCAGAAAGTCGGCCAGCAGAAACCGGGCATGGGGCAAACCAGTTCCTCTCTCCTCGCCCCCATGCCACCAGGGCAGAAAGTTTTTGCTGTGCCAGCAGAAACCAGGCATGGGCAAACTGTGCCCTCTCCGGCCCCCAGCCGCCACCAGGGCAGAAAGTTTTGCCAGCAGGGAAAAACCAGGCACTGGCCAAACTCTCTGCCCCCTCCCATCCCCCCCATGGCACCAGGGCAGAAAGTTTTGCCACCAGGAAACCAGGCGCTGGCCAAACTCTGCCCTCCCATCTATGGCACCAGGGCAGAAAGGTTTTGCCACCAGAAGCGGGCATGGGCAAACTGTCAGCCCTCTCTGGGCCGTCCCCATGCCACCAGGGGCAGAAAGTTTTACCAGCAGGGAAACCAGGCACTGGCCAAACTCTGCCCTCCCCATCCCCATGGCACCCAGTGCAGAAAGTTTTGCCAGCAGAAACCAGGGAATGGGCAAACACTGTGCCCCTCTCCATCCCCATGCCACCAGGGCAGAAAAGTTTTGCCAGCAGAAACCAGGCATCGGCTACAAACTCTGCCCCCTCCTCCCATCCCCATGGCACCAGGGCAGAAAGTTTTGCCAGCAGAAAGTCCAGGCATGGGGCAAACTGTGCCCCCCTCTCCATCACCATGGCACCAGGGCAGAAGGTTTTACTCAGCAGAAACCAGGCATGGGGCAAATCCAGCTCCTCTCCATCCCCATGCCATCAGGGCCAGAGCACGTTTAACAAAACTCTTCAGGTGATCACTGTACTTTAATAGCCAGGAGGAACAAGCTCAATAATCTTCCTGGTACGCCATACCTTCAAGCTATGACCCTCTCCTTTCCTACTTCAAGGTGGGCGCTTCCCATACCGGCGGCCAGCCTGAAACCGTCTCGCTTTCGCTTCCAGCCCTGCAAGCAGCAAGCAAAGTGGGCGATCTCGCTCGCCCGCTGCCGGGTCGAGGCTGGTATTGTTTTACCTCCTGCCACGCCTTCGCTGGTTGGGCGTAGGGCGGGCGCTCTGGCGTACCAGCCAGCCGAGCCGCCCGGCCCATCTGCCTAACCGGCCTTCTGCAAGGCAGTAGGCGGGTGTATCCTCACTCGGGCCGCCAGGCCGCTGGCTAAGTGTCGCGAGCTTGTTCTGCCCGCCTCTTCGCTGGTTATGGCGGCGCTTTCGGGCGGCCGCCAGGTGAACGCGTACCGATCTTAAGCCCGCCAGAGCTTCTGCAAACAGCAGGGCTGGCGTATCTTGCCCGGCCTGGGCCGCCTACGATGCCGCGTGGCTTATTGCCTCCTGCCGCTCGCTTCGCTGGTTGCCAGGCGGGAGTGCTTTCCCCGCGGGCCGCCAGGCCGGTTAGCTGCCTCGACCCCATCTTCGTCCGCCTCTGCAAACCGTGCAAGCTTGCGGGCGGGTGTATCCTTCGCCAACGGCGCGCCAGGTCGTGCCGCGAGCTTTGCTTCCCTGCCGCCTCGCTTCGCTGGTTATGAGGCGGCGCTCTGGCGGCCGCTGTACGGTGCCGCCAGTGCCATCTTAGATTCGCCCCGCTTCTGCAGCAGTAGGCGGGCTTCATCCTCGCCTCGCTGCCAGCCAGGCAGCGCCGCTGCTTATTTCTGCCCGCCACATTAAGTGGTGGCTGGCGTTTCCGGTATCGCTTTCAGCGGCCGGAATGTCGAGCCGCATCGGCCCATTCCATCCGGGCCCCTGCAAGCAGCAGGGCGGGTGCATACCAGCTGCCTGCCAGGCCGCCACGGCGGGTTTATTCGAGCTTGCCTCCTGCCGCCTCTCTGGTTGCGGTAAGTGGTGGCGGGCGCTTTCCGTAATGCTGTACGAGCACGCACGATACCCATCTTCGGCCCCGTACCAAGCAGCAGGGCGGTTTTGCTCGCTCGCTGCTGGCTATAGGTGCTCGCTAAGTGGCTTGTTTCCTGCCCGCCGCTGGTTGCGTAGGCGGGCGCTTTCCCCGGGCGGGCCGCCAGGCCGAAGCTGTCGTAGCATCTTAGACGGTCCGGCCTCGTAAACAGCAGGGGCGGGCGCATCCTTGCTCAAGGCCGCCACGCCATGGCTTTTTGCTCTCCTGCCCGCTGGTTCACATGCTGGTTCGCGCTTCGCTGAGCATCCGGCCAGGCCGAGCCGCATTACCCATCTTCGTCCGCCTCTGCAAGCAGCAGGGCGGGTGTATCCTCGCCCGCGGCCGGCCGAGGCCGCTGCTGCGCGTCTTTGCCTCCTGCCCGCCTCGGCTGGTTGCGAGGCGGGCGCTTCCGGTGGCGGCCAGGCTGAGCCGCCGGACCCATCTTCGCCCGCCCTGTAAGTAGCAGGGTGGGCGCATCCCTCGCCCGGGGCCCGCCAGGCCGTGCCGCGGGCTTTGCCTCCTGCCCGCCTCGCTGGTTGCGAGGTGGGCGCTCTTCCGGCGGCTACTTCCTTGGATACTTTTTAAAACAGAGCCTCTCAACACTACCTCCCTTGGTGGGGGAGGGGGATTAATCACTAACAGACATGCTGGGTCAGTTAAAGGTGAAGTTAATCATTAACCGGCAGTTTGCAGAACTAAGGGAGAGTCATCAAAGGTGTTGAAGTTAATCTTTAACAACCGGTTCCCCGAACTGAAGAAAATGTAACAACAAATGGTTGCTGCAGCCTTCAAAAATCGGGACTTTTCTAAAACCCCTCGGGACGAGGGACTAATTGTTAAAAAGCGTGAACGTCCCCCCGAAAACGGGACTAATGGTCACACTACCCAAAAGAGAAGTTTTTGGTTTCATTTTAATATTAATCTTTAAAATCTTTTGATTGTTGAGTGTATTAATATCCAAAATGTCTTCGCTTTTTTGCAGGTCCAGCGATGTCATTTCCAACATTTTTACAGTGATCACATTTCCAACACTTTGAAAATTTTTTGCCAATTTTTCTTGCCACATATACCAAAGGCACATCATTTTATAAAAATATATTTTCAAACTGGAGCTTAATGTAAATGTAAGCCCTTTTGACCATATATTCTCCCATTGTTTTAGTTGAATATTATACCCAAAATGAATAGCCAATTTTGTCATACACTCTTTCACTTTCTTATGTTTCAAATCTCAATAATAAGTGTACAATGTATTGTCAAAGGCTTTCGCAGCTTGAATCAATTGATGTTTGTGGGTTTTCCAGGCTGTGTGATCATGGTCTACCGGTAGTAATTGTACTCCTAACATTTTGTCTGCATCGGAAAGAAATAGATGTGGGTGAAAGGAGCAAAAACTACCAGATCACAGCCATATGGCTCAGAAAACCCACAACAGCAAATAACTTGTACATTTTAGCAAAACATGGTCATCATTTGTACATAATTTCACTTCAAATTCACTTAATATTGTCAAAACCATAACATCTTATTAATGCTTCTTGTGGTGAAAGCCATTTCAGTGTTCTTGGACATAGTCTAGGTTTGAATTTATCCCATATTTTCAAAACAGTGCATCAAATATAATGATTATTAAAAACTTTAACTTCAACTTTATCAAACAATAAATAGCCATGCCATCCAAATCTCAAATCATGCCCTTCTATGTCCAGTAGTCTTCTTTTCCTTAACGTAATCTATTCTTTCATTCAAACTAAACAGTAAACCACAAGATCATGTAACCCAGCCCTCCTCTTTCTTTTGTGTCTTGCAATATTTTGTATTTAATCTGATTTTTTTTCCCTTGCAAGGCTACGTTTGATAAATTCTTTTGCTGATGTTGATTGGAGAAAACAAAACTTATTTAATTT
Organism: Sphaerodactylus townsendi; assembly: GCF_021028975.2. Taxonomy (NCBI): domain Eukaryota; kingdom Metazoa; phylum Chordata; class Lepidosauria; order Squamata; family Sphaerodactylidae; genus Sphaerodactylus; species Sphaerodactylus townsendi. The sequence continues at coordinate 152,682,009 of NC_059425.1, read as the reverse complement.
TTTGAATAATTGGAATGTTTTGATAGTTTTTAAAGGTAAAACAGAAAAAAAACAAGTTGATGACTTGTGGATTTGAGGGATAGAAGAAAAGTGTAAAGTTTATCAGTAATAACAATTCAGAACCAATTTTACATATGTTATTAGTGAGCAAGTAAAAATATCTCTATCTGTTAATATTCTGTGCAGGTGAAATTGGAAGCCCTTTTGTTAAATGTATTTTCTGGGGGGTTCCCCCCCCCCTTTTTTGCATTTGTGAGCTTTTAAGTCTTAATTTTAAAGCACAGGCCTTCTGGGCAGGAATAACAGAGATATATGGACTTGAGTTGAATTCTAGCAAGTTCCTTAAATTTAACTCTCAGTTGGTTTTCTAGGATTGGTTTTGAGAATAATTGTTTCTATTTGCTTGTTTGATATTTCTCTGCGGGAACCTAATGCCATGGCCTTGGAATTAGTTACTCAGAATCCACTATAATTAGTGGATTGGTCCGAATCCACTATAATTAGATTGGTCCAAAGAAGGCAACTATTTTCTCCATCATCATCAAAATATAGGACGGAGTTTGAACTCTAGAGAGGAGTTGTTATTATCTTTTTTATCTCTGGGAAATATCATTCATACTTAATAACTATATAAGTGTTTCCAGGTGGGTTATTTGCTACTTAATAAGTGTTTTCATTAGGGCATAGTATAGAGCTCAGCTTACATGTACTGGATAATTCTGTGGAAAGGCAGGGAATTAGTCTGTTTAAGGTGGGAGGGAATTGTCTTAATCTGGTAGGAAAAAAACTTAAGCCTAACTGGATTCAGGGACCTCCAGATGCATTTGTCATCTTCACGTGTGGGAAACATAGGTGTTTACATTTTCTAGGGATGAGCTTAATTTCCCCACACCATTCCATTGCTTTTCCAACAGTTTACTGTTTCCCACACTGCAGTGTGGAAACCCTCTGATTGAACCGTAAATAATAGCAAAAATGAAAGTCAAAATTGTCACACACATTGTGTGCTGCAGTTTAGAGTATGTGCCCTTTTGGAGTTGTGTTTTAATCAATGCACATGGGTGAAATTGGAACATAAAAAGGCAAGTTGAAATGATACAGTAGTCATACTAGGATTCCATGTATACATTTATTTATTTAAAGTATTTCTATACAACCTGGAAATGTTCAAGGCATCTGAGATTTCCTAACGATATGAAACAAAATGTGCAGCATATATCCAAAAAGAGTACTCATCAAGAAAGAAAATAATTTATATTTCTTTCAAGTAAATGTTTCTTGGGAGATACTGGGAATGGACAAAGGAAGGAACTGTGCCTCTCATGTACAGTTTTGGTCTCAGTTTGATAATTTCCACATCCTCTGTGGTCACAAATGTGCCCGGCCAAATGTCATCAGTTTTTCTTTCACTGCCCTTTATTATGTGAATTCCAGTAAAGTTTTTTGTCTTTTATTCACATTGTTTCACAACTAGATGACACTAGTTTGCAGTATGGATTTGGTACAATTAAACTAATTGATTTGATTATGTGTTATCTTTGTGCTATCTTTGTTTTAGGACCTATTAGGAGCAGCAGTGGCGTAGGAGGTTAAGAGCTCGTGTATCTAATCTGGAGGAACCGGGTTTGATTCCCAGCTCTGCCGCCTGAGCTGTGGAGGCTTATCTGGGGAATTCAGATTAGCCTGTACACTCCCACGCACACCAGCTGGGTGACCTTGGGCTAGTCACAACTTCTCGGAGCTCTCTCAGCCCCGCCTACCTCACAGGGTGTTTGTTGTGAGGGGGGAAGGGCAAGGAGATTGTAAGCCCCTTTGAGTCTCCTGCAAGAGAGAAAGGGGGGATATAAATCCAAACTCTTCTTCTCTTCTTCTATTAATATAAATGTAGTAATAATAAAATATAAATGGCAAGTACCTCTCTAAAAAGGAGTGGAATCTCACCCTACAGTCATCCTCTTTCAAAAGTTTTTTTTTAGTAGAATGTATACATACCACACCCATTGAAGTGAGCTCAGGGTGGATCATGACAAGGATACATTACAACATATACACTATAAAATGAATGTAACATTAGACAAAACAAAAGACTAAGGGCAGCAGTATACAAGCCTACATTGTGCATATTTTGTATATCCCTGGGCAAAATTCAAGCATGACAAACTGGCAAGGAAATTTCCTGAATATTGAACTCAAGCCATGCATAGATAACATTATACCGGAGTTTACTTTCTCTAGGCTTAAAGAATCAGCACCCATGTTTTTAAACCCGTTCCAACTATGGGCTTTGTAGGGAACCATTTGGGGCTTCCCTCACCATCCCTGACTCGAGCAAAGGAAAGAGCCAGGCAGCAGGGGGGAACTACAAGCAGGGTAGAAGCCCCACAGCAGGTACGCTCCCCAGCTAAGCCACGGAGCATTTAGAAAGTGCAAAATCAGCCCTCGCTGCAACATTTTGCACTAGTTTCCAAACAATCTGCAAAACCCAATGAAAAGCATATGCTGGTGTAAAAATATAAAGTAGTTTGCAGAGTAAAAAATCACAGATGCAGCAGCAAGCCTTTATTGGTATAGACAACAATACAGCAATAGTAAAGGATTGATTAAAAAAAACCATAATTAGACATCCTGGCAGGAAGATGGTGGCAGTGAACCTGTATGAATTGCTGAAGAAACTGGGCTGCCCTGCCTTGGAGGGAGTTTTCCTGTGGAAGCCTGAAGACATCCAGCGGTTGCTGTGTACTCCCTCGCCCCATCAGCTGGATATACTGGAATGGATTTGCATCAGCGTGTATCCACCCTTCCGAGACCAGTTGGCATCGCTCGGGGAATCACAGACTGATGTGAAAATCAAAAGTATGGCGAAGCTGGGGTCTGACCTGATGCTGTGTCGAGCCAGTGACCTGGATCTCATTGAGGGAAAAGCCAGCACGAAGAAACAGCATCACTTCCTGGAACAGCTGGTGGCTGTGATCCCGACTCTGCAGAGTATGAAGGCCTCTGTCTCTGGATCTCTCTCCAGCACTTCTTCAAGCCAAGAGGATCATTTTCTGGAGATGGTGAGGAAGAACGAGAAATTCCTGAAGCAAGTCTTCTGCAGCCCGGATTTGCAGGCTGTGCTGTCCCCAAAATGTCCCCCCTGGAGCTCAGATATCAAGCCCCTTCTGTTGAATGAAGAGGCAGTCCGGAAAAGGTCCCGTCTGCCAAGGGTCTCCCTTGAGAAAACTTTGCTGGAGGTCTCAAAGGAGTTGGAGGAGACGGCCGCTGTTTTGCAGGACTTGAGAGCACAGTGCTCCTTTCTCCATGGGAACCCGGCCGGTGCCACTCAGCCGCTCGACAATGCCACTATGCTGCAGGCCCTCAAACTGGCCGCCTCCGACTTCGGCCAGCTGCTGGTTGCCTTCGAGCAGGTGTACCAGAGCGAGCTACAAAAACACTGTGAACGCCCCGTGCCTCCGCTGAGCCCCTGCGGCCCCCTCTTCAAAGCCTTGCAGCGGGATCTTTTGCTCTGCGTGCAGGAGTTGAAAAGTCTGGCCCAGATCACAGAAACATCCGAGAACATTGTGAATACAGTTGACCGGCAGCAAAAGGAGAAGATACCATGGAGAGGTTCCGCCAAAGCCACGTTGCCTTCCAAGCTTAAAGATCTGCATGAGAAGTACAAGGTCATCTATGCCCTGCTCCACGAACTGTCAGTGATCAAGACCCCTGCCTAGGTGCCCGTCTCTCTGTGAAAGGGACTGCCTTACTCCAGGTAGCGGACCCGAACGGTGGAAGCCCTGCTTGTGTGTTCTCCCCCTATACATAAATGAATATGTTTAGAAATAAAGAGCATTTTTCCTCTTTAAAAAAAAACATAATTATACAATACTGGAAATAAATGTTAAGTGTCTATGCCAATAAAGATTTGCTACTGCAAATCACTGATGGTTAGCTTAAACAAACCTTACTAAGAAAAACAGAATGGAAGGTTAACATAGTGGAAAACAATAAAGCAGTCCTCCCTAATCTGAACTACATGCTGCCTCTACATGGTGAGGTATGAGTCCAACTGACTTAGAACAAGAAGCTTATAGTTTCTAAGTGCGTACGTGCTTGCATACACACCATCTATGGTAATATATTGATTAGCCAATGACAATCAATGATAATCAACGGATCACTTAATTAATGCAGATAACTAGTTACTTGACGTCCCACTTGCTATGCTAATCTAGCTAATGTTTACTAGCAAATAACATCATTAACTCTTTCATGATTTAAGAGTTAATATTTGCATGTACCAACAATATATCTCAGAAAGTAACTTGGAATTGATCAGAGCATGAATTACTGTGGTCAAATTTTGCTTTCCAAAGAACAGCCAGAGTTAGCATTATTCATTTTATGGCATGTTTAGGGTGCCTTGTGAAGGCTGGGGAATATCCCCAAGTAGCAGAATTGCACAACACACTGGAACGCAATAGAAGGAACTCAGTAGGAACTCAGTAGAACGCAGTAGGAACTCAAATGCACACGGCAGCTCAGCTTCACAGAAGTGGTCCTACTTTTATTGTTCACAATGTTGTTCTCACAGACAAAGTGCTCTACCAGGCAGTGCGGAGACCGAAGTCACACAGAGGCAAATACAGTTCAGTCTTATATACATTTCTCTGTCCAATCATATTGCAGCTTCAATTAAGCCCAGAATGAGGCTGAGTCATCTGACAACTGTCAACTAGATTTTGCCGATCAGACACCAGTTTGACAGTGCTCTGACATGCCTTTCTTCTTGAAAGGACTTGATGGGTTACAATTGATACCATTTTACTACAATTGATACTATTTACACTTGATACTATTTTAAAAATACATCCCAGAAATAAACCAGGTAATTAAAATATGCAAATATGACATTAAAACAGATTCAAACAACCAGAGATCAATTAGTCTACAATCTACTATATGCAATGTACCTGAGAGACTGCCTCTCCTATTATACTCCCAAAAGAGTGCTTCACTCACCAGGAAACCCTAGAGCAATCTGGCTGTCCTCAACCACAGCCAGAACCTCTTCAACGCCAGCCTCTTTCAGGTGAGACCCAGGTTCTGTAGGATCTGATGTTCTGATCCAGGCTTACGGTTGAAGGCAGCAACAGTTTCCATATTACTGGTCTTCTGTCCCCTCCCCACTCCCCTTATTTATTCTATAATATCTTATTTGACTATTCTCCCCCCCATATGTTTTTGCCCCTATTGTATTGACACCATTAGTTTCAATTTTAGTTTATATTGAGATGTTAATGTATTTATGTATTTAAATTATGTGTAATATCATTGGAATCCACCCTGAGCCTGACTTGTCAGGATTGGGTGGGGTCCTAGTCAAACAAATAAATAAAATGACTATTCGTTAAACAGAGCACAAAAGCAGTGAACTTCTGACTATTAGATACTGACTATTTACGGGATAACTAGGGGAGGGTGATGCTCTGCTTGTAGATTTCCTGGAATCATTTTTCTGGCTGGTCATACTATATGACTCCTTGTTCTGCTCCATCACAGTTTTCCTTATGTTCTTAACCTTTCCTCAAGATGACTGATATTCCCACTCCTCCATATGAAGTCTGCTGAGTGACCTTGGCCAGTCACAGTTCCTTCCGATTTCTCTCAGCCCTACCTACCTCACAAGGTGTCTGCTGTGGGGAAAGAAAGATGATTGTAAGTCAGTTTGAGACTCTTTTCAAGCTCAGTAAAACCAATGTAAAACACATCCCAACAGCTGCCTACACTCCCATCCCTTAATATCCTTAAATATCAGTTTCTTAAAGAGACATACCCGCTACACCACAATTACTTATGTAAACCACTGTTTGAAAACAAGAGTCTGATGTTCTCACCTGTCAGTGTGCACACCGGCTGCTTGCTCAAACAGTTGGGGTGCATCTGTTTTGCAGCTGAATGCAGACAGAATAAGGCACAGACCCAACCTGAAACCAGGGGCCTGCAGCTGGCCCATTCACTTCCCAGCCCTTCAACCTAGGCAAAGCTGCTGCCCTTGTGCCCGCTGGTGCCTCTCTGCTTTCCATCACTGGTGGTGGATGGGGAGAGCAAGAAGGTGTCCACTGGCCTGCCATTGGCCACAGGAGGGGCACAAGACAGGCAACTAACAGAATTGGGGTTTGGGGGGCATGCCACCCCCCACACACAGAGTCACTCTGTCACAGTGGGGTTCGAGTTGCCCCAGATGAAATACACTGAGCCTTATGGGGAGTCCCTCTGGATCCAAAGACCACCACTGGCCCCCAGTGGAAGCACCACAACTGGGCCATTGTGGCACTGGGCATGACTGTTGGGTAACCAGGGAGGGACAAGGGCATAAAGCCAAAAAAAGATGTTTTTTAATTATTTGGGTTTGGAAAAAGACATAAAAATTGGTCACCATCACTGCCAGAGATGCGGGTCGTCATGGGGGGGATGTGCAGAACCTCCGCCTCCTGTGCCATCATCGCCCAGCCACGCCTGCTGGCGCCATTATGTGCCATTCCCGCTGGAAAGCGATGCCCCACCCCATAATCCATTTCCCAGGATGCACTGGTCCAGTGAGCTCAGGCTGTGTCACGTGTGTGAAAGTCGCCTTCATTTTGCGCTGGCGGGAGGGTGGGGTTCTGACGCCCATGGAGAAGCACCCACCCAGGTCAGCTGGCTCCCTTCCCTGTGGGCCCAATCCACTCACCCGCAGGGGGGAGGCTACAGGCCAACATCGCAGGGTTGTTGTGAGGTTGCCCGGCAAGTGTGCGTCGAACCTTCACGCTCCTGAGTTTGAGACTCCTAAAGGGTAGAGAAAAGTGTAGTATAAAAACCAATTCTTCTATACCTAATCAGGCCTTTAAACATTGATTTATAAAATATAAATGCTTGACATTAATAACTACTTGGAAATGTTTTTCTTTTCTTTCTTTTTTTAAAAAACACCCTGTAACTTTGACAAAGGGTCCTCATTTGTTAAGCTGGAGTGGTGGTGGTTACCATTAAAGAATAATTTTATGAGAGCATGGGGTTTGGTCTCAAAGGCCAATTATGCATGGCTAAGTTCCTGCAACTTCAAAGAGAATTGGCCCGGGAGTCTATGTTTCAAGGCATGTTTGGTATTATTACCCACTGCCCCGTTTTATTACCCATCAGCTGGCTTTTTGCTTGCGTTCAACAGGGGTGATATTTTGCAGATTCTCTATTGCACATTTGTGCTTTAATTTTTAATGTTTATCTTGAATTTTATCAACAGATCACCATATCTGTCTATCGATAGATCGCTATATCAACATAAAAAGGTGAACTATTAAAGAAAAGTCTTGAATACGACATCTGTACACTTTGCCCAAACACTGATTGCCTTTTATGGCAGGAAGTGATCAGGAGAGTAGTGGCAGTGTACAAACTACAAAACCTCAAAAGGACAATGTGAACTGCTATTTGCTAAGCTCCCCTGGTTGATGATATTCTGTTTCCTGATGTACTGTAAACCCAAGCTTCAAGACCAATGGGCTTTTCCCGGTGTGGTCTGGAATAACTGCTTGTATGTAAAACTATGAGACTGGAGACATCCCAGTTCATTGATCAAATGCAGAATCAAATCAGGTGTTTGGGCTGATTGATTAGTCTTATTTTTACATTTTTTAGTTTTAGTATTGATTATTGGCAGCCTCAAAGATTCAATGTATGACTATATGGAAGGAAACACCATGATCGAATTTGGTTTGAGATATGTCTGATATTAGCTCAGATACATTGGAAGGGTGAATTGAGTGTCTAAGGATCTATATATTTTATTTCTAGTTGGCAAACCTTATATTGTATCTTATGTTGATATTGTAATGGCCTATGGCTTCACAATAAAATGTTGCTGTACTGATGTGGTTATTTTTTTTAAAAAAAATCTAAAGGTCTAAAAATATGCAGGAGCGGGGAGGCCATGGGCAATAGAAATGATAAGGCAGGACAAGAACCAGAAAGTAGTCAGCAACAGGGAGGAGGGGAAGGGGAAGTGTGCAAAGCAGTGTGAGGGCGTGTGTGTGGCAGGGGTAAGATTAGGAGTGCTGGCTGTAGGCAGAGGGAAGAGGCCCAAGGCAAAGCTGTGTCCACTGGAAAATCTGTCCTGCTCTGGCAGTGAAGCAACATTTAAATTATGCTATAAGTGGATTTGCATGCTGTGGAGAGAGTGTAAAGTGAAAGTGGGTCTAGAGGAAATACATCCACACAACAAAACTTACTGTGGTGGTCATTCGCTTCCACCACGCAGCAATCTCCTTGTGCATAATCATCCAGAGTATAGCTTTGTAATACTTCTCATTTAATAAAAAGATAAAATAAAAAATAAAGAAAAGTGGTAAATGTTTACTTTTATGTCTAAAAATCTCCTGTGTTGCTAAAATCAAAGGAATGAAGCTGTTCAGTACAATAAATCTCCACTATGTTCATTTATATCTTATGTTGCATGGCTTATCAACAGCATCTAAATTGCTTGATGTATGGACCATAGTTGGTGGCTTCCAAATTATGTCCATCTTGGAGGACGGGTGGGTATACAATTAAAATTGCAACACTTTCACTCCAATTCAGTAGAGGCTCACAAGGAGGCTGCTTCAGAGAATGGCTCATGATATAAATATATCACCAGCTATTGAACTAAAATGTGTTTGCCTATGCTATGCTGACTATGAGTTGTGCTCCCATTATTCAGTCATTTTAAATTAGATTATTCAATTTGTTTGACTCCAATCAAGCAATTTTAGACCAGAGAATCATGCTGAGACAATTCCCCTCCCCCATTCTTCTACCCAGTTTTCCTCCATTTGGAGCCCCATAAAATTGGACCTGCTGGTGCAATCTTCACCAAACTCACTGGTTCTTGTAAGCAGAGGCACCTGCAGCTTCACTGAAAATATGATGTCTTTAACTTGAAAAACAGCCCCATCCCCAAGCTCCAGAAAGATTTGCCTTAGGGTAGCATGGAGCCATTCCCTTTAAAAGGGAACAGCACCTATGCTAGTTGTGAAGAAGTTCCTCCAAGGGAGAATTTTTGCTTTCCAACTTCCAGGTTTGCTCCAAAGTTGGGACTCAAACCTCTAAATACATCAGCCCTTTAAGAGGGCTTTGTATCAATGTAGGTAATGTGATACTGGGTTCTTGCAATTTGGAACTCACTAGAGAGCCCCAACTGTTTTTTAAGATGTATTTTCTTAAACAAGTGTGCAACACAAGGATAGGAACAGGAAATACAATCAAGAAACCAAAACAAGAACAGAAAACACGGAAGAGTGCAACACAAAAACAGGAAAACAGTCAATAAACAGAAACAAAATCTAATTAGTCCCCATTTGGGTACTAAATACAAACTCTGCTCAGGCAGGCAATACATACAATTTAGACATAGCTGGCTAACAACTTCAAATGATTTGCTTGTCCTGACTCCTGTCTGTGGTGTTTCTGCCTCCTGTCCAAAAAACCCAGTTCAGACACTACTTTCTTATTGTAGTTCAAGCCAATCACAACTCTCCTTCACAGGTGTTTTGACTTAAGGACTCCATTCTAGGATATATGATTCAGCACTCCTGAGAGCTGCCAAAACAATTAACTCATTTTACTGACTGAATTACCTTCAGCTGATTCTCACCCTCCTGTTTCCTACAATTACCTTTCAACCAAGAAGATTTTACTCTCAAGAAGACAAATCTTCTTGACATTAGTTATTGGGAAAATCTTGTGAGACTCTTGGGGGGTATTTTTAAGTAAAGGCACCAAATTTCCAGAGAAGCTGCTGGTGCTTGGAGTCAAACAAGTTATGGAAACAATGGAGAATAGAAGGGGCACCCCCTTTAGGGGCTAATAATATTGGAGACCTGACCCAACCTTTACCAAACATGAAGGTTCTTGTAAAAGAGTGCACCTGCAGCTACATTGCAAATTTGGTGGCTCTAACTCAAAAACCCACCTCCCAGAACCCCACAGAAATTTCCCAAATGGCTTAATAGACCCCCAAATTTTCAGATATTAAAAAAATCTGGGTATTTGGCACACTTAGAAGCAAATAAAAGAAACATGAAAACATTGATTTTAATATCAAATTTGACCACCAGCTTTAAGATGAATTGTGTAAGCTCCAGGGCCAAAATGAAACGAATCAGAATATCTTGGCCCAGATGATCTCCATACCTACCCCCTCCATGCTATTTGCAATTGAATCTAAGTTTGTGTAGTGGTTAAAATATCACACTAGGACCTGGGAAGCCCAAGATTGAACCTCTACTTTGCCAGGGTTGCTTGCTGGATGATCATGGGCCCATTATATACTCTCAGCCCAGCACAGATTTGTTGTGAGGATAAAATAGAAGAGAGAGAAACAATGTAAGCAGTTTGGGTCCCCTTGAGGAGAAAAATGGGATATTAAATAAATACATTTTCACTACTGTTCAACATTTGTAGCCTCTAAGGCAGATAAACAGAGGAGGGGGGTAATTAGAAGTCGGGATATTCGAATGGTGGATCATGTCAGGAAGTGAGGATAAAAGTGTGAAAAAGAGAGAAAAGGGGAAAAGACAATAAAAGGATTTTTAAAATCTATTTTGCTATCACACACTAACAGGGCTGCCTGCCCCTTTGGAAGATCTGACTGTGCAGATGCTGGATGGAACTAAAGAGGGAAACCATACACTGGTGGAGATAATGATCTTGTTAGGAGGTTGCATCTTGTCCATTCCTGTAGCTAGCCTTAACTGGTCTTGCTTTGGCTGATCTTGCTTTGGCTGATGGGTTTAGGATTTGGGAAGCAAGGGTTGCCTTCAGACTCATACTAAACTTTGTAGAATGGCTCGTCCAGCAGTGTTAGATCTACTGCTCTTTGCTGTGCTCTTCTGCATCTTTAGTGGCTGCAGTCAGAACTGCATGAGAAAAATATTAAGTGCATCCCATGAATACTGCACGATGAATCTCAGTGGCTCTGCAGTTGTCTATTGAGTTCAGCATCCTGTTTTACACAATGGCCAACTAATCATCCTGGAAGGCAACAAACGGGTTGTAGAAGCTCTATTTTAATGGTGGTCACTCCCAGGAAAGAGGACTGCAACAGTAATACAGTTGCTGCTTCCACTGTGTAGGGTCCATTTTATTTATAACTGAGCCTGTTACAAGCTAAACATGTCCTGGCCTGCCAGGCTCACAGAGAGTCAGGTTCCAGCTGATAGCAGGCACAGATGCAAGAGAGGGAGAGAGCAGTTTTTCTCTGAGTCCAGAGAAAGAGTCCATGCCGGTCTGGTAAGAGGCAGTCAGTGGTCCAAGAGAGATCAGGTTAGGCAATCCGGTCTGAGTCAGAGTTCCAAGGAATCAGTCTGCAAGCGGGTGCAGCAGAAAGTTGTCAGGCTTTCAAAAACGTTCCTCCTGCAACTTCCACTTCCTAAAGCAGTTTCTTATATGCCTGTGCTGTGGCTCAGTCTAGATCTTGAGCTGACTCACAGTATTCTCTGCACTGGCTTAGGGCTTCCAAGCGCGCACTGCGCATTTTAAAGTGCAGTTCCTGCTGGGTGCGAATGCCTTGCAGACTCTGGTGAGCTGGGTGGACTGCTAGGCTGGCCCCCAGTGACTGGAGATGCTTCTGCAAACACTCTGGCTTCTAAATCTTGACTTGGGCAGCTCTGTCTGCATCCTGTGATGCCTCTGGCTGTGCTTGAGGTTCAGTTGACTGGGGTTCCAGCACAATGGGGTCATCCTGCCAGTGCTCCTCATCAGAGGACTCCTGGCTGGCTGGCTCTGGGATGCAGAACCCATGACAAAACACTTCAGGAAATATAGCAGACGACCTTTAGGTTTTAGCAGCATCAGGGTGACATCAGCAACCATACCTGAAATATAGGCCCATTCTGCACAACGAAAATTAAATGTCTTTAGGATATTTTTCAAAAGCATTTTGGGATGGAATTCCACACAATTCCCTCCTACCCCCCACGTTCACAAAATGTTTTATTTTTGTCCAAAATTGAGTTTTTTAAAAATGCTAAACTAATGACTTTTTTCCGGAAGCCGTTTTGAAAATATTTTCTGCTTGTTGTGTGGAGTGCAGGAAACATTTTATTTTCCCCGCCTGACTTGTTAAAGATCTCACTTCTGCTTTCTGAGCAGCTTGCACCCACCATTTTCTTCTGCTTTAGGATTCTCTATGCCATCTGCCATTTGCAGAATGTTTCCATAGACGTTTCCTCTGCTTGCAGCTCATCTGTCCACCATTTTGTTACCAGCAGGAAAATAGGAAAAATATTTTCCTGAGCCTGCCACTGAACTACACTGGCTAAGGATCAGAGCAAAGAGACCAGTGTTGTCCAAAAGCCCCCACAAGTCCTGGAAAGAACATGTATATACAAATGTGCTGATATTTCACATGGTTTCCTTCTTGCCTTTTTCCCTTTTTGAGGTTTAATGTAAGCCCCTCAGTGTTGGATTTATTATTTGCCAAATGTTTAGGATTATACTTTAGCTAGGTTCTCCAGTTGTTTTAAGGTTTTGTTACTGTTAATTTAGGATTCTCTTGCTTATATGTTTATATGGGCTTGTACTGTATTGGAGGTTCTTTGTTATAAGGTTAAGGGATTCTATAAAGTTACTTTAAGTGATAGACAAGAAGAGAAATGGATTAGAAATATTCTTCTTACTTTATTGTATTAATAGAAGAAGCCTCTTAGGATTTTAGTAGTTTTATTTTAGCTAGGTAACAAGGAAGTAGATCAGAAAATGCAAAGTAAGGACAACTCCTTCGTACAATCTGATAAGTTTGTCAACCTCAACAAAAGACCTTTTTGGACTTACAAGGAGTGCCTTGGCTGTTTGAAGGACATCACCCTACTTCCCATTGGACTATTTGAATTTTCACTTCTAGGATCTCAAGACCCATTGGACTATTGAAGTATCCACTTCTAGGATCTCAAGACCCATTGGACTATTGAAGTTTCCACTTCTAGGATCTCCAGATTCATTGGCAGCCTTTTCTTCTGGGACTTAATCCCATCAGCAAAAACAAAAGACTGTCTTCCTCCTCTTTGTTTTAAATTGTCTGTATTATGTGGCAGGGGACTGCCCCCTTCCTCCTCTGATTGGGTGAAAAACTGTATAAAAAGGGCTGTGTTTCGTTCTGTACTGGGCAGTCTGGCCTGGAAAGAGCTTGAAATCACAATAAAGAACCTCTGCTCTGAAGGCAGCCTGCCTCTGCATCCACTCACTGCTGCCAAAGCTGAAATCACTCTGAAATCACTATCGCTCATTGCTGACAAAGCTGAAATCACTCTGAAATCACTTTCTAGTTACCCCTGGCTGTGGGTAACAGTTTCAGTGTGTAAAGTACATGAATAAAGTTAGTTTTGACTACCAATTCCATGCACATGTTTTTTTCACTGAGATATCTTCAGAGTTACAAAGACACGATATGAGAATTGCAGCTGATTCTCACATCAAGTCTGTGTCGCTTCAAAGATATCTCATTAAAAACAAAAAAAGGAAAAATGACAGGAGTCACAACTAACTTTATTCAAATACTTTAGAAGAAGAAGAGTTTGGATTTATATCCCCCCTTTCTCTCCTGTAGAAGACTCAAAGGGGTTTACAATCTCCTTTCCCTTCCCCCCTCACAGCAAACACCCTGGGAGGTGGATGGGGCTGAGAGAGCTCCGAAAAGCTGTGACTAGCCCACTGAATTACACTGAATTACACACTGAATTACACACTGAAATAACAGGCAGATGAGCTGCAAGCGGAGAAAACATCTCTGGGAACTTTCTGCAAATGGTAGGTGGCATGGAGACCCCCGAAGTGGCAGAAAATGGCAGGCACAAGCTCCTCAAAATCATAAGTGAGAGCTGGGAGGGGGGGAAGGCAGACAAAAGAACCATTTCCCCCTGAAATGCTTTCCCCTCCCCCAATGCTGTGCAGACGAAGAAAGCCGAACCAGTTCTTCATAAAATGTCTGCAAGATGTGTTATTTGTGTTGTGTGGAATGTGCCACAGTTTGCTTACCAATACTGGTATTCCCCTTAAATAAGGAGACTAAGGGAAACCCTGGGTATATTCGAGGGTATACGCTCAGTTCATATAGGGCAAGCAAACAGTTTGGGTGTATGAAAGTTTATGAATCCCAACCCTTATCCCAGAATGCACTGTAATATGGAAAGAAATCTCTAACAGGGGAATATTTAGAAATGGTAGCTTTTATATTTATAGATGGCTTTTATATTGGTCCTTTTTCACCATCCTTTTTAGAGACTTTGCCTACAGAAAATTCTGCCTTTGTTCAGCAAGTTTAACTTGATTAAAGTGCCTTAGTGTACCTTGCAGGGTTTTTTTTTCTTTAATGATTTTGCAATAGCCACATAGACCTATCTAATATATCCAATCTCCCTTTCAAAAGTGTGCTAACAGGACTACTGCACTGAGAATTCTTTGAACAAGCCCTTTGATACACAATGCAAAATGTCTTCATAAATAATGGAATCGGGGGATACCATTGATTTACAACAAAATATATGGCAGAATGAGGCATATATTTACTTCTAAATTTGTAATAGAATGCATTAATAATGGATGATAATACTAGGTTAATAATGGATACTATGAATAATGTAATAGTGTATTACAAAGATGTACTATAATACTCTGGACTGTATTTTCCTAAGAATGGAAAAAGAATGCCAAAGGATCTATGATGCTGAATTAAAAACAGAAGCTGAAAATATTTGTTCCTACATCCAAGCTCCTCTATATGATTCATTTATTCATCGTTTGTGACCAGTCACAAACATGTATGTATCTAGTCTACACTGTGGATTTTCATCTGTAAATCACTTAGCTATGTAAATACCTAGGATGACCTGGGAGGAGACCCAACAAGTGTACAGAATGAAAAAACGTAAGATGTTTCCTTGAAGCCTACAGTATCTTCCTCTTCACAGCTCAGTTATAGATCTGACCTATACCAAGAAGTTTCTATAAAATACTAGGATTCGAATTGCTGCAGATAAATGGATCTGTTTGTACTGTGTTGACCAACAACGAAGCTTCTGTGAGGGATCAGAAACACCAGTTTCAGTAGGGAAAATTCTGGTAGGGGTTAATCGTTGGAAAGGTCAGATGTAGTTGGCAACAGAAACAAATGTAGGTGTTATGGACTGGTTGAGGCCCCTTCCGTGCAGCAAATGTAAAGCTGGTTGCAGCTGGGATAAATGAATCTGGCGTGGAACAGGCAATTCTCATGGCTGGCTGTTAGCAAGTGAATTGGCTGGAGTGCATGCCTTCGCACAGAGGTGTGTATTTATTTAACTCCCACTCCATTTTCTCATGTCTGGTCCAGTTTTTTCTTTAGGTTTCTTTCTCTGGGTTTAAGGGTCTTGTAAGGGGAAATCTTTCAAAAAAATTTGCATTGATTCTTTCTCCCTCCCCTCCTCTTCATTTTGTGGTGTTTGCTTCTCTGTTGTATTGAACAGTGGTGGTGAGCCAAGCCCTGGTTCCCTTTCCCCTCCTGATTTGTTTAAAGTGGGTTTGTTTTGAATGTGGGAGTTCTGTTCATTGTTGCTCTGCTGAGTTGGTGGAGTTGCATTGCTGTGCACCTTGCAGGCTGCATTGGAATCATTTTGATATTGTGGTTGAGGCTAGTTTTCATAAGGGCATGTTAAGAATTGGTTAATTTTATCTACTTATTAGATTTTTGGGCTGCCCTTCCCCTTATGGGCTCAGGGCAGTTTACATCATTTTAAAATACAATCCATAGCAATTCATAAAAAAACCCATTTACCATGTAAAATGATTCAGTCCATTTAAACAACTCAATTTATCAAATTTAAAACATTCAATACATTCCCCTGATGGGGCTAAAAGCTCAATGTGATAGTAGGGAGGGAAACAGGAGAGAGGGAGGCCAGCTGTTTATGGAGGACCTCACTGTTACGATTTCTGTTTCGAGTACAGGCCTAGTGGAACAGCATAAAGTCCTGCAAAGCCCTAGTATCATTGGATAGAGTGTTCCAACAGGCTAGGGCTAAAAAAGCTTTGGCCCTGCTCAAGGCTAACCAGACCTCTTTTGGGCCAGGAATCACAGGAGATTATTGCTCACTGATTGGAGCACTCTTATGGAGAGGCAATCCCTTAGGTATGATGGCCCCAGGATGTTTATGTCTTTAAAGATCAGAACAAAACCTTGAACCAAATTTGGTCCTCCACCCAGAGCTGGTGCAATTGGCGGAGGAGTTGCTGGATATGAGTGCTATGGGGTCCCATTTAGGAGCCATGCTGCTGTGTTTTGCACCAGCTGGAGTTTCTAGAGAAGGTTCAAGAGCAGCCCTGCATAGAGCAAGTTGCCGTTGTACATTCTAGAGATGGGTGACTTTAGCCTCTAACATTAAGGAGGCGTGAAGAGTTGCTCCAAGGATCTTGGCAGAAGCTGCAGCAGACAATTGCACATCATCAAGAGTTGGTAATTGATTCTTTTTTTAAAACCCTCACATTTTAGCTTAAGTGTATGGCTTCCTGACTAGGCTTGTGGTCAAGGATATTGTTTGCCAAATAGTTAATTAGCATACAATAAACCTTTTTAGAGTTGACCATAGAAAACTAATTAATCAGTTCAGGCTGTAGTTTGAATTTCACATTTTCTATTGGAAACCATTAAAAACTCCATTGGATAGAGGGGGCATCCTTTTTTGGGAAGCTCATAAAATTGGACTCCCTGACCCAAATTTCACCAATATTTGGTGCCTCTAAAAAGCCCACCCAGAGCCCCCAAAATATTCTCCATAGACTTTAATGGAGCAAAATATTTTCAGATGTCCTTTAAAAAAACAAATAAAACCATTTAGCTGTATGGGTGTTCAGCTTTTTCAGCTTTGCTGAAAATTTTCAGATCAAATAACACTGAAAAAAACACAATGCACCAAAAACACACAGAAAAAATGGTGCACATCCCTAGTTCTGAAGTCATTGCAAAGCCATTCAGGATCTGGCTGCTAGTGCCAGACATATTTTGTGAAAATGAAAGGTGGTAGAAAGGCAAGCTGAACTAAAGAAGGATCTGGGCCTGTTAAGCTAATTATGAGTCCAGGTGTATGATGGGACATACTGAGCACAAATTAACTCATTTAAGGCAAACCCTTTCTAAATCAAGCTCTAGGGAAAGTGTACTTGCAATTTTTTTAAAATCAAAGCTCGTAAAGCCATGCACCAGAAGTCATTACAGTAACTCGAGAGACCAGATGTTACAGAGAAACTTGTATCAATAGTAATCAATTCCTGCTTCAAAATGTGGAAGGATAATGATTGCAGTTTTGTCAAGGAGTTTATTACTGGAAGTGAAACAAAGGTTTATTTGTAAGCACAGTTCTGCCCAGTTTGGATAGCTTGCGACCTTGCATGTTCACACTTATTAAGATATGTTGCCAACTGTCTCAATGCTGTGAACTAAGGCTAATAACATGGCCATGCAATTCATGCTGATGAATATGAACTGTACACAAAGACAATTTATCAGATTCATTAACTAAGTGGATGCAGATTTTCTGACAAGTACATAGGTAACACTTATATCAGTATGGAGAACACTTCATTCTACTTTCTTTGGTTACAAATTAAACTTTTTGATCAAAATAATTGAGGTTTGAGGTTCAATAATGTAACTTGATTCATGGCAGACATACATCCTGCCTTGTATTGTGTGCGAAAAAATGGTAGGGAAGAGATCTCTAAAGAGACCCTCCTAATCCTAGCAGAATAGGATCCACTGCAGTAAGATGGTTAGTCTGACAAAATATGATCTGGAAACTGCAGATCGTATACAAGAAGCTTATAAGATTTGTTTGTATGCAAGATCATAAGATTGTTTGTATGTAATCATTTTTTCTCCCAGATATTGGGACGAAACTCTTGTGGAAAGAGAAAATGATCATCATAAAGATCATAGGCTCCTTTTTGTCGCCTGCAGTTTCCAGGGTGATCAGAGCAGTTCAGGAAGGACACGTACTAGAGCAACTTCCATTGTGCTGAAGCTGATCAGGAAGTATCAGAAGAGGTCCTGAATACCATAATTCTAAATGTCCCAATGAACCAGTTTCTTAAGGGTTGCATATTGAATCTGGCAAAATGCACAGTGGATGTTACTGAAGACACCTTAACTACCAGGGAGTTGGGTGAGGGGTGGTGATAAAATAATTTTACACAAATTCTATATTTTGTGTGTGGATGCCGATCTCGAGGCCAACTTTTCCTAAATGTCCAAAGCTATGTGTAGGATACCTTCCACCAGCAGCAGGTTGACCTTGGAGGTGTTGACCACCTCAGTGGTGTCCAACACTGGGTCCACAGTCCTTGGATGTCACCATGCTGAGTATCTTAGCCATGTAGATAAACTGGTTCAGGGCAGCACCCTCTTTTTTGCCTGCACTGGTGGATTCTTCTCTGGGAAAAGCGACTGGAGATGCGTTGGCAACTCCCTTCAGGAAGGGGAGATTGCTGAGGTGGCAGAAGAGCCTTTTCCCCTCACCAATTAGAGGGAATTACCTTGCACTCAGGTGAGCAGGGAGCCTTAGGAGGAGAGCACTGCCCTTCAAAAAAGGGTGAGGTGCTCTCTGATGAAGCCACAGCTAAGTGACGTCTTCCTTTTAGGTGGTACCAAGACCTGCTCTAGGGAGCAGTCAGTGGTAGAAATTGAAGGCTCAGCATCCTGGAACAATCCTGTCCTCCCTAGCCTCTGGCTGAAGTGACTTTTAAAAGCTGAATCATACCTTGCTTGAGAAGAGACTGCAAGTTTTGCAGGAAGTTGGCATATGGCTCTCCTCAAGTCAGAGAACACGCTCGGTGTAGTCATCAGACACTAATAAAGGAAATCCGCAAGAGCTGCAAGACTTGGAAGGCACCATTTTACCTCAGCACAAGGTGGCACAGATAGTTTTTCCTTCGAAGGACTGACCTGGAAATAAATAAAAACAAACCACTCTGATTTGAACTGACCACAAAAGTCGTCCAAAACAATTTCTCAGGCAAATAACTAAGTTTAGCTAACAGCTTGGCTAACAGCTGCTCCACATGGTGGCCAAGAGAGATCTGGAGGGAAAGAGTATGCCCCTCCTCCTGGTCAAATGCTCCTGTGTAGGAAGAGCAGCTGGCCCAGACTCATGACTGGGGGGAGAGGAGCACTCAAGTAGTGACTAAAAGCTCTTAAAAGCTAACTAAAATGCTTTCTGTGTGGCCTGCACAAGCACAGTCCCACATGGGGCTGCTCAGAGGTCATGCTGATGATCTTTACTTTTCATCATTAAACCTTGCACATGTTAGTTAAAATGAGCTCAGATTGCATTACACATTCATCACTCTGTAGGTGTTAACATCCTCTGGATTTTCTAATCGATCCATTCTACTATTTTTCCTGATTTTGTTTTAGCATTGGATTAGTATAAATTGAGCCTGGACAGTATTATGAATCCCTAACAAATGCCTGTATAACATATTTACATCTCAGAAGTTCTGCCACAGAATTATTCTGAAGGCAATAGAGAGCTTGTAATTCTAAGAGGGTTTTGTAATAAGATTTACATGAGGAATTTATTAAATTAAATTAAAACTCTTGATCCTCCTTGATCTGAGATTGCAAATGCCTTAGCAGACCAGGTTCTCAGGAGCAGCAGCAGCAGAAGGCCATTGCTTTCACATCCTGCATGTGAGCTCCCAAAGGCCCTGGTGGGCCACTGCGAGTAGCAGAGCGGTGGACCAGATGGACTCTGGTCTAATCCAGCAGGCTTGTTCTTATGCTCTTACGTTCTTAAATATGACTGACTTTTTTACTCCAAATAGTACATTTTACACCTGGTGGGTAAGTATACCCAACAATCCTGAATAAGGCGTATATTGAAACATGCAAATACTGCCAATTCCTTATTGTCTTCCTTTCTATCCCCAATACATCTTGGACAAGAATACTTTTTTGTTTTGCTACAGCATTACTGACATAGCTTTATAAAGAAATCCAGTTCATGTATTACACTTTGACTAGGGAATTATGCAGTATATTGGGATATTGCTGGATGGTTTGTATCCAGTAGTTCTAGGTTTATATATTTGTGTACAATACACATTTTTTGTTGTGAAGACTACCAAGTGGAAAGCTAAGTGCTGAGTTATACTACATTTGACTTACCCATAGCAAGCTCTCATCCTATCTGATCAACAAGAACCTATCCTATCCAAAAACTGTGCTGAGCCCAGGCTTATGTATTTATGATCTGGATACATATTGAACCATTCAGAAAAACAGAATAGAAGATGCATTAAAAATGAGATCATCTCAGTTTAATGATTGTATCAATCAGACCTGGGATTTAATTTATGGCCTTACAGATATCCAAGGGCTTATAAGAGTGATGATGTTCTTTGTCTTATCTAGGTTAACTCCTAAGTTGCTGTTCATAGTCATAGCAGCAGTTTCACTGGTGGAACAGCACTTCTGTTGGCAACGGGATGGTGATTTTCACGGATTCCTTTTCCAGCTATAGACCCTCTCACACTTTTTTTGAGGATGCCTTGATGCCCAGAAGTAGGATTTTTGAAAAGGTTTGGTGGACTGCAGCAGCTGGGAAAGAAGGGGGAGTCTATTATGAGCATTTCTTCATACCTACACTTTGAATGGAAGGATCCATTTTTTGCTGTGTTTTTATGGTCTATTTCTGCTATGAGGGCTGTTTTATGAATACTTATACATGCTGATGAATGCTGGTTTTTAGATTGTTTTTATGACTCTGATGGGATCTTTGCTTTATTCCTGGATTTAATTCTTACTTTCCCTATATTGTGCACCCATCACCAGGCCCAAACTGAGCAATTTTTCAGTGTGGGTGAAAGAAACAGCATACCCATTTTCAATATAATTTATTTATCTGAAGATAAAATCTCTTCAAAATATTGTGATGCCTGTTCACTCAGTGGCAGTTAAACACATACATCATATTGAAGGTTAGGATGGTTGCATATTAAAAGGGGTTGTGTGGTGTATTTTAACTGCATAGTTTAAAGTGGGTATGTTGCAAGAGATTTAAATGAATGGAATACAAAATGCAGGCTATATACATAACAGAAAGTTGCATTTGGTTTCTTGACTTTAACAAATGAAATCTTGATTGCGTGATCTTGATTGTTATTCTAGTCACCATTGTCCTTGTTGATTTTAGCTGTGGTTCTCTTCTGCTGTCAAGACCAGTTTATATTCAAGTGTGTCATAAGATCTAGTGACAAGCATTTGAGATATTGGCAGCTTAATACAGTTTAGGCAAGCAGTGACCTTGGTTGAAGATTTGTCACCTTCTCTATTTATTAATTTCCTTACCTATTAGCTTTGGAAATTTCAAGCAAACAAAAGAGCAAAAGAGAGTATTTACAAAAGTAACAATAATTAAAGCAGCAAAGCAAAATATAGTTGCCACTGAGAACTGTATGGTTTAGGTTGACTATTAAGGAAGGATTATAGGGACTAAGGACACAGTTTAGTGAAAGCTGGTTTTAATGGAGCTGGATTGCACCCTGAATTTTTTAACTCAACAACAGACACTCAACTCAAGCTTTCCTTGGCATTCTTCTCTTCCATAAGAGGTCTGTGTGTCCAAGATAAAGGTCATGTGGCAAACTGAGAATTCAAGTCCAGTCCCAAAACAAGAAGAAAATTCTTCTTTAAGTTTACCAACAGCAATTTTTAATGATGCTTCATCTCATTTGCAAAGAATTCACTTATGCTCTGTAAATAAATGCTTGAGAATCCCGCTTTGAAATATGGGCTGTCCATTCCAGACTTACGTAGATGTGTTTGTTGCCTTGTCCTTGAAGCAGCAGTGCTGAGATTCCTCATGGCTTTTTGTATCTGAACTAGGGTACTTGCAAGGGTACGCTGAAAAATATTAACAGCATGCCCTTCCCACTTTGTTGTCAGCATTGGTTGTTTGTCATTTGTGCCTGAGAATATGCAATCTGTGTTCCTGTGCTGGTTGCTATGCACGATAGTAGCCGTTTCCTCACAACACAAATAAAATGGCTTGAGCTGGAATATAAAAAGTTTCCTGCAGGAATTCCGTACAGCTTTTAGGCCAAAGCGTTTTGGAAACATGTTGTTTCAGCCCAAAATGGTTTTATATGAAAAAGCTAAACTAGTCATATTTTAACCTAAAAATGTTTTCAAAACGTTTGCTGGTTGACCAAAATGTTTTATTTCTCCGCGATGTTGAAGCTCTCACTTTCAGTTCTCCACTGCTTGCTGCCTACCATTTTCTGTCGCTTCTCTGTACTGTCCACCATGGATATTTTGTTATACCTAGCATCAAGATTGCTATCACAGACCAAGGTGAGCTCTGTAGCTTCAAAGATACGATGGCTTTTTTTTTTTTTTTGGGGGGGGGGGGGAAAGGAAAGGACCATTTTTGCCTGGAACACTTTATCTATGCTATGTGGACAAAAAAAGCCAAAATAGCTCTTCTCAACACATTTGCACAATGTTTTAAATGTTCTGTGTGGAAAAAGCCTGTGTTTCACAGTGGACTGTAGTTAATTGGAATTCCATCTTTTGTGGGAATTCCACATCACTTCAAATAGGAAGCAGGTAGGTCAGCAAAACATGTTAAATGGTAAGGGTGGAGCGTGTAAGTATCTCTTTATAGCTCTCCGATTGGCTAGAAAACAGACCAGATAAGCTAGTGTCTCTTCTGCTACACTGGAGTTTGAGGAGCTGGCCCAGTGAGAATAGAGCTTTGAATGAATTTCAATTCAGTTTAATTGGTCTCAGAGGTCGCTTTGAACAAGAAGGCTTTCCAGTGCCTCTGGAACTGTTCTAAAGTGGGAATCTTTCTCTAGAGACAGTTCCAAAGAACAGATGCCACAGCTGAGAAAGAACATGGTGGAACTGTGGCAGATTTACTAGATTTCAAGGATGTGACTCTCAAAAGACAATCCAAGGATAATATCAGTTGGCACTAGAGGCGTACACTGTTGTTGTTTTTTTTGGAGGGGGTGAGTTTCATAGTCCTGAATTTTTTTCAAAACAAACAAACAAAAAAGCCAAATCTCTGGATTGACTGGGGGGGGGGGGAGTTGTTTAAAAATGTTCAGGTCTAAACCCCCACCCACCCAACCCCAAATTCTGTTGCCTCTGAGCTCAACATGGAAGTAAGGAGGCATTGAATATATATTAGATAAAATATCAATAATTTAATTAACATTCTGAGTAGGGGTGATTTTTTTTTTGCTACAAATATGTTTGAAAGACTAACTTATTGGGGTGCTGTGTGGTTTCTGGGCTGTACTTATTGTTCCCAGGTTTTGGTCAAACATGAGCCAATTACCCAGCCGGTTTCATTCATCCTTAGCAGACAAAAATACCTGCCAAACAGGGTTTGCATCAAGATTTTGCAAGGCTGCACATGTGCAAAGACTCTGTCGGTTCGAAGTGACTGACAGCCATTAGTGTCACTAGAGGTTACTTAGACAAACTCTAAAAGGTAGGATGTAACACAGCATTTATTGATCTGATTTGCGACTGATTTTATTACCTACTTAAACAACTGCCTGCTGAATTGAGCAGTTTTGTGGCAAGGATGGCAGGAAAGTAAAACTCCTGCACGAGAGAAAGGGGGGATATAAATCCAAACTCTTCTTCTTTTTCTTCTTGATCTATATGGGTACATACATGTGTAGAAAGCCAATTTACTGCACTGCATAGTCAGGAAGAAATGCTCCATGTTTGTGAATAGTGAACAGTATGGGAGTCAAACTGGAAGGAGGTCAAGCATCCCAGCTCTGAGTTCTTGTTAATAAACTCTATTCTGTACTGATTGAAACATGTCGACCCCCATGGTGAGCTCACTGTAGTAAGCCATTCTGGAAGTTATGCAAGCGTAGATCATTGTAGCCAGCTCTTGGAGTTCAGGTAGAGGACAAAATAAGTTATGTCAAAATTGATATGATGTGTTTCAATAATGGGATGCTTAAATCAATATTGGTTAATTCAAATCCAATCTAGCTTTCTGGGTATACATTCAGCGAGAAGCTACCCCCATCTAAAATCCCAAACACTCAAGTTCTCACGTCATAAATTGATCTAACTGAACATGCATCCAAGAGCATAATTTAGTTATCTTAGTTTTGCTCGTTAGTGGAAAAGTTCAGAGTGCACAGTTTATGTAAATATGTTCTGTCTGTTGATATGGGGAAATGTAGGTATGATTCTATCTCACAGAGTTAAAACAGCCACACAGTTAAAATAGACAACTGCTATTTTTTTATGATACTGAACAGGTAGTTTGTTAAAAAAAATTATAGCTACCTGCCCCCCCCGAAAATAGCTCAGTTTTAAAATATAACTATTTAACAGTAGAAAACACAAATGACATGGCTAATCAAGAACTGAGTAATAAATGGGCAAAAAGAACTAAGGTCACTGAAGAATTTACCGGTAGTTGGAATGAAAAAAAGGAAAGAAACTAAAGTTTAGATCCTAAGGTTGATTCCTGCCTTATTCAAAGTGAAGCTATTATTTTGATTCTGATCCACTTTTTAAAGGGAGAAGCCAGCCATTGGATAGTAGGATCCCTGGATATTCTCATATCAGTATGGGGTTGTTGCCTTGGGGGGGGGGGGGTGTTTCTGGAATACAAAAAAATTCAGCTCCTGTATAGGCTAGGGGGAATTTTTCAGGAGCGTGTGAGGGAGTATGTATTTTTTATGGTAGAAGCAACAAATTTTCAGCATAGCTGCTGGTGACTCTCTTTAGAAGAAATTCGAAATTTGGTAACGATTGGGTGGGGGTCCAGTTTCATGGCCCTCATTTTTCCTCCATTGTCTCCAGTGGAGGATGAATAGGGGCACATTTTTGGTGGGCCCATAAAATCAAATTCTGAATCCTACCCTTACCAAACGTGGAAGTTTTTCTAAGGAGACTCACCAGCAGCTATTCTGAATATTTGGTGCATCTACCTTAAAAAAACAGCCTGTCAGAGCTTTGGAAAGATTTCCAATAGACTATAATGGAGCCAAACTCTCTCTCTCTCTCTCCCTCTCCCTCTCCCTCTCTTTCTCTGTGTGTGTGTGTGAGAGAGAGAGAGGGAGAGAGAGAGAGAGAAACTTTAAAGTCTTCAACCTATTGCAAATGTTCAGAATCCTTTTTTCTTTTTTGCATGGTTTTCTCTTTCTTCCAGATTGCAACTGTCAAAAGCTGAACTTTTCCCCTCTACATTTTTTGGGATTGGGTTTGCTGGCTACTGTTTGAATCAACATTTTTGCCCTTGAAGTCGGCCCACAGGGGTCGCAAGGAAGAGGCGAGACACGGTGATATCATCCGGTGGAGAGAGCCAGCAGCAGGAAGCGCGGTCCTTGGATCCGGCAACTCTGATCCGTGGGCCTGGCAACTCTGCTGTGTGCTCGGCCCTGGCACCTTTTATTAGGGTTTACAATAGGGGCGGCAATGGGGGCGTACCAGGAGGCGGGAGAGCGGGAGAATATCATATGATACATGACATCATGGGGTTGTCTACGTGCGGGAGGAAACGCTCGCGTCTGGGTCTAATCCATACCTGGGGGCAAGAGCCCCTTTGTCCCTTTGTCTGGGACATCTGGTGACCGTGAGTCAGGCATCTCATGACCTGTGACTCACGGGGGTCTGGGGGATGGGTGAGCGTGTGCGCCCAGAAGGGCACAGATGGCATAGGCATTCCATGTGCTCTTTCTGAGGCTCTGCAGGGTTCGCGGGGCTCACCCCTACATGCCCTCCCAAAAAGGCAAGAAATATTAGTAAGGGTTTTTTTGAAATTTGGTTTTACTAAATGTACATCCCTATTTGGTAGTCCATGGTGGAAATTAGCATTCTGACCAACAGGGCTGGCTACAGAGAAGCTACATAAAGTTTTTGTGTTTGCTCAAGTCCACCTGCTATGAGGAAATCTTTTTCACATCTCTTTCACGTGGCAGTGTGTGATGATAGCTGGATGCTTTTGGTTCAAGTAGAAATTCTTTTTGGCCTTTTTCAAATTGTACATAAATATAGCCTTTTAAAAGCTTTACTTCACACTATAGGTATAGGGGGAATATAAATAGACTTAGAAGACTGTTTACTAGAATTCACTAGATGTTAAAAGGATTGAAGTGGGTTTGATGGTTGTAATCTATTACATTAGTAAGCACCCTGTGATATCTAAGGAGTGGGAGCAGTACCAGGAACCAACCAGACATTGTAGCCAAATAACAGATGCCTGTATCTATCTCCAAACTGTCCTGTTCTGTGGTATGCTGTCATGCTTGGATCCAGCATAGCATTTCCATGAGAAAAAGGATTTCCACTTGTGAAACATCCCTTTCCCTCTGCAGCCTGAAGTGCCCCCTCCAAATGTTCCAAGAAAGGAGAAATCCTTCTGTGTTCTGATCATAGAAGCACATCAGTGGTCCCAGTTCCAAACTGCACATTTTTGGTATTTGTGCCTTCACCTCTTGCTAGAGGGCTACCCTATGTTGTATAACATGAAATAGCTGCAAGAGCTGTTTGCAAAATGGTGCATCGATTTCTCTTCAAAGAAAAATGAAAGAGAAATTCTCTTTTTTTAAAAAAAAGAAGAATCAACAGCTACAACTAAAAAAAATGAATTTTGGAAAAAGAAATTACATTTCCCATAATAATTTTAAATTCGTCCGGATTGGAAAGTGAGCCATTCATATGAACACAGATATATGTGACATCGCAACACATGGGATTTGGACTGGAAGGGCAGAAGCTGAAAGGAGGAATTACCTCCACCTCTTATTTAGCCGCATGGCATAGTGGTTAAGTGCTTGCACTGCCACTCACACGGCCAAGAGTTCGAGCCCCCTGTGGGTCAGATATCCTGGCAGCTGGCTCATGGTCAACTCAGCCATCCATCCATTCCTTGGTCGGTAAATGAGTACTTAGCTCATGGCTAGGGGGTTAAGAATAGCCGGGGAAAGCAATGGCAAACTACCCCACAAAAAAGGCTTGCCTATGAAATCACTGCTCATAGTGGTACCCCAGGGTCGGACACGACTGAAGGGGAAATTTTACCTTTTTTTACTTTACTTATTGAGCACACAGAAGAATGACTTGCACAAGAGGCGATCGTAGGAATGGCTTGAGGTGCGGGGGGGTGGGGGTGGGGGGATGGCAAAAAACCCTTCCTAAACTTGCTGCATTCACTTTTCTTTATGAATCAATCTTTTTTTCCCCTCCGGCTACTCGGTTGATTTCAGCAGGTGTCCTGTTTTATTTCAATCATTTAATCCCATTCTACCCTTCATCTATTTAGAACATGGTACCTTGGATAAAGCCATTTATGGCAGTCCTCTAAAATCTGCATAATACTGCTCATGGTGTGCTGTTCTTTGTTGTATTTGCACAAGAAATTTAGAAAACATTTGGGAAATTAATGCCTACGTTCAAGATCATTTAATAGATAAGAGTTTTATCATGTTATCTGTAACCATCAGAGTGAAAACAAAGGGAGACTTTGACTATTTCAGTTGCCTCAGAGAATGTTTAGAGCCTGCAGGCAACTTCACAGTTTTGCATTTATTTTGTACACAATAAAATGAATATGTATCTTTTTAATGAGTGCTGTGAGGGTCCCAAGGAGAAGAGCTTTGTTCCTGATTGGTGTGCCATTCACTAAGAAGATGGCATTGTGTTGTTATTTCATTGAGTATAGCTTTTAAAATTATTGCCTAATATGAATTATAGCAAGGGAAGCTCTGGCTGCAAGGGTATCTCCACATGATAACTTGTGGGACTGGGATCAGGAAATTCTTGACAACTGGATGTCTTTACAAGGGCTGGCGGATGCAATTTATGGGTGAAACAAGACAAGGTACAATGGTAGCTTCAGCAGGGCGTAGGCAACAAGATGCACACTGTGTCAAGAGAGTGTTTTTTTTAAAGCTGAAGTCTGTAAATTTCATCCTGTGTGAAAGTTTGAGTTTCCAGGTGCAAACCTGTTTGTGAGTCTTAGAGCTTTGCTGTGTCATCAGAGTTAATTGGAAACATCTGGAGAGTACCAGTCTGAGAGTTTTCACTCTCTAAAAGGGAGGGAGGAGTTTACTTCTAGATGGGTCTTCAAAGTTCTTATCAAAGTGTGTGCTAATTGGGTGGCAATAGGTCACCTGTTCCAGCCAGCTAAAGCTATTAATTGACCATGCTGACAGTGTAAGCTGGGGGTGTCCAACTAGCCATGCTGGCAGGGGCTGATGGGAACCATAATCTATGAACATCTGGGGCACCAGAGGGCTTATACCCCTGGTATAAGCTGTATCTTCCATTCCACTTTCCTTTTTTCCCTCCCTACCCTTTTTTGCTGTTACTAGCCTAAACTTTGAACATGTCCTGAAAACATCTGAAGTGCCTTCTGCTTGTAAGATCTCACTGTGTTATGTAGAGAGTAAGCTTTGGTTATTTTCATGTGTTATTAAGCAGCAATGCTGTGTGTCACAGTGTTTTAAGCCTGTGTTTATTCAGCAATTTCTTCATTAAAACTTTAATTAATTTGTATGTCTGTGAGTTCTGCCTCAGACCCACTTGCTTAGGGATGCTGTGACTCAAAGGCCGGCTCAGTGGCTTTTGATACATTGTTATGGCAGCACTTCTTCAGCTGTCTAGACCACTTCTCCAAAAAAATCACAGGCAGCTAAAAGCCCCCCCCCCCCCATCTCACACTCATACTAGAAGAGAGATGCTAAAAGGCCAAGAGAATGAAGCAGTTTGATCAGACTCAGAGCAAATAATTGCCAAAATCCATTAAAATGCAAAATGGGATTTCTAGGTACCCTTGCCTTTAAAATGTTTCATTCATTTCTAAACAGAAAATATTTCATAGGATTTTTTTTAATACTTGTCAAAATTTCCAGTTTTTCTGTTGGAATAATTAGAGGGGGGAGTTCCCTCTTACTTTCTCCATCATTTCCTGGGCCTTCAGAATCTCTAAAATATTGCATCCTTTTGATATTCAGTTTATATATATAGATAATGTATCACTTTGGCAGCACATAAACTGAAGCTCTTTCTGCACGGGCCATTTACAGCGGCCCAGGGACGGCAAAAATGCCGTCCCTGGGCAGCTGTTTGCACAGGAGGCACTGCTGGATCACAGCAGCGCCGTCCTGGCCACCCAGGAACGGTGTGAAGCCGCTCCTAATAACCTCACTCGTTTAGCGAGGTTATTCTAAAACGCCATCTTCCCATTGGCGCGGTTTGAACCGCACCGCTGGGAAGACGATGCTTTCCCTGTCCCCTCCACTCACCTCGTCCTCCAGCGTGCTCTGGAGTCTGTCAGGGACCCGCACACGCTGCCCTCTGACCTCCAGGGGTTGGAGGGCAGCATGGGCGGGTCCCTGACAGCCTCCAGAGCGACACTGGAGGACTAACTGAGTGAGGGGGAAGCAGAAGAGGCAGCTCTGTGCAAAGCTACCTCTTCTGCGCTGGCTTCTGCTGGGCTGCTCGCACGGCATAATTTCTGCCGGTGAAGAGGGGCGGGCCTAAAATTGGAACAATGTGATTTGATTAGCATATATCATTAATGTGTCACACCTGTATCAGAGGCTCTTGAACACCTGTCCAGAAGCACTGATCAACCCAGTGCAATGTTTGATAAATTGGTTCTCGCTATATGAACAGTTTGTGTATGTTCTCATTTCTCACAAAAAAGCCAGTAGTTCATGTGTTCATATTGCATTTCTATATTTTTTCTTCCCTGTCCACCACCATCATCTCCCCTCACTGGCTGCTGTTTGGCACAGTCTTTTAAGCACATAAAACATTAACACACTAAGAATGCTCCCCCAGTGTACTCGAGATTAAATTGAGCAATGCTTTCGGTGGCTAAGAAAGCCTGGGTCAATTTCATTTCAAGTTCTCAGACGTCAAACTGTGCTTGTCTAAACTAAGACCACTACACATTGCCCAGAGGTCAAAAACCTTTCCCCCCCTTTTTTCGTTGTTGGCAGTCCTGTATCAAGTAAAGAAAACTGGTAGCAGCACAAAATTTGGTGGATAGAGAACATGGTGGAGTTGTGATCTTCTAGGAGTAATCCATTGGAATTAGCTATAATCTTTTGCCTTGCATATCATGATAAGCAGGTATAGTAGTATTGAAACTGAGCAACTGAACAAATACCACAGCACCATCTCATATATTGGTCTCAAAGATGGACACTTCACAGCTATTTAAATGTATAGATACTAGATGCAAGCATGTGCAAGGTGCATAACAACATGAATTCTGTGTATTGTCGAAGGCTTTCACGGCCTGAATCACTTGGGTGCTGTGTGGTTTCCGGGCTGTATGGCCGTGTTCTAGCAGCATTCTGTCCTGATGTTTCGCCTGCATTTGTGACTGGCATCTTCATCCTCTGAAGATGCCAGCCACAGATGCAGGTGAAACGTCAGGAGAGAATGCTGCTAGCACACGGCCATACAGCCCGGAAACCACACAGCACCCAAACATGAATTCTAGTGGAAATTACAAAACTTGTAATAACATTCAACTGATAATCATTTTTCAGGAAAATTATTAAAACCTTATAGAAAACCATAATGTAGAATGACTGGTCTTCTTGGAAAACAAGTTATGTGGCATGATTTTGTCTTCTACATGGATGCAAATGAGATTTCCATATGCATAGATTTTTACTATGGCTGCCCAAAGGAGTGTCCACTAGAATAAAGTATACTTCTAGCATACCTTGAGCTTATGAATATGTAATATGCAGCCATGGTGTTTTGGGTAGAATGGATGGCTATTTCTAGAAAAACTGGGGCAGAGGGGCCGCTTGTTGCTGAAGGAAAGTATCTGTCAACAAAGCTGTCATTATATACAGAATGGCAAGCTCTACAGGCACCTTGGTGAACTAAGGAGAATGTGATAAATTTCAGTGAATTATTTCAGTCATTGGTGGATTCTGCACAGGGTATATATAATGGGTATAGAGTACAATACAAACCATTCTGAGGGAGGCGGACTTCACACAGGTCCCATCCTGAAAACAAATTTGCCCAGTTTTATTTCTTTCAACATAGGATTTTCCAAAATCACTAAACCAGCAATTCTTTTGCAAAATCCCATGTTGGAGCCACTCCCGCATGGACAGCCCGGCAGGAGACACTTTATTTCCCTCCCTTCCACCCGTTCACAGTATGTTCTGATCCATCTACCATCAGGGAGAATCTGCCTGCCTGCAGTTCTGTGCAGGTCACTCAGCAGGTTGTGGGCAAATTCTCTGAAGGTACAAAGTCCTCCAAGCACTTTTTCTTTCTGGAGCAGTGAGAATATGACTGATCTACAGCAACCTGGTCATTATTGCCTTGCTGTTGCAGGAACATCCATTTTTCTTTCTTTTTAAAATGTTGTGTGTTGCACGTGCGCAGCTACACAGGTGCAGCTGATCAGATTGTGGAATGATCAGCCTGGCTCCAGGGGGTTCATTTCTGTATGCCTGCACAGCTACACATGTGTTGCAGGAAATTAAAAAGAGAAGTGTCTCTCTGTGTAGGTGTGAAAGCAACCTTGTTTGTTTCCATGTGCTCTAATTGCGGTCTGCATGGCACTCATGTGACTACAAAGGTATGCACTTTGTCGATGGAGATCCTACATGTGCGTTTTCTGGGTACTTTCTTCCATCTTTTCCCTTCTACTCATGCTCAATAGTAATTCCACCTTGGCTCTTGTGGGCATGGTCATCACAGCTTCTGCTGTGATTGGTTTTTTTTCTTCATTCTTTTCTTCATGCATGCATTATGGCAATGACAATTCTTTAATGCATTCCCAGATTTGAGCTAAAGCAGCAAGATGCCTCAGTACACACTGTGAAACATTTCTTCTCCTTCAAATGTACTGTGAAGTAGAATCCAGTTCTTCGGCTGGCTTATCTTGCCTGGACTTTGAACCTTTGGTGGTTTCAGATGAAGGAAAAATGGGTGCCCATACAATCAGATCCCCCCACCAAATTTCACCAAACTTGGGGGTTCTTCTGAGGACAGTTACCAGCACCTGCGCTGTAAATTTGATTCCACTGCCTTAGGGAAAAAAACCTCCCCAGCTGAATGCAACTGGAAGAAAAGAGTAACTTATTTTGCATGGGATAGACATTAGGCTAACTGGCCTGTAATTACCTGTCTCCCCTCTGGACTCCTTTTAAAAACAGATGTAACATTTGTTACAATCCAGTCTTCTAGTACAGTGGCTCAATTTAGGGATGAGTTACATAAATGGGTTAGTAGGTCAGCAATCTCACATTTGAGTTCCCTAAGAACCCTTGGTGTATGTGATTAAGACCAGGAGATTTATTAGTTTTTAATTTCCCCAGTAGGTCTAGAAGTTCATCTCTCATCACCTCAATTTGACTCATTTCTTCAAACTCCCTTTCTCAAAATAGTGGCTATGGCATGAGTATATTCCCCACACATTCTAATGTGCACACAGAAGCAGAAAATTAATTGAGTATCTCTGCCTCTCTCCATCTTCTTTTAGCAGTCCCTTTATTTCTTGGTTATCCAAAGGCCCAGCTGCTTCTCTGACCAATTTCTTGTTCCTGATAAATATATATTTTAAAATGTTTATTGTCTTGCCTTGATAATTTTAGGAACCTGTTTCTCACATTTTCTTTTTGCATGGCTGTTAACTTTTCTTTTTTTTTGCCAGAGGTGGCTGTGATTCAATCAAGGGCTGTTTTTGCATGGCAAAATTGCACCGGGGTGGAACTGGGATCTCATGTACCAGATCAATTTTGCCCTGTTTGTTCCTCCACACTTGCTCCACACTTGTTTGTTCCTCCACTCCCTGCTTCTGCCCCTGTAATGCTCCAGTTGTTTCTGCACTGTTTCTCAATTAATTTGCCCCGTGATCTGTTCAATGTATGCATGGACAACCTCTGTTTCCCGCGTTCTGATTGGCTGCTAGTTGTGTCACACACATGGCATCATTCTCCCCCATTCTTACACTCACTTTCACAGAGAAAGAAACCATTGATTAAGAAAGAAAGGGGGGGGACAAAAAGAAGAGGAATGAATAGCAACATGCCTTTCCCAGGCAGGACAGCAGGAAAGCGTGTGAGCAGGATGCGGCAGCAGCTGCTCCTGCAGACGCCTCCGTGCCGCATTCCTGCGGGGGGAGATACTGTGTCCCACACAAGAGAGAGATAGCATTCCCTCTATATTACAGGGGGATATGGCATTCCTCCACCAGTGCAAGAGGGATATGGCACCCCCACCCCCCATGAGGAGGAAAATGTCATTCCTCCTTTAAGGGAGACATGGCATTCCCCTACCCTTGCAAGGTGAGAAGGCAATTCTCCTCAGAGGGGGAAATGGCATTTCCTCCCTGGAATGGAGAGATGGCATTCCCTTTGTAATTGAAAAATGACATTCTCAGCCCCCTTGCAAGGGAGAAACGTTCGTCCACCCACAAGGAAATATGCCCGCTGCAAGGGGTGAGAGGGCATTCCACCTGTGAGGAGTAAATGGCATTTTCTCTGTAAAGGAGAGATGACTCCCTCCTCTGGAGTAGATAGCATACCCTCCTGGTGGGGGGGAATGACATTTCATCCCTGGGAGTGGGGAGATGTTGGCATTTCCCCTCCACCTTGAGTTATGTAGGCCCTCGGGTTTTTTCCCCACTTTGCCAGCGAAACCTGACCTCCCTGCAGAAACAACTTTTCCTGCCCCAGCACCGTCACCCCTCTAAGGAGTCGAGTCGCAGCTGTGGATCTTGCAATGGGCGGATGGACTGGGTCCTCTGGCTTCGAGCTGGTTTCTGTGACTTATGGTTTTGTGAAAATGGGGGACAGTTCTATTTTTAAACAGGGCATATTTTCTGAGATGTGGGCACTCGGCATGGCTGGGCTGGGAGCAATGGAGGAGGAGGGCCGGCTGTCCCCGGCCCCGGCTGGCCCTTTCCCAGCTCCAGCTGGGAGCACGGCTGGCCCCTTCCCAGCTCCGGCTGGAGCATGGGGCTGGCCAGGCGTGCCACCTGCAGAGGGGTGCCCAGCATGGCTGGGCTGGGAGCAATGGAGGAGGAGGGGAGGCGCAGGAAGCGTTGGGTCATCTAGAACAGCAAGGCGGGAAAAATACACTAGTTCTGCTCCAGTTCTGCTCCAGTGGCGTTTGCACGGCAGCAAGGTCACACAGGGATATTTTAAAAGTTAGCGATTTTTGAAAGTTGCAGAGCAAAGGCAATATCGCGGAGCAACGCCGGGGCAGACCTGCTGCAGCTCTGGAAGCCGTGCAGAATTCTCAACTGCACAGGGATATTTTCCATGCTCACACAGGTGCAATTTTACCGTGTAAAAACGGCCAAGGAAGACACTTAAGTCATTAAGTTGCCCTAATCT
Source organism: Sphaerodactylus townsendi (assembly GCF_021028975.2). Taxonomy (NCBI): domain Eukaryota; kingdom Metazoa; phylum Chordata; class Lepidosauria; order Squamata; family Sphaerodactylidae; genus Sphaerodactylus; species Sphaerodactylus townsendi. The sequence goes on along the minus strand of NC_059425.1, from coordinate 152,647,614 downwards.
GATTATTCATTTTAGCCTCCCCTCTGTCTTTGTACTGATGCAGATCTTGCTCAAAATACCCTATCACAGTTATTTTCCCCATTTCCCCTTCCAGGGTATGATAGCAGTTAATTAAAAGCCCAATCGAAAGTCAGGACAATCAAACTTCTACCAGGAGCTGGAACCTTCTGTTCATAAGACAGGAATTCCAGGCCCCAGCAAGCTGTTCTTTTGATATCTGGTCCATATCTATGCTGGTCAGAATTCTTTTCATTCTGAGAACCTCTGCAGCATTTCGCTGCTTTTCCTTGCACACAGCTCCTTGCACACACCTCTGCAGGACCATCATAGGACCCCTTCAAAACAAGTCCCTGGATTTAAGGTTGAATGCCACCACTTGAGCCTTCCCAGTTTCCTCTCTTCTTCCTTAAATAAGGCATGTTATCTTGCTGGTGTGTGGGTGTGCATGTAAGAGAGTGAAAATGAGCAGGCTTGGAGAATCAGTTCTCTGGTGCTCAGTGTAGGTTCTCTGCATTTTCAGGGTTTTTTTGTATAACGTTCTTTTGAATATGATTATAATAATTTCTTCTCTCCCTTTCCTCACATTTTATTTGCAGTATTGTTGCTATCTACTGTAGTATTCATAGGCTATAAGAACTTGCATTATCATTTTTGGGAATTCCTTCTGTAACGAATTCCCTTCTCAGGAACCAGTTCAGATAACACAGCAGCTTTCCTAACCTGGATAATACTTCTATCAGGGCTTCAATTTGTGTGGTTTTAAATAGCTACCAACCATCCTCTAGGGATCTGACTCTTTTATGTTTCCTTTTCAACTGCTTGTTAAGTATTCTCATTTTTATTTTTTTTTAATTCCTCAAAATCAAATCAAACTTTACAGTTTTGGACTTTAGGGATAACTTGCCATTGACATGAATGCTGAACTTAATAGTGTGGTCACTGTGAAACACAACAACTCTATATCTCTTACCAGGTCTTGTGCCCTAGAACCAGTGCGATAGTGGCCATGGGGTGGGGGGTTTGACACCCTGGGCGGAGCTGCAGTGGAGGTGTGGCCAAGGTGTGGTCAGGGCATTCCGGGGCGGGGATAGGCAGTGAAGGGGCAGGGGTGCAGGGCACGTGCGCCCCAGGCACAGTTTTCCCTCACTCCACCTCTGCTCAGACCCAAGCCCAAGATCACTACCCCTTTCATTGGCTCTGTGACCAACTGTTCCACTGCACAGGCATTTATGATGTGTAGGAATCTCATTCCTATTCCATGAATCAAGCACATGTTTACCCAGTCAATGTGAGGGTAGTTGAAGTCTCCCGGTATCACAATATTAACTGCTTAATGTTATGACCTCTCTGTTGCCTCAGCTTCTCCAGGTTGGCAACTCTAACCTCAAATAAATGAACCTGCTTCCTGATTGTCAAGAGCTCCATGTATTGAGCACACACCCATGATTTCTACCTAGCAGGCAGATAATACATGTGGCGCACTCTGCAAAATGCTGGCTATCCCCACACTCCCATGCTGATTTTATACTTTCATAACTGGTTTAATTATTTAAAGATGTTTTTGAGTGAATATGTGCAGATTTCCATAGCAGAAAGCAATACACCATTCTCTCTGCTGATGGGAAGCCTTTCTTGTTACCTGCATTAGTCTGGTCCTTTTGAGTTGTGGGAATTAGGAGATCTTGCAGCAATTTATACAGAAGTTCATACCCCAAAGAAATCCACTCAAAAACCAAAATTGCAGGAGGAGGAGGAGGAGTTTGGATTTATATCCCCCCTTTCTTGCCTATAGGAGACTCAAAGGGACTTACAATCTCCTTGCCCTTCCCCCTCACAACAAACACCCTGTTAGGTGGGTGTGACTGAGAGAGCTCCGAAAAGCTGTGACTAGCCCAAGGTCACCCAGCTGGCGTGTGTGGGAGTGCACAGGCTAATCTGAATTCCCCAGATAAGGCTCCACAACTCAAGCGGCAGAGCTGGGAATCAAACCCGGTTCCTCCAGATCAGAGTGCACCTGCTATTAACCTCCTACGCCACTGCTGCTCCCAATATAGTTTTAGAAGGGATATAGTTTTATTTAAAGGATTAAAAATACACACACATGTTGCAAACACATATACACACAGAGTGTGATCAATACTGGGAGTAAGCAGGCCAGAGCGAGACATGATCAACACCAGGAATAAGTGGACCACAGGGTGTTGAGGGAAGTGCGATATTTACTGTTTCAGAAGAAATATGAGGGAGTGAGAGACAGTGACTAGCGCTGCTCACAGGAAATTACATTGGGCACAAGGAGAGAAGTCCAAGGGCAATTGGTCTTGGATCTTGGGGGTCTAGTTATGGGGAAAATTGACCCACTGGCAATAATAAGAGAGGCAGTCTTCCTGGAACAAAGCAAGGTTCTGTTCCTAGGCATAGACCAGGGGTAGGGAACCTGCGGCTCTCCAGATGTTCAGGAACTACAATTCCCATCAGCCCCTACCAGCATGGCCAATTGGCCATGCTGGTAGGGGCTGATGGGAATTGTAGTTCCTGAACATCTGGAGAGCCGCAGGTTCCCTACCCCTGTCTTAGAATATAGACCTTTTCTGTCATTACAGTTACATCACATACCGAAAGACTGGCAATTGTGCCTATCAGGAGCATGATCAATAGGTAATCAGGTATGGAGTGGCCATAAATCTCACTGGGACAATAACTGAGTAGGGTTGCCAACTTCCAGGTGAGGCCTGGAGACCTTGCTGAATGATGACTGACCTCCAGACCACAGAGATCAGTTCCCCTGGAGAAAATGGTTGCTTTGGAGGGTGTAACACAGTAACCCATTGAGGTTGCAAACACTATCCACCCTGGACTTCACCCCCAAATCTCAAGGAATTTTCCAACCTAGAGCTGGCAATCCTACATAGCGGATTTCTGTCCTGGAGGGCCAGTTGCAAGGCTAATAGGGCCATTAGTCACAGCAGCCAGCAGAGTTATCAACAAAGAAACAAAGTGCAAGAAGATAAAAAAAGAATAGATTGGGTGGGGTATGGCCCTGCTTAGGAAGAGGACCATATTCTAAGACATACCATATATACTCGTGTATAAGTTGAGTTTTTCACCCCATTTTAAAGGCTGAAAAATGCCCCCCTTGACTTATACGCAAGTCAGTGGCAGGGCTACCAGGGAGGGATGCACCACGCACCGGGCGCACGGCTTTGGGTCACGTGACCCATCCCCCTCCCCACGTTCCCCCACACACACACTTTAGCAAACGGAGCAGGCTTGAGAAGAGGCCTGCCTGTGTTCCCTTCCAGGCTGCAAACGACCTGGTGGGAACTACATTTCCCAGGGTCTCCTCAATAAGATATTAAAATAGCTTGAGAAGGATTAAACTACACATTATCAAACATTCTGAAGTGCCAGGTCAGGCGGAATAAATGCAAAATGCCAGGAAGTAAATCCTAATGACTCCACTGTTGCCCAAAGTGGTAGGAAATCTCTCCCTTTTAGGGAGGGAAATGAACAGGAACAGACTCTTGGCTTACCAAAAGGTTGGGCAAGCTCAGAAACTTGATTGCTTATGTATACAAGAGCCAGCTTTTGCAAGAAACTCGCAGGAGAGCAAATAAAATTTACCAGTTTTTATTAAGGGATAATGCGGATACACAAGTGCACAATAAAAGCAGCAGAAAACACAAACAGTCCTAGGATGTAAGTAGTTGTGAGGGGATAGGTCTGGAATTGGTGAGGAATATAGGGAGAAGGGTGATAAAAGTTATAGTCACATAATCTTGGAGCGGTATGGTCCAATGAACAGAACTGAGTGACCTTCGCTTAGCTCTGGAGGAACAGTTCTGTGGAACAGTATCACAGAGAGATGTCCAGAGATATTGAATATTGGCTACTCAAAGAGTGCACTTCTTATAGGGAAAAAAATGACCCTCGGGGGTTATGCAGAGTGATTCTTAATCTCCCAAGACAAAGAGTTTTCCTGGCTTTCCTGGGAAAGACAAGAGGCAGACATCAACCTTAATGGTTGGGTAATTAATCTAATGGTTTGAGATATCAGCCTGATATTTCAGGCTCAAGAGTTTCTCCAAGGGGGAAGTTAGCTGATGAAATTGCTGCTTTAAAACAATGACAATGGAAATAAGATGGTCATTAAAGGTATTAGAGGAAGAAAAATTAGTTAGTACAACACTGGGCAGGTAAGCACATTAAGATATCCATTGTCTTCATTATGGTATATGATGCAGGTCTGGAGATGGAAACTCTTTAGGGTGAGGTCTTTGTGTACAATTAATCCTGTCAGGAAGTGTGTGAGAGAATCATTGTGCAAGCTGATTTGGGGGGAGACAAATCCAGACATAGTTCTTTCTCCTTAGGGTGCACTGAGTCAACACAAGAAATGGGCTCCCTAGGAACACCTTGGAGCAATTATATTATATATATTATATATCTTAGTGAGGCAGATAAACTACCGCTAGAGGTGGAAATGGGCTTCCACAGCAGAAGTTATTGTTTTTACCTAAATCCCTTTAGGAAGGGAGAGGCAGTCTATTTTGCAAGGCAGATAAAGCCAAAAACAAGTCCAGACATGTTTTCTGTCCTTGTGGGTAACTGAGACAGTGCAGATAAATGGGCACCCCATTTTGTGACTGCACTGCTAGGCACCCCAAGAGTTGGCTGAGATGGATAGAAATGCCACTGTCTACCAAACAGGGTCCCTTTGGTCCACCATAGGTTGCTCTGGCAACACCAGGGTAATGGACCAATAGCCCCTTTATTAATCCTCCACCCAGAGACCAAGGAACAGAGTTTCTAGTTTAGGTGTTACCAGAAGAACATGGTGGGTGGGTGGGTGCCTCTGTTCCTAATATAACAGTGTCTCTACCCATCCAGCCACCCCATGTCCCTTCCTCCATCCCCAGAGCTTTGCAGGGAGAAAAGGTAGGTAAACAAAACAAACCAGAGCTGGCTTCATGCAGAGCCACCCCTGCAGACCACAGTGGCTTTGGGACCACCTGCATGAGACCATGCGAAGCACACCGGCATGAGGGCACTGCTTTTAGGTGCTGCTGGTGCAGAAACGTGTAGAAATGGCCATAGTTTCCTCCTCTGACTAACTTCTCACCAAGATCACCTTATTTGCATTGCCATTGTTTTACAGCTGTAATTGAACTAGCTCCTTCCCCACCTTCAGGCACTCCCTGGCTTAGCTAGCAGAGCCAAGTGCTCAAACCATTAGATTAACTACTCAGCACTTAACTGTAATGTTCTTCTTTGTCTTCCCAGAGAAAGACAAGGATTCTCCTTTGTTTGCCTACGGATTTCTTTCAGAAGCAATTCTCTCTCTGAAGTTTGGCAACCAACATTTCAAGCCCTTCCAGCCTCTCATTAAGCAAGGTCTCCCCTTCATTAATTCCCCCACTCTAAAAGGGGCAGACCCCAGCATTTTGGATAACACAAGGTGTCAATCATGTGACCCAGGGGGTCATATCTGACCCACTGAGAGGGCTTATCAGGCCTGCAAGCCAACTGAGGCAACTTTCCAGTTCCAAACTGGCCTCTTGAATCCACTGCAGACTGGTCAGTTCAGGCACCCACCCCACTTTATTCTGGATCTGGCCTGGTAAGCCTGTTGCAGGCGGCCAGTCAAGGCACCCACCCAACCCACTCCCAATCTGTTCCATCAAGCCACCCTCCATCCCAAGCTGAGGCAACCCTCCTCCACAGTAGTGATCTGGGCTATCAAGTTTGCTGTGGGCTTTCTAGTTGCCTCCTCCAGTGTCCAGCTGATCTGATAAGCGTGCTGCAGGTTCACCAGCTGTGGCAGCTACCTGCCCAGTACTGACCACCTCCAGTACTATTCTGGACTGGTGAGCTGTTGTGAGTTCACCAGCTGACGTAGCCACCCCTCCCACGAATGCTGATCTGGGCTGATGAACGCTGTCCGGCTGGCCCACCAAATCATATATCATGCCCTTGTAACAAATGAGTTCAGTACTTCTGCTCTAGAATGCTATTCTATAATGCTGGAAGGGCCACAGAAAAAGCCAACAAGTGGACAGCAGCAGGGCATATTCTTGCAGCGGTCAAAACAGTGGTCAGGCATTGATGTAATGAGCACAGCTGCCATATGTGATAATAGCTTGAATGATCGATTATTAATTAAGCTCACAATTATGGAAATTATTATCTTCAACTAGCCTATGTTTAAACAAAAAAGACATACATTAAAGGGAAAATATATATTTGTTTCCACCAGAAAGCATGGCTGGTGCAGTCAGGTTCACATTCTAATTGGACTGTTGTATGAATGAAACTTAACACTAATAACCACCGGAAAACTTCCAATACCCATCTGGAGTCCAGTCTTCTCCATTACTCATATGAATCTTTAGGCTCCTCAGTGAATTGCCATCACAGCTGGCGCTGGGTCACCTAGGTGGAATCTCTGTAACTTTGTATATTGAAGAGCATTTTGTGTATTCAACCTTATATTATTGGAAATAACTTCCACAGCTTCCAAAAGGTTTTCTAATTTTAACTCAATTGTCTTTTTTCCAGGTTGCTATTCCAAGTGTAAAGATTGTCTTGCTCCTATGACAATGGCACAGCAAACAACAAAGTGTTCCCAATTACAAAAATTTAATTGTCCGTGCAATTTTATAATTGCATAGACATACGTTTATTTTCACACATTAGCCATGCTCATGTAGACTTTTTAGTCTATAATCCACTGATTATAGGGAAATTGCCCAGACAAAACTAGAAAATTTACAAGCAATTTTAAATATAAATCTAGCAAAATATTGCAAGGACCTCCAGCTGTCTGATGCTGATAGAACAGCCTAATTTGTTGCCATGATTTCAGTCTGTTCCATTTCAATCTGAGTCACTAACTAAACATGCACTGCATATCTGGAAAAACTCTGTGTAGAATTCCTGTGTGGGGATTCCTACAGGTTGTATTTTATTTCTTTTTAGTCAGATTGAAACGGAATTGCCATTGTCAATGAGAGGGAACAATATGTAAATACTGAAGCTTCATTAATAGATATTCTGAAAATTGAACTGATATTTATTTAGAATTTATTTCATATGATTCACCTCTTGCATGAATTTAGCCTCTGACTTCATTAATAGTAGCATTCCTTTGCCAGAAGCTATGCACTATCATACAAAATCCTCAGAGGTCTATGAGTTCATACCAAGTCCCCAGAGATCTGTGAAATGGTCTGCCATAGTAATTTTTTTATTTGATTTATATCTGCTCTTTTGTTGAGCGGGGGGTCAGGGCAGTGCACATTAGTGTATTTGGGAAGTTATTTCAGTAGAACTGAGCCTAAAAAATTCTCCTTGCAAGTCATCTCACTTACAAAACTGAAGGCTTCCCTGAAGTTTAGAAGATTTAATTGTTCTGTGTAGGGCCTTGTAAATGCTGGAATGAGTCAATGGGATCACCAATGTACTGAGGAAAACAGACTTCGCAACAATGAAGTCTGAATAATATGGATTAAACCCTCCCCCTGTCCTTATAAAGACATATGTAAAGCAGTAGACATGGTCTGGTATACAGGCTGACAGTTTCACAGAAGCCCTTACATGTAAACTGAAGTCATAACAGGAAATGCATTTCTTGAGCTAATACAAATATTTCAGTGGTTCCTCACGTGAATGATAATATCCTAATAAGCTTCAGGCAATTTATGTCACTGATCCAGGCAACTGAAAAATATTAAACTTTAAAGGTGATCCTGCCACTTTTTGAAGTGCATTCATTCTACAAGCTGGATGAGCCTTTAAGTCGAGATGGACTTTAATTTTTTGTCAAAAGGGTGTTTACCACATTTGGGGGCAGCATCAATTTGCAATCCTGCCGATATGCACAATTGCCATTTTGTTTGAAAGGGACTCAACACATGTATTTTCCATCTCAGTACATGCAAAACAGAATCCTAAGTGAGGATTATGTACTCGAGCGGACAGGAAAGCAAGAACAGCTCTGGAAAAATGAAAGCTTTGGAGTTGCCCTCCTCCCTCATGTTTCTGGTCAAGTTTCAAGGCAGAGCCCAGTAGGTCAAAGGGCATGATCAAAACTGTTTTGGAGCTCAAAATGCAAGTGTCCCTACTTGCAGGGATGACTTGTTGATTAATACCTGAAAGGGCTAGGCTGATCCTGCATTGAACAGGGGTTTGGACTAGATGGCCAGTATGGCTCCTTCCAACTCTTATGATTCTATGGTTCAATCTTTCATCATAGGTGAATGGGCAAGTGGACAATAATGTGGAAAAAGATTAATTGTAAATAATGTAAACCAAATCTGCATATATACTGATTTTGACTGAACTGATGGTGACTAATTAGAGAAGAAATTATGGGATCAAAGTCAACAGGATGTCGCTGCAGTAAAAAACAAACAAATTTGTGCTAAGTGTTGACAAGAAAGGGACTGAAAATAAAGAAGGCAGTATTGTAAAATCCTCGTTATAGGTCTATACAGTATTTGGAATACTGTATTTGGAATATTGTATAGAGTTGTGCTTATCCCATCTTTAAAAAGATATTGTAGAGCCACAGCACAAACAGAAAAGGGTAATCACAATAATCATGGGTTTTAAGCTTCGTCCCTATGGAAAAAGCTAATGCTTGAGAGTTTCCAGCTTAGAAAGACAGTGACTAAGGGGAGATAAAAGATTATACAATTATGCTTATATAGAGAGAGTGGATACATTTGTTTTCATTTTGTCTTGACACTAGAATTTTTGAGTGCCCAGTGACATTGACTGACAGTAGTTTCAGGACAAAGGGAATTTCTTTTTACACAATACACTGAAATGAAATTCTCTGCCACAAAATGTATTAGCAATCCCTTGCTTAGCTGCCTTAAAGTGATTATATGAATTCATGGAGAATAGATATGCCAAAGGCTCTCAGCCATTATTGCAAAATGAACTCTACATGTTTAGAAGGAAAAGACTGGATTTAGTGCAACATTTCTACCTGTGCTAGAGCTCTTGAACAAGTGGAAACACAAGAAAAAGACTGTGCTATTTAGCTTGTGCTAAATCAGACTTACTGCACCCCACTTGCTTTTCCACCTGCACAAGATCTTGTGAAATTCAATTTCAAGGAATGATATGATATAGGGGGGGCACCACTAGGTGTTGCACAAGATCTTGTACAAGTGGAACTGGGTTAGGTCTGTTTATGCTGGATCCTAGTCAGTCATCCTGAAATGCCATTTACTCAAGGGGAATGACAACGGAAGCTTTGATCTTTATTTGCTGCTCATAAACCTTCCAAGACATCTGAGTGGTCACTGTGGGAAACGGGGTGCTAAACTATCTAGACCACGGATCTGCTCAAGTAAACTCTTTCTCTTGTATTTAAAAGTTACAATTCGGTCTCTGGCACCTTCAGTTTAAGAATCTCAGGCGACAACTCTAGGGAATGACTTTTCTTCTTTGCGAGATACTGTAAAGTTACTCACCATTAAATTAGAATACTGGGCTAACTGGACCAATGGTCTGCTTCAACATAAACTTCCTTTATATTTGCCTGCTGTGTTTAGGGTTTTTATTTTTATTCTAAAACAGAATTAAAAACCATGGGAATATTCACCCCTACCCCCCAAAAAACTTCATCCTTAATAACAGAAAAAATATTACTTCTTGCTAAGGTTTCTCTTGTCCCTCTTTGACTCACAACTCAGTACTGAGAAGGGGTTTGTTTCAGTGTAGTGAGTGAGTAGGCTTGGAGATTCAAGTGCACCAAATCCCGGATTCAGCCGGAACCTGGGTAGATTGGGCATATTCGGGCCAAAATTGGCTGGATATGTCCTGCCCAAATATGAATGAATCCGAATGCAAGGCATTCAGGCTTTTGGGATGGTATTTTGCGTTTTGGCCTGCAGGGGTCGCATTTTTAAAGATAGCGGCACCATAATTTCAGGGTCCAACCCAGGGACTGTTCTGATGATGTCACCCAAGTTTGGTGAGCATGACAGCAAGCCCATTTGAAGTATATGGTGGGAAAAGTTAATTAATTTTTCCCACCATAGAACTTGCTGAAGAGCCTGGCAGATTTTGTGCTCTGCAGTGGCTCCATTGTACTCAATTGGAAATTTCTGTGCAGGCTGCACATTTTTGAAGACAGAAGCACCAAACTTTCAAGGTGGCTCCTGTAGGCTCTCCTGGTAATAGCATCCAAGCTTGGTGACCTTTGCTTCTGGGTGTGAGGGGGCAGGTTGAGAGAGTTCTGAGATAACTCAGCCAGCAGGCTTCATGTGTAGGAGTGGGGAAACAAAATAAGCCTTTTGGGGGGCCCATAAAATTGAACCCCCAGAAGCAAAGTTCACCAAGCCTAGATGCAATCACCAGGCGGGCCTCCTGGAGCCACCTTGAAAGTCTGGTGCCTCTATCTTTAAAATGTGCAGCCTGCACAGAAATTCCCCATTGGGTACAATGTTGCCAAGGCACTGCAGAGCAGAGAATCTTGGGCAGTTTCTTGGGGTGCATTTCAGGGGTGCATTTTTAAAACTAGCAGCACCAAAATTTCAGGGTCTTTTCTAGAGATTGTTCCAATGATGCCACCTGAGTTTGGTGAAGTTTGGTTCAGGGGTAGTACCCATCTCCTGTTAGCTCAAATTGCAAATATAGGGAATGGGGGCACCCCTTTTGAGGGTCTGTACCTTTGGTTCCCCTAAACCAAACTTCACCAAACTTCGTTGACATCAACAAGACAGTCTCCAGATAAGACCCTGAACTTTTTGTGCCACTAGCATTAAAATGCGCCCCCTGCTGGCCAGAATGTGAAAAACACAAAAAATCAGATGGACCAGAATTGTTTGGGTATACCCAAATATTCCTGTATATCCAAGTATGTTGTTTGCCTTTTCAGGCATGGCAGATGGACTTTATGCCCGGAATAAATCGGAATCTGAAATCACCACCACTTCTAGGATAACATCGAAAGCTATGAGTGAGTGCAGTATCATAAGTAGTAGAGTGTCCAGTGATACCCATGTTCCTGCCACTGGACTTGCCTACATTAGAAGCCCTGGCCCTGGAAGATCTACTGTTCCTGCAGCTATTTAGAGAGTTGAGGCCAGCAGGCAAAAGTTATGGGGGGTAGAGCAAGTGCTGGCAGACCCAGAGGCAGAGGGGAAGGGTGGGGAAATACTCTGCCCACCCCAGGGAGTAGTGAAGGTAGAACTGATGGGGGAGGAGCTCCTGGAGAGAGTGATAAAAAACACACCAAAAAGGAACTTGATGCCAGATAACCAAAGCTAGGCTGGAGGCTTTAAAAGATTGGAGGGCTATACAAAAGTGTCAAACCTGAGCTTTTCCACCCTTTTTGAGGCAGACTGAATGAAGAAAGGAGCTGGATATGATGAAGAGGGAAAAAGAATCCACAGAGGACCAGGGGGGATGCCATAGAGTCACTTAAGGGACAATGGTCACAGTTGAGACACCAGACAATTCTGCTTTGTTTTAATTCCACCCAATTTCCAGGGAATCAAATGAAGCATTAGAAGAAAAGGATGAACCAACAAATGCAGATGGGGCAGAGGAATTGTTCAAGAGTAGCTTCTGAGCAGCAGCAGTAGTGGAAGATGATACTGGAGAAGAATGTTTCACAGACAATGGTAATGCCACTTCAACTAGACCTGTTCAGTGCAACACAGAGGAAGACAATAGTAAATGACTTCTGATCATCTTACCTCAAAACCAGTGATGGAACAATCCAATTAAAGTACTAGTTCATTCAGTTGCCTTCATGAAGCTACATGATTTGACACGCATCATCACATATTAGTACCAGGTACCACTTTACAGATTTTCTTTGTTTAACTTCACCTTTAGCATCTTATAATTCACACTCTTTAAAAAATATTTCCTCTACATACAGTTTGTAATAGGGACTGCATAGAGAATGTGGTGAAAACCGCATCAACATTCATATAGAAAGAAGTAATTACACCTTGTCAATTTAACTGTAAATCACTCAACTAAAGCAGCTGGTGATGCATAACCATGATTATGACTTCAGATGGCTGTAACTTATTTCTTCATTTATTTAGCTGTTTTAAAGGCAAGTCAGTTTTTTTATGGCAGAAAATTTGGTGAGCATGTGGTTTTTGTGTTTTGTTTTTTAAAAAAATGTGGGAAACAGTGGTATAATTTTAAATATGGGTGATGGTTGAATACTACCAGTTGTTTATGAGTGAGTGATCAAAAGTGTAATTGTAAAAGAATAAATACTTCTAGCCCCAAACTTGGAGGTGGTGGGCTGCGGTGCCAATGCAGAACTGCCCTGTCACCTCCAAAAGAGCTTTTCAGCAGCATGGGAAGCAGGGAAACATCTTGAACCTCCCCACTGCCAAGAAGCCTCATGGAACTGAATGGATGTATGCCACAGAAAGTGTGACCTACATCTAAAGGCTGGTGTGCCATTCAACGGGCCCTAAACCCCAAGAGGGAGCTAACTAATATCAGCTCTGCCCCCAGGAACCCCTAACCCACCTGCATGCTGGCATCTAAGCAGGACACCAGCACACCCATGCCATGGTCCAGACTTCCAAGTTTCTGCCCCCTCCCCCCTCTGGATGGGGCTGCCCATTTCTAAGTATGGTGAACTTTTGCTCTTCTACAGTAAGTGTATTATCTATGTGTATTTATGTATATAATATTTTAAGAAAGTGTAATGTGGAAGACAGGCGCCCATATACTTGTGGTGATATCACCATATGGTAGAAATATTTGGCAGAGGTCCTCTCAGCTTTAATTAAAACATGTGAGGGAATGTGTTGGCATATCAATATATCAGACTGATGTTAATTTCTAATTTGGAGCAAAATTTTGGGGAGAAAGATCTCCGGCAAAACTAAACTATGCACACATACAATAGTCTAACATTTACTTTAACTCATGATTTTGATGAAGTTCTAATATTTTTAACTGGTATATCAGTAGGGGGAAGAAGGACCATGCTAACGACTCTGCTTATATTTGAAAGCAGGACAATGGCTTCCTAGTTCTAGAACATTTGTATTCCACCTTCCCTCAAGGAGCATAAAGGTAGTTAAAATGGGGAATGTCTCTCTCTTTTTCCTTACAAAAGGACTAAAAGAAGGCTGGTTAGGCTTCTTGCAAAAGGAAGGTGGATTAGGATGAGACTGGCTGAAGACCGACTAATTTTCTCCATGTCTAATGATAGTCCATTTCACCAATGTGGGTTTAGAGGTTTCTGAGCCACTGGCAAACCAAATTCCATCTGTCTTCTGAATTTCAGTTGGATTCATACTTGTACGGAGCTTTGAGTGAAGAAGCCATTACCTCACAGAATGAAGAACTCTGGGAGAGCCTCAGCTTTAGCCAGGACTCTCAGCTCCTCTCCCCTGTCAACTCAGTAACTTTAGGAAAGGGAAGAGAAGAAAGAAACTAGGAGATGAAAAGACTGGCCCTTGTATAAGCCAGGTCAAGAGAAGCAGCCATCCAGTAATTATTATTCAAAGCTCTTTCTGCGCTTTGAAGAATTCCTGCAAGCTTTTTCAAGAGTTCCCTACAAAGGCTCTGAAAGCTCTAGCTTGTTCATAACTGAAATGTGAAGGTTTTGTGATCTCTGTTTATGCTTGAGTGGGCATCTGAACCCAGTATTCTTTTGGCCCACTCCAGAGAACTTTTTAAAAAATCATTTGTTCTTTTAAAAAAAAAAACTTTTGTTTTCAGTGGAATTCATTTAGGTGGACCTATCATTCATCTTGTTTCTATCTTCACTGCTTAGCACCATGGTTACTATATCTTGATATTTTTTGCATATTAAGGATAAAAGAGGAATATAGTATTGCTTCCTACTTAGATTATTATTATCCACACTTTTAAAAATATCATAACATTTAAAACCCATTAGAAGCCTAAATTGCAGATTAATTGGTTTCTGCAGGGTAGTGTTAAAATTCATGGTTTCATTCAGAGGAATAAGATTAGATACTATCAATATATTTGTTCAGTATTTAGGTATTCTATTTTCTCCACAATGAAGGCATTTTCCCCATCTCAAATAGTATCCTGGCAACCGTTGCAATGATAACCTTTTTGGTCATGAACTGATTTTGGTTAGCATCAGAAGCATTATTTCAAGAGGTCTGTTGAGCAGGACAATCAAGATTTATTTTTCAAAAGCTGTGTCTTCAGTACTCAGCCAGGTACTCCTCAGAAGAAGCACATTGAGCCTTTTAACTTCGATTTTTCCATAACTCTTTAAGATTTGAATTTCATTGCGCATTTCATTTCCAATTCTTGAACCAAAACCACTGCACTTATCAGTGATTTTGGATATTTTATCTATTACCGTTATGACACTTTCCTACTTAAAATACACTTGAATGCAAATGTTATTCAGTATTATTTTCTGTAAAGTAATTATTTCAATAAGTTTTGTTCACAACAAACTATAAATATTATTTCTATAGTAGAGTGAACTAGGATAAGAGGAACATAAGATATGCAAAGGCTTATCACTCTATTGCAGTTGAGAAGGAAGTAGCCTGGATGGAATTTGCATACAAAATCATTCTGATAATTTAGATTTATTGGCTAGCAAGTTGCACAGAATTCTTTGGATCAAATTCACGTAGGTGAAAAAAAATGCTGTAAACTGACAATGGGTGAATTAACTTTACAATTATGAGCACTGTCCTCAAATGCTTTTGAGAGTTTGCTTTTTACCAAGAGTTCTAAATTGGCTCATAATATAAAACGAGATTCCATAGATACACAGATGGTGTTTTTAAAGTGCAGTCCTGGGGTGTGGGGGACTGCACAGGAGGTAGTGTGTCCCTGGAGCCAGTGTAAATGCCACTTAAATCAGCATGAGGGTCATTTACACCACCACAGGAGCATGTAAGTAGGTGTTGGGGAGCCACACAACAGTATAACACCTGGGTGGCAGTGCAGCCTTGCTGGCAGTATTCCTCCAATGCAGAAGCCTACACAGGTGACATCTCAGCTGCACCATGGCTGTGCTTTCCCACACAATTACCCCCCCCAGGATTGTCTCCTTGTATTCGTTTAATTTCAATGAATTTATTAAGTGGGTGTAATGCTTTTAGGAATCAATACTATGTATTGTAGGCTGGATTGCAGACTTGTAACTATTGAAAGGCTGGCTGGAAGGATATAGTGGAGACACAAGGAAAGTGATCCATAATGATAATCTGAAGCAACAGACAGCATGTGAGTTCAAGCATTCTGACCATGGTGGACCATTCTGACCATAGAAGCATTTATACTTTAACAGCATTTTTAACTGTGGTAATTTTACTGTTGTGAGGTGTGGACGTGGGCTACCAGCTAAGTCATGTACCTCCTTGAGCAGGCCCCCAACATGATCCAGTCCTGACCCTCTACATTAGTGAGGTCATGCAAGGGTTGGACTGGTGTATTTACATGATTCACTGGCATAGGGCCTTTAGGAAGCAATATTAAACTTGAGCAGAGCAGGTTTAGGACTTCATCTTAGTTATTCTGGACATAGTATATTGCTGTGTTATTGCTTGAAGTAGGACTTATTTTTTAGAATATGTTGCAGTTTAAGGAAAATGATATCTGTATATCTGGTATGCCTGTACTTCACTGAGAAAATTTGCAAGATATCAAACAATAAATCAAAAAAGAAAGTATCTACCTAGTGAGATAAATTTATTAAATGTGTTTTTTTCTCATCAGACATCTCTTTGAAATTTACATTGTCCTTTTCTATTTGCATGATAAGAAACAAGCAAGCAGTGCAAGAAATGGGGACTTTTAAAGGTAATCAAAGTAGATAGTTCCCCCCCCCCACACACACACACACTCAAATTATAATTTTAGATTCAGTTCTGAAAGTAAAATGAAAATGCATTGAGGGAGAATGAGTGTAGTTACTGAGGAGGATAAAATGAGGAAAAATTCTTAGCAAAAATACAGTCATTTTGTTACCTCCTTGGCTGAAAATAATTAAATGAGAGAACACCATTAATGTGTTGCAACTATCTGGCAGTTACTGTAAGATATCGTGTGCCACAAGAGATTATAAAGAGCTAGTGTACAGTGCAGGATGTTAGATGATTGGGATAGACAATCCCAAATCCAATACACACGCCTTGCTCTTTTTGTTGATGAAATATTGGTGAATAGATGTAGAACTGTTTGACAAAAATGCATAATTCACTGACCCTGTCCATGAAAATCCTTTGCAAGAGATTTGAAATTCCTGTCACATCCTCTTCATAAGATTGGGTCACCTGGAATAATGACATTCATAAACCATTCAACCTTAAACTTTCCATATACTGGAACTGATTTTTATTTCAAGCCTTGCTCATATACTTAATGGACAGTTATGTGATTTCTAAGGATGAGACTGTTTCTACACATCTTACTTTATATAATATGTTCCTCAGGTACTCACAAAGAGGCCTATAAGCAATTAAGGCTGGTTTGCACATATTTATCCCTGGAAGGGAAGATTCTTACATCTGTGGTTCTCCATGTATATGAACCTTTACTTGGACTGCCAGTGACACATAAACAAATTAAAGCTGAATCTAAATCAGTATTTTTAAACCTTTAATTTACTATTGCCCACCAAGTAGTCAAATGACCATCAAATCCTCCCTAGCCACAAGTTAAAAATCTTGATCATAAAAATAGTGCTAGAGACATTCCCCTTCACTCCCTCTGGCCAGCAACCTGTCAGGGACCAAGACACAGTGGCGTAGCGCCCATGGGGCAGGAATGTGTGCGATGCCCCAGGCAGAGCAGCTGCAGAGGCGTGGCCGGGCCATCAAGGGGGCATGGCGGGGGCATTTTGGGGCATTCCTGGCCAGAGGCGGGCAATGCCGCGGCAGGGGCATGGGGCGCATACACACCCCAGGCGTGATTTCCCCTGGCTCCACCTCTGCCAGGACAGGAAAGACTCACTGCAGCTGGACATGTAACAATGGTAGGAACAGCAGCTGCAGGCAGTGGGGGCTGGCTTGGGCAGGCTCTGGAGGGGTGACAGTGGGCTGTGGGAGAAGGCAGCCAGCTGAGGGAAGCCTGGAACAGCATCAGGATGCTGCACCACGTGGTGGGAAAAGACAGGGAGGCACAGGAGAGGCCATCTGATGGGGTGGCAGGGATGGGAGACCAGTGGAGCACATTAGCTCACTGTCAGCCTCGGCGTCCAAGGGGAGGGCCAAGCTGGGGCACAAGGGGGGGTGCTTTGGAGAGAGGAGCAGGGCTCAGAGAGGCAGACCAGGTGGCCAATCTGGGCTCTGGCCTGAAACAACTCAGAGCCCCTGAATGGCTTGGGGAATGTTTGGTGTGGTGTGTGTGTGAAGCAACCTCTTTAAAATCTAGCAGGATAGGGTTGGCCAGGGGAGGAAAGTTGGCTAAGGAGACTCCCACAAGAGCTGGGGGATCTTTCTGGCAAGGATGGAGGCATGAGGCAATGTCCTTTCCGTCCATTTCTGAGGCTGCACCCTCCAATCCAGAGTTAGTACCTTGGGAGTAGGTGGAAACCAACAAGGGGAGGGCAGCAGCAAACATGGAGCACCTCACACATAGCAAATGTATCTACATAGGTACATTTACAATATATGCATTACAGACGCAGATCTCAAGCATATATTCAGTGATGCTCTGAATGGCCATCAGCCAATTATACCATGTTAGGCTTGATTCCAGTTTGTTGTATGCCTCTTTTTAAGGACCAGAAGAAAGAAATCTAAGATAAAGGGAAGAAATCTAAGATAATGGTATCAATCCTCAGGATGTAGTCAGTAGTGTGAAACAACTCTCTTCAGGTGGCTGTGAGAAGCTATGACAAGTAAGGAGAAGGAACTGCATAAACACCAAATTTCTCCCCTTTACACCCAAGTTCTGAATGTCCTCCAAATCTGTAGATTGCTTCTGTACAGCCCAGTTAAAGATCAGTGACCTACACAAAATAGACATGCTACTAGATGCCTTCTTTTTTAAAAAAAAATTAATCCGTGTTCGTACAAACACTGTACAGTAAATAACAAGAATTAAACAATTTGTATAACCTAAAATTCTGAAAAAAAATTCTGGCTATACCTCCAAAAATGAATATGTGAGAGTACTGAGCAAAGACTCATAAAATCCTTTAAAGACCCATATAGACTTTGTCAATTGAACTAATACTTTCTGCATAACTAAATTTGCTTAAATATTTAACTAATGCAGGTGTACTACTGGCTATTAACTTATTCTGAAAAACCATCCTGGATTGCATAGTAATTAAATTCAAAGGCAATCTTTAAGAACATTATCACCCCTCTGATTTTCAATTTTAGAAACCATGGTTGGGGAAATAAAAGAACCAATCACACAACAGATCCACAGATTTCTCCAGCACTGGGAGGTGTCTGAAACAGAAACAAACAAACTTTCTCCAGCACTGGGAGGTGTCTGAAACAGAAACAAACAAACTCTGCTGGGTGTCCCTTTTCCCCTGCCACTGCCTTTTTTTGTGCTGTTCCAGGGCTGGCTGTGGTGCAGTTAACCACTTAGGCAACAGTAGATTATCAGCCACATCCAATGGGCTGGGTGCCTGGCTAAGGTATCATGCCCATGCCAACTTGCCACCCCCAAGGAGACTTCCCAGTGGTGCGGGTAGGCTTGAAATGCAAAAAGCCTCCCTGCCACTGGGAAGCCACCACTGACCTTAATAGACATATGCCATGTTTTCTGTAGCATAAATCTGAAGCCCTGGCCACTAGTGCAACATCATCAATGGCTGGGAGGAAGATGACTAATGTTGACTCCTCCCTGGCCACACCCCTGGACCACCTCTGTTATGCTGGTGGTAGTGCAGAGATGGTGGCATGGCATCCTGTGCTGCATTCCACTGCCAAGGAGGCTTTATGTCACTCCTGCCAGTGGATCCAGTCCCCATCCTCTGGATGGAGCTGTATGACACTTATAGATCACTAATTATTCACACTGTTCGACTATATGAAGCCACAATTTAAGAGCGCAGCCCGATAAGACCCATTCTTTACTTAAGAGATTTTTTCATACAATAAGATAAGGCTCCTGAATTTCAGAAAATGTTTGAGCAAATATTAGTGAACATCTTACATCTGATATTTATAATTTACTTCTAAATGTCTTGAAAACTGGTGTATAATTCTTGGTTATATAATAGAATCATAGAGTTGGAAGAGACCACAAGGGTCATCAAATCCAACCCCCTGTCATGCAGGAACACACAATCAAAGCAAATCCCAGAACGAATTTGGAATTACATCTATTCATATGGTCTGTCCTTCTCAGTTTGTACTCAATTAATGGAAAACATCTTCAAAATTATTACTAGTCAAGATTCTAGCATAAGAAGTTTTAACTCTAGTGATCATGTGTAATCTAATGTCCTGGAATCTTTTAAGGGTGGGGGGGGGGGGGGGTGGGGGGGGGGGGGGGTGGGGGGGGGGGGGGGTGGGGGGGGGGGGGGGTGGGGGGGGGGGGGGGTGGGGGGGGGGGGGGGTGGGGGGGGGGGGGGGTGGGGGGGGGGGGGGGTGGGGGGGGGGGGGGGTGGGGGGGGGGGGGGGTGGGGGGGGGGGGGGGTGGGGGGGGGGGGGGGTGGGGGGGGGGGGGGGTGGGGGGGGGGGGGGGTGGGGGGGGGGGGGGGTGGGGGGGGGGGGGGGTGGGGGGGGGGGGGGGTGGGGGGGGGGGGGGGTGGGGGGGGGGGGGGGTGGGGGGGGGGGGGGGTGGGGGGGGGGGGGGGTGGGGGGGGGGGGGGGTGGGGGGGGGGGGGGGTGGGGGGGGGGGGGGGTGGGGGGGGGGGGGGGTGGGGGGGGGGGGGGGTGGGGGGGGGGGGGGGTGGGGGGGGGGGGGGGTGGGGGGGGGGGGGGGTGGGGGGGGGGGGGGGTGGGGGGGGGGGGGGGTGGGGGGGGGGGGGGGTGGGGGGGGGGGGGGGTGGGGGGGGGGGGGGGTGGGGGGGGGGGGGGGTGGGGGGGGGGGGGGGTGGGGGGGGGGGGGGGTGGGGGGGGGGGGGGGTGGGGGGGGGGGGGGGTGGGGGGGGGGGGGGGTGGGGGGGGGGGGGGGTGGGGGGGGGGGGGGGTGGGGGGGGGGGGGGGTGGGGGGGGGGGGGGGTGGGGGGGGGGGGGGGTGGGGGGGGGGGGGGGTGGGGGGGGGGGGGGGTGGGGGGGGGGGGGGGTGGGGGGGGGGGGGGGTGGGGGGGGGGGGGGGTGGGGGGGGGGGGGGGTGGGGGGGGGGGGGGGTGGGGGGGGGGGGGGGTGGGGGGGGGGGGGGGTGGGGGGGGGGGGGGGTGGGGGGGGGGGGGGGTGGGGGGGGGGGGGGGTGGGGGGGGGGGGGGGTGGGGGGGGGGGGGGGTGGGGGGGGGGGGGGGTGGGGGGGGGGGGGGGTGGGGGGGGGGGGGGGTGGGGGGGGGGGGGGGTGGGGGGGGGGGGGGGTGGGGGGGGGGGGGGGTGGGGGGGGGGGGGGGTGGGGGGGGGGGGGGGTGGGGGGGGGGGGGGGTGGGGGGGGGGGGGGGTGGGGGGGGGGGGGGGTGGGGGGGGGGGGGGGTGGGGGGGGGGGGGGGTGGGGGGGGGGGGGGGTGGGGGGGGGGGGGGGTGGGGGGGGGGGGGGGTGGGGGGGGGGGGGGGTGGGGGGGGGGGGGGGTGGGGGGGGGGGGGGGTGGGGGGGGGGGGGGGTGGGGGGGGGGGGGGGTGGGGGGGGGGGGGGGTGGGGGGGGGGGGGGGTGGGGGGGGGGGGGGGTGGGGGGGGGGGGGGGTGGGGGGGGGGGGGGGTGGGGGGGGGGGGGGGTGGGGGGGGGGGGGGGTGGGGGGGGGGGGGGGTGGGGGGGGGGGGGGGTGGGGGGGGGGGGGGGTGGGGGGGGGGGGGGGTGGGGGGGGGGGGGGGTGGGGGGGGGGGGGGGTGGGGGGGGGGGGGGGTGGGGGGGGGGGGGGGTGGGGGGGGGGGGGGGTGGGGGGGGGGGGGGGTGGGGGGGGGGGGGGGTGGGGGGGGGGGGGGGTGGGGGGGGGGGGGGGTGGGGGGGGGGGGGGGTGGGGGGGGGGGGGGGTGGGGGGGGGGGGGGGTGGGGGGGGGGGGGGGTGGGGGGGGGGGGGGGTGGGGGGGGGGGGGGGTGGGGGGGGGGGGGGGTGGGGGGGGGGGGGGGTGGGGGGGGGGGGGGGTGGGGGGGGGGGGGGGTGGGGGGGGGGGGGGGTGGGGGGGGGGGGGGGTGGGGGGGGGGGGGGGTGGGGGGGGGGGGGGGTGGGGGGGGGGGGGGGTGGGGGGGGGGGGGGGTGGGGGGGGGGGGGGGTGGGGGGGGGGGGGGGTGGGGGGGGGGGGGGGTGGGGGGGGGGGGGGGTGGGGGGGGGGGGGGGTGGGGGGGGGGGGGGGTGGGGGGGGGGGGGGGTGGGGGGGGGGGGGGGTGGGGGGGGGGGGGGGTGGGGGGGGGGGGGGGTGGGGGGGGGGGGGGGTGGGGGGGGGGGGGGGTGGGGGGGGGGGGGGGTGGGGGGGGGGGGGGGTGGGGGGGGGGGGGGGTGGGGGGGGGGGGGGGTGGGGGGGGGGGGGGGTGGGGGGGGGGGGGGGTGGGGGGGGGGGGGGGTGGGGGGGGGGGGGGGTGGGGGGGGGGGGGGGTGGGGGGGGGGGGGGGTGGGGGGGGGGGGGGGTGGGGGGGGGGGGGGGTGGGGGGGGGGGGGGGTGGGGGGGGGGGGGGGTGGGGGGGGGGGGGGGTGGGGGGGGGGGGGGGTGGGGGGGGGGGGGGGTGGGGGGGGGGGGGGGTGGGGGGGGGGGGGGGTGGGGGGGGGGGGGGGTGGGGGGGGGGGGGGGTGGGGGGGGGGGGGGGTGGGGGGGGGGGGGGGTGGGGGGGGGGGGGGGTGGGGGGGGGGGGGGGTGGGGGGGGGGGGGGGTGGGGGGGGGGGGGGGTGGGGGGGGGGGGGGGTGGGGGGGGGGGGGGGTGGGGGGGGGGGGGGGTGGGGGGGGGGGGGGGTGGGGGGGGGGGGGGGTGGGGGGGGGGGGGGGTGGGGGGGGGGGGGGGTGGGGGGGGGGGGGGGTGGGGGGGGGGGGGGGTGGGGGGGGGGGGGGGTGGGGGGGGGGGGGGGTGGGGGGGGGGGGGGGTGGGGGGGGGGGGGGGTGGGGGGGGGGGGGGGTGGGGGGGGGGGGGGGTGGGGGGGGGGGGGGGTGGGGGGGGGGGGGGGTGGGGGGGGGGGGGGGTGGGGGGGGGGGGGGGTGGGGGGGGGGGGGGGTGGGGGGGGGGGGGGGTGGGGGGGGGGGGGGGTGGGGGGGGGGGGGGGTGGGGGGGGGGGGGGGTGGGGGGGGGGGGGGGTGGGGGGGGGGGGGGGTGGGGGGGGGGGGGGGTGGGGGGGGGGGGGGGTGGGGGGGGGGGGGGGTGGGGGGGGGGGGGGGTGGGGGGGGGGGGGGGTGGGGGGGGGGGGGGGTGGGGGGGGGGGGGGGTGGGGGGGGGGGGGGGTGGGGGGGGGGGGGGGTGGGGGGGGGGGGGGGTGGGGGGGGGGGGGGGTGGGGGGGGGGGGGGGTGGGGGGGGGGGGGGGTGGGGGGGGGGGGGGGTGGGGGGGGGGGGGGGTGGGGGGGGGGGGGGGTGGGGGGGGGGGGGGGTGGGGGGGGGGGGGGGTGGGGGGGGGGGGGGGTGGGGGGGGGGGGGGGTGGGGGGGGGGGGGGGTGGGGGGGGGGGGGGGTGGGGGGGGGGGGGGGTGGGGGGGGGGGGGGGTGGGGGGGGGGGGGGGTGGGGGGGGGGGGGGGTGGGGGGGGGGGGGGGTGGGGGGGGGGGGGGGTGGGGGGGGGGGGGGGTGGGGGGGGGGGGGGGTGGGGGGGGGGGGGGGTGGGGGGGGGGGGGGGTGGGGGGGGGGGGGGGTGGGGGGGGGGGGGGGTGGGGGGGGGGGGGGGTGGGGGGGGGGGGGGGTGGGGGGGGGGGGGGGTGGGGGGGGGGGGGGGTGGGGGGGGGGGGGGGTGGGGGGGGGGGGGGGTGGGGGGGGGGGGGGGTGGGGGGGGGGGGGGGTGGGGGGGGGGGGGGGTGGGGGGGGGGGGGGGTGGGGGGGGGGGGGGGTGGGGGGGGGGGGGGGTGGGGGGGGGGGGGGGTGGGGGGGGGGGGGGGTGGGGGGGGGGGGGGGTGGGGGGGGGGGGGGGTGGGGGGGGGGGGGGGTGGGGGGGGGGGGGGGTGGGGGGGGGGGGGGGTGGGGGGGGGGGGGGGTGGGGGGGGGGGGGGGTGGGGGGGGGGGGGGGTGGGGGGGGGGGGGGGTGGGGGGGGGGGGGGGTGGGGGGGGGGGGGGGTGGGGGGGGGGGGGGGTGGGGGGGGGGGGGGGTGGGGGGGGGGGGGGGTGGGGGGGGGGGGGGGTGGGGGGGGGGGGGGGTGGGGGGGGGGGGGGGTGGGGGGGGGGGGGGGTGGGGGGGGGGGGGGGTGGGGGGGGGGGGGGGTGGGGGGGGGGGGGGGTGGGGGGGGGGGGGGGTGGGGGGGGGGGGGGGTGGGGGGGGGGGGGGGTGGGGGGGGGGGGGGGTGGGGGGGGGGGGGGGTGGGGGGGGGGGGGGGTGGGGGGGGGGGGGGGTGGGGGGGGGGGGGGGTGGGGGGGGGGGGGGGTGGGGGGGGGGGGGGGTGGGGGGGGGGGGGGGTGGGGGGGGGGGGGGGTGGGGGGGGGGGGGGGTGGGGGGGGGGGGGGGTGGGGGGGGGGGGGGGTGGGGGGGGGGGGGGGTGGGGGGGGGGGGGGGTGGGGGGGGGGGGGGGTGGGGGGGGGGGGGGGTGGGGGGGGGGGGGGGTGGGGGGGGGGGGGGGTGGGGGGGGGGGGGGGTGGGGGGGGGGGGGGGTGGGGGGGGGGGGGGGTGGGGGGGGGGGGGGGTGGGGGGGGGGGGGGGTGGGGGGGGGGGGGGGTGGGGGGGGGGGGGGGTGGGGGGGGGGGGGGGTGGGGGGGGGGGGGGGTGGGGGGGGGGGGGGGTGGGGGGGGGGGGGGGTGGGGGGGGGGGGGGGTGGGGGGGGGGGGGGGTGGGGGGGGGGGGGGGTGGGGGGGGGGGGGGGTGGGGGGGGGGGGGGGTGGGGGGGGGGGGGGGTGGGGGGGGGGGGGGGTGGGGGGGGGGGGGGGTGGGGGGGGGGGGGGGTGGGGGGGGGGGGGGGTGGGGGGGGGGGGGGGTGGGGGGGGGGGGGGGTGGGGGGGGGGGGGGGTGGGGGGGGGGGGGGGTGGGGGGGGGGGGGGGTGGGGGGGGGGGGGGGTGGGGGGGGGGGGGGGTGGGGGGGGGGGGGGGTGGGGGGGGGGGGGGGTGGGGGGGGGGGGGGGTGGGGGGGGGGGGGGGTGGGGGGGGGGGGGGGTGGGGGGGGGGGGGGGTGGGGGGGGGGGGGGGTGGGGGGGGGGGGGGGTGGGGGGGGGGGGGGGTGGGGGGGGGGGGGGGTGGGGGGGGGGGGGGGTGGGGGGGGGGGGGGGTGGGGGGGGGGGGGGGTGGGGGGGGGGGGGGGTGGGGGGGGGGGGGGGTGGGGGGGGGGGGGGGTGGGGGGGGGGGGGGGTGGGGGGGGGGGGGGGTGGGGGGGGGGGGGGGTGGGGGGGGGGGGGGGTGGGGGGGGGGGGGGGTGGGGGGGGGGGGGGGTGGGGGGGGGGGGGGGTGGGGGGGGGGGGGGGTGGGGGGGGGGGGGGGTGGGGGGGGGGGGGGGTGGGGGGGGGGGGGGGTGGGGGGGGGGGGGGGTGGGGGGGGGGGGGGGTGGGGGGGGGGGGGGGTGGGGGGGGGGGGGGGTGGGGGGGGGGGGGGGTGGGGGGGGGGGGGGGTGGGGGGGGGGGGGGGTGGGGGGGGGGGGGGGTGGGGGGGGGGGGGGGTGGGGGGGGGGGGGGGTGGGGGGGGGGGGGGGTGGGGGGGGGGGGGGGTGGGGGGGGGGGGGGGTGGGGGGGGGGGGGGGTGGGGGGGGGGGGGGGTGGGGGGGGGGGGGGGTGGGGGGGGGGGGGGGTGGGGGGGGGGGGGGGTGGGGGGGGGGGGGGGTGGGGGGGGGGGGGGGTGGGGGGGGGGGGGGGTGGGGGGGGGGGGGGGTGGGGGGGGGGGGGGGTGGGGGGGGGGGGGGGTGGGGGGGGGGGGGGGTGGGGGGGGGGGGGGGTGGGGGGGGGGGGGGGTGGGGGGGGGGGGGGGTGGGGGGGGGGGGGGGTGGGGGGGGGGGGGGGTGGGGGGGGGGGGGGGTGGGGGGGGGGGGGGGTGGGGGGGGGGGGGGGTGGGGGGGGGGGGGGGTGGGGGGGGGGGGGGGTGGGGGGGGGGGGGGGTGGGGGGGGGGGGGGGTGGGGGGGGGGGGGGGTGGGGGGGGGGGGGGGTGGGGGGGGGGGGGGGTGGGGGGGGGGGGGGGTGGGGGGGGGGGGGGGTGGGGGGGGGGGGGGGTGGGGGGGGGGGGGGGTGGGGGGGGGGGGGGGTGGGGGGGGGGGGGGGTGGGGGGGGGGGGGGGTGGGGGGGGGGGGGGGTGGGGGGGGGGGGGGGTGGGGGGGGGGGGGGGTGGGGGGGGGGGGGGGTGGGGGGGGGGGGGGGTGGGGGGGGGGGGGGGTGGGGGGGGGGGGGGGTGGGGGGGGGGGGGGGTGGGGGGGGGGGGGGGTGGGGGGGGGGGGGGGTGGGGGGGGGGGGGGGTGGGGGGGGGGGGGGGTGGGGGGGGGGGGGGGTGGGGGGGGGGGGGGGTGGGGGGGGGGGGGGGTGGGGGGGGGGGGGGGTGGGGGGGGGGGGGGGTGGGGGGGGGGGGGGGTGGGGGGGGGGGGGGGTGGGGGGGGGGGGGGGTGGGGGGGGGGGGGGGTGGGGGGGGGGGGGGGTGGGGGGGGGGGGGGGTGGGGGGGGGGGGGGGTGGGGGGGGGGGGGGGTGGGGGGGGGGGGGGGTGGGGGGGGGGGGGGGTGGGGGGGGGGGGGGGTGGGGGGGGGGGGGGGTGGGGGGGGGGGGGGGTGGGGGGGGGGGGGGGTGGGGGGGGGGGGGGGTGGGGGGGGGGGGGGGTGGGGGGGGGGGGGGGTGGGGGGGGGGGGGGGTGGGGGGGGGGGGGGGTGGGGGGGGGGGGGGGTGGGGGGGGGGGGGGGTGGGGGGGGGGGGGGGTGGGGGGGGGGGGGGGTGGGGGGGGGGGGGGGTGGGGGGGGGGGGGGGTGGGGGGGGGGGGGGGTGGGGGGGGGGGGGGGTGGGGGGGGGGGGGGGTGGGGGGGGGGGGGGGTGGGGGGGGGGGGGGGTGGGGGGGGGGGGGGGTGGGGGGGGGGGGGGGTGGGGGGGGGGGGGGGTGGGGGGGGGGGGGGGTGGGGGGGGGGGGGGGTGGGGGGGGGGGGGGGTGGGGGGGGGGGGGGGTGGGGGGGGGGGGGGGTGGGGGGGGGGGGGGGTGGGGGGGGGGGGGGGTGGGGGGGGGGGGGGGTGGGGGGGGGGGGGGGTGGGGGGGGGGGGGGGTGGGGGGGGGGGGGGGTGGGGGGGGGGGGGGGTGGGGGGGGGGGGGGGTGGGGGGGGGGGGGGGTGGGGGGGGGGGGGGGTGGGGGGGGGGGGGGGTGGGGGGGGGGGGGGGTGGGGGGGGGGGGGGGTGGGGGGGGGGGGGGGTGGGGGGGGGGGGGGGTGGGGGGGGGGGGGGGTGGGGGGGGGGGGGGGTGGGGGGGGGGGGGGGTGGGGGGGGGGGGGGGTGGGGGGGGGGGGGGGTGGGGGGGGGGGGGGGTGGGGGGGGGGGGGGGTGGGGGGGGGGGGGGGTGGGGGGGGGGGGGGGTGGGGGGGGGGGGGGGTGGGGGGGGGGGGGGGTGGGGGGGGGGGGGGGTGGGGGGGGGGGGGGGTGGGGGGGGGGGGGGGTGGGGGGGGGGGGGGGTGGGGGGGGGGGGGGGTGGGGGGGGGGGGGGGTGGGGGGGGGGGGGGGTGGGGGGGGGGGGGGGTGGGGGGGGGGGGGGGTGGGGGGGGGGGGGGGTGGGGGGGGGGGGGGGTGGGGGGGGGGGGGGGTGGGGGGGGGGGGGGGTGGGGGGGGGGGGGGGTGGGGGGGGGGGGGGGTGGGGGGGGGGGGGGGTGGGGGGGGGGGGGGGTGGGGGGGGGGGGGGGTGGGGGGGGGGGGGGGTGGGGGGGGGGGGGGGTGGGGGGGGGGGGGGGTGGGGGGGGGGGGGGGTGGGGGGGGGGGGGGGTGGGGGGGGGGGGGGGTGGGGGGGGGGGGGGGTGGGGGGGGGGGGGGGTGGGGGGGGGGGGGGGTGGGGGGGGGGGGGGGTGGGGGGGGGGGGGGGTGGGGGGGGGGGGGGGTGGGGGGGGGGGGGGGTGGGGGGGGGGGGGGGTGGGGGGGGGGGGGGGTGGGGGGGGGGGGGGGTGGGGGGGGGGGGGGGTGGGGGGGGGGGGGGGTGGGGGGGGGGGGGGGTGGGGGGGGGGGGGGGTGGGGGGGGGGGGGGGTGGGGGGGGGGGGGGGTGGGGGGGGGGGGGGGTGGGGGGGGGGGGGGGTGGGGGGGGGGGGGGGTGGGGGGGGGGGGGGGTGGGGGGGGGGGGGGGTGGGGGGGGGGGGGGGTGGGGGGGGGGGGGGGTGGGGGGGGGGGGGGGTGGGGGGGGGGGGGGGTGGGGGGGGGGGGGGGTGGGGGGGGGGGGGGGTGGGGGGGGGGGGGGGTGGGGGGGGGGGGGGGTGGGGGGGGGGGGGGGTGGGGGGGGGGGGGGGTGGGGGGGGGGGGGGGTGGGGGGGGGGGGGGGTGGGGGGGGGGGGGGGTGGGGGGGGGGGGGGGTGGGGGGGGGGGGGGGTGGGGGGGGGGGGGGGTGGGGGGGGGGGGGGGTGGGGGGGGGGGGGGGTGGGGGGGGGGGGGGGTGGGGGGGGGGGGGGGTGGGGGGGGGGGGGGGTGGGGGGGGGGGGGGGTGGGGGGGGGGGGGGGTGGGGGGGGGGGGGGGTGGGGGGGGGGGGGGGTGGGGGGGGGGGGGGGTGGGGGGGGGGGGGGGTGGGGGGGGGGGGGGGTGGGGGGGGGGGGGGGTGGGGGGGGGGGGGGGTGGGGGGGGGGGGGGGTGGGGGGGGGGGGGGGTGGGGGGGGGGGGGGGTGGGGGGGGGGGGGGGTGGGGGGGGGGGGGGGTGGGGGGGGGGGGGGGTGGGGGGGGGGGGGGGTGGGGGGGGGGGGGGGTGGGGGGGGGGGGGGGTGGGGGGGGGGGGGGGTGGGGGGGGGGGGGGGTGGGGGGGGGGGGGGGTGGGGGGGGGGGGGGGTGGGGGGGGGGGGGGGTGGGGGGGGGGGGGGGTGGGGGGGGGGGGGGGTGGGGGGGGGGGGGGGTGGGGGGGGGGGGGGGTGGGGGGGGGGGGGGGTGGGGGGGGGGGGGGGTGGGGGGGGGGGGGGGTGGGGGGGGGGGGGGGTGGGGGGGGGGGGGGGTGGGGGGGGGGGGGGGTGGGGGGGGGGGGGGGTGGGGGGGGGGGGGGGTGGGGGGGGGGGGGGGTGGGGGGGGGGGGGGGTGGGGGGGGGGGGGGGTGGGGGGGGGGGGGGGTGGGGGGGGGGGGGGGTGGGGGGGGGGGGGGGTGGGGGGGGGGGGGGGTGGGGGGGGGGGGGGGTGGGGGGGGGGGGGGGTGGGGGGGGGGGGGGGTGGGGGGGGGGGGGGGTGGGGGGGGGGGGGGGTGGGGGGGGGGGGGGGTGGGGGGGGGGGGGGGTGGGGGGGGGGGGGGGTGGGGGGGGGGGGGGGTGGGGGGGGGGGGGGGTGGGGGGGGGGGGGGGTGGGGGGGGGGGGGGGTGGGGGGGGGGGGGGGTGGGGGGGGGGGGGGGTGGGGGGGGGGGGGGGTGGGGGGGGGGGGGGGTGGGGGGGGGGGGGGGTGGGGGGGGGGGGGGGTGGGGGGGGGGGGGGGTGGGGGGGGGGGGGGGTGGGGGGGGGGGGGGGTGGGGGGGGGGGGGGGTGGGGGGGGGGGGGGGTGGGGGGGGGGGGGGGTGGGGGGGGGGGGGGGTGGGGGGGGGGGGGGGTGGGGGGGGGGGGGGGTGGGGGGGGGGGGGGGTGGGGGGGGGGGGGGGTGGGGGGGGGGGGGGGTGGGGGGGGGGGGGGGTGGGGGGGGGGGGGGGTGGGGGGGGGGGGGGGTGGGGGGGGGGGGGGGTGGGGGGGGGGGGGGGTGGGGGGGGGGGGGGGTGGGGGGGGGGGGGGGTGGGGGGGGGGGGGGGTGGGGGGGGGGGGGGGTGGGGGGGGGGGGGGGTGGGGGGGGGGGGGGGTGGGGGGGGGGGGGGGTGGGGGGGGGGGGGGGTGGGGGGGGGGGGGGGTGGGGGGGGGGGGGGGTGGGGGGGGGGGGGGGTGGGGGGGGGGGGGGGTGGGGGGGGGGGGGGGTGGGGGGGGGGGGGGGTGGGGGGGGGGGGGGGTGGGGGGGGGGGGGGGTGGGGGGGGGGGGGGGTGGGGGGGGGGGGGGGTGGGGGGGGGGGGGGGTGGGGGGGGGGGGGGGTGGGGGGGGGGGGGGGTGGGGGGGGGGGGGGGTGGGGGGGGGGGGGGGTGGGGGGGGGGGGGGGTGGGGGGGGGGGGGGGTGGGGGGGGGGGGGGGTGGGGGGGGGGGGGGGTGGGGGGGGGGGGGGGTGGGGGGGGGGGGGGGTGGGGGGGGGGGGGGGTGGGGGGGGGGGGGGGTGGGGGGGGGGGGGGGTGGGGGGGGGGGGGGGTGGGGGGGGGGGGGGGTGGGGGGGGGGGGGGGTGGGGGGGGGGGGGGGTGGGGGGGGGGGGGGGTGGGGGGGGGGGGGGGTGGGGGGGGGGGGGGGTGGGGGGGGGGGGGGGTGGGGGGGGGGGGGGGTGGGGGGGGGGGGGGGTGGGGGGGGGGGGGGGTGGGGGGGGGGGGGGGTGGGGGGGGGGGGGGGTGGGGGGGGGGGGGGGTGGGGGGGGGGGGGGGTGGGGGGGGGGGGGGGTGGGGGGGGGGGGGGGTGGGGGGGGGGGGGGGTGGGGGGGGGGGGGGGTGGGGGGGGGGGGGGGTGGGGGGGGGGGGGGGTGGGGGGGGGGGGGGGTGGGGGGGGGGGGGGGTGGGGGGGGGGGGGGGTGGGGGGGGGGGGGGGTGGGGGGGGGGGGGGGTGGGGGGGGGGGGGGGTGGGGGGGGGGGGGGGTGGGGGGGGGGGGGGGTGGGGGGGGGGGGGGGTGGGGGGGGGGGGGGGTGGGGGGGGGGGGGGGTGGGGGGGGGGGGGGGTGGGGGGGGGGGGGGGTGGGGGGGGGGGGGGGTGGGGGGGGGGGGGGGTGGGGGGGGGGGGGGGTGGGGGGGGGGGGGGGTGGGGGGGGGGGGGGGTGGGGGGGGGGGGGGGTGGGGGGGGGGGGGGGTGGGGGGGGGGGGGGGTGGGGGGGGGGGGGGGTGGGGGGGGGGGGGGGTGGGGGGGGGGGGGGGTGGGGGGGGGGGGGGGTGGGGGGGGGGGGGGGTGGGGGGGGGGGGGGGTGGGGGGGGGGGGGGGTGGGGGGGGGGGGGGGTGGGGGGGGGGGGGGGTGGGGGGGGGGGGGGGTGGGGGGGGGGGGGGGTGGGGGGGGGGGGGGGTGGGGGGGGGGGGGGGTGGGGGGGGGGGGGGGTGGGGGGGGGGGGGGGTGGGGGGGGGGGGGGGTGGGGGGGGGGGGGGGTGGGGGGGGGGGGGGGTGGGGGGGGGGGGGGGTGGGGGGGGGGGGGGGTGGGGGGGGGGGGGGGTGGGGGGGGGGGGGGGTGGGGGGGGGGGGGGGTGGGGGGGGGGGGGGGTGGGGGGGGGGGGGGGTGGGGGGGGGGGGGGGTGGGGGGGGGGGGGGGTGGGGGGGGGGGGGGGTGGGGGGGGGGGGGGGTGGGGGGGGGGGGGGGTGGGGGGGGGGGGGGGTGGGGGGGGGGGGGGGTGGGGGGGGGGGGGGGTGGGGGGGGGGGGGGGTGGGGGGGGGGGGGGGTGGGGGGGGGGGGGGGTGGGGGGGGGGGGGGGTGGGGGGGGGGGGGGGTGGGGGGGGGGGGGGGTGGGGGGGGGGGGGGGTGGGGGGGGGGGGGGGTGGGGGGGGGGGGGGGTGGGGGGGGGGGGGGGTGGGGGGGGGGGGGGGTGGGGGGGGGGGGGGGTGGGGGGGGGGGGGGGTGGGGGGGGGGGGGGGTGGGGGGGGGGGGGGGTGGGGGGGGGGGGGGGTGGGGGGGGGGGGGGGTGGGGGGGGGGGGGGGTGGGGGGGGGGGGGGGTGGGGGGGGGGGGGGGTGGGGGGGGGGGGGGGTGGGGGGGGGGGGGGGTGGGGGGGGGGGGGGGTGGGGGGGGGGGGGGGTGGGGGGGGGGGGGGGTGGGGGGGGGGGGGGGTGGGGGGGGGGGGGGGTGGGGGGGGGGGGGGGTGGGGGGGGGGGGGGGTGGGGGGGGGGGGGGGTGGGGGGGGGGGGGGGTGGGGGGGGGGGGGGGTGGGGGGGGGGGGGGGTGGGGGGGGGGGGGGGTGGGGGGGGGGGGGGGTGGGGGGGGGGGGGGGTGGGGGGGGGGGGGGGTGGGGGGGGGGGGGGGTGGGGGGGGGGGGGGGTGGGGGGGGGGGGGGGTGGGGGGGGGGGGGGGTGGGGGGGGGGGGGGGTGGGGGGGGGGGGGGGTGGGGGGGGGGGGGGGTGGGGGGGGGGGGGGGTGGGGGGGGGGGGGGGTGGGGGGGGGGGGGGGTGGGGGGGGGGGGGGGTGGGGGGGGGGGGGGGTGGGGGGGGGGGGGGGTGGGGGGGGGGGGGGGTGGGGGGGGGGGGGGGTGGGGGGGGGGGGGGGTGGGGGGGGGGGGGGGTGGGGGGGGGGGGGGGTGGGGGGGGGGGGGGGTGGGGGGGGGGGGGGGTGGGGGGGGGGGGGGGTGGGGGGGGGGGGGGGTGGGGGGGGGGGGGGGTGGGGGGGGGGGGGGGTGGGGGGGGGGGGGGGTGGGGGGGGGGGGGGGTGGGGGGGGGGGGGGGTGGGGGGGGGGGGGGGTGGGGGGGGGGGGGGGTGGGGGGGGGGGGGGGTGGGGGGGGGGGGGGGTGGGGGGGGGGGGGGGTGGGGGGGGGGGGGGGTGGGGGGGGGGGGGGGTGGGGGGGGGGGGGGGTGGGGGGGGGGGGGGGTGGGGGGGGGGGGGGGTGGGGGGGGGGGGGGGTGGGGGGGGGGGGGGGTGGGGGGGGGGGGGGGTGGGGGGGGGGGGGGGTGGGG
The DNA here is from genome assembly GCF_021028975.2 of Sphaerodactylus townsendi. Taxonomy (NCBI): domain Eukaryota; kingdom Metazoa; phylum Chordata; class Lepidosauria; order Squamata; family Sphaerodactylidae; genus Sphaerodactylus; species Sphaerodactylus townsendi. The sequence continues at coordinate 152,615,662 of NC_059425.1, read as the reverse complement.
GGGGGGGGGGGTGGGGGGGGGGGGGGGTGGGGGGGGGGGGGGGTGGGGGGGGGGGGGGGTGGGGGGGGGGGGGGGTGGGGGGGGGGGGGGGTGGGGGGGGGGGGGGGTGGGGGGGGGGGGGGGTGGGGGGGGGGGGGGGTGGGGGGGGGGGGGGGTGGGGGGGGGGGGGGGTGGGGGGGGGGGGGGGTGGGGGGGGGGGGGGGTGGGGGGGGGGGGGGGTGGGGGGGGGGGGGGGTGGGGGGGGGGGGGGGTGGGGGGGGGGGGGGGTGGGGGGGGGGGGGGGTGGGGGGGGGGGGGGGTGGGGGGGGGGGGGGGTGGGGGGGGGGGGGGGTGGGGGGGGGGGGGGGTGGGGGGGGGGGGGGGTGGGGGGGGGGGGGGGTGGGGGGGGGGGGGGGTGGGGGGGGGGGGGGGTGGGGGGGGGGGGGGGTGGGGGGGGGGGGGGGTGGGGGGGGGGGGGGGTGGGGGGGGGGGGGGGTGGGGGGGGGGGGGGGTGGGGGGGGGGGGGGGTGGGGGGGGGGGGGGGTGGGGGGGGGGGGGGGTGGGGGGGGGGGGGGGTGGGGGGGGGGGGGGGTGGGGGGGGGGGGGGGTGGGGGGGGGGGGGGGTGGGGGGGGGGGGGGGTGGGGGGGGGGGGGGGTGGGGGGGGGGGGGGGTGGGGGGGGGGGGGGGTGGGGGGGGGGGGGGGTGGGGGGGGGGGGGGGTGGGGGGGGGGGGGGGTGGGGGGGGGGGGGGGTGGGGGGGGGGGGGGGTGGGGGGGGGGGGGGGTGGGGGGGGGGGGGGGTGGGGGGGGGGGGGGGTGGGGGGGGGGGGGGGTGGGGGGGGGGGGGGGTGGGGGGGGGGGGGGGTGGGGGGGGGGGGGGGTGGGGGGGGGGGGGGGTGGGGGGGGGGGGGGGTGGGGGGGGGGGGGGGTGGGGGGGGGGGGGGGTGGGGGGGGGGGGGGGTGGGGGGGGGGGGGGGTGGGGGGGGGGGGGGGTGGGGGGGGGGGGGGGTGGGGGGGGGGGGGGGTGGGGGGGGGGGGGGGTGGGGGGGGGGGGGGGTGGGGGGGGGGGGGGGTGGGGGGGGGGGGGGGTGGGGGGGGGGGGGGGTGGGGGGGGGGGGGGGTGGGGGGGGGGGGGGGTGGGGGGGGGGGGGGGTGGGGGGGGGGGGGGGTGGGGGGGGGGGGGGGTGGGGGGGGGGGGGGGTGGGGGGGGGGGGGGGTGGGGGGGGGGGGGGGTGGGGGGGGGGGGGGGTGGGGGGGGGGGGGGGTGGGGGGGGGGGGGGGTGGGGGGGGGGGGGGGTGGGGGGGGGGGGGGGTGGGGGGGGGGGGGGGTGGGGGGGGGGGGGGGTGGGGGGGGGGGGGGGTGGGGGGGGGGGGGGGTGGGGGGGGGGGGGGGTGGGGGGGGGGGGGGGTGGGGGGGGGGGGGGGTGGGGGGGGGGGGGGGTGGGGGGGGGGGGGGGTGGGGGGGGGGGGGGGTGGGGGGGGGGGGGGGTGGGGGGGGGGGGGGGTGGGGGGGGGGGGGGGTGGGGGGGGGGGGGGGTGGGGGGGGGGGGGGGTGGGGGGGGGGGGGGGTGGGGGGGGGGGGGGGTGGGGGGGGGGGGGGGTGGGGGGGGGGGGGGGTGGGGGGGGGGGGGGGTGGGGGGGGGGGGGGGTGGGGGGGGGGGGGGGTGGGGGGGGGGGGGGGTGGGGGGGGGGGGGGGTGGGGGGGGGGGGGGGTGGGGGGGGGGGGGGGTGGGGGGGGGGGGGGGTGGGGGGGGGGGGGGGTGGGGGGGGGGGGGGGTGGGGGGGGGGGGGGGTGGGGGGGGGGGGGGGTGGGGGGGGGGGGGGGTGGGGGGGGGGGGGGGTGGGGGGGGGGGGGGGTGGGGGGGGGGGGGGGTGGGGGGGGGGGGGGGTGGGGGGGGGGGGGGGTGGGGGGGGGGGGGGGTGGGGGGGGGGGGGGGTGGGGGGGGGGGGGGGTGGGGGGGGGGGGGGGTGGGGGGGGGGGGGGGTGGGGGGGGGGGGGGGTGGGGGGGGGGGGGGGTGGGGGGGGGGGGGGGTGGGGGGGGGGGGGGGTGGGGGGGGGGGGGGGTGGGGGGGGGGGGGGGTGGGGGGGGGGGGGGGTGGGGGGGGGGGGGGGTGGGGGGGGGGGGGGGTGGGGGGGGGGGGGGGTGGGGGGGGGGGGGGGTGGGGGGGGGGGGGGGTGGGGGGGGGGGGGGGTGGGGGGGGGGGGGGGTGGGGGGGGGGGGGGGTGGGGGGGGGGGGGGGTGGGGGGGGGGGGGGGTGGGGGGGGGGGGGGGTGGGGGGGGGGGGGGGTGGGGGGGGGGGGGGGTGGGGGGGGGGGGGGGTGGGGGGGGGGGGGGGTGGGGGGGGGGGGGGGTGGGGGGGGGGGGGGGTGGGGGGGGGGGGGGGTGGGGGGGGGGGGGGGTGGGGGGGGGGGGGGGTGGGGGGGGGGGGGGGTGGGGGGGGGGGGGGGTGGGGGGGGGGGGGGGTGGGGGGGGGGGGGGGTGGGGGGGGGGGGGGGTGGGGGGGGGGGGGGGTGGGGGGGGGGGGGGGTGGGGGGGGGGGGGGGTGGGGGGGGGGGGGGGTGGGGGGGGGGGGGGGTGGGGGGGGGGGGGGGTGGGGGGGGGGGGGGGTGGGGGGGGGGGGGGGTGGGGGGGGGGGGGGGTGGGGGGGGGGGGGGGTGGGGGGGGGGGGGGGTGGGGGGGGGGGGGGGTGGGGGGGGGGGGGGGTGGGGGGGGGGGGGGGTGGGGGGGGGGGGGGGTGGGGGGGGGGGGGGGTGGGGGGGGGGGGGGGTGGGGGGGGGGGGGGGTGGGGGGGGGGGGGGGTGGGGGGGGGGGGGGGTGGGGGGGGGGGGGGGTGGGGGGGGGGGGGGGTGGGGGGGGGGGGGGGTGGGGGGGGGGGGGGGTGGGGGGGGGGGGGGGTGGGGGGGGGGGGGGGTGGGGGGGGGGGGGGGTGGGGGGGGGGGGGGGTGGGGGGGGGGGGGGGTGGGGGGGGGGGGGGGTGGGGGGGGGGGGGGGTGGGGGGGGGGGGGGGTGGGGGGGGGGGGGGGTGGGGGGGGGGGGGGGTGGGGGGGGGGGGGGGTGGGGGGGGGGGGGGGTGGGGGGGGGGGGGGGTGGGGGGGGGGGGGGGTGGGGGGGGGGGGGGGTGGGGGGGGGGGGGGGTGGGGGGGGGGGGGGGTGGGGGGGGGGGGGGGTGGGGGGGGGGGGGGGTGGGGGGGGGGGGGGGTGGGGGGGGGGGGGGGTGGGGGGGGGGGGGGGTGGGGGGGGGGGGGGGTGGGGGGGGGGGGGGGTGGGGGGGGGGGGGGGTGGGGGGGGGGGGGGGTGGGGGGGGGGGGGGGTGGGGGGGGGGGGGGGTGGGGGGGGGGGGGGGTGGGGGGGGGGGGGGGTGGGGGGGGGGGGGGGTGGGGGGGGGGGGGGGTGGGGGGGGGGGGGGGTGGGGGGGGGGGGGGGTGGGGGGGGGGGGGGGTGGGGGGGGGGGGGGGTGGGGGGGGGGGGGGGTGGGGGGGGGGGGGGGTGGGGGGGGGGGGGGGTGGGGGGGGGGGGGGGTGGGGGGGGGGGGGGGTGGGGGGGGGGGGGGGTGGGGGGGGGGGGGGGTGGGGGGGGGGGGGGGTGGGGGGGGGGGGGGGTGGGGGGGGGGGGGGGTGGGGGGGGGGGGGGGTGGGGGGGGGGGGGGGTGGGGGGGGGGGGGGGTGGGGGGGGGGGGGGGTGGGGGGGGGGGGGGGTGGGGGGGGGGGGGGGTGGGGGGGGGGGGGGGTGGGGGGGGGGGGGGGTGGGGGGGGGGGGGGGTGGGGGGGGGGGGGGGTGGGGGGGGGGGGGGGTGGGGGGGGGGGGGGGTGGGGGGGGGGGGGGGTGGGGGGGGGGGGGGGTGGGGGGGGGGGGGGGTGGGGGGGGGGGGGGGTGGGGGGGGGGGGGGGTGGGGGGGGGGGGGGGTGGGGGGGGGGGGGGGTGGGGGGGGGGGGGGGTGGGGGGGGGGGGGGGTGGGGGGGGGGGGGGGTGGGGGGGGGGGGGGGTGGGGGGGGGGGGGGGTGGGGGGGGGGGGGGGTGGGGGGGGGGGGGGGTGGGGGGGGGGGGGGGTGGGGGGGGGGGGGGGTGGGGGGGGGGGGGGGTGGGGGGGGGGGGGGGTGGGGGGGGGGGGGGGTGGGGGGGGGGGGGGGTGGGGGGGGGGGGGGGTGGGGGGGGGGGGGGGTGGGGGGGGGGGGGGGTGGGGGGGGGGGGGGGTGGGGGGGGGGGGGGGTGGGGGGGGGGGGGGGTGGGGGGGGGGGGGGGTGGGGGGGGGGGGGGGTGGGGGGGGGGGGGGGTGGGGGGGGGGGGGGGTGGGGGGGGGGGGGGGTGGGGGGGGGGGGGGGTGGGGGGGGGGGGGGGTGGGGGGGGGGGGGGGTGGGGGGGGGGGGGGGTGGGGGGGGGGGGGGGTGGGGGGGGGGGGGGGTGGGGGGGGGGGGGGGTGGGGGGGGGGGGGGGTGGGGGGGGGGGGGGGTGGGGGGGGGGGGGGGTGGGGGGGGGGGGGGGTGGGGGGGGGGGGGGGTGGGGGGGGGGGGGGGTGGGGGGGGGGGGGGGTGGGGGGGGGGGGGGGTGGGGGGGGGGGGGGGTGGGGGGGGGGGGGGGTGGGGGGGGGGGGGGGTGGGGGGGGGGGGGGGTGGGGGGGGGGGGGGGTGGGGGGGGGGGGGGGTGGGGGGGGGGGGGGGTGGGGGGGGGGGGGGGTGGGGGGGGGGGGGGGTGGGGGGGGGGGGGGGTGGGGGGGGGGGGGGGTGGGGGGGGGGGGGGGTGGGGGGGGGGGGGGGTGGGGGGGGGGGGGGGTGGGGGGGGGGGGGGGTGGGGGGGGGGGGGGGTGGGGGGGGGGGGGGGTGGGGGGGGGGGGGGGTGGGGGGGGGGGGGGGTGGGGGGGGGGGGGGGTGGGGGGGGGGGGGGGTGGGGGGGGGGGGGGGTGGGGGGGGGGGGGGGTGGGGGGGGGGGGGGGTGGGGGGGGGGGGGGGTGGGGGGGGGGGGGGGTGGGGGGGGGGGGGGGTGGGGGGGGGGGGGGGTGGGGGGGGGGGGGGGTGGGGGGGGGGGGGGGTGGGGGGGGGGGGGGGTGGGGGGGGGGGGGGGTGGGGGGGGGGGGGGGTGGGGGGGGGGGGGGGTGGGGGGGGGGGGGGGTGGGGGGGGGGGGGGGTGGGGGGGGGGGGGGGTGGGGGGGGGGGGGGGTGGGGGGGGGGGGGGGTGGGGGGGGGGGGGGGTGGGGGGGGGGGGGGGTGGGGGGGGGGGGGGGTGGGGGGGGGGGGGGGTGGGGGGGGGGGGGGGTGGGGGGGGGGGGGGGTGGGGGGGGGGGGGGGTGGGGGGGGGGGGGGGTGGGGGGGGGGGGGGGTGGGGGGGGGGGGGGGTGGGGGGGGGGGGGGGTGGGGGGGGGGGGGGGTGGGGGGGGGGGGGGGTGGGGGGGGGGGGGGGTGGGGGGGGGGGGGGGTGGGGGGGGGGGGGGGTGGGGGGGGGGGGGGGTGGGGGGGGGGGGGGGTGGGGGGGGGGGGGGGTGGGGGGGGGGGGGGGTGGGGGGGGGGGGGGGTGGGGGGGGGGGGGGGTGGGGGGGGGGGGGGGTGGGGGGGGGGGGGGGTGGGGGGGGGGGGGGGTGGGGGGGGGGGGGGGTGGGGGGGGGGGGGGGTGGGGGGGGGGGGGGGTGGGGGGGGGGGGGGGTGGGGGGGGGGGGGGGTGGGGGGGGGGGGGGGTGGGGGGGGGGGGGGGTGGGGGGGGGGGGGGGTGGGGGGGGGGGGGGGTGGGGGGGGGGGGGGGTGGGGGGGGGGGGGGGTGGGGGGGGGGGGGGGTGGGGGGGGGGGGGGGTGGGGGGGGGGGGGGGTGGGGGGGGGGGGGGGTGGGGGGGGGGGGGGGTGGGGGGGGGGGGGGGTGGGGGGGGGGGGGGGTGGGGGGGGGGGGGGGTGGGGGGGGGGGGGGGTGGGGGGGGGGGGGGGTGGGGGGGGGGGGGGGTGGGGGGGGGGGGGGGTGGGGGGGGGGGGGGGTGGGGGGGGGGGGGGGTGGGGGGGGGGGGGGGTGGGGGGGGGGGGGGGTGGGGGGGGGGGGGGGTGGGGGGGGGGGGGGGTGGGGGGGGGGGGGGGTGGGGGGGGGGGGGGGTGGGGGGGGGGGGGGGTGGGGGGGGGGGGGGGTGGGGGGGGGGGGGGGTGGGGGGGGGGGGGGGTGGGGGGGGGGGGGGGTGGGGGGGGGGGGGGGTGGGGGGGGGGGGGGGTGGGGGGGGGGGGGGGTGGGGGGGGGGGGGGGTGGGGGGGGGGGGGGGTGGGGGGGGGGGGGGGTGGGGGGGGGGGGGGGTGGGGGGGGGGGGGGGTGGGGGGGGGGGGGGGTGGGGGGGGGGGGGGGTGGGGGGGGGGGGGGGTGGGGGGGGGGGGGGGTGGGGGGGGGGGGGGGTGGGGGGGGGGGGGGGTGGGGGGGGGGGGGGGTGGGGGGGGGGGGGGGTGGGGGGGGGGGGGGGTGGGGGGGGGGGGGGGTGGGGGGGGGGGGGGGTGGGGGGGGGGGGGGGTGGGGGGGGGGGGGGGTGGGGGGGGGGGGGGGTGGGGGGGGGGGGGGGTGGGGGGGGGGGGGGGTGGGGGGGGGGGGGGGTGGGGGGGGGGGGGGGTGGGGGGGGGGGGGGGTGGGGGGGGGGGGGGGTGGGGGGGGGGGGGGGTGGGGGGGGGGGGGGGTGGGGGGGGGGGGGGGTGGGGGGGGGGGGGGGTGGGGGGGGGGGGGGGTGGGGGGGGGGGGGGGTGGGGGGGGGGGGGGGTGGGGGGGGGGGGGGGTGGGGGGGGGGGGGGGTGGGGGGGGGGGGGGGTGGGGGGGGGGGGGGGTGGGGGGGGGGGGGGGTGGGGGGGGGGGGGGGTGGGGGGGGGGGGGGGTGGGGGGGGGGGGGGGTGGGGGGGGGGGGGGGTGGGGGGGGGGGGGGGTGGGGGGGGGGGGGGGTGGGGGGGGGGGGGGGTGGGGGGGGGGGGGGGTGGGGGGGGGGGGGGGTGGGGGGGGGGGGGGGTGGGGGGGGGGGGGGGTGGGGGGGGGGGGGGGTGGGGGGGGGGGGGGGTGGGGGGGGGGGGGGGTGGGGGGGGGGGGGGGTGGGGGGGGGGGGGGGTGGGGGGGGGGGGGGGTGGGGGGGGGGGGGGGTGGGGGGGGGGGGGGGTGGGGGGGGGGGGGGGTGGGGGGGGGGGGGGGTGGGGGGGGGGGGGGGTGGGGGGGGGGGGGGGTGGGGGGGGGGGGGGGTGGGGGGGGGGGGGGGTGGGGGGGGGGGGGGGTGGGGGGGGGGGGGGGTGGGGGGGGGGGGGGGTGGGGGGGGGGGGGGGTGGGGGGGGGGGGGGGTGGGGGGGGGGGGGGGTGGGGGGGGGGGGGGGTGGGGGGGGGGGGGGGTGGGGGGGGGGGGGGGTGGGGGGGGGGGGGGGTGGGGGGGGGGGGGGGTGGGGGGGGGGGGGGGTGGGGGGGGGGGGGGGTGGGGGGGGGGGGGGGTGGGGGGGGGGGGGGGTGGGGGGGGGGGGGGGTGGGGGGGGGGGGGGGTGGGGGGGGGGGGGGGTGGGGGGGGGGGGGGGTGGGGGGGGGGGGGGGTGGGGGGGGGGGGGGGTGGGGGGGGGGGGGGGTGGGGGGGGGGGGGGGTGGGGGGGGGGGGGGGTGGGGGGGGGGGGGGGTGGGGGGGGGGGGGGGTGGGGGGGGGGGGGGGTGGGGGGGGGGGGGGGTGGGGGGGGGGGGGGGTGGGGGGGGGGGGGGGTGGGGGGGGGGGGGGGTGGGGGGGGGGGGGGGTGGGGGGGGGGGGGGGTGGGGGGGGGGGGGGGTGGGGGGGGGGGGGGGTGGGGGGGGGGGGGGGTGGGGGGGGGGGGGGGTGGGGGGGGGGGGGGGTGGGGGGGGGGGGGGGTGGGGGGGGGGGGGGGTGGGGGGGGGGGGGGGTGGGGGGGGGGGGGGGTGGGGGGGGGGGGGGGTGGGGGGGGGGGGGGGTGGGGGGGGGGGGGGGTGGGGGGGGGGGGGGGTGGGGGGGGGGGGGGGTGGGGGGGGGGGGGGGTGGGGGGGGGGGGGGGTGGGGGGGGGGGGGGGTGGGGGGGGGGGGGGGTGGGGGGGGGGGGGGGTGGGGGGGGGGGGGGGTGGGGGGGGGGGGGGGTGGGGGGGGGGGGGGGTGGGGGGGGGGGGGGGTGGGGGGGGGGGGGGGTGGGGGGGGGGGGGGGTGGGGGGGGGGGGGGGTGGGGGGGGGGGGGGGTGGGGGGGGGGGGGGGTGGGGGGGGGGGGGGGTGGGGGGGGGGGGGGGTGGGGGGGGGGGGGGGTGGGGGGGGGGGGGGGTGGGGGGGGGGGGGGGTGGGGGGGGGGGGGGGTGGGGGGGGGGGGGGGTGGGGGGGGGGGGGGGTGGGGGGGGGGGGGGGTGGGGGGGGGGGGGGGTGGGGGGGGGGGGGGGTGGGGGGGGGGGGGGGTGGGGGGGGGGGGGGGTGGGGGGGGGGGGGGGTGGGGGGGGGGGGGGGTGGGGGGGGGGGGGGGTGGGGGGGGGGGGGGGTGGGGGGGGGGGGGGGTGGGGGGGGGGGGGGGTGGGGGGGGGGGGGGGTGGGGGGGGGGGGGGGTGGGGGGGGGGGGGGGTGGGGGGGGGGGGGGGTGGGGGGGGGGGGGGGTGGGGGGGGGGGGGGGTGGGGGGGGGGGGGGGTGGGGGGGGGGGGGGGTGGGGGGGGGGGGGGGTGGGGGGGGGGGGGGGTGGGGGGGGGGGGGGGTGGGGGGGGGGGGGGGTGGGGGGGGGGGGGGGTGGGGGGGGGGGGGGGTGGGGGGGGGGGGGGGTGGGGGGGGGGGGGGGTGGGGGGGGGGGGGGGTGGGGGGGGGGGGGGGTGGGGGGGGGGGGGGGTGGGGGGGGGGGGGGGTGGGGGGGGGGGGGGGTGGGGGGGGGGGGGGGTGGGGGGGGGGGGGGGTGGGGGGGGGGGGGGGTGGGGGGGGGGGGGGGTGGGGGGGGGGGGGGGTGGGGGGGGGGGGGGGTGGGGGGGGGGGGGGGTGGGGGGGGGGGGGGGTGGGGGGGGGGGGGGGTGGGGGGGGGGGGGGGTGGGGGGGGGGGGGGGTGGGGGGGGGGGGGGGTGGGGGGGGGGGGGGGTGGGGGGGGGGGGGGGTGGGGGGGGGGGGGGGTGGGGGGGGGGGGGGGTGGGGGGGGGGGGGGGTGGGGGGGGGGGGGGGTGGGGGGGGGGGGGGGTGGGGGGGGGGGGGGGTGGGGGGGGGGGGGGGTGGGGGGGGGGGGGGGTGGGGGGGGGGGGGGGTGGGGGGGGGGGGGGGTGGGGGGGGGGGGGGGTGGGGGGGGGGGGGGGTGGGGGGGGGGGGGGGTGGGGGGGGGGGGGGGTGGGGGGGGGGGGGGGTGGGGGGGGGGGGGGGTGGGGGGGGGGGGGGGTGGGGGGGGGGGGGGGTGGGGGGGGGGGGGGGTGGGGGGGGGGGGGGGTGGGGGGGGGGGGGGGTGGGGGGGGGGGGGGGTGGGGGGGGGGGGGGGTGGGGGGGGGGGGGGGTGGGGGGGGGGGGGGGTGGGGGGGGGGGGGGGTGGGGGGGGGGGGGGGTGGGGGGGGGGGGGGGTGGGGGGGGGGGGGGGTGGGGGGGGGGGGGGGTGGGGGGGGGGGGGGGTGGGGGGGGGGGGGGGTGGGGGGGGGGGGGGGTGGGGGGGGGGGGGGGTGGGGGGGGGGGGGGGTGGGGGGGGGGGGGGGTGGGGGGGGGGGGGGGTGGGGGGGGGGGGGGGTGGGGGGGGGGGGGGGTGGGGGGGGGGGGGGGTGGGGGGGGGGGGGGGTGGGGGGGGGGGGGGGTGGGGGGGGGGGGGGGTGGGGGGGGGGGGGGGTGGGGGGGGGGGGGGGTGGGGGGGGGGGGGGGTGGGGGGGGGGGGGGGTGGGGGGGGGGGGGGGTGGGGGGGGGGGGGGGTGGGGGGGGGGGGGGGTGGGGGGGGGGGGGGGTGGGGGGGGGGGGGGGTGGGGGGGGGGGGGGGTGGGGGGGGGGGGGGGTGGGGGGGGGGGGGGGTGGGGGGGGGGGGGGGTGGGGGGGGGGGGGGGTGGGGGGGGGGGGGGGTGGGGGGGGGGGGGGGTGGGGGGGGGGGGGGGTGGGGGGGGGGGGGGGTGGGGGGGGGGGGGGGTGGGGGGGGGGGGGGGTGGGGGGGGGGGGGGGTGGGGGGGGGGGGGGGTGGGGGGGGGGGGGGGTGGGGGGGGGGGGGGGTGGGGGGGGGGGGGGGTGGGGGGGGGGGGGGGTGGGGGGGGGGGGGGGTGGGGGGGGGGGGGGGTGGGGGGGGGGGGGGGTGGGGGGGGGGGGGGGTGGGGGGGGGGGGGGGTGGGGGGGGGGGGGGGTGGGGGGGGGGGGGGGTGGGGGGGGGGGGGGGTGGGGGGGGGGGGGGGTGGGGGGGGGGGGGGGTGGGGGGGGGGGGGGGTGGGGGGGGGGGGGGGTGGGGGGGGGGGGGGGTGGGGGGGGGGGGGGGTGGGGGGGGGGGGGGGTGGGGGGGGGGGGGGGTGGGGGGGGGGGGGGGTGGGGGGGGGGGGGGGTGGGGGGGGGGGGGGGTGGGGGGGGGGGGGGGTGGGGGGGGGGGGGGGTGGGGGGGGGGGGGGGTGGGGGGGGGGGGGGGTGGGGGGGGGGGGGGGTGGGGGGGGGGGGGGGTGGGGGGGGGGGGGGGTGGGGGGGGGGGGGGGTGGGGGGGGGGGGGGGTGGGGGGGGGGGGGGGTGGGGGGGGGGGGGGGTGGGGGGGGGGGGGGGTGGGGGGGGGGGGGGGTGGGGGGGGGGGGGGGTGGGGGGGGGGGGGGGTGGGGGGGGGGGGGGGTGGGGGGGGGGGGGGGTGGGGGGGGGGGGGGGTGGGGGGGGGGGGGGGTGGGGGGGGGGGGGGGTGGGGGGGGGGGGGGGTGGGGGGGGGGGGGGGTGGGGGGGGGGGGGGGTGGGGGGGGGGGGGGGTGGGGGGGGGGGGGGGTGGGGGGGGGGGGGGGTGGGGGGGGGGGGGGGTGGGGGGGGGGGGGGGTGGGGGGGGGGGGGGGTGGGGGGGGGGGGGGGTGGGGGGGGGGGGGGGTGGGGGGGGGGGGGGGTGGGGGGGGGGGGGGGTGGGGGGGGGGGGGGGTGGGGGGGGGGGGGGGTGGGGGGGGGGGGGGGTGGGGGGGGGGGGGGGTGGGGGGGGGGGGGGGTGGGGGGGGGGGGGGGTGGGGGGGGGGGGGGGTGGGGGGGGGGGGGGGTGGGGGGGGGGGGGGGTGGGGGGGGGGGGGGGTGGGGGGGGGGGGGGGTGGGGGGGGGGGGGGGTGGGGGGGGGGGGGGGTGGGGGGGGGGGGGGGTGGGGGGGGGGGGGGGTGGGGGGGGGGGGGGGTGGGGGGGGGGGGGGGTGGGGGGGGGGGGGGGTGGGGGGGGGGGGGGGTGGGGGGGGGGGGGGGTGGGGGGGGGGGGGGGTGGGGGGGGGGGGGGGTGGGGGGGGGGGGGGGTGGGGGGGGGGGGGGGTGGGGGGGGGGGGGGGTGGGGGGGGGGGGGGGTGGGGGGGGGGGGGGGTGGGGGGGGGGGGGGGTGGGGGGGGGGGGGGGTGGGGGGGGGGGGGGGTGGGGGGGGGGGGGGGTGGGGGGGGGGGGGGGTGGGGGGGGGGGGGGGTGGGGGGGGGGGGGGGTGGGGGGGGGGGGGGGTGGGGGGGGGGGGGGGTGGGGGGGGGGGGGGGTGGGGGGGGGGGGGGGTGGGGGGGGGGGGGGGTGGGGGGGGGGGGGGGTGGGGGGGGGGGGGGGTGGGGGGGGGGGGGGGTGGGGGGGGGGGGGGGTGGGGGGGGGGGGGGGTGGGGGGGGGGGGGGGTGGGGGGGGGGGGGGGTGGGGGGGGGGGGGGGTGGGGGGGGGGGGGGGTGGGGGGGGGGGGGGGTGGGGGGGGGGGGGGGTGGGGGGGGGGGGGGGTGGGGGGGGGGGGGGGTGGGGGGGGGGGGGGGTGGGGGGGGGGGGGGGTGGGGGGGGGGGGGGGTGGGGGGGGGGGGGGGTGGGGGGGGGGGGGGGTGGGGGGGGGGGGGGGTGGGGGGGGGGGGGGGTGGGGGGGGGGGGGGGTGGGGGGGGGGGGGGGTGGGGGGGGGGGGGGGTGGGGGGGGGGGGGGGTGGGGGGGGGGGGGGGTGGGGGGGGGGGGGGGTGGGGGGGGGGGGGGGTGGGGGGGGGGGGGGGTGGGGGGGGGGGGGGGTGGGGGGGGGGGGGGGTGGGGGGGGGGGGGGGTGGGGGGGGGGGGGGGTGGGGGGGGGGGGGGGTGGGGGGGGGGGGGGGTGGGGGGGGGGGGGGGTGGGGGGGGGGGGGGGTGGGGGGGGGGGGGGGTGGGGGGGGGGGGGGGTGGGGGGGGGGGGGGGTGGGGGGGGGGGGGGGTGGGGGGGGGGGGGGGTGGGGGGGGGGGGGGGTGGGGGGGGGGGGGGGTGGGGGGGGGGGGGGGTGGGGGGGGGGGGGGGTGGGGGGGGGGGGGGGTGGGGGGGGGGGGGGGTGGGGGGGGGGGGGGGTGGGGGGGGGGGGGGGTGGGGGGGGGGGGGGGTGGGGGGGGGGGGGGGTGGGGGGGGGGGGGGGTGGGGGGGGGGGGGGGTGGGGGGGGGGGGGGGTGGGGGGGGGGGGGGGTGGGGGGGGGGGGGGGTGGGGGGGGGGGGGGGTGGGGGGGGGGGGGGGTGGGGGGGGGGGGGGGTGGGGGGGGGGGGGGGTGGGGGGGGGGGGGGGTGGGGGGGGGGGGGGGTGGGGGGGGGGGGGGGTGGGGGGGGGGGGGGGTGGGGGGGGGGGGGGGTGGGGGGGGGGGGGGGTGGGGGGGGGGGGGGGTGGGGGGGGGGGGGGGTGGGGGGGGGGGGGGGTGGGGGGGGGGGGGGGTGGGGGGGGGGGGGGGTGGGGGGGGGGGGGGGTGGGGGGGGGGGGGGGTGGGGGGGGGGGGGGGTGGGGGGGGGGGGGGGTGGGGGGGGGGGGGGGTGGGGGGGGGGGGGGGTGGGGGGGGGGGGGGGTGGGGGGGGGGGGGGGTGGGGGGGGGGGGGGGTGGGGGGGGGGGGGGGTGGGGGGGGGGGGGGGTGGGGGGGGGGGGGGGTGGGGGGGGGGGGGGGTGGGGGGGGGGGGGGGTGGGGGGGGGGGGGGGTGGGGGGGGGGGGGGGTGGGGGGGGGGGGGGGTGGGGGGGGGGGGGGGTGGGGGGGGGGGGGGGTGGGGGGGGGGGGGGGTGGGGGGGGGGGGGGGTGGGGGGGGGGGGGGGTGGGGGGGGGGGGGGGTGGGGGGGGGGGGGGGTGGGGGGGGGGGGGGGTGGGGGGGGGGGGGGGTGGGGGGGGGGGGGGGTGGGGGGGGGGGGGGGTGGGGGGGGGGGGGGGTGGGGGGGGGGGGGGGTGGGGGGGGGGGGGGGTGGGGGGGGGGGGGGGTGGGGGGGGGGGGGGGTGGGGGGGGGGGGGGGTGGGGGGGGGGGGGGGTGGGGGGGGGGGGGGGTGGGGGGGGGGGGGGGTGGGGGGGGGGGGGGGTGGGGGGGGGGGGGGGTGGGGGGGGGGGGGGGTGGGGGGGGGGGGGGGTGGGGGGGGGGGGGGGTGGGGGGGGGGGGGGGTGGGGGGGGGGGGGGGTGGGGGGGGGGGGGGGTGGGGGGGGGGGGGGGTGGGGGGGGGGGGGGGTGGGGGGGGGGGGGGGTGGGGGGGGGGGGGGGTGGGGGGGGGGGGGGGTGGGGGGGGGGGGGGGTGGGGGGGGGGGGGGGTGGGGGGGGGGGGGGGTGGGGGGGGGGGGGGGTGGGGGGGGGGGGGGGTGGGGGGGGGGGGGGGTGGGGGGGGGGGGGGGTGGGGGGGGGGGGGGGTGGGGGGGGGGGGGGGTGGGGGGGGGGGGGGGTGGGGGGGGGGGGGGGTGGGGGGGGGGGGGGGTGGGGGGGGGGGGGGGTGGGGGGGGGGGGGGGTGGGGGGGGGGGGGGGTGGGGGGGGGGGGGGGTGGGGGGGGGGGGGGGTGGGGGGGGGGGGGGGTGGGGGGGGGGGGGGGTGGGGGGGGGGGGGGGTGGGGGGGGGGGGGGGTGGGGGGGGGGGGGGGTGGGGGGGGGGGGGGGTGGGGGGGGGGGGGGGTGGGGGGGGGGGGGGGTGGGGGGGGGGGGGGGTGGGGGGGGGGGGGGGTGGGGGGGGGGGGGGGTGGGGGGGGGGGGGGGTGGGGGGGGGGGGGGGTGGGGGGGGGGGGGGGTGGGGGGGGGGGGGGGTGGGGGGGGGGGGGGGTGGGGGGGGGGGGGGGTGGGGGGGGGGGGGGGTGGGGGGGGGGGGGGGTGGGGGGGGGGGGGGGTGGGGGGGGGGGGGGGTGGGGGGGGGGGGGGGTGGGGGGGGGGGGGGGTGGGGGGGGGGGGGGGTGGGGGGGGGGGGGGGTGGGGGGGGGGGGGGGTGGGGGGGGGGGGGGGTGGGGGGGGGGGGGGGTGGGGGGGGGGGGGGGTGGGGGGGGGGGGGGGTGGGGGGGGGGGGGGGTGGGGGGGGGGGGGGGTGGGGGGGGGGGGGGGTGGGGGGGGGGGGGGGTGGGGGGGGGGGGGGGTGGGGGGGGGGGGGGGTGGGGGGGGGGGGGGGTGGGGGGGGGGGGGGGTGGGGGGGGGGGGGGGTGGGGGGGGGGGGGGGTGGGGGGGGGGGGGGGTGGGGGGGGGGGGGGGTGGGGGGGGGGGGGGGTGGGGGGGGGGGGGGGTGGGGGGGGGGGGGGGTGGGGGGGGGGGGGGGTGGGGGGGGGGGGGGGTGGGGGGGGGGGGGGGTGGGGGGGGGGGGGGGTGGGGGGGGGGGGGGGTGGGGGGGGGGGGGGGTGGGGGGGGGGGGGGGTGGGGGGGGGGGGGGGTGGGGGGGGGGGGGGGTGGGGGGGGGGGGGGGTGGGGGGGGGGGGGGGTGGGGGGGGGGGGGGGTGGGGGGGGGGGGGGGTGGGGGGGGGGGGGGGTGGGGGGGGGGGGGGGTGGGGGGGGGGGGGGGTGGGGGGGGGGGGGGGTGGGGGGGGGGGGGGGTGGGGGGGGGGGGGGGTGGGGGGGGGGGGGGGTGGGGGGGGGGGGGGGTGGGGGGGGGGGGGGGTGGGGGGGGGGGGGGGTGGGGGGGGGGGGGGGTGGGGGGGGGGGGGGGTGGGGGGGGGGGGGGGTGGGGGGGGGGGGGGGTGGGGGGGGGGGGGGGTGGGGGGGGGGGGGGGTGGGGGGGGGGGGGGGTGGGGGGGGGGGGGGGTGGGGGGGGGGGGGGGTGGGGGGGGGGGGGGGTGGGGGGGGGGGGGGGTGGGGGGGGGGGGGGGTGGGGGGGGGGGGGGGTGGGGGGGGGGGGGGGTGGGGGGGGGGGGGGGTGGGGGGGGGGGGGGGTGGGGGGGGGGGGGGGTGGGGGGGGGGGGGGGTGGGGGGGGGGGGGGGTGGGGGGGGGGGGGGGTGGGGGGGGGGGGGGGTGGGGGGGGGGGGGGGTGGGGGGGGGGGGGGGTGGGGGGGGGGGGGGGTGGGGGGGGGGGGGGGTGGGGGGGGGGGGGGGTGGGGGGGGGGGGGGGTGGGGGGGGGGGGGGGTGGGGGGGGGGGGGGGTGGGGGGGGGGGGGGGTGGGGGGGGGGGGGGGTGGGGGGGGGGGGGGGTGGGGGGGGGGGGGGGTGGGGGGGGGGGGGGGTGGGGGGGGGGGGGGGTGGGGGGGGGGGGGGGTGGGGGGGGGGGGGGGTGGGGGGGGGGGGGGGTGGGGGGGGGGGGGGGTGGGGGGGGGGGGGGGTGGGGGGGGGGGGGGGTGGGGGGGGGGGGGGGTGGGGGGGGGGGGGGGTGGGGGGGGGGGGGGGTGGGGGGGGGGGGGGGTGGGGGGGGGGGGGGGTGGGGGGGGGGGGGGGTGGGGGGGGGGGGGGGTGGGGGGGGGGGGGGGTGGGGGGGGGGGGGGGTGGGGGGGGGGGGGGGTGGGGGGGGGGGGGGGTGGGGGGGGGGGGGGGTGGGGGGGGGGGGGGGTGGGGGGGGGGGGGGGTGGGGGGGGGGGGGGGTGGGGGGGGGGGGGGGTGGGGGGGGGGGGGGGTGGGGGGGGGGGGGGGTGGGGGGGGGGGGGGGTGGGGGGGGGGGGGGGTGGGGGGGGGGGGGGGTGGGGGGGGGGGGGGGTGGGGGGGGGGGGGGGTGGGGGGGGGGGGGGGTGGGGGGGGGGGGGGGTGGGGGGGGGGGGGGGTGGGGGGGGGGGGGGGTGGGGGGGGGGGGGGGTGGGGGGGGGGGGGGGTGGGGGGGGGGGGGGGTGGGGGGGGGGGGGGGTGGGGGGGGGGGGGGGTGGGGGGGGGGGGGGGTGGGGGGGGGGGGGGGTGGGGGGGGGGGGGGGTGGGGGGGGGGGGGGGTGGGGGGGGGGGGGGGTGGGGGGGGGGGGGGGTGGGGGGGGGGGGGGGTGGGGGGGGGGGGGGGTGGGGGGGGGGGGGGGTGGGGGGGGGGGGGGGTGGGGGGGGGGGGGGGTGGGGGGGGGGGGGGGTGGGGGGGGGGGGGGGTGGGGGGGGGGGGGGGTGGGGGGGGGGGGGGGTGGGGGGGGGGGGGGGTGGGGGGGGGGGGGGGTGGGGGGGGGGGGGGGTGGGGGGGGGGGGGGGTGGGGGGGGGGGGGGGTGGGGGGGGGGGGGGGTGGGGGGGGGGGGGGGTGGGGGGGGGGGGGGGTGGGGGGGGGGGGGGGTGGGGGGGGGGGGGGGTGGGGGGGGGGGGGGGTGGGGGGGGGGGGGGGTGGGGGGGGGGGGGGGTGGGGGGGGGGGGGGGTGGGGGGGGGGGGGGGTGGGGGGGGGGGGGGGTGGGGGGGGGGGGGGGTGGGGGGGGGGGGGGGTGGGGGGGGGGGGGGGTGGGGGGGGGGGGGGGTGGGGGGGGGGGGGGGTGGGGGGGGGGGGGGGTGGGGGGGGGGGGGGGTGGGGGGGGGGGGGGGTGGGGGGGGGGGGGGGTGGGGGGGGGGGGGGGTGGGGGGGGGGGGGGGTGGGGGGGGGGGGGGGTGGGGGGGGGGGGGGGTGGGGGGGGGGGGGGGTGGGGGGGGGGGGGGGTGGGGGGGGGGGGGGGTGGGGGGGGGGGGGGGTGGGGGGGGGGGGGGGTGGGGGGGGGGGGGGGTGGGGGGGGGGGGGGGTGGGGGGGGGGGGGGGTGGGGGGGGGGGGGGGTGGGGGGGGGGGGGGGTGGGGGGGGGGGGGGGTGGGGGGGGGGGGGGGTGGGGGGGGGGGGGGGTGGGGGGGGGGGGGGGTGGGGGGGGGGGGGGGTGGGGGGGGGGGGGGGTGGGGGGGGGGGGGGGTGGGGGGGGGGGGGGGTGGGGGGGGGGGGGGGTGGGGGGGGGGGGGGGTGGGGGGGGGGGGGGGTGGGGGGGGGGGGGGGTGGGGGGGGGGGGGGGTGGGGGGGGGGGGGGGTGGGGGGGGGGGGGGGTGGGGGGGGGGGGGGGTGGGGGGGGGGGGGGGTGGGGGGGGGGGGGGGTGGGGGGGGGGGGGGGTGGGGGGGGGGGGGGGTGGGGGGGGGGGGGGGTGGGGGGGGGGGGGGGTGGGGGGGGGGGGGGGTGGGGGGGGGGGGGGGTGGGGGGGGGGGGGGGTGGGGGGGGGGGGGGGTGGGGGGGGGGGGGGGTGGGGGGGGGGGGGGGTGGGGGGGGGGGGGGGTGGGGGGGGGGGGGGGTGGGGGGGGGGGGGGGTGGGGGGGGGGGGGGGTGGGGGGGGGGGGGGGTGGGGGGGGGGGGGGGTGGGGGGGGGGGGGGGTGGGGGGGGGGGGGGGTGGGGGGGGGGGGGGGTGGGGGGGGGGGGGGGTGGGGGGGGGGGGGGGTGGGGGGGGGGGGGGGTGGGGGGGGGGGGGGGTGGGGGGGGGGGGGGGTGGGGGGGGGGGGGGGTGGGGGGGGGGGGGGGTGGGGGGGGGGGGGGGTGGGGGGGGGGGGGGGTGGGGGGGGGGGGGGGTGGGGGGGGGGGGGGGTGGGGGGGGGGGGGGGTGGGGGGGGGGGGGGGTGGGGGGGGGGGGGGGTGGGGGGGGGGGGGGGTGGGGGGGGGGGGGGGTGGGGGGGGGGGGGGGTGGGGGGGGGGGGGGGTGGGGGGGGGGGGGGGTGGGGGGGGGGGGGGGTGGGGGGGGGGGGGGGTGGGGGGGGGGGGGGGTGGGGGGGGGGGGGGGTGGGGGGGGGGGGGGGTGGGGGGGGGGGGGGGTGGGGGGGGGGGGGGGTGGGGGGGGGGGGGGGTGGGGGGGGGGGGGGGTGGGGGGGGGGGGGGGTGGGGGGGGGGGGGGGTGGGGGGGGGGGGGGGTGGGGGGGGGGGGGGGTGGGGGGGGGGGGGGGTGGGGGGGGGGGGGGGTGGGGGGGGGGGGGGGTGGGGGGGGGGGGGGGTGGGGGGGGGGGGGGGTGGGGGGGGGGGGGGGTGGGGGGGGGGGGGGGTGGGGGGGGGGGGGGGTGGGGGGGGGGGGGGGTGGGGGGGGGGGGGGGTGGGGGGGGGGGGGGGTGGGGGGGGGGGGGGGTGGGGGGGGGGGGGGGTGGGGGGGGGGGGGGGTGGGGGGGGGGGGGGGTGGGGGGGGGGGGGGGTGGGGGGGGGGGGGGGTGGGGGGGGGGGGGGGTGGGGGGGGGGGGGGGTGGGGGGGGGGGGGGGTGGGGGGGGGGGGGGGTGGGGGGGGGGGGGGGTGGGGGGGGGGGGGGGTGGGGGGGGGGGGGGGTGGGGGGGGGGGGGGGTGGGGGGGGGGGGGGGTGGGGGGGGGGGGGGGTGGGGGGGGGGGGGGGTGGGGGGGGGGGGGGGTGGGGGGGGGGGGGGGTGGGGGGGGGGGGGGGTGGGGGGGGGGGGGGGTGGGGGGGGGGGGGGGTGGGGGGGGGGGGGGGTGGGGGGGGGGGGGGGTGGGGGGGGGGGGGGGTGGGGGGGGGGGGGGGTGGGGGGGGGGGGGGGTGGGGGGGGGGGGGGGTGGGGGGGGGGGGGGGTGGGGGGGGGGGGGGGTGGGGGGGGGGGGGGGTGGGGGGGGGGGGGGGTGGGGGGGGGGGGGGGTGGGGGGGGGGGGGGGTGGGGGGGGGGGGGGGTGGGGGGGGGGGGGGGTGGGGGGGGGGGGGGGTGGGGGGGGGGGGGGGTGGGGGGGGGGGGGGGTGGGGGGGGGGGGGGGTGGGGGGGGGGGGGGGTGGGGGGGGGGGGGGGTGGGGGGGGGGGGGGGTGGGGGGGGGGGGGGGTGGGGGGGGGGGGGGGTGGGGGGGGGGGGGGGTGGGGGGGGGGGGGGGTGGGGGGGGGGGGGGGTGGGGGGGGGGGGGGGTGGGGGGGGGGGGGGGTGGGGGGGGGGGGGGGTGGGGGGGGGGGGGGGTGGGGGGGGGGGGGGGTGGGGGGGGGGGGGGGTGGGGGGGGGGGGGGGTGGGGGGGGGGGGGGGTGGGGGGGGGGGGGGGTGGGGGGGGGGGGGGGTGGGGGGGGGGGGGGGTGGGGGGGGGGGGGGGTGGGGGGGGGGGGGGGTGGGGGGGGGGGGGGGTGGGGGGGGGGGGGGGTGGGGGGGGGGGGGGGTGGGGGGGGGGGGGGGTGGGGGGGGGGGGGGGTGGGGGGGGGGGGGGGTGGGGGGGGGGGGGGGTGGGGGGGGGGGGGGGTGGGGGGGGGGGGGGGTGGGGGGGGGGGGGGGTGGGGGGGGGGGGGGGTGGGGGGGGGGGGGGGTGGGGGGGGGGGGGGGTGGGGGGGGGGGGGGGTGGGGGGGGGGGGGGGTGGGGGGGGGGGGGGGTGGGGGGGGGGGGGGGTGGGGGGGGGGGGGGGTGGGGGGGGGGGGGGGTGGGGGGGGGGGGGGGTGGGGGGGGGGGGGGGTGGGGGGGGGGGGGGGTGGGGGGGGGGGGGGGTGGGGGGGGGGGGGGGTGGGGGGGGGGGGGGGTGGGGGGGGGGGGGGGTGGGGGGGGGGGGGGGTGGGGGGGGGGGGGGGTGGGGGGGGGGGGGGGTGGGGGGGGGGGGGGGTGGGGGGGGGGGGGGGTGGGGGGGGGGGGGGGTGGGGGGGGGGGGGGGTGGGGGGGGGGGGGGGTGGGGGGGGGGGGGGGTGGGGGGGGGGGGGGGTGGGGGGGGGGGGGGGTGGGGGGGGGGGGGGGTGGGGGGGGGGGGGGGTGGGGGGGGGGGGGGGTGGGGGGGGGGGGGGGTGGGGGGGGGGGGGGGTGGGGGGGGGGGGGGGTGGGGGGGGGGGGGGGTGGGGGGGGGGGGGGGTGGGGGGGGGGGGGGGTGGGGGGGGGGGGGGGTGGGGGGGGGGGGGGGTGGGGGGGGGGGGGGGTGGGGGGGGGGGGGGGTGGGGGGGGGGGGGGGTGGGGGGGGGGGGGGGTGGGGGGGGGGGGGGGTGGGGGGGGGGGGGGGTGGGGGGGGGGGGGGGTGGGGGGGGGGGGGGGTGGGGGGGGGGGGGGGTGGGGGGGGGGGGGGGTGGGGGGGGGGGGGGGTGGGGGGGGGGGGGGGTGGGGGGGGGGGGGGGTGGGGGGGGGGGGGGGTGGGGGGGGGGGGGGGTGGGGGGGGGGGGGGGTGGGGGGGGGGGGGGGTGGGGGGGGGGGGGGGTGGGGGGGGGGGGGGGTGGGGGGGGGGGGGGGTGGGGGGGGGGGGGGGTGGGGGGGGGGGGGGGTGGGGGGGGGGGGGGGTGGGGGGGGGGGGGGGTGGGGGGGGGGGGGGGTGGGGGGGGGGGGGGGTGGGGGGGGGGGGGGGTGGGGGGGGGGGGGGGTGGGGGGGGGGGGGGGTGGGGGGGGGGGGGGGTGGGGGGGGGGGGGGGTGGGGGGGGGGGGGGGTGGGGGGGGGGGGGGGTGGGGGGGGGGGGGGGTGGGGGGGGGGGGGGGTGGGGGGGGGGGGGGGTGGGGGGGGGGGGGGGTGGGGGGGGGGGGGGGTGGGGGGGGGGGGGGGTGGGGGGGGGGGGGGGTGGGGGGGGGGGGGGGTGGGGGGGGGGGGGGGTGGGGGGGGGGGGGGGTGGGGGGGGGGGGGGGTGGGGGGGGGGGGGGGTGGGGGGGGGGGGGGGTGGGGGGGGGGGGGGGTGGGGGGGGGGGGGGGTGGGGGGGGGGGGGGGTGGGGGGGGGGGGGGGTGGGGGGGGGGGGGGGTGGGGGGGGGGGGGGGTGGGGGGGGGGGGGGGTGGGGGGGGGGGGGGGTGGGGGGGGGGGGGGGTGGGGGGGGGGGGGGGTGGGGGGGGGGGGGGGTGGGGGGGGGGGGGGGTGGGGGGGGGGGGGGGTGGGGGGGGGGGGGGGTGGGGGGGGGGGGGGGTGGGGGGGGGGGGGGGTGGGGGGGGGGGGGGGTGGGGGGGGGGGGGGGTGGGGGGGGGGGGGGGTGGGGGGGGGGGGGGGTGGGGGGGGGGGGGGGTGGGGGGGGGGGGGGGTGGGGGGGGGGGGGGGTGGGGGGGGGGGGGGGTGGGGGGGGGGGGGGGTGGGGGGGGGGGGGGGTGGGGGGGGGGGGGGGTGGGGGGGGGGGGGGGTGGGGGGGGGGGGGGGTGGGGGGGGGGGGGGGTGGGGGGGGGGGGGGGTGGGGGGGGGGGGGGGTGGGGGGGGGGGGGGGTGGGGGGGGGGGGGGGTGGGGGGGGGGGGGGGTGGGGGGGGGGGGGGGTGGGGGGGGGGGGGGGTGGGGGGGGGGGGGGGTGGGGGGGGGGGGGGGTGGGGGGGGGGGGGGGTGGGGGGGGGGGGGGGTGGGGGGGGGGGGGGGTGGGGGGGGGGGGGGGTGGGGGGGGGGGGGGGTGGGGGGGGGGGGGGGTGGGGGGGGGGGGGGGTGGGGGGGGGGGGGGGTGGGGGGGGGGGGGGGTGGGGGGGGGGGGGGGTGGGGGGGGGGGGGGGTGGGGGGGGGGGGGGGTGGGGGGGGGGGGGGGTGGGGGGGGGGGGGGGTGGGGGGGGGGGGGGGTGGGGGGGGGGGGGGGTGGGGGGGGGGGGGGGTGGGGGGGGGGGGGGGTGGGGGGGGGGGGGGGTGGGGGGGGGGGGGGGTGGGGGGGGGGGGGGGTGGGGGGGGGGGGGGGTGGGGGGGGGGGGGGGTGGGGGGGGGGGGGGGTGGGGGGGGGGGGGGGTGGGGGGGGGGGGGGGTGGGGGGGGGGGGGGGTGGGGGGGGGGGGGGGTGGGGGGGGGGGGGGGTGGGGGGGGGGGGGGGTGGGGGGGGGGGGGGGTGGGGGGGGGGGGGGGTGGGGGGGGGGGGGGGTGGGGGGGGGGGGGGGTGGGGGGGGGGGGGGGTGGGGGGGGGGGGGGGTGGGGGGGGGGGGGGGTGGGGGGGGGGGGGGGTGGGGGGGGGGGGGGGTGGGGGGGGGGGGGGGTGGGGGGGGGGGGGGGTGGGGGGGGGGGGGGGTGGGGGGGGGGGGGGGTGGGGGGGGGGGGGGGTGGGGGGGGGGGGGGGTGGGGGGGGGGGGGGGTGGGGGGGGGGGGGGGTGGGGGGGGGGGGGGGTGGGGGGGGGGGGGGGTGGGGGGGGGGGGGGGTGGGGGGGGGGGGGGGTGGGGGGGGGGGGGGGTGGGGGGGGGGGGGGGTGGGGGGGGGGGGGGGTGGGGGGGGGGGGGGGTGGGGGGGGGGGGGGGTGGGGGGGGGGGGGGGTGGGGGGGGGGGGGGGTGGGGGGGGGGGGGGGTGGGGGGGGGGGGGGGTGGGGGGGGGGGGGGGTGGGGGGGGGGGGGGGTGGGGGGGGGGGGGGGTGGGGGGGGGGGGGGGTGGGGGGGGGGGGGGGGGGGGGGGGGGGGGGGTGGAAGGGGTGGGGGTGGGGGGGGGGGGGGGGGGGGGAGGGGGGGGGTTGGGGGGGGGGGGGAGGCGGGGGGGGGGGGGAGGGGGGGGGGGGGGGGGGGGGGGGGGGGGGGGGGGGCGGGGGGGGGGGGGGGGGGGGTGGGGTTTAGTTGAGAACAAGTCCTCTGGGATTATTTGTGAATTCTCTTGGTTTCTGCCTACACTTATAGAACATGCTCATGCTTAAAGGTATTCAGAAAAGCGAGAGGCAACCTTCATTTCTATTCCTTATTTAATTTGGAGAAGTAACTGACAACAACCTTTGTACATATACCTTCCTGTGAGGCAGGCACTGAAGCCTAAAGTTCTTTTAATTACCAGTGACACTCTTCAGTATGTCTTCACACTATCCCTCATGCTACTTTAACACTTAGCTTGACAGAAGGTCTGAAGTTGAATAATGCTGTTCTGTAAATTATCTATTCCTGTGGTCTTTTTTCACCCCCCCCCCCCCAACCACATATTCTACTCATGGAAAACTATTGTCAATATTTTCCAAATATAGTTGTTCAGATAACAACATTGGGGACATACCCCATATAACTTCTGAGGGGCGGAAGAGGTCATCACCGTGATCCATTAAAAATTGGTTCTGTCTGGATCTATCTTGTATATTTATATGCTATATACAAGATTTTGACAGGGTTATCCTAAATTGAATCCTGATAGGGGGAAATGTATAGGGAGAACTGGTGGGTGGAAGTGGGATGCTTACCCTTGCCACTACAGAGACTTTGCTCTGTAATCCTTTCTCCTGTTTTATTGATGAAAAGTATATTTTGCAAATTAAGAAACATGGGGTTAGAACCCAAGCAAAATCTCCATAAAGATTTCCATCAGTGAAAGAAGACTACTTCATGTCTCTTTTTTCCCTGCAGCCCAAAATACCCATAATAATTCTCTTACTGAATAAGATTCCCCCAGGAACAGGACCGGGAAAATCAAATTACTGTCCATCATCAAAAAAATTAACTGGATGCATGTAATCTATGATTGTATCTTCCATAACCTTTGACCCTATGCCCAGGCAGTAATGGAGAGTTCCAAATCAATCAGAATGGATTTCCTGACATTTTGAATTCCACCCCTCTTTAATGCAGTTGTAGAAGGTTCAGAATTTTATTATAACGGTGGTGCACTGAGAAGTTTTGCTTCTCTCTAAATCATTTAATTAGGACCGATTTTGCATGCTGAAATTGTCCTTCTGTTGGCATGGGGAATGCCCCAATGCAACCGGGAGTTTTACACAGCCCCCAGTGCTTCAGCATGGCTGCCATGTTTCTGCCCCAGAGCCATCCTGCGGCAATGGCTTTACTCCATGAATTTCCTGAACCGCAAAGGCTGAGGTCCTTTTGAAATGCCCCTTTGTTGCTCCAGAGGCTTCCACTGCCGTGCAAAACTCCTCGAAGGCAGATATGGGCCAGTTTTCCTGCCTCACTGTTCTGGTCTGCCCTACTAATGGACAGGCGCTGAGAAGCGGCACCCCCCCCCTCTTGCAGTGGAAAAAAATGGAGGGAGAAACCTTGGTTTTTATAAAGGAAGGAGAAACCTTGGGCAGAAAAGCAGCATGTGCAGGTGCCATGAACAGGAGGGCAGCGATTCTTGCACACGCAAGGATTTTGGATTTACATTTTAGCTGGAGGGGGTGGAGGACGGCAATCCCGTTGCACACATCAAGGATTTTAGATGGGGGGGGGGCAAGGGCGCCGATTCTCAGCACCTGATTTGTGTTCAGAGTGTGGGGGGGAATGGGGCGAGATTCAGCCAATGCAAACGCAGGAAACAGAGTCTGCCCGTGCATGTGTGAAAGAGACTACAGAAAAGCTCGCTGTGCTTAAGCGGTGCCTATGGGAAAGCCCTGGGCTTTGTGGGGAACCATTTGGGGCTTCCCTAATCTCCCTGACTCAAGCAAAGGAAAGAGCCAGGCAGCAGGGGGGAACTACAAGCAAGGTGAGAAGCCCCGCAGCAGATACACTCCCCGACTAAACC
Source organism: Sphaerodactylus townsendi (assembly GCF_021028975.2). Taxonomy (NCBI): domain Eukaryota; kingdom Metazoa; phylum Chordata; class Lepidosauria; order Squamata; family Sphaerodactylidae; genus Sphaerodactylus; species Sphaerodactylus townsendi. The sequence goes on along the minus strand of NC_059425.1, from coordinate 152,591,305 downwards.
ACGGAGCATTTAAAAAGTGCAAAGTCAGCCTAAGTTAACTCTTCGCTCTGAATATGCTGTCAAGCCTGCAGGAGAAAATATGATAATTGTATTTTCCTAGGAGCTCATATTAATTTTTCAGGATGGGTATTTGAGATTGGCAAGATGATACAGGAGAAGGAATTCAAAATATGCTTATCAGGAGCCATTTTTCCAATTAAATTTTTAAAAAGCAAAATTCGTACATAATAAGCAGATATGTGCATTGAGCAGATATATTTCTTACAGTACAGACATATGTGGAACCTGAATCTTTACCCTGATATTGGATTTTACCATGCTCTGCCATGGAACATTCCTAAGGTTTCATTTGTGTTAAGGGCAATTAGATACAATAGTGAGATCACCTTCTCTCCTGTTAAGTGTTTTTGCTGGTCTGTCTCCAGATTGCTACTCTTAGGGTAATATCCTGCTTCTAAGAAGTACCTCTCTCTCTCTCTCTCTCTCTCTCTCTCTCTCTCTCTCTCTCTCTCTCTCTCTCTCTCTCTCAGCTAGTCACACAGTTATGGCACTACCTCTCTCGCCTCTTCACTATCAAGTATGTTACTTCCTGAATAAACCCTTATCTACACTTTAATCAAGTTGTGCACCTTTGCCATGTTAATTACTCTGCCAACAGGATGAGGGTATGAATTAGGTATTCTTAAACACCCTCTGATTGTGAGCGGGGAGCTGATCATTTTGCAAGATGTTCAGATATGTTCTAGCAAGATTGGATATGTCTATTTGCATAAATAAACTACAACTAGAGGGCTGGGAGGGGGCAAGCATTTATTCTTATGCCACTGGGCCTTTCCCCACTCACCTTTTGTTGCGCGCTACTCACGGCAAGTAGCGCGGGGTCCAGCCACAATCCCCACTACAGCAGCAGCGAGAACGCAGCTGCTTTGATTCTGCCGCTCAGCTACCCCCTCAGCGTGGGTCATTTCTGTTCCTGTTTGGAACAGAAGCTTTTGGAAAAATCCGCTGGGAGCGCGGGGCAGTGAGGAAGCCCGGTGGTGACTCCGGGCTTGATTTTCGCGCGGCAGAGAGTCACGTGGATCCTGCCGTCCAATTAGGACACGGTGGGGGTGTGCTCAATGTGCACGCAGCATTCGTTTCCCCTTTTTTGTCCGGAAACTCGTTGTCTGCTTGTCACTTTGAAACGACAGAGATTCGTTTCTTCGTTGTTTAAAAAAAAATCTCTTTGGCTCCCTTTTGTTCATGTGCGTGCGAGGAGGCTTCTTGGGCATCTGCCCTCTTTCCCCCCTCCCCAGTCTTGCTGCCGAAGGAGACTCAGTGGCGAAGAGGGCGCGCTAAACCCATCCTCTTTCAATCACTCCGGCGGAGGCTCAGCGCCTCCAAATTAGCCAACGAGCAGCCGGTGGGAAAGCAAAACGATGGGATTTGGAGGGAGGCTGTGTGTGTGTGTGTGTGTGTGTGTGTGTGTGTGTGTGTGTGTGTGTGTGTGTGTGTGTGTGTGTGTGTGTGTGTGTTGCCAGAAGGAGAAGCGCTGCAAAACAAACGGGAGGGATCAAAGATGCACGACCCCCCGTCTTCTCCAGCGCCTGTCCGAAGGAGCCAGGCTGCACGGAAGGAGTTCTCACCCCAGCCGGGGGGAAGATCAGGGGGTTTGCCCGGGGAACCTGCAGAGCTTTGCGCCCCCCTGAGCCCTTTCAGGGAGGGCAGCAGATACATTGAACCCTATTAACATGTGGAGCCCCCCAGTCAGTCTGTATTACGGGCATAGCCCAGCAGAGTCGCACCGACTCCAGGCTGAAGAGCTGAGCCCTGCTCCCCGGAGCCCCCTTTACTTGCAAGTAAGTCTCGCGGCGGGCAACGGCGGCTCTCCCTCCCCCCCTGCTCCTCCTTCCCACTGGGGCATACTGGCACTGCAACACGCTAGCCAAAAGAGTATTTTCTTGCTCGCAGTGATGAAGCACTCCCCCTTCCCCCATAGTCCTGCCCATCTGCCCAGCAGCAGCAGCCAATCAGGATAGCCCCTGAGCTCAACGCGCGTACCACAGCTTCAGAGTGGGGATTCCTGGTGGCTGAGCAACGTTTGAGGGGCAGATGCTGCGGTGGGGGGCATGACCCCGCGCCCAAAATGTCCCGCAGCAAACAAACCCGGTGCATATCTCCATCTTTTTTATAGTGGGGAAAGGCCCACTGTCACCAGACTGTAATCATTAAATGTACATACATTTAAAAAAAATTAGTTTAGACTTGCAACTTTGGTGTGGCTTTGGTGTCTGCCAATGTATCAAATTTAGTCAGTTCTTTAATAGATGCTACTGACTACACACGCACAAAAAGCAGGCAGTGAATTCCATGCAATGTCAGTCTTTTAACCAACGAATCTAACTGTGCTGGTAGAAAAAGAGATCATAGTACACATGTTGAGTTGCTAGATATCAGTAGCTGAAGTTTTGGTCCCTTGTATCCAATGACTCAGGTTCACTTAGTTTCCACGCAGCTTGTATACCCAGTCATATCTGGCAGAAATACTTCCTTGATGTTTTTAATGAGACCCTTCATTTTCCTAATTTGCATGTTTCTGCCTACATAAACGACAGTCCAGAGTGGCCCCCTGTCTGTGCAGAAGAAGTGCGTGAAATTGTTCTTAAATTAAAGGACCACAAGGCTCCAGGACCCGACGGGTTCCCCCCCAGAGTTATTTAAGAACTTTGTTGACTGGTGGTCCCCGGTACTAGCAGCTCTTTTTACATCCGTTAATCAAACAGCTCTTGTACCATCAGATTGGACCCATGCGATTATAATTCCTGTCTTCAAAAAAGGGAGATTCTTTGCTCCCTTCCAATTACCGGGTCCGATTAGTTTATTGTCCATCACTGGCAAGGTATATGCAGAAATATTTGCACATAATAGAAACTCTCTTCATGGATTACAGAAAACAAAATCATTGGCCCAGAACAAATAGGATTTCAACATGGGAAATCTACTTTAGTGATCATTGTTTGATCTCTTAGGACTCTCGTCACAAAATACACCAGCCCGGAAGCAAATCATCCCTGTTTGTGGCCTTTTTTGGACTCTAAAGGGGTAACATTTGTGGCTCTGTCTCGAGAGATCTACTGGAGAAAACTTGTTAATCTAGGAATTGACAGAGAAGGCTACTTTACACTAGTAATGGCCTTACATCATGACACTACCTGTCAAGTCAAATGCTCTCCTGAGTGTGGTATACTTAGTCCTTATATACCAATTAACAGGGGGTGCCAAACAGGGGTGTGTTTTGGCCCCAACCCTATTTAGTCTAATCTTTTAAGTGATCTGGCTTCCTTTTTTGATGGAGGATTCCTCGCACTGCCCTGCTTTGAATCATATGACCATACCTTTACTTTTGTATGCTGATGACAGCTTATATTACTCTCCGGGCATTACAAAAGCTGGCTTGAAACAGCTTTACTGGCATCAGCAGCTGTGTTGAATATTTGGGTAGTCATAATAACCTGACACTCTTAATTTTGCAAAAGTCAAAATAATGGTTTTGCTTGTTCTTGGAGGAACCATTTAGTTGGCCAATAAACAACGAACAGCTTCTGAACAGGTCAAACATGTTTTTTTAAATACCTGGGTCTCCACTTTAATTATAACTCCTCTTGGAGTTTACTCCAAAGGAAATTGGCCATTGAATCAAGCAAAACTTAGTTGCAAAGGCCATTAGTCAGCTTATTTTCGCACCAAAGGTCATGAATTTGTTACCTGCAGCCCATTAAGGCATTTAATGCTAAAATCACCATGCAATTACTATCAGGAACTCCCACTGTGGATGATACAAGTACTGGAGCCGCTTTTGATATGGAAAAGAGTTCAGTCATGCTTTCTCTATAGTATGCACTCCGCTTACCTCACTCAGTCCCATATGCTGCGGTCTGTTTGGAGGTGGGGCCAACATCTACTCCACACAAGAGGCATGGTGCATGACCTTCCAATTCTGGATGCGATTGTGCTTTAACAGCTGTCACAAAAGCTTTACCTACCAGGCTGCTTTCTTTCATAAGCCAAGGCAGAGTGGTGGTCCTTTGTTGTGGCGAAAATCCATGAAATGGGTCTATCCTTGAATGCATTGGTTTTAATGAATGCCAATGAGCTACAAAGCTGACTATCAAAAAGAGATTGTATTATGATCACGAGTATAGTCACCTGATGCAGCAGGCTAATAAGCAGCTGCTGTCCCTTGCACTTGGGTGTACCATTAGAACCCTTTCCCAGGGCCTAGTATGTACATTTGGTCTTAGAACCCGAATTGCGGCTGGCCCTGACCCTTGCCAGGTGCAAGATTCTCCCTTCAGCTACCACTCATGTCAGAATACAGAAAGTGCCTTTTAATGAAAGATTTTGTCCCTGCAGTTCAGTTTACGAAGAATCAATCCAACACGTGATATTACACTGCCCGTTACACAGTTTAGCCAGGAATAAATATCTAAACCCGTGGTTAAAACCCCCCACTGATAATATTAATCTATCAATTGTGGTAACGATGTTGGATTGTGGTTCTGCAAGTGTATTGGAAGCGCTGGCTAACTTTTTGTGCTCTGTCATCAGCAAACGGTTATAACTGTACTGGAGATTGTATCATTACACTGAGGTCGCCATTTTTCTGGTATATTGCTGCTGTTTTAATTATGCCATTAAAGGTTTATATATATATACTTGAATGGCCATGGCCCTAGGGGAAATTGTTTCTTCTGCAGTAAATGAGTTTGCACACAGACAAAAGCATCTTCAAATTGTGCAGTTGCAGAGCTGGTCAGCATGGTAATGTGTTCATGGTGAACTATGCCAGGCAACATCAATGCAAACTGATCAGGAGTGCACCTCCTATGGAACCGAGGGAGTTCATACAAGAGTTGTTTTCCTTGAGAGTGCGTTTGCTGTGAAGTTCTTAGCTTTTTTAGTCTGGATTAGCTGGCTCAATATTAGAAGCCCCTAAGGTAGGCTGCTATCCTTCTGCTTTGCCTGGTGAATTCCTTTCCAGTATTTTTTTTTCCTTGCTGCACTTCACACTTTCAGTTTAGGCCACTGATCGTGGAGTTTGATGGGTGAATGTCTTCTCCAAATCTAGACCCTGGATCAGCTCTATGCCTGTATATTTGCAGACTTCTTCATAAAAATTAGTTTTGCTTCAAAAAAAAAAGTGGATGTTGTGTAGATTTCTCAGGTGACTGAATTTTGCAGAAACTTCTTGCTACTCCGGCACTGAAGCATAAAGCATTTCCCTGAGCAGCACAGCTTCATCACCTTTGATGTGGCAGTTGAATATGGTTGATGGTTTGCTTTTCAGTGTTTCTATTGTAGACAAAGAATGGAATATGTGAATGTCTACAAAACAATGGCTTTCACTTCTTTGCTCAGTGTCCTTCATTGCATGTCTGGTTCATTTCTCTTGCTTGCCTGTTCACCCCTGATGAGCAGAAATTCCTTAAACCTCTCATGTCTTTGTACATCCATTTCATTGGCTCCTGCTGCCAGAACTGAGTTGTTCTGTGTGCCATTCAATGCAGCACCACAGTAGGGTATCCTTCTATCTAGAATGGTTCTCTCTGCTGGCCTAGCTTGGTATATGAAGAATATATTAGAGCAAAACTAACATTAGACTTCAATTGCTCCTGGGTATGCGTTGACAACTCCAGTAAGCAACATTACCCTTTCTGATTGTTTGTATATGAGTTTGAGATATTTCAGAGCCCATGCACTGTGAAATGGGAATCAACAGTTGATTTGGGATACAAAGCAAGTATCAAGTAATAAAATTTTACTTGACAGCTGTTAAGAAGCCATCAAAGGAAATTTATGTCCCAGGATGAAGAAGTAATTTTTGAAGCAGAAATATGACAAGTAAGTAAAATGCAGGCAGGTTGTATAAAGCTCTAAGGCAAATGCTTCTCCTATGTCAATACAGATGAATTTTACAAATGACAAGCTGATCGTTTCTAAGTTTTCTCTTATGAATGCTTTGAAAAAAATACATTTTTAGGGGTCTGTGTTGGGTTAGTTAGTGGCAGAATCCAAATGAGGAAAAAATGTGTACAGGCTTTCTGCTGATGCTGAATGAGCAGTCAGAAATAGTATGACTATTCAGTTGATGCTTGCAAATAGTTTTGGATAAACAACAAAAAGGTATTTTGTCGGAAGTTGGGTAAAACAAGCAGGAATGAAAAGCAGAAAAAGCCCATATGGCTATATGCTAGAATTTGTAAAGCAAGAAAATTCAAAATTGCCCTTAATATTTTTTTAAACTAATCCTTCAGTGATATACATGGAGTAAACCAGGGAAAGACAGATAACATGGGACATTCGGAGAGGAAATATAGAAAATCATGCCATCTGAACAACCTGTGTGTTTCTAGCTCCTTTTCTAGGTAGTAATAGGACAATATGAAGTCAAAACTCTTGGCATGCCTTTGCTTCTGGGATCAGAAGTACCCAAACCATTCATTTGCACTATACTGGCCATTTGGATCACAAGCTTTGCACAAACTGTGAGCAGAAATCTCAAATTTTTTTTAAGTGTTATGGATTTTGAATTGAATAAACAATAGCCATTTCTGCACAGCACAAATAAAAAGTTTTCAGGACTTTAAAACTGTGTTTTGAGGTGGAATTCTACACAGTTTCAACCCCCCCCCCAATTTTTTATTTCCTGCCCCCCAAACATTTTTAAATGAATCCCCTTTTCTAGAGATTATTTTGGTTTGAAACATTTTTAAAAAGGCTTCATTTGCATGCTGCCCCTTTAAGATGTGGTTTTGTGAGATCTTTACCTGCACAAGCGTCTTTCCCTATTTTTGGAGCATTTCAGAGCATTTTTTTTATATTTTGGAGGACTTAATTCTCACATCATTGGCTACAAAAGGCTCAGGGAACTGCAGCACGAGTCTGTGAAGCACGCAGCACCAATTTATCCACACACTGGGAAAAAACAGGGAGAACAGAAAATGGCAGCCAGGAATCGTTTGAAGGGAGTGAATGTGAACAAAAGGAAGGGATTTAAAATGTTTTACAAACATTTTCCAAATGGTTCAGAAGATTTATACGGAACGGGCCCATGTTTTGCATATTCACATTCTGACACTTTCTGCACCCTCATCCATCATATTTGATGTTTTTAAATCCATTTTAAAAAGGTATTCCAATATTGCTTCTTGAGACAGAAGCTACATGGCTAATTTCTTTCTATTGTTGGCTATTTTGTCTGGCAGATTCAATGTACAACTGGATCCCTTTTGCAGATATTTTTGCAATGACTGTCTCCTTTTCCAGCCCATGTGCCTGGAAAAAACCCTGCTCCTCCTGCATAAGAGGTGGCTTTTTTGGTTGTCTTGATCTTTTTTGGGGTGTGAATCAGTAGAAGCAGCATGACTTGTCTGACCAGTCCAGATGGTGTTATCCAGATGCCCTGGGCCCCACAATGGGGAAGAGCCCTGACAGTCCTTGTGCTGGGGTGCTTTTGGTGCCAGCTTCTCTGCATTCCCTGCAGTCATGGTGAGTAGCAATGCCTTCGTGGCAGCAAGCAGGGCAGTCAGTTGTAGGACACGGCAGGGGCCGCCTCCAGCCTCTGTACAGCTGTTGTCCTCTGTCCCCATCCCCTTAGCCACTGATCAGGGGTGAGCTGAGAGGCAAAAACAGCTATGGCAAGGTTTCCATCACCCAGCCAATGTAACCCCTGTGTAAGAATGTGATGACCCAGAAAGGGGTGGAGTCTGAAAAGAAGCAGAAGGCTGCAGAACTCATGAGGTTGGAGGAAGCAAGGCTACCAGGCTGGGGCCTTGATTGATTTTATCAAGCCCTTAACACCTTGTTTAAGGTAACTGCAATGTTGTTGGGAACTAGTGGGAAGGGAGTTGTTTATTTTTTTGCTATACTGTAAATGTTAGAATTTATTATTTCAGGGTTTTTGTGTATGTAAATGGTGAGAGTTTTCTGGGAACCTTCATCATCGTGAATCCCGTTCACCAAGCTTCTGAAGTCTTCAAAAGCCAACCACCAGCAAAGAAGAATTGGACTTTTGCAATATCAGTAGACTGTAAATATAAGGACTTGAAAATGCAAACTTAACAGGACTGTAAAGTGTTAATGTTAAATGTTTAAAAAGTGTTATTTGTTAAGAGAAGTAAACTTTTTGTTTCAAATTTAGTTCTTTGCAACTCCTTCCAAGCACTGCCCCACAGAACCCACAGAAAGAGGTTACACCAGCCCTTGACCAGCTATCGAGTTAAATGCTGCCCTTGTTCAGCCGCAAAACTGATAAGATGCTGTTCATTTTGAATTGCAAGGAGATCATTAAAGCAATCATACAAGGCATTCAGCTACAAAAAAACCACACCTGTATTGTGAATAACATTGGTTCGAATGTCAGTTGCAGTTTGTCTACCTGGTCACAATGAGATGCAGGCTTCCTAACATGGCACCAAGTGTTTTCAAGACTGCAAGATAGCTGCATGAAGAATTGAAATGCAGTAACAGGAGCAAGTTTATTGACTTTTCGTTCATGCAATCTTTAGATATAAAATGTTGGATTTGTTTGTCTTCCCACTCTTTAATGCATTTGCAAGCTTCTCCCTAGGGTGGTGTTAGCATTTTGTGTTATAACATTATTTCATGAGTTGTGATTCTGAAAAAAGAACTAACTTACTAAGAGATTTATAGGATTTTTTAAAAATGAAGGGCAAGACTCCACCAGTTAGCATTCTTAGGGTCCATTAAATTTCCAGATTTATTCTCATTAATTCCCATAGCAAAGGAAAGTATATCTTTAATCCTGCCATTGAAATCAATGATATTCTCATATAAACAAGTTTAGCTAGATTGTGCTAAAATGTGTTTGGCTGTTATGTTCATTTCTGGGCTTTAAAAAATTCCTTTTTGCTCCTGTCCCCATACCAATTTCACTTTTGTCTACTACTATTGTGGCTGGTAAACAGCATCTAACTGCAGCGCTCTTCTTCTTTTGATTGGGGAAAAGGAAGAATGTCAAGGTCAGAGAGAGAAGTGAAATATATTTTCTTGAAAGTTCTCTCACTGCTCCAGGTAGCAACAAAACCTCTTGCTCCGGGGAAAGGTGCACTGCACTGGAGAAAGGCACTACCATTTGCAGAAAAGATCTGTGGAATCCAATCCTAGGACTAAAAATGAGAAGTTGCTAAAAAAATCAATAGGCAGGATAGGCTATATTAATAGGAGGCAGATGAAACATTAGCCACAAATGACAGAATCCAGGAGAAAGATTTGAACAGCAGCAACCTCCATTAGATTTTTCATCTTCTCTAGTTTTCCTCTCTGTTTTCTTTATTTTAGTGTGACAAATTAAAGACATTCTTATCAGCCCATACATGCCCCTTTTATCAATTGAAGCAGCAGAAAAGTCTCTTTTATGAATTATTGACTAGAGGCGGATTTGAATATGCTGGCACACACACCCCTCAAAAATACATTTTTTTGTATTTTTAACTTTTTCTGGCTGAAAAAAACACCATCTTTTAACAGAATCCAAAAAAAAATTCCAAATTTTAAAAAGCAGTTTTATGGCATTTCCAGTATTGCAGTTACACTTAAAGGGCATCTAGAGCGGGGGAAGGGGGGAGGGTGCCATTGAAGCTTATAGGGAGTTTTTCTGAGGCTCTGGGGTAAACTGTTTTTTTAAAGGTAAAGGCACCAAATTTACACCACAGCTGCTGGAGACTTTTCATACAGGAACCATTGACTTTGCTAAAAAATTGGGTGAGGGGGTCAAATTTTATTGGGCCCCATTTTTTCCTCCATTTCAAGGGAGAATGTTTTGGGAGATCTGAGGCGGGCTCTTAAGGCACAGACACCACATTTGCAGCATAGCTGCAACTGACTCTCCTTACAAGAATGCTTGAGTTTGGCAAAGATTGGGTTGGGGGTCCAATTTTATTGGGCCCATTTTTTCCTCCATTTAAGTGAAGGCATTTAAATGGGGAGTTCTGAGGGGGTGGCAGCTCTGAGGTGGCTGTTTTTTTAAAGTAGAGGCACCAAATTTATGGCATAGTTGCTGGTGACTCTTTTTACTAGAACACCAAGTTTGGGTCAGGGGTCTAATTTTGGTTCCCATTTTTTTCTCAATTTGAAAGCCAATAAAATTACCCCACCTCACCCAATCTTAACCAAATTTGGGAGTTCTTAAAGGGAAACTTACCAGCAGCTATGCTGTAAATTCAGAGCCTCTCCCTTAAAAACAAAACCATACCTTGAGGCCCAGAAAGATTCCCCACATAATATAATAGAGACATTTTTTTTAGGAGAACCAGGAAAAAACCCATACTGAAATGGAAATTCAGTATTTTGGGGGGAATCCAGAAAAAAATAGTTTTAATACACTTAAATCCAAAAAAATACAATTTTTTTGTGTACACTTCTACTGACTTTATATTTTCTAAAACGATATGCAGCATATACCAACAATGCACCCAACACCTTTCAAAGAGTTCTTTGGATCTCAGCCAAAATACTAGTAACAGTACCAGCAAGAGCACTGCTTTCATATCCAGTAGTTTCCTTCATTAAGATCCCACAAAGTTGTTCTAAGAGCAAAAAAGAAACATTTTTGTGTATCTATATCATTTGTCACCTAATTTCCACTTCCAGGAGATTTAATAGTGAAAATCAGTATATTTCTAGAGATGCTTTAAACCCCTTACACATTGGATTCATGTCATAATTGCCAGATATGAATAAACCCCAGACTGATTGCAGAGACTGTTGTTGGAGTTCACTGGATGGCTGCACATCTATGTTTAGCACAAAAGCACACATGTGCATGCATGAGAGAGCAAAGAAGCATGAGAGTTGTATTTTCCCCTGGCTGCTTTAATGTTGAGGATTTTCTTTTCATTGGGGAGCTCAGTTTCAGCATATGATGTTCCTCCATCACCGCTGAGCATCACTTTACAATACAAATGTCTTTCCTTTGGGAGAGGGGCTTTGTTTCAGCAGTTGAAACCCCCACACCCCAAGTGATTTCTTCCCACTGGAAGCTCCGACTTTCTATTCAGCTCTCTCTAAAGTTGCTAATTGAAGCTTTTACTAAAGTTGTTAGTCTGTTCCTTAGATGGGTAATTAGAAGTTCTGTGGTGCACTGGGCAGGCAAGAAGAGCCTTTCCCATATGATCAAAAGTGCTGGATTTCATTCATGATTCTACATAATGTGTCAGATCTTAAATGGATTCTCATGATTTTTAGATGGGACTACCCTGAACTTACCATCAAATCATATAAGCATAGCCAGGTTTACAGACTATACTTATCAAAAAAAGTGCTTCATAATTATTTATCATATTCCAAAAGGCTTGTGCTTTATCACATAGCTGCCATTGATGATAAAAGGAGCCTGGTTCTTTATCGCACTTTCAACATCTATCAGAACAGTTATAGCACAAATATTGTTTTATTTGAAGTAGCTGCCTACTAACCTCTTCAGAGGCTGTTAAGTCTAGTTGTTCTTTTAAAATTTTAAGCTGTTATATGATCTTAATATTCTCTATCTATTTTCCCCACTTTAGTATTAGTATTGAGAATAGTTGCAGACATATCCACCTCGGACACCTATTCAAGGATTACATTCATATGAAAAGTTGAATTAGTTCCAAAAGGAGGATGTTTTTTCCTTGGTGTCATTACTCTCTGCAAAATAGCTCCTTTCTCTGCTTTGGGCGAAGCAATGTCACTTTAAATGCAGGAAGGTTTATTCTTAGTCAGTCAATCAACAAAGCAACTTTAATTGGTAGAGATCAGTAGAGACAATTCTCCTAGCAACACTTTAGAGATAAAGAACAAAGCACAGCAAATGAGGTTACAAGGAAGTGGAAACCAGCCTCAGGACTGCCTATTTGTCTCTATGGCAGTGGTTGGGCTTCTCTCTCCAACACTGCAGTCTGTTTCACGGTCTTGCCCAGGACCTTTGGGCGTGAGCACCATCAGGCACCAAATGCTGACTTTGCACTCACTCTCCAGTATCCCGTCTCCACTCGATGACCGCAGCATGTGCTGAAACTCCTTTGCAACCCCTTTTTGTACAGTGGATATGAGAAAGATTTGTATTCACAGAAAATCCTGTTTAAATTGGTGTCTAGATACTCCCTCTCTGTGGAGCTCCTGTCCTGGGCAGAGATTCCCCTGGAAGTCCTGGTCACCATATTAGAAGCGTGGCTAGGGAAAATGGAGCCCGGTGCAAAATCTGAGTTTTACTGCCCGCCGTGTTCATTTGTGTTTTTAGTGTTTTTAGTGTTTTTTCTGTTTTTGGCCTGCAGGGGGCACATTTTTTAGACTAACAGCATCAAAATTTCAGAGTATCTTTAGGAGACTCTCCTGATGATACCAGCCAGGTTTGGTGACGTTTGGTTCAGGGGGCCCAAAGTTATAGACTCTCAAAAGTGTAGCCCCCATCTCCTATTAGCTCCCATTGGAAACAATGGAGGATGGGGCACCCCTTTTGGGTGACCATAACTTTAAACCCCCTGAACCAAACCTCACCTAACTTGGGTGGTATCATCAGGTGAGTCCTCCAAAAGCTCCCTGGAATTTTGGTGCTGCTAGCTTAAAAACTGCGCCCCCTGCAGGCCAAAAACTGAAAAATACTAAAAAATACAAAAAACAAACCTGAATTTTTTGCTGCCCCCCCCCAGGCGCGTGCCCTGTGCAACGCGTGCACCACAGCCCTCTTTGTAGCTCTGCCTCTGCACCATAGTTGTTTCCCACTGAATGAGATAAGTTTTACTTACAAACTCATTTATGGCAAAGATTTTAATATCCCTAGTTTTTTGCTTCATTTTAGAAATGCAGTACTGAAAATCCAGGGGAACCCGTGATGAGTATACACCTTAATGTAAATTGGTCACAAAGTATCAGATCCTAATCTCATCTACACCAGCACAGATTCGAAGTCATTTAGTAAACCTTTACAGAGCTGGATGACATGCTTGAGATTGGAATCCATTCCTTTGTCAGTGCAACAGAAAAAGAAATTAACTTGTTACTGTGTGTATGATACAGCTGGCTACCTCGGCTCTGGGGCTTTGACTTGGAGATGACCTCTTGAAATATATATATATATGTCCCAACCTTACAATCTTATTTATTCTCAAAATTAAAGTGCTTGAAAAGTGAGATCTGCCATGGTTACTGATGATTCATGAGATAAATGTGCAATTCCCCTTATTTCAGGGACATTTTCAATCTGTGACAATTCCTGTGAGACTTTTCAATCTGCAAAGTAAGGTTCAAGTACCACTGTATATCACTGACAGAAAAGAAGGGATTACAGACCAGGAAGACAAATAGCATTTTAATTTTTAGCAGGTTGAAATTGAAGCTGTCAGTTTGCTGCCTTGTAAAATATACAGACTGAGGAATTCACCATGGACAACATTTTAGGAACTGTATTGCTCCCAATAGGTTCTTCTAAAATAGAAGTGTGAGCCTATTATTATTCCTGATGACAGTTAATTAAAATATTCAAGCAAAGGTGTGCTTGGTCTTTAATATCACAAGCCCTCCAGTATGATAAATAGTTTTGTCTGAAATCTTCACTTAATCCATGTAGCTATAATTTCATGTCATGCTAAAAGTTTAGGAGAGATGACACAAAACTCATGGAGTCATTGCATTACATTGTTCCAACCTGTTCTGACCAATAAGCATGGCTTTCTGGGAAAATGTTAAGTGAAAGTGTTAACTAAACAACAAATACATCAAAATAACAAAATAGCTGGAACTGCTTTACTAAACCTTCTGGCTTGCCATCATCTATTTTCGGTTCTATCTAAGTAGCAATGATGGTTGACATTTCACCTGCAGGAGTTTTATGGATAGCATGGGAAGTTCTTCTGATAGCTAGGAATCTGTGTGCCCCCAGGTTACCCCCAGGTTGAGCCATGGGAGAACCATTGCAATTGCTGCCTGGGGAATCTGCTGCCTGCTAAAGGAAAGTCCATTTGCTTTATGCTCTTCTGTAAAAAACAAAACAAAAAGAAAATATTAATAACAATATACTATAAATCTCTAGTTTTCACTCACTGAAATGAAAACTCGTCTTGCTTCTCAGGAAAGAAGGAAGTGCATAAGAATATATAAGTGGTGATCTGCAGCTCAGCAGCAGGCTTAACTGGAACAGCATTTCCCAACATACGGGCCCTGACTCAAAAGTGGGTTATGAAACCTGCGAAAGTGGATGCCAGATGTTTGTAGTTTAATTGATTTGTGCAAGCACATTTTTTCAAGTGGATTACTGTACCAAGTACATTTGGACTTCTGGGTCAACATACCAAAATGATTGGGAACTCCTGAAGTTGATGATCCAAAAATAACAGAGTTACTATTGTCATGCAACTATTTTGTCATCTTGCTTGTGTTGTAGATTAACAGAGACCCTCCTAACTTATTTGTCTGGGTCTCTCGGGCAAGCTTGCTGGTGGGCTCTGGGGGTTTGTTAGAGCCCCCCTCCTGCATTGCTGAAGGGCACAGCTGGAGTATCTCCTGTCCTCTTTATGCTCTATTGTGGTTCCCAGGGCAACAGGGAGGCATTCTCACTGGCAAATGAGAGAGCTTGGTGCAGATCCTCTCCTAGGCCCTTTCCGCACGGGCATTTAATGGTGCCCTGGGGATGGCAAAAACGCCGTCCCCAGGGAGCCATTCGCACAGGGGGCGCAGCTGCTTTGCAGCCGCGTCGCCCGACCGGCGCGAAGCCGGCATTTCCCAACCTCGCTCGGGGAGCCAACCTCGCTCAGGGAGCCTCGCTCAGGAAGCCTGCATTTCCCAACCTCGCTCGGGGAGCAAGGTTGTTTGGAAATGCCGGCTTGGAGCCGCTGCCGTGTGAATGGCAGCGGCTCCAAGGCTCCCTCCCCCCCACTCCCACCCATCACTTACCTGGTCCCTGGCCCTCCGGCGCGTCGCCGAGGCCTGGGGACACGCCCCCCTGCCCTGCAACACTCAAGCAGGTGCGCAGGGCTGGGGGGCGTGTCTCCAGGCCTCGGCGACGTGCCGGAGGGCCAGGGACAAGCCGGGTCGGTCGGGCTACTGCGCTCCGTGGCGCTGTCATCCCAGCCGGTTCTGGGACCATCCATGCAGATGGTCCCAGCGTCGTCGGGTCGGCGTGGATTACGCCGACCCAACCCCTTCCGCCTCCATGCGGAAAGGGCCCTAGAGAGTGTATGGTGTAGTGGTTAAGAGCAGGTAGACTCTAATCTAGAAAACTAGGTTTGATTCCCCATTCTTGCACATGAGTGGCAGACTCTTGTCTGGTGAACCACTCCTACATTCCTGCTAGGTTACCTTGGGCTAGTCACAGTTCATTTAGAACCTTCTCAGCCCCATCTACCTCACAAAGGTGTATGTTGTGGAAAGAGGAAGGGAAAGGAGTTTGCAAGCCACCTTGAGTCTCCTTACATAAGAAAGAGGGGGTATGAATCCAAACTCTTCTTCTTTTTCTAGCCAGAGGCTGCCATGAATTTTTTCAGAGAGCTGAGCTTCTTGCAGAGTTAACACCTTTTCAGAATGGAGGGGAAAGGTGGAAGACAGCGGCCAGTGGCCAATGGGATCTCAGCCTGACTGCCAACACTGCTCTTTGGCCAGTCAGAGAAAGTTTTTGTTCCCTGGGATACTTTCAAAAAAATGTGATGCCTGGTCAGGGAAGTATAAATTGCAATGCTCAGTCCTGAGCGGTCCATTCTGTTCCAGACTGAGGTTTTGAGCTATCGTTCAAGATTTGCCTTTGGCTCTTGAGCTTGTACTCCTTCTTTCTGGTCTTTGGGACACCTGTCTTTGTTGGGTCACTTGCACATCAGATTCCTTTTGCCTGGGTGGAGAAGGTGGAGAAGGGTTTAACTGAACTATTTAATATGTGCAAATAATTACCTAGTTTTAATATATAAATTTCTGTTTGTTTGAGTTGCTTGCTTGGGTTTGGTAGTGGGTTGGGGAGGGTGAGACCTAGGGCCAAAACCCCAAGTTTGGCCTACAGGCCTAGTTTGACCTAGTTCATTAAAAGTTTTTAATAATCTAAATTTTACTGCTTGCTTTTTTCTTGTTCTTCCCCTGTTATGGTTCTGTAAAAGTTTTATAACTGACTGTTCATGTGTTTTCAGAGTTTTGAATTAAGGTTGTAGTTATTACCAGATTTGTGGGGAGA
The DNA here is from genome assembly GCF_021028975.2 of Sphaerodactylus townsendi. Taxonomy (NCBI): domain Eukaryota; kingdom Metazoa; phylum Chordata; class Lepidosauria; order Squamata; family Sphaerodactylidae; genus Sphaerodactylus; species Sphaerodactylus townsendi. The sequence goes on along the minus strand of NC_059425.1, from coordinate 152,575,119 downwards.
TCTTTAAGCTTCATAGTTGAATTTGCCCCCACCCCTGTTGTTGCTTCACTGTTTTTTTTTATGCTTGCTTGCGGTTTGGGGCAGGGGAGTATTTGTTGCTGGTCTTGCCGTGGCTTGGCTAGGCCTGTGAGTTTTCCCACATTTGCTTTTAGGATTTTTGGGGGGTGGGGATTGGTTCTCTGCTGAGAAAGGTGGAGTTGCATTGTTGAGTGACTACTAGTGGGTTCTCTAATTGAGCAAGAGTTTTTCCGTTTGGTCGTTTTAAATGTAGCTAACTGTAAGGACTTGACAGGGTTTGTTAGGAGTTCTGAAAATTCAATTTAGCTGTAGGACTTAAGTTTCCTACTTAACAGGACTGTCTCAGGTTCAGTGAATTAGTGAAGGATCTTATGTGCAATACTGCATCTCGAAACCTTTCAGATTTATTGCTCCATCCGATTCTAGAACTGTGCCTTGGAAGGGGGCTCTCAGGATGTTAGTGAGAGAGAGTTTGATCTCTGCACTCTGATCCTCCTGTCTCAGCAGGCTCACATCATTACAGCCTTACACAGGTTGTACCTTTGGTACTGTGTCTACCTTTCATCATTGGGTCCCCTTTCCCTGACAGAGAAGAATGCAACAGCTGAGAATATCTTACTTTGCATGCTCACCAGTGTCAGCTCTCTTAGCATGAGTCCACAGAGCAAGGCAAACCAGCTGATTTCTTCTCCCACTCACTGTTTTTCATCTTGCACCTTTTCTGTGTTTCCCAAAGCAAGGCCAGGGCAAATCATGGCAAGGTAGAGATCAGCAAGAAAGGGTGGGATATCCAAATGCATGTCCAGCTGGACTCAGCACCTTGCTCTCCCTCCATGTTCACTCTTATCCCCTGGTTCTTGCACTTGCTTTCCCTGCTGTAGGTCTCCAGTTCTCAGTGGTGGTACAGAAGATCTTGCAAGTTACCAATCTTAAGGGAAAAAAGCAAGGAGACCAAGGTTCTGTCATAGGCTTGTTCAAATAGCCCCAGGGGTTACCTGGCTTTGTCCCCTACCCACCTTCTCTCACCTAAAAAGGCAGGCTTTCAAGAACTGTGGCCCTCCCTCCTTGGTACTCCCTGAGGGCACCACGCAGTGACGGGCTATGTCTTTCCTCCCTGCCTCCCCTTCCTCCCAAACAGCATAACAGGTAAGTTGTGGAAAATGCCTAAACCAGGTTTATACGTAACATTCTTGGGAAGGCAGACTTTGGCTGTGAATGAAGAAACTGGCCAAAATTGACACATAGGACAGTTCAAAATCTCTTGTCATCATGTGACTTCAATGCTACTTTCCATTATTGTTTCTTCTCTGCAAAACTTTCAATGGAAGATAATGAGTTTCATGACAACTGTATTTTAATCTCAAGAAACAAACATAACACAAGCAGGCATTATCAGTAAGAGATGTCACTGAATGGACTCTCTGATAGGGATTAAGACATTTCAAAAGTGTGATTTCTTCCTCTCAGCCTTATAACAATGCCCAAAATGCATTTATAATTATATTGTTAATTTCCAGATTAGACTGCTGTATCCTGTTTTATGTTGATCTGCCTTTGAAGACTGTGCAGACACTTCAGAAAGTCCAGCATATTGTTTTAAGAGTCATAATGCCAATCAGCTGAGAGAAGCAAATAACTTCAATGCATAGACTGCCAATCTGCTTGACTTGCCTTATAACCAGAAGACCTGAGTTCTAACACAAAACTTACAAACTGTCTAGCACATTATTTTAGTCACTTTCCATGTCAAAGTTGTTAAAACCACTCTGTGTTACCATAGTTTATCTGTATACTCTCAAATATTACAAAGGTCCAGTTCAAAGTGCCAGTGCTGACTTTTATTGCCCTAAATTGCTTAGAACTAGGGAGCTTAAGGACTAAGTTTGCCTACAGGAGTGCTTCTACAGTCTAAAATACAAGAGTACAAGCGGCAGTGGCCAGTGATGACAACAGGACTTAGGAGAGGCTGATGGAGTGCCCCCCTGGCAACTTGCTCATGAGCAACAAAAGTTATAATAAGTCTTATAACGTATAATCAGTGGTGGCGAACCTTTGGCACTCCAGATGTTATGGACTACAATTCCCATCAGCTCCTGCCAGCATGGGAATTGTAGTCCATAACATCTGGAGTGCCAAAGGTTCGCCACCACGGACTTATATCCTTTTTATAACACTTATGAACGTGTGCATACAGAACCCACATTTATTTCTTACTGCAAAATAAATTTATTAATGTAGGCTTTTGGTCAATCCTATACTTTTAACTACTATATTTTTAGCCCATCATTCTTTCAGAGAGATTAGGGCAATGAATATGATTCTCCTTGTCTCCAAGGAGAATGTTAATAGTGTAGACATATTCTCAAATGACTCCTAGATCACTTCATTTTAATTCAATATGGAGCTTCTGATTCACTTGTAAACTGAAAAGAAAAACTTTATACCCAAGTGCAGATTTGAGCCTGGGTCTCTTCAATCATGTTACAGTGCATTAACTATCACACCACATTGGCTGTCACCAGTTTGCATGTTACAGTGAGTTCATGTACATCCTACATGTACACCCAAGGACCAGTACCTAGATAAATGTGAAATGTATGTCACATGTTTATCTGTACATGTATTGCACATAACATAAGAAATTCCCCAACGCATGTATAAAGAAAAAATAAAGTGTACACTGTAACAGGGCTAGTGTCTCATTATTCTCAATGAAAGAATGTTCAAGAGAATGAATCCTTTCCATGATCCACAAAGGGAATTGTCATTAAACCTCTGTTGACTAACCATATAGATTGAAATGGGTCATAAAGCTAGAAGTAGTCCCTACTTTTTACACATTATACTTTTCATTATGCAGTGAAGTTAATTTTCTTACACCTGGTAAGCAATACCACTCCAAACCTGAGTGTTTGCTAAGATGAGAAAATGGTAGAATGTTAATAGTGTAGACGTATTCTCAAATGACTCCTAGATCACTTCATTTTAATTCAATATGGAGCTTCTGATTCACTTGTAAACAGAAGAAAAGATTAAAAGCAATTTTAAAGGCATGATAAAGCTTTAAAAATACTGATTCACTTTATGATCTAATAAACGCCCGGTACTGATGGAATTAATGTATTTTGCCTCAAGTGTACAGAAGTCATCTACATTTATTTCTTTTTCTTGAGAGCATTTATTGACATTCCTGGTAATGTTTCTTATTACTAGCCCCAAAGCGTTCATAAAGAGATTTTTATTTTGGCTGAGAAGGAAGCTAGTGATTTCCAATACCATCTAGTGATAGGCCTCAGAACATAACATATTTTGACTGAAAGGTACACTATGTTCCGTACACTAGGGCCATCTATTGGCTAGGTTCTAATTATTTTTAATTTCTAAAAGATTACGTTTTCTGTCAAATTGTTCAATAGTATTATGAACAATATATGAATTCAAGCAAAACCTATTGGCCACAAACCAACAAGAATTATATGAAATTGGTGAGTGTATGTGCACCTAACCCTCTTGGATCATGGCAACTGCATGTATGCATGTCACTGTATGTCCTGTTACTCAAACTGGGCCCAGAGAAGGGGGAATTAGCTTTAAAAGAATTTCAGAAAGTAATAATTCCTGACCTTGTAGTCTCTATATACCAGGGTGGACCTTGGTTGGGATACCTCAAAATAAAATTATGAAGAGTGGGAAATGTTAATCACAAATAACTTTATTATATACAAACAAAAATAAAGAGAAATAAAATTGTAAAGAACCTACACTGAGCACCTGAGAACTGATTCCCTAATGAGCGCGCAAACCACTAAAAGGTACACTTTATAAAAGGGAGAGGGGAGGAAATTGGGAAGTTTTAGGAAAAGGATATACAACCTTATATCAGGAGCTTAAGGCCTGGAGAGGTCTGTTGAGAAGGGAAATCCAGTGGAAATCCAGGGAGCTGACCGTGGAGCCTGCTCAGCAAGGGGGAAAAGCCTGCAAAGTGCAGCAGGAGTTCTCAGAAGGAAAACAGAGTTCTGGACAGCAAGAGATCTGGACTGGAGGAACTATTTGTTGGATCATGGGTGGGGGAAGACTTTCATTTATGGACACTCCATTCCAACTTTCCATTCCAACTTTCACTAGGTCAAGATAAAAAAAAAGGTTAAATCTCACTGTCTGCTTTAAAGTTAACTGCTGTCAAACTTCAGATGGAAAAAATGGGGGGAAACTCCTTAATTAGGCTATTTGGGAGCCAAATCTGCATAGGCATAAAGGGCAAGGCAACATGATTAACATATCTTTAATTAGGTTGAAGTGAGCTAGATTTGCATGGACATAAGTCTGGGTGAGGCAATGTAATTCCTGAAACAGGATGGAGGGCCAATTAATGATGGGTGTCTTTCTTGACTGAGTGAAAAAACGGAAGTGGAGCTGGGACTTGATTAATGAAATAGCAACATCCTTGGGCTGGTGATCTCCACTGCTGAAAAGTTTTTTTGTTATTGAGAATGCTATTTCAGTGAGCTGGAAATTGCACTTGCTCTGCTTTCTTCCCAGTTAAATCCTTTCTCTTCATACATGGAAATTTCCAAGATCATGGCAGAACCTAGGTGCCTTTATGAGACTCCCCAAATTTCCAGTCCCCTGGTGCTTCAGCTGTAAAAAGGGGTGTATATCAAAACAACTACATCCAAAACAAGAGCGTGATCCTTCTGTCCAAGGGCTCTCATATGGATGAGCGTCAGTGGTGGGATTCAGCAAGTTTGCACCACTTTGGCAGAACCTGTTGTTAAAATGGTGCTTGTAAACAACTAGTTGTTAAATTATTTAAATCCCACCACTGAGGGGGGTACAAGGTTCTCACAGCTCACACTGACTGTTGCCAAATATTGTGAAATGTCTATTGAGTTGTGCCATGAGATATTGTTGACCCTGAAAGAAATCTGACTTACCCAGCCTCTATCCAGAACAGTCAGAGCCTTCCTGGGACAATTCCCAGATCTGTTAAGCTTAATTAAGTATTGGTAATTTGCCAGACCAGATTCCCTGCCTCCCATTCCCTCAAAACAACATTTCTCCCCACCATCCATAACCTGGAGTCCATTCAGAAAAGCTGTGTTGGCCAGTCACAACATCTTTCTTAAAGGAGGGATGACATTTGATCACTGAAGTTGGGACCTCAATCTATCAAAGTTTTTGTACAGGTGAAAAGATTTCTGCTCATGACACATGAGTTTCTTGCTTTTCCCATCCTGCAGTAGCATGAAGTGTTCCCCCAAATACTGTTCCTGGTGGACAGAGTACCTCCAAGAACAGAATTTGTGATGGGGCATGCAAGACAGCCCCAGGAGGAGGGAGGCAAAAATGTCACACTCTGCCAGTGGAAACTCTTGCAACTGTAGAAGAACTGAGGCAGACCCAAGCCTATGTCTCAAATCATATTTCATTTTCATGCATATGCGATCAGAACAGGTGTCTGACACATACTTGCATATGCATTATCAGGAATTTCCTTTCAAGCTTCAGTTCTCAGGGCTTCATTATATATGCTTTTTTATACAGGTAAAGATTTTTCTGTGATCAAAAGGCAATTTGGGTATAAAGCACTTTCAGTGCCCTTTTTAATGTGTTGCTTCAATATGTAATGTGTTGCTTCAGTATGTTAGCATGAAATGGGGTTTCACAGTTATGAAAAGTTTTCCAAAGCAGGAAGTGAAGAGAGCATCATAAAAAACCCAAGACGGATCAGGCATCCACATCTCTCAGTAATCTATCTGTCAAAAATATTTTAGAAGCACATTTTTAGAGATACCTTTTTCTTCCCCCTGGTGTTTATGAACTTCTAGAATAGAGGGTACCTTCTAAGGCCATGGGGGCGAACCTTTGACACTCCAGAAGTTATGGACTACAATTCCCATCAGCCCCTTCCAGCATGGCCAATTGATGGGAATTGAAGTCCATAACATCTGGAGTGCCAAAGGTTTGCCACCACTGTTCTAAGGTAATCCTTGCCAGTTTCTGTAGCCAATATTTTGGCTTTCGGGGTTTTTTCTATTTTTTTCAGTTCTGCTGTTTTGACCCCCAAATCCTCATTTCATTTTCACTTCTTCCTTCAGCTAGAACCCATGATTCTTTATATGCCATTTTTAGTTTCCTTACACTGACATTTTCCTAGTAAAATATGATTTGTGCATCAATAATTCAGTGTTATATGTGTATAAATGACATAGATTGTGCACATAAATACTGCCTGAATTGCATATAAAAACATACAGCATGCAGACACAATATAAATGAATCCTCAAACCAACAATGAAAAGTGAAGAACTGTAACTGCTAAAACATACACAAATGAATAGAAAAAGAAAGGGAGCAGGGAACATTTCCTTATCCCTATGATCACCTTACCAACATTGCAGCCGCGCACATCACTGAGACACCAATAGGTAAATGAATGTCTCAGTGATCATGTTGCTGGAGAAGCAAAATATCAAGCCCAAGCTTGGTCAAGCACTGGTATTAAATAAACCTTTGAACAATTAAAGTATAAGAAATGACAGATACGTTACTTTGCTTTTTTGTACAAAGTAATTAGCATTTGTTAAATGTGAAAATATAAAGGAGTAACTAGAAAGCTATAATTAGTTTCAGTTGAAAATGTATATGGACTTCTGTTTCTTTCAAAAATACTTGTGCCTACAGCTGATTCTAACTTGTAATGATGGTGATATCTCTTGGGTCCTTTCTGATATATCCTTACAAATAAGATTAATCTAGCCGCAGTTATTGTCCATCTCTCGTTAAAATCAAAGTCTGCTGTTGGTATGCCCTCCCACAATGAAGTATTTATATTAAGATAGGCTTGCTGTATTGAAACAAATTGGTAGCTCTGTTAGTTTAGAATGACCAAATCCTTATGGGGAAAATATCCTAGGATTCTCACCTTAAAAATCCCAGTTTGTGTGAGGACTCTCCATGGCTCCTGGTTCTAAATTGTGACCTGCGCTATCCCCCTCATCCTGGGATTTTCAAAAATCACCAGAAAGGTGGATCTTTTTGAGAATCCCGGGCCGAGTCCGGTATTGTGGGGAGCGAGCCCAGTATCCTGGTTTATTTTTTCCACCCTGACTAGTCCTTCAAGCTGCCACTGGAAAAACCCCAGCCAATCAAGAGTGTAGTGAACTGGGCATGCTCAGAATGCATGTCTCCGGACAAGCTGGGACGCACTTCTTCAAGTAGAGGGGAGTGGACACTTGTTCATGTTTCCGCCCCAAAACAACAGCCAATTGGGAACTAGGAATAAATGAGCCTCAGAGCAGATCATGGACTCGTGGAAAGGGAAGTGGAGGTTTTGATTCCCACATGAACTTGACCCCTCCACAGATGCAGGCTGCAGTGGGGAGGAAGAGACTGGGATTAAAAGATATGGGATTTTATGGAACTGGGGGAAACCAGGCATATTTTCAATGTGGGAGATTGGCCAATGAAAGACAAACATCCAATGTCAATCACATTTACTATCCCTAATACCAGGTAGGTAAATGTATAGGACTGCTGTATAGAGAGGAGAAAGCACTCGGTATGTGTGCATGCTTGGTGTCTACAGCCTTGGCATTAAGAAAACTAATTGTTTTTGGCTCATGTTTGTTTAGATCCTGACAAGGAGCTTTTTTTTAGAGTGAGAGGTGACGGGGCAGGGCTTACGACTTCTCCAATATTCTACAGCCTCAGCACCATAGCTTTCTATTGTGAAAGGTTCATATGGCATTCCTTCATTCTCAAGTCTGTGTCTTTTCTCAGCTCTTAGAGAGAGGATTGTTGAAAGGAGTTACAAACAGAACAGAGGCACATCTCTTGCTGAGTTCAGCATTTCAAACTGGATTTGTTTGGGTCCCTGTTGAAATGAGTGGACCAGCTTTTACTGATTGTTTTCCTTAGACCATTTACCTTTCCTCCTTACCTAGCAACTGGATTCTAGATGTGGCAAAACAAGGATGAGAAAGGAGTACAGATAACCAGCTGAGAAACAGGAGAATGCTGAAATATATCATGCTTTACAGGACATTAATAAAGTATTGTAGGTTTCAGGACTGTGGACTCCAGAAAGCAGGATCTGTGTTTCTCAGCAGGCCAGTGAGCAAGTGTGGTATAAGTTTTACCTGCAACAAAAAATAGACAGAAACTTTTACACTTAACTGGTTATAGAATGTATTCTGGCCACATAAAAAAGCTACATCTAATTGAAAAAATAGTTCTGCTTCTTTTTTTAACATCTGTGTTTTTGATACTGAAACAGAAAATATATTTTGATTGCCAGTCCAAAATCACTATTTAAAATCAGGGGAGAAGAGAGAATATTAAAGAAGTTCTCACTTGGTTAGTTTTAATCTTATATGATGCATTCCAAGATTCTCAGCAAGACTTCAATATTTAGCAAGTCAGGATCTGTAAAATAGCACATTATTAACATCCCATGTAGCAATAAGGTTATTTTTAATTGAACAGGAGGATCAAGAATTAGATATTCTGTATGATAGCCCATGCAATAAAAATATTTTCTGCTTGGCAGAAGCTATAATAAAACATACCACATGTCTGTTGCACAGTTTGACTGGGTGATTAGTTTTATGACTACAGACTCTTGTGAGCAGCAGTCCAGTAGGTGTTAGGAAAGCATTTATAGATTCCACAATAGCACAATTTAGCTGTTATGCAACCACTTTTTTCCCGGCAATTACTTTTAAGAAGTTTTTGGAAAGTCTTATGAATTACAGGACAAAACAGAGCCCAGTTACAGCATACTAAATCTATTATGCTGCCCTCTTCATTACTGAAGTATTAAATTATTGATGCATAAACAGTTATCTGCTCAGATTGCAGTTTTATCACAGATTACAAGCAGTGCCCCCAACTGCTTAGGGGAAAAAATTGCCTTTTGTCATGCCCAACCCAAACAGGGTTAAATTGCCGGTAAATGTTTCTCGGACTACTTTCTCAGAAGAGTTGCTGTCCCCCTCCCTGTCAGCACTATGGCCCGTTCTGCAAGGGCCTGTGAAGTGGTGGCACACCAGCATATATGATGTTTGCATTCTCTTGTGTGGGCAGTCCTGGAGCTGCCACAGCTTGCAGAAGCACCTTCGCATGGAGGCACATTCATTTCTGTTTGTAAAGTTACCTTCTCTTCCCTGTGCAGCTCTGCAGGGATGAGGGGACATGCCCCCGTGGCCATGGCAACGCCTTGGGGGTCAAAGGGCAGGAGGTGTGTCCCCTCATCCTTGCAGGGAAGAGAAGGTAAGTTTACAAACAAAATGAAGGCACCTAAAAGTGGTGACTCCGACCCTGTGACATTCACTCAGTACCAGGTTAAAAATGCTGTTTTTGAAAAGGCTCACTCATTGAGCAGGATTCAAAAACAGCATTTCCCCACTGGTTTGGGAAGGAAGCATGGTGCTGCCTTGCTGCAGAGGTGGCAGCCATATGAAGCAAGCCCTTGGAACGGCACTTTAACAATTCCAGGGGCGCTGTTTTTGGCCCATGCGGCGTGGGCATCAGCCCAGCTGACCTATTTTACAAAAATATTCCCATTTCATGCCCACAACAGTGAGCATTGTAAATAGGGATGTTATTTAAGTTTGCATACTTCCTGGTTTCATAAAATGACTCCTTGCCCAACAGATATTTTGTGTGCAATGATTTAAAAAATCATGTCTTCTACCAACCTCATAGCCTACTTAGAAACAGCCTCCCCAGACAGATAAAGGCTCTAGGACAAGGTTAACTCTTAGTCTAATTATGGAAGAGGTGTCTTAACCAATGGACAATTGGGCAGCTACTCCAGGCTCCACAATGGGTTGGCCTAATTGCTTATCCCCCTCAGGAGGGGGAAAAGAAGAATTGCATGCTCTTGCTGCTGCTTGTACTCTGTGTGGGGTTCAGGCAACCAACTTCCTCCAGCAGCTATGGTGATTCCTATCCAACTCACCTGGTGGTGATGATGGCAGTGATTCCAGGGCCTGGTGGTGGCAGTGATTCCAGGGCCTCCTGCTGGACATTTTCCCAGGGCACCTAGATCCTTAAGACTGGTAGGGGACAATTTGCAATTGATATGTCACCAGTAATCAGTCATCAAAATGGTTCTTCCTGAACACATGGGTTGCTTGGTTGTTTTCTCTGAGGAGAACCTACACTCAGATACTAAACAGTGAAGCTTACGAGAGTTGATGGGATACTAATATATATATATAGAGGGAAATGGCTTTCTGAGGGATAGCTGGCATTCCTTCTCTGTTAAGCAACATGTGGGCACGACATCTCTAGTGGAGAGATTGTCTTAAACATCAGTGTCTGAAGAAACTGTTTTGGAGCACTAACCTATGGGTAAACTAAAGGCCTTTCAAACTAATAGAAAGACAAACTGCACAATGTGTCACCTAAACTGGTGTGTTTCTTTTCTCAAAACCATCCATTCTTTTGTCCACACAAAGGTACATGCCTCAGAATACATCCTCAGATCGTGTTAGTCTTCCTTGTGTTCTTAAATCTATAAGTAAAGTGTCTCTTATCCTCAGCTTTTTCTTTCCCCATGTAAACTTTATCAAATCTCTCTTCCATTGTATAAATGGTTTACCTGTAACAATTGCCGGATCATCTATATATATAAAATGCTATCCGTGAGTTTGTGGGTTACAGGTAACCTCCCAAACCCCTTCACCAAACGGCTTGCCATTTTACCACGCCGTCCCTGATGGCTCCATCCGTGTTTACAGCTCCTTCCCCCCCCACAGGCCGCGTCTGTGCCTGGTAACACGCTTTTTTGCCCCAAATCCGCCTGTGCATGCTCACCAGTTCCCTTCCAATGCCTCCATCATTCACCCGCCAAACTCGCCCATTCTCCGCCAGCGCTCTCCCCCTCCCACCCAACATCGCCATTTTAATGCGCATGCCCCCAGTATACCAGCCTGCGCTCCGCAGACCCCAATGCCTCCAAATGCGCATGCCTGGCCTCAAAGTGCGCCCGCCCCCGCCAGCGCTCTTCACGTCGCCGGCAACTTAAGCGAGCCGCCTGCTTCCCGCGCCTCCAGCTCCCTCTTCTCAGTGACCCACGCCCTGGGTTCCCCCACGCACCACCTTCAGCTCTCCCGTCCGCCGCCTGTATCGCCGCCCTCTGCCCCCACCCCCCACCACGGAGGACTCGGTCACCCCACCGGCCAGCCTTCTCAGCAGCTTCTCCTGCACCTCACCACCGCCAGCCCGCCGCGCCTCCGTGCCCAGCCTGCGCGCCAGTTCCCCTGCCCCCGGCAGCCGCTACAACAACAAAACAGATACACCCCCTCCCCCAATCTCCTCAGACAGGTACAACAGTTGCAAGGGATGCCACTTCTCCATAGCTCTTTGGGGATCTGATTACTGTTTCTGATGCCTAGTTCGGAAGCGTTTTTGCTTCCACTATTCTCTCCTTGAAAATACGTAGAAGAAGAAGAGGTGTTTGGATTTATATCCCCCTTTTCTCTCCTGTAGGAGACTCAAAGGGGCTTACAATCTCCTTGCCCTTCCCCCCTGACAACAAACGCCCTGTGAGGTGGGTGGGGCTGAGACAGCTCCCAAAAGCTGTGACTAGCCAAAGGTCACCCAGCTGGTGTTTGCAAAAGTGCAAATATATTGCTGGTTGCCAGAGTGAGGGACTACATGTTGCTCTTTGGGGATCTGATGCAGGATTACTGTTTCTGATGCCTATTTCGGAAGTGTTTTTGCTTCACTATTCTCTCCTTGAAAATACGTAGAAGAAGAGGATTTATATCCCCTGTGAGGTATAGCATTTAATTTTAACAAAACATTTTGAAGCACCTTTTGAGGTCCTGTCCTCTGGATTTTTAAAAATGTTTGTGAATCTGCCTGTATCGTCTTTCATAAGCTATTTCTTGGCTTCACAGTAATTGATTTCCCCCACATTTTTCCTTGTTTTTAAACTAGCTTCCAATTTTACTTAAGAATGACAATGAGAAAGTTCTCCCAGTTTTTAGCCATCTGCTTTGCTTCTTTAATAGGATGCAATGGCAAATCAAACCTACAGCATCATATTTGCAAAGCAAAATATTACACAGCAAACGAGTCTTGTGGTGTTTCCATAGTAACTAGTACCTTGGAATTCATACCAGTAAAGTACTAAAAAGATCCTACAATGGCAAAAGAAAAGTAAAACATGAATTTTATGTTGTTGTTAGCATTAAAAAACCTTTATTACGGCAAACTCTATTACGGCCAAACAAAGTTCCAAATCTGAAATTCAGGACGGTTATTTCAATAATATTCTGTCTTTTATCTCTGTGGGGAAAATGTGTGCAAAAATAGGAGGCATCAATTGAGCATTTCGAAAGTATCTCTGTTTTAAAAAACTGGAAGGCTTTCTTTTCTGGTAAGAACATGGGGATTAAGATGTACCTCAGATCTCCAGGGATCTCAGCTGAAGTTTCAATGGAACTTCAGTACCATTCTTTCAAATATTTTCCATGGAACAGAAAAAAGGATAATAAGAAGGTATGTTCTTCTTCCCTCAGGACATACCTGTTCCCGTTGCGTGTATAAGGACAAAATAGTTAAAAAACCATCCTTTCACCTGTCACTGAGCAGTGCCCTCTCTTCTCCTCTTAACATCTTTTTATTATGGATGAGGTGAACTTCTAATACCATACAGTTCTGGGCTGGTTTGGGTTGCAAGATCATGGCTGGAGATCATTGCTGAAGGGTTCCAAGTGTGTAAATAGAAGCTTCTGGCCGTGGTACAGGACTGTGTTGTGTTGTTCCTCCTTCCCATACTGGCTTTCCTAAGGCCTAAACATCTATCTTTTTAAATATTTATTTTCATCATAATAAACAAATAAATATTTCCTTTAACAGCAGGTATGACATACAGTTGTCACAAACAAAGAGAGGGCACTGCATAATTAAAGGAATAACAATAAGATACATGCTCCCATGTTTATCAATTATCATCCTCAATCTATATGAATCCCAGGGCTAAACATAAGAATAGAAGGGTCCCCTAAATACATTCTAACAGCTGCTGTTGCGCCTTGCAGGGTGGACTGTAATAATTCCAACATACGATTTGACAACCATGTTTCTACAAATTTCTGTACTAACTGTACTTTATATATCCACATATACTTATAAGCTGTGATCCTGGTCATAACCACTGTACACAAAAATTTATGCCACCCATTGTTTAATTGATGGAATTTCTACTGCTTCCATACTTTAGCCAAAATTCTGACTGCTATAATTATACATTTTAACAGAGCTCTATTCTGGTTTGTTTGTTTTCAGAACAAGCAGGATCTCATGTTAGAGATAGGTCACTGACATTAAAACAATATATTCATTAATTCAAAATGTTCACTATCTGTTTACGTATTAAATTCAGAACATCCATACTGATGCACACCCACCATGATAAAAAAGTGTCTTTTTCTTTAATGCATTTTCAACATAAATCTGATTTTCCTGAAATCTTGGCTAACTTGATTGGGGTCAAATGCCCTCTATAATCCATTTTAAAATAGTTTTTCTTAACTCCCATTGTGAGAGGAATCTTTGTAATGTCCTTGAAAGCTTTTCCCCAAGGGGTCTAAATGATATATTGTGTACTGGATAGCCCATTTTTGGCTCTTCAAGACAGACCCCAAAGTACCTAACAAAACATCCAATTTGCAACAATAGATGTTCAGAATGCTAAATGTTCAAAAGATAAACTAAGCTGAAAAGCACAGTAGGGATATATACCATGTGGCTGCATCTCTCAATATAGTTTAAAGGACTTGTGGAATAAAAAATTCTTCTACTTGCTTTAGAAGAGATAGTAGCATGCTCATGTTCAGAGGGACAGAGTTGTGTCTGTCTGGGAATAGTTGCTGAAAAGACCATTCCATGGGTCCAGACCAACTTTGTATCTGATCGTATCAATATCTGGAGGGAAGTGCCATTCAGTGATCACAAAACAGATGCAGGGTGATAAAGGGGGAGGAGATTCTGGGGATAGTCTGGAGCCAATCCATTTAAGACTTTCAAGGTTAATAACAGCACTTTGTACTGACCCCAACAAAAACTTTGATGTCAGTTTTATATGGTCACTGTGGTGAATCTCAGGATTATTTTCTATTGCATTCTGAACCCACTGTATTTTAGGAAAAGTCTTCAAAGCATTCCCAACACAGCGTACATTACTGTAGTTTAATATTGGTGTTACTGAAGACAACATGATCCAGAGGGCATGATCCTTTGTTTCTATCCAGATGGACCAGTGATGTCTCGAAACAGTGGTATTTTAGTGACCCCTGGCTACACAGAGGAATACAGAGATTCATAAGGATATGAGGACATGGGCTAGTGTACTGCCTTGTATCCCAGATTTAGCAGGCAGGTATTTTCTCTGCACCATTGGCTTTGCTTCTTATAACGGGGAATAACCTCTTCATCCTGTGGCTGAAGGATTGTTATACAGTGAAGATTCAGTGAAAACATCATCTTCTCATTGTACTACAAGTCCATCAAACATCTACAGAGAAACTCAGCTATCCTATCCTTTATCTCAGCACAAGTTATCTGGCTGTAAAAGTTTTGACTAGGTTTGGTCAATAACCTAGAAATTCGGGCATAAAATTATCTGTATGCCTGAATAATACAAATAACATATTCGGATATGCCCGAAAAATTCGGGTCTGTCAGATTTTTTTGTATCTTTGGGTTTCTTCATGTTTTTGCCTGCAGGGTTAGGGGCACCAAAATTTCAGGGTATCATCCGGAGTCTCTCCTGATGACACCAACCGAGTTTGGTGAAATTTGGTTCAGGGAGTCCAAAGTTATGGACGCCCAAATGGGGATGCCCCATCCACCATTGTTTCCAATGGAAGCTAACAGGAGATGGGAGCTACTTCTTTGAGGGTCTATAACTTTGGCCTCCTAAACCAAACTTCACCAAACTTGGGTTGTATCATCAGGACAGTCTCTGTATGAGACCCTGAAGTTTTGGTGCCGCTAGCATTAAAAATGCACCCGAGACGGGCACCCCAAGAAATTGCCCAAGATTCTCTGCTCTGTCTTAGCACCATTGTACCCAGTGAGGAGTTTCTGTGCAGGCTGCACATTTTTGAAGATAGAGGCACCAGACAGGGTTGTTCTGGGTATGGACATCTAATTTCCTGCAGGGCTGCTGGTGTGAGTCTCCTGAAAATAACCAGCCAACTTTGCTGAAGTTTGGGTGGCTGGGCACTCATTCTGTTCAGTTCACCTTCAACTGGGGGCCCACAGCATTTGCTCCTCCCAAGCAAACTTTAGCAAAGTTGTCTGGTTCCTTTCAGGAGTCTCACACCAGCAGCCCTGCAGGAAATTAGACGCCCATACCCAGAACAACCTCCTCCCCGAGCCCTTCCCAAATCTGCAGCACAGAGCCAGCTGGGAATAACAGCAAGCCCCATTGAAGTATATGGTGGGAAAAGTTAATTATTTTTTTTCACCATAGAACTTGCTGAAGTGCCTGGCAGATTCTGTGTTCTGCAGTGGCTCCATTGTACCCAATGGGGAATTTCTGTGCAGGCTGCACATTTTTGAAGATAGAGGCACCAGACTTTCAAGGTGGCTCCAGGAGGCCCTCCTGGTAATAGCATACAGTCTTGGTGAAATTTGCTTCTGGGGATGGTGGGGGGGGGGCGGTTTGAGAAAGTTTTGAGATAGCCAGCAGACTTCATGTATAGAAGCGGGGCAACAAAATAAGCCATATTAGTCTCTCAAGCAAGTTTCGAACAGGTTGAGAGCTTTCAAGTGGACTGCCAGGTTTGGAGCGATCTTGCCACTTGTGCTTTTTATGAAAAAGGCAGCTCTTAATTTTAGTTCTCTTAACTTATGCTTAACCAGAGCCCCAAGAATTATTTTGAACAGGGTCACTGAAAGGAGACTCAAAGAGTTTCTTTCTTCTTCCCTGCTAACTAAAGCCAGGCAAGACTTAATGGCATCAACATCACCAACTCAATTTTTAGAACAGTATGAGGCACTCTTGGAAACAACTACAGATAATGTTGAAACATACTCAAGTCCCAGTGATACTCCTGCTGAGAAACTTTTGAACAAGGAGTTTAATAAGGAATGTAAAGATGTAAAAACCAGATCAAATAAGCCTTTGGGGGGGTCCATAAAATTGAACTCCCAGAAGCAAAGTTCACCAAGCCTGGATGGTATTACCAGGAGGGCCTCCTGGAGCCATCTTGAAAGTCTGGTGGCTCTATTTTCAAAAATGTGCAGCCTGCTTACATACTCAGAAATTCCCCATTGACTACAATGGAGCCAAGGAACAGCAGAGCCAAGAATCTGGGCAAATTTCTTGGGGTGACTGTCAGGGGTGCATTTTTAAAGCTACTGACACCAAGATCTCAGGGTCTCATCCAGAGACTGTCCTGATGATACTACCTTGGTTGGTGAAGTTTGGTTCAGGGGGCCAAAGTTATAGACCCTCAAAACTTGGGTGACATCATCAGTGTCTTTGGATGAAACCCTAACATTTTGGTGCTGTTGCTTTAAAGATGCACCCCCTGCAGGCCAAAATGTGGAAAAAACATATTCAGGCAGGACATATTTGGCCAATTTTGATCTGAATATGCCCAGATTTGGGCCGACTCCTGGATTCGGTGCACCCAAATCTCCAAGCTTAGTTTTGACAGAATAGAATGAAATTATTCCACTTGCTTCTAGAATTTAGCAGAATTGTATGTTTTATTGGCCGTGATGTGAGGGATAGCCATTTGCTATTTTGCTGCAAATCAATTAGCTCCATAATATGCCCTCACACAGTCTGTTCCATAACTTGTTGTCATCCTAGCACTGCTGCGGAGATGAGGAAAAAGCAAATTGATTGTCAAATAAATAATCCTCCGAATGGCTTTTTTAGTCAATGATTTAGTGGTCAAAATCAACCTTGGTTTCTGGTATGGTCTGTTAATAATATGAGGCATACGCATATGTTCTGGTATCTTTCTCTAAACTGTCCTGGCTGTAATTATTTTCTTAGCAAGTATCTTCTTAGTAGCAAACAGCACCCCCCCACACAACCTTTAGCAGGATTGCTTGCCATAAATGGCAGTGTCCCTGACAGACCTGTGTTATTAAGATTCTGTGGTGATTCCCATTGGGAGCAATTAAGTTATTTCATCCTGAAAGTTTACATCCTCTGCAACTGGGTTCATTGGACTGGTGCTAAGCTCCTAAATGCTCCCAAACACTCTATTGTGAGCTGCTATATATTAGTCTGACTATTTGCAATATGGGAAGTGTAACTCTTTCTTTTTTTGCTCTTGTGATCCCAGTTGTCAGGTCCAATTGCCCTTGTCACTGTTTGTTGCATTGTCTATATGACTACCTATTAAGCCAGGCCTTAAAGGCAATGTATTAGTATTCTGGTAGCTTAAACTATCCAGGTGATGAATAGCAAAATACTAATCCTATAGACCTGAGAAAGCTTTTCCAGCAGACCCTCAGGACTGTAGGATTTAAAGCACAGCATGACTTAGCACAATCAACAGTTGTATACAAGTGTTGTGCAAATGATGAAAAGGCAGGATTATAGCCATGCCTTGGGTGATGCAGTCACTTCTTTCAAGAAACTTTTCCATGCTCTAATCAATTATTTTCTGCCTTCCGTTATAAAAGAACATTAGCCAACGCTATGAACGGAAAAGGCATTGACTATCCAAGTCAGATAATGTCTCCAATTCTGGTTACAGTTATAAAATCAATGGCTATGCTATCACAATAAGAGACATGCATTAACAAATATGTATGTAGGCTTTGTGCAAAGAATAAGTACTCAGTATGGATGGGGCAAAGGGAATTTCTTCAGAGGTCATACTGAATATTCAATAGTGAATATTGGTCATAAAGATCTAAGTAAGAAATAGTAACTGGAGGAAAGTGTGACTCCTGATGCTGAGAGAGCACATGGTGTAGTGGTTACAATGTTAGTAAGATTTGGGAAGACTCCAGTTCAAATTCCCACTCAGTCATGTAGCTCACAGTAGCTGGAATCCCAAGCATACTTTCAGCTATGTGTTTAAGATTGCACTGTTACACAGGGAGAAAATCCCACGGGAAAGATGTGAGCAGGATTCTTAATAGACTGCTCTTTTGATCACCTTGAGCTAGTCATTATCTTTCAGCTGATCTATTTTAGCACGATTGCTGTGAGACTAAAGTAGAGTGGAGACCAAAGTATGTTATTCTCTGAACCTTAAAAGGAAGAGTGGGATAAAAGTGAATAGATTCTACAGGTGATAAGGGTGTGTTGGATTACTAATAGTGGATTACTAATACTTATCCTTTTTCAGGATAAGTCAGATTGTAAACCTTATCTTAATCTTTTTCATTGTTTGGGCCTCCAAAGAGTTTGCACAGTGTACATCTTTTCTGCTGGATCCAACACTGAAACACTAGGAGACTTCTACTCTGACAAATATTCTTGCACCTCATCGCTTTATTATATTCCCAAGTGGCAGAAGGGTAGTGGGGGCAGAATAACAGTGCAAGTGGTAGTATCACATGAACTCAGTCAACCCAACAGTCAACCAGTCTTTCAGAAAAACAGAATTGTTCCAATTGGTTTTTTTTATGATGGAGCTTCTATGGCAGAGTTCCTACTTCCTGTGGCCCCCACAGGAGCAACAGTCACATATCCTACTTTAAATGGGAAATGTTTCTCCAGCCTAAGTGTGGAGTGACTCTTAAGTGGAATAAAGGTTCAGACACCTTCCTCAGTAAAGCCACAGGATAGATTTAACTTTCCAAAAGGCAGTGTGATGAGACAATCATCTCTGTCCCTAAACTAGTCTTCTGTGTAGATAATCAGATAAACAGTTTTGCTTGTAGAGGAGAGATGTAGTGGCTTTTCTCGCCCTTTTGACAGAGAGGTAGGCGGGTGAATGTGCGGGTGGAGGAAGAAAGGCACAGAAGTTGTAGCTTCCCCCCGCCCTTTGTAATTAGGGGATTCCAGCCATCCTGCATGCCTCACAGAGATAAGAGGGAAATCATTTGGTTGTATTACCTGGCAGGCAGGGAGACAGGATTACAGAGGGGGATGTGATAGAATCAGAGATCCAAACATTCTGGTCCTTCCAAATAGTATATACATACACCTCAGACCAAATCAGATACAATAGGTCAGTAACAAGGAAGCAAATAGTGCAATTATATTTTCTTAATTAGCCTGTTTCTCTGAGAGAATAACATCTGCTCCAGCTCAACTTATTCTTGAATGTACTACTAAGAAATGCAAACGCCAATAAAAATGTCTAATTGGTTGTGTTTGTGAAGGGGAAAAAAAGCCCTGGGTTTAAATTCAATTACCACTTCTAGGATAAAACATTAATCAGAGTGTTTCCTTCACAATAGTGAAAGATGACAGTGGGAAATACTTTTAAGATCTGAATCAACAGACGATATTAAAAAAAAATCCTGGAAGAGCTTTGTATGTGATTTTTCAGGCTACCATAATTAAATGTGAGATAGCCAGATCAAATGCTTCTCACAGCGCTAAAGAGTAGAATTTGTATTTGGCCTATTTGAAGTTGTCTTTAAGGGGTATATTAGATAAGTTATTAGATCCATCCCAATGAAACTCACAGAATTGCTTTGAGGATTAAATGAAATAAATCCCAATCAACACACATTTTTGCAAGTAGAAATGTACTAAATTAATTCATTTTATAACCAGTCTATATATTGCTGGTTGGCATTAGAGTTACCAGAAAACCCCAAACCACGTTGACAGTGCATGTAATTTTGGATGATTGCTTATTCCCCATGTTATTGCTACACTTCTGTCAAGCCTGATGATGGGAAAGCTCCTTTTTGGCAGTTACCACACTGCACAGGTAATTCAGCTACATTGGTAATCACATATTACATGTCACACATTTTTTCTTTCTAGACAGATATCTCTTAGAACAGGGGTAGGGAACCTGCGGCTCTCCAGATGTTCAGGAACTACAATTCCAATCAGCCTCTGTCAGCATGGCCAATTGGCCATGCTGGTAGCTGTCCCTAATATAGACCTTTTCTGTCATTACAGTTACATCACATACCGAAAGACTGGCAATTGTGCCTATCAGGAGCATGATCAATAGGTAATCAGGTATGGAGTGCCATAAATCTCACTGGGACAATAACTGAGTAGGGTTGCCAACTTCCAGGTGAGGCCTGGGAGACCTTGCTGAATGATGACTGATCTCCAGACTACAGAGCTGAGTTCCCTGGAGAAAATGGTTGCTTTGGAGGGTGTAACACAGTAACCATTGAGGTTGCAAACACTATCCACCCTGGACTTCACTTACAAATCTCAAGAGGATTTTTCCAACCCTAGAGCTGGCAATCCTACATGGCGGTTTCTGTCCTGGAGGAGGCCAGTTGCAAGGCTAATAGGGCCATTAGTCACAGCAGCCAGCAGAGTTATCAACAAAGAGAAACAAAGTGCAAGAAGATAAAAAAAAAGAATAGATTGGGTGGGGTATGGCCCTGCTTAGGAAGGGACCATATTCTAAAGCATACCATATATACTTCGTGTATAAGTTGAGTTTCACCCCATTTTAAAAAAGAGGCTGAAAAATGCCCCCCTTGACTTATCATGAAGTCAGTGGCAGGGCTACCAGGGAGGGATGCACGCTTGCAGGCGGCTTTGGGTCGTGACCCATCCCCTCTACGTTCCCCACACACACACTTTGTAAGCAGGCAGGCTTGAGAGAAAGGGCCTGCCTGTGTTCCTCCAGGCCACCAAACCTGGTGGGAACTACATTTCCCAGGGTCTCCTCAATAAGATATTAAAATAGCTTGAGAAGAGGATTAAACTACATTATCAAACATTCTGAAGTGCCAGGTGGAGGCGGAATAAATGCAAAATGCCAGGAAGTAAATCCTAGCTCCACTGTTGCCCAAAGTGGTAGGAAATCTCTCCCACACAGGGAGGAAATGAACAAGGAACAGACTCTTGACACCAAAAGGTTGGGCAAGCTCAGAAACTTGATTGCTTATGTATACAAGAGCCAGCTTTGCAAGAAACTTCACTTGGAGAGGCAAATAAAATTTACCAGTTAAGGGATAATCTTGGATACACAGAGTGCACACAATAAAAGCAGCAGAAAACACAAACAGTCCTAGGATGTAAGTAGTTGGGGGGATAGGTCTGGAATTGGTGAGGAATATAGAGGAGAAGGGTGATAAAGTTATAGTCACATAATCTTGGAGCGGTATGGTCCAATAGACAGAACTGAGTGACCTTCGCTTAGCTCCTGGAGGAACAGTTCTGTGGAACAGTATCACAGAGAGATGTCCAGAGATATTGAATATTGGCTACTCAAAGAGTGCACTGCAAGGAAAAAGTGACCCTCGGGGTTATGCAGAGTGACTCTAATCTCCCAGGGCAAAGAAGAGTCATGCCTTTCCAGGGAAAGACATGAGACAAACATCAACCTTAATGGTTGGGCAATTAATCTAATGGTTTGAGATATCAGCCTGATATTTCCAGGCTCAAGAAGTTTCTCAAGGGGAAGTTAGCTGATGAAATTGCTGCTTTAAAACAATGACAATGGAAATAAGATGGTCATTAAGGTATTAGAGGAAGAAAAAATTAGTTAGTACAACACTGGGCAGGTAAGCACATTAAGATATCCATTGTCTTCATTATGGTATATGATGCAGGTCTGGAGATGGGAAACTCTTTAGGGTGAGGTCTTTGTGTACAATTAATCCCTGTCAGGGAAAGTGTGTGAGAGAATCATTGTTGCAAGCTGATGATTTGGGGGAGACAAATCCAGACATAGTTCTTTTCTCCTTAGGGTGCATACAAGGTCAACACAAGAAATGGGCTCCCTAGGAACACCTTGGAGCAATTATATTATATATATTATATATCTTAATTGAGGCAGATAAACTACGCTAGAGGTGGAAATGGGCTTCCACAGCAGAAGTTATTGTTTTACCTAAATCCCTTTAGGAAGAGGGAGAGGCAGTCTATTTTGCAAGGCAGATAAAGCCAAGAAACAAGTCCAGACATGTTTTCTGTCCTTGTGGGTAACTGAGACAGTGCAGATAAAATGGGCACCCCATTTTGTGACTGCACTGCTAGGCATAAGAGTTGGCTGAGATGGATAAAAGTACCACTGTCTACCAAACAGGGTCCCTTTGGTCCACCATAGGTTGCTCTGGCAACACCAGGGTAATGGACCAATAGCCCTTTATTAATCCTCCACCCAGAGACCAAGGAACAGAGTTTCTAGTTTAGGTGTTTACACCAGCAGAAGAACATGGTGGGTGGGTGGGTGCCTCTGTTCCTAATATAACAGTGTCTCTACCCATCCAGCCACCCCATGTCCCTTCTGCCTCCATCCCCAGAGCTTTGCAAGGAGAAAAGGTAGGTAAACAAAGCAAACCAGAGTTGGGTTCATGCAGAGCCACCTGCAGACCACAGTGGCTTTGGGATGACCACCTGCATGAGACCATCTGAAGCACACCGGCGCCAAGGCACTGCTTTTAGGTGCTGCTGGTGCAGAAACGATGTAGAAATGGCCATAGCTCTCCTCTGACTAGCTGCCATAAGATCACCTTATTTGCATTGCCATTGTTTTACAGCTGTAATTGAACTAGCTCCTTCCCACCTTCAGGCACTCCCTGGCAGCTAGCAGAGCCAAGTGCTCAAAACCATTAGATTAACTACTCAACACTTAACTGTAATGTTCTTCTTTGTCTTCCCAGAAAGACAAAGGATTCTCCTTTGTTTGCCTCTGGTTCTTTCCAGAAGCAATTCCTCTCTCTCTGAAGTTTGGCAACCAACATTTCAAGCCCTTCCAGCCTCTCATTAAGCAAGGTCTCCCCTTTCATTAATTCCCCACTCCTAAAGGGGCAGACCCCAGCATTTTGGATAACACAACAAGGTGTCCCAATCATGTGACCCAGAGTGCTTCTGACCCACTGAGAGGGCTTATCAGGCCTGCAAGCCAACTGAGGCAACTTTCCAGGTTTCAAACTGGCCTCTTGAATCCACTGCAGACTGGTCAGTTCAGGCACCCACTGCGCTTTATTCTGGATCACAGCCTGAGTAAGCCTGTGTGACAGCCTGTTGCCCAGGCTGACCAGTCAGAGCACCCACCCAACCCACTCCCAATCCTCTGTTCCATCAAGCCACCCCCACTCCATCCCAAGCTGGGGCAGCAACCCCTCCTCCACAGTAGTGATCTGGAGCTATCAAGTTTGCCTTGTGGGCTTTCCTAGTTACCTCCTCCCAGTGTCCAACTGATCTGATAAAGCGTGCTGCAGGTTCACCAGCTGTGGCAGCTACCTGCCCAGTACTGACCACCTCAGTACTATTCTGGACTGAGTGAGCTGTTGTGGGATTCCTGCCAGCTGGGCGTGGCCGCCCCTCCCACGAATGCTGATCTGGGCTGATGAGTAGCTGTCAAACTGTTACACCAAATCATATATCATGCCCTTGCTTGTAACAAATGGAATTTCAGTACTTCTGCTCTAGAATGCTATTCTATATAATGCTGGAAGGGCCACAGAAAAAACCAACAAGTGGACAGCAGCAGGGGCATATTCTTTACGCAGCTGATCAAAACAGTGGTTCAGGCATTGATGTAATGAGCACAGCTTCCATATGTGATAATAGCTTGAATGATCGATTTGTTAAATTAAAGCTCACAATTATAGGAAATTATTATGCTTCAACTAGCCTATGTTTAAACAAAAAAAGACATACATTAAAGGGAAAATATATATTGTTTGAACCACCAGAAAGCATGGCTGGATGCAGTCAGAGTTCTCACATTCTAATTGGACTGTTGTTTATGAATGGAAACTTAACACTAATAACCACGAGGAGGCTTCCAATACCCATCTGGAGGTCCAGTCTTCTCCATTTACTCATATGAATCTTTTAGGCTCCTCAGTGAATTGCCATCACAGCTGAAGCTGGGTCTACCCTAGGTGGAGATCTCTGTAACTTTGTGTATATTGAAAGAGCATTTTATTGTATTCCAACCTTATATTGATGGAAATAACTTCCACAGCTTCCAAAAGGGTTTTCTAATTTTAAACTCAATTGTCTCTTTTTTTTCCAGGTTGCTATTCCAAGTGTAAAGATTGTCTTGCTCACATATGACAATGGCACAGCAAACAACAAAAGTGTTCCCCAAATTACAAAAATTTAATTGTCCGTGCAATTTTATAATTGCATAGCGATCAACGTTCTGATTTATTTTCACACATTAATACCATGCTCATGTAGCCAGACTTTTTTTAGTCTATAATCCACTGATTATAGGGGAAATTGCCCAAGACAAAGACACTAGAAAATTTACAAGCAATTTTAAATATAAATCTAGCAAAATATTGCAAGGACCTCCAGCTGTCTCTGATGCTGATAGAGACAGACCTAATTGTTGTTGCCCATGATTTCAGTCTGTGAATTTCAGTCTGGGTCACTAACTTCAGCATGCACTGCATATCTGGAAAAACTCTGTGTAGAGATTCCTGTGATGAGGATTCCTACAGGTTTATTATTTTATTTCTTTTAGTCCAGATTGAAGCAGAATTGCCATTATTGTCAATGAGAGAGACAATATGTAAATGCAAGCTTCATTAATAGATATTCTGAAAGTTGAACTGATATTTATTTAGAATTTATTTCATATGATTCACCTCTTGCATGAATTTAGCCTCTGAAGCTTCATTAATGAAGTAGCATTCCTTTGCCAGAAGCTATGCACTATCATACACCTTCTATAGGGGTCTATGAGTTCATGCCAAGTCCCCAGAGATCTGTGAAATGGTCTGCCATAGTAATTTTTTTATTTGATTTATATCACCTTAATAACTTTTGTTGAAGGCGGGGTCAGGGGCGGTGCACATTAGGTGTATTTGGGAAGTTATTTCAGTAGAACTGAGCCTAAAAATTCTCGCGTACCAGTCATCTCACTTACAAAACTAGAAGGCTTCCCTGAAGTTTGAAAGAATTTAATTGTTCTGTAATGAGGGCCTTGTAAATGCTGGAATGAGTCAATGGGATCACCAATGTACTGAGGAAAACAGACTTATGCAACAATGAAGTCTGAATAATATAAGTTAAAACCCCTCCCCTGTCCTTATAAAGACATATATGTCTTAGAAACCCAGTAGACATGGTCTGAGTATACAGGGCTGAGCGGTTACACAAAGCCCTTACATATAAGCTGAAGTCATAAGCAGGAGATGCATTTCTTGAGCTATTTTAAAATATTTCAGTGGTTCCCTCCGTAGACAATAATAAATAATAAGCTTCAAGGCAATTTATATGTCTCACTGATCCGAGCGGCTGAAAATATTCGCTTTTGGAGTGCCTTTTTTTGGTGCGTTTCATTTCAGCTGGATGAGCTTTAAATTCGAGAGATGGACTTTTAATTTTTTTGTCAAAGGGTGTTTACACACCACATTTGGGGCGTAGTACACGTCTTACCCGATGCACAATTGCCATTTTGTTTGAAAGGGACTCATACGTGTGCTCCCATCTCAGTACATGCAAAACAGAGATCCACACAAGTGAGGATTATGTACTCAATGGACAGGAAACAGAACAGCTCTGGAAGGAATGGCTGGGTTTCCTCCCTCTCATGTTTCTGGTCAAGTTCAAGGCAGGAAGCCCAGTAGGTCAAGAGGCATGGAGTCAAGCACAGAACAGGAGCTTAAAATGCAAGTGTCCTACTTGCAGGGATGACTTGTTGATTAATACCTAAGGGCTAGGCTGATCCTACATTGAACAGGGTTTTGGACTAGATGGCCAAGTATACTCCCCTTCCATCTTATGAAGTTACCATGGTTCAATCTTTCATCATAGGTGAATGGGCAAGTGGACAATAATGTGGAAAAAGATTAATTGTAAATAATGTAAACCAAATCTGCATATATACTGATTTTGACTGAACTGATGGTGACTAATTAGAGAAGAAATTATGGGATCAAAGTCAACAGGATGTCGCTGCAGTAAAAAAAAACAAATTTGTTCTAAGTGTTGACAAGAAAGGGACTGAAAATAAAGAAGGCAGTATTGTAAAATCCTCGTTATAGGTCTATACAGTATTTGGAATACTGTATTTGGAATATTGTATAGAGTTATCCACATCTTTAAAGATGTTGTGGGAGGCCCTTTAAAACAGAAAGGAGTATCCTAATAATCCTTGGGTTTAGCCGTCCCTATGGAAAAAAAGCTAATGCTTGAGGGAGTTTCAACTTAGAAAAGGGCTGACTGACTAAGGGAGATGAAAGATTGCTCTAGTGATTATGCTTATATAGAGGAAGTGGATACATTTGTTTTTCATTTTGGTCTTGGCCTTTTCTAAATTTTTTGAGGTGTGTTGAGCTGACAGTAGTTTCAGGACAAAGGGAATTTCTTTTTACACAATACACTGAAATGAAATTCTCTGCCACAAAATGTATTAGCAATCCCTTGCTTAGCTGCCTTAAAGTGATTATATGAATTCATGGAGAATAGATATGCCAAAGGCTCTCAGCCATTATTGCAAAATGAACTCTACATGTTTAGAAGGAAAAGACTGGATTTAGTGCAACATTTCTACCCAATGCTTTAGAGCTCTTGAACAAGTGGAACACAAAGAAAAAGACTATTATTTAGCTTGTTTGAAATCCAGACTACTACACTTCCTTGCTTTTCCACCTGCACAAGATCTTGTGAAATTCAATTTCAAGGAATGATACGATATAGGGGGGACACCACTAGGTGTTGCACAAGATCTTGTACAAGTGGAACTGGGTTAGGTCTGTTTATGCTGGATCCTAGTCAGTCATCCTGAAATGCCATTTACTCAAGGGGAATGACAACGGAAGCTTTGATCTTTATTTGCTGCTCATAAACCTTCCAAGACATCTGAGTGGTCACTGTGGGAAACGGGGTGCTAAACTATCTAGACCACGGATCTGCTCAAGTAAACTCTTTCTCTTGTATTTAAAAGTTACAATTCGGTCTCTGGCACCTTCAGTTTAAGAATCTCAGG
The DNA here is from genome assembly GCF_021028975.2 of Sphaerodactylus townsendi. NCBI lineage: Eukaryota > Metazoa > Chordata > Lepidosauria > Squamata > Sphaerodactylidae > Sphaerodactylus > Sphaerodactylus townsendi. The sequence continues at coordinate 152,548,051 of NC_059425.1, read as the reverse complement.
CGACAACTCTAGGGAATGACTTTTCTTCTTTGCGAGATACTGTAAAGCTACTCACCATTAAATTAGAATACTGGGCTAACTGGACCAATGGTCTGCTTCAACATCAACTTCCTTTATATTTGCCTGCTGTGTTTAGGAACATTTTATTCTAAAACAGAATTGAAGCGGAATATTCACCTACCCCCAAAAACTTCGTATAATAGCAGAAAAAATGTACTTCCTGCTAAAGTTTCTCTTGTCCCTCTTTGACTCACAGCACCAAGGTACTGAGAAGGGTTTGTTTCAATTAGCAGTGAGGTAGGTGGAAACTGGAGATTCAAATTGCACCGTCCGGGTTCAGCCTGAACCTGGGTAGTTGAACTCATTAGAGACCCGGTGGCTGGATATGTCCTGTAATGAATGAATCGGGCCAGGCATTCAGGCTTTTGGGATGGTATTTTGCGTTTTGGCCTGCAGGGGTCGCATTTTTAAAGATAGCGGCACCATAATTTCAGGGTCCAACCCAGGGACTGTTCTGATGATGTCACCCAAGTTTGGTGAGCATGACAGCAAGCCCATTTGAAATTATATAAGTGGAAAGGTGAGTGATTTTCCACATAGAACTGCTATGAGCAACTTGAATTTTGTGCTCTACCTGGTGGCTCCACATTGTACTCAATTGGAAATTTCTGTGCGGGCTGCATTTGAACAGAGAAGCACCAGAGAAAACAAGGTGGCTCCTGGGCTCTCTGAAGTAATAGCATCCAAGCTTGGTGACCTTTGCTTCTGGGTGTGAGGGCAGGTTGAGAGAGAGTTCTACAGGATAACTCAGCCAGCAGGCTTCATGTATGTGTAGAAGGTGGGAAACAAAATAAGCCTTGGGAGGGCCCGCCACAGATTTGAACTAGAAGCAAAGGATTCACCAGCCTAGATGCAATCTAGGCGGGCCTCCTGGGGCCACCTTGAGGGGCTAATAACAAATGTGCAGCCTGCACAGAAATTCCCCATTGGGTACAATGTTGCCAAGGCACTGCAGAGCAGAGAATCTTGGGCAGTTTCTTGGGGTGCATTTCAGGGGTGCATTTTTAAAACTAGCAGCACCAGGGTCTTTCTGGGGATTTGACAATGATGCCCTGGAGTTTGGTGAAGTTTGGTTCAGGGGTAGTACCCATCTCTATATTAGCTCAGAATTGCAAAATATATAGGAATGGGGGCACCCTTTTGAAGTCTGTACGCTGGTTCCCCTAAACCAAACTTCACCGAGCAGTTGACCTCGCTAAAGACAGTCCAGATAAGACCCCTGAACTTTAACGTAAATGCTTGCACAACCAGAGAATGTGAAAAACACAAAAAATCAGATGGACCAGAATTGTTTGGGTATACCCAAATATTCCTGTATATCCAAGTATGTTGTTTGCCTTTTCAGGCATACAGATAATTTTATGCCCGAATAAATCGGAATCTGAATTTTACCGAATTTCTAGGATATTGACGAAAGCTATGAGTGAGTGCAGTATCATAAGTAGTAGAGTGTCCAGTGATACCCATGTTCCTGCCACTGGACTTGCCTACATTAGAAGCCCTGGCCCTGGAAGATCTACTGTTCCTGCAGCTATTTAGAGAGTTGAGGCCAGCAGGCAAAAGTTATGGGGGGTAGAGCAAGTGCTGGCAGACCCAGAGGCAGAGGGGAAGGGTGGGGAAATACTCTGCCCACCCCAGGGAGTAGTGAAGGTAGAACTGATGGGGGAGGAGCTCCTGGAGAGAGTGATAAAAAACACACCAAAAAGGAACTTGATGCCAGATAACCAAAGCTAGGCTGGAGGCTTTAAAAGATTGGAGGGCTATACAAAAGTGTCAAACCTGAGCTTTTCCACCCTTTTTGAGGCAGACTGAATGAAGAAAGGAGCTGGATATGATGAAGAGGGAAAAAGAATCCACAGAGGACCAGGGGGGATGCCATAGAGTCACTTAAGGGACAATGGTCACAGTTGAGACACCAGACAAAGATGCATCCACCCACTTCAGGAATCAACAGCTACATTAGAAGAAAAGGATGAACCGTTCCAATGGTGATGGGGCAGAGGAATTGTTCAAGAGTAGCTTCTGAGCAGCAGCAGTAGTGGAAGATGATACTGGAGAAGAATGTTTCACAGACAATGGTAATGCCACTTCAACTAGACCTGTTCAGTGCAACACAGAGGAAGACAATAGTAAATGACTTCTGATCATCTTACCTTGAAAAAAACTGTGATGGAACAATCCAATTAAAAAAAATTAGTTCATTCAGTTGCCTTAAGGAAGCCATGATTTGATGGTACTTAACACACACACATGCACAAGGTTTCACTTTACAGATTTTCTTTGTTTAACTTCACCTTTAGCATCTTATAATTCACACTCTTTAAAAAATATTTCCTCTACATACAGTTTGTAATAGGGACTGCATAGAGAATGTGGTGAAAACCGCATCAACATTCATACTGAAGAAATAATTACACGTAAATTTAACTGTAAATCCTCCAACTCAAAAGCAATTTGATGCATAACCATGATTATGACTTCCAGATGAAGCAACTTATTTCTTCATTTATTTAAGCTGTTTTAAAGGCAAGTCAGTTTTATGGCAGGTTTGGTGAGTTTTTGGCTGTTTTAAAATGCTTGGGAAACAGTGGTATAATTTTAAATATGGTGATGGTTGAATACCAGTTGTTTATGAGTGAGTGATCAAAAGTGTAATTGTAAAGAATAAATACTTCTAGCCCCAAACTTGGAGGTGGTGGGCTGCGGGTGCCAAAGCTGGGGTGCCTGTCACCTCCAAAAGAGCACTAACGGCATGGGAAGCTTGGGAAACATCTTGAACCTCCCGCGAGGCCTCATGGAACTGAATGGATGTATGCCACAGAAAGTGCTGACCATCTAAAGGCTGTGTATTAACCTGGCAGGCCCTAAACCCAAAGAGGGAGCTAACTAATATCAAACAACACCCCCAGGAACCCCTACTTACCTGCATGCATCTAAAGGCAGGGACACCAGCACCATGGTCCAGACTTCCAAGTTTCTGCCCCCTCCCCCCTCTGGATGGGGCTGCCCATTTCTAAGTATGGTGAACTTTTGCTCTTCTACAGTAAGTGTATTATCTATGTGTATTTATGTATATAATATTTTAAGAAAGTGTAATGTGGAAGACAGGCGCCCATATACTTGTGGTGATATCACCATATGGTAGAAATATTTGGCAGAGGTCCTCTCAGCTTTAATTAAAACATGTGAGGGAATGTGTTGGCATATCAATATATCAGACTGGTACTTTCCGCTGAGCAGGGTACTGAGAAGGATATAAGAAACCCAGTATGTACACATACAATAGTCTAACATTATTTTAACTAAGATTTTGATAGTTTCATTATTTTTAACTGGTATAACGATGAGTGCAGCTTTGGGCATACTTCATGCTTGAAAGTGAACTTATTATTCCTAGACTGCAAGCGTTTGTATTCCCACCTTCCCTCCAGGGGCTATGGAGACGTTGAGAATGGAATGTCTCTCTCTTATACAAAGGACTAAAGAGGCTGGTTAGGCTTCTTACCTGCAAAGGAAGGTGGATTAGGATGAGACTGGCTGAGAGGGCAGGCTGTTTTTATACATGTCCTAATGAGTGAGACCATTTGCCAGTAATGTGGGTTTAGAGGTTTCTGAGCCACTGGCAAACCAAATTCCATCTGTCTTCTGAATTTCAGTTGGATTCATACTTGTACGGAGCTTTGAGTGAAGAAGCCATTACCTCACAGAATGAAGAACTCTGGGAGAGCCTCAGCTTTAGCCAGGACTCTCAATCCTCTCCTACAAATGGTACTGGGAAAGGGAAGAAAGAAACTAGGAGATGAAAAGACTGGCCCTTGTATAAGCCAGGTCAAGAGAAGCAGCCATCCAGTAATTGTTCAAGCTCTTTCTAAGCTTTGAAGAAGAATTCCCCATACAGCTTTTTCCGAGGACCTACCACAAAAGGCTCTAGCTCTAAGCTTGTTCATGGCACAATCAGAAAGGTTTTGTGATCTCTGTTTGTACTTGAGTGGGCATATCTGAACCCAGTGCTTTGGCCCACTCCAGAGAACTTTTTAAAAAATCATTTGTTCTTTTTAAAAAAAAACTTTTGTTTTCAGTGGGGTTAATTTGGTTTCATATTTCATCTTGTTTATCTTCACTGTAGCACCATAGTTTACTATATCTTGATATTTTTTTTATTAAGGACCAAGGGAATATAAGTATTTAACACCACTTGGGTATTATGTCACATACTTTAAAAATATCATAACATTTAAAACCCATTAGAAGCCTAAATTGCAGATTAATTGGTTTCTGCAGGGTAGTGTTAAAATTCATGGTTTCATTCAGAGGAATAAGATTAGATACTATCAATATATTTGTTCAGTATTTAGGTATTCTATTTTTCTGCCACATTGAGGCGACACATCCTCAAATAGTATGCATGGCGTTGCAAGTGATAACCTTTTGGTCATAGACGCTGATTTTGGTTGGCATCAGGCATTTAACAAGTGCTGTTAGGGCGGATGATCAGATTTATTTTTCAAAAGCTGTGTGTTTAGTACTCATTGGTACTCCTCAGAAGAAGCACATTGAGCCTTTTAGCTGATTTTTCCACTGCTCTTTTTCTAATTTGATTTCCGTGTAACAAACAGTTGCTTGAACCAAAGCCCATGGTGGTTTGGATATTTTATCTATTAGTTGCTGTACTTTCACTTAAAATACACTTGGTGCAGTATTCAGTATTATTTTTCTGTAAGTAATTATTTCAGTAAAGGTTTGTTCACAACAAACTATAAATATTATTTCTATAGTAGAGTGAACTAGGATAAGAGGAACATAAGATATGCAAAGGCTTATCACTCTATTGCAGTTGAGAAGGAAGTAGCTGAGGATTTGGAATTTTGCCAAAGATATTCTATTAATTTGGAATTTATTAGCTACAGCAGGTTTGCTGCAGAATTCTTTGGATCAAATTCGCGTGGGTGAAAAAAGATGCTGTAAACTGACAATGGGTGAATTAACTTTTACAATTATAGGGAGCTGTCCTCAAATGCTTTTGAGAGTTTGCTTTTTACCAAGAGTTCTAAATTGGCTCATAATATAAAACGAGATTCCATAGATACACAGATGGTGTTTTTAAAGTGCAGTCCTGGGGTGTGGGGGACTGCACAGGAGGTAGTGTGTCCCTGGAGCCAGTGTAAATGCCACTTAAATCAGCATGAGGGTCATTTACACCACCACAGGAGCATGTAAGTAGGTGTTGGGGAGCCACACAACAGTATAACACCTGGGTGGCAGTGCAGCCTTGCTGGCAGTATTCCTCCAATGCAGAAGCCTACACAGGTGACATCTCAGCTGCACCATGGCTGTGCTTTCCCACACAATTACCCCCTCAGGATTGCCCTGCATGTTTAATTTCAATGAATTTACAAGGGTGTAATGCTTTTTAGAATCATCACTATACTGTGGCTGGATTGCAGACTTGTACCCCATTTAAAGGCTGGCTGGAAGGATATAGTGGAGACACAAGGAAAGTGATCCATAATGATAATCTGAAGCAACAGACAGCATGTGAGTTCAAGCATTCTGACCATGGTGGACCATTCTGACCATAGAAGCATTTATACTTTAACAGCATTTTTAACTGTGGTAATTTTACTGTTGTGAGGTGTGGACGTGGGCTACCAGCTAAGTCATGTACCTCCTTGAGCAGGCCCCCAACATGATCCAGTCCTGACCCTCTACATTAGTGAGGTCATGCAAGGGTTGGACTGGTGTATTTACATGATTCACTGGCATAGGGCCTTTAGGAAGCAATATTAAACTTGAGCAGAGCAGGTTTAGGACTTCATCTTAGTTATTCTGGACATAGTATATTGCTGTGTTATTGCTTGAAGTAGGACTTATTTTTTAGAATATGTTGCAGTTTAAGGAAAAGAATATCTATATATCTGGTATGCCTGTACTTCACTGAGAAAATTTGCAAGATATCAAACAATAAATCAAAAAAGAAAGTATCTACCTAGTGAGATAAATTTATTAAATGTGTTTTCTCATCGGAACATCTCTCTTTAGAGGTACATTGTCCCTTTTCTATTTGCATGATACAGAAGCAAGGCAGCAGTTACGTTACAAGAAATGGGGACTTTTAAAGGTAATCAAAGTAGATAGTTCCCCACTTTTACACACTCAAATTATAATTTTAGATTCAGTTCTGAGAGAATGCAAAATGAAAATGCATTGAGGGAGGAGGGAATAGGTGTGGGGCCTGAGGAGGAGGATGAAATGAGGAAAAAATTCTTAGCAAAATACAGTCATTTTATTTACCTCCTTGTGAAACAGTAAATTCCATTAGAGAACACATTGTGTGTTGCAACTATCTGGCAGTTACTGTAAGATATCGTGTGCCACAAGACATTATAAAGAGCTAGTGTACAGTGCAGGATGTTAGATGATTGGGACGGGGCAGAAATCCACAGTCCCAATACTGCATGCTTACTCTTTTTTGTTGATGAAATATTAATTGAATGAATATGTTTGACAAAAGCCATGAACAAACCCTGTCCATGAAAATCCTTTGCAAAAGAATTTGAAATTCCTGTCACATCTTTGCTTGGTTGGATACACAGGAATGACATTCATAAACCATTCAACCTTAAACTTTCCATATACTGGAACTGATTTTTATTTCAAGCCTTGCTCATATACTTAATGGACAGTTATGTGATTTCTAAGGATGAGACTGTTTCTACACATCTTACTTTATATAATATGTTCCTCAGGTACTCACAAAGAGGCCTATAAGCAATTATTCGAGAACAGTTTACTATATTTGTCCTGAGAGGAAGATTTAAACTTACATCATGGTTCTCCACATGTATGAGGCACTTTGGACACTGAGCTTAGAGTGCAAGGCTAGAATCAGTAGTATTTTTAGGCCTTAATTTACTATTGCCCCACCGTAGTCAAATGACCATCCCAATCCTCTAGCACGAAGTTAAAATCTGATCATAAAAATAGTGCTAGAGACATTCCCCTTCACTCCCTCTGGCCAGCAACCTGTCAGGGACCAAGACACAGTGGCGTAGCGCCCATGGGGCAGGAATGTGTGCGATGCCCCAGGCAGAGCAGCATTGGCAGACCCATCAAGAAATTAGGCAGGGGCATTTTCTAGACATTCCTAGCCCAGAAGGCAAAATGCAGCAGGGGCATGGAAACATACACTGGTGATTCCCAGCCACTCTACCAGGGACGGAAAAGACTCACTGCAGCTGGACATGTAACAATGGTAGGAACAGCAGCTGCAGGCAGTGGGGGCTGGCTTGGGCAGGCTCTGGAGGGGTGACAGTGGAGGCTGTAGGAGAAAGCCTTAGCTGAGAGGAGCTGGAACAGCATCAGGATGCTGCCCACCAGTGGGTAGGAAAAAGAATAGGGGAGGCACGGGAGGAAGCCCATGATGATAGGGTGCTTAGGGATGGGAGACCAGTGGGCACATTAGCTCACTGTCAGCCACACCTCAAGGGGAGAGGGCCAGCTTCTGGGGCACAGGTGCTTTTGGAGGCAGGGGCTCAGAGGCAGACCAGGTAGCCAATCTGGGCTCTGGCCTGAAACAACTCAGAGCCCTGAATGGCAGGGAATGTTGGTGTGGTGTGTGTGAAGCAACCTCTCTTTAAAATCTAGCAGGATGGGGTTTGTGGGAGGAAGTTGGCCCTGGGAGACTCCACGGAGCTGGGGGGATCTTTCTGGCAAGGATGGAGGCATGAGGCAATGTCCTTTCCGTCCATTTCTGAGGCTGCACCCTCCAATCCAGAGTTAGTACAGCAGGGTAGGTGAGAGGCAACCAACAAGGGGAGGGCAGCCTTGTGGAAGCATGGAGCACCTCACACATAGCAAAATGTATCTACATAGGAAATTTACATTTACAATATATATGCATTACAAGACGCAGGTCTAAAGGCATAAGTATTCAGTGATGCTCCTGAATGGTGTAAATAAATAATTATACCATGTTAGGCTTCTTGATTCCAGTTTATTGTACTGCCTTTTTAAGGACTGTAGAAGAAAGAAATTCTAAGATAAAAGGGAAGAAAATCTAAGATGATGGTATCAATGTCTCAGGATGTAGTCAGTAGTGTGAAACAACTCTCTTCAGGTGGCTGTGAGAAGCTATGACAAGTAAGGAGAAGGAACTGCATAAACACCAAATTTCTCCCTTTACACCCAAGTTCTGAATGTCCTCCCAAATCTGGTAGGATTGCTTCTGTACAGCCCAGTTAAAGATCAGTGACCTACACAAAATAAAGGGGCATGCTACTAGATGCCTTTCTTTTTAAAAAAAATTAAATCCGTGTTCATTACAAACACTGTACAATGAAGTAACAAGAATTAAACAACTTTGTATAACCTAAAATTCACAAGAAAAAATTCTGGCTATACCTCCAAAAAGTAAGATATGTAAGAGTGCTGAGTAAAGAGACTCATAAAATCCTTTTGAAATTATATAGAGTTTCGTCAATTGAACTAATACTTTCTGCATAACTAAATTTGCTTAAATATTTAACTAATGCAGGTGTACTACTGGCTATTAACTTATTCTGAAAAACCATCCTGGATTGCATAGTAATTAAATTCCAAAGGCAATCTTTTAAGAACATTATCACCCCTCTGGGTTTTCTAGGTTTGAGAGCCGTGGTTGTGGAAATAAAGAACCAATCACACAACAGATCCACAGATTTCTCTCCAGCACTGGAGGTGTCTGGAAACAGAAACAAACAAAACAACTCCAGCACTGGGAGGTGTCTGAAACAGGCAAACGACAACTCTGCTGGAGTCCCTTGCACCTGCCACTGCCTTTTGTGCCGTTCCAGGGCTGGCTATTAGTGCAGTTAGCCACTTAGGGCAACAGTGCAGATTATCAGCCACATCCAATGGGCTGGGTGCCACAACTAGGTGTGCTGTGTGCTACCGGGGTTACCTCTTGAGTGGAGAGACTTCCCAGCGCGGGTGAGCTTTGAAATGCAAAAAGCCTCCCTGCCACTGGGAAGCCACCACTGACCTTAATAGACATATGCCATGTTTTCTGTAGCATAAATCTGAAGCCCTGGCCACTAGTGCAACATCATCAATGGCTGGGAGGAAGATGACTAATGTTGACTCCTCCCTGGCCACACCCCTGAGGCCTCATGCTTGGTGAGGTAGTGCAGAGATGGTGGCATGGCATCCTGTGCTGCATTCCACTGCCAAGGAGGCTTTATGTCACTCCTGCCAGTGGATCCAGTCCCCATCCTCTGGATGGAGCTGTATGACACTTATAGATCACTAATTATTAACAACGTGATACCATATGAAGTCATAATTTAAGAGTGCAGTGGTCTGATAAGACCCATTCTTTACTTAAGAGATTTTTTCATACAATAAGATAAGGCTCCTGAATTTCAGAAAATGTTTGAGCAAATATTAGTGAACATCTTACATCTGATATTTATAATTTACTTCTAAATGTCTTGAAAACTGGTGTATAATTCTTGGTTATATAATAGAATCATAGAGTTGGAAGAGACCACAAGGGTCATCAAATCCAACCCCCTGTCATGCAGGAACACACAATCAAAGCAAATCCCAGAACGAATTTGGAATTACATCTATTCATATGGTCTGTCCTTCTCAGTTTGTACTCAATTAATGGAAAACATCTTCAAAATTATTACTAGTCAAGATTCTAGCATAAGAAGTTTTAACTCTAGTGATCATGTGTAATCTAATGTCCTGGAATCTTTTAAGGAAGTTCATGACATTATTTAGCAGCAACAATGTTTAGGAGCAAGAGGTACAGACACACCTAAGTCCAACTATAAATGTTTAACAATAGTTCTCCAATATTTAATAGCATGTGGACAAAACTAACACATATGTAAAAATGCCTGCTTTGGGTTGCTTGCAAAACGATCACCTGCTCAAAGAACCAAACATTTTAGACAGTATCTTGGGGTTATAGGTATATAATTTTAAAGGTAAATAATTTTAAAGCAACCCAAAGCAGGCATTTTTACATATGTGTTAGTTTTGTCCACATGCTATTAAATATTGGAGAACTATTGTTAAACATTTATAGTTGGACTTAGGTGTGTCTGTACCTCTTGCTCCTAAACATTGTTGCTGCTAAATAATGTCATGAACTTCCTTAAAAGATTCCAGGACATTAGATTACACATGATCACTAGAGTTAAAATTTCTTATGCTAGAATCTTGACTTGCACTATTATAACATTCCTTAATATTGCTAAAACTACTTATTAATTTACTACAACTGTTTTTAATCACCATTCCTGATTAACAGTGATTTTTCTGTGGTAAAGGAGTATTACATGAAAGCATTGTGTGATACCTAGAATCACACTAGGTATGTTTGTCAACTAGAATCAACAGTTTAATATAAATGCAACAGAATGTTGGTTTCATATACTTCAAAAGTCTTTCTTGAGTCCCTGTGGATGGATATGTGGCATACATAATGCAGTGTTAAATGTCAAAAGTGTGGTGGATGCTTTCAATTAAGGACCGTAGAGACTAGCAAACTGCTAATGAAAGCTGACACAGCATAACTGTGAGCCTTATAGAGAAGCATTTCAGGTGGGTAACAATATCTTACTGGCAAACCAAGGAGAAAATATTCTTTCAAAGAATAACCAAAGCAGAAAGATCCAGGCAAGCTAGAGCAGACAGCCAATACAGCTAAGGCTATATGTTTTTTGTTCAATTAGATGGTTTTCCAGCTGACTGCAACTTTTTATCCCCCTACTTGATGGTTCTATGCCTCACATCTTCTTCAAAACAAATTCATGTTTAAAAATAATTCCAGAAAGACAGCTGTGTTAATCTGCTGCAACCAAACAGCCTTATGGGATCATAAGACCTATGGGATTTATGGTAGTATAGGCTTTTGTGAGTCAATGCCTACTTCATCAGATGGGCTCTGGCTCACAAAAAGCTTATGCCACAATAAATTTATTACTCTTTAAAGTAGCATAAGATGATTCATGGATTTGGCTGCAGCAGACTAAAACAGCTACCCCCTGTAGAATTTGTCTTTTTGGAAGGAACTGAATTTGCCTGAATGACATGGAGATCTATCAACCCTGTAAATAAATACGTTTATTTCAAAAATTTGTACCCTGCCTTTCTTTCCTTATCAGGGGCACCAAGGAGGCTAACAGATTAAAAATGTACATAATAACATTATATTGTAAAAACCATCCAAATAAAAGCACATCATTCAGACAATGAGAAAGTTAAAATATATGTTCAATACAATAAAATACACATGCATTTAAAAATACAATTAAACATGGGAAGAAGGAGGGATCACTGAGGGAATGCCAGATAAAATAAAAGTCTTTACCTACTGACAGAAGATGGCAACAGAAGGGACGATGATGAGTCCCTTTGCAGAGAGTTCCAGAGTTGGTGCAACAACCAATGGTATATGTGATCAGGGGCACATGTTTACCACATGTGTATTTTGGATGAAGCTACTGGACAGGACTCTTGCATTCAAAACCATACATGGCAGTTTGATCCAGGAAAGCTGTTGCTCCAGCCCCTTTGAGAATTCCCACTGGCTAATGATTACAGGGAAATAAATTGCTCAGCCCATAGGGGAAGGCACCCTTTCTATGAAGGTATGTGTGTGAAATTCTGATGCCAAACTAGAGGGTAGAGACAAAGGACTTTTCTGCACAACACAAAACATCTTGTGGATGTTAAAAGAAGCATTTGGGGAAGGCAGTTCACACAACTTTCTGCCCAGTATACAAGATGTTCTCAGGATGTATTATTTCTGCTCCAGTGCATATATATGAATTTGACTGTAGGAGTTCACTATGTATTTTCCTATGATTAGAGATATCTTTTAATTTTCTGAAATATACCCTTGTTCAAAACCACTCTCCTTTTGTTAATTAACACCAATTGTTATCAAATTTGCTCCACAAAACTCAAAAGCCATGATACAGGAGTCTTCAGCTGCTACATGGGGTTGTATTTAGTAACTAATATTTAAAATATCATAATGTCACAACAAAGTGGCCCCTTCAAATCTACCAAATTTATCTTATGTCACAATAAATAATTTCTTGTTGCGTTAGTGCTGCAGACTGACATATTTTATGCACTTGTTTAACATTTCCCATTAAAATCAGTGAGGCTTTAACATCCTTACCCTTCAGCTGGATCATGGCCTCTCTATTGCCAGTAATTTACATAATTGTACACTTTATTAATGTTTTCAAAAATGTTTATTTAAAAACTAATCTGTGCTTTATATTATGGCAGGCATAATTATATGTCTGTGTGTATGTATAGATATTCTTTTAAAATAAACTACAGCCTCTGACAGTGCAATCTAGAACCCTTGGCAGGCAGGTATACCCCCTCCCGCACATTGTCCTACCCCTTCCCCAAAACAGGAAATGCCTTCTGCTTGTGCATTAGGGTCTCTGAATCGGGGCCACTATTTCTCAACTATAACCAAAAGATAAATTGCTTATGCTTTTAACACTGATCTACAAAGAGGTTGTGAATGAAAGTTATGATTTTTTATCTTTTTCAGCTTGCCCTTTATCTTACATTAGCATCCTGCTTGTACTTCCAAAGCTGTTTCTCCTTTTCAGTATTTAAATAGATAGTGCCACATAGTTAGAAGCATTTAGTCACATTATGTTTTCTTTCACAGATGGGAATGTTACATGGCCTTTGTGTATCTGCATTTGTACAAGACCTTCTCATTTCAATGTATAACTTTGATGTTTTCCATCTGGATTGCAATTTCTCTTGATAATTGTAATCATACAGATTCTGCCAATCTTCAGAACTGAAATGTAGATCCCTCTAAACAATACTAATAAATATAAAAGACAAACATGGGAGGAACGGCTGCTGAAAGACACAGTAGTTAATTAGCAGCACAAAAGAATGAAAGAAAATGAAAACTCCGGGTCATACATTCACACCACTATGTGAAAAGAAAATCTCACTACGGCGGTTGTTGTTGTTAATCCCCAAAGCCACTCTAAACAGCTGTCTAAAAAGACTTCCATCTGGTCCTTTCTCTACTCTGCACTCATGGCAAGAAGGGAGATTTTGCTTCCAATCATTCACCATCACAGAAGCATCACGTTTTCTTCTAGAGTGAAAAAAGAATTCCCAATGTTGTTCTTCTGTGTTCTCTGGTGTTGGTACACCAGATTGGCTGATATCCTAAAGAACAAGTTTTCTTTTTAAAAAATCAGGACTAAGATTTTCTCTGGAAAAAAGAGCACTAAGAGGTTGCACTGTCTTGTGTTAAATTAATGGTGGGCGAAGAAGTAATTACTATTTCATTGTGCAGATCATAGAGTGAGAGTAAAATTAGAAGGTCATGGCCCATGGCATGTTGCCTGAAGCAGCTTGAGAGCACAGTGACATATCAGGGTGGGGAGCAGAGGGGAGGATGCCCCAGTTGCTACTTGCTAGGGTCACATTCAACTGCCCCTTCCCCCTTGCGTTCCCCCCCCCCAACAACCTCTGCACATTTGCCACTTTTCTGGTTCACTCACTTTTCTGGTCCACTCACCACTTGCCTGGCCATTGTGCTGCTCACCTGCCCCACCCACCCAGGTGCAATTTTAGGGGCAGGGCACAATGTTTTAAAATGAGTGCTGTAGTGGTATAGCACCCTAGCAATCCAATGCAGCCGAATGCTGGTAATATAGGAATTCTGAGGTTTCCAGAATTTGGACGTATTGGATTGCTAGGGATCACCAGCATTTGGATGTATTGGATTGCTATTGGGCTATAGTGCAATAGAATTTATCTTAGATTTTTTTTAAAGCCAAAAAAGAGCACACCATGGAAAAAAAGCAAGAAAACCATAGCAGTTCTTTTGGAAGTGCTCCAGATAGTTGAAACACACTGGAGTAATTCAGAAGTGCAAGGAAAAATCTGAAAATGAGAGAAAACAGTTTTTATAAAAAGCAGCAGAGCCCCACAATGCTAGCAGGATGCAAGTGGTTTTGTCTGGGAAAAAAATCCATTCACAAGTGGTAGTCAATATCACCCACATTGGGATGCATTGGATTGCTACGGTACTATAATGAAAAAGCACTCAACCTTTATTTAAAAAGTAAAAAAAAGAATATATCATTTTTTTAAAAGGCAGAAAACCATAGCAGTTCTTTCAGAAGTGCTCCAGATAGTTGAAACACACTGGAGTGATTCAGAAGTGCAAGGAAAAAACTGAAAATCTATTAGCAGCTGGGAGCCATGTTGAAACTAAAACCTCGATTATAAGGGCAGTTTGAAAGGGACCTTATTCTCGAAGGGATCATATAGCAACAGCAATGTATTTGTCAGATTCTGCTGCTGTCATGTCTGAGTCCAGAGCTGCCTCACCCACCAACTCCAGGGTTTCTTTTAATTGGGCATTTGCCCTGGGATAGAGTCTTAGAATAGAACAAGAGGAAAAGTTCCTCTTCACCAAGTTATCCCACTCTGCTCAGCCATTTACCTCTTCTTATTACCTTGGAATGAGTCTATCTCTTCCTCTCTCATTCCTCCTTAAATGCTTTCCCCCCAAAAAGCACCAACCCTGGGCTCAGTCAATCCTCCTTCATCAATCCAGTTCTGGGCAGTAATGAGCCCCTGGACCAATGGATACTTGCCTTGGATACTTTCTGGCTGCTATTTATACATTAATTCCTACCTTCTAGACCTGGTACAATTTAGACTGGATAGATAACATAGCTAGTGGCAAGGAGACATCATAGAGTCAATGGAATTGCAATCTAGCTGAAGAGCATTGGGCCTCATTTACCAAATCCGTGGCTCATTTGGTGAAACCCAATAACAGAAGCATTTCAATATGCAACACTGGCAAAAGCTGGGGTTTCCCAGGTGGCCTCCATGCTTGCCCTTTCCAGACACTCCCAAAATTCCAGGAGATGCATTTTTATTACTTATGGGATCTGGGGGGTGTTTTGGGTAATTTCAGGTGTCCATGAACTGACCTTAAACAGCTAATTTTAGATATTATTTCAGCTTGGATATACCCAAATATGTACTGTATTTGGAAATGATGCCATATTTTTTGCTTGCACACTATAAATGTACATGCAGTTATTTCATCTTGACTTACATATATTAAATGTATGGGTCCAGAATCACTTAATCAGAGAAATGCAAATAGATAGGTGACTCTATCGAACCATTAACAGTTGAGCAAGCTGAGCTGGTTTTTTAAAAGTGTTTAATGGGAAGTGATATCTCCAGGTTGTACTCTTTTGCTGACATCGTTGAATACATAGCAAGCATTTCAGAGTCAATAAGTGCTAGCAAATGATTCTAACATATACTTTTTAGAATGTCTGCATTGATGGATGTCCAAATCACGAGGTAAGCAAAATCAAACAAAATGCTGTAATGACCAAAGTAAATACTAGACAAAACTTTTGCTTGATTGTTTACATTTTTCTTCACATATTGTGCAGTTAAGCATCAGTTCCAGCTTTCTGTAGACAGTGCTGGAGTAAAAACCAGGGGTGACTAGGGAGCGTGTTGATTCAAGCACTGTTTTCCCAGCAGACCTGCCTAATAAATTAAAATTTTAATTGAATGAAAGCTTGAGGAAAAACGTCGCAAATCCACTGAGTGGTTATGTTTTGTCAGATTGCCTGGCATGACTACAGATGCCTTTCTGTCCAAGTTTAGTCACAGTCACCCCTGCCCATCATCTCTAGTGTACGTAGCCCAATCTATACTGTCACCATGTTTACTTACCTCTCTTGCCAAGGTACAAATGTACCTGAAGGTGCTACATTTCAGGTCAGGAAATTACATGGAAATAATGTTCGGAACAGAAATGGAAATTGTTTAGTTCACTGAGACACCCATTCCCCAAAGACAGTTATTTTTAAATGAGGTTTAATTATTCATTCTGAAGCAGTCATCCAGTTCCTGAATGTAACTATTAAATATTCAGAACTTGGTATGGAGAATGACAAATGAAAGACTTGTACTGAAATCCTAAAAGTGCACATCTAACTTCAGAACTGTAACCCAAAAAATGTTTCCATCTAGGCACCACAAGAAATAAGAAGTGAAACATGTCAGCTATAATGATGTCACTTAAGCAGCCTCTAGTCTGAACAACTTAAAGTTACTAATCCAATTCTCACCTGAAAGTTATCTACCTCACTTCAGAGGAGATTACATCAAAATAGGAATGTATTCAACTAGGGAAGTTTCAGCGTCTTCTGTATGATATTATTGTTTCTGTGTATCATACATGATATATATCTTTTCTTTCTGGTGCATTGGTATATATTTTTTCTTTCACATTGGAGCATATCATTCTAGTAGCTATATTACCCTCATACTAATCCTAATGTTGGGGAGCAATAATAAGAGATGGTACCTGACATGTAAAAAATAAGGAGTTAGACAAATTTGGGGCATCAATACTACCATCTGCAGGTATATTAGAGGGAGAAGAACCTGCATCATGTAGTGCTTAGGTTGTGGAAGGAACAGTGAGACCTGGGTTCAAATATACTCTCAGGGCCTCACCAAGGATCCCAGGGTCAGCAAAAATATATATTTTTAGGTCTGCACGTGTACAATATTGGGATAGAAGGATCAGTAAGAGAGTAGTCAGTAGAATTCATGTAATACTAGCAGGGCACCCGTGCTTTGCTATGCATACTTCATCATAGGCTCTCTATGAATTTTGGGGTGACATTCAACATACTTCTTTACAGCCTGTTTGTGAACTTTGGGGTGACATGCAGCATATTTTCTCACAGCCTGTCTGTGGACTGATGGGTTTGTTTTCGCATATTTTGCAGCAGCTTCCTGTAGTTGTCTTTTTCTAATGCAATGTGTTATTGCTCTCTTTCACCTGGTGGGCTCCAAAAGATGTCATGTGGAAGCAGCCGTTGTATTTTCGGGATACAGAAAGGAAGTGTTCTGTCATTGGATGCTGATTAGTGAGAAGGCTGTGAAGCGGTTCAGGGTAGGGTTGAAGGGCAGGGAGCTGGACTGTACCGCCATTACAGCAGCATTCCACACCAGGGACTCCTTCCGCCACTTCAGATTTTCACGACACCAAGCACAGGGTGATTGGAGGCCGAGAGAAGCAATGCTTGTCTGCACAGTAATCAATCCCAGTGTCCATATGCAGAGCCCGACCGTAAATGTTTAGTAGTCCAGGGTGATATAGTGGTTTGTAATCTGTTTTGGATAGTATTATTTGGCTGTAGCGGTGTTGTTAGCGTGAGCGTGGGTGGAGGAATTACTTTTTCACAGAAGCTGTCTGTTAGCAGGGGGTGACATTCAGCATGCTTTTTTGCAGCCTGTGTGTTGAAGCTAGTGGTGTTTAACTGTCACCCTTAGAATGTTCATGCAGCATGTCTGTGGACTGAGGGGCTGGTTTGCCCTTAGAATGTTCGCGCAGATGGCCAGAGATGAGCAGTTAAAACAGTAAATGTGTAATAACTCAAGTAAAACTGAATATTTTGAAAAATCCTTTCTTAGTGAGCACCTAAACCACATAACGAACCAGTGTGCCAAATTTCAACTGTGTAGGTTAGGTAGTTTTTGAGTTTGGTGCATGAGTCACTCAGTGAGTCAGTGAGTGGTATTTCGCATTTATAGATATAGATGAACATAAATCCTGTCCCATTAGAGAATATCACTCAAAAGCATGTCCACAGTAACACTAAACCATATTCCTATTACAGTCTCAGATTATAAAATCTGAATGAATTTCTGGGTGCAAAATTACAGAGATTCCTTAGTTTTGAAACTGTGTGTGAACACCAGTAAGTCTTAGGGAAGCTGTGTGAACACAGTTGTTGCAATCCCTAAACAGCCAAATCAGGGAAGTGTAATCCATGGCACCTTTAACAAACTCTGCAGTGTGTACAGTTTCCAAGATCTTACTTGTATATGTCACAAGGAATGCTTGTCTATAAAATTACGCATGGGGTAGAAAATGTTGACAGAGAGAAATTTTTCTCTCTTTCTCACAATACTAGAACCAGGGGGCATTAATTGAAAATGCTGGGGGGAAGAATTAGGACTAATAAAAGGAAACACTTCTTCACGCAACATGTGATTGGTGTTTGGAATATGCTGCCAAAGGAGGTGGTGATGGCCACTAACCTGGATAGCTTTAAAAGGGGCTTGGACAGATTTATGGAGGAGAAGTCGATTTATGGCTACCAATCTTGATCCTCTTTGATCTGAGATTAAAAATGCCTTAACAGACCAGGTGCTCGGGAGCAACAGCCGCAGAAGGCCATTGCTTTCACATCCTGCATGTGAGCTCCCAAAGGCACCTGGTGGGCCACTGCGAGTAGCAGAGTGCTGGACTAGATCGACTCTGGTCTGATCCAGCTGGCTTGTTCTTATGTTCTTATGTTCTTATGTTCTTATGTTCTTAATGCTTGGAAGGAGTAAGTGGTTCTAATTGTAGAGAACAGTTACTTGTGAAGGTTATGGTGTGCCAAGCAGGCAAGTGTTGTACTTGGTTATTGGAGCAGGCCATGCCCCAGCAGTACTGCTAGCCTCATAGGGATTTGCCTTGGGATTCAGCTGGTAGCTGTCCAGGTCTAGGAGGAAAAGACTGGCATGGCATTGGTTTCTTGAGTAGCATTCTGGCCCTGGTTTCCTGTTCCACTGACAACACACATACCAACCTACCCCGGTTCTATCATCTTCCTTCTAGTGGCCTGTTTAGTTCCAGTTATATGAATCTGCCTCTTTTATTTTGTTTCCCAGCAAACACAGCACATGGTGTATCGAGGACAGGACAGCAGAAGAAAGGAAAATTCTTCCTAATTGCCAGTGGGTAGCTAAAATAGGTTGATTTGATCTGGACTTTGCTGGAACATGTAACAATTAGGATTGCAAGCTTTACTTAATTAATTGATGTAATTTATCAGCTTTTCATCTTCTTTACAATGAAATGGCAGACTGACAATGAGCAAAGACTTTGTAGTTTCCCAAGGGTATTCTGCTATGTAGACAACACAAGCTTCCTGCCTCAAAACAGAACAAAAAATTAGGAAAAGAAAACATTTTAAAAATAGCACTGCTTTCAAGCATTCATTTAGGTCTAGCAGATGTTTTGTTTTTCAAGGTAAAAATAGCATGGCTCTCCTTTGAGCAATAAGACCTGTAGACAATTATACATGATCACAACTTTTTCCACATGCATAGCTTACCACAGATTTTCCCAGTGGTCAAACTTTGTGTCTTGGAAACATTTTCTGTTATATCATTCCACCCATCTCCACCCCCGCCCCCCAGCCATCTTCCCCCTTGTCTCTTCATGTGCATTTATTCCATATGCTACTGCTGAAAACATATTATTCCTAATAATGGTGGGGTATCATCTGTGATGAAGAAAATAAATCTTTTTTTTTCTTTTGCACAGGTACTCTAACATTACTGCTAGAGATGCATTGAAGCGGCAATTCAAAAAATGTCTCAGCTTCCATTTCTACCGTTGAGAACTGCCCACACAAAATGGAAGTCAAAAAATCTGCCAGACGGGGCACTATTACCTGGAGGGCAAGCATGTAATCATCACTACCGCCACTTACCGCAATCATGTCGTGAGGCCAAATGAGAGCTGCTACAGCAGTCCCTCGTCAATTACACATGCTCCTAACTGTGGATAAAGTATATCTTCACCATAACATTACATTGCTAGTTTGATATGAAATTGGCAAAGCTGAACTAATTGCCCCTTCTTCTTGTGCCTGAAGATGTTAATATCACAAGCTCTGTGTGAAATTGACAAAGCTGATCCAGTTGCCCCATCTTCTTGTGCCTGAACAATAACATCAAAAGTTCTGCGAGAAACTGACAAAGCTGACGTAATTGTTTTTTACCCTGCCTCAGTGTTATATTGCTAGTTTGCTATGACAAAGAAAATTATTTTTTTAAAAAAATACTTTTTGCAAATCTGGGATGAGGGGGAGAAGAAAATGGCTTACAAGGATGTTGGGTAACTGCACAGGGGCATGAATAAGATGTTTGGTGGGGCAGAGAAGCACATGATTGTACACTCAAGGGAAGCTGGCTTGGAAACAAATAGGAAAAAAATTCCAGTAAAATTGCCTGAGAAAACAATGGGGAAAAATAATAGGAAAACATTTCCAGACCCAAATGGAGGGAAAATGTGTGGAATTCAAAGAAAAAAAGTAATATTTGGCAGCAAGATTTGTTGTAAACAACTTGTGCAGAAAAGGCCAATATTTAGAAGAGATAAATGGCTGTAATTTTAACACTTTAGTTTTTACAATATTTGTGTTTTTCAGCATATTTGTTTTTTAAAATAATTCTGGATATTATGTTGTTCACCGCCCGGAGCCCTTTGGGTATCGGGTGTTATAGAAATTGTATTATTATTATTATTATTATTATTATTATTATTATTATTATTATTATTATTATTATTATTATTATTATTATTATTATTATTAATAATAATAATAATAAATCATTATAAAAAGATTTAATGACAGCCTTTTAGTCTAAAAAGAAGTGGTAGTATTTTGTTTGTTAATGATTTTATGGTGAACAATAGCTTTACTTATGGGCCATTTTGAGAAGAATGTGGAGAATGAAGTTTAAATATATAACCAATTACAAATGGGCCTTGTGCCAGTTTTGCATTAAAAAGTCAATTTGGGATATTTCTCCCTCCATTCTTGGGAGATTTGGGGGTGGGAAATGGGTAGGGGAAGGATTGATCAGCATTGTGACATCATTTCTGAGTGACCATAGAATCCCAGAGACTTCTTTGACCATCCAGAAAAAACTCAGAAGTGTTGGTGCAGTGCTGATCAACTTCATTCCTCCCCCCCTCACACACACTTCCTTCCAGCTCCTCATTCTGGCAACCCTAATTTGGGGACATCTGCTACTTCCTCCCCCCCAGCAAGGTATATTTTTATTTTCCTATACAATTGGACTTACAAATAAAGGACAAGTTGGAGTACACATTTTTCTTGCTGTGTTATACTGAAACACTTTTTTCTCTGTGTTTCTATCTCATGCCCCAGGAGATACTTTGTCAGATACACAACATCTACACTTGGATATAGTGACAACTCCAGTGCTGTAAATCTGCCAGTCATATTAGCAAACCTCTGGCCTCAAAAATTACTGCCCCAAATTCTTCTCAGACTCAGGTTATATATTTGTGCAATGGAAAATAAGTACTCTCCCTCCTTCTCTCTTTCTCTCAAACCCACTTCCTGTTGGTGCTACAGCAAATGCTTATCTTGCAAGCTGGCGGTAGCTACAGAGAAAGTAAGCAGAAAATTTCTCCCCCATTCCGTGGCCACTCACAGCACCATTTCACAGTAAGCACCATGGATGCTATTGGTGTATTAAGAACACCAGTGAAAAGGAGAGAAGTAGGGAAGGTGGAAGGAGACAGCTGTTGGGTGCCATCATACCACTCTAGCCAGGACTACTAGCCTGGCCAAGCAGTAGCAGCCAAAGCAGCAACGACGGGTTGGTTTTGAAGAGACTGGGGAAGTGAGGGTTTCATAGGACCAGAAATTTATTCTTGAGCGATTGGAGGACTTGTGGAAGAAAGGGGGGGGGGGGCGGGGGAAAGAGGTTCTCCAATCTTCATCAATACACAAGCCTTTTCTGATTTGTATGTGTGCTACTCATTATTAGAGAAAACCCATCATAGTTGCTGAGACACCCATGTCAGTGCTCACTGTGTTGCCAAGTTTATGCTAGGGTAGTGTGATTGTCTGCCCTCATGCTGACAATGACAGCATAATGTATCAGTTCAGGAAGTGTCAGCCCAGCTCACATAGCAACAGGAATGTGTTATCTGCCTCTGAAGCTCATCTCTTTTCACTGTACAAACACTTTTGCCCCCTTTTGTAGAATTCTGTAACTAAAAACTGCTGAGAAGGGAATTTGTTCTCAGGGAGTAAATGTGTTCATTTCAGGGCAGTCCTACTGAGAATGTCTGGACCGAGAGTAGCGGAAAGGACAGAAAGCTGCATGGAATACTGTAGCATTTGCTGAAGGAAAACCATGGAGGGATAATATATTATAAATATTTTTAATGAATGGATAAACTAGATGCCATCTGACTGACCCCGAGATTAATTATTTTCCTCCCAAGTGGTTCCAAGTTTCCACTGATTCATTTATTCAGTTAGACTAGCTCATGCATAGGCAAGTTAAGATTTGAGACCTAAGAACCCACCTGTTGCTAATACATATAAGAAATTTAAAATGCGGGATACAAATCAAGAAATGGGAAATCTGTAATCTCAGTGTTTTTGAAAGTAGATTTCAGAAGTCTTGATTTAAACAAGAGCCATATATGCCCATTAGCCACCACCTGGTGACAAAGTGGCAAATACCTGTTAGCCCCTAAGGAAGATGGGACTTCGGCAGTTTTACTAAAATGGGTGCTTGGTTCCATAGGTCAAATATGATCTCATCTTGTTGGTGAGCACACAGAACACCAACCCTTCCCAGCCAGAAGATGCTGTCACTTCTACACAAAACTGGAAGTGACATCAATGCAAAAGAGCAATGCCCTAGGTTAAGCTATACAGTTCTGGGCTAATCCTACAGCCCCATTATCAGTTTTGCACCCTAAGTGACATCTTATGTTGGTGCAACACAAGCATGCCCCCCCCCCATTTCCTCTCCTTTAGCCTGTGAAGTGGCTTTACAGACTGTCGCTCTCCAGTGCTAACACAATCCTTGGAGATTGATTTTTTTATGTATGCAAAGGGGAAAATACCTTGTACCTCACACACTGTACTCCTGATCCAAACTGGGCCTCTTGTGGCATTAAATTCAACTTTATGAATGCTGCAAAGATGCTGCTAACATATTTTCTAGCATGTCATCTAGCATGTCATATAGAGCAGAAGCATTGCAGAAATCCAGCAAAACTGGGGGCAGGATTTTGATGGAATGTATTCAATCACATTGGCGTTTCGGGAGACAAGGCTGTCTGGCCAAGAACTGACCAACATAACACAAAAACTGTGTTAGAAGTGTCTATTGTGCACTGGTACCCAAGGACACTCTTTCACCTCAGAGGTCTGACAGAATCTCGCCAAGTAAACAGCAGTACTAAGTTGGACACAAACAAGTATGCAATCATGCAGGAATGTTCAAAATGTGCTGCTGAAGATGGTTGCAAAGCTAATGTTTTGTTAGGATTTAGGATTTCTACCTTGTTGGTTCATGTTTTCTGCCTTGTTTGCCCATGAACTTAGAATCAGAGTGACCTGTGCATCATTAACCATGTTCTAACAGGAATGACAAACACGTTTTCAATAATTTAAGCAGAATTGTGGTTGAATGTAAAAGTTCACTCAGAAATGTTTTTAATGACTACAGTTTGGTTCAAGGTCTGCTTTTCAGGCCTACTTCTTTCCCCTACAGCTCTCCTCTTTGATAGCTTTTTGAGCTATCACACCAGGAGCAGCAGTGGCGTAGGAGGTTAAGAGCTCGTGTATCTAATCTGGAGGAACCGGGTTTGATTCCCAGCTCTGCGCTGGAGCTGTAAGTATCGATTCAGTTGGCGCAGCACTCCCACACACACACTCCAGCTAGGGGTGACCTTGGGTGTCCCACAGCTTCTCAGGAGCTCTCTCAGCCCCACCTACCTCACAGGGTGTGAGGGGGGAAGGAACAGGAGGTTGGCCTTGGTGTCTGGGAGAGGGATATAATTGACTCTCTCCTCCTCCTCCTCCTCCTCCTCCTCTTCTTCTTCTTCTTCTTCTTCTTCTTCTTCTTCTTCTTCTTCTTCTTCTTCTTCTTCATGATTGATGTGGTAATTTAGAGGCAGCTATAATGGGTAGCAAGAGATAAACAATTCATAACGCTGCAGAAACATAGACCAACAGCATAGATTAACACAGCTATAGAAGCATGTTTTAGCAAAGTCTGGCATCTACCCAAACCAATCCCAAGATAACTTGAACAGCAGCTTTGATTTTTGTTAAATCACGGGATATATTCCCAGACTGAGCCACATAAAAACAACAAATTTCTCCAAGTGAAGGACATGCTCCACCTTGTTGGACAATATAGAATACTGGAGGAATACGGTGCTGGTGTGGGTAGACTGCAGTGAAAACAAGACAGTGACTGTGAATCCAGTTTCCATTTCTCCAGATATATTAGCTATGGCCCGTTCTAATTCATTAACTTCCAGCCAGGGAAGAAAAGCATGAACAAAACTATGAAACCCAGTGAGTCTAACCATTACAGGATATATAATGCTGCAAATATATGAGCAAAGTTTCCTAAATTCAGCACTCTGTGAGAAGTTATATTAACCACTATAATGATCAAAGGGCAATATAACCTAAAAAATGAGTCAAGGCCATTTAAGGTCTGTTTCAAAACAGAACATGTTCAGTCAGCACTTTAAGGCAAGACAGTGCTGTCCAATATGGCTACCAGATTGTGAGTGATGTGGGGTATGTTACCTCCAGAAAATCCACAAAGCTTTAGAAACTTGTTTTATGACCTCATCAATTAAATGAAGCCCCCTCTTGTTGTCTAAATGGTAGGCTTAGCCCAGGGGTAGGGAACCTGCAGCTCTCCAGATGTTCAGGAACTACAATTCCCATCAGCCCCTACCAGCATGGCCAGATGGCCCGTAGTGGTCCCTAATAGCCAAAGCTGTATTAATTGCATCAGATCTCCTCATAAGGTAAATTTCCAGCCAACCTCGCAAGAGGCATAGAATAAAAAGACAATGTGAATATCCTTGACATTTGGAAAGATCTACACAATTTACCTGAAGGTGAGTGATGGTTCTTTAGGCCATGTTGTAGCACTAGATTGGACCAGAGGAGGTTGAAGGCCAAATAGTTTGCACATCATACACTATGCTGACATTTGAGCAGAAATTTGGTTGAACCCGCAATGCAAGCCATTGCTTCAGAATTTCAGCAGCCATTCATTCCTTTTATGATGCCATTTGCCTTCTTAAATAGGGGGAGACCTTCCAGTGGTTGGGCTTTTTCTCCTGCCCTTGTTTCTCTGAGTAGCAGGAGAAACAGCCCAGATTAGAAATGATGTCCAGTGATGTGCAACATCATATCCATCAAAAAACCTAGAAATGACATAAGTGTGTCTTGGGATGATTGGGGTTCAGGTGATTCACTTATCAGAGTCTGCAGTGGATGCATCAGAGCAGAAAGATTTCATTTGGGTTGTCCCTTATTTTCTAGCTCACCAATCTGCAAGACTAAAAGTTTAGTTTGCAACTCACACCTTTTGCCCTTAGTAGTCTGGAAATGTTTGCCACAGTTGGTTAGCAGCTTTTAAAATGTCCTGAGGAGTTGTTTCGGCCCATCCCACAAATATTCATAATTTGAGATTTAAGTCTATTCGGATGTTCCCACATAACATGAGGCCCAGAAGATGATGCTATGCCCCATGATCCACACAACCTGGCGGGAACCTACAAGGTCATGCAACGTTAGATTTTGGGAAATGGACTGATGTAACTTCTATAGGCCGCTGACCGCCACCGCCCCAGTGCTTGCATCCTCTCCACAGACTGCCCCTGAGCGGCCACAGATGAAGCCACACCAATATGAAATGAGTGCAGGTCGTAATCCGAGCCATGTAAACCCAGATGCCCCAAGGATAGCCGGAGAACCCCCCGCCACCTGGAACCTGGACAAGCAGGAGGCATCTCTATGGATCAACAGGGGGCCCACCACCTTGGGATGGACAGCTAAATAGCTCTTGATGACGGCCAGCTGGCAAAGACCACCCCCTGTGAATGTGCGGCATCACCAGGGTGCCCTGGGTGCTCTGGTCTGTCTTGGATTGTTGCTGTCTAATGAACAGGAGGGCAGCTGTATGCTGACATCGGCCATGGTCAGTGCTCTAGTGCGACTATGGCCAGTGCCCTAGTGCGTGAAGCCAACACTAGCTCGCTGCTACAAAAAGCCCTGAAAAATGCTGCCTTGAACAACAGAGACTTGCAGAACTGAAGCTATGGACAAAGGGGACTGCCACAAGGTGGTCCCATTGAAATGCACCAGGAATTCAACCCAGATGACTAAGTCTGCCTTGATGGATTGGTAACCCTAATGAAATTATGTGGGGCAGTGACCGCCCCATGTGGAGTGTGCCAGCCATGTGCAAAAGGCGGGCCCCGGAGCTACCACTTGACAGGCAGAGTTCAGATGCGCAAGGACCGACTGCATCTCTTTCAGGATGCACTTCCTCTTCCTCCCCAACTCCACCAGCAGAAGTGCAACCTGTCCACCTTTTCTTGAGGAAAGTGAGAGGTGCCCACTACCATTTCCAGTGTGATGCCCCAAAAGACCAGGGAGGTGGAAGGACCCTCCATCTTCTCCTGTGCTAAAGGGACCCCTAGTTCAGTCGCCAGGGCTTGGAACAAGTGCAGGTGGGGGCTGCATTCATCTGTGGAAACCCTCCCGATGAGCAAGAAGTCATCCAGATAATGGGTGACGTAAGGACACGAGGTCTGCTCTTTCACTGCCCATTGGAGGAACGTGCTAAAGGTCTTGAAAGCTGCACATGCTACGGAGCAACCCATTGGCATCACCTCAGGACATCTTATTTGTGCTGTGTGGAACAGATCTGTATTATGTCCATCCAGACACATATTTGTTCATCACATCATGTGCTTGCTCTTAATATGTGTTGACTGATGAAACATGAAGGGTCTATCAGGCACTAAATTATACCGTGTGACTGCACAATTATTTGGCATTCTGTGCATGATGTGATTATTTCTTTATGTGAAGAATACCAAAGAGGTTGGAATAAAATAGTGTGCATATCTAAACAAAGGTGAAAATTGGCTGATAAGCCAGGAGACTCCAGCAGACTTCACTAAGGTTCAAGGGACGTAATTCAGTAACAGTGTCTATTGGTGAATACATATAAGCTGTAAATACATTAAAAAACATTATCTCTATACATCTATCCTTTTGGAAAGAAGCATCCTCCAAAGTACAAATTAAGGTTTAAATACAAGGTGTGTTGAGAAAATTCACACAATTGCCAGATAAATTTGTATTACTGGTGTTATCAGACTGACCCAGGGTGGGTTGGGGGAACTGTGCTTTTGGGCCTTTCCCCACTTGCCACGCCCCCCCGTATGCCCCACGCTGCTCTCAGCGCACATTATTTCTGGCATGTGCCCGGGCTTCCCCACGACCCCGCGCTCTGCGCGGGGTCATCAAAAGGCGCTAGCTATAGGGCCCAGGAATGACGCCTTGGCAGCTGAGGGTGACGCAAGCAGTGTCGGGGTGGCTGGCGCTTGTTGCCGTTATTTCTCCTGTAGTGGGAGTCCTGCCGGGGGACCCCAAGCTGCCACTACTCTGCCTCACAGCCTCTCTAGTGCTTGTGAAGGGCAGAGAAGGTAAGTGGGGAAAGGCTCTTAGAGACAGCAGTGTCTCTACCCATCTCTGTCAATTTTGGGTGAGCCTAGCAATGCATTTCCAAAATGTGGAGCCCATTCTCTGCATTGGCTCAGTGTACCCACATGGGCTTGTCTGGATTTGCCCTTGCCCTTTGCCATGCAAAGTGCCTATCTCAAACCTTTCCTGACAGGATTAAGAGAACATAGTACCCCTGCCCTGGAGAGGTTTCCCAGCCCTGGACCATCCCAGCCCTGGACCATACAGCCTTGTGAAGACAAAGGACATGTTAATGTGCTTGCCTGCTCAGTGTTGTATTAGCTCAATACTTCTTCCTCTGACTAATGCCTCTCTCTCATTTGCATTACCATTGTTCCATAGCTGTAATTTAATCAACTACCTCCCACCTTTTAGGCACTCTCAATCTTGAATAATCACACTGATGCCTCAACCCTTTAAGGTTGGTGTCTATTTTTTGTCTTTCCCTGGAAATACAGAACTTCTCTTTGTCCTGGGAAATTAAGTCATTCTGCATAGCCTCAAGAATTCCTTCCTCCCCCCCTTACCCAGTAGCCCTTGTTCAATATCTCTGGACATCTCTCTGTCTGCAATATTATTCCACAATGCATTGTTTTACCAGAGATAAGCACAGGTCACTCAGATTTGCTCATTGGACCATTCAGTTCCAAGATCAGGTGACTAGAACCCCTACTCCCCAATTCCTTCATCTATTCCAGATCTATCCCCTCACAACTGCTTATATCTTAGAACTATATGTATGTTCTACTGCTTTGATTATTGTGTACTTGCGTACCCCCATTATCCCTTAATAAAAATTGTTAAACTTTATTTGCTCTCCTGTGGAGTTTTCTTGCAAAAGCTGACTTCTGTAAAACACAGGCAAACAAGATCTCAAGCTTTCCTGACCTTTTGCTAAGCCAAGAATCTGCTCTTGCTAATTCCCCACTCTAAAAGGGAGAGACTCCCACCACTTCAGGTATCACTGGAACTGTCTTGATTATACTTGTTGCAAGTTCCTGATTGGATACCATTGATTTTTTTCCCGTTGAAGTTAATGTCAAATGTAGCAGTTTTGTGTCTGTTTGGTAGCCATTTGTGCTATAGGGCAAGGCCATGCTGATTTTGTAAATGCTTTTCCTAAGTTCACAAGAGAAATAGGCTCATTTTTTTGAGAAAAAGCACTTATCCTGTGGATCATTAAACTGACCTACTTGGAAACCTGATACTTATTTGTAGTTCATCTTCTCTTTGTGCCTGTGCCATCAGAAGAATCCTAGGCCAATTATACACTGGGGCTGTGCCCTGCACTGAAGGACGACTCCTTTGGGGGCAGATGTCCCCCCCCCTTACTCACTGCATGGCAGATCTGATAATCTCCACTCTTTGTGAGAGCAAGCAAAGAACAAAGATAAAAGAAATGGCCCTGCATTATTCTTTGCTTCGGGATTTTTTGCTCCACCTGCCTCCCCCGCTCTACTTCTGCCCTTTTTATCTCTCACTTTTTTCCCCTTGAGGATATTTAAGTGCTTGTATAGTATTACAGTATCAGAACAATTGAATAATGATAGATTTAATGCTGGAATATTAAAATACCCTAATATCGATGATGGGGAAACATGGGTTAACACAATAAAAGGGGGGAAAGGCAGTGGCGGTTGGGCCAAGTGGCAGATGTTCTCAGGGTTTTCCTACAGAGCAGGGCAGAGAGGGTAGAGAGGGGGACTGCAACATTTCCTGGAAGACTGAGAGTGACAAGTTTCTTTCTCCTCCCATGGCAGCATCAGCAGGAGCTACAACCAGAGGAGGAAGGGAGACTGATGATTGGTCTGGCCATTCTCTATTCCTGCCCTTCCTCCTTCTTTCCCGGGGAAGGAGCTGGTGAGTATGGCAAGTTGTGGGGAAACCCCAAGCGGAGCAAGCTGCCGCGGGACTAGTGGTGCCTACATAATAGACCCTTTAAATCAGGAATGGGCAAAAGGTCACTTGGAAGCGACAAACTCTCCAACAATTACTAGTAGCTCTTCACTAGTAGCCCCTCCAGTGCTCTTATAATATTTTTTTGTAATCTTTACCTGTAAAGCTACCACAGCAGATTCTCTTCTCCTTTGGGAAAAACAGAAGTCAAATGCATACATCTTTACTCTGGATGAGAAAAGGACAGCACTAGAATAGTTTGTCATTCACCTCTTTCTTGCGTGAATCTGAAATATCCTTGAAAGCTCAATTTGTTTCTGTTTTTTGAAAACCTTAAGCTCTGAGCTAGAATTGGGGTTAGGCTCACCTGCAGGAGCTTCAGAAGAAAAGACTTAATTGCTGAAGTACTGTTTTGATGTGCTGTCATACTGGGGGATTCAACTGTGAGAGCTCAAAATGGTTCTAAAAGTCCAAATTCGTGCATTGTTCAAATTATACTCTCTTTTTTTCAAAAACAGTTCGATCTCAATGTCTGTTCAGATGTATCTACAAACCACAAAATTTGAAATAATATCAAATACAAATAATTTCCATAACAAAGTATGATATTCTAGCACACATGCAGGGTGTTTTGAGTCAGTGCAGCTGGCACGTAGAGAGCCACTCAGCGGGCTGGCTGGTATTCTATGAGAAACCATTTGTATATGGTGGTTCACAGTTCAGATTGAATAACTGATTTTCTTCACATCATTATCACCATTAACACTTGCTTTGGGCTTGGAGAAAACTGCCCTAAAATGCATGATGAGCCATACGTACACATGTACTTGTGATAGCAGCTATTATGTGCTCCAGTCCAAAAGCTTCCTCATGGTGACTGAAATATGCAGATTTCTGTGTCATGTATGCAGGGAAACAACCCTTACCCATTCATTTTATTGGTCCATTGGATACCCAAGGATCATAATTAAGTAGTGAGTAAACTATTCAGGAATGACTCACAGTATACTTTTGTGCCAAGCTATACCTGACTACCAGGCCTAAATGACTGCCTGCCCATGCCCCCCCCCCACTCCGCACCCCACTTACAGGAGTCAACAAGGAGGTCAGGAGAGGGCGGGCACTGCGGCACCCACCTGGGCCACCACCTACCAAGCCCGACCCCCTGACCTTCCTGCAGGCTGGCTCCTGCCCTCCCCAGGGCTCGGTGGGTGGTGGCTCAGGCGCATGCTGTTTTGCACACACTCAAATGCGGCAAGGACATGGGATACCCCCTGTCCTCATTAGCAGTACGTCACTGCTGACTACAAAGGGGAAGGGGAACTTTTGTAATGTGCATTACAGAAATCTAGCCTCAGTGTCGGCATTATGTGCTGTGATCCAAATTTAAATCAGGCCCCTACACACTTGAGAACAGCGTTCTAAGCATGAAACTAGTAGCCCATGTTTGATTGATACTATCCAAGGTGAAAATGAGGACAACAGAGCGTAGTTAGGTGCTGAATCTATGGGCTACAGAGTCTGTTCTAGTGGAGTAATTAACACAGCTAAGGTGCATAACCTGATTAAAGAGTTGATAAAGGTTTATTCAGGAACTAACATACTTGACAGTGAAGAGGAGAGAAAGAAGTAATGCCCTAACTACATGACTAGCTTAGAGAGAGTGCAAGCATCAGAGTGGAACTTCCAAGAAGGAGGATATTGCCCTAAAAGTATCAATTAGGAGACAGACAAGTAATCACATTTAACAGAAGAGAAGGTACTGTTTTCACTATCCTATCAGTCTTCTTGCTTCCCCCTTCATTGCCTTCTTCTCTTCTTCGTACACCAACATTGCCTAGTCCAACAGTTTAGTTGTTCTTATCAATATTGAGTTTTATGGTTTCAGCTGTATTGTTTCTTTCTACAGTCTGACAGAAATACACCACTGCAGGAAAGATCAATATGGTACATTTAGAAAAACTGAGGAATCAAATAAGGGCAAATGGCAAACCCCTCCCGCTTTTTCATCTGAGCAATGCATCAAGGAGGATATTTGGCCATATCAAAATTTGAAAGACTGACAAAATGCAGTCGATCATTTTTGGACGTTCTACCATGATATTATTCCCTTGGATTCTGAAAGACACTGTCATTCAGATGTTATACAGAGGATATGAAACAAGGTCCTCAGGATAGGTCTTGAGTACTACACTCTTCACAATATATGCACATATGTATGGGCCAGATTATATTTAAATGTAATTTTCCATTAACAGAAGAAGAGGTGATTTTCACTGCTCTCCCCTGTCACTGCAGACCTCTCTGTCACGCATACAGTTCCTGAGAGCCTCCTGCTCCCTGGAAAAGCATTTCAGGAAAATTCCATGCCATTGCATTCACAATTTCAGTGGAAAACTGTCATTAGATCTGACCTGTCGTCCATACTTTGTATGTGCTGAAAAAAACACAAGCATGCCTCTGTTATTAATGCACCAAATCCATTTGCCCTATAAAATTAGGATGGTCTATATGTTCTTTTTTTTTCTTAGTTCACTTAGGAAAAAGAAAAGAAACCTAGGATAACTGGGTAATTTAGTGCCACAATTGAAAAACACTTGAAATACATTCCTTTCTCTGGCTCAGCAGTGTCTTAGTATTTCTTCACACCAAATGCTCCCCATGGGAAAATGAAATAGACAATCATCTCAAGAACAAACTGTGAGTTATCAGATAGATAACAGTATTACTCACTGGTTGAAAGGGAACATTTCTACTTTAATAGCACTGTGGATAGAACATCTGTCTAATGTTCAAAGTTATTCTCATTTTTTTCTTCCGCATGTGAATTCCATGTTTGCATGGGAATCGTGATACTTGTTAACCAGCAGTTCTTGACTTTTTGTCGTGCTTGGGAGTCTAGCAAAATTAGTTCTTGAAGGATTAAGTCCCTTTCCCATTAGTTTATATCATTGTAATGCACATGAATATTGTATTTCTGTTTTACACATGATTAGATTCTATCTAAGAAGGCCATATGGTTGATCAATGTGTACAAATGATCATAATCCATAGGCTTCCACTTACAACCAAGTATCACAGCTGTTTTTCTGGGTGCACCATGTTCTCTATGACAGCAAAGATGAACCATTGAACATCTGTGTTCGGCTAAAGCCAAACTGAGAAGAGAATGCATACAGGAAAACCATGCTGTTTGTATCCTGCATTTCTTTAGCAACCCCTGTGAAGTTGACTTTACTCTAAATGAAATTAAGACAATTAGAGCTGTGGAGGTTAAGTTGTTTGCTTGCATTCTGTGGCACACCTAATTCCTTGCTACATTTCCTCAAACAGGTTACTTTAAAATATATTTGATTTCTTATCTTGACATAAACTGCATTTCAGTGATATTTGGGGAACCAATTAAATATGCCACTATTAATTCAATGTATTGCGCACTAAAGTATTGCATAATGAATTAATACATTTATCATGAAACCAAGCCTGGGAGAGCTACACTTGTTTCAGGAAAGACCTGGGTCTTTTTCTCCAATAACTCCAATCAGCTGAGTTCTCAAAGATTTATTGTAAAAGTTCAAAACAAAGAAATAAAATATATATGCAATTAGAGAAATGGCTCAGCTGAATACAGTCCCTTTGGAAGTTGTTTGTTCCCCCATTCCGGGAACCCATGACCCAGAGATGGTTCTCTGACCACGTCTCACGATGGAATCCCAAAACCTTTGTTTTCCCTTTTTCAGAAAAACTCTGTTCAGGCCACGAGGTAATTTAGGCCTTTGAAGTTGCATCCTGGCACCTTTGCATAGCCCTCCAGGAAATCAAAAGGCAAAGATGCTTTTCACATCTGTGTGATTTCCTTTTGCTATAGCGATAGCATCATTCCATACACGCTCCTTTTTAGAGATGAAGTCTGTAAACTCCATGTTCACATACTTCAGCTTCCTAATAATACTGGTTGCATAATATCACATGTTTCTAGCTAATACATAGTTCAGCTCACTTTTTTCCATCACAACATTCATATTAGTCTTGTAGAAAATGATATTTATCTTTATAACAGATGTACATGTGAAACCTACTGTTGTGAATGGTTCACTATATATCCAGATTTGCAAAAGAGAAATAATTTATTTCATAAGCATCCCAACTATTACACAATCTCCAAATTACTTTCACTGGACACTTACCATGATTCTCTTTGATTATGATAGACTAATATCCTTTCTGGCAACAGCTGCAAAAAATACATGTTCTACATTTTTAACACACATCTCCCTAAAAATAGGGAAGAGAAAATATTTTTAATGTGAAAAACTGAATGACCATTTGCACATGTTTTCAACTGTAAGTCAAAGTGGTAAATTTGGGCAACAGGCTTTGCTCCAATAACACAAACTAATGTTTTTAGACAACTTATGTCAGACATACAAATGTTTTCCATTGTTGTGAATAGTTCACCACATGTCCACTTTTGTAAAACTGCTGATATTTCCAGGAGAGGAAATTCTGAATTCCAAAAATGGTTTGCTGTCAATCTGAACAGGCATTCAATCATTCAAAATCATTCAAAAGGGCAAGATAAATGGCATTATTTGACTGAAGAAGTCAGTTTTGTGCTGTGCTAAAATTGAGATGGGTCCCTGAGAAGGAAGTTGGACTTACAAAATGAGATTGCTGAACTTGAATTTATTCACAAATCCAGAATAGACCCCAGAGCTGAATAGGGACATGGGATTCTTATTTGACCACAGATGTTAATTTTCTGTTCCTGCACATTTCTCCCCTGCTCCAATTGAGCTGGTTACATTTTGCATTATATTTTGCAACCACTCCTCCCATCTTTAGACTGGAACATAAGAACTCATGGATCTCCATTCCTCCTTGCATCTAATAAAGGCAGGTTTGACTCTTGAAAACCTATACCCTGAAAAATCTTGTTGGTCTCGGAGGTGCTACTTGACTCGAATCTCCCAAGGTATTTCTCCCAATGTATTTCTTTCAGATTTGTTACCATTTGGGTGGTTTATTTTGTAGTAGGGTGTGCATCTGTTTTACAACTGTTTCACAGATATTTTGCATGCACATGCATGCTGAAAAGATAATTGCCTGTGTTTCCTGTGAAGCATAGTAACAGAAATGTTTGTTACCTCAATGATAGTGTGTATTTATGATTTGACTCTTTGTCTGCTATGTGTGTATGTGTAAAGTGCTGTCAAGTTGCAGCTGACTTATAGTGGCCTAGTAAAATTTTCAAGGCAAAAGACTTACAGAGGTTATTTGCCATTACCTTCCTCTGTATAGCAGCCCTGGTACTCCTTGGTGGAATTCCACTCAGGTACTAAAAAGGACTGACCCTACTTAGCGTCTCAGATCTGATGAGATTAGGCTAACCTTCTTCATTCAGGTGGGAGCAAGAATAAATATACCTACTTAAATTTTTGTTTTGTCTTTTTAGTTCCAAGAATGGCTCTAGAGAAGAAATATGCAAATACCTCAGGTTGGTTCCCCTTGTGTAAAAAAAAACCATTGGAGTTATGTGGCATTATTGTAATAACTGTAATATGAACTGAATGATTGAATTGAGAGTTGAATGGTTAATGTACATAGTAGCCAGACAACGTGCAATTTCATTAGGGTTCATGAAAAATGTACTTGTCATCTTCCATGAAGAGAGATCTGTACATTTTGCCAGCTCTATATACATGTTCCACAACTGCCAGCAGTCTGTGGCCCCTTTCGCACATGCAGAATAATGCACTTTCAATCCACTTTGCAGCTAGATTTTACTGTGCGGAATAGCAAATTCCACTTTCAAACAATTGTGAAAGTGGATTGAAGGTGCATTATTCTGCATATGTGGAAGGGGCATGAGACTGCTTTTTTTCTGGGGGTTTTTCTCTAAACTAAACTTGTAGTTCCTGCACACACACACACACACACACACACACACACACACACACACACACACACACACAGAGAGAGAGAGAGAGAGAGAGAGAGAGAGAGAGAGTCCAGTGTCTCATGGAAACTCGTGGAAAGATCAGAGAACTGACTTCTAAAGATTAACAGCTATTTGTGACAAAGCCAACCATTCTGAGTCATCAGCACAAAATAATTGTCTGTCAGCTGCAACTCCATTAGCAAAATAAACAAGTTTTAACTCCTTTATCGAAATAAAAGATGGCAATGTTGATAGCAATGTTGATGGCAATTTTTTCTACCAAATTTCAATAATGACATTAAGAAATTCACATTTATAGTTTTGTCCTGACTGCACAAAAGAAACCTGAACCAGAACAGAAACTTGGATTTGATTTAAACCAGAATCGCCACAAAATTCAGCTACATCTCTAATCAGCCTCTGTTGTTATCTCGTTTCTTCATTATTTCACAAGATCTTTTCTTCCTTTAAACTCTTCTCCCTCATCTCTTTTGCTTTGAACTCCTTTCTCTGCATTTTGCCCCCAGTCATTTTTTCTGTATCTGTCCTGCTGCTATTCTATAATCTCATCATCTGAACATTTTTTTTGGTACCAGATAGCTTTCTCATTCATTTCAAGCTTTGCTTGTGCTCCCTTTTCTCCTTCCTCTACTTCTGATTTGCCCTCTCTCCTTTTGAACTTCACATCTATCATGCTGACATAAACTGCCTCTAATTTGAAAAGTTTGCTGAAACTGCTCTTGGTTCCATTCTCTCCTACAGTGTTGAATGAGTTCTTATTTTTTTTCTTGAGCTGATTGAAACATAGGTGGTTTCTTAATCCTCACATATATAAGGATTTCTTGTTTAAATCAGAAGAATACTGATCCCTTTTGATCCACACAACTCATCCTTTGGAGTCATTTAAATATGCCACAATTGCAAGAATTTACCTATGTCAGAGATCCGTGCATTTCAGTTAAATATCAGTCTAGAACTCTGATTCTTCTAGAACTGGAAGTGGAAAAGAATCTCAGTAGTACCATAAGCAGAGTTCTACCCTTGAATGTTAATTGAACTCACTGGGCTTAAAGGTATAACTGCTGAGAATGGTGCTGGCATTCAACATGATTTTTCTTTGAATTGCTGCTTGATACACACTGTCAAGTTGCACGTGACTTATTGCAAACTCTGGTGGGGTTTTCAAGGCAAGTGGTCTGCCATTTCCTTTCTCTGCAAAGTCCTCCCTAGAGTACCATCCCATCTTGACTTCTGAGAGCTGATGAGATTGGGCTATACCACATTATTCCACATCACTGGTCAATGATTACTCCGATCTGTAGTAATGCACCGCTGACCCAGCAGCACCGTGGTCGAGCGCTGGAACACCTACGCTCCTACGGCCTTCTGGTCGCACCGCACCCCCACTCCTCATCCCCCTATGAGTCACGGGTCATGAACTGTCTGGCTCAGTCACCGGGCGCAGGGACAATGGTCTTGCCCCCCAGGTGAGGATTAGGCTCAGACGCTACGCCTCTCCTCAAGACGTAGGCCAGGCGGTGAGATCATGCATCGCTACGATGATCTCCCCAACCTTCCCACTCTCCCCGAACTCCTCCGCCTCTACACCATAGAATCATAATAAAAGGTGGCGAGACCAGCACACGGGTAGAAAGGTCAGGGATCACGAAATCCCCGCTTCCTGTTGCTGGGACGCTTCACCAGATGAAACCTCCTCCGCCTCGCCTCTTCCTTAGCTTAATGACCCTGGCGGGATGACTACAAGTGTTGGTGCCGAAAACCCGGAATCCTCGGGAACCTCCACCCTGCTCACCGTCAGCTTCTGGGAAAGGGTCAGCGGGTACCGTAAGTCCGGCTGATCGGGCGCATCCAGGGACCACTGCTTTCGTATCGCCTGTCCTCTGATCGGGCGCGATTCAGAGACTTCGCAATTCTAGGACACTCTCTCGCCCGGACGGAACACCGGTGAGTATGGGAGTTTCTTGCAAAAGCAGGGCTTATGACAAGCACGCAATCTAACTAAAAGCTGCTTAGCGAACGCTGCAGGGTCTCCATAAAGAGAGGGGAGCTGCGCGAAATTGGTTGAGGAGATTGAAGCTCACGTTCATGGTAACTCGAGGGGGGACATTGAATCTTAAGGATTGGAAAACATCGGGCGACTTTTCGTGACAGAGCTCGGCCGGGTGTCACTGCTACTGACGTGCGGAGACAATGTTATGTCGCCATCAGCCTGCAGACCTATGGCTCCCTTTGCTGTAGGTCAGCCTCCTTCGATCTTTCACCTTCAATTTCACCCCGAATTTTCTATCCACTAATTTGGACGCTTGTCCTCCTTCTGCCTCACGGCTCTCGCTTCCTTCAAACTTCCTCCCGCTGCACTCGCGGGGTCTGCCGCCTCTCCTCTCGCCCGGCCTCGGCCTCGCCTCATTTCTGGAGCCACGACCACAGCCAATGTACGGCGCTGGTTTCAAAATCCTGGCAGAGCGCAGATAACCACGCATCTGGCGGAGGAAGGAAACCCTGACGGAAGATGATGCCTCTACCGCTGCGGTGTCCACGCCTGCCTTTCCTCGTCCTCCCGCGGCCTCTATGCCTCTCTCATCACTCTGAATCTTAATCTTAAGCTCAGCTGGATCTTAAATCTCGTTGCCTGCCCCTCCTCTGCTTCCACTTCCAGCTCTGCTCGCTCCTCGCTATTTCTGAAATCACCATGTTCGCCAGTGCCACAGAATGGCGCTGCGATTTCAAAAATCCCTGCAAAACCACTGATTTGTAGCCGTGGAAGGAATGCTGACGGAAGAAAACACCAACATCTTGGCACTATGCCCCCCGTCCGCCTCTCACAACCAAGAGACGCCGCTTTGAACCTCCTCAGAATGTCACATACAGGACAATGAGGCATGGAGAGGGAAAGACGCTCGCACAAGACGCATGGCCTTGCTTTCCAGAGTCCTTCATAAAGAGGAAGCCCCCTTTGGCCCTCCAGCCGTAGAAGGTTCAAGCCAGATTCTTCATAGGCCTCTGAGCACGCAGTAGGGCCCTAAGCTCAAAGCAACCCAGTAACAGCAAAAATCGCCAGTACCTCAGAAGGAGTACAGGATCCCAGCTCATGGAGGAGCCCCATGGTAGACCCTTGTGATGGTGGGCTTCTCGAGTTTGGGTGCAGCCATTCTCAGAGATTCAACACTGCCTGCCTCTAGGGACCCTGTTTGAGCCAGTTTGGAACCACTATAGAGGGACAAAGGTCATGCACTCCCCCATCGCACTCTTCACCTTTTTTTTAATCTTTTTTCTTCCACAGCAACACGAGGGAATTGCCGACTCTCCTCACCACGGGGTCTTGGATGCTTTAAACTCATGTTATTTCTTAGGTTTGTCTTCAATTGTCTGTTCAATGAAAATGATCCAATGAAACACTTCCTATGGAATTAAGACAAGGACTAACCCCACTCTTTTCACCTCGCTTATATTGATAAAATACTCTCACAGAAATCCTAACTATGATTGAGTCGCCTTTGTTTAAAATGCTCACAAGAAAACCATCTTCAGCAAGAGAGAGAGAGCAAGATCTTGAGTCGTGCTGTAACTCTCCCTCATTACATTATATATGCTCATGCATGCTTATGTATGTTCTGTGTGTCTTGCCCCTTTTAAAAGGGACCCCTACACTTTTTCCCTCATGAGAGAATTTTCCCCATTGCCTCTAAGCTATGCTCTTATGTTTCCAATTCTAAAAGTTTCTCCTCTTTTTGATTATATGTTAATGCCTTGAAAGGTGTCACCCATTCTGCCTCAAGCCACCTCCATTTTAGTTTTAACCCTCAAAATTCTTCTTCAAGCCTTTCTTGAGAAACCTTTGTCTACCTGAGCCTACACTGCTACATTGGCGAGCACAGGTTTGTATGTGGAGCCAGAATTATCAAGCTCCCATTTTCTGCTGAGTGCCTCCCTGGCTAGTCACAGTGTCAGTTTTCAGCCACACCTACCCACAGCCTCGGCCAGAAGGTAGGAAGCAAGTTCAAACTGCCAGAGTCTTACAGGAGGGGAAGGTAGAGTTAACTTCCCAAAACCCTCCTTTCTTTCTACGCAGACTTCCTTTGCATTCTCTTCTTCAAATGGGCCATCTCACCACCTCAACACCTAGGATTTGAAAAAGGGTTTCCAAGTTGCTCGCAGGATCAAAACTCAAGCCCAGGAACTGTTTCTTTGCATCTTCTAAATCTTTTCCTTGCTATGGATTGCTATATTACGATATGACTATAATTGTGAATTGTTTGTTGCTTTGCAAAACCCACACCTTAGACGGTGAATGGGATTTTTTTACAAACAAACACCACTCGCGTGCGGTGACCTCTCCCTTCTCCTAAGCCTTCTCAGGGCAATTCTCTTCGCCTTGTGTCTCCTAACGCCTTTGAATGTTGCAGGTGATCGTCTAAAATGTAAACTGCACCTTAAGGAAAATCCTTCTACAAACAACGAAAAGAAAGGGGAGTAGTTCCCCCCCCTATCACTTATCGACCCAATCAAGGTCTCATCCAGCAGACCATATCCAAAGTACTCTCTATTCTCTATCTATCAAAATTGCCCGCTTCAGCCCAGGGCTCGGCTTTCCATCGTCATCTATAAGGATCTAACTCAGCCAGCACGCAAAACCCTGGGGAAAAGCTGCTGCTTGTCTTTTCTTCCATACAGGAGTCCAGCTCGCCATGCCAGGCCAGCCCCATCCCGAGATGGAGCTGGGCCTCCTGGAGGATCCCCACCCTCACGCCTC
The DNA here is from genome assembly GCF_021028975.2 of Sphaerodactylus townsendi. Lineage (NCBI taxonomy): Eukaryota > Metazoa > Chordata > Lepidosauria > Squamata > Sphaerodactylidae > Sphaerodactylus > Sphaerodactylus townsendi. The sequence goes on along the minus strand of NC_059425.1, from coordinate 152,507,919 downwards.
TGTTGAGAGAGAGAGACCGACACCCCCCCAGCCTGGGCCAAGATGGAGGACCCTGGAACCAGTACACCCATTCTTCCACGGAGATCGCAAGAATCCCTCGCTACTGGGAACGGCAGCCTCGGGCCAGCTATGGCTCAGAGTTTGATACTGTGTGTTGCCCCTCATCCACAGTCGCCATTCTGTCGCCTCTGGCTGAAACTTCAAATTGCAGCCAGGAACATTCCCGATAGATTAACCCTTGAACTCTCCGTTTTCAGCTTTGAATATTGTTGGAACACGCTTCTCTTCACAACCTTGTTCTCGTGGAGAATCGAACCTGCAATGCTAAAGACTATCAGTAGCTTTACGAGAAATCCATGGACTCTAACGCTTCATCGCCTGTAGCTTTGGTGAATAAACAGCAAGAGCCATGCATTGACAATTATGCAACCACGGTTGCCTTCCTTCCGCATCATCCAGCCTATGCACGCTTTTAGCCATGTTTTGTATTGCTTACTGTGAACCAACTATTGCTGAAGTTATTGTACGCCTTAATTTTAGAAGTTATGTTATTTGTTGCTGCTGCATTCTCGCCTGTGTCTGCCGAACTTCTGCTACCACCATCGCTCTGCCTCAGGCTTCACCCCGGAAGCCCAAGCACAGCCGCCGCCCGACTTCTTGCCGGAGCCGACGGGCGGTTCTAGCCATGGAGGTGTTTCAACTTCCCCTTGTGGGAGTCCCTTCGACTTGTTTCCTGTAACACTAAGACTATTGGCCGGCTATCTTTGTGCTCTTAAGTCCATCAATCCCACTCATTGCTCTGGATGCCCTGGCCTCCCGAAAGGCAGGAACTTCGCTGCCGACTTTAGATAATCGTACGCATTGACATTTGTTGTTATTGCATCACCTGGTGGCTGTGAGAATGTACATAATATGTGTTGTCTCTCTGATAATTCCCAGTTGATTCATATGAAAAGTGCGGAGTTGCAAGTAGAAGTTGTATCCAATCTGAAATAATGGCGTATTGCTCCCCATTGGTGGTCAGCCCCTCTGGAGCTGGCTGGCTGCCGGAGATGGTTGGAGTGCCATCGCATGTGCTCTGCATTGGTTTGATTGTATGCCCATCGCCGGGTCTTGTTTTGTTCAATGTGTATCTAATATTGCCTGTAACATGTAAGAAGCCGGACTTTCCCCGCCCCCGCGAAACTGTTCTAATGTTGCACAAGCAGCTCGGGTCATCCTCGACCAAACAGCCGAGGGGACAAGCGCCCCTAAATCGCCTCAGCATTTCTCGCCTCCCTTCTAAAATGTAAAAGGAGGAGATGTAGTAATGCACTGCTGACCAGCAGCACCGCGGGTCGGCTGAACACCTACGCCCTACGGCCCTGGTCGCATTCCCAAGCACCTCTACCTCATCCCCCCTATGAGTCAATGGTCATGAACTGTTCAGTTCAGTCACCGGGCTTAGGGACAATGGTCTTGCCCCCAGGTGAGGATTAGGCTCAGGACGCTTACTTCCTCTCCTCAAGACGTAGCCAGGTGAGATCATGCATCAAGCATGATGATCTCCCAACCCTCCCGCCTCCGAACTCCTCCGCTCCTCCCTTCTACACTCATATAGAATCATAATAAAGGTGGCAGAGACCAGCACACTGCAGAGTTGTCAGGATCACTTAAATCCTCAAGGCTCCTGTTGCTGGACGCCTTCCAATTGATGGACCTCCCTCCCGCCTATTCCTAGCTTAATTTTAATTCCCGCGGGATGACTACACCGATCATTAGAGTCTAACAGCCTCATCCATAGCCCTCAGTAACAAGACACAGTGCCACAACTGCTCCATCCTACCACCTCCAAGAGGACTTTGGAGCAGTGCAGGGAATCAAAGAATAACCCCCCTAGAAATATGTGCATAATATGGACGAACAGGGAAATGGATCTCCCTTGCTAACAAATGCTTAGCCTCTGGTGAGGGAGAAATGGTAATTGGAAGCTCCTATCAGGCAATTGATCCTTTCAGTCCTGACAAACACTGACCATCTGTTCAGGGAGATCTGATCCAGAAAGAGATATGCAAGTACAGTGATGCAAGGTGACCAGTGTTTTCTCCCCTGTATACCCCTTGGCACATACGATGCTTGATCTGATCTGCGTGCTGATAAACCTTCCTGGATTTATTTATGCTTAATGCCAGTTAAAAACAGGTTAAATCACCCATAGCTTCATGAATAATGCCTCGGGTTGTTTAGTACATTGTAAATTAACCCTAGTAGAAGAGCATTTAAAAAAATCATGAGTAAAGTAATAAATAACAAATGAATCATCAAGTCTCTGAAAGGTCTGAAATGTTCAAGATGTTTTGCAATGACATTCTGAAATGCCACAAACTGTAATTGCATGCAATGCTGCAAAAGACCAGGAAGATATTTTAGATTTTTATGTTGGTGAGAAATTTATGATGAACTGAAAATGCTCTACATGCTGATCTTTTTTTGCTGTTGGAAATTGACTTGCCCTTTTATTTCAGGTAGCTACTTTTATCTAGTTCAATAGCTCCACAGGACTGATGCTTTCTATATTGATAATTGTTCTGTATCTCAAGCACATGATTCCTTCCCAATGGTGGGTAAAGTGATTTTCTATATGTACATTGTGAAAGAGAACTATTTTGCGGCTCTTTTGCAAAAAGGAAAAAAAACATTTATTAAAGCTTACCCATTTTTTTTTATTTCTGTGATTCATCAGCTTTATTGTGAACTCGATGGACTCTGTGGGTTATCTAATGTAAAGAATTGGTCACAAATCATAATTTTCCTTTCAGAAAATTGTTTCCAGTGACTATATGCTTCTACAATATGGAGGTTTTTTAAAAAATGGGAGGGAGGGAGGTATTTCAAAATCAGAAATGTAAAGGGGGGTATATCCACTTTTGGGAAACCCAATTATAGACAGAAACTGATGAGTGTCATGGAGAGGTAACCAGGGAGTCACTGGTTCTTGTCTCAGAATGTTAAACACATTCACTTCTATGAATTCTATGGTTTTCCTTCTATCCTTATGCCTGGAAGCCAGACTGTAACTTAGTGATGCTGAGATAGGCATTACTTCACAGCAGCTGTTGGAAGTGGAAATGAAATTGTTGCACAGTGTTGGAGAATATTATTGACAACTCTGCAGGCAATCTGAAGATAGCATAGAATTCAGAACACGTTCACCATTGAATGTTTTGAGCTGTGGAAGTACAAATATTCATTCCCATTATCTTGTTGCTTTTGACTACAATGGATGGGGAAATGGGAAAGGAAGGTTTCCCTACACATACATTGCAATGTTGATAGAGATGAAGAAGTCAAAATTCTCTATTAAAATTAAAAGTGTTGTTCCATGGTTTGATTGCATATTACACATGCACTAACACTAACACTAACAAATAACCTTCATATAATGTCAGTCTTTCAGAGATAAATAAAAACTTCTGAGTATTGATAACTGGCACCTAAATCTACCTTGTTCAATAAATGAAAGCTCAGTCCAAAGATTCTTACAAATTCTTGTTCAAGGATTCTGGTAAAAGGACATCAATTGCATGTATGCATATCTGAATTCTCTTTTTTGTTGAACAATATATGTTACAAAAAAACTAAAGACAATAACTTAATTTACGTGCCCCTTTGTGCCATATTATGGACTACATAAACTCATAATATTTGTTCTAATTTTATTTGAAAACAATTAATAACTAATAATTGAAAAGGCTCATAATTATCCAGATTTTGACCCTTCTGCAAAACAGTAATTTTCATCATTAAACAAATATTCTTAATTTTATGTACCCAATCTTGAATTTTAGGAGTAGCCTTAGATTTATAATGTCTCACAAATACCTATCTTGCTGACATAATCTGATTTAACAATTGTAATTTTTTTCAGAATCATAGTAATATGGTTTTGGGAGCTTGGGGAATTTCTCTGACAAACTGTATTGCTGAAATCACCAGTTGCTCTCCCTCCAATTTAGTGTAGGGAAGAAACCTGGGTTACTTTAATCATGGCTGTCTTCACAACACTCAGTTTCCCCAATGAATATTATTTCAAAAAAACACCAAATACTGATGCAACTAAGGGAAGACTGTAAAGTATTTTTCCCTTATCTTGATTTATCATGGTAAATATTTTAAATGACAGAAATTTAGTACTGACATTTTTTTTCATTTTCCTTTGGAGGACTGCATCATGTTAAGACAATCACATTTAACACTTAAATTGGACAGAAATTTTCTATTTAAAAAACTCTGGCTTCCCCGTTGTAGCCTCTAATCTTTAATAATAAAGAATTCAAACTAGGAAAGTCAAGCTGTTCAAAGTCTTCACTGGGAGAGTTAGGTAATATGATTCACTGAAATATCTAGCATTGGGTTTGGGGATCTTTTTTTGCCATTAAGTCACAGCTGACTTATGGTGAACCCATAAGGTTTTCAAGGCAAGAGAGGTTCAGAGGTGGTTTGCCATTTCTTGGCAGTCTTCCATCCAAATATTAACCAGAGTTGAGACTGAGCATGTGTGACTGGTCCAAAGTCACCTAGCAAGTTACCATGAAAGAGCGGGAATCTGAATTTGGGTTTTCTAAATCCTGAAGTGAAAGAAAAGTAGGGCTAACCTGGCAATGTGCCAGCAAACGAAAAAAAGTTTTTTAAAAGATGGCAGGTTAGCAGGTGGCAGTTTTATTGTACTAGCTTTACAATACAATAAAGCTGCCACCACTAGACCATGCTGGCTTACCATTGTTATATGGACAAGAATTTCCTGTTCCAAAATGTACTTGTTTAGATCTTTCTATTGATTCTTCTCTCTTAAGTTTCAGCCCAGCTTAAATGCTTTCTATGGAATGCATGAATTGATCAATGCAACTCTGTCCATGTGATCAGAAACCCAGAAAATGTGGGCCTTCTGATCAAATGGAGAAAGGCATGTAGGAATTTCAACAAAATATATATAGGTCAGGAAGGAGAACTCTAAGGCCCTTTCTGTACAGGCCAATTAAACTAGGATAACACCGGTAAAAAACCCAGGGGGGGGGGACTTCACACGGATCCTGATCCTAACCCAGATCTGCTCCATGTTTCCCCCCACCTGGGTTTTTCAAGAATCATGTTATGTGTGATTCTTTTGTTTTAACATGGCTCACAGCCGCGGCTGAGTGAACAGCCATGGCTGTGAGCTGCGTTAAAACAAGAGAATTGCACATAATGTGATTCTTGAAAAACCCTTCCCCAGCTCCCATCTGCAGATAAACACGGGAAATGGCCCATATCATGGTCCGGGGGGTTGGTCCTGCCTGCCTGTGACGGGGGTGGGGGTTGGGGGTGAAAGCCAGCAGGGAAGAACAAAAAAGCTGCGCCTTCATGCGAAGGGGCCGGGGGGGTGTTTTTCATGTAACCCACCTTTCCTCCACTTTTATTGGCCCATGCAGAAAAAGCCTTCGACAATTCCCCTTCCTCATGCACATTTAGTGTATGTTCTTAGGAAATCTGAAAAGGGCTCTTCTCATCTGACCTGCTGATTTAGATGGAATGAGGAGAGAAACCAATGACAGGAACTGCAGTAGCAACCATTAGCTGGTCAAAATCTTTGTCCTGCTATGACTTCATTTACTAGCTCAGAAAATGATTCAGTACATTGTTTGCAGGGTGGTTGGATTGTTGCAGGTTGTATGGGGAGAATAGGTAAAGGATTCTGAGTAGACCTAGTGATAATTGCTCTTTAAAAGCAGTTACACCTCTGCAAGTCCACTGAAGTCAGTTGATTTAGAAGGGTGTAACTCTGCTTAAGGAGGCATTGTAAATAATTTAATGGACCACAGAATACTGATTCAAACATAAATTAATAGTATAACTATTTTAGAAATAATGTTAATTAATTGTGGAGTCAATCTGTAATATTTTGGATGAAGGAAGGCACAATGCAAATACATCAGTCTGCAATGAAAGCAAGGAATATTCAAAAGAAGTCAGTTCTAGCCAGTTCTCTGTGTTTTCTCCCCTGCCCCACCCCAATTTTTCTGCTTTATTTGATATAGGTATTTTTGTGTGCAGTTCTCTAACCATTCAAACAGCGGCCATTTATCTATGAACAAGCTAAAAAGGCACCTAAAGGTACAAACCTCAGAGGACTTGCCTTTGCTGACAAATAAATCTGACTTTTTCCAAAGCAAACAATAGTAATAATTGAAATATCAGATAACTGTGATGCTGATGACCTATTTTCCTTATTGCCAATTCTAGAGGGCTAATTGTACCGCATGACTCTTTTTTTTTTGGTGGTACTAACTAAATCTTAGGGATATCAGAAATTTAATAAAAGGCATAAAGGATTTAGAACTGAAATGCTTACAGCATGACTTGATGGATTCCTTGAGACATTTTTTTAAGTCTAGACAGAAATATACTCATCATATAAAGCTACACTGAGTAAAATTGGGGAAAGAAATGCTCTATATTCTAATATAAGGATTGAGAGATACAAATGCTTCTAAATAGTGGTAGAGTATGGCCCTCATCTAGCAACTCATGACTGTGTCTACTAGTTAAGAAGTAAACTCTACTAAACTCAATATGACACCCTAAATGAACATATCTTTGGAAACAACAGAGCCTGTTAGTCACAGCTAACTAAATTTCCATTGCTTTCAGAGGGCATTAGTCATGACTATACCTAGAGAGGATTATAATTTTACCCACTGTTAACTTCCTAAAGTCTGCCCCAGTTCCACATTAATAATTTTCTACAGTAACTCAGGGAATGTGAATTCATCCTTACTGTTTTTTAAGAATTTAATTACAGGAAAAGCCAGTTCCAATTTATTGAATCCAGTTATTTATGAATTAAAGGAGTGCAAGATTTCAACTCTATTGTAGTTCTCCGTGCTCCCCACATCCAAAAGTTGCTTCAAAGAATGGAAGCCCTTGAGGACAACATGGTATGCAGAGTGAAGAGATACAACTTGAAGAGAAGTTAGCATAAATCATCCCTTTCACCTCCTGTGCAAGCTGTTCACAAATAAAGCAATAGTTCATACAAGAGCAGGGAGATATCTTACATTCTAATAACTAAGTTGGACAGTTCTTTGAATACTTCAATCTGGTGACTGGAATTGTGAACAGCCAAAACATATCTTTCAAAAAAAACCAAAATAGACCCCAGGTTTTCAGAAAAAATTGAAATTTAAAAATATACATTGGGTATTTTAAACAACACAAATATGATAGGAGCGCCTGTAGCTTCAAGCAACAAATTCCCTCAGTGGCTGTTGCTAGGCAACCACAGCAGTCAGGCTTCAGTTTCTGTGAGTAAAAGGAAGGAAGAGAGGAGAGAGCCCTTTCCACATCTATTTTGGCCTTTGAGGGAGCAATCGCTGGAGCCAGACCTGACTAGAGTTGCCACCTCCAGGCTGGGAAATTCCTGAATGTTTTGTGCTGAAGTCTAAGGAGGGCAGAGTTGGGGAGGGGAGAACCCTCAACCAAAAATGATGGCATAGCATCCCCCCCACCAAAATACCCATATTCTTTAGAGGGACAGATCTCTGTAATCTGAAGTTCAGCTGAAACTGGCAAATAGAATACTATAACTATCAAATTGCAGTACACTCTAATAAGACAATCTTAATATTCATTAAGCTTGATTTATAGTGCAGAGCATCTTATGACGCATTTCAAGTGATGCTACACAAAACCTGGCATGACTGTATGTTATATCAAGATTGGTATCTGTAAGCTGCAAGGAATTATAAAATTGTCCAGTGTGACCTAGAAATCTGTGCAGCAGTGGCAAAATAAAACTAGTACATGTATTTTTATAATAATGGCATTGGAGAAACACATGTTCTATTTTTTCTGTTTGTCCAAATACGCAAGAACATTGTCTCTCCCTATAAGGAATCTTTCTGTATCAGCCTCCAAGGGCAGTTGAAGAGAGGGTATAGCATCACACCATAGTAAAAGCCCTCTGATATTTAGGTTCTTCAAGATTAGTTAAATATTCCATAGAAGAGGTAGAGGACCTATTGGATTCACTGGCAATAAAAGGTGGGGACCTGGCTGGATCTGATTGGTGTTATGGGTCTGCTACATACTGTTCAATGGTTTATTTAGCCTGTTCATTGATGAGGTCTGGCTACTTGCTACTATTCAACAACAGACACCCTGTGAAAGTCAGTGTGGTGTAGCAGTTAGAGCTTCGGAGGAGAATCTTGGAGACTCAGGCTCCAATCTCCAACTTGCCATGGTAGCTCACTAGGTGATTTTGGACAAGTCACATGCTTTCAGCCTAATCTACCTCACAGTGTTATTGTGCAAATAAAAAGGAGAGGAGACGTACGTAAGCTGTTTTGGTCCCCACTGAGGAGAAAGTTTACAGCTTTCCAAGGTAGAGGCTACCGAAGGGGATAGAAAACTTAAGATGGAGGGGCAGATAAAGGTATGTTGGCTGTTGGATGGGAAGGAGTAACCAGAGATGACCCAGAATTACAACTGATATCCAAATGATAGCTATCAGCTCCCCAGGGAAAAAATGGTTGCTTTAGGTGGAGTCTATGGCCTTATACTCTGTTGAAGTTTCTTCCCTCCCCAAACGTTACCCTCCCAAAGGTCCACCCTCAAATTTCCAGGAATTTCCCAACCTGAGACTGCCACAAACTACATCTTACTCTGATCCCAAGAGCCTTGTGGCCTTCAGAAGCAGCTTTTATAGAGGTTGCAGGGAAGAAGTGGTGATATCCATGCCATTTGCATTTCATTAAATCCAGCATTGTCTTGTCAGTATCACTAAATGGGACCAAATGCCATTCATTTCAATAGAGCATACTTCCAAATAAAATCTTGAACTTGCAGCATGAATCAACTGAAACGCTATGCTTAACTGCTTTATGGCCTGCTTAGCTTTTGTGGATTGACATTGGCTCAGCTGAGTTCAGTTCACATTGACCCTGTGTTCTGCTTGGATTCCTGATTTGATGTCGTTTCTATTGGGCTTGTTGGTTCTGGTTGCTTTAGGACTCATTTGGTCAGTAATTACTTTTATATGTTTGGCCATTAGTTTCTTTACCCTGGAGAAAGCATAGATTTTTTTCCCCAAAGAAAACAATGAAGATAAGTAGGATGACTGGGAGCATCTTGTTCAGGGGCTGTAAAATTGGATCTTTTGAGTCAGTTTGCTTAAAACCTGGAGTGTCTTTAGTGGACCACATTAGGTTACCTGAAATTTTAATATCAATCTGATGAAAAGCAGCTGCTCCAACCCCCCAGAAAGATCCTGCTTCAGTGAAAGAGACCTGAGCAGACAGTGTTCAACTTTCCTTTCAGCTTTGCTATTTTTATTATTCTACTTATGAATATTTGCAATTTCTCACAATGAAGATAGACATTGTTTTAATGGCAACTGCCAAAACACAATTGTTTTAGTTAGTTCCATTTTCAGGATTGATGGGTATCAACAAAGATGCTGGGTGCCTCCCTCTCTTTCTGTACATTTATCTGTAGGAGTATGGAATGTTGTCCCATACGGCCTAGCTCTGAATAATATATTGCATTTCTTATGCCAGGATTGCTACTGTAGTATTCAGAATTTACTTTTGTTAGCAGACATGAAAAATATACGTTATAATACAATAGCTGGAGATTTGTGAAGACCATTCTGTTGCGATGCTTAATAAACTGACCTGGAAAAAACTAAAGAGAATCTGAGCTCAGATAATTATTTGTATATTTACCAACCAAATTCCCTGAAAATGAATCCCTGTTTGTTTGTTTTGTTATTGTTGTTTTGCCGTCAAGTCATAGCTGATTTATGGCAACCCATAGAGTTTTCAAGGCAAGAGATATTCAGAGGTGATTTGCAATCGCCTGTTTCCATGTCACAGCCTGGCATTCCTTGGTGGTCTCACTTCTGAATACTAACCTGGGCTGACCCTGCTTAGCTTTCGACATCTGACAAGATCGGGCTAGCCTGGGCTATCTAGGTCAGGGCAATCCTCTTTACTGGACTCAAAATACAGATGGAGAAGCATTGGAGACTAATGAAAAAACAAAACGTTATTTTTCTCATTATGCCCTAAAATGTGTCCCACTTTTCATCTCATGTAATATTCAGGGTGTCCTTAGTTTAATGTTTTGGTAACTGACACACAAAATTAACTTGGATGTCTGCTTTTGAAGGTACATCTGGATATATTCAATTTGCAAACTCTACTGTATTTCTAGTTCCATGGAATCAGGTACTACAGGTTGCCCCTGTGGTTTTTATAGTTCACTTGTGGATTACAGTCATCAGTGGAGAAATTAGCCATATTCACTGGGATTTGCTAATCTTCATAGGATCATTGAAATCAGAATAGTGATGCTTGTGCTTGGAGATTATGAGACTGCTAGGTTCCGTGCTCTGGGACAGCCTTGCAGTGATTTGTTTCTCCAGGGTCGGGGACAGAGGGTAGCACAAAGGGAGAGGACATCATCACATCACCTGTGGATGTATGAAATCTCTCAGGGGCAGTCCTCTTCCTGATGCTACTTAACATTTACATGATCCTCTTGCCAAGTTGGTCCAGAGTTTTGGAATGTGTTGCCACTGATGATACCAAGCTATATCTGTTGGGCTGTGTTGTACCAAGCTATATCTGTTAATGAGTGGATGTCATCCCAGGTATACTGACCAGTTATTTGGAGGCCATGGTAAAATGGTTACAACAGAGCTGGCTGAAATTAAAACCTTCAAAAACAGAAATCATGTTGCTGGGCCAAGATGTTTTGGAGGTCAATTTCCAGCTCCAGAAGCTTCAGCTGATGCAAAATGCAGCTTCAGAGGTCCTTACTTCATGGCAAGCACATTTTCAACTTGTGCTCTACCAGCTGCATTGGCTCCAAGTGGAATTCCAGATCAGGTTCAAGGTTTTAGTATTGACCTTCAAAGTACTAAACAGTCTGGGACCTGTGGGACCACCTCTCCCAATATGTTCCTCAAAGGGCACTTTTTTTTTGGTGAGCAACCATTTGTGGTGGTTCCTGGCCCCAAAACGATCTGGTTGTCCTCAAACAAGGCCTGAGCTTTTTCAGAGCCCTGACCCCAGCCTGATAGACTGTTTTGTCAAAGGAGATCTGGACCCTGTTGGGCTTACGGCAGTTTTGCAGGACCTCTATGATGGAGCTGGTCTGTCAGGCCTATGGTTGAGAGCTGCAATACTATTCCAACTAACTGGCGCCCATTTCCGCATCCCTTTTTGCTCTGATTGTTTGTGCTCTGTTATGGTTTAGTTATATTTTTATTAGTAATTTATCCCTCTCTGATTGATTCATTAGTAAATAGGTTGGATTTATTCCACTGGATGGAATTTGCTGTTTTATTGTGCTTATTGTTTTAAGCAGCCCTGAGGCTGCTTGCAGGGAAGGGCAGCCTATAAGTCTAATAAATTAATAAATAGAATAACACTTATTTTCAGATGCATTTGCTGCATTGAGCAGCAAAAAAATTACGCATCCACAATGCCTTTTTTTTAGGATTTAGGAATTAGATAACATTTTTATAACCTGATATTTGCTGACTGATCATTCTTTTGTTGTGCTATTGCTTCATTATAGTGAGTGTTGTCTACTGGGCCGTTGTAAAGGAAATGTCAAATTGATGCTATAATCCACAGTTTTCTGTAGTCAGTTTGGGCTTTCTATCTTCTACATATTTATTGTCATAAGAAACCTCATTGTAACCCTGGGATTTTATCCTCCATATTAAAAGTTTTCTTATGTTCCTTTGATAAGAGAATTTTGGCTCTATTATCTACTACCTTTTTAGAATTTTGTGGTCAGGGGTACATATCAATCAAAAAGTTGGGTTTTTCCCCTCAAATGTTCTGGCTTTTTATTATGTTCTGGCTTTTTATTATGTTCACAGTGTTCACTGCGGGAAGATGTTAAATATTGCTGATCAAATTTACATAGTTATAGAATTTATAGAATTATATTGAATCAGACTATTAGTCTGTTGAGATCTGTATTTACTCTGAATGGCAGTCACTCTCCAGGGTCATACCAATCATATTACCTACTATCTAATCCTTATAACTAGAGATGCTGTGGATTGAACTTGGGACCTTTTGAATGAAAAGCAGATTGCTAAATCACTGAACCATGTTCCTCAAATGTAGTGCATTTCTTGTACTTTTGGGACAAATCCTTGCAGACACAGCCCTATTCAACTACAAGCTCCCTATACAAAAAGCCTGATAAAGGCGTGTCTATGTTTATACACTGTGGTAAATTCTTATGTGTAAAGCAATATGCATGGATGCAGGGGCACAGAATGGTGGCATCAGCATTTCGCTTCCCAAAAGCGTAGACATATAACTGTAAAACTATTAAATAATCCAGAACCATTGGATCATTTTGTAGTTAATAACAACAAATCTATCCACAAGGAGGCTAGTAAGAGGGCATAATTGCAGCCTGTTGTGTTTGTGTTTCCTGTGAAATGTGTAGTTTGTCAATTTCAGCTTCATATTCTGTTTTTAAAAGCTAACAGTGTTAACAGAGTTTCCCTTGTACTTTTGTTCTAAATCGCTTTAGCCATTTGAATAGCTGCATATTTCAATATGCTGCAAGCATTGCAGTAAATTGCATTATACTTCTGAAATGAGCTACCATGTTTTGTGTTGTTGTTTAATTAACTAAAGGGGAAAAACAACCTCTAGATAGTAATTTCCCATTCTAATAAAGAGAAGGATTTTATAGAAAGATCAGCATGACTTTAATTCTAAATTATACATTTTGTATTGGTATTCATTTGTATGTGTTAGGGAAAGAAGCTGCATTCTTTTTACACGTTTCAAATTTACTCTGTAAGTCATGTACCTTGGCTGAGCAACAAAAGTGAGTTGTTCAGCAAAAAGGTCAAAGGGTCTGTAGAAACCTTTTTCATAATTCATGTGGGTCAGAGTTGTGATTGATGAGAAAGGAGAACTTTAACTAATGAGTTTATTATTAATGAGATCTTTCTATGGGGGCATTATAGCCCAGACGTAAAAAACGAACCAAGCCCTAGAATAATGGTAAATGGTAATATTTAACTCTCTTTTCCTACTCATCTTTTTGTTGTGGAGTACACCATGGGGGTGGGGGAAGGAAGAGTGGAATGTAAACTTGCTACATGGCATGGCACGGCATGTACTCTGCTCATTATGAAGGAATCTACATTTTGGACCAAGAGCAGGAGAGAGTGCAGGAGAACCCAGACAGTTCTTCTTGATAGAATATCCCCTCCTGCCACATACATACCAAATTACTCCTGCTGCAGAGTTCATCCTCCTGCTCTGTCTCAGGTTATAGGAAGGATAACTCAGAATCTCTTGCCATACTAAGGGGAACCCTTTTGACTCCCAAGCACATACTGATACCATACTGATTAGCATGTTTGATTCATATCTGAGGAAGCAGAAGATATGCCTAGAGGTGAAGTATATAATAGAAATACATTACATTTGCATCCTTCCCCTCTTCCGATGAGCTCAAGTTTGTATACACTGTTCTTCTCTGTTCTGGTTCATCAACAAAACAATGCTGAGAGGCAGATTATGTTGGAAGGAAGTAACTGGCTCAAGGTCAGCCAATGAGCTTCATGGACTAGTACAACACTCTAACCCAGTGGGTTGCGACCCCTTTGGGGGTTGAGCGACCCTTTCATGGGGTCGTCTAAGACTCTCTGCATCAGTGTTCTCCATCTGTAAAATGGATAAAAGTTAGGGTTGGGGGTCACCACAACATGAGGAACTGTATTAAAGGGTCATGGCATTAGGAAGGTTGAGAACCACTGCTCTAACCCCTATACTGCACTCATAATACACATCCTTTCACATGGATAAATCTGAACATTGCTAGGAAAGACTCAGAAATGCTCAATAATCTCTTTGGTTAGATTACGATTTGAAACAATATAACTGGGGAAAGTATTAATTTACAAAAGGAGGACTTAGTTTGGCTATCTTGATCTTTTTAGTAAGCTTCATGGGCAAGCGTGTCTTTCTGCATTTGCAGCACTGACCATTTTTGCCTCCTAGCCTGTCTCTGCCAAGCGTCTTAACATTCATTTGGAATAATTGTTGTTACAGGCTCATGCACTGTTCCTGGGAACTGTAGTTTGATCCAGTAAGCTGTGAGAATGCACTGGCATTATGAATGCCAGTTAAGGTCACCAAGTGTGCAGCTGCAAAAACAGCACTGAGGATGGTTGTTGGATCTAGTAGCTGTCGACTTGAGTCAATGTGACAAATGCAATTAACTGCAGACACAAACACAGAAAATACATACAATTGCAGCTGATTTTACATGATGTATGAGCTGCCATGATGACCAGGGGTGGCATATTTAGTCCAAGCAAAGCAGTAAATTACGAACATAAACTGAATCCTTGTGCTTCTGCTCCCACTTCATTGTGCTGCCCTGACCAATCACTTGGGAGGCATGGCTGAGGAACCAGTCCTGGTGATGAACAAAACTTCACGTGATCACATGAGTCCTTGACTCAATGGAAGAGGATAACTTCAATTTTCGAACACCTGTTTCACAAATTTCATGTCATCCACAGAAGCATCACCATGCTGCTTGGTAGCATGGTCCAATCTCTCTCTACTTACCTTAAGGAATCACTACACCATTTAGAAAGCCTTGCCAAGTCTCCAAGTGTCCTAGAGTGGAGGCAACTTGTATTGTATTTTTGTGAAATGAGATTTTACCTGATTTCAATCATGTGGGCCACTATTTGTGAAAAAGATATTAAAATTATAAAGAGATATAAAGTAACATTAAACATATCCTTGAGGCCTTGGTTTGTCAAGGGAATTAAAGGAAAAATTGTCTCCAAAAATAAAGTGATCCTGAAAAAGAGAGACCTTCCATCTGGCACAGTATCGTCCTCATAGAGAAATGCTGTCAACTACAGTTCATACCATGCTGTGAGAATTAGTGATCTATTATGCACAGCACAAATAAGAAGCTTTTCAGCCGGCTACAAAGAACAGCCAGCTGAACTAAGGTAAATGGGTGGGGCGAGGAGGGGCAGGGTGCCATGGGTGGTGGGGCCCAGACACCATTTTGCCCTGGGGTCCACTTCCCCCCTCTATGCCTCTGACTCCATGGCATTATATTCAGTTGATGCCTCTTCCCTCCCCAAATCATGCTGTCCTCAGAGCCCACCACAAAATGTCTAGGAGTTTCCCAACTTGAAGCTGGCAACCCTAGTCAGGCCTGGCCCCAACGAGTCCTCTCTCAACAGCTGAAATAAACTCTTCTTTATAATAAACAATAGAGACATGGTAAAAAAAATAGGTGGAAGCATCTTTTTTAGGAGGTCCATAAAATCAGACTTATTTGTACTATAGCTAGAAAATATTCACTTTTTTTGCCATGCAGTCACATCTAAGGATCCCTTGACACAGAGTGGTAAGTTTACAGTATTGCAGTTAAAACTCTGCTCATGACCTGAGTTTGATCCTAATGGAAGTCAGTTTCAGGCAGCTGGCTCAAGGTTGACTCAGCCTTCCATCCTTCCAAGCTGGGGGTAAATTGTAGATGACTGGGGAAGGCAATGGCAAACCATCCCATAAACATAGTCTGCCCAGTAAACACGGGAATGTGACATCATCCCATGGATCAGTAATGACTCAGTGCTTGCACCAGGGGATTTATTTTATTTTTTTTAGATCGGACTCAGGCAACTGCTGGTTAGATTTTCCAGGAAAGAAACATTAGAATTTTCCAGGCAAAAGACATTGGCATTGTCTGTCTCCATGCTACAACTTTGGTATTCCCTGGATGTCTCCCATCCAAATACATACCAGTTTCAGTCCTGCTTAACTTCTGAAATTTAGTGAGATCAGTCTACCCTGAGATGTCCAGGTCAGGGCATAACTGGAAAATAATCTATGTGCACTACTTAAAAAAATGATGGCTGCACATATTGGGAGGATTGCTGGTAGTGTACACTCCTGTTACATGCAGTTGAATATTCCAAAACATAGCATCTGAAAATGGCCGCAAACACAGCCAAATGTGGGGAATCTGCTTAATTTACATTTGTACTTCTCAGTTCACACCATGGTGTATGGGAGGGAAAGAGGGAGAGAAAGTTAGTTATAAATATTACAGAAGTGAAGGCAGTTTGTTTTTTCCTCAATGTTTTCCTATTGAAAATAAATTTGTAAGGGTGATTACAAACAAATAATTTCTTTTACCAAGAAGGTGGTATGAACATTATAAGGTACTGACAGTTCTGATTCTTTAGAAATCCAATTAAAATATAATAAAATTTGCCATCCAAACAAAATAGAAATTTATTGTAGTGGTTATGATTCAATTATACTGTTTTCTAATCCTGAACCTCAGATACAATATTTTCTATAAATATGTACTAGCTGTGTGAAATATTACTCAGAAATACTACTCAGAAATATTCATAGACACCATGTTCTTGAACAAGAAGGTGTAATGCTTTCTTTGTAACTTAACATGCATGGTGCACCAAGTGATATTAAGATCCAATGTGGCTGACTTAATTGCCATGGCCAGAGGATTTTTAAAATAAACCAACTAGGCTGTGTCTTACTGGATTTGGAGCTAGTTCATCCCAAGAAACTGTTAAAAGGGCCAGTAAAGTTTGCTCATTAAAGAAAAGTTATGTCTGGATAGTTTTATTGCTGTTATCTGCCTTTTCCCTCTGGTGACAGCTAACTTTATACTACCACAATGACCTGATAATCTAGATTGATTTCTTGTTATAGATCTAAGCTTGAATGATTTTGAGGTCAGTAGTTTGTTATTATATTTGTGCTACCAACAGCCAGCATCTCAAAAAAAAAAGTTAGTCCAGAGCAGATCTGGAAGAAAAATCTTCACTGTACTGCTTGATAGTTAAGTCTCTGAGCACAGAATTACATAGGAGGAAAAGAACAATTATAGATAAGTGAAAGAAATCTATATGGACTTTTTGTGTGACTTGCTCAAAATGTCAGTATCTTGAAAAGGAGAATGGAATGTGCAATTTCTAGTGCAGCCCACAAATTTCTCTTCCATTGTCCTCACCACTGTTTCTTTTTTCTGAGCTGGAAGGAGGTTATTGCAATGCCTGTTATAATGAGGCACCTCCTAGTCTCCTCAGTGAGAAAGAGAGAGGGTGTGCCTCTCAAATACACAAGCATCTGCCAACTGCCTGTGCCCTGAGGGAATTTTTTTTCCTTCAAAATCTCTGACAGAGTAGCTTTGACTGAGCAACATTTTATTGTCAGAACAAAAGTTTTAGTAACACGGAAAGGGTGTTTAAGAGTTCATAGTTCTCATTCAGTTTTCCCATTTATATTTTTTCCCTCAGAAGCCATCTAGATAGTCTTTAGCTACTCTTCCAAGGCATTCGTCTGATAGGCAGGGCAGTATCTCTGAAATAAAATTAAAATAGCCTGTTGCATTGTATTATGAACTAAATAAATAAATGACACCAGAGACTTGTGAAGTTGAAACCAGAAATCGAAAGATTTTATTTACATGAAAAAGTTTACAACAGCAAAAGTAGCAAAGGATTAAGGAGAAAATGTGTATACAGATATGTGCAAAAGAAGCTGGTTTTACTACTATGTACAATATTTTGTTTAGCAGCTTTTTTAGTTGATACAAATTACAGGCAAGACGCTATCTTTGTGCCTTCCTGATGATACTGTCACTTTGACACTACTAGACAAAATAAATCTGTAACTTCAATCCAGTTGTTATGGAGTTCTGTTTGCCTATCTAGTCCTTGTTCTACAAATCTTACTTATTGCCCTCAGGTAAGTACAATACACACACACTTTGGATAAGAGGGATTTTCTAACTTCTGCAGGAGTCTACCGTGTACCATGAAGCTGTGGACAAATCTACATAGGGGCCACCAAACACAGTGCCCAGACATGAATAAAAGAACACGAAAGGCACTGCAGACTAATTCAGCTGGAAAAATCAGCAATAGCAGAATACGTGATAAACCAAGCTGGACACAGAATATTATTTGAAAACACAGAAATTCTGGACCACTCTGACAGCCACTATGTCAGACTACACAGAGAAGCCTTTGAAATCCACAAGCATATAGACAATTTAAACAGAAAGGAAGAAACCATGAAAATGAACAAAATTTGGCTACCAGTACTGAAAAACACTAGAATCAAGACAATGACTAATGAACACCACCCAGACACAGGATGTCTCCAAGCAGTAAGCAATCAAAGGGCTAGTGAACACCCCCCAGACAAAGGATGTCTCTAGGCAGTAGCAATCAAAAGGATCAAAAGGCCAGGCTAATGCTATGCAGATGCCCTCACTAATTGATTATGCTTTCTTCATGGTTACTCACATGCTAAAATGTGTGGAACCCACTCAACGCATTCAAATGAAGCTTGCTAACCGCACCCTTTACACTTCGTAAAACAGGCAAATGGTTCTTTCTCCCACCCTGGACATTCCACAGGTATTTATATACTCCACTTGCTTTACTACCATCAGATCCTCTGAAGATGCCAGCCACAGATGCAGGCGAAACGTCAGAAGAAAATGCTATGAGAACATGGCCATACAACCTGGAAACCATGCAACATCCCAAAAACTATAGTTGTTTGACAAGAAATAGGATTGCCGCAACATCTGATTATTGTGATATACAACCTGCATTCTGAACAAGAGTCTATTGTTAGAATCTGGAAAAAACAGAATGGTTTCCAACTAACAAAGGTAATTTTATGTCTCTGTCTCTTCAAATTATATGCAGAACATGTCAAAAGGAGAGCTAGATTAGATTTAGATGAAAGTGCAGGAAAACTGGTGCAAGGAATATCAATAGTTTGATATTTCCACCAGTTTACACCACATTACTGTCAGAAAATTATGAAGACCTGAAATAACTCCTGATAAGGTTAAAGTAGAATGTGCTAAAGCAACAGCAGGAAGAAAAAACTAATGACTTATGGAGAATTATGGCACTTTAAGTTTGATGATGAAGAAATTGAAATTGCTCAAGATTTTCTATTCCTTGACACCATCATCAACCAAAAGGGAGACTGCAACCAAGAAATCTGAAGGAGATGGAGGCTGGGAAGGGCAGCCAGGAAAGTTCTAGGAAAGATGTTTAGGTGTTAAGTTAATTTATGCCATAGTATTTTCCATCGCTATGTATGGATGTGAAAGTTGAACTAAGAAAACTGACAAAAAAAGTTAATTTAAAATGTGGTGTTGGAGGAGAGTTTGTGGAGTGCCAAAAGTCAAATAGATTGGCTGTAGATCAAACCAAGTCCAAACTTTCCCTAGAAGATAAAATGGCTAAACTGAACTATGACAAGACAAGACTCACTGGAAAAGTTTCCCTCACTAGGGAAAGTTAAAGGCAACAGGAAAAGAGGGAAACCCATCATGAGATGGATTAAACTCAACCAAGGAAGCCACAGCCCTCAGTTTGCAAGACCTGAACAAAGCTGTTAATGATAGAATGTTTTGGAGGACACTAATTCATAGGATTACCATGAGTGGAAAGTAACTTGATGGCATTTAACACACACACAGAGAGAGAGAAATGTGCATTCAAATATACCCAATGGAATTTTTAAAAACCTTATCAGTATTTTTTCTGGATATATTCAGGTCTCCCTATGTATCCAGGATAGCTGAGGGAAACTTGTTTAGGAACCCATGGATTTGGATCTCTTGGTACAATTCATTTGAACCTTGACAGTTACTTAAAGAACAGGCAGAAGCAGCTCTGATAGAATATTGGTGTAATTTGGTAAATAAACAGCCCTTCCAGTCATCTGGAAATATTCCCCTCAGGAATGATGGAACTGAATAGTACCAGAATCGGGGGGGGGGGGGTGTATCTGAATACCAAAACAGTCTTTGAAACCTGGAAAACCAGGAATACCAATATTTTCCAGCTCCCTCATATTCAGATCCAAAAATACTGATTTTTCCCCCAGCTGTACATTCCCTAAATTGCACTTGTTCTGACTGATGTCTGATTATTATTTCTTTGTTAAATTGAGGATTCGAAATGAGTGGCAGATGTTTCATACATTGGTGTAAATCAGGAAATACACAGGAGCTCCAGGCTATGTCTCACAGTTTGGAAATCTTGGATTTAAAGGAAAGCATTTTGCAGTGATTTTTTCGCTTTCTCCTCCCTTCCCCAACAACAAACAATTTCATAATTCATTATGTAATATATCAGAGGACATTATAATACATTTGAAAAGTAATAAACATTAAACATGGCAGGTGTATAACAATCATAAAACAAGAATAAAACAGTCAATTAGAATTCTGGATAAAAGCTGAACATAGCTTTTGAAAAGAACTAGAAGAAGGAAAAAGCGGTCCTGAACTGAAAACTGACAGAGCTGTGCAACCTTACATCTATATAAGGATTATCTTCTGCTGATTTTTGACTGACACCTGACCTGTCTACATTAACTCTGCTCTTTTCCCTTATATTGAGATTTATACTTGAAACTGTCATGATGAGATTCACACCAAGTCTTGACTCCTCACTCTCCCAGCCTTTCCCGTAAGGTTTTCCTGTATCGTTTCCCCATCCCATATGTATCTGAAGAGGTAGACTGTGCATTATGAAAGCTCCTATGGAAATCTTGTTAGTCTTTAAGATGGCACTTCACTTGTGTTTTATTTAACTATCACAGAGTGACACTGCTATCCCTTTGCAATCATGTTCAGTAAATCTATCTACTAATTCCTCTGGTTAGAAAACACCCCTGTTAATTAGTTTATCTGTTCAGTCTCTCCATTTCATTTGTTTCCTACTGCTATCTCCTTACACAACTGAAAATCAGACAAAGAAGCAGAATAACAAGTAATTTTCCACAGATTTTCAAATACTGTTGACTGCCATTGCATTGATGATGTTAAAGAATAGAGGGCAAATTCAGATTTGATTAATTTCTGAATGCGTATCTTAAATACTACGGCATATAAGCTGACAAGATCAGGCTGTTCTGTTTACATTTTTACCTTCCATTTGTTTCAGCTACATATACATATTTAAGTCTATCATAATTCATTTTGATGGTTTCAAAGAGCACATTAACTGATTTTTGCTATGAAATTTTCCAGTAAAATGTTGACTAAAAGTTGGCATGGGATAGGTCCCAGTAACCTTAATATTACTATAAGTTGGCTAATGTACCGAAATGCACATCTCCAGGTAGAATTACCATTACCTTATCAGGAAACAGAAACAAACTGACCTTTGACAGATTGCTTGCCTACATAATGTTTGTGAACTGACTGCAAATGTCAAATCTAATCAGCAGTGAATGTGGGCTGGAGAGGGGGAAAGCCAAAATTATAGCTAAACTGAACTTCATCTAATAGTATGCAGGTGCTTTTAAAGTAACTTCAGGTGACCTGCAGAGCTCTTCTATAGAATTCAGGCGTTAGGGTACATGGAAAAACGGAAGAAAGTTCAGAAATCCATATTTGGATGGATTGAACAATAAACAGCCCCAAACTAGGGATTTTTCAAATTATTGGATGTGATTAATTTCTGTCTCCCAATTTAAAAAAACAGGAATAAGTAAATAAACAGGTGAGGGGGAATGAAGTGAGATGGGAAGATGGCACCAAGGAGGAAGTTCAGATAAAGCAGAGGCCGATTCCCCACTGGGAAAATAAACGTGGTTTCACCCCGGTTCCATAAAATTCCATTTCTTTTTATCCCAGTCTCTCCCTCCCCACAGCCACCTGCATCTGTGGAGGGGTCAGTTTAATGCCGGGATCAAAAACTGCTTTTCCATTCCCACGAGCCTGCAATCTGCTCTGCTGCTCTTTGGTTCCTGGTTTCTGATTGGCTGCTGTTTCTGATTGGCTGCTTGAGGAAGCAATATTTTTTTTTAAAAAACGGTTAGGGCTGCGAAGCTGTGCAGCCACATAGAATTGAATGTACACTCCCCTCAGCTTGAGGAGCACTCTTTTTTTCATGGTCTATTTTTTTTCTTTGCACAATAGTTGCTACATAGCCATGAAGGCAAAAAGGAAAAAAAGGGGGGGGTGTCCCATCATGCTCTGAGTCACACATTCTGAGCGTGCTCAGTCAAGTGCCCTCTGATTGGCCGTTGCATGTTGTGTGGCACCCTTGAATGACCAATTGACCAAGATAACTTCATTGCCTGGAAATGTAAATTACAGCCACTGCCTTGTAAGAAAATCCCAGCATCCAGATTGCTTGCGTGGCTTGAAAATTTGTTATGTGTGTGCTCATTTATTTCTTTGAACGATCAAAAGGGAAAGGGGGGTGTCCCATAATGCTCTGAGTCAGGCATCTTGACTGTGCTCGGTCAAGTGTGTTCTGATTGGCTGGTGCGTGTTGCGTAGCAGCTTGAATGAGCAATCAATCAAGCAGGGTGGGAAAGTCCCCCCATAAAACAGGCCTCAGTGCAGGATCCTCAAAAAGATGCACCTTACTGGCGCTTTTTGAAAATCCCAGGATAAGCGGCATAGCGTGTGTCAGAGCTGGAACAGAGCCGATTTAGGCACAGAAGCCCTGGGGAGTCCTTGCAGAAACTGATTTTTAGGGCAAGTATCCTGGGATATTTTGTCAGTTGGGATTTGGCCAAAGAAGCATGGGAAAATGTAGTAAATAAATTGCACGGAAACTGAAAAAATGTTTCAACCAGAGTATTGTTTTAAAAAGGGGTTCATTTAAAACATTTTGAAGCTGCAATTAAATCATTTGGGGGTAAAAATCATGGAGGAAACTTTTTATTTTCTGCCTCAAAATATTTTAAAAGGTTTGGGCAGAGAGGGCCACAGTTAAATGTGATTATTGTGAGATAGTTAAAGGTGATGATATAAATTGTTGTTTAAATGGAATTAATAATGTGTCCAGAACAGCATGGACACATAGAATTAACAAGGTGTCCAGAACAGAACAGAGTTGGGGTATGGCTGGGAAAGAGCAGCATTGTTCCAAACCCTTGTGCTGAGCAGTATTGTTCCAAACCTGATATTCACTGTGTGGTGCCTCAGATGAGGGGTCTCTGCACCTCTTGCCACGTTGTATGCAGGCAAAGATATACAACGCCAGTAAAAGCTGCTGACTGTGTTTGAAAGCAGAGTGGGTTTGCCAGAAAAGGCAGTCACAGCCAAGCTGCCTTAACTCACCTGTTTTAATATGTTAGCATATTTATACGAACATATGTTAGCATATTTAAATTATGCAGGTCGATTTAATTATTTAAATAAACTAGTTAAACCCAAGATCTTGTCTTTTGCCTTTGAATGGGTGCCTAGGGAGAATTGTTCTAGTTCTTCCGTCAGGATCCCAGTAATTTTTAACCTACACTATAACTTGTCACAATGACAGAGGGAATGGAAGAACTGGTGAGAGGGCCCTGACATGCTAGCCTTGCATCCCACAATTTTACTGGGTTTTTAAAATATCACTGTTCTTTTTGCACATGTGTATTTTAAAGCTGCATTATATCACGAACATCTAAAATTCAAAAAGCCCCATCTAGTCTCACATTCTTTATAAAAACCTTTGGTAGGCACCAGAAAACTGGATGCCACAGCACCCATGGCCATCACGTTAGAAACCCCTGTTGTAAAACTACACTAAAGTTTTACAAACACTTTTCTGAGAGTAAACCTTACTGAATAAAATGAGACTAACTTCTTGAGTTTGCCTGCTTAGGATTGCTTTTATAAAGACTTTTTAAAGTTGGGAGCAATCGTAAGTCACATGAAGCCCACACTGGTGAATAGTAGCAACCACCACAAATATAGCTGAATGAACAGTTTCTTTGGCATCTCGTGCATCACTGGGATGAACTGAGTGCATTTTTATTGCTTTATGACAAATTCTAAGCCAAGTTTTAGTATCTGGGTCAGACTGGCAATCTAAGTAGTGAACCTACATGCAAGAATGTAAAATAAATAATGATTCACATCCCCTTTGCACGGTCTGTTAAACTACCATGGTGCTTTCACACATTGTGAATAATGCATTTCCAGTCCACTTCCAATGCACTTTGCAACTGGATTTTACTATGTGGAATGGAAAAATCCACTTGCAAATGCCCACTATAGTGCATTGAAGGTAGATTGAAAGTGCATCATTCAGTCTCTAGTTCTCTCAGATTAGAGCATCGCTAACGATGCTGCATGTCACGTCAAGCACAAATGTTCAAACCACTATAAAATCTGGGAAAGAGAAGCCAACTTTGATATTTTATTTTTAATTATCTAGTAGCACATAAGATATCAGTTAGCCAAAAAATAAACAACCATGTCAGTAACGTGCAGCCCACCAATTAAAATTAGCACTCACCAATTAATAAACCAAAGCTTTATTAGCATTAATTTACTTTGCAGTTTGGCTCTGAAAATGTTTTCAAAATGTCCTCTTCTGATCTCAGTTTTTTTTTAATCTTCAGTAATGTCAAGTGTCTCCATTTTTTGATTAATGATATGATCACTATTTTAGATTAATGAACTGATCAGAACGGCAGGGAGAATGAAATATTTCATGCTTCCTACCAGTGCTATGAAATTGCTATCCAAGCAGTAGTTTGAGGCTGGAGCGGTAGTGGTGGGGAGCAGATCTAGATTCGCCCCCTAAAAGTGTTGTTTCAGTAGCCATCAAGACTTGGTTACATGGGAAGTTAATTTTGCTTATTCCAGACACAATATATTATGATTACTTTGAAGTTGTCTGATTTTCTGTTAACTAGAAAATAGTTTTCTCCTAGGAGCGCAGGGTAATGCCTTCCTTCATTTTATCCTTATGATGAACCTGCAAGTTGGTTAAGTTGAAGAAGATCGATAGACAAAAGACCATTCAGTCAGTTTCATGACTAGCAGGGATTTGAACTTGTGGCAAATCTCCTCCCTGCCAGAAGCTGCACCGTCCCTCCTCCCCCTTCCGGGGTGGTGTTGGACTCAGACAGCACCCCTGGCTCCAGGGGCTGTGATGTCTCAAAGAGCCTTTTGAACCACAGGGCTGCAACATGAGGCAGCGGGCTCCCCACTTAGTCCCTCCTCGCTCGTTCTTCCACACTGCCCTGCTTGTCCTCTGCCTCCTCTTCCATTTGCCTCAACCCTCCTCTATGTCCACTCCGCTCTTTTCTCCATAACTGCTACCCAGCACTCCTCCTTCCCCATCCACCTCCACAACCACCACCTCATCTTCCTCCCTCTGATCCCCTTTATTCCTTTCTCCTTTCTCCCAGTCCAATCACAGCCCCGCTGCCCAGGCTGTGAGTGGTCCTCTGGCTGTCTGCTGAGCCCTCCCGGCCCCTCCATTGGCCCCCTTCCTCTTGCCCCTCCTCCACGGCAGGTGCTTGCTTGCTGGGCTCTGTTGGCGGCTGGCTGGAGCAACTGGGACCAACCTGCCCAGCTGGGTCTCCTCCAGCCTCCCTGGCCACACCCCTGCCCTGGCCCTTGGACCTGATGCAGCTGCCGAGCCACTCAGAGCCGTGGATGTGGCAGCTGCATCCGGCTGCAGTGGTTCTGCCCATCCCGCCTTCAGGCCATGGCTGGCATGGGCTCCCTCCACTGTCACCCAGCCTGGTGTGCCCTGGCCTACACTGGCTCTGACCATGGGTGGGCTGGAGGGTTGGGGGCCGGCTGGGCCTCCAGCATCCTGGCCAGCATGCTCCCACCTGCTGCTGGTAAGTCCAGGGATTGCGGGGGAGGCTCAGGGCCAGGCGTGGGTTCAGGGAGGGGCCCCCACCCGACCCCGGTCAGAACTCAAATATTTACAGTCCTCTAACCACTATACTTCACTATTTCTGCAGCAATCACCTTGAAGCATACAGTTTGAACAGAAAGCTGTTCAACCTGTTTATTATGTATTATCCCTTCTAGCTGTCAAATCAAAGCATGATTAGCACATACCAATTTATGAAAAGAGAAAAATGAAGGTTTTCTACGGTCCTGTTGGCTAGAGCTAAAACAGGGGATTGCTGGGTAAGGAAAGGAAACTGTCTATTGGGAAATATCTTAAAGAGACAGGGGCTAACTAAAATACACTCCCTTAGAAGACTTAACAATGAACTAAAACCGTGCTAGCTATGGGGAAACTGAAGCTTAATGGGGAAATAACAAAAGCCTCTGTGGGGGCATGACAGTTAAGTTTAGATGCATTGGGACATTTGTATTTGTGTGCCTTTGCTTGTAACTGTAACCCTGTTAGAGTGCTTGTCTCATTTGTATTTTTGACCGCTCCTATTTTAAATATAATCTGCTAATAAAAGTTTGTCAGACCTTACTGGGGGTTTTCTATATGTCTCAAGCTTGGTGGCTGAGCTGGGGTACTTCTCCTTATACTATCAGGGTACTTCTTCAAGGAAATCAAAGGGGATAATAACTAGGGTTGGAGATTCGGACAGTCCGAATCTGGATTTTTACCGAATCTGCACGGATTCGGACGAGAAGGATCCGAATCTGAGCTGTCCGAATCTTAACAGATCCGAATCCATGGGATTCGGATTACCAGCCGAATTGCGTTTTTATTTTTTGGTGTTTTTTTCACGTTTCGGCCTGGAGGGGGTGCATTTTTAAACATATCGGCACCAAAATTTCAGGGTATCATCAGGAGACTGTCCTGATGATACCCTCCATGTTTGGTGCAGTTTGGTTTAAGGGGGCCAAAGTTATGGACCCCCAAAAGTGGTGTCCCTATCCCCCATTCTTTCCAATGGGAACTAAGGAGATGAGGCTACCCTTTTGAGGGTCCATAACTTTGGCCCCCCTGAACCAAACTGTACCAAACTTGGAGGGCATCATCATCTCCTGATGATACACGGAAATATTGGTACCAATACATCTACAAATGCACCCCCTGCAGGCACCCCCAGAAATTTGCACAAGATTCTTTGTTCTGCAGTGACTTAGCTGCATTGCTGTCAATAGGGAATTTCTGATAGAGGGCTGTGGAGTGCACATTTTTCATGGTAAACCCACAAAACTTTCAGGGTATCTTCAGGAGAGTCTCTGGATGACACCATCTAGGTTTGGGGAACTTTACTTCAGGGGCAGTGGGAGATGGGCCCTACCCTTTTTGGGTCCCATAGAATTAAACCCCCTGAAGCAAAATTCCCCAAACCTGGATGGTGTCAACCAGAGACTCTCCTGAAGATACCCTGAAAGTTTTGTGACCATACCTTCAGAAATGTGTACCTCACAGCCCTCTACCAGAAATTCCCCATTGACAGCAATACAGCTAAGTCACTGCAGAACAAAGAATCTTGGGCAAATTTCTGGGGGTGCCTGCAGGGGACGCATTTTGAGATGTATCAGCACCAAATTATCAGGGTATCATCAGGTGACTGTTCTGATGTTGCCCACCAAGTTTGGTGCAGTTTGGTTCAGGTTTGGACCCTCAAAAGGGGTGCAACTATCCCCATTGTTTCCAATGGGAGCTGATAGGGGATGGGGGCTACACATTTGAGAGTCCATAACTTTGGCTCCTCTGAACCAAACTGCACCAAACTTTGGGGGTATCATCAGGACAGTCTCCTGATGATACCCTGAAAGTTTGGTGTCACTAGCTTTAAAAATGCTGGTTTGCGTGTTTCACCGCTCACTCACTCCAGCAGGCTTCATGTGCAGGAGCAGTGAAACATGAAAACCGGAATTTTTAAAGCTAGTGGCACCGAATTTCAGGGTATCATCAGGAGACTGTCCTGATGACACCCCCCCAGGCTTGGTGCAGTTTGGTTCAGGGGGGCCAAAGTTATGGACCCTCAAAGAGGGTCCCTATCCCCCATTGTTTTCAATGGGAGCTAAGGAGATGGTGGCTACCATTTTGAGGGTCCATAACTTTGGCCCCCCTAAACCAAACTGCACCAAGCTTAAGGGGTGTCAACAGGACAGTCTCCTGATGATACCCTGATATTTTGGTGCTGATATGTCTAAAAATGCGCCCCTGCAGGCACCCCCAAAAATTTGCCCAAGATTCTGTGCTCTGCAGTGACTTCTGCATTGCTGTCAATGGGGAATTTCTGGTGGAGGGCTGTGGGGTGCACATTTATCAAGGTACAGTCACAAAACGTTCAGGGTATCTTCAGGAGAGTCTCTGAATGACACCATCCAGGTTTGAGGAACTTTGCTTATGGGGGCAGTGGGAGATGGACCCTACCCATAACATTGAACCCCTTGAAGCAACGGTCACCAAACCTGGATGGTGTCATGAAGAGACTCTCCTGAAGACACCCTGAAAGTTTTGTGGGTTTACCATGAGAAATGTGCACTCCACAGCCCTCCCACAGAAATTTCCCATTGGCTGCAATGGAGCCAGCCAGCCACTACAGAGCACAGAATCTGGGGAAATTTCTTTGGGTGACTGTGAGGGGTGCAGTTTTAGAGCTACTGTCACCAAAATTTCAGGGTATCATACAAGTACTTTGTCCCTATGATACTCCCAAGTTTGGTGAAGTTTGGTTCAGGGGGTCCAAAGTTATGGACCTTCAAAAGTGTAGCCCCCATCTCCTGTTAGCTTCCATTGGAAACAATGGGGGATGGGGCACCCCTTTTGAGGGTCAATAACTTTGCCCCCTCTGAACCAAACTGCACCAAACGTGGGGAGAATCATCAGGACAGTCTCTAGATGATATCTTGAAATTTTGGTGCCGCTAGCTTTAAAATTGCGTCCCCTGCAGGCCAAAACGTGTAAAAACACTAAAAATTCAAAAAAATAATAAAACGGACCCGAATTTTTTGGATTTACCCGAATTTTCGGGCATATCCGAATTGGCTATGATTCGGATTCGGGCATACAAATCATTTTATGCCCCAAAATACCCAAATCCGAATTTTACCGAATTTTTTTAGTATTGACCAACCCTTTTTTTAGTATTGACCAACTGGTTATTATTAATAACCTGGCCAACCTTTTCAGAAAAGTAAACCCTCTAAATCCAGGTCAGTGATAGTGGCAAAACCAGTTGTTAAGTGGGGGGGAGCAAAAAGAAGGGGTAGAGACAAAGCAGTCAGTAGACCACAGAAGAGAATCTATGGATGATTCCTCCCACTTTGTGGCTAATTCCTCCCACTCTAGGCCCCCATAAAACGGCCGGTAAAGCACAAAGTCAGAAAGTTCCAAAAATTCCAGCTAGGCCACTACATTGACAGATCACAAGGATGTGCAGGCAAGCAGCTGCAAACAGTGAATGGTTTGCAAGCCAGCTTGCTCATTGCTTTTAGTTGACTGACAGCCCACTCTCCTAGCATGTTCATATCGTCTTTTGTGGAAGAAGAGGACCGACGAAGGCAAGTCCCAAACTAATGTCAGTGGAAACTGAACATCTTAGTATTGCATCATGCAAGATAGATGAAGGATTAGAGCCTGGCTACATTTTACATTCATCATGTGAAAAGCAGCCCCTTGTAAGTCCTCCATCTATTATGGATTTCCTCATCTCTAACAGCTAATTCACCCTAGAGGTTAAGATGAGGAGAAATAGGGTCAATTAGCCATTAAAGGAGAGTTAAGATAAGCAGAGACAAACAATGAATGAATAAAGGAAGGTAACACAGAAATCCCTTTTCAGATTGATTTGATGCCAGAAATGCCTTTTAGCAATTGACCCTAGTAACCAAACCAACCCACTATTCAGAGCCAACTGATCTGGCTGTACTGATATATGGTACTGTAACCTCAAAGTCAGTACCTTTATGTAGGGCTGTCTTTATGTAGCAACCTTTATGTAGGGCTGTCTTTAATGAAACTTCAGTTACTTCCCAAATGCTTGGACATGTTATCCTGAAGCCCGATAATCCAGAGTCTGTAGCTGGTATAGCAGAATAGTTCCATTTTAGTAAGGCTAAATACCTTTAATTAAGGAAGGACAAACAAATGCTAACTGCTAGTTTTCTGTGTAGTTCCTTTTGCAAGTTTTTGCATGACTGCAGCAGATATTTTCACACCTGCTTAAATAAAATGACTGGTGCTTATGAATATCCACAAATATTGTCACTTATCTCAAATCCCAAAACACTACATAGAACATACAAATGACTTTAAATTAGCAGACAGAATTATTCCATCATAAATCAAAGATACCAATACGATAAAATTCCGGTGAGATAATTCATATCCCTTTCTTTTTCTATCCTCATATGACCAGAGAGTGCACATCTCTGGGGATTAAAAACACAGATTTTAGAGAAGTGTGTTTAGTTTTCCCTGTCGCATAGCTGTCACGGAGCTAGGGGGGCCTGCACTCTGGGTGTGTGCCATTGAGGTCATGTGCGGGTAGAAATAAATTCTCATACCCGTGTCTGGAGGATGAACCAAATGTTATTGCATCCATGAGTCTGACCCATGGATACTGCTGCCATTTTACAGCTGAACTTGGGCCATTTAAAAAAGGCCAAGAGGTCCCAAACCTGATAGGCTCCACAGTACAACAGGACCAGGCAATATTGTCTCCCTCCCAGTGCCTTTTCAAATGCCAAAACAGCCATAAGGGGATGTTTCAGCACTTAGAAAGGCACAGGAGGAAAAAAGATTGCCTGGTCCCACCATACTGTAGGCCTGATCAGGACTGACCCCTTTGCAGCATTTTTCAATAGCCCAAATTCAGCTCTAAAATGGACCCATGGTGGCTGGAAAGAGTGGTTGCGTGTTAGCACGGCCGCCATTGCTGCCTGGAAAAGGGCACGGCAAGAAGACCCTGCTACCGCCTGCCCTTCGAAGGGCGGAATGCAGGTGGTGGCCATGCCCAGTGTGGGCAAAGATGTTGTGACGCCAGCACGGCACCATGGCATCATCAAGGGGGCTGGCCAGGAGCCTTTATAAGGCTTCACCCAGCCCAGGGCTCCTCCTTTTAGCTCAGGGTGGCAACGAGTTTTCCACCCACCTCTCCCTATGGGACAATGTTAATACACATGTTCGCTATGATAGCCAGACCGGCAGGTTGCGTATGGGAACTGATCTGATGGTGAGGGGAGCAGGGGAGCTACCTACTTTAGTGGTACCCTCTTTAGAGGCTTGGGGTGGAGCAAGCCACAAGTCAGGATGCCTAGGCGGGGGCTACT
Organism: Sphaerodactylus townsendi; assembly: GCF_021028975.2. Taxonomy (NCBI): domain Eukaryota; kingdom Metazoa; phylum Chordata; class Lepidosauria; order Squamata; family Sphaerodactylidae; genus Sphaerodactylus; species Sphaerodactylus townsendi. Next base: position 152,476,842 of record NC_059425.1, on the reverse strand, counting down.
GAGGCTTGTGCTCCTTAGCAGGAAAACAGTTCTTCAGCAAGAGGCCTTCCGCCTAGCAGAGCTCCACGATTGCTGCACAAGGTTAATAGTTTCGTCCAACAGGTGGGTTGGAGGAAGGTTTCATTGGGGGACAGCACTCGGGCTGCCCAGTGTTCAGATCATATCCCATGCTATGCCTCATGCATCTTTTCATCCTTTGTCAAGAAAACGGTTTGGCTATGGCCAAAAATTTTACCCCACAGACAAGAGTGTTGTGTCATTATTGTGATTTGGGGACTCGGAGCAGTACTGGTCCCGCCCTCAGTTGGCAATGTCTCATTTGGACCAGATACCATCACTTCAGGCTGCAAGTAAGGGTGAACTCCACACAGAAAATAAAATGTCAGGAAGAAAAAGGTAGTCATTCCAGGTAACAAAATCCACTGCAGAATTCTGGCCCCCTGGTATAATGCTATAAACTCCATCCTCCAAAGCAGCCATTTCCTCCAGAGGAACTAAGGTTGCCAACTTCCAATTGAGGGCTAGATATCATCCAGAATTAGAACTGCTTTCCAGATGACAGAGATCAGTTTTCCTGGGGAGAGATAACTTTATGGCATTGCACCATGCTGTGGTTGCTTCCCTACCCAAACCTCGCCCTCCCAAGGTTCAACCCTCAAATATCCAGGAATTTCTGAGGAAGAGTTGGTTTGTATACCCTGCTTTTCTCCACCTTAAAGGAATCTCGAAGTGGCTTGCAACTACCTTTCCTTCCCCTCCCTGTCCATTCTGCACAGCACAAATAAGATATCCTGGGGATGCAAAAAAGGTGTCTAGAAGAAGAAGAAGAAGAAGAAGAAGAAGAAGAAGAAGAAGAAGAAGAAGAAGAAGAAGAAGAAGAAGAAGAAGAAGAAGAAGAGAAGAGGGGGAGGGGGAGGGGAGGAGTTTGGATTTATATCCCACCTTTCTCCCCTGTAAGGTGACTCAAGGTGACTTGCAAGCTCCTTTCCCTTCTTCTCCTCACAACAGACACCTTGTGAGATAGGTGAGGCTTAGAGAGTTTGAGGAGAACTGTGACTAGCCCAAGGTTATCCAGTAGGCTTCATGTGTAGGAGTGGGTAAACAAACCTGGCTCACCAGATTAGGGTACACCACACTAAACCATTACAACACACTGGCAACCACTACACTTAGATATGGCAACCCTCAGTGGGAACTGAGCTCTGTAGTTGGAGATCTTTTGTGATCCCAAGTGATCTTCAGGACCCATTTGGAGGTTGGCTACCCTAGAAGGAGAAAAAGAACCTAGAAAAGAGGAGAGGGCTACCTGACTTTCAGGAAAAGGAAAGGAAATAGGAAATAGTGGGGAACAGGAAAATGAGATGCCTCCAGGAAATTCTTGTGGGTTCCCACTTGTTATTACTTTGCTGTTTTTACTGGAGGTGTGAGTCTTGCTGGAGGTAACTTTATAACTTTACAGTGTTTGATCACACTGATTTTGTATTGCCAGAAGAACATTACTTTGAACTCACTGCAAAGCTGTTCTTGAGGTTATGTGATGCAGATGTATTCCCCACATAATTTTATTAATATTTAGCTCAAGTCATTTGTGTGAAGGATGGGGATGTTTGTACACTGCTGGCTCAGCACACATCATGTTAACTGTTTGAGAAAAAAAATGAGTTTTTCAATAATTGATTCAACTATTCATCAACCCATTCATGTCTGTTTGGCAGGTTGCAGTACTGTATTCCTTCCTAACTATGCAGTACAGTGCAATCAGATTTTTTAACATGTGCCTTCTTAAGTAGTCCAATTCACCTCCCTACTCCCATCCTTGATGCATGACTGCTCTATTCAGCAAGCAATTAATAGACAATTGAATCAGTCACAAATCATATAAATCTGTCTCTAATAATGGTAATGGCTGCTGATCAATGTGAATCAACAGCTTGTTGTGCATGTACAGTTTTGCATAAACCCAACACTGTAATCGGCAGGCATTTGTAGCTGTTTGGCACACACCAAACAAGCTGGGTGATCTGTGTATTACTGATCAGTTCAAACACCTGAAACTCAACTGTCCAATGTATATGTGGTGGAATTCACAGCAGCCGTAGTCAAGGTGGCTCCAGTTCACAGCTGTTCTTCATGCAGGCAGGTGAACTATAGAATCCCTGTAGTAGGGGTTAGCAATGAAGTCCACAAAAAAGTTACTTTTTTGCAACTTCAGTCAAAGCTAGGTATTTTTCAATGTCAACTATTTATACCAAAAAAAAAAAAAGCATTTCCTTCTAATAGTCTCTGGCAGTTCACATGTTCTTAGCAGGATTCAGAGAAGTAATTATTATGACTTGTTTTAATTGCAGTCAGTTAAATATGTCAAAATTATTGTTGTTTGGGGGCATCACTTAGTAAAGTATTAACTACAGTTTTGCATAATTAGAAACCCATCATGTTTCCAGTGAAACTGTTCACAGACTCAGGTAGAAATTGAATGTTTCACATCCATTCTTAAAAGCAGGAGCTCATTTAACTTTAAATCAAAATGTTATTAATGCAACTTTCAACAAAGTTGAATTTTGAATCATTTAAGCAATTCTTTTATATGCCTTTATCTATGCAACAAAGTGTATGAAATTTTCATGTGAGAAATTCTTGGTGGTGCACCTAATGTGCCGAGAAAGTTATCAACCAGACCACAGTGAAAAGTGCCTTTGACTGTTGCCACTTATACTTTTTAATAAGTAGCACAGAGGATAGTATTGTATTATCTATTGAAAGGTAGATAGATATTGAAGGCCACATTAGCAGACGTCTTTATGCCATTTGCATCATATGGTGCCTTCTCTATTTACCTTTAGTAAATATTGGTCAGTAAATAGAAATACATAAATTAATTATTTGGATTTTCAGTTGGATTTTCAGTTGGATTGACTAGATTTTCATATGGATTGCACACTAGAATCATTGAGGTATAATGGCCAAAGTATCAGAATCAGATCTGGGAGACCCAGATTCAAATTACCATAGTGTCAAGAAGGTTGCCATCCTCTCTTACTGTGTAATCCTAAGAACAGTTATATCACACATAAAAACACACTACATAAATAAAGAGGTAATGGGCTGGATCCAGCCAGCTTTTTATTCAGTGATGGCCAATTTCCTTTCTTATTATAGACCCCATTCCACATGGCTTTTGTCCTTGCAAGTGCATTGATCACAAACATAGCATTTGGGAAGTTAAAGAAGAGACCTTCCTGGCTTTTTCACCGTTGGATCCAACACAGTGAAAAGTAAGGTTCTTTTAACAAACAGAAGAAAAAAAAAGTTGAATTCTGTTTCTTCAAGTAAGTGAGAATATGAACATGATAGTACTTAGTGATGTTAAGATGTACACTGCAACAAAAGGAATAAATAGATGGAACATTATTCCTTGATGTTTAAAATCAGTTAAGGTTACACAGATTATCCCATCAACAGTCTTCACAGACCATTTGTACAGAATTCTTCTAGTAGCATAACTAACTGTAATGGTTGTCAGGAGCAACCACTGAATTAATGTAGAAGGGGGTTGAGGGTAACAGTGAGATCGATCCAACAGGAGATTTGGAAAGAAAGATATATGATCATGGGAAGTTAATATTATTTCAATTGTTACCAGAAAACAACAGCAACAAGGATCTTCTCTTTGTTTGAAGTTTTAGATATCTGAATAAACTAGTGTGCATAATACAAGATCATAAAAGGTATGTGTTGGGGGAAGGAGGGAAAGATTAGCTGTCAGGCAATTTATGAAGTAACAAATACATTTCCAAGTCATTGTGAACAGGACCTGGACTTTTAATAAAATGTGGTGATTTTTCTTCAAAAAATACAGTGGGAAGGCAACAGTTTATAAGAGGATGATGTAATTTTAGGAATGTCACAAAATGGTGGACAATATTGAGAAGGAAAAGATTGGACAATTATGTTAGCATAATGTTGAAATTTTTGAATGTATGAACAAAGTTCTACTTCCTGTTATGTGAACATATAAGACTAGTAACTCATGAGGAATAATAAAGAGTATTAATAAAGACAAATCTGTTATCAAGGTAGAGTTCCTGTACTGGAACTAACCACCTTTTTCACTCAATCTCAATTCTTTTTCTTACTAGAGGCTAGACCCAATCCTATTGCAGGATGATCAGACAGTAGCTATGACGAGGTGTGCATTTATCATCTTCAACTGGTTAGGCAGCTAGCATCTTTTCTGGACAGAAACAATATGGCCACAATGATACATGCCTTGATAACATTTAGATTAGATTGTAATAATGTGCTCTATGTAGAACTCATCATCCCCAGCATAGCGTTTTTGGTGGTCAAAGGGAAACATCTATTTCCTTTTTCAGCAGTAGGAAAAAAACCTTGTTTCATTTCCTCCATTTTTCTCATAGACATATATGTATAATAAGTTCTGGCACAGTCAAGCATCAAAACCTTCTAAAATGTATTTGGAATACCAAGCTTATCAAAGTAGTCATTGCCTGCTTTACTTGCTGTCTTTATGAGCAGTTCTTTTCAATCTCAACACATATTTATACTTCAGGGGGGAAAAAAATAATGCTGAGAAACACTCCCTCTCCAGAAACAAGTGTCTGCAATTTTCGTTTCTGACAGGAAGCAGCATTTTCTCATTTTGTCTCATCATATCCTTGCACTGGAGATGACATAATGATAATGAATCACACTGTCGTGTACAATGACAAAGTTTGCCTAAGAAAGAGAAAACCATGGTTCTGGTGGAGAACACTAAGCGCAGTACATCTGCAGAGCAGTGGCAAGAAAAACAGGCAATTTATAGCAGTCTGACAGCTGAACATTTGGCAACAGGCTAGAGCGGTGCGAGGAAAAAAGCTGTACATGATACAGGAAAGTATACTGTCCAAGTCTACTGCAGGGCACTTTCTTTGGCAGGTTTTATGCAACTTATAGATAAATAGCGGGGGGAACGAAGAGATTAAAAAGTGAAATGTGATTTAAGGTATCTGAGCCCTGCTGCCTCAATAAGAATGAGTCACATTTGACCAGGTCCTCAAACTCACAGGGACTGTCAGATTTAGACATTGTTAATTTCTTTGTATTTTGTATATTTTTGTAATCTTTTATACTTGTTTAGTTTTACAACTTGTCTCACCCCTTTCAATGTCATATTTTGTTTTCATGTGTCATTCTTTATGTTTATTATGACTCATTGCCAGGGTGTCACCCAATATGATGACATCAGTCAGACCGCTATAAACAATTCATTATTCTTCCCCCAACTCCATTCCTCCTCCCCCCCCACCATTGCCTAGCTGAGTGGGGCAGCCAGAACTGATGGAGGGCAGGAATCTCCCACTGAAGGAGAAGACTTTACCTCTCTAGACAATAAAATAATGCTACTGTAAGTAGTGACATTTGTATGGTATCAGTAGATTAGCCATGAACATGACTTGGTTGTCATTTTTTTCACACCTGCTTTATTGGTGACACCCTGACCTGTGCTCAAGCTAGCCTGGTCTCAACAGTTCCTGGAAAAAAAGCAAGCTTTGGTTAATACTCAGATGGGACACTACCAAGGAAGTCCAGGGTTGCTTCACAGGGCTGTCCTTCCTAGGTAATCAGTCTGGATCTACCCGGGTACAATAGAAGAAAATTGTTTGGGTACAGTGCAACACTTCCTTTTCAGTAGCTCATGCCACCGTCTTAATTTCATTTTTTCCCCTGTTTCTAATGCCTCTTCTGAACTTCCTATCTAGCCTGTGGCTGCCCTAGCCACTTTCTAACCCTATTTCATGCTAGTCAAAAGGAGTACTTTCTTACATATTGCTCCGAACCCCATCAATCAGTATTAAGCAGCAGTGGCGTAGGAGGTTAAGAGCTGGTGTATCTAATCTGGAGGAACCGGGTTTGATTCCCAGCTCTGCTGCCTGAGCTGTGGAGGCTTATCTGGGGAATTCAGATTAGCCTGTACACTCCCACACACACCAGCTGGGTGACCTTGGGCTAGTCACAGTTCTTCTGAGCTCCCTCAGCCCCACCTACCTCACAGGGTGTTTGTTGTGAGGGGGGGAAGGGCAAGGAGATTGTAAGCCCCCTTGAGTCTCCTGCAGGAGAGAAAGGGGGGATATAAATCCAAACTCTTCTCTTCTTCTTCTTCTTCTTCTTCTTCTTCTTCTTCTTCTTCTTCTTCTTCTTCTTCTTCTTCTTCTTCTTCTTCTTCTTCTTCTTCTTCTTCTTCTTCTTCTAACTGCTCTTACGTTTCATTTGAGCAGCTGGCTGCTAACAGACAGAGCCATTTTGGTTTCTGAAAAACCTTTTTAACTCTTGATATCCTGGACTTTCTCCTATTTTCAGTTTTTCCTTGTGCTGCTGAATCACTGCATTGTGCAGTTTACTATGTCTGGAGTGCTTCCAAAAGGACTGCTTTTTTTGCCTTTTTGCACAGAGCATTCTTTTTTGCCCCTCCTTTTAAAAAATGTTGAGATTTATGTGATAGCTGAATATATATATATATATTTGGTTAAAGGAACTTAGGCAAAATGAATTTGGACTTCATGAACACAGACAAACCCTAAAACAGTGGTTCTCAACCTTCCTAATGCCGCGGCCCTTTAATACAGTTCCTCATGTTGTGGTGACCCCCAACCCTAAAATTTATCCATTTTACAGATGGAGAACACTGATGCAGAGAGTCTTAGGCGACCCCTGTGAAAGGGTCGTCCGACCCCCAAAGGGGTCCCGAGGTTGAGAATTGAGAGGTTGAGAATTGAGAGGTTGAGAATGGCTGCCCTAAAAGAATAGAAATGTTTTATTTTTTAATTTTTATTGTATCAGCTATTCTAATTATATTACACTGTTAATTGTAATAATGAGCATGCTGATACCCTTTGCCTAATCTGTGACAATTTATACCTTTGGTCCAGATTTTACTATATGCACTTTTATAGATGAGTCAATTGATTTGAAAACAGTTTAGGAAAGCAACGATAAGATACCAGAAGCTGATTTCTAAAGAAAGCGAAAAATTTGCAAAAAGTAATTCATTGGAGGGGGGGGGGGAATGCTGAGGAATTCAAGGTGCCAAGCAAATTATTATGACTGCGGATTTATACAACATAATGATTAAAGATTGATATGGCCTCTTGGCAAAAGGGTAAATTATGCAGATATATCTACAGTAGTAAAAGCGTATTATGTATGGGGTTTTCAAAATGGAGTGTAGCAGCAACATACAAAGTGCATACACTCTGTCATGCTGTGCTACTTTTTCCAGATAAATACACTAACTCCCAACTTCATAATTAACAGATATTTAATTTACCTAGAGGCAGCCGTTTGGGCAACTCTATCAATATTTTAGTTTCCAATTAGCAGTTGCCAAAGCAGTGTGGACAAATGACAATATACAACATTTATTTTATCTAATATTTTTTACACGAAATGGAGAGTTTATAGCTCTTATTAGCCCAATTCCAATTGCGAATCAATGCTGTGCGCCAGTTACTCTGGATCATCCGTCATCCAACTATTTAGCGCTAATGAGACCATGAGGCCAGCCATCTGGGACCAGGTAAAATATGGGGTTAAGATCAGACTTTAAAATGCATAGGAATGTACTCAGAAATTTTATTGTTTTGATTTGGACTTAGCTCATTACTCTCTTTATTTTCTTGTGTTTTACTGTCATTACGTTAGTGTTCAGAGTTGTTATTTTTTTTCAGATTATTTTAAAATTAGTTTCATGGGAAAATACAGTTCCAGCTGTAACCATCTTCCACCCAATAAAAAGTTGACATTGTCAGAAATCACCCTCATGCCCCCTTATTATGATACTGCTTTTACCTGTCTTTAAAAAAATATAGATCTGGCTCTGCATTATCCTCCAGGTCATGAGTCCACAAGGATTTCCCCTGTTAGTGTCAATTGCCAATCCACCCCTTGCAACTGCACCCTTGCAACTGCACCCTTGCTCAGACTCAATTTGGAGGTCAGGAACAGGGGCGTGGTTGAATGCTGACCCAGCCAACACGTTTTTCTCACCCCACCACAATCTTCATGTGGAGTTTGGAGGGGGTGGGTCTGTTTGATGCTGTTTGGAATTGGGAATTCCTGGAGAATTTGGGGTGGAGTCTGAGAAGGGTGGAGTCTGAGAAGGGTTATATATATACACACATAAAATATATAATCAACTCTTTTAATATATAATATATAATCAACTCTTTTAAACAATAGAATAAATTTTGTTGACCTTTATAAATTGATAATGGATCATTACACTTTTACATTATTTCATCTATCTATATTAGAACACTTGGTTCAACCTCTTCCCCAACCCTACTTCAGCCATGAGATACAATATGAATGTTCAATATTCACTAGCACACACAAATCCTAAACAGCAGAAGAGCAATTTTCTTGAGGACAACAGAAAGCTTTGAGGGCCTCATATACTATGCATGGGAAGATGTCTGGAAATACTAGCAATAACCAAGAGAGCTATTTGCTCCCCAGCATCTGAAGAACTAACACACCTGCACAAAGAGCTCACAGGATTAATAGTGTCACCCTAAGCAGAGTCACACCTATTGATGTCAGTGGGTTTAGAAGGATGGCAGTGTAAGTTCTTAGTTTTTCTTTCCTACTGTCTCCAAACCGATTTCCACTACAAGTTTAGGCAGTGCAACTTCTGTCTAGATAGATAGAAGTTCCTTATTCTGGGAAATAATTCTGGGAAATAATATTCTAAGTTCCTTATTCTGGGAAATAATAAACCTAGGAAGTAAGGTGCTGTCTCTTATTTTTTCAAGGCAAGGTTCTAGTTATCCAATTTTCAAACTCACTGAATCTGTAAAATATGTGAAGAAGAAAAAGGCTGCTGAAATCTAAAAGGTTGTGAAATCTCAGTGATTTTCACTCATCCACAAAGTATCCATAAAGTTATTCGTGTATAAGATAAACAATTCTGTTGTGGAGTTTAAGTGAGATAACAACTGCAGAATGACTGTCTACATGCAATAGAAGTCACCAGGCTATCTATCCTGTACCTGTGGAAAAAAGAAGGAATTTCAACAGGTCCAAGTTTATCTCATTCCTGCAGCTTGTACTCTGACATGACAAAAGACACCTGCTCACATTTTTGCTTGTGCGCAGCAATTAAAGTTACAGGCAGTAGTGTAGAATGCAATGGGGGAAAAGGGCCTACTGAAATATTTACCTACTTGAGAATTTCAGCTCTAACAATCCTTGTAGGTACAGAACAAAAATCTTAGGAAAGTAGTTTTGGTGGTTTGTGATTAAGAAAGAAAACAACAAAAATGCAAAAAATGAAATAATTGCATTATTATGAGATTTTCTGACTCACAGATCTACAACACAGTCACGTGGTCTAAGGAGATAAAGGGAAATCTGAAATCACTAGTGGTTAAAGCAATGGGGAAGGAATGGCTTCTAAAACATTTAACAAATTTCAAGTACATACACTTCAGGCTACCACTAAGCTATGTCCACATTTGTCTCAATATTTTATAGAACTTTATAGCCTTTTTGCCAACCTAATTAACAGCATGCCTTGATATAATGGGGCATCCTACTCAGTAAAAGGGTATATGATTGTATCTGTGCCCTTCATTTGGGTAAAAAGTCCATGCATGCTTACCCTGGAGTAAGTTGTGAGTTCAGTAGGGCTTCTAAGTAAGCATGCATGAAATCTAGTTGCAGATACAAAAGAGGGGGAGACCCCGTAAATATATACATTTTTAAAAGAGTTTTAAAAAACCCAAGTCTGACTGGGGAACCTACAGCCACCAAACATAAATTAACAGGAAGGACTTTGGAAGGTTTTATTCAATTTCACCTCTCCAGCAAACCTCGCCACTAAATGGGTGAGTTGTGCAATGTAGCAGAGAGGAAGAAGGCAGATGCTGCTGATAACCCTGTTGGATCTGACCAGTCCATCTAGTCCAGTAGGGGACAACCAAGATCCATTGGTTGCAACCTTTATTTATTTATTTATTTATTTATTTATTTATTTATTTATTTATTTATTTATTTATTTATTTATTTATTTATTTATTTATTTATTCTTTCGGCTTTTATACCGCCCCATCCCCAAGGGGCTCTGGGCGGTGTACAGCACAAGCATAAATAAAATGAATTACTAAAATCTTTAAAACAGCGATACAAACATAATGATAATAATAGTAGAGGCGTCCGACCAACCCCACTTTAAAATTCTCCCCAGGAAAGAAGGGGGGAGGAGAGCGGCAAGTCATGTTAGGTGGTGGCCTAGATGGAAAGGCCAACTGGGGGGGCACCATATCAGCGGCTGGTCCCTCCAAAGGCCCGGTGGAACAACTCCGTTTTGCAGGCCCTGCGGAACTCGCCAAGGTCCCGCAGGGCCCGAACAGCCGGAGGTAGAGTGTTCCACCAGGCTGGGGCCAGGGCCGTAAAGGCCAGCCGCATCATCATTCCTTCTGAGGAATGCAGAGCTGAGAGGCAGCCTTCCAGGGAGCAGCCAGCTTGAGCCTGTTCCAGCTTCACTTATAGGCCACCTGCTCTCCTGGACCATTGACATTTGCCTTGGGCAGATCTTGCTGCTTTCCACAGGAGCAGCAGCTGTGCTATCCCCTCTCTATCTCAGGCTCTGGGTTGGTAGCCACAGCCTCTGATCTGGCTGTCATCACCCCCTCTCAACCCATCACCCAGGGCAGCTGCCCCTCTCAGCTCCTAGTTCTAGTGGACCACCATCATGGTAAGTCCTGTCATAATGTGAACCACCATCCTGCAAGGGGATGGCAGCTACTATTAAATTTATTTTTATTTTACAAAAATTATATCTTGCCCTTTTTCCTCAAAAGGACAATAAACTTCGTTGCCCCCTGTAATGGTGGGTAGTGCTGACAAAGCAGGCACACACCTAAGGCTCCTCAGGAGTTCCTGTCAGCCTTATTCTGTCATCTCTTGGGTATACTGATAGCTCTATGCGGGGATTTTTACTTTTCCCTCCAAAACTAACTGCTCTTACTAGGCTGGATTGGGGCACCCTTAAATGACTCTTGACTCTTATTAACAGGCAAACAAAGATGAAACATTTATTTATAGAATTATAAAAATATGTTACAGAAATAATTAAACTTTTCTTTTTCTCTGGCAGGAATGCTTTACTAAACACTTTAGTTGCTTCAGATATTCTATGGCCGTTTTTGCATGGCACAATTACACCGGGGTTGAGCTGGGATCACATATGCCTGGGCTATTTTATCCTGGTTTCTGTGTATGCACGGTTCCCCACTTCTGCCCAGAAGCAGAGTTAGTAATGTTCCAGTTTGCTCCACATGACCCGGACTTCTGTATTTGCTTTGGAAACATTTCTGAGCTTGCCTGGTGTCCCGTGTTCTGATTGGCTGCTGTTTTGAATGACAACTTGAATGAACATCAGGCGGGGAGATCAGTCAGCTGGGTGGGAAAAATAAACCGGTCCTGCTCCTAATTGGTTTTTGCACGACACAGGCACAAGCAGCGTCACACCAGGATTTTTAAAAAGAACTTCCAGACTGGTGATTTTTGAAAATCCTGGGCTAAGATAAATATCACCGGGGGACACTGGGGCAGACCCTGTGCAGATTCGGGATCCGTCCAGAATTCCCAGCTGCAAAGGGATATTATCTGTGCTCACCCCGGAATATATTGACCATGCAAAAATGGCCTTTGGAATCCCTTTTGCTGGAGTTCTTTTAGCTTCCAGTGTTACGGAGACACTTCATGGGAAACTAACACCTTTAATGGAGTCAAAAGACAGCAGAGGCATAGATGATGCTTCCTACAGCTAGAATCTTGTTCTGTTTAGTGGTTTTCACTTAATGTCAGCAAATGTACTTCTGAACATTGCTGAGTAGCTGTTCCTGTAATCTCCTTACCATGTTACAGCTCCCTCTGTTAAGAGTATTGGGTCATTTTATTCACAATATGGTTGCCAGTACTGGAAGGTGGTGGCAGCCTAATTAACTTTCTCATGAGTGGCCATCAGTCCATTCAGTTTGTCAGCGATGCTCTGTAACAGGCTTGCAGGAGTTTAATTCAGGGAAATAATAGCCAATCAAGAACTGATTGTGAAATTCTGAACACACTGAAGAATATACTGTTTTAAACCATTTGACCTGCATTTCTGGATTTTGATTACTTTATTGAATGTTTTAGATTTGATGTAAGGTGCCCAGAAGATACCCCTGAATGTAAGGGTGATATGTAAATATTTGTCACATATAACATTATTGCTGCTATTGTTATTATTAAATGTTATTGATGTAGATGAACCTGTCCAAATTGTCCATTGTACATTCTGTAGTGAAAACTTATATTTTGTACCATGTCCTGTGCTAATTCAGAATTTTCAAGTTAAGACTATCAAAGAACAATCCAGAAAAGGCAAGAAATTCTCTAACCCAATCAATTTTAACTGCTTGAATTCCACAAGATTTATACTTGGCTAACTTCCACTAGATAGAGTTCTACTGTATTGAAAAAGGTAAAATTAGGGTTTTCTCCCCCTTCTGAGTGTGCCGTGACTGATTTTATTTGATATGTATATATGCTTTTGTACAGAAGAAAATGCCATCTTTTTCTTTGCTCTATAAATAAGCCCATATTTATTCATGATATTCTTCCACAATTGGAATGTAAATAGTTGATATCTATTATAAATATCATAGTCTTTCATCTGGTATAAAATCAACCGTAATAAGGGAAAGTAAACCCTGTTGTATGTAACCATAGAAAATGTCATAGTGCCCTAGGCTTGGATGGCAATCATTTGTCATCATAGCAAGCTAATCATCCTCACATGAATGATGCATTTTGAAGAGCAAAGGTAGTCTTTATCCATAAATGTATAGAATACACTGATCCAAATATAAGAAAGAAAAATAAAAGGATTTGCAAATCCAACACTGCTATCCTAGTCATAGGCTTTTTCTGCAAGAGTTGTTTACAATGAATCTTGCCACCAAATGCTAGGGGTTTTTCCTTTGAATTCTGCATGTTTTTTCCTCCATTTGGTTCCAGAAACATCTTTCCTCAATTTTTCTTACACTGTTTTCCTGAGCACTTTTACTGCCTTGTTTTTTTTCTGTTCACTTTCTAGTCAGCTTCCCTTGAGTCTGCAATCATGTGGAAACAATCTTTATTTCTCCACCCCTCCAAACAGCTGGCCTTATTCATGCCCCTGAGTAGTCATCCAAACTTTCCTTCAGCCATTTTCTCCTCCCCTTTGTCCTCCATTTTCATGGATAGAAACCCCTTACCAGCAATAGCGACCAGCACAGCTCCTATGTCCTGCACTGAAGGAGAAGGGTTGAATTTTGACTTCTTCCAATTAACATTCAACCCTAAACTCTCACATGTCTGTATTACCATTTCAACATCCTTGCAGAGTTGCTCCTGTGATGGGGCCACCATCAACCAATCATGTAAATATTGATAAATGGTGCAACCCTGTAGCCTTAAAAGCACCACCACAGGGGCAAGATCATAGCCCTGTGGGGATTTCAATCAAGATCTCTGCAATCTGAGCCCCAAACCCTAACCACCCCACCAGACTAACTCCATGGATAGTGACTGAATACTAATTTATCATTATGTGCAACATTTCCCCTAAGAAGTCTATAAGTAATGACCATATTTATATGACTCAAACCAATGATTTTTATAACTTGCTGACTGCAAGTACACCTGAGTTGACCAAGTGGAACTGTGCAGTCTTTAGAACTAATGAAATGAAAGGAATTTGCATTATCAAAACGCGAGGCTTACTGAGTGTTTTTCAATTGAAGGCAAGTGATGTATTTTATGCTAAGGGAAAAACATATGAACATAAATGTGGGTGTGGGTGTGGGTGTGGGTGTGTGTGCGGGGCCTTGGATGGAGGTGGGGAGGGGAAGTGGGCCTAGATGCACCCTGCGCCGGACTCTGATCCAGCATGGATCCGAGCCTGGCGCAGGGTGCAGAGATCCCCTGCCCAGCTCCATCGGAGACCCCGTGGGGCCTCGGATGGAGGTGGGCAGGGGAAGCTGGCTGCTGCATTTCCCATCCTAGACTTATACTCGAGTCAATAAGTTTTCTCAGTTTTTGGGGGGCAAAATTAGGTGCCTCGACTTATATTCGGGTTGACTTATTACACTATTGTTCAATAACTGAACACATCTTCTTTTCCTGTAGCTGGTGAGAAAGCTGAAAACAATCTATCGCACCCAGTAACAGCACTTCTTTCTAGAGGTAATGTTTATAAGCAGGAGATGAGCTGATCCTCATGTAGCATGAGTTCTTGTTCACAAATTTTATTCTCTTTTTTACCTTTTCCTTTTACCAAGGAGTTCAAGGAAGCTAGCAGGGAAATAAATGTGGAAGAGCTTCCTAACTGGTTGGCAGCAACTGACTAACATCTAGCTGATGTTTTCCTGCTCCACAGGTATTTAAGACATGAGTGTGTTTAAAGAGCTCTTGTCCTTTGGCTCTTAGCCTGAGAACTGCAGCCCTGACCTAGTAGGGAGATCAGACAGCAGACAGAGGAAGAATTGCTTTGCACTCAGTAGCCTCCCTTTCCTTTCCCATTCTCTTGTAGTTTTCCCTATATTGTAAGCTGCTTTGGGTTCCCATTGGAGAGATAAGAGGATACAAATAAATAAATTTGGCCCCTTCACTTTCCCCCCTCATATCTCACCCCCTCCCCCATAAACAAACTCTCACCTGAAACTTGCTAGGTGATCTTGACCCATTATCATTATCTCTCAGTTTACTCAACCTAACAGGATTGGTATTAGAATACAGTGTAGATTTGAACCTGGATCCTTCCAGCCCAAGTCAGATGTTCTGTTCCATATCTGATACATGATAAAGTTCATTTATCCTAAAAACAAACCACCCAAGTCAGTTACAAAAGCAGAACAGAGTCAAGGAAACTGCAAATCAACCAGGTAAGGCCAACAAAAATTACTATCTGTGGACTAAATTGTAATACAGACTATGCTAAAAAATAGCAATAGACTCTAGTTGTGTAGTGGATGATCCAAAGCATATTGTAATTTTTAATGCAATGTAATTAAAGGAGTTTAACTGTTCACTGTAGAGATATTACTGCACTGCAGTCCAAATGCCATCCTCACCCCCTGCCAGAAGCATTTTTTAAATAGAAGAACCTTCACTGAAAGTCTAATTCCACTTTTATGCTCAGGCTAATCAATATTACTTTTATATCACATCATATAGCTTCCTCCCTGCGGCTAGAGAAATAATCTGGTAAGAACTCCAGGTAATTAGAATGGCCAAAGCAATGATGTAGCCTTTTATTGCTTCAGTAGTAAAAAAGTACAGCATTGTTGGTATAAATTTCCCTTACACTAGACGGTCTCCATTATTTCCTTCTTAGATAAACTATTCCTTACAGGTGCTAATCAAAATTCTGAAAAGATTTCATGAATATTTTCATACATTCTTCTGATGGAACAGAATTGATTTATTGTTATTAGAAATTAATAAGAATATATAAGTTTTAAGTATTATTTGATAAGCGTTAAATAAGATTGTAAGTTCAAGAAATAGCCATAAACCAATGGGTTAAGATAAGCTAAGATAGAACATAAAGGTAAGTGTCTAACATTTTGTAGAAGTTAGTCTTTTGCTAGCATTTACAATATTCTAGCTAACAACATTTTATATGGAGTTTTTATAATCATGTAGTGAAATCATATGAGCCCACTAAAGCCTTGAAACCTAAAATGTGATGTCGCTGTAGAGGAGCCAAAAATGTCTGCCATATGGTAACCTTTCTACATTTAGAGTAACATGGTTTCCCTAACATCATTATGAAACTCCATTCAGTGCTGTTAGCTAGAATACTGTAATAGCTTTCCAAGCTCAGATGAACTTTTTCTATCTCTAGTTTTCACTTGTTTTCACTCATTGTCCATACCGCCATAATTCCCTGGCTCCTGATATCCAAACTTCCCCTTCACTAACAATTTAGGCACATCAGTACCGTCAAGTCACAGTCAACTTATAATGGCCCCAGCAAGAAAACATCAAGGCACATGAGAAGCAGAGATGGTTTCCCATTGCCTTCTTCTGCAGGGTCCACTCTGCACAGGCCCAAAACAGCACCTCTGGAATGGTAAAAACACAGTTCCAGGGGCACTCTTTGTACAGCTGCCACCTCTATAATGAGGCAGCACCGTGCTCCCCACCCCAACTGGTGGGGAAATGCTTTTTTTGAAACTCGCTCAATGAACGAGTCTTTTCAAAAATAGCGTTTCGAACCTGGTGATGAGCAAACGGCACCAGATCAGAAGCACTGCTTTTAGCTACCTCCATTTTGTTTGTAAACTCACCTTCCCTGCGCAGCTCCACAGGGATGAGAGGACACGCCTCCTGCCCTCCAATCCCCGAGGTGTTGCCATGGCTATGGGGGCGTGTCCAGTGGTGGGATTCAAATAATTTAACAACCGGTTCTGGTGGTGGAATTCAAACTTACCTTCAAACTTATTTAACAACTGGTTGTTTACAAGCACCATTTTAACAACCGGTTCTTCCGAAGTGTTGCGAACCTGCTGCATCCCACCACTGGGTGTGTCCCCTCATCCCTGCAGAACTGCACAGGGAAGAGAAGATAAGTTTACAAACAGAATGGAGGTGCCTCTATGTGAAGGCATCTTTTCAGACTGCGGCAGCTCCAGGACCACCTGTAAGGGAGCGTGCGAATGGTCCTGAGGCTCCACTGGCATCATTTAAGCTGGTGTGCCGCCGCTTCACAGGCCCATGCGGAACGGGCCCAGAACCTTTCTTGTTATTCCCCCGTCCTAGTACCTACCCTTCTTAGCTTTTGAGATCTGAAGAGATCAGGCCACACCACACTCTCTCTTTCTTCCTTTAGCAGTGGTTAAAGATAATGCACATTATTCAAGGTGCCACTTGAACATGCTCAGCATTATAAACTTTTTTTTTACTTTCCCCAGATTTTTAGTATATATGGCATGGGGATTGCTGCTCAAGAAATATAAATTCAAAGGAGGAAATTTGATTTTGATTTTCTTCTCTCTGCTACTCCAGTCCCAAAATCATCGCCTCAATTGATACCAGGCAGACCTATCATCAAATGGGGGCTATTCATGCTGAGATAAGCTATAGTGCCCTGCCTGCCATAATCTTGATATCGTGTACAGTCCAGCCTCATCGAGCAGAGCAACAGTAACATGGATGCCAGTCTCGATTCAAGAATTAAGCAAGGTTTTGATAGTAAAATAGTCTGCCTGACACCTGACATCATTCATTCTTCTCATTTAACATGTGTGCATAATGCAAATGAATCTACACAACTAATTGAAAAAAGTATAGAACCAGAACTGTTGAAGAGGGAAAAATTCCATGCATTGAGGTATGTAGAAGGATCACAGCCAGCAACTACCATGGGCCAAACAGCGTGTGTGTGTGGTGGTGGTGGTGGTGGTCGTGGGGGGGGGGGGTGTCTGTAATAAAATATTTCAGTTTATTTAGTTACAGCCCTGTACCAGCAAATAAATTCAAATATAAAAAGAAATGTATAGGCACATCAGTTAAACTCAAGTACAAGATTTCTCTGCAAGCTTCTGCCACATAACTTCATAAGTACTGGGGTGCCTCACTAGAGAAAGATGAAAATACAACACCACAGATAAGACATAACTACATTTGCATTTTTCACCCATGCTCGTATGATCTACAAGACACTTCTGATGAGAAACAAGACAGAAGCTAAAATCTGCACCAAGACCATTAGGGCTGCATGAAGCCAGTTCAACTCATCTTCTGCTTGCCAGTCTCAATCACAAAGCCAATTTTTTGTCAAGCAGTTCAGCAGTTCATGAGCAACTAGCTGTTGTGGGTTTTCCAGGCTGTGTGGCCATGACCTGGTAGTTTTTGCTCCTAATGTTTTGCCCACATCTATGGCTGCATCGTCAGAGGCTTGTCATGATTAAGATGTGTTCCTGTCCGTGGCATCCCCAGTGACTCTCATCTTCTCGTAGTGTGATCAAAATACAGTAACCTCAGTTTGGTCATTTTAGCTTGTCTGGAGAGCTCAGGCTTTATCTGGAACCCATTTATTTGTTTTGCTAGCAGTCCATGATATCCACAGAACTCTCCTCCAATACCATATTTCAGATAAATAATCTTTCTTCCTGTCAGATTTCTTCATTGTCTTTCACTTTCATACATGCTATTGGGAATACTATAGTATGCATTATCTTCATGGTGGTCCACAGAGACACATATTTATACTTAAGAATTTTTCCTAGCTACTTCATGGTTGCACATCCCAGTCTCAATCCGCTTCTGATTTCATGGTTACAGTCTCCCTTTTGGTTCATGATGGAGCCGAAGTATTGAAAATCTTTAATAATTTAAATTTCTTCCACATCAACCTTAAAATTGGGTAATTCTCCAGTAGTTATTATCTCTGTTTTTTTGATGTTCAGTTGTGGTCTTGATTTGGCACTTTCTCCTTCAATTTTTAGCAGCAGTCATTTCAAGTCATTGCTATTTTCTGCCAGTAATATGGTATCATCTCTGTATCTCAAATTGTTAATATTCCTTTCACCAGTTTGGACTTTGTCTTCATCTAAACTTAATCCAGCTTAATCCTTATGGTAGATTCTAAATACAGAGTTAAGAGATACTGAGCTAAAATGCATCCTTGTCTGACATCTTTGCCAATTTTAAAGCATCCTGATTTTCCTTAGTTCAAACAGTACCTTCTTGTCCAGAGTAAAAATTACACATCAAAACAATCAGATGTTATGACAGACCAATTTGTAAGCCTGCCATAGTTTTTCATGAACCACACAGTCAAAAGCTTTGCTGTAATCTATGAGACACAAGCTGATTTTCTTCTGAAATTCTCTTGTATACTCCAGAAAGCAATATAAATTTGCAATATGATCTCTACTGCCTCTTCCTTTCCTGAATCCAGCTTGAAAATCTGGAATTTCTCATTTTACACGTGTGATAACAGCCTTTGTTGTAAGATTTTAAGCATCATTTTAGTCTCATATAAATTGTGATGGTTCAATAATTCCTGCAGTCTTTATTAGACAGACGGACTGCCAGCACTGTCCCACACTTAAATCTGGTAGACAAAAGAACAACGTACTGTGGAACAACGCACTGTGGAACAACAGACAAAAAGACATCCAGAGATATTGAACATATTGAACGGGGAGAAAGGCTTCTTATAGGGAAAAAGGGACCCTCAGGGTTATGCAGAGTGGTCCTTAATCTCCCAGGACAAAGAGGAGTCCTGCCTTTCTGGGGAAAGACAAGAGACAGACATCAACCTTAAGTGTTGAATCATTAATCTAGTGGTTGAGGCATTAGCTTGATGGGCCAAACTTGGAAATGCCTGATGGTGAGAGGAAGCTGATGAAATTACAGTTTCTATAACAATGACAATGTAAATGAGGTAGAAGATGGTTTTAGTGTTTAATACAACACTGGTAGGAACACTTGGGGCAAACACATTAACAAATCTTTTGTTTTTACGGAGCAAATAGTCCAGGGCTAGAGATGGGAAGCGGAAGCTTTCAGGGCAGAGGCACTCTGTTCTCTTAATCCCTTTAGGAAGAGTGTGGCAGCTATCTGCAAGGCAGATATTGGTGAGGGCCAGACCAGACAAGATTTTACTGTGTCCTCGTGGGTTTACTAGCCAGCGCAAAGAATGGGATCCCCATTTTGGCAAGGCACTGCTAGGCCCCAGGGGTTTGCAGGATGGGTAAAGATACCATTCTTAAAACAGAGCACACACCTCCACTCACCATGGGTCAGTCGGGTAACAGTATATTGTCTTCAATATATTGTTCCTATCATTTCTTTATTTTGTTCATTAATAGTTTCCATGTTTATCTTTCAGCATGCCTAACCTTGCCTGAAATTTCTCCTTAATTTATTGGCACTTGTGAAACAGATGTCTTGTTCTGAGGATTTTTAGTACCACTGAATAAAAGCAATTGGATGCAGTTGAAAGACTTGGATACAGCAACAGAACTTTAGGTACATGCAAAGTCCTTCTTTGCATGTGCTTATTGTGTTTTCTCACCTTTCCCCCACTCTCACAGCAGTTTTTAATTATCTAACAGAAACCCGCTTGGATTTGAAAAATGGCCTTTCACACAGTGTACTAGGCTGTTCTGTGAAGACAAAACAATCATTTAGATGTATTTGATACTCAATGTACACCTCAGTGAGTTTTAGTGATTACGTACATGATTCTAACATAGTCCAAAAGGGCCATTTTATAAACACAGATCTTCTCATACCTCCATTGAACAGTTTGGCCAAGTAATTGTGTGTGTGTATATAATTAAAGAAATAAACATTCATTGACCTTTCTTATTAAAAGCAACATTTTCTAGGCAAAAATCAAAAGGGAGTATGTCTTTTAATTCTTCGTGATAGAATATAATGAAGTAATTAATCTCAGTTTGAATTCATGTGGATGTTGGGTAGTAATAGTTTTTTCACCTATTCTGCACATTTAAACTCAACACTTATTCTGTCATATTTTGTTCAGCTAGAATGCTAGCCCTTGGGTAAAATAAAGAAAGTAATTACTTTTTGTCAAAATGGTGCAAGACCATAGCTCTGGAGTTATATAACAGACTTCATTAGTGCTGTATGTCTTCAATTTTGCCATTATTTTAGTTGCCCCAAGAGACCTTGAAAGATGAAACTTTGTACTAATGGACTCAATATAATGCTTCTAATTTTAGCACAATCTTGGCCATATTACATTACAATTTTTTAAAAAAATGGCCCTCCCCTTAAACAAAATGCAGCAGTTAGAAATGTGTAAATGAAATCCCACTGATTTTTTGGCATTTACTGTATATTTTCATTGTGGCTTTTCTGTGAGTAAAAGGCAGCATATGTAATCATTTGTAAAAGAAACGATTCATACTCTGCAATATCTTTTCCATAAGAAAACTTCATCAAGCTTCCCCAAGGAGAATGATAAGTATGAAACTAGTATAATGAGTTGGAACATACGAGCTGGAAGAAGGTATGCTTTATTTCTCACATGTAGCACAATTACAGGAAGCTTATAATACCTTTTTCTTGATTTCTTCATATCATTTTAAATGCACTGGGCAGGATCCTGCCGAAGTTGAGCATTTTGAAGATGAATTAATACAAGCCTTAAATACACGATTATTTCACTGTCTCAACTTGCTGTTAGAAAATGGCAACAGAAAAAGACAAATGAATCTCCCTGCAGTGAGAATTCCAAAATTTTGGAGACATGACCAAGAAATCCCTTTCTTGTGTTGCCAGCCCCTTAATTTTTGAAAGTGGCAATAGCCGGTCTCCAAAGATGACTGTAGTGATGACTGTAGTGAACTCTCTAGAAATTAAAGGGGAGGGAAACCAGCACTAAACAGATGCCAAATCTTCTATGCAACTCAAAGGCAGAACATAAGTATTTAAATGAATAAAATCAGCAGGAAGCAAAACCAAAGGGGGGAAGGAATCGGATAAAGCAAGCTAAACAACAAAGCCCGCACAGATAGACACACCAGATTGAAAAAAGAAAAGGGAGGGGAAACAAAGCAAAATAGCTTTTTAACCCCCTGCACATAAATTCAAGTCCAAAAAGTACAAAAGACAAGTTCAACCACAATGGAAGCAACACAACAGCAAAAGCAAAGAACCAAGCAGAAGGAAACTAAAGGCCTTTAGACACACCATTCCAGTCAATAGCCTGGCTGCAGCCTTCCTTACTGATTGAAGTTTCCAAATGCTTTTCAAAGGCAGCCCCAGTAATCTAATCTAAATGTAACTAGAACAGGCTGACCAGTTGAAGCTGGTAAAAGACACTACTGGCCCCTGCTGCCAGCTGCTTATCCACCAGCAGGCCTGCGTTCATGAGAGCACCCCCAAACTATGGACCTGTTCCCTCAAAGAGAGTACAACCCTATCCAGAATGCATGACCCCTTAAATCCTCGGTCATGCCTTCCCCTAACCTGTAACTTTTCCATGTAGTTGGGATTAAGCTTCTGTTTGCTAGCCCATACCCATTCCATAGCTCCCTCCAGGCACCAGTTCAGGTTTCTCTAGCCTTCCTGGGATTAGCTGGAAGCATGAACTATCATGCACATTTTGGTAGCAACCCAGCCCAAATATCGAAATGACTTCAGCCAGCTGTTTCATGTGAATGCGCTCCCCTCTCTCTATATTCGATTACCACCATATGCTACCCTCTCAGAGGGGAGTCCGGCCGTTCCCTTTCCTTAGGGAGGCCTCTAATTAAATTGGGTTTTGGGGTGCCTGATATCTTTGTATTGACCGCTGCTTTTAATAGATTTTAATAGATTTTATTGGTTTAATAATTTTACTGATTGTAATGAATATTGTTGTGCACCGCCCAGAGCCCCTCGGGGATGGGGCGGTCTACAAATTCAAGAAATAAATAAAAAATAAATAAATGTTAAAATGCATAGGGGAGAAATTTTGCCTCATACCAGACAGCCTGCAGTTGCCCAGTTGCCACTCATTCAATCACTTTGCTCAGGATGGAACATTTGAGATTGGTCACACACATTGCTTGCCTGTCTTTTTACCATCTTCATCAGGCAAAGATACTGGCGCCCTATCTGTCCCCAACTGATCTAGCTACAGTGAGCCATGTAACATTCACCTCTAGATTTGCTTACTGCAACACAGGACAATCCTTGGGCTTGCTCCAAAAACTCCAACTGGGGCAAAATGTAGCAGCAGGTGTCCTTATATGGATGCTATGGCAGGCCTATATACAACCTGTACTCCACCAGCTGCATTGGTTCCAAGTGGAGTATTGAACTAAGATCAAGGTTTTGGTACTTATCTTCAAGCCCCTAAAAAGTCTGGGCCATTGTATCTATGGGACTGTCTCTCCCAAAATGTCCCCTGAAGGATGCTGCATTTAGCAAGTAATAACTTACTGGTGATCCCTGGCCCAAAGGACGTCCAGCTAGCCTCAGCCAGGGCCATGGTGGGATTTTGGCCCTGGCCCCAACCTGGGTCCTGATACAATTCCACAAGGTCTTAATACATAAGTGTTCTCTCTGGCATATGGCTCCTTTATTACTATGGTTCCTTTACCATCAAAATGGCCTCTGTCTTTCCCCTGCCCCTCCCTTTTTCTATTTTATTGATTGAGATGCAAAGGTTTTTTGGGGGGGGGTGTTTGTATTTTAATATTTGAAAGTAGGTATATTCTATATTCTATATATATTCTATGTTGGAAGCTGCTCTGAGCCCATAAGGGGAAGGGAGGCATATGAATGGAATAAACTGAACTGAACTAAACTTGTCTTTTGGGCAGGTAACATATAACCCCAAACCAGTTCCCTCTCTGCAACTCTCACTCCACACTTTACTACCTTAGATTCTACATGTTTACAACCCTCATGTTTGTTGGTAATATCTCCTTCTTTCCATTAAAGAAACACTTTTCCTTAGCCATAATTGTCTTTGGTATTTCTGGGTCTAATCTCTTAAAGGAGGAGATTTTCATTACTCAGGAGTAACTCATTAAACTGGATTTGCTGGTTGAAATGGGAAAGCATTCCATTCGAGGAAAGCAGGAATTTCTTGGGCATGGTTTGATGGCTTCATTTACTATGTCCCCAAAGGCGGAGCTACCAGGGGACCAGGGGGTATGCGTTGCACCGAGCGCGCACCTGGAGGGCAGGAAATTCCCCCTTGTGGTGCCACCCTCCTGCCCCCCCTGCTCCCTTTCACAGTTACCTTTGTGAAATAGTTCAGACTGGAAAAGCGGCCTGTTCCCTTCAGGCTGAAAACGACCTGGTGGGAACTACACTCCCCAGGAGACCTTGCGAGCCCCAAGGTCTCAAGGGAAGTTTAGTTCCCACCAGGCTGTTTTCAGCCTGAAGGGAACAGGCCGCTTTTCCAGACTGAATGTAGGTAAGGGAGGGGCAGGGCACCGTGGAGGGGGGCAGAAAACACAGAGTGCGCACGAGCGCACTCTGGCCCAGCTATGCCTCTGTCCAGACAAAAAGGTCAGAACATCTTACATGCTTTCACCCTTGTTTCCTTTTGGGAGCCCATCAAGATATGCTTGTGGCAAAGGGGGCAGGTGGGCCACAAAAGCCAGCAGTTGGGAGGGCAGTGCAGACAGGAAGCTGCCACTGACATAAGCCCAACAGTTGACAATAAACAGGTGAAGTCCTAGTGTGCAACTGTTGTGAAAGAGGACAGTGCATGTTGCTTATCTTTGCTATCAACTGCTAAAAGCATGTGAACATACTGTCATTCAGGTATAACTGT
This sequence comes from Sphaerodactylus townsendi, assembly GCF_021028975.2. Lineage (NCBI taxonomy): Eukaryota > Metazoa > Chordata > Lepidosauria > Squamata > Sphaerodactylidae > Sphaerodactylus > Sphaerodactylus townsendi. Next base: position 152,452,490 of record NC_059425.1, on the reverse strand, counting down.
ATACATGATGGGTACATCCATCAGTAATGTCATCATTAGAAACAACCACAATTCAGAACAAAATCTAAATTGATTCTGGTGGGTTTTCTGGGCTGTGTGACTGTGGTCTGGTGGATCTTGTTCCTAACGTTTCGCCTGCATCTTCAGAGGTGTATCACAGAGTGTATGACACACTGTGTTGAGAAGACTTCTCTCTTTGACACACCTCTGAAGATGCCAGCCACAGATGCAGGTGAAACATTAAGAACAAGATCCAAAAGACCATGGCCACACAGCCTGGAGAACCCACCAGAACCAGTAATGTTTCGCCTGCATCTGTGGCTGGCATCTTCAGAGGTATATCACAGAGTCTGGGACACAATGTGTTGAGAAGACTTCTCTCTGTGACACACCTCTGAAGATGCCAGCCACAGATGCAGGCGAAACGTTAAGAACAAGATCCAAAAGACCACGGCCACATAGCCTGGAAAACCTACCAGAACCAGTTGAATCCGGCCGTGAAAGCCTTTGACAATACAACAAAATCTAAACTCTTTCTTCTCAACCCAGTGTTTTCTTATGGGCATAAGAAACCTGAAACAATTGCAAAAAGTTTGTAGTCACCAAGCTGCTCCATTGCATTGTATATAGAAGTCTGAGTGAGCATTAATCTGCAAGCACAGATCGTCTCCCTCCAACGAAATCAGTGAGGCAGTCCTCAGATTCGAAACCTGTCTGTGTACACTGCAGCATCAATCAGCCTAGCTTAATAGAATATTTATTATGTATACAGTATGATTAACAATGAAAATGACAGGACACCAAGTCCATATGCATTTGTGTCAAATTTAGAATTCAGGTGAAGAACATTTTGAGAGTTTCGCTTTTATCTTTGTTGCTTGAATTCAATGGTGATATCAGGTGAAGTTGAATGGCCATCTTTTGAATATGTTTCCAAACAAAATTCTAAGTAGATGTAAAAGAAAATATGAAAAATTAATTGGATATGATTATTTCAACTACTGATTTTTTCAATTTTCAGCAGTGAAACATTCAGCTAAAAGTGCCATTGATGTCTTTCCCCCCTTCCAGATTGCTTTAAGAAGAGAAGAAGAGTTTGGATTTATATCCCCCCTTTCTTTCCTATAGGAGACTCAAAGGGGCTTACAATCTCCTTGCCCTTCCCCCCTCACAACAAACACCCTGTGAGGTGGGTGGGGCTGAGAGAGCTCCGAAAAGCTGTGACTAGCCCAAGGTCACCCAGATGGTGTGTGTGGGAGTGCACAGGCTAATCTGAATTCCCCAGATAAGCCTCCACAGCTCAGGTGGCAGAGCTGGGAATGAAACCCGGTTCCTGCAGATCAGAGTGCACCTGCTCTTAACCTCCTCCACCACTGTGTAGATCTGTAAACAATAATCTACTGGTGGTTCCTGGCCCAAAAGACATTTGGCTAGCCTTAACCAGGGCCAGGACTTGCTCCAGTTTGGTGGAACACTGTCTAATGAGACCAGAGTCCTGCGAGACCTTCAATAGTTCTGCAGGGCCTGTAAGATAGAGCTGTTCCACCAGGCATATGGTTGAGACAACTATGATTCCATCTGGCCTCCCCGCACCGTTCCCTCTGTCTGACTTTGCTAAATTCCATCCAAAATCCCATCAATGTGGAGGCTGTTCACTGCTATTTTGCAAAAGGTTTTATATGTGATTTTAGATTGTTTGATGTGTTAATATTTATATTGTTATTGACCTTGTTGTTTGATATGATGGAAGCCCAGAAGGGGAGGGGCGACATAGTAAGTCTAATAAAAAATAACAGGAACTACCTAGACAGCCCTACTTAATGGTGCATACTAATCTGAAATATACATTAATTTGAAGACATTTTAAAAGTGAATCAGTCATGTAAAATTACATGACTGAAGCAGTCATGTAAAATGATGAGGTTGCAGAACCCATCAATTAAACAGCAATTAAACCAAGGTCTTTTTTTGTTCATAAAATGGAGAGAGAGAGAAATCAAAATGCAGACAAATTGGAAGAAAAGTAAATGGGAAGTAATTCTAATCTCAGAAATAGATCAGAGCAGAACGGCTGGAAATTGAAGCAAACAAAAAGGAAGTGAAATTATTCTTTGACATGAACACATGCATATGAATGCATCTGGAACAACATTATAAGAATATACAAATATATATGGCTGCTAAGACAATCAAAAGAAATGGGAAAATGAAGACACTAGTAAATTGGCTGTTGTCCTTTGGAATATATTCCCACAATTTACTTTCATGAAATTTCAGTGATTAACTGGGTTGTGTAGAACAGTGAGCTTCCCAGAACCTTTCTAGATATTTATAGATACAGGTAGATAATTCTATCATTGAAACTGGTATAACTCATTATTGTATATCAGGGACAGTGGTGTATTTGCCTAGGGACAAAGGGTACCACTTGTCCCCGGGTGCCACTCTTCTGATCATGTGGGGGAGGGGTGCAAAATTGGCACCCCACGTGACCAGGAAGCCGGCAGTGGGGGCGGAGCCAGGCGACCTCCACCCTGCCCATGTCAATCACACATGGGCAGGGTCAAGGGCGCTTGAAGCTGCTGCATCGCCTATGAGCACCCTCAACTCTGACCATGTCGCCATTGCCATGGACATGGGCAGGGTCTAGGACCGTGGTGGCGAACCTTTGGCACTCCAGATGTTAAGGACTACAATTCCCATCAGCCCCTGCCAGCATGACCAATTGGCCATGCTGGCAGGGAGTTGATGAAGGTAGTCTCTTAACATCTAAGGTATAAAACCACTGAGCTCTAGGATGCCTGGCTCCCCCCTCCCCCCTGCCGGTTGGGCTCCCAGCCAGCAGCCCCTTCTGCCCTCCCCTCCGGGCAGTCCCTGGCCTCAGAGAGGCTGGGGATGGGGCTTGGGGAGGTGTGGCCACACCCCCTGGCCTGCCCAGAGCAGAGGGCAGAAGGGACTGCTGGCCGGCGGCTGGGAGCCCAGCCAGCAGGGGTGGAGTCAGGCACCCTAGACCCTACCTATGTCAATGACGACATAGGCGGAATCAAGGGCACTCTGAGATAATTTGTCATGGGTGCCATTTACACCCAGTATGCCTCTGACCAGGGGTTTCCAGTGTGGTGCTTATGAACACCTAGACACCAACCAACAACTTTCCTGGCTCATGCGAAATGTTTTTTAGAAAGTGAAGGAGCTTTTTGTCAGCAAACTTCTGACTGGTCACTGGAGATTTGATAGCATGTGCAGGTTTTTAAAAATATTGCTTTGGCAGAAATTATAAAATGGCTGTAACAAAAGGTGGAGCTAATCACAAAATGGCTACCATAAGAGCTAGAGCCAACCACAAAATGCAGGGAGTGAGGTCATTCATCACTCAGTCACAAAATGGCTGCTGCCACTTTTCTATTATTACATAGTAAAGATCCTTATGCTGTAGTGGCAGCTGCTTCCAAAACAATTTTTTTAAAGCTTCACAGCCAATCAGAAACTTTGCTAAACTTAAGCCCTACCTGACTCTGTCTACTTTCTCAAATCCCTTGCTGGGTACCAGAAAAGGTATTGGCAGACACCATGGCTCCCAAGTTCAGCCCATTATGGATCCCTGCACAGGAATATGAATATATGTATAGAGATCATAAGGTCAGTTTTTCAGTTTGTTGGCATGCAAGCCCATGGCAAGACACAGAAACCTTTTTTTCTGAAATGTCCCCTACCATCCATTTCTCTGTTAGTGTCATAGACAGTTCCAACTAAGATGGATTTTAATTCTTGAACTCTGATACCAAAAGAGTGGCTCTATCTGAATATGCTTTCCCCTTCTCAATGTATCCATAGCAGCGGACAACACCTTTTCCTAAACCTCAGCCGTGTCAATCTAGATAACAAAGCCACAGTCCTGGAAAAGCTGCACCTGTCCTCATTCTCATAAAAGGTATGCAAATGCCCAGCAGCTCTGACACAATCAGCTTTTCTGATTCCTTTCTCCCCAGTCGATCTAATAAAAAAAAAATCTCCTATCCAACTATCAGAGAGCCATCAAACCTTCAAGAGTCCCTTTTATTATGTCAGTCCAGGAACATCTAGAATCTGAATACCCTCATTTGTAAACTCATCAGCTGTGCCTGAAACCCTTCTCTTCTATATTGGTAAACTAGCAGGGCACCCGTGCTTCGCTACGCATGCTTCATCACAGACTCTCTATGAATTTTGGGGTGACATTCAGCGTACTTCTTTACAGCCTGTTTGTGGACTGATGGGTTTGTTTTTGCATATTTTGCAGCAGCTTCCTGTAGTTGTCTTCTAATGCAATGTGTTATTGCTCTCTCACCTGGTGGGCTCCAAAAGATGTCATGTGGAAGCAGCCATTGTATTTTTGGGATGCAGAAAGGAAGTGTTCTGCCATTGGATGCGGATGAGGGAGAAGGCTGTGAAGAGGTTCAGGGTAGGGTTGAAGGGCAGGGAGCTGGACTGTACCGCCACTGCAGCACATTCCTGGGGACTCATCCCGCCACTTCAGAGCACGACACCAAGCACAGGGTGATCTCGGGCGAGGAAGCAATAAACTTGTCTCCACAGTAAGCAATCTGATGTCCATATGCAAAACTTGACAAATGTTTAGTAGTCCAAGGTGATAGTGTGGTTTGTAATCTGTTTTGATAGTACTTGGCTGTAGCGGTGTTGTTAACGTGAGGGTGGGTGGAGGAGTACTTTTTCACAGCATACTTTGTTGCAGACTGTTTGTGAACTTTGGGGTGACATGCAGCATATTTCCTCACAGCCTGTCTGTGAACTGATGGGTTTGTTTTCAAATAGATTCACATGTGTTGTGGAGGGTGGTGGTAGAGTGCAGTTGGTGAAGGACATGAAGCTGCTGGTGTGTAACTGTCACCCTTAGGATGTTCGTGCAGCATGTCTGTGGACTGAGTGGTTGGTTTGCATGTTCGCGCAGATGGCCAGAGATTTTGCCAAACTATGAGTATATGCTTTCTTATTTTGACTTTTTAATAACTATTCTCCTCAGTTCTGGTTTACTGTAGATTTCTAAGGGGGAAAGCCTGTAAAAAACATAGGTGGAAAAGAACCCAGTTACCTCCCCCCCAATTGCTGTGCAAGGTCTGTTTCCTGTTAATTCCCCAAACTAAAAAGGGACCAGGTCTGACCAATTTGGGTAACAAGCTTTCACCTCTGAAATTACGACAATGAATCCCAAGAGTTTTCTCTGTATTGAGATCAGAACATTACCTACAGTTATTTGTTTCTTTTCATTACTTCTCACAGAGTGTTTGATGAACCTCCTGTGAAGATAAAAGGTTTCTTCAGCTGAACTGAATAATGATTTCATAATTTTTATTGGTTTGGGTGTCTTTGTAAAAACTTTCTTGTTGGATTTATTAGAACAAGAAAAAACATAGTGGGTAGATGAGTCTGCATATGGTTTCTGTAATTAACTCTTGTTATTTGCTAGTGCAAATGGGTTTCAACAAGAAAATTATTCATCCAGCAAAATTTCCTGTTCACAAATTCTATTATGTAGTAACATTCTACACTACAGCCACTTTATCTTCAGGGACACTATGAAGGAAAAGAAGTGATTATAGTTTACTACTATAACAACATTTAAGAGCCATTACCACTGAATTTTTCCAGACAGTTATCAGAACCAGTGAGTCCCATGACAGAAAAAGCCCTGGTTTGCATGTGTTGGTACCAAATATAGATCTGTATTATTCTGAACTTGTCTGGGGTAATACTTTTCCCATTTTATTGATTATATGTGTTAAATTTTAACTGTAGTAATTGCTGTTTACCAGATGTTCTTCTATGCTCTGCTATGTTCGGGGTGTAGCTCCACATTAAAGCTGCCACTCTATAAGTTAACTGAATTAAGTTTGCAAGATTTTGGAGCTAAATATGCTGTTGAACAAATCTTCAAATCAATCCGTGTTTATTAGCCTTAGGCCATACACACATAAAGAGGTACTTCAGCTAAAGCCCTACTCCCCACAGTTTACAAAAAGTATAAAACATGTTGTGAGAGTTTTTCAAGCATTAGAGTACAGAAAGCAATGCAGTTATATAACGTTAAGCGGAATATCATAAATTTAGTTATAACAGGATTGTAATTTTTTAACCACCTTTATTACAACTTAGTTTTTGTGGTTTGAACATCAGTTGAACTTTCTCTGATTTTTGCTGCTAGAAACATAAATATCGCTACTTTGGATGTAACCTCACCATACACATCAGCCATCAGAAAGCAAACTTTCTCCTCCTTTCTGCCTGTCAGGCCTGACAGGATATCATTGATATATTTGTTACGGATAGCAGAATAAAATGGGCAATGAAGTGTGTAGTGTATTATGTCCTCACTCTGATTTAAGCTACATCTGCATACTCGTAGCTCTCTTGGTATTTTAGCAAATCTCCCCAGTAAATGTTCTGATTTAAACGTCTGATATCTCAGGGAAGTGAATGATTTTCTTAGGTTTGCTTCCTTGAGATTTGTAAGATATTGTGCATAACATTTGTTCTTTTTAACACGAGAGAACCATGGGGAATATTTCTGGATGGCCGCAAGTTGGTTGTCTTGTAGAGCATCTTTACTATAGAGCCAGTCACGAATTTTGCTAACGTCCCATATATGAATAGTTTCCAGGTCAGGAATTTCGTAAAGAGCTAGTATGGGAGAAATTTGATCCTCCCACCTATTTGTTCTCATCATGTGTCTGTAACTCACATTTACTAATTGGTTGGGCTTTAGAGTTGCCAGGGTTTTATAGTACAAACGTATTCTTACATGGATTCTTGTCCTGATGGATGGTAGCCCTACTTCCATTCGGAGCAACGGGGCGGGGGTGGAGGGTGGCAGGGCCAAAATCTTTCTCAGAAAGATATTTTGGACCGTTTCCAGTTTTCCTATTGTGGCGATGTCCCAACCCCAATTTTTTGTTCTGTACAGTACTGGCGCCAGCACTTTACTCTGAAATGCTTTAAGAATTGGAGGAATCAGTAGGCCTCCTTTACCAAAGAAAAATCTGAGTAGCCCATTGGACAGACGAGTTGCGCTGGAAATTTTTCCCCTTATTTGGGCCCTCCAGGATAAAGAATCCTGAAAGGTTAGTCCTAAGTATTTATATAGGGAGGTTTGCTCGACCAGCTGCTGCTCTATTTTCCAGTTTTGTTTCTTATTTCTGCTTCCAAAGACAACTATTTTTATCTTGCCATTAATTTTTAGTTTATTGATGTTACAGTACATTGCTAATATAGAGAGCATTCGTTTCATTCCTACTTTGGTGATCAACATGACAGCCATGTTGTCGGCATATAAGAGTGTTGGTATGTGTCTCCCTTCCAGAACTGGAGGGAAAAAAGTAGGATCTCCCATATATTGTACACAGTCATTTATAAGGAAATTGAATAAGAATGGGGCTAACAAGCAACCTTGTTTTACACCCTTCCTCAACTGGATTGAATCTGTCAGTTGGCCCTTATTTCCTACTCTCACTCTTGCTGTGATATCTGTGTGTAACTCTCTCAGAATCGTTAAAAGCTTTCTATCAATATTTGTCCTACCTAGTTTTTGCCATATCGACCTGTCGATAGAATCAAATGCTGAGGATAGGTCCACGAATGCTGTTGAACAAAAATTATATGGAGGTTTATTTAACTTGTGTGATTTAGGAATGTACTGTAGTTGGTCTGCTTCCCAGTGTTAGGCTAATTTATTAATTAGGTGGAAAGCATGGAAATTTGAATGCACTGTGAATGCCACTATTGCTGAAACTCTCTATTTGCTACTTTCCAGAAATTTTGTCTCCAATATATGCATCATTTATATAGATGGTAATTATGTTTTATTGATTAAAATCTTTTAAAAACATGATGCTGACTTGAAATAATAGGGAAAATGAGGATTCACTTTAACAGAATGACTTCATTTTCAGGTGATTAGGACTGGCTTTTAGAAGACAATGTTGCTGTAACCTTTTCTAGTAGTAATAAGATTTCAGCAACATAGGTTACCATAGATTCTTCTAAGAAGAAAAGGAGATACATTGCATTTTCTCTGCCATTAATTTTCCACTTGTAAATGTTCTTTCTCTGCAATGTAAACTAAATTCTTAGTACCTGGACATTTTACATCTGGGACATAATTACTCCTAGAACACTATAGTTAACTGTTCGTAGTGTTTGATTTTCAACATGAAACATGTTGTTTTGGGATTTGTGATGTTCCAATTGAAAGACAAAGGACCTTTGAAAGAAATTGCTGTTTTCATAGAGACTGTTTTTTTAGCGAGGTCTAAAAATGCTCTCACTTTTGCACATTTTTGCAGATATCTTTGACAGGAAACCTGAAAAAAGGTCACATAATTTCTGGTGGTTGACAGTGTTGATCATTAGGTAGCTTGTCCTGGCCAGAGGCGTATGGGAGGAAAATAACGCCCTGGGACAAAACATCATCCAGGAACACCTCCCCATGGGTTGCGGAGCCCAGCCCTATGAGTCCCCGCCCCATGAGTCACAGAGCTCCACCCCCTGAGTGGCCCTTCCCTCACACACTGCAGAGCCACTCTCCCTGCTGCCAGCTCCTGCTCTCCCAAGGGCTTTGGGAGGGCAGAAGCCTGCCTGCAGGGTGCCCGGGAGGGCTGCCTGCATGCAGGGAGCCTCATCTGACTTGGGCCTCCCTTGGCCCTGCCCACATAGTCAAAGAGGATGCTGTGGGTGGGGCTGAGGGAGACCCAAGTCAGACGAGGCAGGAGGATATTGTTCTGCTTCCTCTGACTTGGGTCTCCCTTGACCCCACCCATGTGGCCGGGCTGGGGCTGAGGGAAGCCCAAGTCAGAGGAGGCAGCAGGCTACCTCATCTGATTATAGCCTCCCTTGACCCCACCCATGTTGTTGTGACATGGGCAGGGCTGAGGGAGGTCCAAGTCAGATGCGGGGAAAGGCATCTGGTCATGTGCACCACCAAGTGGCCAGATTAGTTGTGCCCGGGGACATGGGTTACCCCATATCCCCAGGTAGATATTCCCCTGGTCCTGGCTCAGTATTGGATATAACTGAAACTCACATAACTCTTTTGCTTAGTTTATTTGCTTGTCAATAAGAGTTAAAATTGTAATTAACAATTATGTCTCTGATTAACAAGCTTCGTATAGATCATGGGTTTGCAACCTGTGGCTCTCCAGATGTTTGTGGACTACACTTCCCATCAGCCCCTGCCAGCATGGCCAATTGGCCATCCTGGCAGGGGCTGATGGGAATTGTAGTCCATGAATGTCTGAAGAGCCACAGGTTGCAGACCCCTGGTATAGATTGTCAAAAATCAAAATTCTAGAATATGTGCTCTAAAAGCTTTGAGAAAGACACCCATTTTTGACATAAAATTCTTGGACCCAGTAAACCTATTTATCGGTCACAAATTGAAATTACTGAATGAACTGAAACTTTTAATTAACTCTTCTCTCTTTCCAGACTAGGCTAAAAATTACTGTTACCATTAAGGGCCAGCCCTCCTATTATGATAGTCTACACTTCACAAATCTGCAAATAATATAGCTGTCAAATATGAGAAGCATTTTAAAAATCCTGTTATATAAGAAATACTGAAAGTTAAAAAGGGACATTCCAGATAATATAATGGCTTGAGTAATTTATTGTTTGATGAAACTTAACAGCTGCTTCACGGAATCAATTCTTTCTTCCCACTGGTAAAGAAATAATCACAGGAAGCTGTTCAATCAAAAAGGTCATTTTTGCCTTCCAGGAAAATGTTTGCTAAATTGACAGTAGCTCAGGATGATACTAAATGAAAACTTTTCATCAGCCCTAAGACATTTTGCAATTTGTTAAATACAGTATATTTCAAATGACTGAACTTTAATTTTAATAAAGTTCAGAATACTGCCTATGAGCATTCCTGTGCCCACAGCATAGTTATTTTAAGAGAGAGAGAGAGAGAGAGAGAGAGAGAGAGAGAGAGAGAGATTATTAACTCACTGTGCACTGGAAAATGATCGTTAATGGAACATGGTATTCATCTCTCCACCCCCCACCCCTTCTGAAATTCTAATCATTGAAGATGCCAGGAAAAGAAAATGTGGATTTTTCAAGTTTTCTATGATTATTTGCTTTCTGTGAAGCCCACCACCACCCTCATTGCGTTCTCTTTCCAGAAATTCCGAATTTTGATTATTCTTGCATTCTAATATGATGTTTAATTTCAAGGGTCTTTTGACCTCTATTTTCAGAAGGTTTTTCTTTTAATAAATTCCTTTCTGTCAAGTATTTAAAATAATCCTTTCTATTTGCTATAGATGTGAAGACAGCCAGTGTGGTGTGTGTGTGTGTGTGTGTGTGTGTGTGTGTGTGTTTGTTTGTTTGTTTGTTTATTAGACTTTTATACCGCCTTATCCCTGAAGGGCTCTGGGCGGTGTATAACATGTAGAAATAACAATATAAGATAGCTAAAACATTTAAAAGCAGCGATAAAAAACGTAAGAACTAATTCTAATAATTAGAATGGCGTCCAGCATTCTATTTTTTAAAGTTCCCTCCCCCCAAAAGGGAGGAATGGCGAGTCTCATTGGGTGACAAATGGCCCAGATGTCAGGGGCCAAAGGAGGGGGGGCACCATCAGCTGCTGGTTCCTCCAAAGGCCCGGCGGAACAGCTCCGTCTTACAGGCCCGGCGGAATGGTGGTTAAGGGAAAATCACCCCCCCACACACACACACACACACACGCACACATCTAGGCTGGCCTGAGCCACTGAGCATGACATGCGCGCACCACAGTGAGCAGGGAGGACTCGGCTGGTGGGCCTGGTGCCTGTGCTTTGGGTGGCTGTTTCCTGGGGGGGGGGTGCAGAGGAGGCAGAGATGCTAAAGAGGTACAGAGTGATGTGTGTGGGACTTGCTGGAGGCTAGAGCAGGCTGGCCCCTGCTCGAGTGGGTGGGGCGAAGGAAGAGGGAGCCAACCATTTTTTCCTAAACTAAAACCTCAGCATTCAGGTTAAATTGCTGGGTTGGCACTTTGCGATAAATAAGTGGGGTTTGGGTTGCAATTTGGGCACTCAGTCTCAAAAAGGTTCGCCATCACTGCCCTAGGAGAGAATTCCAGGGGTATTTTGGACTGCAGAGGGATGGAGAGAAAATAGTCTATGGGATCAAGGTAACTATTTCTATTGATACTTCAGTTAACTAGTATATTCTTTCATTTTATCCCACCTTGATTGGTATCACCTCTTGTCTAGCCAAAATGAAACCCACCATATCTATACTTCTGCTGTATATCTATAAAATTAAGTAGTAAGTGATTTCATAAAGTGCAAATGAGCAAATAAAGTGAAGAGTGCAATTAACACAAAGCAAATGGCACAGGAGAAACATGTCACAAATAATATAAAGAAGTCCCATATATGAGCTCGGCAGATAGCTAGTTTGTAATAGCAAGTCCAAAATATTAATTAGATATTCAAACCCCTTGCACGGTGTAACTTTATGTAAGCAGGAACATTCATAGGGACTATATGACTCTCCTGATGAGATATCAATCTCTTGGAAAGGAAGCAATGCCTTGAACGAAAAATCTTCTGGAAAGCAGGGAAGGTAAGAATGCAATCTGTGGTAAACCTGCATTTTTGTCAATCTTTGTCAGTTCTTGCGTGTAATTTTGCCTCTGTGCTTTATGGGGGTAAGCATAAGAGTCAACTAGAGTGTCTTCCTCTCTGGCATAGACATTTCACACAGTTGCTGTAATGCAGTGATGTACCGCTAATGGTATCCCATGTCCCCAGGAGCACACCATTTCATCAAGTGGGGGGGGGGGCAAGCCCTACCCCACTCCTGGCCTCCCTGCAGGCCAGTTACTGCCCTCCCCAGGCCCTCCCCAGCCCCCTGCTTAGGTGTGCCGCATCCGAGTGGAAAGGAGAGGGCATTGTTGCAATGCGGGGGGGAGGAGAAGCAGGAGGGGAGCACTGGCAGGGGGGAGCACTGGCAGGAGGGAGGGGCAGAGGGGTACGGAACATGTTCAGCTGGCTGTGGGGCTTCTGTAGCCTCCCCACTGTCCACGTGGTCCCCGGCCAATTGGAGGTGTTGGGCATGCAGGAAAGACGACGTGTGAAACGCCCAATGGGTGCGCCCTTGGGGAAGCCCAAGTAGCCATGCCAACCAGGCAGTGCCTCCTGCCAGCTCACTGCAAGGCCAGCAGCAGGAGGAACAGCAAGGAAGAATGTGTGTGGGCAGGTGTCGCTGCAATCTGGGATGCATGGGGCTGGCCAAGGGATTTGCCGGCATTTGGCAGGGTGGGGCAGTGGTGCTTTTGCTTTTGCTGCACCCAGCCCAGTCATCTGCTGCTCCGAGCCCCGCCCTCCCTGCTGGCTCCTATAAGTGGGGCATGGGGGGTGTAGGGAGTCGAGCGGGGTGGTGGTGGAGGTGGTCATGCCCCAGGCACCATTTAGGCCTCGTACACCCTGCTGTAATGTCTGTGCCAGAAAGGGGGACGTGTAAGAACTGGCAAAGATTGGCCATATTGCAGGTTTACCACAGATCACACTGTTGATACCTCAAGAGATTAATCAGGAGATTGATACTTCAAGAGATTGACTCTCATCAGGAAAGTCATAGAGTCCTTATGAATGTTCCTGCTTACATGAAGCTGCACCGTGCACAGGGTTTGAATTTCTAATTAATTTTGGACTTGCTATTACAGACTAGCTATCTGCAGGACTCACAAATGGGACTTTTTAATGTGATTTGTGACAGGTTCCTCCTGTGCGACTTACTTTGTGTTTATTGTGCTCTGCACTTTGTTCACTTATTAGCACTTTAGCATTTGTTAAATCACTTGGCACTTAATTTTATATGTGTTATAGATATACAGCAGCAGTATAGATAAAGTGGTTTTCATTTTGGCTAGATATCCATATCTTTTTGTTTTTGACTGGTGAGCTTCATTATCATCATATCTTGCTCTTAATTCAATCTTTCTTCCTGATACCCGTGTGTGTTTTTCTCCATCTGAAGATCTGATCATTTCACACCAATGATTTCCCCATACATTTCTTATTTAGGTCTAAAATTTTGCATCAACTTTCCACTGCATTCATCCTTAGTGCTCTTCTACTCTCCCTCCCTGTTCCTACATTCCATCAATATCCTTCACTCTCCAAGTTATAGATTTTATCTTCTTTGTCCTATTACATATATTTTAATTTGTCACCTGTAACATCTGGATTTCTCTTACCCATGGATAGGGTGAATTCTGTCACTTAAAAAACTTTAAAGTAATACTTTTGACTCTCACCTCTCCCATCATTTTTATTTTATTCTTTTAAGCTTTTGCCTCATACAATCGTGAGCATTTAGACAGAACTGTCTGTTTTTAACTATTGTTGTATAGTATTTATAATGCTGTTGGTATTATATTGAATTTCCTCATCTTGACTTTTGTTTTGTGGAAATTAGCAAAAGTTTAGCTTTGATGCTATGAAGAAAAGGCTAGAACTCTCTTTGTACTATGTATAACCTTGAAATTTTATGTGGTTCATAACATCTGCTTCAATGAACAGCAGCTGGCTAATAACTTACCAAAATATCAGCAGAACAAGAGAGATGTGAATCATTGAACTCTACCAATTACATGCTCAAAAGACTTCACGAAAATCAAAGTTCTTTATATGTGAGTGCAATGTAACAAGTGCATTCAGAGCACAAGCATTCTTCTAAGAAAATAAAATGCTTGCAAAATCTAACGACATCTGTATATTAAACAATATCTGTATATTCCTAAGTAATAATGATCACAGATAATTATGAATCATGTTCTTGTAAATGGGATTTTGGAAACTATGGCCCCTTCCGCACACGCAAAATAATGCGTTTTCAAACCACTTTCACAACTGTTTGCAAGTGGATTTTGCCATTCCGCACAGCTTCAAAGAGCACTGAAAGCAGTTTGAAAGTGCATTATTCTGCATGTGCGGAATGAGCCTATGACAAAATCCAGAAAACTGTGTGACTGTATGCTTACCTGAGATTTGTTCTTCTGTTTCTGAAACAGCAAACAACAACCATATTTGAAATGGGTGGTAGGAAAGGGGTGCTGTTCCAGTGACAAAAGCTTAAATCCTACTTGGTACATTAATCTAATTCTCTGGATTATGGTCAGTTTTGAGGTAAAAGTGGAAACATATAAATTTCCTACATTTGAAAAGTGTAATTTTAGTGTGCACTAAAAATATTCAGTAGTTTTGAGGGATTCCTGTTAAGAACTATGAGAGAAATCCTAAGTATGTCTGCTCAGAAGTAAGTTTACTTTTATTCAGTGAGGCTTAGGCTGCTTCCGCATGGGCGGAATACAGCGACCCAGGAACGTTAAAAACAGCATCCCTGGGGAGGGGTTCGCATGGCCGCCGCCTCGCAACCCCCAAGCGGTGCGAAGCCAGTGTTTCTGAACCTCGCTCCCTGGGCGAGGTTTTTCAGAAACAGCAGCTTCCAACCGCTGCTGTGTGAACGGCAGCGGCTGGAAGGCGCCATTCCCCTCCCTTTCCTGAACGCCTGACCTTCCCTCCGACCTTCCGGCGCGTCGCCCAGGCCTGGGTACACGCCCCCCCTGCCCTGCGACTCCAGAGCTGTCACGCAGGGCAGGGGGGCGTGTCCCCTGGCCTGGGCGACATGTCAGAGGGAAGGGAAGGCGTTTGGGTGATGGCGCAGCCTCCCCGCAGGCTGCGCCGTCTTCCCCGCCCCTACCAGGACCGTTCATGCGAACAGTCCGGGGGGGGTGTTGACGTCATGTACGCCGATGCACCCCCTGATCGTGGCTGTGTGGAAACGGCCTTACTGACAGAAAAGTGTTCTTGGGAGTGAAGTCTATGGTAGATTCCACATGGGTCCAGGGAGTGGCGGGACACCATTGTAAAAGACACTGGTGTAGTTGTTGGGCCATTTGCACACTTGTGGGTGGGTGGCCCAGGAGTGCCGTGGCCTGCGGCAGTGCCTCTTCATGAGGCATGCCACTTTTTACAAAAACTTACCTCCGTGTCCCTGCATAACTCCCATCAGGATGAGGGGACACGCCCCTGTGGCCAAGACAATGGCCCAGGGGTCAGAGGGTGGGGGTGTGTTCCCTCACAGAGAGAAGTTTGTTACACACTGTGTCTAGTGTGTAATTAGACACAGTGTGTAACAAACTTCTCTCTGTGATACACCTCTGAAGATGCCAGTCACAGATGCAGGCGAAATGTTAGGAACAAGATCTACCATATCAGAGCCACACAGCCCAGAAAACCCACAACAACCAGTATTTCTTTTATATTTTAACACAATTTATAGACAATATATTTAGCACAGATGTGTACAACATATGTCATTTATAGATATAATACTAACTTTTTACATACAAGAAATGTTGGAAGATGCATGTATTTTATAGGGAGAGACTGGCATAATGAAATAGAAAATGCACATCAATAATGACACATAGTTTCAATTTAGACAAGGGAAAAGCAAAATTGATACAACAGTATTTGAACTGAACTAACACACTTAAAAAATTTAGTACCATTTCCAATTATATTCAGTGATAAAGATCATACTTGTAATGGATTCCAAACTCATAAATTAGTACAATGAGAGTTTCTATATTATGCCATTTTTTTTTCAAGAATGAGTTCATATGTTGATTAAAAATAATTGATAGCTGTCAAATTATGGCCCTAGTGTCAAAACATGCTCTAATTTTCTTCTTTGTAAATGATTGTATCATTAATTTCTTTTTACCATGCTGTGTTAAAAAGGTTCTCCATACAATTTTCCCAATACACTGATCAAAATGAACTTCACAGAACATTTATTCTAGTTGCCATATGGCCAGTTTCATCCATCTATGAAAGTCATGGACTCCGTTATCTTGAAAGGTTTTGCTGAGCAGCTTTAAATCTATGGAGTTCCATCTGTGGTGTTGTTGCAGTTTTATATCTTACTAGACAGTGGATGAAAAATGAAAGCATGAACAAAATACGAACAAGCTGTGCCAGCTACAAGTATAAAGTGTTCCCAGGCGGCTGATCTTCTCAACAGGTGGGAAAGGAGAGTTAACCTGGGCATGTGTAGACTATTTTAACTTCACAACAAATTATCCAGAAGTGAAGTTACAAAAAGGATGATTGAAATATTGGTCTTGATCTGGGACTTCCACAAATGCAGTGAGTTCACAGGTGCTAACTGTAATACTTTTCCTTTCTTCCAGAAGTCTCCACTTCTGTTTGCTATATGTATCATCTGCTCTCACTGCATTGTTTTCTACTTATGCAATACTACTAACTGAATGCATCAGGTTTAATGCTTTACACTTTGTTGCAGATTTCTGCAATCCTAGTCCAATGTCATTTCTTATTAGATGTTACATCCGATGGATTGTTTACCTACTGACACTGTAATCTGCCTTGATTCTCAGCAGAAAAGGTGGATTATAAAGAAAATAAATCCTCCAATGTGCACTTTTGAGGATCAAGGAACCAAAACGAGTAAGCTAGTTGCACAAATTCATAAAAAGAATAGATACCACATCCTGATAGAGGTATTAAAACCATCATATATAAATAATACAGTTAGGAAACATACACAAGCCACTGTGACCAGATGTGTTTTGGGCCAAAAGGCCTTCTTCAGTGGTCTTAGAAAATATATACACGTACAAAGATTAATTTCTTCAGGAATTTCAGAAGTGTTTTGGGTTTGGGGAAGCAGGGGGAAGAACAAACTAGCATCCGCAAATATTATTTTTTTAAAGGGAAGAGACCTGAGCTTCAGAGTTTCCCGTGATTCCAATGGCACCATCACAAGCTGGAATGCAGGTAGACCTGGTTCCACTCTTCTATCAGCTGCCAGGGTCTAAGTGCTCTGCTACAAAAGAGGCCAGTGGCTGCCTCCTTCGGGTACTTCAAAAATGTCAATTTTAATTTCAGTTAAGTGTCGTCGTTTTTTAAAGGCATGTTTTTGAGTGCCAAAAGTCTAGAACCCAAAAATTATACCAGAAAATAATTTTTAAAATTAAAAGAACTTCCTGAAATTTTGACATAATGAACAGCATTCCCTGCAGAGAAGCCTTACTGAAATTAAAACACCAATGTTTTCTAACTGCAAGTTCCTTTAAATTGCAATTTCCGTTGATCCACCATTTTTGCTACAGCTTCCTGGCTTTGTGGTATATTGTTCTTGAGAATTCCCCGAATTCTCAGTAGCAGTTTAGAGGGGATATAAAAGACTGTTGGGCAAAGGTAATGATGCTAAAATTCACTTTTGTGAACTCGCTCATTTTGGGAAAGCTTTGGATTCAATCCATTGCCTTGGACTTATGGAACATGTATGTGCAGATCCAATTCTCTCCTGTCTTTCCACTTTTCATTACAACTTCCTGAGATCCTAATGCTAGAAGTTGTAGGACTCATATGGACAAAAAAAGCAGTAAGGCAGAGAACCAACAGTTCGAGAGGAATCAAGGAGGCACTGCTCTTCAAACAATGGATTTTTTTTCACCCTTGGAAGCACTGTTGATGAAAAGGAGAGGGTAACACAATTTTGTCTGTTTTTCACTTTCTCATTTCAGTCTCCTGGGCTTCAGGGCTTTTGGTCCAAGCAAGTCCTTCATTCTCCAGCATTAGCATTATTGTATTGTTGATGGACCATTGCAGGAAAAGGTCTAGCACAGGGGTCGGGAACCCGCGGCTCCCGAGCCGCATGCGGCTCTTCCCCGGTCATAGTGCGGCTCCCTACATGGCTGCCCCTTACTGGGGCTTTGCGAGCTCCCGTTGCCTTGCCTTGCAAGCTCCCGTTGCCTTGCCGAGGGCGGCCGGGAGGCAATTCAACCAGAAGCAAGGGAAGGCGGATGGGTGGGGAGATGGCTCCTGGCGTGGTTGCCACTTCCTGGGGCCTTCGAGCTCCCATTGGCTTGTCCGGGAGCAGCCAGAAGTCCCCGCCCCGGAATAAGCAGCTGAGCCGAGGCGCCAATTTAAACGGAGGCAGAGAGGGATCTTCAGCAGAGACAAGGTGAGGTAGGTGTCGCTGCAGCCATCGGAGGGCTGGAGGGCGGAGGGCGGAGGCCGGATCTCCGGGCATGCCTGCCCCTTCCTGCAGGAGCTTTGCAAGGAGACAAGCAGAGGGGTGAAGCAAGCGAGCGGGAGGGGGAGATTTCTCCCAGCTTTTGGCCAGAAAGGTGGGTGGGTGAGCCGAGGGTGAGGGGGAGAGGCTCACCGGCATGCCTGCCCCTTCCTGGGGACTTTGCAAGGCAAGCAGAGGGGCGAAGGTTGGAAGCAAACGGGAGAGGGAGGGGGAGATTTCTCCCAGCTTTTGGCCAGAAAGGTGGGTGGGTGTGCTTGAGGGAGGGGGGGAGAGGGCTCTCCGGCATGCCTGCCTCTTCCTGGGGCTTTGCAAGGCAAGCAGAGAGGGCACAGGTGGAAGCAAACGGGAGGAGAGAGATTGCTCTGGCAACTTTGCCCAGAAAGGTGGGTGGGTGCGCTTGAGGGGAGGAGGGAGAGGCTCGGCATGCCTGCTCCTTCCTGGGGCTTTGCAAGAGCAAGCAGAGGGGGGCACAGGAAGCAAACGCGGGAGGGGGAGATTTCTCCCAGCTTTTGCCAGAAAGGTGGGTGGGTGAACGAGAGGGAGGGGGCAAGAGGCTCCCGGCGTGCCTTGCCCCCTTCCTGGGGCTTTGCAAGGCAAGCAGAGGGGCACAGGAAGCAAACGGGAGGGAGAGATTGCTCCCAACATAAGCAACACACCATAATTGCTTTATACAAAGCGTAAAGGTAAAAAACCAAAATACACAGTGCTATCTTCATTTAAAATGTCAAAAAGTATCTGCGGCTCCATGAGTTTTCTTTTCCGGGTAAAATGGGTCCAAATGGCTCTTTGAGTGTAAAAGGTTCCTGACCCCTGGTCTAGCAAGAAAGAACCAATGTGTGAGTGTACTTGTGTGTATGCTCTTTCACATCAAAGCCATTAAATCACAGCAGGCATGGTCATTGGAGGATATCTTTTTTCCTGCTTTAAATACTGAGCCATAGCTTGTTTTTAAAGATGATGAAGTTGGCATAATTGAAATAGATGATATCTTGTAAAGTTGCCAGAAAAAGTATATGGGTATATACAACTCCACTGCTAATAATAATTGTGAATATTTTAGAGTGATTAATAAAATATGGGTAAGGAACTCTATTCCTATTTTAATGATGAAATAATATGGCCTTAGGGAGAATGGTCTGCTCACAAAGAAGGAATATGGAAATATGGAAAATGAATTAATGGTGCTTAGAGAGTATGGTAATCAGCAAAAATATATATGGTCATTGCAAGGTCTTCAAAATTGCACTGTGATTATGAAAAGTAAGGTCCATATTTTTGGAGTTTCAGAAAAAGAATACCTAAGGGAATTCTTAAAACAAATGGACTTCAGGGGGGAACTGGTATTTCTAAGCAATATTTTTGCTGATCTTTAGACTAAACTGCAGCATCATGCTATCTGTCTTAATGGTTATATACACATTAACAAATCTGGAGTGGGATGTCAGTACAGGACTTTTCTAGAGCCCATTTTCTGCCTGAATTCTAATACATCACATGATGTCCACCCATTCTTATTTTGTTTCAATTATTTTGTTCCAAACACGTTTTATTCCACAATTTTCTGCTGTATGATGCTCAAACTGGCTCGTAATATAATTTGAAACAACATTGAAACACACAAATAATGGTGAAACCAACAACAGTTCAATGGCTACATTCAAATTCATTTCACAGGCAGCCCAATCCATGGGGGGGGGGGGCGACTCATCTAAGGAGTCTGCACAGCCCTGTGCTGATGCACATGCCCACTTTACCAGCACAAGGGGCAAATGCGCTGATGGAGAGGGGGAGATACGCAGGTGGGTCCCCATGACTCCACAGCACCCAACACCAAAACCTGCCACTATTTCCCAGCCCCCACCAGTGCAGAAAGGTGCCTCAGCATGGATAAGGGCATTTCAGGAGTGTTCCAGGAGGTGGAGCTGACTGTAGTCAGCTTTCACTGCCCTTCCAGTCCCCATGCACTGATGGAACCAACCTTAGACTGACTCTGCTGTTTTCATGGTATACATCCATTATCCCCTATGATGGATTTTAGCCAGCCAGTGTTTTTCTTGGAGTGGGTGGGCTTCCTGCACCAAAGAGAAGCCCTTTGGAGGCATCCCTGTCCACTTGAGAGGTCTGGATTGGGCCGTAAGGGAACAACTTGGGTTCGACAAAGACTGCTGGAATAGAGCATTTTAGCCAACCTGAAAGTGCAGTAGGTATGCAGGGTCTTCATAAGGAGAGTATTCATAGTACACAAGCTACCAAAAGTAAGTTCTAATTCTGGTAGAAGATGGCCTCAACTCACAATGACTACACTCAAAGTAATATCTCTTCAATGGATCTTCCACACAGGAACAAAATTTGAGTTCAGTAGCATCTTAAAAGCTAACGAAATTTTCCAGGGTAGAAAAATGACTTCATCTATATATATAAACGCGAAATACCACTGATTGACTCACTGACTCATCAACAGAACTCAAAAACCACCAAAGCCACACACATGAAATTTGGCACACCTGTTCGTTATGTACTCCAGGTGCTCACTAAGAAAGGATTCCCCAAAATATTCACTTCCACTAGATTTATTACCTATTTACTGTTTTAACTGCTCATCTCTGGCCATCTGCACGAACATTCTAAGGGCTAACCAATCCCTCAGTCCACAGGCATGTTGCATGAACATTCTAAGGATGACAGTTACACACCAGCAGCTTCATGTTCTTCACCAACTGCACTCTACCACCGCCCTCCACAATGCATGTGAGCCTATTTGAAAACAAACCCATCAGTCCACAGACAGGCTGTGAGGAAATATGCTGCATGTCACCCCAAAGTTCACTCTCGGCCTCTGGTCACCCTGTCGTGCTCTGAAGTGGCAGGATGAGTCCCCAGGAATGTGCTGCAGTGACGGTACAGTCCAGCTCCCTGCCCTTCAACCCTACCCTGAACCTCTTCACAGCCTTCTCACTCATCAGCATCTAATGGCAGAACACTTCCTTTCTGCATCCCAAAAATACAACGGCTGCTTCCACATGACATCTTTTGGAGCCCACCAGGTGAAAGAGAGCAATAACACTACAGGAAGCTGCTGCAAAATATCAGTCCACAGACAGGCTGTGAGGAAATATCAATCCACAGACAGGCTGTGAGGAAATATGCTGCATGTCATCCCAAAGTTCACCAACAGGTTGTAAAGAAGTATGCTGAATGTCACCCCATCAGTCCACAGACAGGCTGTGAGGAAATATGCTGCATGTCATCCCAAAGTTCACCAGCAGGCTGTAAAGAAGTATGTTGAATATCACCCCAAAATTCATAGAGAGCCTGTGATGAAGTATGCGTAGCGAAGCACGGGTGCCCTGCTAGTTAGATATAAATGGATACAAATAGAAATGATAATCCATCAGCACTTATATCCAGGTATTAGGAGTGTTACAGAGAAGGGCCAGTTGGTGTCAGAATGTGGAGGAATAATGCAAAATGTGACCATCTTCATTATAACTGGTAAATATGCATAAAAGTAGGAAATGCAGAAAATCAGCATATCCAATGTCCCTATTCAGCACTTGGGGACTCTTGATGTTTTGAACTTTTTGATTAATTTAAGTTCAACTGTCCCAAGTTGTAACTTCCCTTGAAAGCTTTTATGTCACTCCTAGGTCAATAATAGCCTGTACTGGAAGGAATGGAAGAAGTACACTTTAAATGAAACAAGGTATTCCATAAGTATCTCAAGAAACAGCCTCTTGAAATATTAGTCCCATGTCCTACTTCACCAGTCCTATTTTCCTATGTCTAAATCAGTCTTGGTTGCAAAGGACATAAAAAAGCACCGTAAACTCCCATTAATATCAAAAGGAGAATTAAGTCCATACCTAAATCATCCCCATCAAAATCAATGGGTCTCAAGAGGGTGGCCTGAATCATGCCCAACCTCTCTTGTACCACAGAAGGCACTCTAGTAAACCAAGTAGTTCTTGATTGCCAATATCTTCATTATCTATTATCATTTTATGGTACACTGAATGCCAGTATCCTAGATCCAGAACAATAGAATGTGAAGTTAGATAGTCACCTGGGAACTCAAAGCTACAGATCTGCCATTAGGTTAAAGCAAAATACATTAGCATATTGCACTGGGAAATCACTGCTTCTACTGATAAAGGTTTGATTGCAGCCACTTCAAGCAAGAGCACCCATCTGAATCCCAGGTAACAATGTATGGTAGCATTAATGACTTACTGAGGACATTTTACATCATCAACTATTTTCAGTGTGCCACCTGCTCTTGAAGTGTAAACAACAAAATATTTTTGCACTGTTCCATCAAATTAAAGCATAGCTGTGCCAGATTTTGTAATTTGTTAACTCACAATGTCATTTTCACATATGCATTAGGGTTTTTTTTCTTTCAACAACTGTACCACATGCTACTTTAAATCTTTTTCATGTTCTCAGGAGTTGTCCACCAGAAAATTGAAGAAATTTAAGTTAACCCATACCATTTACATGTTCTCCTAAACCTTTTATATATATTTTTAAAGTAAATTATTTTGGTGCACTATGGCTCATTCCGCACATGCAGAATAATGCACTTTCAAACTGCTTTCAGTACTCTTTGAAGCTGTGCAGAATAGCAAAATCTACTTGCAAACAGTTGTGAAAGTGGTTTGAAAACACATTATTTTGCATGTGCGGAAGGGGCCATAGTCCTTTCTTGAAATTTGCCTCATAGGCCCCTTCTGCACACACAAAATAATGCGTTTTCAAACCACTTTCACAACTGTTTGCAAGTGGATTTTGCCATTCCGCACAGCTTCAAAGAGCACTGAAAGCAGTGCACATATGAAACAAACTGATCTACTCAGTAGATAAAATAACTTTTTTTATATAATTAACTGTATAAGTATGATCCTCAGCTTTATATAATGTGCCTCATTTCATTACAGGCAGTGATACATAGCCAGGTTTGCCAAGTGTGACTTGTGAAATTCCTGGAGACTTGGGGACAGCGCCTGAAGAGGATGGGATTTGGGGAGAGGGGGGAACTCAGTGAGGATGTGATGATATAGAATCTGTCCACAGAACTTGCCATTTACTCCAGTGGAACTAGTCTCTGAAATCTCAAGGTCAGTTGTAATTTTCAGAGAACTCTGGGCCCTACATGGAGGTTAGTAAGCTTGCGAGCCAAGCACCAAGAAAACCTTGGAGTTGAATTCTGTTCAACTCAGAAGCTGCGTATCCATCTACTCTGGAAGTATGATTTTCTTCACCAGGTTTTCTGCATAACAATTTATAATACCCACCACAGGACACATTCTTGAAAATGGGACACTTGCCTCACATGTTACCTTAGGTACACAGTGAAGTAAAATTGGGACTACTTTGTCACCACGTGAAGAGGATAATCAGCCTGGTAATTATATTATGATAGATATAAAGATGATAAAGAAACACTCAGGAAGAAGGATGTGGGAAATCCTATGTAGACTTTTATTTTGAATATAGCAATGGATTACAATTCTGACAATAGCATTCTGAGGCCCTAATCCAGGAGACAGAGATGGACTCACCTCTGGAGCCAGCACAGCTATGTACCAGGGCAGGTACCTACCCTGCCAGCACAAGGGGCAAATGCACCAGTGGAGGGGTCAGATATGTGGGTGCAAGGGAGTGGCAAGGTTCTGTGGCACCTGATTCCAGAAGTAGCTTCTATGTCCCAGTCCCATCAATGTAGGAGGCTGTGCTGGCACGGCTAGAAGCATTCCAGGTGCAGTCTCAGGGGTGGAGTCAACCTTAGTCAGCTTGCTTCCAGGGTTTGGGGCCAGGACCATGGTGCCCCAGCCAGAAGATTTACACCACACTTTCAGATGGCATAAATCCATTGACCCCAGGGGAGGGCTTTTTGAATTTTTCTCCTTTCTCCCCTCCCTGTGCTCTGAAAGCAGTAGGGTAGCATTATCCCTGTCCATTCAGGGATCTGGATTGGACTGTAAATATCCTAATTACAATTTGTGTGTACATGAAAGAGGCATAACACGAAAAATGCTTAATAGTATAATTTCTTGCCAAACTTGTTTTGTTAATAAAAAATAAGTCCTGATCCATTAAGTGCTCACCTAGCTGTCAGAATTTTAATCACTATATTAGTCAGTTTACTTGTTAGTAAGATCTAAATGCCAATTTTCTTGAAATTATAATCTCCATTTCGAATGGGCCAAACAAATTTGTTAAGGAATATGAAAATATTTGTGTTGTAAATAGAAGTATCATCATCCAGACACGGTAATAAATAACATTATGCAAGAACCAACAAAATTTTAATAACATATTGTGTGCAACATGCACCATGTGCATAATGTTTCAACACTGAATGGCAGAGCTCTATAACATTGCTTCTGAAAAGCTTGTAAATTTCTACTGAAGTATACAATATTTCAGAAACATTTAGAATTTAATTGTGACATAAATTGCCACAGTAACCTGTGATCTGGTGATATAATAGAACTCCAGAGGCTGGTATAGAGTTATCTGTCACTTTACTGTAATTGTATACAGATCTTTCAGACGTTACTAGAAAAATAACAAATAAAAATAACAAACTTCCCTGGCCATCTGAAAGCCCTCTGTAGGGCTGAATGAACTTATGCCACCTTTTTGAGTGGTGTAAGTCAGGGGTACCAGCAGTGCTGCCTGGGGCCTGAAATCCCTGTTGGAAGTCGACTGTCATTGACTCCTCCCCCAGGAACACCCCAGCCGTTCACCTCTTCTCCTTTGGATGGGGCTGTGGGTAACAACCTCTAAGTGATAAAGAAGTTTTATGATAATTAGTAACAGTAAGACTGAAATTTTATTAACCAGCCCTACCAATTATCTTTCATAAATAATGCAGTTCAGACATATTTGAATGCCATTTACCCAGAGTATTGTTATATTTGAATGTACTGTTTGGCAAGTATTTTGCACCTGTTAACTAAGTTTTATTTTTATTGTGTGTCCTAAAACTCCAGATTTTAATTCTATGACATCTAAGAAGGTAGGTTGTATTATCTATAGAAATGATTTACACTGAGATATAATCTTTTTCATGTTGCTCTGTTCCTCACTTGGGTGCTAAAAATAACACAAATACCTCATAAACACAAAATATTAATGTGGTAACACAGAATCAACTGTATGCCGCGGAAATTTATTGTGACCTGCAAAATGATCACTGTGCTTTATGATCCCGTTTCCTGTTATTTAAAGTTTCTTTTTTGCTTTGATGTGGATTGACCATTACCAATAAATGGCAATAAATGGCAAACTCAGTTCAGCATATCATCTTGGTGCTATGATTAATTAGCATGCACTTACCTGATGAGTAAGGAAGGGCTGTAAAAGTGATAGGCCCGAAGTACAGTATGAAGACAGAGTTGAAAGGAACCATGGAAAAGGGTTTTGTGTGCAATAGCAACTTTTTAAATTTAAAGTTGACTTCAGGTTGGGACTGTTATGAGACTTTGTTTCCAACTCTTGGGCTGGTTCATGGCCATCTAAAGTGATTCATGGCAGAATGGGTATTTAAGCACAGGGCTCTGGGCCAAGACCTGCAAAATGACAGTTCATGTGCAACATGTCATGAATGTAAATCTATCAACTGTAACACATTGGCTGTCAGGGAGTTGTTCCACTGGTGTATCGTGATATGCCAGTGACATCCTGGTGGCTGTTACAGTCATTATTCTTAAAAATATCATAAAACTAACAGTCCAATGCAGTTCCTGGAGGCGGCGAGGGATGGCGCTGCTGCCACGCTTCCCCACAGCCTCCAAAGGGCTTCCTGGCAGTACAGAGAGGCAGGAGAAGCCAGAGAATCCCAGGCTGCCTGAAAGCCCTACATAGGGGAACATGGAGTTACACCAGCCTTTGGGCTGGCCTAAGTCTGTCTTCGCCGTCACTGGCATTCCCAGGGCCAAAGCCCTGTGGGAGCTGACTAATGTTGGCACTCCCTCGGGGAATGCCCTAGAATGGACCCAGTTGCATCTGCCTCCACCACTGGAAGTGGTGGCTGGAAGCTGGTTGGACACTGCAGA
Source organism: Sphaerodactylus townsendi (assembly GCF_021028975.2). Classification (NCBI taxonomy): domain Eukaryota; kingdom Metazoa; phylum Chordata; class Lepidosauria; order Squamata; family Sphaerodactylidae; genus Sphaerodactylus; species Sphaerodactylus townsendi. The sequence continues at coordinate 152,426,307 of NC_059425.1, read as the reverse complement.
GCTCAATGGAGCTCTGCAACACCCACCCACCTCCCTATTTACCCTCCTGGCCAGCATAAGTGCCACTTATACCAGTCGGGGGCAAATACATTAGCATGAACCTGTGCCTACTCCAGTGGCCATTCAGCACCCCCATCTGGATTGGGCTGCCCAAACCATATTTCTTTACATTCATGTCATGTTGCACACGAACTGTCATTATTTATAAGAAAGTGCAACATCAACTATGTTTTGGATTACAAATGTGAGCACATGATAGTGTATAAAACCTAACATGAGAAATATGAAATATAAAAGAGATTCCTATCATCACAACATGGTGTTACTTTACAGTCCTTGCGCCATATTTATTACAAAGGTTTATCATTTTAATATCTAACACAAAAGGAAAAAAAACACTAATAAATAATGCCCTCTCTCTTCTACAAGCCATACAAAACTTATGGTAAGAAAAATCAAAGAATATTTTCAAGGATATGGGGGAGGGGGAGAGAGGGGGGGACCTGAGAAGACCATTTCTTTATACAGTTGACGTGATTCACATCTCACGTATGACACATTATCACTTTTAATATCCCCGAGAAGCAAAAACAATATAAATCCTTTGCTTGTAACCTGGATGAGAAGCATAATAAGGTTTTGTGAACTCGCTGCTGTTTTTCATAGTAATTTCCAGTGAAGGCCATTATGTTACTTCAGTATTGCTGTGTTATATTTTGTCAGAAAATCACATTTAATCAGAGTAGCAATGCCTGAGTTTACAGTACCCTGTGCTGTTTATTTTAATTATGGATTGAGCCTAGAGTGACACAAACACATTTCCATTCTAAAAAGTAACTATTTTGCTTGGAGGAACTCTGGAGACCCAATTTGCATTCACATAAAGTTTAGCCCTAAATTCATTTCATCAAATGTATGGGCTGATCTACATACACATTATGGACATTATGTGGAGTAGGCCGCAAACTGCCTCTATATATTGCATCAGTCCTTGCTATAATATTGGACAATTTTACCCAATTTGAAATTCTCATATCTATTTCAATTTGACCACCATTTCCTCAAGAATCTTCTCTGGATAACAATGTAAATGAGCTTTTTTAGCTGACCAGGCTGCTTTCTAAGCATATGGGTATAAATTCCACTGGCATAAATTATAGGTATTCTGTTGCAGCAGGTTGCAAAAAATGTATCAGTTTTTTTTCCCAGGGGAAAACATTGTTTTTGTAGATGTGCAATTTAATTTTTTGTAATTATTTTCGTTGAATGGAAAAAAAGCAGGGTTGCCCTTATCTGTAATTGATGTTAATTGAGGTCTTCTGTGCAGGTACACCTTGGGGCTGCACATGCACAGGCCAAAATCTCCAAAGTGCTGAGCAAAATGGACACAGTGAGCCACCAAGCAGTTTACCTCATTCTGTAGGCCACATCCCAACAGACCTCTGACCACCCAGAGCAGCTCTGCTGACCTACACTGTGCAGATGGAATGATGATGGAAAGTTGTCATTTCTTTGTCACCATAGCTGCCATGGATTAGACTTTATAATGAGCTTTTGTCCATGTCCTGTTGAATTTGGCTTGAGTCTTCCTCCACAGTGCCTCTTGCTGTCCCTTGCTTTTTATTCTCTCACAGCCCCTCAGTAAACCAAGGGGCTACCTGGGCTCTAAAACCTGAGAGGGTTCCTCTGAGTGATCATGTCAGCAGCCCAAATCACTTCTTCATTCCAGAGGTCAACTAGGGCTTTGACAAGAACACCAACCATATCAACAGCAAAATCCTCTAGATCCATCAGACAGCTATTGGGATTCATTTGGCTCTAGGACAGATCATCTTAATAGATCTCCCATTCCCACAGAGTCTTGATATCTGTCTAAGTCTAAACCTAAACAGATAGCAATTTATTGTCGAAGGCTTTCACGGCCGGAATCACTTGGGTGCTGTGTGGTTTCCGGGCTGTATGGCTGTGTTCTAGCAGCATTCTCTCCTGACGTTTCGCCCGCATCTGTGGCTGGCATCTTCAGAGGATCTGATGTTGGGAAAGCAAGTGGAGTATATATCTGTTGGAGTGTCCAGGGTGGGTGGAGAAACCTTGTCTGTGAGTAACAAAGAAGGCAACTAGGTCAATAGTTGAGGGCATCTGAATAGAAGTATGAGTAACAATGGAGACTATAGCATGGGCGTAACACTGGAGATAGCAAGGTCACTGGTGGGAGCATCTGAATAGAAGTATCCTGGCCTTTGTTTCTTTTGTCTATGGTCATCCTGTGTTTGTGTGGAGCTGGTTAGACAACAGCACCAAAAAAGCCCACCATATGGTTCTGTTATGTGGATGACACATTCACCATTTGGAGCCACGGAGAAGAAGAACTAAACAAGTTCCTGGACCATATCAACAAGATCCACCCAAACATCCAATTTACTATGGAGAAAGAAAATGAAGGAAAACTGCCATTTTTAGATGTTTTAGTCATCCATAAAACCAAACCGGCAATTGGGACACACAGTGGCAGAAAACCTACGCGCACAGACAAATATCTACACAAAAACTCCAATCACCATCCAGGGGTAAAAAGGAGACACCATAAAAACTTTGGTACATCGGCGCCAAACCCAGAATCTGTGAACCTCACCTCCACCAAGATGAATTGAATCCGCCTAAACCGGGGGCTCTACAGGCTAATGGTTGCTCTAATGCAAGAATCAGAAGGGCTGCAAGACCAAGAACAAGCCCCATGAACAAAGAAGATAAAGAGCCATCTAGAGAGGAAAGTGTTCTTACCATACATCAAGAGAACCACTGACCGCGCCAGGAAAACTGATGAAGAAGCACAATCTGGAAGCAATCTACAGACCCACTAAGAAAATTCAACGAATGCTTTCACAGTTCAGCCAAAGGGATAAGAGGGATCCTTTAGCACAGCTGCAGGAGTCTATAGCATACCATGCAGCTGTGGACAAGTCTACATAGGAACCACCAAGCGTGGCGCTGAGACACGCATTATCCAAAAGAACACGAAAAGGCACTGCAGACTTTTTCAGCCAGAAAAAATCAGCAATAGCAGAACACATGATGATAATTAACCTGGACATAGAATATTATTTGAAAAAACAGAAATTCTGGACCACTCTGAAAGCCACTACGTCAGACTACACAGAGAAGCAATTGAAATCCATAAGCACATGGACAATTTTAACAGGAAGGAAGAAACTATGAAAATGAAAAGAACTTGGCTGCCACTATTGAAAAAATACTAGAGTCAAGACGGTATCTAACCAGCTCCACACAAACTTTAGGATGACCACTTAGACAAAAGAAACAAAGGCCAGGGGATACTTCTATTCAGATGCTCCCACCAGTGACCTTGCTATCTCCAGTGTTACGCCCATGCTATAGTCTCCATTGTTACTCATACTTCTATTCAGATGCCCTCAACTATTGACCTGGTTGCCTTCTTTGTTACTCACAGACAAGGTTTCTCCACCCACCCTGGACACTCCAGCAGATATATACTCCACTTGCTTTCCCAACATCAGATCCTCTGAAGATGCCAGCCACAGATGCGGGCGAAACGTCAGGAGAGAATGCTGCTAGAACACGGCCATACAGCCCGGAAACCACACAGCACCCAAGATAGCAATTTGTCCATGACAAAGGAATCGTCATCAGTTCTACTACCACTGAATCAGATTCCACCTGCCTAGAACAAAATATTAGGCCATTTCCACACAGCCAAAAAACAGCGCCCCAGGGAGGGGAAAAAACCGGTCCCTGGGATGCTGTTCGCACAAGAGGCACTGCTGCATCACAGCAGCACTGTCCTGGCTCCCCGCAAGTGGTGCGAACCGCACTGGTTTTTAAAATGCCGTCTTCAAGCCAGCATGGTGCGACCACCGCGGTGGTTGGAAGGTAGCGTGGGCATGTCCCTTCAGCCCTCCAGAGTGACACTGGAAGAAGAGGTGAGTTGAGGGGACTGAAGGAGAGGCGGGTCTGTGCTAACAGTCCCCGAGCCTCCACCAGCCTTAGATTAAGAGTGTGACCTGCGCAATATGTAGGACAAGTTATTACCTGAGACATGCCCATGGTTGCAATGGAGGCCATGAAATTCTGAGGCACTCCTGACAAAACAGCCTCAGCATGAGTACTAAAGTCCTTATAGACAACCAGCCAATGGGTCCTCAACACCACCCCCAAACCCAGCTTCATCAGTTCAGGAGAAGAGACTGTTAGGCAGCACAGTGGGCTGTACACTAACAGAATTCCAGTCCTGTCTCTCAATCTCAACATTATGTACACAGCTTCAAAACTGGTAATGTCCCAGATGTCCCATAATTCTAGGGGCAAAGAATCCTTATAGACTTTTGAACCAGTGCGGCCAGAAAATTAATCCCTCTCCAGGTCAGGCTATTAAAGCATCCAGATCATTCTCCTGGAAACTTCCATCCATCACAGAGAGAATCCATACCTGATCAGGGCAGTTAGATGCATTTCTCTTAGTTGTCAGAGTACAAGGCAGCTCTTTATTGTTGTTGTGGTTTATAAATTATTTTAAAAAACCATCATTTTTTTTACTGTCATGGAAAAGGAGAATAAACAGTAACTCCCATGAAATCTTATGGAAAGCAAATGCACATAATCCTTTAGGTCAGGACAGTTCAGTAGCTTCTAACACAAGTTGGGGGCAAAAAAGAAAGTTACAAAGATGTGAAGAAGTATTTTTGTTCATTTTCCCATCATCACTAGCAATCACAGTTATGAATAGTGGCTAGGATAGTCAATGCTCCACAGGATTCCTGAAGGATTTTAAATGGGGAAAACAGTGATATTTGCACCACTGCTGTTACTAATATATCTGATATTGAGCAGAAACAAAGAAGCTCAGTCTCCACTGCTGTCGGTCTTTTCCATCCTTAATAGATTATTTCATAGGAATTGGTTTGGGATCACCTCAAAACCCCAAGCAGCACTGCACCAAATTGAATGTTCTGCCTTGCTGGCAAAGGCCCCACAAGGCATTATCTCAAATTGTACATTTAGCATGGTATTGGTAGTATGAAAGAGTCCTTGTACTTTCTAATAATGCTTTCTATTTTCCAACTTGATCACCCTTTTCGAGACAGCACATTGAGACTGAAATGTTTTATTAAAACTCTGAGAAAACTGGAAGCTATTCACATTGGTCAGCATTATCCGTTTGTAATGCATCATTATTGCACTATTTCCTGATACAACCATATATCACCAAAGTGCTATGGCTCTAGTGATGAATTAATGTAATACATCATCAAAATGCCATTATACTGATGATATATTATTCTCTAATATGGCATCAGCTGGCAAAAAACAGATCCTGAAGATTCAGCTGTAAATGTGGGAATAACCCAAATAAGGTTAGTGGAATTGCATTGATTTTTTTTTCTAAACATAATTAAGTAAATCTAATTAAAACAACTAAAAACAGGCATTGCATTTGGAAATGCAATACATCTTTCTTATCACGAAATATATCAGTAGGTGGTCAGAATCCAAAGCAACATTCAACTATTTGGATGCCTAAGAAAACAAACTTGTTTCCATGCCGTAAATGTGACTTTCCAAAGCAATTGATCAAACAGCAGGATTCTTTTTTAAATTGAATTTCAGAGTTCCTTTTTAATTACCAATTTTTTAATTTTATTTTTGCATGAGTTGAACTTTCTGTTCCATGGCGGCTTTTTTCCCCTTTTGTTTTCAAATATGAGCATTTGGTAATGGGACCTGGAAACAAATAACTCAAATTTACACAGTGGGTGTTTTTTTTTTTGTTAAACCTCTTGCTGTCACATCTTGGGACGTAGTCTGTTGGCCACATTCTTCTAGCTTGATGTGAGTTTCTGTGCATATGTGTTCGTGTTTTGTAAAATCTGTAAGTACCACATCAGACTAGAAGAACAAATGAACATATTGTATAGAAGTATTTTCATTTTTAACATGGCACTAACCACCATCATTCTAGTAAAATAAATGATAGCCCATGATGTTGTGTTTTTACCCTCCAAACTGAATCCTGTACCACCAAACGTGTACCGGTAAGTTCATTAACAGTCCTAACTGTGTGGTGTTTTTCTCCAATGCCTTCCAGCATTCATCAACTGAAGTATTTTTTCCCATTTCACCATTCCAGTGGTGATGTGCTGTTAAAGAAAAAGCATATGCTCTATACATGTCAAAGAATAAATGCTAATTTTTCCTCCAAAAGAAAAAAAAAGAACGAAGCACATCAAAACAAAACTAGGCCAGGCAACACAGTTGTGTTAAAAAGAGTGGAGGGGAATACTGACAAGTCAATTCATCCTTCCCTATACCTCTGCTTAGCAAGTAAAAAATGCTTATACAATAGGTATGCTTTTTCCCATCTGAATTTTTATCATGTCTGAGATTTGACAACGTGGGGGAGGCTTCATGAGTGAAACCCAGCATTGATAAATCTGTTGATGCACATTACAAAACATTTCATTGTTCAGTTAAGGTGCACTGATTCAAGAAAAATCATGGAAGTCTAACTTACACTAGATTACTCATTTTATTACTGTGCGATCACTTTTGCAATAAATAGGCATTATATAATGGCAGTCCTTGATTTAGATTAACCTACACAATTACTACAAACTAGACTGAACAAATGGTATGTTTGCATGTTAATCACATGGATTTCCTTTATGTTTTCCATTTGGATGGGAGACTACAGGAATACCAGGGTCACTACACTGAGGCAGGAAATGGCAACCCATTTCTTGTGTTGAAAATCCTATGGATCACCTTTAGTCAGTTGCAACTTGAAGGGGGGAAAAGCTAATGTCATTTATTTGCATTTATGGATGGTTTTTCCGCTACATGCACCATGTAGCAAAAAAAAAGTCCCCATCCATAAATTCAACTAAATGAATTTTATTGACTGAAAATATTTAACAAAAATATTAGCAGTGTATTCTTATAGTATATTTTTATCATTAGCATGCTGTGCTATATTTTTAATTAAATTTACCCCTGACAAATGGACATTCAGTTTGCACAGTAAAGCAAATCCCATAGATCATCACAAACTCAATATACAAATATTAAGGAATTGCAAGATAAATTATACAAATGTTTTTAAAATATTAATATGTTTTAGAAATGACTGTGCAATTCTAAGCAGAGTCACCCATTCTAATGTCATTGAATTCAGTGGGCTTAAAAGGATGCAACTCTGTTTAGGGTTGCATTGTAGGGCTCTCAGTCAAGTTTCTTTCATTTTCTTTTTGATATTCAGTAACAAGAGTGATCTGCTCCAAAAACTAAAACAAGAAAATGTTTTATATGATAGACTGAAAAAGGAGAATAAAGAACTACAGCTACGGTCCACATCAGGCTATAGGAGAAGACAAGATCCCTGTAGAATGTAACACAAAAGAGAAGCCATGTTGAATTGCAAATGCTCAAGTAAAACTATCAGGAATGATAAATATAATAGTTTCCTTAAGGAGTGGCATCTCATGCTAATGTGTGTGAATCAGTAGTATTCATTCAAAGGAGGAGACTTAAAATGAACCCAGCTAGCAAAAAAGGACTCTGAGTTTCTGACCCATTGATGCCATATCTCACAGCAAAAATAACTTAATTGTTGCCATAATTTTGCTTTTGAATTCCATGTGCATATAATTTGTCTGAAAATCTCTCAGCCTGTTACTGCCTGGTGAGGATTATCTAATTTGCTTTCATCACTACAGCAAATGCAGCAGCATGAACAATAGCAACAGAGCTTCCACATGTAGGACTTCTCTACTCACTTTCTTCTGTCTTCTTTCCCTGCATTTCCTTTACAAACATGTTTTTCTTTTTCCACATTGACTCTGGACAATGTAGTTATCACAGTTGTCATAGCAACTTGTCACTCCTTTTTTGTTCCTTTATTCATACATGGGCTACAATACTACAATGATTTTATTGAAATATGAAATAGATAATTGGCCATACATCACTGTAACTATCACTAATTCCCTACCTCAAATGTTAATCAAATTGTTTTTCCACACAGCAGTAGATCATTAAAAGTGCAGACCCATGAGAAAGTCTTTGGGAAGTTCCTTTGCTGGCCCCTGCTCTTTTTTCCCCAGCTATTTAACTTGACCCCCAAGCAACCTTTCTCCATCCCTTCTACTATTTCTTTCCTTCTGCACTCTTCTCACCATCTTACCTTCAACACTGGTGCCCAAATCTCATCTAATTTCAGAGCCCACCTCTGCCAGCCACTACCTTCCTCCTCCTGCCAAGACATCTAATCAGTTTGTTAGGCAGTTTCCAAGCCAAAGATTGATCTTCTGATATAACAAGATCTCTTTTTTTCTTATAAGCTGGGGCTATTCTCCTCCCACCCTGCCCTCACTATAGGGCAGGGGTAGGGAACCTGCGGCTCTCCAGATGTTCAGGAACTACAATTCCCATCAGCCCCTACCAGCATGACCAATTGGCCATGCTGACAGAGGCTGATGGGAATTGTAGTTCCTGAACATCTGGAGAGCCGCAGGTTCCCTACCCCTGCTATAGGGTAAGACTTTCTTCTCAAGACATGGCCCAGTTCTCACAGTTGTTTTTTTTAATCCACACTTTTGGGCCATGCTCATAAATAGACATGATAACGCAATAATGATTTGTTGCCACTTCTGTATTTCAAATTTCATTAGAACCATTATGGTGATATACCAACAGACTGTCACAGTGGTGCATGGCAATTACCAATTTCGAAAGGCCCTCGGAAAGGTCTCCTGTGATGTGGCAGGGGGAAAATGCAGATAAATGGCACCATGGTGGTAAATTGGTACTGATATGAGCAGAACGCTTTGGTGGCAGGAAAATGCAAATCGTTCCTTCCAGATGGTGTGCTCGTGGTCCTGGATCGCATTCTTTTCAAAACGATCACAGTTAAGCACATTTTGGGGGCAGGGTGGAGATGACAGGGTTTTATATATCCCCATACGCAAAGGTAAAAATGAGATATTGTTTATTTACTTCGTTTCTACCCCATCTTGCTTCACAATCAGGATTACAGCAAAGTGACAGTAGAGAAAACACAGGGACAGCATAATTATAGAACTTTGCGTGCCAAAGCAAGAAAAAAAAACCCTCCATGTGGAAGCAGCCAGTACCAAAGAAAATTCTCCATGTCCTGTGGTTTTCTATCTCACAACAAAAGACTCAGTTTTCCCAGTTTCGTTTAATTGTTTATTATGCTAAGGAGAATGTAAGTCATGCTGCCTGAGCTGTTCAGATCTACTGAGATCACATTATTACTGCTAAGGTGTTTAGTATTCCATTTAATGAGGACCCTAAAATCATATATGCTACTACTGCCTGGCAAAAGTCATTATTTTTGCCCATTAAATCTGTTCCAGGGTCCAAATAATGAATATAACATGAAGCAGAACTTTTGAAAGAAATAAGGGTGTGGACAAAGTTTCTAAACATGAATCCTAGGAACTAGAAAGAACTTCAGAAAGATTTCATAGCTATAATGACAGAAAGTACCATGAGCTCATTATATAAATATATGGTACAAGTGGGAACCCTCAAAAACTTGCAGGAGGAATCTCAGTTTTCCCTCCCCCTTGATTTTCTCTTTTCCTTTCCTGAAAGCCCCCAGACCCTTCCTTTCTGCTTCCTTCTCTCTCTCTCTCTCTCTCTCTCTCTCTCTCTCTCTCTCCCATCCAACTTCCAGTCTTTCTTTATTTGCCCCTATAAGTTCAGCTTTATGTTCAGATGTTCCTTTTATCATTTTCAGTCTTTTTTAATCCCCAATGTTGCTTTTAATTTCTGATTTTTCTGGAAAACTGGGACATTTTTCAAGCTGAAGAAAGACCTTTCTTGTCCGTCCACAGTTCAAATCACCCAATTTAAGTATTCTCAGATCTGACTGATTATTGAAATATACAAGTCTGGGCTCTTGAGATTTGGGGAGGGGACATTTTAACTCCCACCCACTTTTTCACTGATCAGGACCCCCCAGTCTCTGCCACAGTTGTTTCTAGATCAGTCACAGTTCAAGGACTTCACAGCCATCTCCCAACCTGTCTCCTGGGATGCTGGAACCAAGTAATAACTACATAGAGGAAAGTGTGTTCTCTGATTTTATTCAGAGAATTACCTTTTATTTAAACCCCCCTCCCAATTTTAACCCCCTCATAATTTTTTTAAGATATGGGGGGGGGGTTGCAAAGTTGTTTGCAGGGAATTCTGTTTAGTGTTGGTGTGGGCCCAATCCATGGATTTAGGTGCTATTTAATCATAATTTTATCTTGAACTTTCATCTTGCTTAGATGGTCCACTTGGCATCCACTAGAGATTGATGCTTTTCTATAGAGGCTCTGATCTTGTAGAATGGCCTCTCTGAAGAAATATGATGGGGAACAATCTTCATTTTTTTCAGGCCTTTGAGTCTATTTTATTTGCTAGAGCTGTTAAGCTGCAGTCAGTTCCTTTTGGTTAATGGCTTTTTGCCATATAATGCACGTTTGTCATATTTGGAATTGTAAGCAACCTGGAACCACAAGGGAAAGGGAGGGTATAAATATTCTAATTAATTGGGGGGGAGAGGTAAAAGAACTGTGTTAACACCAAACAACCTTCCAGAGCACAAGCATTTTAGGCATTTTCAGTTCTATGATGAGCTTCCTTACGGGGACATCCCTACAATATGGCAAACATGTTTCAACAATTCAGTTGCATTGGGGGGAAAAGATCTGAGCTTCTGTTGTATGTTATAAAATGTCAAGGCAAAGTGACTACACAAAGCTCAGAAGGGGAATTCCTTGGCTGAACAAACTTCAAACTTGTTATTATATGAAATGCTGTTGTTATATCCATGATACCGAAACATGGACAGTCTTGCTTGGTGCATTTCAGCTTGCACAACTTGCTGACTGAAAGAAGGAAAGTAAAGGAAAGTGAATCCCACTGAGAATTCTAGCTGAGTTTACATTACATTTACATTATTGAAGTAAATTTAATTCAGTCCTCAACTATTCAGTTGTATCAAATCAAGGAAACAATAAACCAAGCTAATCCTGCAAATTTCCTCCTAATAGGAATGTCATTTCTGGCTTATTCAGATGCTAATAAAGGAATTGTTAGCAAACCCCTGTTTTCCTTTGTATTTGCTCCATGGGTCCTCCAGTTTGAATATGTTAAATGCACAAATACTGGAGCTTATCCAAACAGTATTGAATAGAGATTTGATGATGGAAGGCAGAAGATGAAGCATAACTCAAATTAATATTTCATTTAATTAATATTTGATTTTTATTTCTGTTGTATTGCTTTGAATTATATTAATTTACATTGGCCTTCTCCACTCAAGTCCTTTACGATGTATGACTGCCAAATGCCACATTTTTTTCTTTGAATTCCACACATTTTTCCTCCATTGGGTTCCATAAATGTTTTCTCTTTATTTTTCTTCCTCTGTTTTCTGGAGCACTTTAACATCAATGAGGGTTTTTTTGATCCATTCCCAAGCCATCTTCCCTTGAGTGTGCTATCATGTTGAAACTGTCCTGATTTATCTTCCCCAATACCTGACCCTTATCCATGCCCTGTGTAGTTGCCCAATCTCCCTTCAGTCATTTTATCTTACCCCTCCTCCTCTGTTTTCAAAATTATTTTTTAAAAAATTGTCTTTGTATATTGAACTAGTGATGTGACATTGGTGGATTCTGCACAGCACAAATATAATATCTTTAGGATGTTATAAAAGATCCATTTTGGCATTTGTGTTTCCAGAGTGTGGGAGAACACAAGTGTTGCTAGCCAAAATGGATCTTTTTTCCTACCTGCTGCATGGAGCTCTTGTCAGTTTCACAGTAGTGCCTGCCATTTTGTGTGCTGCAGCAGATTCTCCATTGAGATTCCCCGCTAAAATTTCCTCTGCTTGCAGCTCATCTGACCCATGCACAAGATTGCTAGGCAAAACAAACTTTATTCATCTACTGTTTACAGTGAAATAGCAAACAATGAGCTGCAAGCAGAGGAAACCTCCACGGGGAATCTCCACAAAGAATTTTCTGCAACATACAAAATGGCAAGCGCAAAAGGCAGAAATGAAATAAGTTTGGGTGGGAGAAATAAAACGTTTCCTGTCTGCTGCTGTTTGCTCAGCAGGCAGGAATCATCTTCAACCTGGAAGAGGGAAAAGATTGCTAGTTTAGTGATTTTTGAAACACCTGAACTCATTTTGGGGGAGAGAACTGTGCAATGTTCTTCCCCAAAACACTTTTTATAATTTCCTATTTGTATTGTGTGGAATTAAGGCAAAGATACAAATAAGAAAGGTTCAGTTGGATCAGCTTTGTCAATTTCATATAGAAATCGTAATCTTAACGTTCAGGCAGAGATACAAAGAAGTGGGGTCAATTGGATCAGTTTGGTCAATTTCATATTGAACTAGTGATGTAAAATTAGGACAGAGAATGATTTTGAAGTGGGGGAAATTGCATCATTGCCAGAACACTGAAATGCTGGGTGATTGAAAACAGTACGAGGAGTAATTGCTTCATATAATCAAGGACTGCTGCAGTAATGATTGTGCATTACTCCAAATCAGATTTGGCCTAAAATGTGGTTCTTTGGGTGTGAAAGGAGTGGGCTGCATATTTCTGTTTCTTCAGGTAATGGCACCTGCTGGAGGAATTGTTTTGGTTTCCATTTTGGGTTGGTAGTTCTCAATAGTAGAAATGAAGGCTCAGACATTTTTGAATTGCCACTTCAAAATGTAACTGTGCAGTAACACTAGAGCACATGCAAGAAAAAAAGGAGGAGGGTTCTTCTACATCACAGATGACATCCCACCACCATCACAAATCATAGGCTTTCAGCAGTACCATGTAGAATAAGTGCAACTAAAGAGACAAGGGATAAAAAAACCCAAAAACGATGGAGGAAAGGAAGTGTGCAGAATGAGTTCACAGAATGTTTCCAATGCACAAGTTTTGTCCATTGGGAAAATCTGTGGTAAGGTGTGCATGTACACTATCTTATACATATATCTGTATTAGTTATATAGCACACAATGAATTCAATTTAACTGGCATTTCTGCTAGTGAAAAAGAACTTCAAAGAACTTGCTTGAAAGAACAGTTGTTCCTACAGCTACAAACTAACCATTGGATACTGTCAGTCGTCTCGAATCTGTTGATTCAGGCTGTCCATAAGAAGGACACTAGGGCCAGATATGGTTAACCCAGGTTGTGTCCTGAGTGATAAGTGGTATAATTATTTCTTAGAGGTTTTTAATGGAGGGTCTTATAATACTATTATCCATGACCATTGGGATCAACAACTGGGCAATCCCATGGCCACATTTTTATGTGATGTTCTTGCCTCGCAAGTCTGATTCAAGTATTGTAAGTCTATTAAGTTTACTTATGCCATTAAAGATTTCTTTGAACTTTTAACTTTGAAGATTAGGCCCTTTCTGCACGGGCCAAAAGCGGCGGCGGCGGGCCGGTAAAACACCGTTTTGGCAGGGACCGCTCGCACAGCCACCGCTGCCAAATTGCTGCAACGGTGCTCGGTTCCTGCCAAAACAGTGTTTTTGAACTCACTCAGGGAGCGAGGTTTTTTGCAAATGCCGCCTTTCATTCGGTGCCATGCGAACGGCACTGGGTGGAAGCCGGCGTTTCTCCCCCAACCCTCCCAAACGCTGCTTACCTCCCATCGCCTTCTGTCGTGTTGTGCAAGCCAGGAGACACACCTCTTTCTCCCGGGTCATTGCTCTAGCCAGGGGGCGTGTCCTCTTGCCTCCACAATGCGACAGAAGGCAACGGGAGGTAAGCAGCGTTTTGGAGCAGCGCAGCCTGTGTGAACGGTCCTATGGGGGTACACTGGCATAAACTACGACGACTCACCCCCCCCCCTCAGCGCCCGTGCGGAAAGGGCCTTAAATAATACAGAAAGGATCTTATTTTGGCCACCCCACCATTCCACTTCTGATGAAGTTTAAAGTCTCTTCCTTGCTTTCTTTTGCAGTGAAGTCAGCAGCAGCAGCAGGAGCTGTAAGCTATCTAAAACGTCCCAAAGTTTTGCACAGCAAAACAAGTCACAAAAATAATAATATTGCTTTACCTTAGGGACATCTGAGTTTGTAGCTCGACATGTGAAAGAAGCTAGTTCTAAAGCCCACAAATCACAGTGTAGTACTCACAATAAAATATTGTACTAAAGTGGGCAAAAGATAAGATGTAAATCTCAAGGAGTTCTCAAAAATTGCTAGCTCTGACTTGGGAAACTTTGAATATTTGGGGCCAATAACTGGGAAGGGCAGAATTTGGGAAGTTGGGGGAGTGCAGCAAGGATGTAATACTATACAGTCTACCTTCCAGGAACTTATCTCTGTGTTCTGTTGCTCATTTATATTTCTGGGAAAACTCCAGACCCACCTTGAAATTGAAACTCTCTCCCTTATAGAATTATTGTAAGCATAAATCTGGTAAGAAATGACTAGGGATTTGTGTACTAAAAGACACTATAGAAATTGTTTGCGGTAAAAGGTGATGTTTGAATGGCCATGCTCCAAAGTAGTATATAGGGCAGCATCTTCTTCCCCACCCTACCCTGAAAGCAGCTTCTCTGCATTGCAGTACAATTTAAATTCCAAGGGAGCTTCAAAATCAGCTTGTAATTCAGCAGGAAGGGGCTGCTGCTATAAAAAAAAAAGAGCAAAGCCCTGCTGGGTACACACAAGTTTCCATGTTTTTAAATATGGTTGCTAAAATCACACAGTATATTTCTGTGTGAGAGCATCTCTCTTTTGAATTGTCTCACAACATAATCAGTTTTTAATCGAATGCTTTATCACAAACATCCTTTCTCCGAAGAGATTTTAAATATGAAATCAGGCAAGGAATTTTTACTACTACCCCTTGTATTTGAAGCCACATATATACGAAGTTTGCTATATTATACTGCAATCCCGGAAGTTAGTTTCTAATTATATTAAAATGCACATGGTTTGTTTTAGCAGCTTTCCTTCTGTACCACTAGCCCTTCATAATATGATGGCTGGATCACATAGTACATGTGCATGAGATTAAAAGGGGGAAATGAAAGGCGAGTTTGGCTGAGAGGCAGAAAAAGTGCTTGTTGTAGCCCCAAAGCAGTTGAAAAGCAATTTGTTACTCACAAAATGAAGGTCTGACAGAACAGTGGGAGCTGAAAAATTAGAAAAGCTGAACCAAAGGAAAGCTAAAGACAGGGCTGGACCCAGCCAGCTTTTTCAATCTTATCCTATTCTCTTTACTACTGTCTCTATCCAACATAATTTTTGTATATGCAGGTCTGAAGATCCCCAGCGTAGCCTGTTTAAGTTGGGTTGTCAGCATAATTTCACTTCAGTTCTCATCAAAAGAGAACCTGGTTGGATCCAAACTATGGCATAGGCTGTAGGAGAGACACATAAGACAGAAAACTGAGATCCCATTCATATGGTGAAGTTCAGCACCAAATGTAACTTCTCACATCAGCTGCTTTTATATAAATGAGTTTACTAACTTTAAAGGGAGGGTTACATGGAGATAAAATAAGCAATCCTTTTCTTTCCTGTTACACATCTACATTACTGTACGTTTGGTTACATCTTGCTGCCTATCTGGTGTCTCCTTGTGTCTGGTCACATCGTGTAGTATGTGCTCAAACAAAGAAACAGAGTTAACTTTATAACTTCTGATGTATGTGCTCACTAACATGTAAGCAATGGCTATCTGACTAACCAATAGCTAATCAATAGACCAGGTCATAAACAGTGACCTCAGCAACTCGTTTATATACAAACAGTTAACCCTTTTGTGACTCAGTTGTAACAGACACTTGCAACAGCTGTTTACTTACATGAAGACTGAAATTAAGAAAACAGGGAATTATCTACATAGAGAAAATGCAGCATCCATTTCCAAGACACACCTTGCTCCAAACAAACACAACAAGTTACTGTAATGTTCTGTGGCTCAGATGCCTCAAATATTCAATGAGCAGTTATCTATGCATATCAGAATTTAATCCTTACATATATAACAGCTCTAAGAAGATGAGATGACAATGGGTAACAGGAGATAGAGGTCTGAGGAAAAAATGTTAATTCCTATATGGACTCATGGACCTCTGATACCTTATTCATACACTAAAGAGACCCTAAACATAAAATACAAGTTAAAAATAAACAGTGAATAACTGTTGTACCTACCTAAAGCAGTAATTAAGTTGTTAAACCTTTTTTATGTGGTACTTATTAAGAAACACTCACATTAACCAAAGAATAGTGGAACAGTCATATTACTCTGTTGCTGCCAAAATAAACAAGCATCATGGCACCATAAAGAATACCAAGTTCTTATTCTAACATATCTTTTTGTGGATTAGAGCTGTGGTGTTGGACATATGAAGTTAGTCCTCATTAGGTAAACATATATACATATCCATGTCTGGATATGCCATTCACCACTGTCCCAGGCTTCACCATGCCTCCCTGATCTGGTCCAATCACCTCCTTCACTCACTGTGGGCATTGGAGTGCCTAGGGACCAAGTCACTGGGCAGAATAATACCACAGCAGCCAAACCAGCCCTGGAGGGCATGCAGATGGAACTGGGGAGGCTGGCGAGAAGTGGCGGCAGGTGGCCACTTGTCACATTGCCATGTTTGGAAGGGGGAAGGCTCTGGGAGTGCTTTTGCTTATGCAGGTGCCTAATTATCTCCTAGTTCTGTCCTTGAGGTTTGTGACTGGGAAGAGCCTCCAGGCTGGACATTACTAACTCTGTTGTTCCCATGTGGGGGTGGGGTTCGTGCTTTTGCCAGAACTGTATTTTTCTGTTCCTGACTTGCCTTCAATAACTCCTTTGAACCTCACAAGCGTTTTATTGCCTGAGCAGGGAATTGACACCACTCGAATAACCAGCACTCAGGAAGGCCAGACCCTCCATTGGCAGGTAGATATCTCTCAGCCCACAGCAAAGCAAGGAGGAGCAGAAGTGCCTTGCCCCACCCATGCCCCAAAAAGGGAGGAGAGGCTGGGAACAGAGTGGCCAATCAGGGCCCTGACAGAGCCAGACAGATGGGCCTATGGGAATGTGGGGGAAGAGAATTAGGTGCAGGCCTTGGAGGGGGGAAATTTAAAAGGTGGGAGGGAGACAGATGGGGCAGTAGTCGTGTAGGAGAAGAAGAAGAAGAGAGAGACAGCCATCTAGAGAGATAGTCAATGATACAGAGAGGGAAAGAGGAGGAGGAAGAGCAGGAGAGCAAGAGGGAAAGTAGGCGAACCTCGCTGCCAGGGCCAGTGAAACCCAGCCCAGGCTTGGTCAAGACAGCAGGGCCAGATGCCTGCCAAAGACTAACTTGGCAAGCTGTGTGGCTCCGTAAATTAGTGAGTTGCACCACCCACTCCCCAACCAACAGGAGCGAGGATGGGCCAAAGATTGCCCAGGGAGGGGAAGAAAGGACAGCATACTTGCTACCCCAGACCAGGAGTGGGGAGAGCTCCACAATACACGAATACAAACTTATGGGGAAAAAATGTCAGGGTAAACTCAGAGTCAAGGGGCCATAAAATGCAGGAAGTACAGGGTGAGATCTAACTATATAAAATGTAAATGTAATCATAATTTTGGACATTTATTATAGTATACATTCTCCAGTTTTGCTTATTGGGTTAATACCAGCAGTAGCTAAAAATCCACCTCCTCGTTAGATGCTGGGAAGAGAGTGTGAAACTTCTTGTGAATTGTAATCCAGCATTTTCAAATTGTAGAACTTCAAAGTTCTTTGCTGGAGACTTTTAGGTCAGCCACAGTATCACCTGGGAGACTGAAGTGTTCTCCTGTTGGTTTCTAAATACTGCCATTATAATTTCAGATTCCTGCAATGCATTCTGTTGTATACGGAGAGACCAGTTTGTCCTATGTAAAGAGAAGGGCACTGTTGATACATTATGGCATATATCATTTTTTTAAACTGGTACCTGTTGGGGTACTCTGGGTGTCCTCTCTAAGGTCAGATGGTGAGCCTGTCTCATATTTATCCAGGTGTTATAAAAACAGAGCTGTTTCTTTTATGGAAATAGGGCAAGGATTCCATCTCAGGGGAAGAGGGACAAAATTGGTGTCCCACTACTTCTAAAGACAGAAGCTCTAAGAAGTCATCATCCATAGTCACCTAGCTTCCAGATCAGTGCAGAACACTATCCAGAAAATGTGGTGTTTGCTGGGAACCCAACCTTAGATATTTAAATAACTAAGTGGCACTAAGGAGTCCTAATGTAGCCTCCAAAGTTCTTTGGGCCATAGCATTTAATACGTTTTTACTCTGTTGTCCAGTACAAAGGATTTCACCATGGACATTAATAATCAGTGAACGTTTCCAGTTGGTTCTATTTCTCAGGGAGATTCACTCAGATGAGGAACAAAGCTATATATTTTTTTCTATTTTAATATGCATAGAATGCACAATCTGGCGAGGCAGACTTCTTTGCAAAACACCCCCTGAGCCTACTCAAGCGCTACATGGCAAGTCTGTCTTCCATTACTCTTCCCAGACATGAAACTTGTTTCACTACCTCTTTGGTTCACAGCCTCAGCTGTGTTATCTCAGTAGCCATCTGGTTTTCAGACATCTAAGGCAAGGACTTCATCTAAGTAACAATGGTATCATTCAAGTCAGTTGAGCTGTTTTGATCATCATCACTGAAGAATTGGGTTGTTGACCTCTACACAATTGTGACTAATAAGAACCCTTGTTGGATATCTGAGAAAAGATAGCTAGGATGACAGTGGATATAAAAGGCAGAAGGCTTTGGCAATGGAAGGATTACTAGGGAGCATGATTGCTTCCCAAGGAGGCTGCTGCGACCCTTGTACTGACACATAAAATCAAAGAAAGGTAGGATGGCAAAACATTTGCTCACCAAAAAAAGGGAATGAATTTGACAAAATAGTTTGCTGAGGTGCTGATTTAAAACTTTACCTAACGGGAGATCATGTTTGATCTGAGTAACACTTACAAGACAGCAGTCTCAAATCCTTTGATTCCCTCTCCTAAATCTGCGGACTTAAAACGTGTCCAATTTCTTCACTTTCTACATCCGCTCAGCTGTCTTATAGAAACATAAAGATTTTGTTTTAAAAAAAACAACCCCAAAAACATTATGCTATATATGCTATATATTCATCCGTTAAACATGAACTTAAGAAATCAAGCATTTTCATTTAATGGATTTCTGTTTCATTTTGTTTAACATTCATTTCATCTATTTCATCTTTTTTTCTGGTTTCATTCTTTCCTTTCTGTCTCATTCTCAAGAAGTAGAAAACATTGCCACACTAACCCAAACTAATGATGTGAATTCATTTCCAAACACAAGGTGAAACAACCTGCAAAACTAGCCCCAGTTGATTTATTAATTTGGCTAACAAAAAAAGAATGACAATGCCCAATGATTCATTCCCATGGAGCCTGGCAGTGAGGTCAACGTGAAGGAACTCTCCTCTTTTCTTCCTCTTTTCCATGCTCTTCCAATAATTTCTTGAAGAAAAATTCTAGAATGTGTGAATGTGGGTTTCTGTGTCTTCTCTTACGGGTTACCTGCTTGAGACTGCACACCAGCTGAGGACATTCCTGAAGATGGTGTATGCGATCACTTTCATGTGTTTGGGTAATATCTAGCTTTAAATATTGTAATGTTTTTTGTGTGAAATGGCACTGAAGATGATTGTTTGGAAAGTACAGCTGATGCTATACAAACTGCACTGGTAGTCATTTTTTCAGGACTCAGTTCAAGGTGCTGTTACTATCTTTTAAAGCCCTACATGGTTTGAGTTGTTTGAGTTCAGAGTACCAGAAGGACTCATAAAGCTTGCAGAGATCATGTGGAAGTGGTGCCTTCCTGCAATAATTGAAATTGTCTGGTTGTGACTCTTTTGAGGGCCTCTGAACCAAACTGACTTAACTGTGAGATGGCACCAACTGGTATAATTGTACCAATATGCCCTGACCTGGATAGGTCAAGCTAGTCTGATATTGAAAGCTAAGCTGGGTCAGCTGTGGTTAGCAATTGAATGAGAGACCACCAAAGAGGTCCAGTATTGTTATTCAGAGGCAGGCAAAGTCAAACCGCCTACAAAGTCACCATAAGCTGGCTGTGACTTGACAGAAAAAAAATTAATGCATAACCAGTGTTAAATAATGGTTCTAAGTAGCTTATATTATTGAAGTTTACACTTAATGTGGCTGCTGCCTTGAGGCTGAAAGGCAGCCTGGAGGAATACTAAAATAAACCAACTTCTCTCGTCCCACTCCACACCAACAGTACCTTATATACAGTACCTTATATACATTCAGGCAGAGAAACTTTCTATCACCAGCTTTTCTCTCCTGATCCAATCACCCCTGCATTGTTGTATTTGTGCCTGAATGTTAACATCATGAGCTCCTGGTGGGACTGACAAAGCTGATCCAATAGCTTCTGCCTCTTCTCTCTGCCTCAGTGTTACATCACTAGTTTGGTATGACAAAATAAAATTGCATTAAAAAATGGAGGACAAGAAGGAAAAAAATGACTGAAGGGGAGCTTAGGCGACCGCACATGGGCATAGATAAGGGTCCGGTGTTTGGTGGGGTAGAAAATACAAACTGTTCCAACTTGATCACATGCACAAGGGAAGTTGACTCAGAAACAGATAGAAAAAAATGGAGGGAAAATGAAGGGAAAACTTTTCAGAACCCAACCAAGGAAAAAAATGTGCAGAACTCAATGAACAAAACATGCACTTGATGGCAAGATTCGCTGTAGTGCAGAAAAGGCCTAGGATTCTAAGTAGACCTGTTTAGGATTACTGTTAGTGACCCCTAGGTGTAAATGCAGAATCACCCACCCAAATATATAATTTCAAATGCATAGAAGATCTTGCAAGGTTTTCTACATGCAAAGAAGTATTTAAGAAGTTTAATAAACCTACATGCTGTCTTACAATTAATAATATCCCCTGAATCATTCATGATTTGATGTCTTATCCTGCTCTATCACCATAACACTGTCCCTGTCTTAGATTTCCTGACTCATGGGGCTTTCTCCTCTTGAGTTTCTTTGACTGTATACCAGTGGTGGGATCCAAAAATTTTAATAACAGGTTCCGATGGTGGTGGGATTCAAACAGTGGCGCCGCCGCCCGCACACACACCTCCAGTCCCTATTGGGCAGGGAGGTTGCTTTAGTAACCCCTTCTCGGTACTCAGAAAAAATTAGTCACCACCTAGAACTGGTTGGATCCCACCTCTGCTGTATACCCTCTCTTTATTCTTACTACAGTCCCTCTAGTAGAGACTTAATGTTCACCATGAGATAAAGGGCAAAATGAGAGCTACCAAAGCACTGTTCCTAAGGCTGTTTTTTCTGCAGATGAGAACTTATGCAGCTACACTTTTACCAATGAGACAATCCTTACATATTCATTTCCTTTGCAAAGCTAGCAAAAAAAAAAGAAAGTGTGACAACTTGTGAGCTTGAATAAATCATTGGAATTTGAATAGCTATGTACTTTAACTACACTAGTACAGAGGAGCTGTAATTTTGATTTGTCTTACATTAGTTTGATCATTACTGTTTTTTGCGAGGAATAGATTAGACTGATAATTGGGGGAGGGGACAGTGGGAACCAAATGTGCAGTACAGCTGATTTTGTTTATTCAACACACTGCTGTCTGTCAAGTTATCTTCTTGATCAGTAATCATCTAAACAGTCTTATATATGTGGCATTGAGGTTTTTGCTCTTGAATAATTTATTTATTTATTTATTTATTGTTTAAATTTCTATACCGCCCAATCCCCTAGATGGTTATTCTAGATGGTTATTCTATAACCATCTAGATGTGAAGAAACTGAATTTGTATGAGGAATATCCATAGGGAATATTCTACTGTTATTCATTTAAGTAGACACTAGATTTCAGTGTTGCTGTTTGTTAAAAGGAAAGAAAATAAGAAGTTTAAAAGTTAGCGTTTAGTTGGAGACACCAAAGACAAAGTAAACTGCTGAAGGTTCTAATAAGAATGGAACATTGGACTTACCATGAGGGTTCCTTTTGTCTGAGAATGATGACAACCTGGGTGCTCCTCTTCCCATCATCATAGGAAGAAGACAACAAAGAGTTTGGATTTATATCCTACCCAGTGGTGGGATCCAAAAATTTTAGTAACAGGTTCCCATGGTGGTGGGATTCAAACTGTGGCGTAGCGCCAATGGGTCTGGGCAGGGCACGACGGGGGCATGGCCAGGCATTCCGGGGGTGGGGCATTCCTGGGCGGGGCTGTGACAAGGACGCAGCCGCTGCGCTGGTCCTTGGGCGGGAAATGAATGCACACAGGCGCAGGCTGCCACGCACGCCGGTGCACCTCCTGCTAGATTGCTTCAAGTTCTGCGTGCTACTGCTGAGAGGAGGGGCATAACTAAGGCAAAAATCAAGTGGCAAAATCACCAATTAGTAACCCTCTCTCGGCACACACAAATAATTAGTAACCTACTCTCAGAAACCTGTGAGAACCTGCTGGATCCCACCTCTGATCCTACCTTTCTATCCTGTAAGGAGACTCAAGGTGGCTTACGAGCTCTTTTCCCTTCCTCTCCTCACAACACCAGACACCTTTTGAGGTAGGTAGGACTGTGAGAGTTCCGAAGAACTGTGACTAGCCCAAGGTCACGCAGCAGGAACATAGGAGTGAGGAAACACATCTGGTTCACCAGATAAGCCTCTGCCACTCAGGTGGAGGAGTGGGGAATCAAATGTGGTTCTCCAGATTAGAATCCACCTGCTCTTAACCACTACACCACTTTGGCTCCTAAATCTAGTTGGCTGGAAGCAGCAACTGGATTGCTCTTTCCACCCCAATGGGGAGGGGAGTGCTGCCCTCTTCATTTCAAAGGCTTCCACAGCTCCTAAAGAGACTACTCAATGGGCCTTTAGCCTTCCTCCATTAGACAACTTGGTCAGCAGAACAAAACTTTAACTTTAGCAGGAAGAAGTAGCACTGTACGAAACTGAGAGGAAAGAGTAGTAATTGTTTCACAAACTAGTGTCTCTGTTTTCAGACAGTTTTCCTTCCACTGGAGACAAAAATTCCAAAAAAATTTTTTGTGCGGGTCTAAAATGTCCTCCTCATTTTCAAAAGGAACCTTCATGGTAAGTCCAATGTTCTGTTTTAATTAGAGAAAAGGAGGACATCCTGGCACTTCTGC
Source organism: Sphaerodactylus townsendi (assembly GCF_021028975.2). NCBI lineage: Eukaryota > Metazoa > Chordata > Lepidosauria > Squamata > Sphaerodactylidae > Sphaerodactylus > Sphaerodactylus townsendi. The sequence continues at coordinate 152,403,025 of NC_059425.1, read as the reverse complement.
AATCTTACAAAGCTGTTGCATCCAATAGGAGTGTCCAGATTGCTAAAAACAGACATAGGCCTGTATATACCACCTGCTGCAGCGCCCTTCAGCTAAAGGCTGCATCTGCTGCTGCCACAATGCCTGCTGGTGGATTGGTTGTGCCTTTAAGGAAACTTTCAACGATTGAGTTCCTGGAAATGCGGAAACCATCTATACGCAGAACAACTGAAGCTGGGGCTTCTTCTTGTCAAGTTCAAGTTCAAAGACCTTTATTAGGCATTAAAACATAGCAGAACTAAGTAATCCAAATACAGTTTTACGAGATAAAACAGGTACTCCTGTTTCAAAAATGCATACATCAGAGCGAAAGAGGAAACCAGGAAATCATTTCGTAATAGTGAGCAAGAATTTGGCCACTATGTCCAGTTGCTTGGGATTCTCTGTATTCAGAAGATAGTTCAATTTAAGATTAAAAAAGGCTTGGATGGACCAGTAAGGGATCCCCTAAAAACAGGTTTGGTCTAAAATCGTTAAATTTTGGACAAACTAATAAAATGTGCTCCAATGACTCCTCAGAGGTTTGACAGTATTCACAGGTACTCTTTTGCTGTGAAGGTACCGTGAATCCCTCTGGGGAAAAGGTTAGTGGAAATGTGTTGGTTCTCGCTGTGGTCAATAGCCACCTCAACTTAGGGTCAGACAAGATGTTTAAATATGCAGCTGTCTTGCATTTCCTGGGCATGATGTTAAAATGGAGGGGAGAGAACAAGCTCCTTGCTTTACTAACTAGATGTTGGTGTTCCTGATCGAATAACCGTACCTTGATACAACGTTGTATCTCGCTAGGAGAAAGCATAAGGAGCTGGTCCCAAGGAAGAGCACCCAGGAGAAGATCTTTGCTTTGATGATATGAGCCCACCCAGGTAGAAGATTGAAGTTCGTGGAGGGTGCAATAAATGAGAGACTCATTAGGGGTTGTTAGAAAGCATGAAACATAACCTAATCCAAAATTTAAAGGTGGCCCTACCATGCTTTTGTTTCCAAGAGGTGTAATCCTGCCCTCGCAAAGGCAGAGGGAGGCAAGGGCATAGGGTACGCTATATTATTAGGGGACCCTCCAAAAAAGCTTCTATATATAAAAATTTCTAGGATTGTATTCCGCCTCCAAGGATATATGCCAGGCTTCGGATCCATAGGGAGACCCCTATAGAGAAAGTTGTTGGGACACCTTGGCATTAGAAATACCTCTTAGAGCAAAGTTTCGGAGATAAATCTGCCACCTTTAGTAAATACCAAAACCTTTCTAATGGCAGCAGAGGTGGGGATTTGACAGCTCTTGGACAACAGTTTCCTAATATGTTTGAATTCCTAACTAGATTTGTGGGATGGAAATCTTCGATTCCTGCTAAATATTCGAAGAACTTAACCTGTTCAATAGGAGTTAGCATTATCTAAGTGCCAGTTAGAAATCTTGAAGGTACTTCTTCTGAAAAAAAGCACCCTTTCATGATCTTAGATTTGAGGAGGGTTAATTCGACGAGCAGGTTGTTATTGCAATATTCACTGCATTTATGTAGGAGGCGAGATAGACCAACCTTGGAGCGAGATAGTAAGAGCGCATCATCAGCATAAAGCAGAATTGGCAGTGGCATGTTCCCTAACAAGGGACAATGTGAGTCAATTGTTCTCAAAGTAGGGGCAAGGTCATTTAAAAACAGATTGAACAGGAAGGGGGCCATAACGCAACCTTGTTTGACTCCTTTGGTTACTCTAATTTTAGGGGTCAGTAGGCCAAGAGGCGCGCATTTCACTTGACAAGTGTTGTTGGTGTGCAGGGCTTTGGCTTCTTCTTGTCTACATATGATGTTTGGTCTACAACGTTGAGACAAGCCATCTTGTAAAAATCAAGAGTATTTAGAGAAGACTTGCTGATTGTGATTGGCATTGCTTCCACTACACCATCACATGTAGTCATGTACACTTAATGCAGACGGTCTACATGTGAACAACTTTGGAAAAATCTTGAGCTAACTCAATTTCCAGGAAGTTAGACAAAACTATGAGGGTCCAGATGTGGAACTGGACATTTTGCATTAACACATTGGGAACAACTGGAAGTTTCCATGGTGGCTGAGTGGACAGGGTTACTAGACTGGAGATCCATGGCCACCTGGGATCCACACATATGACTTCCTCCTTCTCCTGTTTGATTTTCTGTAGCATTTTGGGAATTACTGGAATCTGGGGGCAGACATAAAGGAGACCTGTCAGCCGTGATGCCGTCAGGGTCTCCACTTGTTCTGCTTGAGGGTACATGAACTGGGAGAAGATTCTTGCTGCCTTGACATTGTCTCTTGTCACAATCAGATGTATTTGAGGGCAACCAAAGTGATTCGCTGTTTGCTGAGATAGGGCTGAGTTGATTGCTCACTCTCCCTGATCTAGCTGACTTCTGCTTAGTTAGTTTGCTTGGGCATTTAGTGTGCCTTGCATGTGTTCTGCTCTTATCAAGGCTCTTTGGATTGTGACCCATGCTGCTTCCTTCTGTAATGATCTCTATTTGGTCCTTCTCTCATGTTGTTTGAGGGTAATGTGTCTTTGATGTGGTAATACCAGCCGCTTGCCCACAGCACAGAATCAATTGCTGCAATCAGTGAACCCTGTAATTGGGCTAACATTGCGAGGTTCATTTTTTAATGATCTGAATTCTTTTTGCTGCCTTTACTATTTTCTGTGTCCTTTCCAAAGGTGAGAATAGTTTGCTCTATGATTTCCCCCAGGAGAAGTATTGATTATGATGAAGACAACTGACTCTTCTGGGAATTTCATTAAGTTCAGACTTACATCAGTCATGAAAGCAACTGCTTTCTCCAGCCTAAGAAGGTAGTCTAGCACCTTCTTGTTCAAGTCAGGGAATTCTCTTAGCAACTCAGAGCCACAAACTAGAGGTCCTATCCGCCAATGAATTTGCAGCCACTGCTCTGATAGATAGAGCCACGGCTTCATGTGATTTGTGTAAAACTGCTTCACTCCTCCTGCCAGGGGCACCCTTCAGTTTACTTTCCCCCTTTTTAGGACTACTCCTGTTGCCAAGCTGACTAGCAGGATATTAACCACTGAATTTTTTAAGAAGTTGGATTCTTAAGGAAAGAAGGCATATATTCTTTTAGTTGGGTCTTATATAGAAATGCTGATCTGTGGTGCAGCCCACTCTATAATTTCCTGTTTAAAGAACGTAAGAACAAGCCTGCTGGATCAGACCAGAGTACATGTAGTCCAGCACTCTGCTACTCGCAGTGGCTCACCATGTGCCTTTGGGAGCTCACATGCAGGATGTGAAAGCAATGGCCTGCTGCTGCTGCTGCTGCTGCTGCTCCCGAGCACCTGGTCTGCTAAGGCCTTTGCAATCTCAGATCAGTGAGGATCAAGATTGGTAGCCAAAGATTGACTTCTCCTCCATAAATCTGTCCAAGCCCTTTTTAAAGCTATCCAGGTTGGCGGCCATCACCACTTAATGTGGCAACATATTCCAAACATCAATCACACGCTGCATGAAGAAATGTTTTATTTTATTAGTCCTAATTCTTCCCCCCAGCATTTTCAATGTATGCCCCCTGGTTTTAGTATTGTGAGAAAGAAAGAAAAATTTCTCTCTGTCAACATTTTCTACCCCATGCATAATTTTATAGATTTCAATCATATCCCCCCTCAGACGTCTCCTCTCCAAACTAAAGAGTCCCAAATGCTGCAGCCTCTCCTGTTAAGGAAGGTGCTCCACTACCTTCCCCGTCAGGGGTAAAGAGAGAGATCTAGCTTCTGCCTTCTAGGATGATGGGAAGTGGAGTACCCAAATGTACTCGGATGTCCTTCTCATCTCAAATGAAAAATTTCAACTCATTTTTGTAAAATTTCATCTTTTGAAATTAAATGTCACAGTTTTGAACTTTTAGGGTAACTTTCCATTGGCATGAATACTGACTCTGATAGCATTGTGGTCACTGGTCTCAATTCGTGCAACAGCCACTACATCTCTCACCAGATCATTTGCTCCATGACCAGCCTTTTCAGCGCATAGGCATTTATGGTGTCTCAGAATCTCATTTCTATCGGCTGACTCAAGCACATGTTTTTCCAGTCAATATAAGTGTAGTTGAAGTCTCCTATTATTATAACATTATCTTTTTTTGTCACCTCCCTTATTTCCTTCCATCTCAAGATCAGCCTCAAGGGTCTGATCAGAGACCAACAGTACCTCCCACTTTTAAGTAACCTAAGGGCTCACTATTTCCACTCATATTACTTTGAGTTAATTCCCCTAATGTTTTCTAACATATTTGATTCTACACCCTTTTTTAATGTACAACAAAACACATCCCCCAACCCAGCCCTCCCTGTCCTGTCTATAGAGCTTATACCCAGGGATGATTGTATCCCACTGATTTTCCCCATACTGCCATGTTTCTGAGATATCTAGTTTGATTCTCTGCTCTGCCGCCTGAGCTGTGGAGGCTTATCTGGGGAATTCAGATTAGCCTGTACACTCCCACACATGCCAGCTGGGTGACCTTGGGCTAGTCACAGCTTCTCGGAGCTCTCTCAGCCCCACCTACCTCACAGGGTGTTTGTTGTGAGGGGGGAAGGGCAAGGAGATTGTAAGCCTCTTTGAGTCTCCTACAGGAGAGAAAGGGGGGATATAAATCCAAACTCTTCTTCTTCTTCTTCTAAAGTGTTACTTGGCACCAAGCACTTCAGCTCCCCCATCTTGACTTGCATGGGCATTTGGACACCTATGACATATTTCCTTCTTCAGCAACCCACACCTTTTGTGGCCCCTTTATTGCCACACACGGCCCTCCTTCACCATCCTACCTTCACTCCTACTGCATTCAATAGACAGCTGAAAAACATTCAGAAGAGGGTGTGATGGACAGGTTAGGCTCTGCCTCTCCCTCAGAATGACCCACAGGAGTTGAAGAAAGGTTGGTGAGGGAGAACAGCAGTTAAGAGTGTTGAAGACAGCTGTTAAGGAGCTGAGAGTGTGTCTGGATAAGTGTAGCAGTGGAGAAGAACTATTTAAAGCTGTTCAAAAGACTCAGTTTGTGTATCCTAATGCTGAAACAGGGAAGCAGTTCAAAAGTTCAGTCAAACAGAGAGTTTGTAACCTCTACCTGACTTTCTTCAGTGCTATGTTCAAACTGTAAATAAAAGTTAACTCCTTTTTTGTTTAACTCTGTAAGCTTGTTGTCTCAGGGAAAGACACATACATACAAGGAAAATCTGGGCTTATGTATATTTTAGGATGTGAATAAATGCTGGCAGCATGTGAATGAAAAGTGTTTGAGTCCTCAATCTCAGTAGCTTGGTGCAGTGTCTGAGTGAATAACAATCATTAAAGAGCACTTGGCTATTCCATCTGTTGGTGTCTCGGTAAGAAAGAGGGAGGGCCTGATATGTGAAATTGTTATATCTTTCTATATATTTTTACTAGTGGTGCAGTAAAATTTACATTAAAAACAAAGCAGGCTTCTAGGCCTTACAAGATGTTCAGAAGTGCCAGGAGCCCTAGAGAAGTATTAAGGGTAAATAATGCCAGGTTGTCTGACTGGAGCTAAGGCAGTGGTGGGATCCAAAAATTTTAGTAACAGGTTCCCATGGTGGTGGGATTCAAACTGTAGTGAAGCGCCAGTGGGGCTGGGCAGGGTACGATGGGGGCGTGGCCGGGCATTCCAGGGATGGGGCATTCCTGGGTGGGGCTGTGGCAAGGATGCAGCCGCTGCACCGGTCCTTGGGTGGGAAACAAATGCATGCAGGCGCAGGCTGCCACGCATGCCGGTGCACCTCCTGCTAGACTGCTTCAAGTTCTGCGCACTACTGCTGAGAGGATGGGTGTAACTAAGGCAAAAATCACGTGGCAAAATCACCAATTAGTAACCCCCCTCTCGGCACACACAAATAATTAGTAACCTACTCTCGGGAACCTGTGAGAACCTGCTGGATCCCACCTCTGACCTAAGGCAAACTCATACTGGGGACTTTAAACATGAAGCTAATTCAATTCCAGCCATTTTTTAATGAACATATTGCCATGCAGTGCTTGAATTACACTATGGTATTCAATACATTGGCACATGGATGTCAAGCAGGATAGACATTCTCAGAATGTGGACTGGGGCTCAGTCAAGTTCTCATATAGCCTCTCCTTCAGTAATATTCAACACAGTGCCTACTGGTGCTTCCAGGAACCCACCCTCTCCTTTTGTCTTGGGAGAAAATATCAAGGGTCTTGAGTAGAACAGGGAAAGGGGGAGCTTCAGGTTATTCTTTATTGACTTTCAAAGTATTGGACACATCATAGTTGGGTATCCTTAGCCATCAACACAGACTGTCTTTGGCCCTTTCCACGCAGGCGGTAAAGAGCGCCCCAGGGACGCTAAAAACAGCATCCCTGGGGTGGGGTTCGCATGGCCACCGCTGCTGCATTGCAGCAGCACCGGCCTTGCAACCCCCGAGCGGCACGAAGAAGCTGCTTCCGAACCTCTCTCCCCCAGTGAGATTTTTCGGAAGTAGCGTCTTCCAAACGCTGCTGTGCGAATGGCAGCGGCTGGAAGGCGCCATTTCCCCTGCAGCGTCCCTGAACGCTTACATCATCTCCTGGCTTCTGGCTCATCGGAGAGGCCAGGGGACACGCCCCCTGACCTGTGACTCCAGAGCTGTCGCTCCAGCCTGCGGGGCGTGTCCCCTGGCCTCCACGACGAGCTGGAAGCCAGGAGACGAGGTAAGCGTTCAGCAACGGTGCAGACTGTGCGAAGGCTGCACTGCCACCTGCCGCCCTCCCGGGACCATCCATGCGAACGGTCCCCAGGGGGGTGTCGGCACTGTATACCCCGACGCACCCCTGCACCTTTGCAGTGCGGAAAGGGCCTTTGTTTCAGATCTTGACAGTCTCTTCCTGTAATTGCATCTGGATCAAATTCTTCCCCAGCTTTGGAAACTGAAGTCAGACACCAAAGAAAATGGATGATCATGTCCCCACTGGCAGGCATTTTACAATAGTCTGTCCTGATGGCAAATACTCGTGGATTTTCTTCCTCTCTTCATAGCAGCCATTTTATGATAGTAGTCACTAAACTTCCTCAAAACTCTGAAGTGCCCACAGCTCAACAAGTTTTAGGGCTCCTATTCTACATTCATGAAGACAAATATCGCATTGCATTCAGGGTGCCTTATTATCAAGCTTCTACAATAAATCAGCATCATTAAGTTTTTCCCCTTGTCTCCAGATGCCATGCCAGTTTTGTACTATGTCACAACAAGGCAGCAATCTCACTACACTGAGTCTATCGGCTGCTCATGTTTTTCTCCCAGGCAGCTGTAGGTGGTATCATTTCCTCTAGCATGATCAACTCACCCCATTATTTTCTAAATATTTTGAAGCACTTCAAAGTTTAAAAAATGCATATATACAGAAAATGATGGCCTGATTATCATTTTAAAGTCTCATGAACATTGTTGTCAGTCTTCAACCATGAAGGGGAAAAAAACTGTTCAAGCATGAGGGATAAAATCTGAAACATGAATATACAATCAGAGTACCTCTGCATACATCCAAACTTCAGTTTGCAGTAGAACAAACTGCTGGTTTTAAAAAATAACAAGGAAGAACTAATTTTCTTCCATAAAATTTTCACTAGCCACTGAGTGTGAGCCAGTAATATCTGAATTGCCCATCAAAATGCTGGGATAAGGCAAACTTGAAGATCCTAACTATGTGCTATTTTCCCATTAGTCTCAAAAGAATTTTGAAATCTGTATTTCACTGATAATGATGTGAACACTGTGGCTTAAAGCTATGGGTGGGTATGCTAACAAGCAATGAAGCCATTTGAATTTCTTTGCCCATTTAGGTTGGCACTAAAGACCTTGCTGGAATAACAGCTGCTTCAGGTCGACACGCAGGGTGATTATCAAATTGTGGCATTTTTGCTCATATGGTACTTTGAGCACTTAACTGACACCTAAACAGGATTGAGGATGCTGAACAAATGTCAGCACTTTTACAGGACTGAACGCTAAATGACATTTCTCCCTTACAATAATCACTTGAAAATTCAAGGCAGCATTTAATTCACTCTGTAAGATAAATTTGCAGTTACAAAAAAAAGAAAGAAAAATACTAGATGATTTATTTTGTGTATGTATTGTCATTGTCATCATAAAAAACAGTGTTGTTTACCAAAACTGTTCATCTAGTAGTCCTCTGTGTAGCCCACATGGGACTGCACTTGCGCAGGCCAGCCACAGCGCTTTTTAGTTAGCATTTTAACAGCTTTTAGTTGTAAATTGAGTGTTCCCTTCCCCAAATTACAAGTTTGGGCTAGCTCGTCTCCTCACCTAGGTCATGTGACTAAGATAAGGTGACCAGAGGGTCACCTTTGCAAACTGGGATGGGCGGGTAGGTGGGTGGTCGCGCGCACACACATGCGCACACAGCCTCAGGAACGCACTGCCTTCTGGGGCGCTCCCGTTTCCCGCCCTGTGTCAGGGCAGGAAACGGGAGCGCCCCAGAAGGCAGTGCTCCTGTGGCCGTGTGCGCGGGAGGCTGCCGCACTGCCTTGCGCCCCAGAAGGCAGTGCGGCAGCCTTCCAAAAATTGGGACACTTGAAAAAACAAAAATTGGGACACTTGACAAATTGTTTTAAGGCGGGACTGTCCCGCCAAAAGCGGGACATCTGGTCAGCCTAGACTAAGAAGAAGGGACACATCCATTCTCTCCAGATTTCCCTTTGCCACTGTAGGGGGCCATCGCTTGTGCTAGATGACAGCCCAGAGCAGGGAAAGTGGGAGGGACCTGTGCCTGCACAGATAAACAAACAGTTACAATAAGCAACATTGTTTTTCATTGTCATGGCCTCTGTGCAGTCCCAGTTGGAAGAAAGGCAAGCTTACATGCTGCAAAGGTGGGTGTGGCTTGTCAGCGAACTACAGATTGCAACACAGCTTGACATTTGAACTGGTTAAAAACTTGCTTTCTAAATTCTGATATCAAGTCAGTTTTGAAGTTGTGTGGAATCACTATGCACATAATGCTAACCTCATAATAGGGTTATGAGGGTCTATCCCAAGAACTCAAAACTGACAGTACTTTACTTCTTACGAAATTTCAAAAATATGCCTTATCCCAAAGCATTTGCTGGGAATTATAGCAAACTGCTATTCTTCTGTCCAAAGTCTTTTGGGCTGGTTTCATCAACTGAACCCTGATGTTCAGCTCTCAGAGTTGAGTCCTAAACCACCGCTCCCACTGCCAGTTTGTAGCCTGTTCTCCTGTTTTCATTCCAGATGGTACTGTTTGGAAATTATACAACAACAGCAGCAGCAGCAGGAGGAGGAGGAGGAGGAGGAGGAGGAGGAGGAGTTTGGATTTATATCCCCCCTTTCTCTCCTGCAGGAGACTCAAAGGGGCTTACAATCTCCTTGCCCTTCCCCCCTCACAACAAACACCCTGTGAGGTAGGTGGGGCTGAGAGAGCTCCGAGAAGCTGTGACTAGCCCAAGGTCACCCAGCTGGCGTGTGTAGGAGTGTACAGGCTAATCTGAATTCCCCAGATAAGCCTCCACAGCTCAGGCAGCAGAGCTGGGAATCAAATCCGGTTCGTCCAGATTAGATACACGAGCTCTTAACCTCCTACGCCACTGCTACGCCACTGAAGAATGTAGTATGCCTATTTCAAAGACCTATCTAGTTACCAACTCCATGGGGATCCCTTGGGCAACATTACTAGGTAATCTGAAAGAGATGCCTGAAAAAATAGAGGGGTTTTTTGTGCTTCGTCCATCTATTAGAAATGTTAACATCTGGGATTATAGCAGATGATAAATTCACACAAACCTGGCCAGTTTCCCCATTTTCTGCAGCAGAGTCTGCATGAAGAATACTGAAGACAATTGGGGGAGAATATTGAAGACAGTTGGGGAAGTGGAAGAACAGTGGGGACAAATGGGGAAAGTGTGGACATCAGTGAAATGAGAGAGAGCAGAAGCAGAAAAAACCTGATATGTTGTAGCCAGGGCTATCTCTGTAGAAACAGCACCCAGTGCAAGCAGTATGGCTAACCTAGGACCAAACACCATGTGAAATTCAGGGGCAGGCATGCCTGTTTGATGCTGGGCTCAGCTGGGTTGAGTTTTAAATTGCAGGCTTTGAGTGGAACTAAATGACCTCATGTGTGGTGACTGATACTAAGTACACTGTCACTTTAATTGCCATTACTTTCCTCACTAGGGATGTGAAATAAAATTGTCAGTTCTCAGAAGCCAAACTGGGTTGGTGCTTGGATAGGAGACCACCAAGGAAGACTTTGCAGAGGAAGGCAATGGCAAACCACCTCTGGTAAATCACTCGCCATGAATAGCCCATGGGGTATTCCTCACTGCCACTTGACAGCATTTTAAACCCCCACACACAATTTTTCAGTGGTTTTTTTAGCAACGCCAGCATAAAATCACTTCCTAGGTAGTGTGTGCATAAAGTGCTGTCATGTAATGGGAGACTTATAACAACCCCTGGTAGAGTTTTCAAGTCAAGGGATTAAGGAAAGCTGTTTCCCATTGCCTTCTTCTGCAGAGTCTTCCCTGGAGTTCTCCTTTCCAAGCATCAACCCATCTTAGCTTCTGAAATCTGACACGATCAGACTATCCTACACTATTCACATGCCTCCACATTGGTAGTAAGCCCCATTGAATAGTTTTCAGAAAACTTGCCTAGGAAGGCTCCCCAAGTTTCTGAAAACTGTATAAAGAGTATACCCCAAAAACACAAAAAAACAAGCACAAAAAATCAAACCAACCCAAATTTTTGGGTATATCCAAATATATTCGGGTATACTGAATCAGGAATTCAGCTGATTCAGCCATAATGACAATTTTACAGCTGAATCAAGCCAAAACCAAATTTTACTGATTTTTTGGGTATTGCTCAAACATAGCAACCACTACATCACACTGATTTTCATGCAATGGCTGCTGTTGAACTGTAGCAAGCAGCCAGTCCAAGGTGAATTATCCAATCCATGTGGTGGCAAGTCACTGCTGGTCATGGCCCTGATGAATCCCTCTAAAAACCCCATAACCGCTCCAGAAGGGCACCTGCTCCCATCCCCTGCCTTTTCCTGACAAAAGTCCAAGGGTTGAAGGCTGGCAGTACTGTGGAAGTTGTCTTGCAATAGCTAACGAGGACATGTGTATATTATTATTATTATTATTATTATTATTATTATTATTATTATTATTATTATTATCGTCATCATCATCATCATCATCATCATCATCAACAACAACAACAATAATAAACAACCTATATACTGCCCTCCCCCAAAGGGCTCAGATGTTATTTCTTTTTTGTTTGTTGGTTTATTATTTAAATTTCAGATTTTTCTGCAGACCTGGGTTTTTTCTCATGTTTGCATAAAGGTCTGTCTTCTCTGTCCGTATCCCAACTCTTCGGATTTAAGCATCTACATATGGGGCCACATTAGCAATATTAATAGACATTTTGTTTTCAGATCTTACAAAAGTTCCTTCTATTTCTTCCTTCCCATTAGATGAATCATAATCTCAATATAACAACTCAGTCATACAAATTTATATAGAAAGTAGGATTAACTTATTTCACTTGCACTTATTTCTAGGGAAGCATGTTTAAGATTGCAGCCTATGAGTTGTTTACACATTCATTTGATTCCCTAAGAGCAAAGTAAGGAAAAGGAAGACAGCAAACTCTTTGAAAGTTGTTTTTGATTCAGTCTTCAGTTTATTGCAGATAAAGGGTTGGATTGAATTATTCTGTTCCACTAACAACAGAGCTTGGTCCCAAAGGAAGAAGCCTTCTGCCAGTTGAGGAAGCTACTCTGCATGGAATGAAGCACTACTGTATTTTGAATGCAAACTTTTCCAAATGCAAAGAGATGGAAGGGACATGTTTTTGAGAGTTAGAAAATTCTGAATGTTCTCCCAATGCAGAGATTCTTGAACATGCAGTAAAGTCACTCAGCTGGAAGTCCAGATTAGAGAATCTCAGGAAATTAGGGAGGGAGGTTTTCAAAAAGAGAGTCATGGCACCATAGACTAAATAGTGGCTATGCAAGTCCCTTAGTTATTTAGTGATTTATTGCATCATCATTGCAGCGTATGTGCATAAAGCCCCACCCCCAATAGAGCAAAGGGAGGGCACATTCAGCAGTTAACCATGACATCACAAATGATGTGTCAGTGCAGACAAAATAAAATTGTCTAAATAAACAAGAAAAAGCACTTTAAAGGGAGGCTCTACAGAGGAATGGCAAATTCATCTCTGCTTCTTGAATGTCCCTTGTTGGGGTCACCATGAGTCAGTTGGACTTGACAGCACATATGTACATAATTAAAGTTATCAGGTTGGATCACATGCACATTGTACACACTTGGATCCAACACATGCAGTGTGGTTTTCCCTGATCCACAGTCAATTCCCTAGCACCACATTCCAAACTGCTGCTTTAAAAGTTTAGAAAGTAATAAGTTCCTTTCAGTGCACAATAGAGAGGTTAATAGCCAGAAAAAACTATCCATCTAGCTCAGTACTGAAGAAGATGAAAGTTAGAAAATGCACATTAGAGCCCTCAGTGCATACATGGGAACTGGGGTCAATTTGGTAAATAAGACAAATGGTTAAAGCAAGATGTTTATGGTTACTAGCCATCTTTTTATATAACAAGCCATTAGTTGTCAGAGATTTATCAGAAAAGTCCTTTAGAACTACTCCTGGGTATTTATGTTGCTGTCTTTCGGTGGATCAGTTTTTCAAAGTAGGGACAAACTACAGCTCTGCTTGTTACACTGTCATATACACACTACAGGGGTCAGTGCTATCAGTCACAGACCAGGAAAGGGATTTGGGCATCTTAGTTGATAGTTCCATGGGAATGTCAACTCAATGCCTGGCAGCTGTGAAAAAGGCTGGGGATAATTAGGAAAGGAGTTGATAATAAAACTGCAAGGATTGTCATGCCCTTATATAAAGCAATGGTGCGACTGCACTTGGAGTACTATGTTCAGTTCTGGTCGCCACATCTCAAAAAGGATATCGAAGAGATAGAAAAAGTGCAGAGAAGGGCAACGAGGATGATTGAAGGATTGGAGCACCTTCCTTATGAGGAGAGGCTGCAGCGTTTGGGACTCTTTAGTTTGGAGAGGAGACGTCTGAGGGGGGATATGATTGAAGTCTATAAAATTATGCATGGGGTGGAAAATGTTGACAGAGAGAAATTTTTCTCTCTTTCTCACAATACTAGAACCAGGGGGCATTCATTGAAAATGCTGGGGGGAAGAATTAGGACTAATAAAAGAAAACACTTCTTCACACAACGTGTGATTGGTGTTTGGAATATGCTGCCACAGGAGGTGGTGATGGCCACTAACCTGGATGGCTTTAAAAAGGCTTGGACAGATTTATGGAGGAGAAGTCGATCTATGGCTACCAGTCTTGATCTGCCTTGATCTCAGATTGCAAATGCCTTAGCAGACCAGGTGCTCAAGAGCAGCAGCAGCAGAAGGCCATTGCTTTCACCTCCTGCATGTGAGCTCCCAAAGGCACCTGGTGGGCCACTGCGAGTAGCAGAGTGCTGGACTAGATGGACTCTGGTCTGATCCAGCAGGCATGTTCTTATGTTTCAAATCAGGAAATATTGGCTGATTCTGCATGGGCCAAAAACAGCAGTGTGAAAACGGTGTGAAAACGGTATAAAAGGGTGTAAAAGGGTGTAAAAGGGTTTATACTGTTTTCACACCGTTTTCACACCGCTGTTTTTGGCCCATGCGGAATCAGCCATTGTTTCCAAAGGACAAAACCTTCACAGCATCTTTTCACTATTTATTAGTAAAGATTTAGTGGTAATAGATTCCTGAATATTGGATTGAAATCATTAATTTTAACAATTATAAAAAGATTAGATTTTTATAACCAATAATTTTGCCACTAACATATTAATGATAGACCAGTATGTACCTCCTTACTGGCTTACTCCCTGCAAAGGTCAGAGATTACATTTAATGTAATATTGTTTTAATTATGGCTAACTACTTCATTCCCAATTAAGCAAATTGCTACATGGAATTCTTCTCATCATTACAGTTATAGAAGACCTTTTACCCCCATGGAATCAGTTCTTATTATGTGAAAACAATCAAACAGCAAAAACATGTTGCTTAATTACTGTCCACCGTACAATGATGGATGAACTCTACAGTAGGAAAAAGGAGGGAAGTAGCATAAGTTAAGCAGATGTAAATAAAGTCAAGAACAGGGAAAAATTACAAAAAATGCACATTTTCATAAATCTTTACAATGAGAACAGGTAGAGAGAGAGAAAGAGAAGTGACAAATAAAGGAAACAAAATGAGGAAATTGGAAGCAAGAAGGAAAGAGGGATACAATTTGACTATCTTTTGCATAAAGAGGCTCTCAAGCACTTTGCTTCTCAGCTACTGCACTGTGAAGAGGGCTGAGATCATGCTGACAGCCGTGGTATGTAAAACAATCAGACAATCAAATATTAGCATTTACATGAATCTTAGCACAGGATATCTCCTCTTAGAATTCCAACTGAAGAAAGGAAGTTTCATAGAGAAAACAATGTAGAAGTTACAAAAGGAATCAGAGTGCAGATGAATATCACATTTCTTTTTTGAGGAAACAAAAAAAATATCCATGACCAGAAGACAGAAGCAACCCACATAAATACCCTCCTTACTAATGTCATGTGCTGCTTGGCCTGTTACCCAATATGTTTAGACACAATATTTTAAACAACTTTTCTTCTAATATTTTCACCTGTGTTTCCGTGGCAGTTTAATACAAGTTCTTTTGAACTGGTAAATTCTATGCAGCTAGAATGTCCATGAAACAAAGATGCAAATTTTGTGATATGCATTTTGCACATGTATTCATGGAAAGGAGGAGTTCTTCATTTCCTTTCCAGCCCTTCCAGTCTTCTCTAGGTATATTGCCCTTTCTTATCAGTTACTTATTTAAGTTATTTTTAACCTGCTTTCTAAGTAGCTTCTAATCTATATGCCATTAAAGGTTGAAATTGTAAATTGTAAGTAGCTTCTAATGATCTGAAACAATAGTCAGAAAAAACGTTAAAGACATAGGCTCATTCCGCACACGCAGAGTAATGCACTTTCAAACTGCTTTGAGTGCTCTTTGAAGCTGTGCGGAATAGCAAAATCCACTTGCAAACAGTTGTGAAAGTGGTTTGAAAACGCATTATTTTGCGTGTGCGGAAGGGGCCATACACTGGGAGCAATCCTAAACTGCAAAACTTTGGAAGTGAGTTAAATTGTATTGGGGGGGGGGGGACTTCCTCCCAAGATTGCAGTGATAGTGGTGTGCCATATAATTTCAGTTCCTTAATACTACATGCCACCTTTTAAATGTTTGTCCCATCTGTACCCTACTTCCCCTCCAAGGGCCCAGGGAAGTATATATAGGATAATCTTATTTTGCTGTCCGAGGGTGGGACCGCCCTTGGTCGTAGTCTCTGACCTAATAACCACACTACACTCTCTGGCTGGGATAAATATTTGGCCATAGCCATCAATTTATTATATAATCAGAAACGTGAGGTGCAACATGCGATTTTGATCTGTTCTGTGACATGGCCGCAGAGCTCCAGCGGGCAGTTGGCCTCTTACTGGAGCTACACTCTGCTGTGAAGCTCTGCTGGGCGGTCGGCCTCTTGCGAGAGCATCCCGTTGACTTAATGCTCAGCTGGACGGTTGGCCTCTTGCCATAACATTCCCTGTCAGCAGGGGAGGGGTAGCTCCCTAGCTCCTCCCCCATTGGCCCTTTCAGATCAATACCCATGCGCCAAACAAGAGCTTGGATAACTACTTTAAAATTCTGATCCCATCTTTGCTATAATACTGAGGCCAAAAGCCTCACCCATTTAGCCCCCTCTGAACTACAATCTTCCGAATGGTGGAAATGTATAGAGGCCAAAATAACCTCTTTAGGTCTCTCCTGAGAAACCTTTCTTATTCAATCTGCAAATTAAATTTGGCTATCCCTAAAAAGAAGGCTACTGGACCAGGAATACCAGTTGCTGTTGAGTGCAGCCAGGACATCTTGCTCTCCCTTGCACTTTGGAATCTATCCTGAAATTAGCTTCACAACTAAATATCTATGCCAACTGTCAGAGCCCAGGCAGAGATGGATCATCACTCAAGCTAGATGTAAGGCATTCCACTCTGCCATTCTTATGGGCCGATAGTTGAATATTCCACTTCAAGACAGAACATGTGCAGATTATCAGGATACTGTTGAGACCCTCGAGCATATTTTGTTTTCTTGCCCAAGGTATGCGTTACCAAGACTCTCCCTACTTGTCCCAGCTCTAGGGAATAAAAAAGTTGTTTGGAGCATACAAAGACTATTCACCTGCTGAATAATAGCAACGGCGGGATAACTGGAAAAACCGCTGAATTTTTTTTAGAAGTGCTCAAGTCAAATGGAAGCTTAACCACATCTTCTGTACCAACCTTACGTGCTTTGTCTAGTTTTATGTCCTGTTTTAACACCCACTCTGTCCTGTATTTTGTTTTATTCATATGCCTAATAAAGGTCAGTTGAAGTTGAATCGTGCATTAACAAAATCCAAAGTACTATAGGGAGAGGTGGGCGGGCAAGTCACTGGCCAGGCCGAGCACATGGCTGGCACAAAGGCTGACCTGCTCTTTGATAGGTTCAGGCCAGCCCCCTCTTTGATGATGTCACAAGGCAAGCACCGCAACGCCTGTCTGCCCCTTTCCGCCCTTACCAGGGCTGAGCTTGGGACTCCTTCCTGCCCATCCCGAGCGGCAACTGCGGTCGCGCTGATTCCCAACCGCTGTTTATCCACACAGAACTCCCATAAGTTAGGCTAATCCGAGAAACAGCAATGGGCCTAAGGTGTCTCCCAAAGCCTTTCATGAGATTTCAACCCAAATGCCCTTGGTCCAAGTCCTAGATCCTTTTTCCAACTTAAGATTAGAAATGATCCAAGTCTCTGTGCCCCACATTTTGAGGTACTGGGTAAACAGAAATTCTGGGTATGGAAAATGAAAGGTGTAAGGAATTCCATAGAAGCAGAAATAAAAGGCTTTTGGGAGTAAAAGTCCATTTATTAAGACATCTTAGAAAGCTCAAGTACACGCAGTGGCAGGAATGGCACTTCCCGCCAGAAGCACAGGTTATAACACCATTCACCCCATCCCCCCTTCCTGCTTCCCATGGGAACGGAGTCTTCATCTCCCGCGCAAAGATAAAGTCTCCGCCGATGCATCTGGCCCATCGCCCGGGCTGTGGAATGCACTCAAGGTTACTTCACCATCAACACCATTGAATCCTTTACAAAAGGTGAGCTTTGTCGTGTGCAGTACCTGTGTATGTGGTAACAATTTTATCATACACTTTTTAGGTTGTGGGGACAACTAGTTGAGAGAAACACAGAGAGAGATTCATTAAACCAAAATCCTTGTCCCATAGTGTAAGTTGTACTAACAAGCAGTGGAAATAAATAAGTTGGAAGTTGGAACAGTGCAAGTCGGAACAGTGTCTTCAGTGTATCTGCTGTCCAGGTCTCAGTCACCACAGTGGAGTAATTATTTCCACTGCTTGTTAGTGCTGCAGCTGTTATAGAATCCAGCCTCTCTCTCTCTCTCTCTCTCTCTCTCTCCCCCTCTCTCTCTGCTGGTGCTATATTATATAGAACCCATAGGCTTGAGAACAGTAACAGTGTTTGAGCTATGAAGACGCTTTGCTAGCTTTTATGCACTGCCTGCACTTTCCCATTTCAGTTGGATAGGAAATTTATTTGCATATGTTTAACCAAAGTGTACATTGCTGTTCCCCTCCCATCATTCATTCTAGGTTTCCCTGGAGTGATCAACTCGTTATACTTCACTTTTGTCTTTTCAATTCATTTTCAATAAAATATTTAAATTTTTATGAGATTTTTCTCCGCTCATTAACATAACAAGAAAAATGCATAATACAGCATAGCTTTGACAAGTGCATTTTATTCTAACAGCCCAGCTAGAGGATACATGAATGAATGCATAATGGTTGTTGAATAGCCAAAATGATGCTGTTAAAATTCTGCAAGGTTTTGCAGAAAAATAATGGCATTAGTGTGACTCACAAACCTCCCAAGTCTTCTACAGAAGCCATTATAATATGCAAACAGTTATGAATCTGACACATCTTGAAATCTTTAACTGTCCATCTACTAAAGATAAATTCCGCTAACTTGCTATGACGCTCTATAAATTGCCTTTGAAAAGTGATAAAGCTGCTGAGGCCTTAAGGTTACTATCATTTTTAAAACAAATATTGTGATTTAAAATTTACACATTTGGAATAACTTACCACCTTGTTTTTAGCTTCGTTATGTTTGTATCTGAGCTCAGATTAGCCGCTGAAGAAGCACAAGGTAGTAGAACTAAATATATCTTTAGTTTTATCCAAGGGACATCAGGACATGGCTGCTCAGGGAATTATACTTAAACTTTCACCTAATCAGTATGACCTTGTGAAATTATTGCTTTTCAGCTTCAGTTTTTCCACTGTGGAGCCAAAGCCCAAGCTTTTTTTTTTTAGCTGACTTCTTTTAAGCTGAAACTACAGCCGTGCGGAAAGGGCGCCCCTGCACCGGCAGGAATCCTGCCGGTGGAGGGGTGGAGGCCGTTCGCACGGGAGCATGCGAGCCCCCGCAGAGGCTCACCCCGTCCCCCCACACTCACCTCGTCGTCCTGCGTTGCCCTGCTGGACTACTAAGACCCGCCCACGCTGCTCTCCGACCTCCAGGGGTCGAAGGACAGAGAGGGAGGGTCTCAGCAGTCCAGTAGAGCGATGCAGGATGACGAGGTGAGGGGGAGATGGGGAAAACAGCGTGTTCCTGGCGGTGCCGTTCGCACATACGCACTGGCGAGGAACAAGCTGGCCACAAGCAACGCTTCCTCCAGGAGGAGAGGTTTTTTTGAAGGCGACAGGGCAGCTCTGCAGGAGGTGGAGGGAAGCCAGATTGAGCTGCTGAAAGCGTACCTGTGCTTGAACTGGCCTAGCAGGGACGGACATTTTGCCGTCCTGAAAAGGCATCAGCTATTTGCCGTCCCTAAGGCATCGTATTTGGCCGTGCGGAAACAGCCTCTCATTCCGGGTCAGTTTAAATGGCTTCTTTTACTTGACAAGTTCATTTCCATTGACTCAGCATAAGTTTTTCTGTGGTCTGGGTCTACTCAGAGCTGCCCAGAGTAATCATGGGCCCTGGAAAAAAATTATATTCGATCAGGTTGAAGGTACAGATATTTAGCAGATCAAAGGGATCAAAGAACTGGTTGAGTAAACTTAATCAGTTATTCTTAGAAGTCCCATTTATTCAATGGGATTTATCCCCAGTTTTCTGATGCAAATGAGCTTTTAAACATTTCACATATATTTAATTAATTATAAGTTACCATTGCTCCATAGCATGCATTTTAATGGGAATTACAGCTGTTTTTTCTTAGTGACAAACATTATTTCCCATGTATATAGCAATATCTGCAGTTTGAGAATTCACTTCATGAATCTAATTAAGTAGATTCTAACCATAAAAGCTGGAACTACAATACACATTATTTTTTATAGTGGCACATGATTACTTTTTAGTTTTGCCACAACTGCCTAACATCGTTACCCCACTATAATCTGTCTTTTCTAGCTACTCAGATTGTGGAAAGATCTCACTAGGCCTTAACCTAAGATTTTGTCTTCAGTATGGGCTGACTTCTGGAAGAAAAAAAGATACTTCCAGGCATGTACAGAAAACAGAATGACTTTCCTTCAGCATTTAAAAAAATCAGTCTTCTTTCTTCCCACACACTTTAATAATTCAGTAGCAAATTTAAAGATGCAAAGGAAGCACTGGGATCACTGAATAATATTTTAAATCCCTTTGTAAAAAGGAGGATAGCATAATGACATGCTTTGTACTGCTCATAAGAATAAAATAAGAAGCTTGCTGGATCACAACAAAAGTTTTCCCCAGTCCACTGTTCTGTTCCCCACACTAGGCAGCCAGATGTTTCTGGGAATCCCATCAGAAGGGATAAAAGGCAACAGCCATTCCAAAAAGTTGCCCCCAAGTATACTATCCCTAAACATAGAAGTACTAGCTATACATATAATTCAGCAAGGTGTTCTAAACAACATATCAGAAAAAGCAGGACTGCTGGGAAGTGTAGTCCTTGACCATTCAGAAGGGCCAGATATCAGCTCCCCCTGGATGGGCAAGTATGGATACTGTGCTAGTGATGTTCTATCACATTTATTCACAATTGGTAGGTTTGTCAATGTGGAGGTGAGTGTTGGAAATCTGAAATAACAACTGATTTCCAGATGACAGACATCAGTTCTCCTGGAGAAAAATGACTACTTTGTAGGGAGGACTGTTTGGAATTGTAGCCTGCTGAGGACCCTCGCACTCCCCAGGCTATACCCCCAAATTTCCAGGAATTTCACAACCTGGAGTTTGCAACCCTCACAATTGAATTGCTCTGTCCACCCAAGAACATCCAGAAGCAGATGACTGGTATAATGCAAGAATACCAGTCTGCAATGCTCATCCATGCATAGATGTAACCTCTGTCTATCGCGGCATAATTTCAATAACAAATGTGTCAGAATACAGTGAATGTAACTGGTTTTATTCCATGGAAAGTAGAGAAGAGCAGAACAGCCCTCTGATTGTTCTGCTGCTTGGTGAGGTGGACTTACAACTTGCGGTGTGTAACAGTTTCCATTTATCTAATCACAGAGAGCAAAAAACCCAATCAACCTACTAAATCAAGCAGATCACATATGGAATTCACAGTTCAGTCAGGACCAAGTTTTCTGTGTGTCAACTGGCCTTGTGTCTACCTTGAGGCTTAATTTTAACTATATATGCTAATTTGGGTCTTGGATAAGAAGTCTATTAAGCTTAGACTTTAATTTAAGAGCCTGACCCTAAATGAGGAAACAAATTAATTATTCTTCTCAATGAACCATGAGTCTAAGTATTTTTTGCTGGTATATAAGGCTGAAATGCATGCAAAAGATCAATAGTACATAAAAATAATGTTTCGATTCGCAGAGGCCCAGAAGTCACTCTCTCAAAACTGGAAATGAGAGATAAAGTCTCAGAAGAATTTTGTATTACAACCAAGGATTTAAATCCATGAGTTCCTGGTAAACTGTATTGTCGAAGGCTTTCACGGCCGGATTCAACTAGTTCTGGTGGGTTTTCTGGGCTGTGTGGTTGTGCTCTAGTGGATCTTGTTCCTAACATTTCACCTGCATGTGTGGCTGGCATCTTCAGAGGTGTATCACAGAGGGAAGTCTGTTACACACTGTGTCCAGTGACACAGTCAATGACATTTTATAAGGTTGGAGGGATATGTTCAATGGGGTGCCACAGGGCTTAGTTCTGGGCCTAGTACTTTTCAATATTTTCAAGATCTGAACACATTGGAAACATGAGCAGATATCAACAAGATGCAATTCAACAGGGATAAGTTCAGAATTCTCCATTTGAGTAACAAAAATGAGAAGCAGACATACTGGTTGGGGGATTCATTTCTGGGTGACAGTGTCTAAGAACAATATCTTTGGGTGCAGTCAAAGAGGGAAAAGATTCTTCTGAGGGACAGGAGAGAAAATCCTGTTCAAAGTCCATGTGAAGAAGGAATGATCATATGGTAGATCCCAGTGGCGTTCCTGCCTAGGGACAGAGGGTACCCTATGTCCCCGGGCGCCCCCCATTTGGTCATGCGGGGGGCACCAACATTTCAGGGTCGTTTGCGGTTTTTTTGAATTTTTAAGTGTTGTTTCACGTTCCGGCCTGCAGGGGGCGCATTTTTAAGGCTAGTGGCACCAAAATTTCAGGGTACCATCCAGAGACTGTCCTGATGATACCACCCAAATTTGGTGATGTTTGGTTCAGGGGCAGAAAAGTTATGGATGCCCAAATAGAATGCCCCCATCCCCATTGTTTTCAATGGGAGCTAACAGGAGATGGGGGCTGCCCATTTGAGAGACCATAACTCTGGCCCTCCTGAACCTAACTTCACCAAACCTGGGTGGCATCATAAGAATAGTTACCAGATGATACCCTGAAATTTTGGTGTCACTAGCTTTAAAAATACACCCCTTCCAGGCACCCCAAGAAATTTGCCCAAGATTCTTTGATTTGCAGTGACTTTGCTCCGGTAGCCAATGGGAATTTCGAGTGTGTAGGCAGTCTGCACATTTTTGAAGATAGAGGCACCAGACTTTCAAAATGGATCCAGGAAGCCCTCCTGGTAATAGCATCCAGGCTTAGAGACCTTTGCTTCTGAGGGTCCAATTTTATGGGACCCCAAAAGGCTTATTTTGTTTTCTCACGGCTCCTGCCCATGCCCAGAGCCTGCAGGCTGGGTTCTCTCAGAACTTCTCGCTCAGCTGTACTCCAGAAGCAAAGCTCTGGCTTGGATGCTGTGCAAGACCTCTTGGGAACCACTTTGAGAAGTCTAGTGCCTCTATCTTCAAGAAATAGAATTGCAGCCAGTGCTTACACACTCAGAAATTCCCAGAATCTGCCAGAGCTCTTCAGCAGAGTTCTGTGGTGGGAAAATTAGCTTTTCCCACCATAGACCTCAATGGGAGCTTTCTGTTATGCCCAGATGGCTCTGTGTGGTTTCAATGGGAGGCACTGTGGTAGGGGAGTCTTGCTTGCTCTGGGTGGAGGGCATTTCCTGTAGCTGCTGGTGCTAGAGTCTCCTGAAATGAACCAGCCAAAGTTGCTTAAATGTGTGTGTAGGAGGAAAATGCTGTGGGCACCAGAGTTGAGAAGGAGTGAGCGTGGTGCCCACAGCATTCAGCCATCCCAAGGCAAACTTTAGCAAAGTTGGCTGGTTCACTTTCAGGAAGACTCACACCAGTCAGCCCTGCAGAGGAAAGAGTGCCCCACCCAGAGCAAGACCACCACCACATTTGCCCTCCTGTTGAAACTCTCTACCACAACACCAGCTGGGCATAACAGAGAAAGCTGGAGCATACTCTTTAGAAACACCAGCTGGGCAATCAACAGAATCCACCCCAAACAGCACATCACTTTCCAATTTTGTTTTAACTGGGGACCCCAAGATTCTCCCTTTTAAAGATTGGATTTAAAGAAGGAATCTGAGCTCTCCCTAGGTTTAAGCACCATTAAGAAAGTGATTGAAGGGTGGATCTGGAAGAGTGTTTTTGTGAGGAGATGAATGCTGACATTTTGTTGGTAAATGTTTTGCTGGGGGGTGATTTGTGAGAGATTTACATGCTTAATACCCACTTGCACTGGCTTGGAATTGTTTCTCAGGCTAACAACCTACCTCATAGGGTTGTTGTGATTAGGAAATTAGGAAAAGAGTTGGTGGGGAGAGAGCCATGTATGTTTTGCTGGGAGTGGGAGGTGTTTTGTGAGCTGGTGCAAAAAAATCATTGTTTGTTCATGGAGTGGGGGGAGGTGGCAGCCATTAGCAGTAAGAACTCAGGTTTTGTCCCTGGGCTCCAGTTTGCCTAGGAACGCCCCTGGTAGATCCTTACTTTGGTGATAGGTCAAACTGTTAAGATTTTACCTCAGAGTAAACATATGCTCTCAAGCTGTGTAGAGATGAAGGAATTGTACTAATTTAAGCATCAGAAGGCACACAGACCTAACTGGAATTATAAGTTCCAAAGGAAAACTAACAGTATTTCAAGCTTTCTCTAAATAAAGTTACTTGTAACCTCTTGCCATGGACTGAGAAATATGTCCAAACCTAGTAACAGAGTCTAAACTGAAACAGCAACACCACTCTGTAAATAACTGCCTGATTTTGAAATGTATGTGCTTTCTCTTTGTAAAAATGCCAAAAAAATCTTAGTTTTAATAAACATTTCTAGTTCCTGTTTAAAATGTTCAGAAACCTGTGTTGCCAAATCATTTCTGACAAGAAATAGAGTGTGGAATTACAGCTTTCTGGGAAGGTTCTTAGGACAAAGGGGGGAAGTCCCAATTTATCTATATATATAAAAATCTATCAGTGCGTTTTTCTGCTGACAGGTAATCTCCCAAACTACTGCTTTGAAATTTTCACACAACGTCACATTCGCGTGCGGCCAGGTTTCCATACTGTTTCCACACCTCCTGTTGTATACATGTTACAACTGTGCCAGTTATTGTGTACATGCCACACCTGTGACAGTTGGAACCACAGTTCTGTTCCGCAACAGCGCCATCTGCTGGCCGTCAAAGCAACACCCTCTGATACTGTAAGGAACCTCAAAGGACTCGAAACAAAGTAACTGAGTTCAGTTCGTTTATTTCATAAACTTCAATGATCGCAATACACGGAATGCGGATTCTGACTTTCCCGGGCTTAAGGTGTCGCTTTTACGGACCCTTCAGCCACCTCCCCCAAACGTCCCAGCAGAATTCCCACGACAGGATAGAAACAAGCTTCAAACACACAAGATAACCACAGCAAGGTTAAGGCCACAACCACCCCGGGCACGAAGCCCAGAATGAGGAATGCGCCAAGGACAGGCAGAAAGAGCAGAAACTAACCCCCACCCTTACAGATACAAGGGAAACAACCATGCCTTCCTTGAAAACTGCTGCCATCTGGAGTGAAAGGGATGGGCTCCGCCATCTGGACATGGCTCACCCACCCTAGCGGAGGAAGGGGAAGGTGAGGGAGGGTTTGCTGGACCAAACGCTCTGAAATTTGAACACAACATAGCTCATGCCTCCCAGCGTGTTTTCAGCTAGGTAATTTGTCTGCAAGGGAAGGGAGTGAAAGGGCCAGGTTCAGCCACCAGGACATGGCCCACCCACCCTAGCAGAGGAAGGGGAACATTAGGGAAGGACGGGGCAGGATGCCATGCAAGGGAACAGAAGAGAGGGAGGGGAGGGAGGGAGGGGCCCCGTGCCCCTCCCCTCCCTTGCAAGCATTGTGCAATGACACATGTTCGAACCGTTCGCTTCCCCTTTTCTTTCTTTTCCACTTTAACAGGCTCAGCCACAGCAACGCGTGGCCGGGCCCGCTAGTATATATATCTATAAATAAAATAAAGAACAAGATTTGCATACCTATAGAACATCATTCACACACTACACTCATAAAATAAGTGCTGCTCAGTTCCTGAGGGGACAGACTGATTATCTTTTGGAGGGGGAAAATTTCCTCAATGTGTCTGAAGAAGAGTTTGGATTTATATCCCACCTTTCTCTCCAGTAAGGAGACTCAAGGTGGCTTACAAGCGTCTTTCCTTCCTCTCCCCATAATAGATAACTTGTGGGGTAGGTGGGGCTGAGAGAGTTCTAAAGAACTGTGAGTAGTCCAAGGTCACCCAGCAGGAATGTTGAAGTGCAGAAACACATCTGGTTTACCAGATAAGGAGTGGGGAATCAAACCCAGTTCTCCATATTAGAATCCACCTGCTCTTAACCACTATACCACACTGGCTCTTGTCTGTAAGCACAGTCACTACACCCCTCTATAGTGATTTGAAATGGTCCTCAAAACACAAACACAATAGTCAATACTTAGATTTCTATTCCTGTCAAACACTACAGTTCTAAGTGAAAAAAGTTCATTGTCTTCAGTTTGTGTTTCACCGTGAAGAGATGTCAAATGATATGACACTGACAGATGAACTAACAAGTCTGAATTAGTGTTCATGTACCTCTGAACACAAATATTGATAGTAAGGAACACTAAGTCCTTTGGGCTTGCACATTTCAACCCAAACACATTGTCAGAATGATGACATGATTTATAAAACAAGCAGAAAACTTCGTGCTCAAATACCTTAATGTCCTCCCCACACACATGTATTCTCTGACTAATTTCTGTCAAGTCCATATCATTTGATTTGCTTAACCTTGTATCTCTGAAACAAACTATTTCTGGTTTAAAAGAATATACTGTGGTCATTTACGCACTTACGTTCTGCCTTGCAGGCATCTTACCTTTCCTTCACCGAAGACTTTGTGCATTATTTTTTTGCCCTTTCTGAAGCCACTTGGGGCAGAGCAGAGAAGCTGCAGAGAAGCCATTTCAAATGCTGGCAAAAGACAATCTTTCCTGCTGTTTCATTTTCCCCCACAAAGCAAAACAGTTAAACAGGAAGCATAATCCTTTATCCAGGTTTGTTGCTCCCTCCTGCCTTCCCCAGCTCACCCAACAGCAGTTTTTCCTACTATTCTGGCCTCCATTTCAAACAATCAGAATGGCTTTACTGTGTGTGTGTGTGTGTGCGCGCGCGCACGCGCTTTAAACTCTGCAGATCTAATGCTGGATCAAGGGACCAGTCCACTGAACTATCAGATGCCAAGGGGGAAAAAAGAGGGTGGAACAGTGTCCCCAAATGGACTTTGCAGGAAGATCAAGTTCCATTTGGGGAGGCTACCAAGGGAAAGTCCATTTTGAAAGCTAAGAGCCTAGAAAAAAGTTTTGTCTCCAAAAGCCTGCATTGGTCTTTGACAGGGATGTACTTTTTCACTGATTCTGCATCCCCACTATAGACACCCATGCCTCATCCCACACCTATACTGAGGGGACCTAAACTTCAGGGTTGCTTTTCTGGGAGGCAAAGGGCCTGCAGCAGGACAAAGCAACTATTTGCTGTGCAACTGGAAGTCCATTCACAGTTGTTTAAATCCAGCACAATGACAGCAATGGAATGGGCCTTAGCCATAGTTAATTTTGATCCTATTGATTTCAGTTAAACTTAGTGACATCTAATTTTTGCTGGATTGTGCACCAATGAGCTTTCCATTGTAGCATAATCTTAATTGTTACAGAGATATTATTGAAAGATATAGTCCAATGCAAAATAAGCACTTGTATACAAATGAGCACAGGCATAAGTTGATTGTAGCTTTGGACTCATCTTCAAGGCATCCATTAAATAATGAGCCTTATCTTTACCAGACAGTAAATATATTAAATGATAATTGTGTGAACATGCTGGAAAGTGTGAGATCAATGGAGCAATAAAGGAAGATCTTATAGGAGAATATAAAACACAATTGAATTTCAGAAATGGATAAGTGTTTCTGTCTTTGTCTTTCCACATGGCCACGCTCTCCGTTCAACTGGACTATCTGAGAATCTGCCCAATAATTTGATGAGAGGTTATGTGTAGCCAAGAAGAAATGTCCTCAAACAACTGGAATAGTTAAGCATTTTAAATAATCCGGACGCATTGGAAAAGATCAGGTGCTTAGTCCCTAGAAAGAGGGTGCACATTTCCTTTTGGCATAACATAATTCAAGATAGTCCCTTCATTCTAAATCCACACGTATCTTACACATAAGTCTAGTAAAGTCAGAAGGAAAACTTGAATAGGGAATGCATAAGATTAGAAATCTTTCATCTATGGTCTTTTCCCAAGAAGATACAAAAAAGTCAAGCTCAGTGCATTTTTGAAGATCAGGATTCAGAAAAAAATGTGAATTTCACCATGGCTTTCCATGCTAACAAGGAGCTAGAACCAAAACCCACTTCTGAATACAAGTAGGAATTTGAAATACAAGTAGGTTCTTGAAAGACTGCACATAAATATTTTGATTGTAGAGATTGAATTTTACAAGACAGAGCAGAAAACCATATCGGAGCCTCATAAAGAAGAAAAGATCAGATTTTTGCCCTATGGACTAAACAGGAATAAATTGCCTTCCAGAATGATAAATGAATCTCATAATTGTACCGAAATGCACTTTTTATAAAAATTTCCACTTCTTGAAAGAGGCTAAATGAAAGCCTAAGTAGTTGAAATCCAACACTTGCTCAATTCTATGCCCCTCCAGAATACAGTGGTTTACTTTTCTTTTTCTGAAAACACATTATTTTAGATTTAACAAAATGAATAATAAGCAAATTATCATGACAGTATAAAATAAAGGCTTGGAGAAAGCATCTTAATCCTGCCATCATGCAAGAAAGAAGAGCTACATCAGCTACATAAAGTGGAATTGGTACTGAGTATCTAAACTAGGAACATGGGAATGGTTGGCTTGCAATTTGTTCCAAATTCTTGTGCAGGGGATATTATCGAAAAATGCACTGAAATCCATAAAAGGAGTGGATAATTTCCCCTTAGGATAGGATGAATATTTGTCAGCAAGAAGGGAGAGCATGTAGATATAATGTAACGTAGATGAAACTTTTTGTAAAAAAAACCAATTATTTTTTTATTTGGTATTGACAAGTTATAGATGGGCTGCATAAAGCTTTTCTGGTAGAGATAACAATCTGGCAATCCCATCCAAAGAAGGGAGGGCAAATCCACTGCTGGGGGCAGTGTGAGCTTGCACTGGCAAATTTGTACTCCCTGGGGCAATTGCACGAATAGAGGGGCAGATCCACTGGCGAGCAGCCCTCCATGCCATAGCAGGGGCAGTCTGGAGACATGACTGTGGGAGGAGTCAAAACTAGTCGCCATCCACCCAACCATTGCCTCTGTTACGCTGGCAGCTGGGGCTCTGGATTTATGCCACCTTTTTGTTGGCTCAAGTCTATTAAGCCCAATGGGGGCTTTCCAGTGGTAGGGAGGCTTTTTATGTTTTTTTGCCTCCCCACACTGCCAGAAAATCCCTTGGGCAGGGCAAAGCAGCGATGGCGCCATGCCCTTGGGATGGGGATGTGACTGGTCTATAATTGGCCGGTGAATGAGTTGAACCTTTATATATATATATATTGGAATGACAAGTGCTTCTTCCCATCTTTCAAGAATGCTGCCAGTTGAATTTATCACTGTAAATAAATGTAAAAACTGGAGCCCATCACTCACTGTCTGTTTTATAACATTCTGGGGGCATCCAATCTGGGTCAGGAGCCTTATTGGACTGTAATGATTTTATTAAGGAGAAGATTTCCTCCAGTTCAACAGATGATGATTTGGAAAGATTATCCAGAGATGAAGTAGAAGATGGAAGTGTAGTGGGTTGTTTTTCATTTAAAAGGGTGGTAAAATAGTTTTCTCAAAGTCAGTGGTGTAGTGCCAAAGGGAAAGGGGGGCACAATGCCCCAGGCACACACCTGTGCGGGGGCATGGCTGGGGTATGGAGGGGGCGTGGGGACATTCCAGGGCAGGGGCAGACAGGGGGGTGGGGCGCAGGGTGCATGCATGCCCCAGGCACAGTTCCCCCTCGCTTCACCCTTCCTCAGTTCCATTGAAATGTGACTTCTTTCATTAATAAATGCTTTGTTACTTGTATTTTTCATTCCCTCAAAAAGATTTTACTTTCACTATATTGTGTAGCATACAGCAGTTTTTGCCAAGTTTGAATGGAATATTTTTTTCCTCTGACACCCATATTGAGAGAATTGTTTTGTATAGATTAGGTATTGCAGTAGAAATTCCTGAGCATTTGATATTTGGAACTTAGAGAAATATGATACTTCAGCATGCTTTAAGATGTGGCAAACAGCAATAAATCAAGGAGGACCATGTTTAGATTTTTTTTTATTTCATGGTTGTGCAAAAAGGTACCAAAAGAAATGTCAGTTGTTCATAGGACTGAATCACCTTTTCAGGAGGACCCTTCATAATAGTTCCTCTTAAATCTCCAAGAACTGGGGACTTCAAAGCAAAGTCATTTTTCTAAGCCACAGCTATTTCCTGACTCTGTGGGAGATGTTGTTAGAACTCAGAGTAGTATACTCTTTTTTTATTGATAGATGCATTTAGTTATTAGATTGCTAACAATAGCATATTTTAAAAGTCAGTTACAGTAATTGTTATGCTATATGTTAAAGATTGCTTCCCCTGTCATTCAGCTGGAATAATGTTTATACTATATTGATCATGTACATTATGTAATAGCTGCCGCTATGTTACATTTTCCTGAAATATTTGGAGAATGGCATCATTACCTTAATGTGTTATCTAAACAAATAGATTTATATTAGACATCTGCAGCCAAAAGTGTAGCAGATTGTTCAAAATCAATACATGGAACACACTAACCCAACTGCTTCCTAACCCCATCACACTGAGAGCCAAACTACACAATACTTTTTTTAACAAACTAAGACTTGGTTTGTCAGATCTGACTTATTTCAATCACACAACAGCTGCAGGGAATGTTTCTTTTAAAGTCTGTTGGAGCTGATTCAGCTTAAAAGAAGAGCCAAACTAAACAATATATTTTTTTAATGAGCTAAACCTCAGTTTGTCAGACCTGACTTACCTCAGTCACACAACAGCTTCAGGGAATGTTTCTTTTAAAGTCTGTTGGAGTTGATTCAGCTTAAAAGAAGGGAGAAAGCTTCTGCCATCCACCCCATGCCATTTTCTTGAGGCAAAACAGCCCAGATGGGGAGTTATTTGCATAACATTGGAGCTGCATGTGCTCAGAATACTCCATGTGCAGCTCCAGAGCTATGCTAGTAACTTCTTGTGGAGGCTGTTTTTGCTCAGGGAAAAGGAATGGTGGGAGATGTTAATCCAATACATTTCTGGCCATGGAGTGACCTAATTACAGCCTCCATCTTTGAACAAAATGAATTTCAGACCCTGACACTGTAGTTTGCCATCAGAAATGGTAACTATTGCTGAGACTTCAGAGATACAGCACCAAGTTACTGTTGTATGTTCCATTAGAAATATTTATCCACATATAGCTGTAAACCCTGGGAAATCACATCTTATTACATACAGAAAACTTTCATTCAGGATGGGCAATTTGTCTAAAGCTATTTCCAAGTGGATTTTTACACCAGAATATCCCTCCCACCAGACGACTTCAATGATGTTGGTAAGGGGCGTATCTAGAGAAAATGGTGCCGGGGCAAGCACTGAAACGGTGCCCCCTCCCCAGGGGCGTAACGAGGCAGCCCTGGGCAAACTGTAGCCCTGGGCAAAACCTGAGTTGGATGCCCCCCTGCCATGGGCGGCCACTCCACCACGACCAAACATTTTTTTGCACCAGGACATTAGTGCCTACAGGGGGTGAAGTTTTTAGACATATCATCAGGAGACTGTCCTTATGCTACTCCCCAAGTTTGGTGAGGTTTGGTTCAAGGAGTCCAAAGTTATGGACTCCCAAAGGGGGTGCCCCATCCCCCATTGTTTCCAATGGGAGCTTATAGGAGATGGGGGCTACAGTTTTGAGGGTCCATAACTTTGGCCCCCCTGAACCAAACTGCACCAAACCTGGGGGGTATCATCAGGGCAGTCTTCTGATGAGACCCTGAAAGTTTTGAGACTGTGCCTTCAGAAATGTCCACCCCCCCAGCCTGCAACCCCCATGGACAGCAATACAGAAAACTCAATACAGAACAAAGAGTCTTGGGCAAATTTCTGGGATGTTCCTGCAGGGGGCGCATTTTTGGATGTATCGGCACCAAAATTTCCGGGTATCATCTGGAAACTGTCCTTATGGTACCCCCAAAGTCTGGTGCAGTTTGGTTCAGGGGGTCCAAAGTTATGGACCCTCAAAGGGGGTACCCCATCCCCCATTCTTTGCTAAGGAGATGGGGGCTACCCTTTTGAGGGTCCATAACTTTGGACCCCCTGAACCAAACTGCACCAAACCTTGGCGGTGCCATCATGACAGTCTCCAGATGATACCCTGAAATTTTGGTGCTGATACGTCCAAGAATGCCCTCCCTGTAAGAACATCCCGAAATTTGCCCAAGAATCTTTGTTCTGCATTGAGTTTTCTGCATTGCTGTCAATGGGGGTTGCAGGCTGGGGGGCACATTTTTGAAGGCATAGTCTCACAACTTTCAAGGTCTCATCAGGAGACTGCCCTAATGATTCCCCCCAAGTTTGGTGCAGTTTGGTTCAGGGGGGCCAAAGTTATGAACCCTGAAAACTGTAGCCCCCATCTCCTATTAGCTCCCATTGGAAACAATGGGGGATAGGGGCACCCCTTCTGGGAGTCCATAACTTTGGACTCCCTGAACGAAACCTTACCAAACCTGAGTGGTTTCATCAGGAGAGTTTCCCAAAAATATCTGTAATCTTGGTACTGCTAGCCTAAAAACTGCACCCCCTGCAGACCAAAAACTGGAAAAACACTTATAAATACAAAAAACCAATAAATTGGGGTGAAGCTTTGGACATGTAATGGGGGGGGTTTAAACCTGAGGAAACACCCCCCCCCCACCTACATCCTTGGAAGGTGGCAAAATGTGCCACCATGTGACCTACTGGTGTTGAGCCTGAGGCTCCTGTCCCCTTGTGACACCTGTTATGGTCCTAATGTTGAGCCTTAATTGATATTATGTGGTAAGAAAAACCATGGATTGATGGATCTTATTGCCAACTGAGTTAAAATAAGCAGCTACTGATATTCCTTGAGAACCAGATTGTGCAGGGGAGTACACATAAGGGGGTTGGATTACACACATAAGGAGGTTTTGGATACACTTGCTTTGAGGATATCTTAAGGCCTCCAAAGGCTTATCTCCCCTTTCTCCTACTTCTGTGCAGTCTAAGAATGAGAAGCCCCCAAACGCATGATAGGCATGATGCTGCAACCTTCC
Organism: Sphaerodactylus townsendi; assembly: GCF_021028975.2. NCBI lineage: Eukaryota > Metazoa > Chordata > Lepidosauria > Squamata > Sphaerodactylidae > Sphaerodactylus > Sphaerodactylus townsendi. The sequence continues at coordinate 152,370,443 of NC_059425.1, read as the reverse complement.
TGGATCCTTGGATAAGTAGCTATGAAACTGAATAAGCTTGCTTGCTAGGACTAAAAAAACAGGAAGGATGGTAGGGTGGCAGTTAATTATTTAACATTTAGATTTAGCTTGGCTATCATGCATTATGTTCTCATGTTTGCAACTTTTTGTTTCAAGTGCATTAAAAAGAACTGGTGGTTTGGTTCATCTCTCCACTATCTATCTGGTTTAGAACTGTGCTGTAGACTCATGCTTTATCTATTCATACGTATAATTTCCATATTATTTGCTGTAGCTGTATACATCATCCACAAGTATTACTGTGTCATGGATAGGGTTGCCAACTCCAAGTTGGGAAATGTCTTGATTTTGGGGGCGGGGGGGGGGGAAGTCTGGGGACAGCAGAGTTTGGGGAGGGAAGGATCTTCAGTGGAATATAATATCATAGAATTCACCCTCCAAAGCAGCTATTTTCTCCAAGGGAAGCTGAAAGCATTTTTATCAAGATTAATAAAATTCTTCTTTAGGGACAAGATGTTAAATATAGCACTACTAACAAATTTTGCCCAAACTAATACTGGAAGAAACAATTTGGTAGCTGACATTTTGCTGACCCTAATTATATGTCCCTGATTATCACTAAATGTTTATTATTTTCTATTTATACTTTTTATATTTTCTTTCCCCCTACTCTGTGAGTGAAATCTACACATTTAACACCAAGTAATTAACTGCTTGAACAATGCAATGATAGGGAAGAGACAGAGTGATGTTAATAAAAGCATATCAAAATATGTTTGCAGTCCCATTTGTTCCAAAGACATTGGTGTTCTTTGTCTGTGTGCATTCCTTCCTCTATACTTGAATAAGCAAAACACTGCACCAAATTACTTGTGTCTATGGTGATGGCACTGTTAGCATTCTCCCTGCACACCCAGTCGACAGAACATATTCATTTAAAACACAATGTACAAACTTACATAGTCAGTAGGTTCAGCAAAGATAATGAGAAAAGACAGCTTTTGAGAATTACTTTCTAGTGTTCTGCATCTGCAAGATCTAATGATACTGGGCAGTTGGGTACTGTTTGTCACTTAGACCATTTCCATTATTGTGCAACAACAGCAAACATATATATCCTAAAGCCCATTTATGTAATTCTACTGAAATAATACTTCATTTGCAAGCAGTGAAAATGCTACCCAGCCAAATGTGTTGGAAGTTGTATAATAATATACCCAGTTCTATGAAGGAATAAGAAATGACATAAGAATTTGTGTCCAACCTCCTTCCTCTTGAACCAGTTCACATGCAAAATGACATGAGACTGTCAGAAAGATGAAAAAGAAGAGAGAATGAGGGAAGGCCAACTAGGGAAGACCCACAACCTCAACTGCGACACTCTTTCTATGCAAAGTAGTGGCATTTTGACATCAGAATGGAGTAGACGAATAGATTCCTTCTGCCCTCCATTTCTGAAACATGTTTCCCCAAATGAGAATATTCACAACCTAAATGAAAAATTGATCCATTTCAGATCTGACCTTGGCCACATAATGAAGATCCAAAACATTATGTAATGTAGCCATAATGTAGCCAGATACAGAAACTGGAGATGTTTCTATACAAATCCTAAAATTTAAAAAAGAAGTCAACGTCACACACACACACACACCCGCCCACACACACACATGGAGAAACATTTTCACTTGCTTACACATCATTAATTTAAAAAAAGCAGTTCCCAGTTTTGCTGGCTCTTTGTGTGGCTGCTTTGTCATCTGTTTTATGACTGTTTAAAACTGTTTTTATTAGGCATCTTGATTTGGTAAAGCCAAATCCGTTATTTTTAAAAGCTAGATTATTTTTTTGGCGGGGGGGAGGTGGGGGTGGGTTATTCGGCTTTGAATACAAGCTGCGACAAAACCTCAAAGCCAGATACTTAGCAAACCTGAGAAGCTGAATTGCTATTCAGTTTATTGGGTTTCGGCCATTTAAAGATTAAAGGAGTCTTCCATAGCAGTTAGCCACTTGAGAGTCCCATTAAACTGTCTTGAATTTTTTTTCAAACCTGAAAATCCCCATTGGAGAATCCTGCCCTCCACTTACTTACCTTTGCTTGGTATCTGTTGGAGTTTCTGTTGGGGTCTGTGCAGCTGCTTAAAGTCCCTCCCTCCTGTATTGCTGAATCTGAATGTAATCCTCTCTTCTTCCTTGGTATCTGCTGCACTCAGCATGCCCTGTGTGTTGGTTTCAAGGCAACAAATGGGAGAACTCTCTGGAAATTCTCTTCCAGCTAGCGACTGCCATGTATTTCTGAAGGGAGCTAGTTAGCTTGGTCCTTGCAGAGTTTGCACCTTGAGTGACAGGAGGTGGCAGAAAGCTGACAGTGGCCCATGAAGTGTGAGCATAATTGCCCACACTGCTCCTAGGCCAATTAGGGAAGGTTTTTATTCCATTGGATATTTTCATACTTCAGGATTTTGGATGCCTGGCTAGCTGAAACAATATAAATTACAGTGCTGGTTCCTACCCAGTCCATTCTGTTGCAGACTTAGAGTGATGGTACTTTGAGATTGACTGAGGTGAGCATGTGCTTGTGCCTGCATTTTCTCAGTCTTTTCTGGGTGGTTTGGGTGAATGTTCTTGCCACATTAAAATACCTGTAAGGACAATGTCCCAGTTCAATTGGCAACACTCTTCTTAGTGTGTTGTCACCACAGGCTAGAATTCTCCACTGAACTCTAGCTGCACAGTTCAATTGATGCATCGAACAGAAAGCCCCATAAAAGTCTATGGTGGGGAAAAAGTGATCATTTCCCCACACACATGCAAGTCTATGGTGGGAAATTTTCCTATCATAGATAATGGCTAAAGTGGGGAGAGCCGGGCCAGGGGTACAGTGGGCAGGAAGCCACCACTGGGTCACCATCCTGGGTCTCTGACCCTTTCTGGCAGTTCTCCCACCTCCTAAAACTCACTGTTCATGCTGGCTGGCTGGGAGCTGCCCTTCGGCCTCACAGGTGGGTTGGTGGTACTGGGATGGGAAACCAGAAGCCAAGGCCCCTGACAAGAATGGCTGGGTTGGTGGGGAGGCAGGTGTTGGGGTGCAGAGAAGGTTGGGGGGAAGGGGTGGTCTTTGGCAGATCCAGAAGGAAAGCCAGTCGCTGGCAGTGTGCTCCTGGGACCAGCTTTGGTTTTGGGCTTGGGGAAGGTTGGGAAAGTTTTGGGTGTGGAGAAGGTTTGGAAAGAACCTGAAAGAGCCAGTTGTTGCTGCCACAAGCGATGGAGCAGCTGCAAGTGGTGTGGTATGTGGTGGGAGGTGGGAGGCAGGATGCAGGGCCCAGGTTGGTTTGGGGCGCAGGGATGGGGGGGAAGGGCTGACTTTTGGTTGGTCCAGTGGCAGTGTCTGGTTGCTGCTGCAGGCACTAACCCAGCTTGTTTTCTGAAGGGTAGTGAGAGGATGGAGGTGGGGGGGACCTTGAGGGTGGTGGTGAGGTGGGTAGGTTTGGGAGGGGTCAGATGGGGCATGGGTCAATGGGCACACAGGATGTACAGGACTTGGGCAGGTGTGCATCCTGCACAGCAATTGGCTAAGAGTTCATCATCGGAGTTCAAACCCTTATCCAATTATACATGGCAAGATAATATTTGTTTTAAAAATATACTTTTTTATTAACTGAAGGCAACATCACTATGCTGTCATAATGCCAGTGCTTATTCCTTTTCTCTCCGTTTCCTTTGTGAGTACCTAGGGGTCAGCAGGCAATGAATGGGATACCTGGAAGGTCTCCTGCTAAGATAGGCCTCACATCCCTATCCGCCCAACCACCATCAGACTGTATTCAGCATAACAAGTATTGAGATTACATTGAACCTTTTCAATATCTGCCACAATATAGTTGCCTGAATGTTACCAGCACACATTCATGTTAACACGGCTATTGAAATACCAACATTACTCCATCTTCTGTTGGGCCGAGTGTTTGAACGTGAAGATTTTAGCATCAGCAAATAAGACAGCAACTGACATTCCTTGCATCGCCAACAGTTATTCTGCACATTTATGAAGTCTTCATTTCACCCTATCATAATGAGCTTCCTGAATACACATCCATGATAGAGATACCTTAACAGCCTTGTCATTTCAATTTTTCACACATTTTCTTTGTGTGTGTCCTCTATCTCAGTGAAGATTCAACTCATTAGACAACTGCCACAAGCTATTAGTCTGTACCATCATTCAGCTTTTTCAAAAAAAAGTAAAACATAGCTTAAAAGAGGAATATTACAGAAAAGAGAAAGAGCTTTCACTCACTTCCTGTTTCTTTGGCACTGCAGGATCATTAACAAAATTGAAGTGGAAGTCCAACTATCGTCCTTCACGGAGAGCCTTTGTAAGACAAACCAAATTCCTATCACCAGTCACCACAAAGGACACAATGCCCATTTCCTTCCTCATCTTCCAAACAGATTAGTAAGTAAGTAAAAAGGACAACTTGACATTAAAAAATAAGATATTATATATACACCCAGAATGTGTTCACGAAGAATTTATGCACCGAATCAGTACATTTGTAATTCAAACTGAAGAGATGACAGCAGCATCCTTTGTCCTACCGATCAGTTTCATTTGCAAGGAGACAATGGTCCTTTCTGCACAACGTGAATAAAATGTATTGAGGACATTTAAAAAAATATTATGGGGATGAACTTTGCACAGCTTTTTCCCCAAAACTTCCTCAGGACGTTTTATTTCAGCTCAACCCATGTTTTTTTTTGAAAATGCAAAACTAGCCATCTTTTCCCCCAAGTCAGCTTAAAAAGTCATTCCCTGCTTGATGTGCAGAGCTCAGAAAACAACTTATTTCTCCCGCCCGATCTGCAAGTTCTTGGTTTTGCTTTCTCCTGCCAGCCATTTTCTGAGGCTTGAATTGTCTGTGCTGCCCCCCATTTGTGGAAGTTGCCCTGGGACATTTGCTCTGCGGGAATCATGGCTGGGCTTCTTTTCAGTGAATTAAGTCCATGAATCGACTTGGTGTTTCCTACCAATTCTGGAAATATATAGTTTTTCCATTTAAAAAAAATTCGAGGAGGTGTCTTCAAACCACAAACACGTGACATATTATGTGTTCATGGCTTCAAAGACATCTCCTAGAATTTTTTAAAATGGGAAAACCAGAAGCAATAGTCCATTAAAAACTCTTTTCTAAAGAAAACGAGCAGAGCTACCCAAACAGTGGTTGTAGACACAACAAGGAAGCAGAGAGGTAAGCAAAATGGCCGCTGAGCTCAGCTGTCCCTGGAGTGAATAGGAAAACGCTAGAAAACCCCAATATGAATCAAGTAGCTACAGGGTAAGTACAACATGCATAAATGGCCTTACAGCCCAATCCTGGATGGTGGTGGTTTGAAATGGCATTTGGAAGTGGCAGAGAGCCCCCCCAGCATGTTTGCCCCCTCTGCCAGTATAAGGGGGACCCATGCCAGCAGAGAGAGAAAACACACCAGCATCTAGACATAGTACAGCTCTCTGATGGCTTGACCCAGAGGTGGGTGCCACCAGGGAGCTACACTGGAAACCACCATGGGCAGGGGGCAGGGCAGGGCACGCACGGCATGGCATGGCATGGCATGGCATGGCATGGCATGGCATGGCATGGCGGGGGTGTTCCCAAGGGTGGAGTCTACTTCAGTTGGCTTTCACTGGCATCCCAGCTTGGGAATGCTGTTCTCTGCAGTCACAGGCTTATGTCACCTCAAAGTGTTGCATAAGCCAGTTTAGGCTATGGGGCCATTCAGGACGGTTGGAGGTGGTGTAGTGCTACCTTTGCTGTGCCATCTGGATTATGCTGCCTGTCTCCATGCTGTTTCATTTGTGTGCACCACTGTATAGAAGACTCACCAGTAAGAAGCAGTGCAAATAATATGACAAGATAGGACAGAGATAAACTCTTCATGTAACTTCTTGTGATATCTTATTTGCCAGGAGTCATGGCATCTATTTATTTATTTATTGTTTAGGCTTTTATACCGCCCCATCCCCGAGGGGCTCTGGGCGGTGTACAACACAAAATATAAATAAGAAAAATTACTAAAATCTTTAAAATATTTAAAAAATCTTATTTTAAAAATGTGATTGTGAAGTTAGGACTTCGGTTGCAATGTAAAATGTGCATTGCTAACAGTACAAGTAATCTATGTAACGTTCTTCAATAAACTACTAAAACCAACAAGATTCTGTATATGCATATGTATATCAGGTCTAGGTAATATACATTTTTTGTAGACCCTGGCAGACTCTGCAAAGAAGGCAGATCAAAGTCTTACACTTTGACAATTAAAACTTGTTAGTTTACACACTAACTAATTGGTTATGGATCTCTGTCACTTTGGGATTAAAAGAAAGCGTACTTTGAACACAAAGATTCATAAGAGATTTGTATTTCCTTAGCTTCTTGTCAACAAACAAGTTTCAGATACTAACCTGGAAGTTGTTTGAAGATGATTAATGGAAGCACTTTAATGAATTTTAATTAGTTAGTTTAACAAATTTAAGTGCATCAAACCAGCATTGTTGTTACTGGCCATTTTCTTAATACAGTTCTAAACAAACACATTGAAAAGGACAAAATGGCTGATAGCAAAGTCCTCATGGTTTGTGACTGTTTTTAGGCTCTTATCTGTTGATTTTCTAAAATAACAATCCTAAGTTACACCATTATAAGCCCAATGAAATCCTTGGGTCAAAGATGTCACTCTGTTTAGGACTCCACTGTCAGTCTGCTCTGTACATTATTTAATGTAATCTCTCCATATTCAGCCATTGGTTAAAAGCAGCAAATCTGGAGAACTGGATTTGCTCCCCCACTCTTTGACATGAACGGTGGACTGTAATCTGGAGAATCGGGTTTGTCTCCCCACTCCTCCACATGGAGCCTGCTGGGTGACCTTGGGCTGGTCACAGTTCTTTCAGAACTCTCAGTTCCACCCACCTCACAAGGTGCCTGTTGTGGTAGAGAGAAGGTGATAGTAAGGTGCTTTGAAACTCTTTTCAGTAGAGAAAAGTGGGGTATCAAACCCAACTCTTCTCCTCAATCTGTCAGACATCCAGGGGGACCCATGCCAGCCAGGTTAGCATCGCACACAGTGATTCTAGGGTCCCATCATGGAGCTTTGCCTAGGACTTCAGAATCACTAAGACCTCCCCTGACCTTTTACAATTTATTTACTCTGTTCTCTGTGATAGAAATGATTATGTCAGTGTTATGGGCAATGCATATTAAACTACATGACCTTTCGGTTCTTTCCTGCTCAGTAGCAGATAGACGTAACACAAAAAGAAACAAATATAATAGAAAAAGAGTACTTTTAAAGAATCATGGATAGCTACTTTCAGCGCAATCCTAAATAGCCATAACTCTAATTTATTTCAAGGGAACTTAATCTTGTAAGAGTGCTTGAGAGTACAGCCTTAATTAACCAATGCTGAAGAAAGCAATAGTGGCCAGAAAAGGAGGATACAGAGGAAGGAAGGAAGGAAGGAAGGAAGGAAGGAAGGAAGGAAGGAAGGAAGGAAGGAAGGAAGGAAGGAAGGAAGGAAGGAAGGAAGGAAGGAAGGAACGAACGAACGAACGAGCGAGCAGAACGTAATCCAATCCAACGAAGGAAGGAAGAGGAACGAGCGAACGAAACGAGCGAACAAACAAACGAGCGAGCGAGCAGAGCAAACAAACGAGCGAAGCATTACCAACCAGGCATAATGAACAAGTATACACATCTATGTGAAGGTGCCTTATATTGAGTCAGACCACTGATCTATCAAGGTCAGTCTCTATTCTGACTGACAGCAGCTCTCTGGGGTCTCTGGCAGAGATCTTTCAAGTCACTTACTAGACTGATATGGTGTTATTAATTATAATAATTATAAAAATTGATAGTTTTGTAATTAATAGAAAACCAAAATGAATTCCCCATCCAAACTGTGTATTTTTTTAAAAAAAGATGATTTTCTTTCATTTTGCTTGAGTGCAAACTGTAGCCAGTAGAATTACATATGTCTTTGAGGTACTCCAGTCCTGAAGGATATGGATAAGGTTTGACCTTTCTCTCTGCTTCCGATGCACATCCTGCTGTGTCAACTGTACTCTGCACTTCCCTGCTGGCATGCCACACTCTTAAAGTTATCCCGCGCTCTCTCAATCTAACGTACCTCACAGTGTCATTGTGAGGATAAAATAAAGGAAAGGAGAATGATGTAAGCCACTTTGGCTCCCAATTGGTGAGAAAGGTTAGGCCAATAGCAGGGAATGGGGGGTATGGTCACCTGATCCAGGCTGGGAACCTGCTGAAGATTTGGGTAAAAAAAAATGGGGGGAGGACAGAGACCTTAGCGAAATACAATGCCACAGAGTCTACCCCCCAAAGCATCAATTTTTCCATGGGAATTTATCTCTGTAGTCTGGAGATGGCCTGTCATTCCAGAAGATTCTCAGTTCCAAATGCCATTCCAATCCCTGTCCTCTGCAGGCTCCAGCTCCAAAAAATCTCCAGGGATTTCCCATTCCCAGGCAATGTAGCTTTTATCTTCTTTGCGAAAAATAAATAAAATGGAACGAAATGAAATGGCAATATAATAACAAAACAACTTTTGCTCGTTGTAAACCAAAACTGAAATATCAATATTCCAATATTTACTGGCCCAGTAAAATGTGCATTAACAGTCTTTGCTGATAATGCTGTAAATATGCCAGTTTTACAGTTACATTGCTTTGCTGCCACATTCCTCTCCTTAAGCTTTTTTTTATAGCGCATATATTTTAATGAGGATTCAACGCCTTCCCTTAATTTTGCTGTCATCTTCACTCTTGAAATTTTTCACTTTACACGTTTAAATTGCTTGCATGATTAAGGAATCATTACAGCAAAAATAAAGTTTTAGGGGCCTTACCATTTCTCTCTCGTTTCATTTGCAGCCCACACAAGTGTAGCGAAGTGACAAACAAGCCTAGGAAAGATTTCTGTTGTTTCAGTCCCCTGGTCAGTGTTGTGTTTGTTGTGACTTCTTTCACATTAACTCTCTGTGTATCAGGACGGGGCTGGCAGAATAGCAAAAGTAATATCAGCAGTGTTTTTAATTAACTTATACTGTGAGAATATGACTTACATTACATTTGAAAGGTCAAAGTAGCTATCACCAGTGCAATAACTGTAATATATAAAATTAAGTAAGAGAGAAAGAAGTAGTGGTAGATTTTATAACTTTTGCTGATAAAAGGGTGCAATATGGTCTCGAAAAATCACTGCTTCTATTTGCTGCTATTTAACATTTATAAGGTATCTGTCAGAAGTATTTTAAGCATCATTTATCCTTTTCTCCTTTAGGGGTTTTCTAATATGGAAGCACATTAGCTCCTGTACACATGGCACAATTGTTGTGTATGTAGTGAGAGGGAGTGGGAGTATGCCGGTCAGTCCCACCCTTACTACTAAACAGTGTGGTATAGTGGTTAAGAGCAGGTAGATTCTGATCTGGAGAACCGGGTTTGATTCCCTACTCCTCCACCTGAGTGGCGGAGGCTTATCTGGTGAACCAGATGTATTTCCACACGCCTACATTCCTGATGGGTGATCTTGGGCTAGTCACAGTTCTTCAGAACTCTCTCAGCCACACCTACCTCACAAGGTGTCTGTTGTGGGGAGAGGAAGGGAAGGGAGTTTGTAAGCCACCTTGAATCTCCTTACAGGAGAGAAAGGTGGGATATACATCCAAACTCTTCTTCTTCTTCTTGACATAGTACTTATATATAAACAGTGTTATGTGCATAGACTCTCTTCCTGTGATTGAAAGCACCACTAACTATCCAACTTTCTCCTCTGGTTGCCATCCCTATTTATTTCTGTATTGTAAGCCATGGCTCCCCCAGCACCCCAGCAAAGATTTCTTCTGGACCTCTTTCACAGCATGTTGGGAGCACACTTCACAATCAGAAGCACTCACAGGAGATACTTGTATAGAATTATGCTGCTACTATGGGCACCTTGCCTGGTTTGTACCCCAGCCACCTCTCATCAAGGCTGAGATCACCCTCTGATTTTTGGTTAGTCAGGCTATGGCACTCTTCCCATGTGTCTCCTATACCCTTTGCTCTCTTTAATTGGTAATAATTTCCTGGCACATTCCCGTTGCCAAATTTTAGCCCATTATCCAGATAATCTAGAACATCTAACCATAATATCTTGGGCATAGTCATTCTGATGCAGATGCCCTCCAGTTCCTGTCACTTTCTTTTAGTAGTTATCATAAAAACTGCTCAAAAGCTTTTACATGCTGAGCACCAGCATACTGGTACCATTTCTCTTCATGTGAAGCCTGTCTTTTTCTGTTGGCTTATGTAAGATAACATCTCAACAGATGATGTCAGAATCATTCTGTGAGTTGGAGAGTTCAAGGAGGGCAAAGGGCAAAAGAAAAAATCAAGAGATAAGAAACTGACATTGAAACCTTCCAGTTACTGATGTCAAACACATCTTGCGGCCAAAAATAATCATTCTTTGCAGTATTGATTCAGATGCTCAGAGAGGTGATTTGAGACCTGTTCTTGTATTCCCTTTCACATAATGATTGTTTAGTCTCTGATCCTTTGTGCACAGCACAAATAAAATGTCTTGAGGATAGGGAAAAATATTTTGGGGAGGAACTCCACACAGCCTTCTCCCCGAAACGCCTTGAGGATATTTTATTTCATCTCAACCTGGGGGTTTTAGGAAACACTAAACCAGTGATTCTTTTTTGCCAAGACAAATTCAACTTGTTTCCTGCTTACTGTGCAGAGAGCAGGAAAGGTATTATTTTTTTCCTGCCCTGTAATTTTAAAGCTCTTACTTTCATTTTCACCACACATGCCCGCCATTTTGTGCTGCAGAGGTCCTCCATGCAACCAGCCATTTGGTGAAGGTTTCCCACGTACATTTCCTCTGCTTGCAGCTCATCCACCCACAATTTCACTATGAAAAGTACATATATAAAGTTTGTTTTGCCCGGTGATCTCTCGCATGTATCATGTTTCCTTTTTTGCTTTGTTTTGAGTGCGCTATCTTTGAAGCTCTGATGACAAGATGTGAGTGCCCCTTGTGCTGGTGGAAGGGCAAATATGTTGGTGCAGCCACACGCTGGCTCCACGACTCCATTCAGCCCTTCCTATAGGATTGTGCTGTTATACAGTTTGTGCTGGAATACATTTTGTTAGTCTTTAAGGTGGTAGCGTACCTTTGTTTTAATCTGTTACAACGCATTAATACAGTAACTCTTCTGGAAGTGCACACAAATTGGATGAAATAGCATAGCACAGAAGGGTAAGAGAGAGGTTGGAAGAGAAAGGGTAAAAATCTAAGGATTTCATGCTCATTCATAGAACAAATTGTGCTATCTGAATACAGCCTTTTGAAATGAATTGCCCTTCTCTAATTGAGAGGGGTGTCTTTGGTTTTCTAATTTAAAAAATATTCTAACTTCTGGGACTGTTAATGAAGACTACCAGATATATATTTTCTGGAACTGTTAATAAAGACTAAATTTGAGTATGAAATGAAAGTTTATATGTCCCCCACACCCACCTATCCAATTTGTAATTTGACTTATTTGACTGTGAATTCACTGAACAGTATTAATTTCATTAAATGTTTCAATTCATAGCCTTTACCTCCCTGTGGAGAGACCATAGCCTTTGGAGGACCTCCGTTAATGACTGGCAAATCAGTCTAATTTTCCAAGGGGGGGGGGGAATCTAAAGAGCTAAAAAGCAAAATGGTAATTTGGTAAAAGTTCTAGGATATTTGAAAGTTTGACAATTAAAATTATTCTTTAATTATATTTAAGTTTGCCAAGTGTTTAAAGGTTAAGCCTTCCCTTTGATCTCAAGATTCAGTGGAGCCTTTGATCTTTAAAATCTGGGTACTAAAACTGAACAGGCTTTCCTTGCTATTTTCTGCTGTACTCTATTTGCAGTTCACAGTCAAAGCTTTGCTTGGGACTCTACTGAGCTTGTTGATTTTGCATTTGAAAGGTGTTTCAACTCCTCTGATTCTGAGGTAGGCAAAGGTTAGTTATGTTGTATCTATGGGGAGGAATACTTAATAGCGTTAATTAGGAAGTGCTTCAGAACTAATAAAACTCCAGATCTGAAATAATTCTGGGATGTAATTTCAGTCATTTTGTTAGCTTCTTGTTTTGTTTTGAGGGTTTTTTGGGGGGAAAACCAGTTTTGACAGTGTGACCTATTACCAGGTTACCTGTCAGGTGAACTGTTTTGTCTGCCAGGTGAACTGTTTTAGTCAAGGAATGACAATTTGCTCTACTTTAAAAAAAAAAAGATTTTCCCTCTCCCTACCGAAAAAAATAACATAATTACATTAACACTGTGAACGTTAAGATGTGTCTAATTGGTCCTTTTGCTAAAATGTCCAGTATGAGATATCGGTATGTCCAACAGCAGAAGTGGCCTCATGAATACATAGGGGACAATTCTTTACACTATGAATATAGTGCCGTAACATGTAGGGATCCCCACAGAGTTCAAAAGAGGGATTGTCCTAGTGAGATTAATGGCCAGTCATGAAATAAGAGCTTTACATGAAATAAGAGGTTCCTGACTGAGCCTTCCTATTAGTAACTTGCATCAGACAGAGAGGGCTAATGGGGATATGGGAAAGTCTCCCATTTCCCAAAAAGTCCTGGCACATTGCCTGAACATTGAGAGTGGAAGGTCTTGCTGTTGACAGAAAGAAAGAGGAGCTAAGTTAGAGATAAAGCTCTCTTGTTCCTGATATTAACTGGCTTTCTCCCTTGGACTTTCTTCCACTGCTGACACAACATTTACCATTCAAGACAGGCTGTGTATTACCTAAATTCACCTGTTATGCTTCCCTTCTCCCTACCTTGCCTATAGTATTCATCCTCCATTTTTCCAAGCCTCTCTGATTCACTCCTAGTTAGCCAACTTACTCACTTTTCAGCACTTTGTGAGTTAAGATTGTATATAAATGTTGTGAAGGATAAAGTTTTCCTCAGAAGAAAAGCTACAGAACAACTTTTTGGAAACATTTGTGCTGAGATATAGCTATAACCAGAGGCGTAGCTGGGCCAAACTGCACCCGGTGCACAGTGTGTTTTTACAGTTCAGGCTAAAAACTGCCTGAGGAACTATACTATACTTCCCAGGAGACCTTGTGAGCCCCTGTGAGCCCCTGTAGTTTCTCAGACCATTTTTGAGCCTGAACTGTAAATAGGCCGCTTTTTTCAGTCTGAAAAAGTACTAGAAAAAGAAAAGGAACTAAGGTAAATGTGGGAAGGGGACGGGGGGATGCACTGCAGGGGAGCTGCGTGGGGGGGCAGGGGAGCGCAAGGAAAAGGGGAGGGGCTGGGGTGATTTTCCACCCCCCAGGCGTGCCCCTGGTGCGCGACGCCCCCCCCCCCCCCCGTCTCCTTGCCACTCCACCACTGGCTATAACCAAACTAGTATCATCAAGGGTAGGGAAGCTCATAGAGATGCAGATCTGTACAAATGGGACAGCCACTTCTGCCATGAATGATCATGTTAGTATCCACCACTAAAGTAGTCAAAGCTTAGGTCTTTCTCAAGAGGGTAGTCATGTTGTTCTGAAGTAAAAGAGCTAGATTTTAGTCCAGTAGCACTTTACAGATCAATTAGACTTTTGGGGTATAACTTTTGAGAGTCTACACTTGTCTAATCTGTCCTCTGAATCCTCAGCAAGTGTTCAGTAGAAATGATCCAGTGTACTCATAAAACCCTATTACCTGTTTTGCCCTTACCCAACAGCATGCAAGAATAGCATCTGGTATTATATGTGCACAGTCCTGTAAAATAAGCTGCAGTAGTTGTTTTGACCAACTATTTGATAGGAAGGTGAAGAGAATACCAGAATCTTTCAGCTTTTAAAATGTCTTTTACAACTGATCAGTGTAGTTACTGCATTAGATTGGGGAATCACGTGTACTGTGTGTCATGGCATATATGACTTCCCACTGAATTAGAAGTAAGTGTGTGGAAGCTTGCTGCATGCACACAGCCCCTAGCTGGAGTAGGTTGATAAATATCAGCAAAATTATTTCTTCTTTGTTCTTTAAGCCGAAGAGAGACCTGAAAAGGTAAACAACTTGCCACTCAATGTCTTTTTCCTTTTTTTTCTTTGACTGAAATTGCAGGGGGGAAAACTTCTGTGCCTCATAAAACTTATTTTCACTATTCTAAATATTAGAATTTACTAGAAATACCAGTAAAATATAAAATTTTCACAGTATACTTCCACAGTGGTATCCTCACAGCCACTAAAACTCTAAATAAAATATGGCATAATTGAATTGTTGAAGTACTTCTACTTGTAATCCCACTGAATTGTTGAAGTACTTCTACTTGTAATCCCATAATGTTAGACATTTGGGATATAATTTCAAGTTTTGAGTCACTTTTTAATTTTAAGAAGGATCACAATTTAATGCAAACAATATTTCTGGAATGCAAAAACATTGTTTTGATGAATGATCTAGGCAAGGATTTGTTAATATTTACTGACTTTAATGAACAATTATATGATAAAGCAATCATGGCCTTGTACAATGTGTTAATAGATTAGGGAATTAGCTAATGTTTGGGAATAGATACACAGGCAATAACAAACGATTAACTACTGAAGTGCTAATTAAAGTATAAATAATATAGCCTGTTATGTTAATCGATAAAACCATTTAGACAAGTAGAGGAGGGAGTTGTTTGTGTTTGTATAGTTTAATTAAGTGTAAATATGATGAAAAGGTTGATCACACATACTTGAGTTTAAAAAAATGAGTGAAGGCAAGAGGTTTCATACACACCTTCAAATCCCAATCTGTGCTATATTCAAGTCTAGAATATTAAAATAAAACATTAAAAATCCCCCTATGATTACCTTTATTTATTATTCAAAATGTAAAGTAATGAGTGTCTTATATACTCCTCTGCTCAGCATTTCTCAACTTTTTATATCTTTAGTTAATTATTTTGATGTTTGTGGCCCAGGATTAATACAGGCTCAGGATTGTCCCTGTGGGCCAAAATACCCAGCATCTCCATTTGTATAAACATGATCTTAGTGAAAGTACTATGGAAGTAAAGAATGCATTATGCATTTAATATATTTAATATATGCATCAAAACATATATTTTTGTGCATGAACACAAAGTACGCAGAAATCTACAGTGGATCTATGGAAAGATGCAAAACAGAATACTTGATGCAAAAAAAACAACCCTATGCAACAAGCATGGAATGGCATGTGTAATCTTTTCTCCATATCGCATAATACCAGATCTTGGAGATACTCAATGAAACTGTTGGGAAATAGGTTCCTGGCAGATAAAAGGAAATGAGTAATTAATTTATTCAATGAGTAATTAAACTGCAGAATTCACTTCTAGGGCAGGTAGTGATGCCCACAAGCACCTATGGTTTTAAAAGGAGGTTTGATAAATTCATGAAGGAGAGGTGATCAATGGCTACTAGCCCTGGCCTATTGTGAGCCTGCATCTACGGAGGAACTAAGCCTTGTCATACCAGCGCTCAGAGGAAGCAGCAGGGGTTGCCTTGCTGTCTATGCCCTGTTTGTTTGGTCCTCCAGGGCAATTGGGTTGGTCAATACTAAAAAAATTCGGTAAAATTCGGATTTGGGTATTTTGGGGCATAAAATTATTTGTATGCCCGAATCCGAATCATAGCCAATTCGGATATACCCGAAAATTCGGGTAAATCCGAAAAATTCGGGTCCGTTTTATTATTTTTTTGAATTTTGGGTGTTTTTACACGTTTTGGCCTGCAGGGGACGCAATTTTAAAGCTAGCGGCACCAAAATTTCAGGATATCATCTGGAGACTGTTTGGTGCAGTTTGGTTCAGGGGGGGCAAAGTTATTGACCGGGTGCTTATACCCCCATTGTTTCCAATGGAAGCTAACAGGAGATGGGGCTACACTTTTGAAGGTCCATAACGTTGGACCCTAGAACCAAACTAGGGGAGTATCATAGGGACAGTACATTTATGATACCCCAAAATTTTGGTGACAGTAGCTCTAAAACTGCACCCCTCACAGTCACCCAAAGAAATTTCCCCAGATTCTATGCTCTGTAGTGGCTGGCTGGCTCCATTGCAGCCAATAGGGTGGAGTGCACATTTCTCATGGTAAACCCACAAAATGTTCAGGGTATCTTCAGGAGAGTCTTTGGATGACACCATCCAGGTTTGAGGAACTTTGCTTCAAGGGGTTCAATGTTATGGGTAGGGTCCATCTCCCACTGCCCCCATAAGCAAAGTTCCTCAAACCTGGATGGTGTCATCCAAAGACTCTCCTGAAGATACCCTGAACATTTTGTGACTGTACCTTGATAAATGTGCTCCCTCCACCAGAAATTAACATTGACAGCAATGCAGAAGTGCACTGCAGAAAAAAGAACCTTAGGCAAATTAGAGGTGCCTACAGGCACATTTTTAGACATATCAGCACCAAAATATCAGGGTATCATCAGGAGACTGTCCTGATGACACCCCCATGCTTGGTGCAGTTTGGTTTAGGGGGGCCAAAGTTATGGACCCTCAAAATGGTAGCCACCATCTCCTTAGCTGTTTTGAGGGTCCATAACTTTGGCCCCCTGAACCAAACTGCACCAAACTTGAGGACAGTCTCTGATACCCTGAAAGTAGTGCCACTAGCTTTTAAAAATTCCGGTTTTCATGTTTCACGCGCTCCTGCACATGAAGCCTGCTGGAGTGAGTGAGCGGTGAAACACGCAAACCAGCATTTTTAAAGCTAGTGACACCAAACTTTCAGGGTAACATCAGGAGACTGTCCTGATGATACCCCCAAAGTTTATGTTTGGTTCAGGGGAGGCCAAAGTTATGGACTCTCAAAGGTGTAGCCCCCATCCCCTATCAGCTCCCATTGGAAACAATGAGGGATAGTTGCACACTTTGAGGGTCCATACCTGAACCAAACTGCACCAAACTTGGTGGGCAACATCA
The DNA here is from genome assembly GCF_021028975.2 of Sphaerodactylus townsendi. Classification (NCBI taxonomy): domain Eukaryota; kingdom Metazoa; phylum Chordata; class Lepidosauria; order Squamata; family Sphaerodactylidae; genus Sphaerodactylus; species Sphaerodactylus townsendi. The sequence goes on along the minus strand of NC_059425.1, from coordinate 152,353,398 downwards.
GGACAGTCACCTGATGATACCCTGATAATTTGGGTGCCAATAAGATTCTTTTGCAGTGACTTAGCTGTATTGCTGTCAATGGGGAATTTCTGGTAGCCGTGAGGTGCACATTTCTGAAGGTATGGTCACAAAACTTTCAGGGGACACCATCAGGTTTGGGGAATTTTGCTTCAGGGGAGTTTTAATTCCTATGGGACCCAAAGGTCTGAAGTAAAGTTCCCCAAACCTGGATGGTGTCATCCCACAGCCCCTCAGAAATTCCCCTATTGACAGCAATGCAGCTAAGTCACTGCAGAACAAAGAATCTTGTGCAAATTTCTGGTGCCTGCAGGTGCATTTGTAGATGCTATAATGGTACTAATATTTCCAGTGTATCATCAGGAGACTGTCCTGATGTCCGTTTGGTCCAAAGTTATGGACCCTCAAAGGGTAGCCCTCATCTCCTTAGTTCCCATTGGAAAGAATGGGGGGTGCTGATATGTTTAAAATGTCTCCCCTGCAGGCCGAAATGTAAACACCAAATTGGTAATCCGAATCCCATGGATTCGGATCTGTTAGGATTCGGACAGCTCAGATTCGGCCCCTGCTCGTCCGAATCCGTCCGAATCCGTGCAGATTCGGTAAAAATTCGGATTTGGACTGTCCGAATCTCCAACCCTACGAATTGATAGGCCACTGTGTAAAACAGCATGCTGGAACACATGGAACACTGGTTGATCCAGTGGGCTGTTCTTATGACTCTATCAGGTCATAATTGGGAATTTGACTGCCTTTGTGACAATGTGGGCTTGATTTGATAGTTCAGATCAAAGTTCTTTTATAACTGCTGCACACAAAATGAAAATGAGGTTGCCCTTTTCCCCTGACCCATTAACACAATTCTATACAAATATAACTGTTAAATACATTGATACATTAAGCTTCCCCCAACCTGTGACTAATTGTTTAAAGAAAGAATTACAAAGATAACAGAATGAAAGCATTCCACAGGGGAAAAACTGGTTGGGGTTGTTTGTGTGACAGCATATGATGAGCATTAATTGGTGTTCAACGGTCCAGATCTAGAGCAGTTTGCACATGTGCATTCTCACACAGTCTCAAGGGAGTCATAGTTCATTCCCTCCTGTATCATGAAAATCATTTTCGTACATTAAAAAAACAGTTGCTACTTTAAAAGTCCTGATTTTTTTTAAAAAAATTTTCATTGCCTCACTTGTGATTGACATAGATAAAATGCAGTGAATTGGGCAGCCCCATCCAAGAGGGGGTGGGTCACCCATAAAGGCTTCCTGGTTGTGTAGGGAGGCTTGCAAAGCAAAAAAAAAAAAGCGCCCCTCCAGCACCATGAAGCTTTTATGGGCCCCAAGGCCTGACATAACATCAGCAAAGGTCAAGAGGGAGTCAACGCTCCCCTGGCCACGCCCCCTTCCCACCCTTGCTACTCCAATGGTGGCAGCAGTCCTGGCACGCTGGTGCAGCATCCAGCATAGAGTCCCAGCTCTGGGGATGGCTGCGCTGGTAGCAAACCAGCAGCATCACCTCTCAAATGCCCAGGGAGGGCAAATCTGCTGGTGCAGCCCTGAGCCGCTCCCATGGACAGAGTCGACCCTTTCCCCCTTTGAGACAGGTTGTTAGAGATACAATTTCATTTTTAATCAAAAATGATTCGTTTGTTGGTCACGTACCTGCCATACACAACGACTCACGACCTATCTATAACCCTAGTGTAGTTAGCAACAGAAAGGTGCATATTATTTATATCCCACTTTTCTGTGCAGAAGGACCAAAGCAACCAATCAACAGATAACATCTTAATAACATACTAATCTCAAATAGGCAATCAGGAATTAACCAACTAGTACAGGGGTGTGCAACCTGTGGCTCTCCAGATGTTCATGGACTACAGTTCCCATCAGCCCCTGCCACCATGGCCAATTGACCATGGAAGGCAGGGGCTTATGGGAATTGTACATTTGGAGAGCCACAGGTTGCACAGCCTGAACTAGTATCAAGTTTCATCCTTTTTAAGGTGAGCAGTTAGAGTGCGGGGCTGATCTAGGGTTGTCAGGTCCCCTCCCCCGGGCATTGGCTAGGGATAGGGAGGCAGGGTTGCCAGGTCCTGGGTGGGAAAGACCTGAAGATGGAGCGGGGGGGGCAGGTACCACAGTGGGGTACAATGCTACACAGTCTGCCCTCCAAAGCACCTATTTTCTCCAGGGAAACTGATCTCTATAATCTGGAGATTAGCTATCATTCGAGGGGATCCCCAGATTCCCCCTAGAGTCTGGCATTCCCAAACTGAGCACACAATAAAACTGAGCCCTGGATGGCAAGTCCCCTCAGACAACCGGCAGTACTAGGTTGCAGGCCCAATGCTGCTATGTTCAATGCTAATGATTTCAATGTTGCTTTCGGCTGTGCAAGAGCAAACAAATGAGTGATCTCTGCATTTTACTGCCCTCACTTGACCATGACCCCAGGGAGAGATTTGTTTCTCCTACTACAGTGCACAGGCATGAAGACATGAAGAGATGCAGATTTTCTACAACTGTGCAGCCACAAAGCTGCACTAGCTTGTTGATTGAGCTGGGTGAGCAACTAGCAGAGTTGAAACAGATCAAGTGAAGTATTGACTCACAATTAAATTCACAATTAAATTGTGAGAGTCAAACAAGGTAGGCTTGCCTGGCAAGGATGTTCTCCACTTAGTTTTCAGCACACCTCATTAAAACTGATACCTCGCTACGAAATGGTACATAAATAGCATGAAAATGTCAAAAAAAACCTATATGACATGCCTACACAATTTAAATGGATCTGCAAAACCAGCAGCAAAAAACAGAGAACTGAAAACAGTTACAAAAATGTAGATTAATATAAAAACAAAAGAAGCAAGTGGGAACTCTCAAGGACTTGCAGGAGGCATCTCATTTCCCCTCCCCCACTATTTCGTTTCCTAAAAACCCTTATAACCATTCTCCCTTTCTGCTTCCTTCTCTCCCTCTAGGGTTGCTAACCTCCACGTTGGACCTGGAACCACAACAGATCTCCCAGTTAGAGGGATCAGTTTTTCTAAGGGTGGCCAGCTGCAGGTTGAGAAATTCCTAAAGATTTGGGGATTGACCCTTCTGGGGCAAGTTTGGGGTGGGAAGTGACCTCAACAGAAGAGTTTGGATTTAGAAGAAGAGTTTGGATTTATATCCCCCTTTCTCTCCTGTAGGAGACTCAAAGGGGCTTACAATCTCCTTGCCCTTCCCCCCTCACAACAAACACCCTGTGAGGTGGGTGGGGCTGAGAGAGCTCCGAAAAGCTGTGACTAGCCCAAGGTCACCCAGCTGGCGTGTGTGGGAATGCACAGGCTAATCTGAATTCCCCAGATAAGCCTCCACAACTCAAGCGGCAGAGCTGGGAATCAAACGCGGTTCCTCCAGATCAGAGTACACCTGCTCTTAGCCACTGCTTCTCCCTCAGAATATAATTTCATAGAGTCCATCCTCCAGAGCAGCAAATTGTGGAATCAAACCTGTGTCTTTTGTACCTTACAGTGAAGCTCCAACTGCCACACCCAGCTGGCTTTCATAAGGTGGTTGCTGTCAAACAGTAGTAAGCAGTCAGGTCTAGTTGAGTCATGTAAGTTGGATGGTATCAAGTCACACAGAGGTTTCTGTCAGGCCTAGGGTTGCCAACCTCCAGAAGGGACAGCTGAACTCCAGATGACAGAGATCTGCCCCCTGGAGAAAATGACTACTTTGGTGGATGGGTTCTAGGTCGTTATATTCAACTGAGGTCTCTCCCTTCCCCAAACCCCGCCATCCTCAGATTTCACCACAGAATCTCCAGGAATTTCCCAACCTGAAGCTGGTAACCAAAGCCTGGGTTCAGTCAGTCCTCCCTCAAAGTCTACAATAGGCTTGAAAAGGGTCCTCTTCCCTCCCGCTCCTTTTCCTCACAGAAACTTAAGTCTGCAATGCTGTGGTTGCCTAGCAACAGCCACTGAGGGAAACTGTTGCTTAAAGCTGCAGGTGTGGTTTTATCATTTTCAGGTTTTTTAACTCCCTCTTCTTTCTTTCTTTTTAGATTTCACATTTGTCTGCAAACCTAGAGATTTTTTCAAGTTTGCAGAGAGATACGTTCACCTCAGGCACTGGATTTAAGTATCCAAAGACTGGTCAACTTCACTATTAGAATATAAGCCAGACAATGTTTTCTCATCCTGTTATGAAGTGTCCATCATTTTGAACTGTGATGGCAGTTTCATATATGCAAGTCACTTAATGAGAGAGCCTGAGTCATTCTTGTACTTAAGGAAGAAAAGTCACAGGGCCCATTCCATAATGTCAAAAAATGGTGGGATTTCACCATGCTGTTTCTCTAGCACTACAGCATTCCTCCTGTGCACCAACACAAAAGCCTCCTCCCCCAGTAGAATAAACTCTGTCTCCTTGAGCTAAAGAAACATGTTAATGCTGGGCGAATGGCCTTGTAGGATCCAGTTCACGGGAAATGTTGAAAATTGCTGCCCTTTAATATTACCCAAATGCACTCCAAAGATGGGGAAGAACCCAATATTTTGTAAAAACTGATAATACATAAAGTTGGCAACTCCAAGCTGGGAAATTACTGAGGATTTGGAGGGTGGAAGCAGCAAGATTTGTACAAAAGAGGGAGCATAGTGGGGTATAATGTAATGGAGCCCACTTATGGGGAGACCAGGAAATAAATCTAAAAAACTAAACTAAAATGAAGCCATCCAAAGCTTTCTCTCTCTCTCCAGGTGAACTGACTTCTGTCACCTGGAGATCAGTTGTAATTCTGGGAGATCTTCAGACACCCCCCCCCCCACCCCCCGGAGGCTGGCAACCCTAAATAACACCACTGTTGACATAAAATAGGGAGATGGAAAGAATGAAGCAGAGGTCAGAAAGAATGAAGCAGAAAGAACAGCAACAAGCCTCTCCATCTTTGCAATGTAAGGAACAACTTTGTGAACCATTGTGTTTGGGGAAAACTTCCCTAAAATAAGTGAAGCATACCCTTAGAAAACTACATCAAGATGTCCCAGGTCTGTTCTGTAAATAGCTGTTGCTTCACTGCTAAAGAATTGGGAAAACAGTAATGGGTGACTAAACCTAGAAACTTGCAATGGTATGTAACAGGCTGTTTAACAGTCTAGTAGGTTCAGGGAAAATCTAACTGTGGCTAGGCTGTCCCAGAGTAGAATTGAAATAGCTGCCTCTGCAATGCAGTATATAAATTCAGTCTATTTATCAATGTCATCCTCTGCACTTAAGTCATATTTTAGTTTTGGATTTCGCTGTAGTTAATATTCTAGCTCACATTGAAAGGAAAGGATTAAAAATAAATTGTATTCTTGAAACATGTTTCTAAGTAATCAAATGTGTAACAAAACATTAACCTACCCTTTAAGTTTATTTTGGAAGTTCAAAACAAATGGAAAACAGATGAGTTTGTTTTTTTTAAGAATCTGATAAAATTGTAAGAAATACCAAGTTGATGTGTGTGGGTGTATGTCAGTAATTCTGCAAGCCAGTTCTAAGCATTTTTTTTTACTTCTCAGCAACTTGGTGAAAACTGATACTTTATTTTCTAGGTTTAACAATCCTCATGGAATGCAAATTTTAACTTGTACATCAAATTCAAAAACTAGTTAAGAGCTAAAAAGAACAAATATATAAGCAATTGCTCAGTTCAGTTTGAGATATCTACACTTTAATCAGTGTTGATCTTAGGTTAGGAGTAGCAGTGGCATAGTGGTTAAGAGCAGGTGTACTCTAATCTGGAGGAACTGGGTTTGATTCCCTGCTCTGCTGCCTGAACTGTGGAAGTTTATCTGGGGAATTCCGATTAGCCTGTGCACTCCAACACACGCCAGCTGGGTGGTCTTGGGCTACTAACAGTTCTTCAGAGCTCTCTTAGCCCTACCCACCTCACAGGGTGTTTGTTGTGAAGAAGGGGAAGGGGAAGAAGTTTGTAAGCCCCTTTGAGTCTCCTATAGGAGAGAAAGGGGGGATATAAATCCAACTCTTCTTCTTCTTCTTGATTACTATAAGCCAGTGTGATGGAACGGTTACAGTGTTGGGCTTAGGGCAGGGGTCCCCAAACTACGGCCCAGGGGCCAAATGTGGCCCCCTGAAGGCATTTATCCGGCCCGCCGGGCATGGCAGCGATTGCTCCATTCATGTGCAGTGGGGGCTCGAGGGAGAGGAGGAACTGGCCCCAACGGCCGTTGATTGCAGTTACATGATGGCACCCCCAAATCTCCATGCATTTTCTGACCCAGAGTTGGAAACCTTACATGTGGCAACGCCTGCTCCGCCCTTCCCTCTCGGCTACTCCATGTGTTGCTCTCAGGCTTTCTGTTCCGCCTCACTCCCATTGGCATCAGCCAGGCTGGCAAATCGCTCGCTGGCTGCTAGGGAGGAAAGAACACAGGAAGATACCTGATCCTGGGTTAGATGGAATGCTTCATTGGGAAAGTTCTGCTTTTTTTTTTTACAGGGGAAGGTATTCCACAGCCTCCCCAACAATATTTGGAGCCCACCCTGTACTTGACATACTTTGGTCACTGTTCTAAAAATAGACCATGACAGAAAGGCTGAAAGGTGAAATCAAACATTGTACAATCATTTGTGCATAGGAATTTGTTCATAGTTTTTTTTAGTCCGGCCCTCCAACAGTCTGAGGGACAGTGAACTGGCCCCCTGTTTAAAACGTTTGGGGACCCCTGGCTTAGGGTTTCCATCCTTCAGGTGGCAGCTGGAGATTTCCTGCTATTACACCTGATGTCCAGGAGGCAGAGATCAGTTAAAAACAGCCACTTTGGAAAGTGGATTTTATGGTATTATTACTCCCTAATCCCTACTCATCTCAGGCTCCACCCCCAAAATCTCCAGATATTTCCCAACCCAACTGCCAATCCTAGTTGAAGTAGGCCTGGGAAGACCAAGTTTCAGATTCCCCCTTGTCATGATACTCACTTTGGGCCTGTCACCTTTTTCTCAATCTAACTTGCCTCACCATGTCATTGTGAGAACAAATGGAGGATGCATGAGAAAAATATATGCTATTCTGAGGTCCTTGGCGAAAAGCAAGATCTCAAAGGTAAAATGGTTATCCTGCAAGAATTCTTACCCAGAGTTAAGTGTTGTCAAGTAATATTGAATGTAATATGTGGAGCAGTTGCTCACCTTTCCCACTTTAATCAGTGGGGCTTCAAAGTTTGACAAACCACATTCTCATTTTTAATGATATTTTATTAAGTTAAAATTATGTAATTGTAGCAACTAAACCATTTAAAAAGATTACCAACTGACAATGTGCCAGTTATTTTCATTGATACAGTAGTGGAGCTACAAGGGGATGGGGGCACATTGAACCGGGTGTGCACCTGGGGGCATGAAAATAACCTCCCGACCCCTTTCCTCCTCGCCCCACCCCACCTCGCCAGGCCTGGCCCCACTTCACCAGCCTGGCCCGTTTTCAGCTGGCAGAAAGCTGTTTTCAACCAGCAGAAAACTGTTTTCTGCAGGCTGGAAAAGGTAAGGGGGGGTTATGGGGGGAGGTACTTCAGAGGGAGGGGTTGCAGGGGAGCGGAAAACACGGAGTGCACCCCAGACGCACTCCTACCCAGCTATGCTTCTGCATTGGTATCAACTCTGGTGGATTCCGCACAGTAGAAATATAATGGGTTGATGAAGGGAAATATCCCGGTTTGGGATAGAACTTGGCATGGATCCCAAAGCGGGATTGACTCATTATATTTCCCTCAACCCGGGTTTTTTTAAAAATGCAAAAATTGCAACTTTTTGAAAAATCCCAGGTTGAACTTGCTACCGAGGGAATGGTGCGGACTCCCACCTGCTGTATTTTCCCCACCCTGCCACCTGTCCTCCCGTTGTATGGCATGTCAGTTTTAATCCTGCTGAGTTGCTGACCAGTGATAGCTTGTGTGATGGCAAGTGGGATAGCTTGCCATTTCAGAAATGTCCCCCAAGTACGTTTTCTCCCCTTAGAAGCAACAGTGAGCACCATTTCACCCAAATGTATACAGCAATGGATTCACAACAAATTTCCTTCCCTTTTTTATTTTTTGGGTGCTCAAAGCACATGGCTAGGCAGATGCACACCTTTGGATGTAGATAGGACATATTGCTTTGCTCCTTTTTGGACAGATTTTGTTATTTTGCATATCATAATGTTAAGGAGGGGGTGCATGCTTCATGTTTACACCTGTCATGGTTTCAAAGAGCTGAACTTTTTTTCCATGCTGTAGAAATGGGAGGGGGAGGTCCTGCTTGGCTCCTGATGTTGCTGTAGATTCTCCACCAATCAGAAGCATTCCCTTAGCAGAGGGCAGAAGTGGGTGGAAGGGGGACTGCGGTGATGGAACAACCAATCAGAACGCAGGAAAAACTGGATGTTTGCACCTGCGCATTTGCATTTTTTTTAAAAAAAAGCAAGTTTGTGTGAAGGAGCAGAAATTCATGGAAAACTGATACCCATACAATAGACAAAAACAGAATAAAATAGACCTGAATTCAAAAATAACGGATATAATCCGTTATTATTATGCTGTGCAGAATCCACCTCTGTGCTTATTATGATTGATAATGTTGTTCAAAAACTTTTGCCTGCCTGTCATTTTTATATTCAAGCTTCTTTATCAATTTGATATGCTTTATAGTGTACTTAATATTCAAACTATTTTATCGCTGCTGATTAACTTTTATGCTTTACTTAGTGGCTTAAAAAAGACATGTCCCATATTATGGAGACGTAACTGCGTTCATTGTGCTGAATAAATTATTAAAGTGTAATATAAAGGGAAGGTGACTTTTTCAGTATTATTGTCAGGGAAATCAATCATTGTGACATCCTATTTATAGCAAAATGCTTTAATTTATGTTTTGTATTCAGTGTGAAATAGAACATTTATTATTTACAACAAAAATAATATAGCATACATCTAATAGGGTCTGTGAGACAGCATATTGGATGTGGTCTGATATAATTTTGCAGCAGCCTTGAATTCAAATCCTATAACCTCAACTCTACTTCCTTATCCATCAGATAAAATATAAAACTGGTCCAATCTATTGGACAGTAGTGCATGACAAGTTTCAGGTATGGGAGCCCCAAGCAAGATACCTTCCAGTATTTCTCCCAGCTAAACATACCGTATAATAATTGCATGCATACATCTTCCTGGAGGATTGCTGTAAAGTCCTCAGTGGCAACACAGTGACCCTTGGGATGGGGATGCCTGTCTCCAGGTGGGCCCTTGAGGTTGTTCAAAATTATGACTGACGTCCAGACTAAAGAGATCCGTTATCCCAAATAAAATGGCAGCTTCAGAGGGAGGACTCTGTGGCATTATACCCTTCCTTTCCCTGTCATCTTGCATTAATCGTGGAATCAGGTGGCCCAAGAGCTACAAAGGCTAGCCTTCTATCATTCCATGCACCTCATCATGTTGACCTTTGACAGCAGCTTTAGTGTAGGTGATTCTTGGAAGGTCTCTAGTCTGGCTAGTAACAGGTGATGTAAACCAGTTCAATCCAAGGTAAGTGTTCTTAACTCCTGCTGAGTTCAGTGGAAGATATTTTACTAGGTGCTTAATTTCCTATTGAAATAAATGGTTAGCTTTGTTTGGATCATGTTTTCTATATTAACACAACTAATCAGATGTGAAAGTTGGAAAACTAAGAAAACTGACTCAAAAATTGATTTGAATTTTGGTGTTGGAGGAGAATTTTACAGATGCCATGGGCTACCAAAATATTTTAGTTATAGATCAAAGTGAGCCTGAAGTCCCCTTAGAGACCCTTTCTGCATGGACCAGAATCACAGATTCCAGCACGGTAAAACATTGTTTTTTTGGGGGGGGGGACACTTCACACTGGCAGCGCTGCGAAAACAATGCAGCACCGCTCTTTCCTTCCCCAAACGATGTATTCAAACTTTGCTTGGGGAGCGAGGTTTTCAGAATACGCCGGCTTCCACCCATTGCCGAGCGAATGGCAGTGGGTGGAAGCCGGTGTATTCCCTGCGCCGGCCCCTAACTGCTTCTTACCTTGTCCAGGCTTCCGTCGCTCTGAGGAGGCCAGGGGACACGCCTCCTGGCCTTCGTTGCTGCAGCCATCGCTCTGGCTATGGGGGCATGTTCCCTGGCCTCCTCAGAGCGACAGAAGCCCAGACAAGGTAAGAAGCCATCTTGGGGGGGGGGGCTGCGCAGCTGTGCGGAGCCTGCTCTACCAGCTGCACAGTCCATGGGGCCATTCATGTGAATGGCTGCAGGGCTGGCATCGGCATGAATCATGCCGATGCAGCCCCGCAAATCTGGCCATGCAGAAACAGCCCTGCCCCTGGAATGCCTCCAGCCATGTCTACACAGCTTTCTGCACTGGCAGGCCTAGGGAAGGATGGCAGCTTCCAGGTTGGGTACCATGGAGCCACATAGTACTTAGCTGCTTTGATAAATCACCCCTCTGCCAGCGCATTTGCCTCTTTGCTGATGGGGTGAGCATTTGCACTGACACAGGGCTACACCGATTCCAGAGATGGGGCTCACCCCCCATCTGGATTGGGCTGTTAGTGAGTTTAACTCTGCATGGGATTTGACTACTCACGAAAGTATTTTAAGAATTGTTGTAGTTGTTTCTTCATACTTCATAATAACTACAGCAACAATTGTAAAGATAGATTGAAGATTTGTAAGAATTAGCTTGCTTTTGTTGGGGAAGTGGGGGGAGACATAAAACAATGTATGCCCTTCACAGTTATTTCTAGTGCATAAAGCCATTTAATTGTTACTATTATATAGCAAATTTGTAGTACAACAGATACTTTGTCACTAGAACCAGTGCTTGGCCAGAAATACAGGTACTGCTGAAGAATTTATTTTATTTTAAACATTTCTATGCTACCTTCCTACCCAAATAAGCTCCCCAAGGTGGTGAGTATCAACTTCAAACTTTAAAACAGTATTTAACATAAAGTATATGAAGATATTTAAACAAGTCAAAAAGATTTGTAAACATGCAAACACACTAATCATATATAACATGAAACAGAAAAGTTATGTTGCCTAGATGACCTCAGAGCAGATTTAACAGTTTTCCCACCCACCATCATGTCCATTATACTTATCCTCTAGGCATCTAGCAGAAATTAATACTCACACGAAAAATACCAGAACCTGAATAAAGATGACATAGATGGAGGGAAACAGAGGGCCCAATGAAGGCACTGTGATTTTATGGTTTGCTTCCTTAAAAGGACACCCTTCTTTGATTTCTGTCCCTGTCACTTCCTGGTTCTCTCTTGATTAACTAGAAATAACCAGAACCCTTCATTCTACACAGCTATCTCCTACTTGTATTTCCTAAGAAATGTATGAAGGGGAAATTTACGTACCTCCCTTGTAGTGATATGTGTAAGTCTCAAATGCAGTGGGGACTTGCACTTCTGTGCAAGAGAGATGAAAGAATTCCCACTTCAGACAGAAATTACACAGGAAACATACCAAGGGATCACAGATATCTTGCATAGCCTCTGTTGGTGCTTTTCTGTAAGGCCTGAAAAAAACATTCAGTTTTCCTCCCACCCAGCCATTATGCTGAGGGGACCAACATGGCTAAAGTGCTGGAGACTGTGTCCATACAAACAGGGCTTCAAAAGATTGTTTTGCTTAGTTCCACCCCTTCCCAGCCTAAACAATATATTTGATTTTCATGATATCAAAGGCTATATTTGGCAGACGGAGGCTCATCATTTTCAGTAACATATAAATTAGCCACTTGTCAACAAAGGAACTATAGAAAGCTACCAGCAAATGAGCACAAAGATAATGTAGTACAATACATTTTTGTTTTTTCATTGGCCTTTGAAGCTGAATGAATAATGGAAAATCAATATATCCTCAAGTATTTTTTTCCTGTGGAAAGATAGCTTTAAGTTCAAAGCATTTGAGCTGGTGGTCAGCAAAGTGGCGGGGTGGTGGTGGGGGGGGGGGGGCAGGGAAATTTAAAAATCCAGAAGTGACATCACTGTATTAGTGTGATAGGCTAGCTTTGGGGAAGTCCTAGCATCACTCTGATATAGTGGCATCACTTCCAGTGATGCACCAGTAGTGACTTCATGTCATTCCTCCTGTCCTCACCCCATTAAACTCTGGCTGATTGCACACCAATTTCTGGTAAACCTAAAGGGAACCTTTTTTTACCCTGTTCTACATAGTTTGAGGGGTTGGCAGTTGACTTATAAAGAAGCCTGAGGTTAGGCTATAATTAGATATGACAGGAACTGTATGGACTGCAGGTGCATAGGTAAGAGTAATGGGAGAGCACCCTGACACAACTGAAGAAGGAGGGACATTTTCTCATGGACCCAAACAGTACAATACAGACACTGCCAAGTCTGATTCAAGAATATGGTGAGGTTGCAGGCTTCAGAATAAATTAACAGAAAACCAAAATGCAAATCTCTGTAGTCAAGAAAAATTTCTTTTGGAGCAAGCCTCTATGATTCAGGTGTCTAAAAAGGTCAGGTATTTAGGTCTACTAATGGAGAATAAAAATGATAAACTGGTAAAGAATAACTATATGGCAACTTGGAAGGAAGTTAAGAAAACCATGGATAAATGGATGCATATGAACCTCTTGATGTATGGGCATATATCACTGTTTAAGATAATAGCATTGCCCAAATTATTTTTTTTATTTCAAAATATCCAATTCATTACCAATAATAAGATATTTGCAACCTGGAGGAGAGAAATTACAAATTTTATATGGAAGGGGGAAAAGTCCAGGATAAAATATACAAGTATAATAGAGCAAGGTGACCAGACATCCTGCTTTTGGCGGGACAGTCCCGCCTTAAACCAATTTGTCCCACGTCCCGCAGAGTTTTTTAACTGTCTCAGTTTTTGGAAGGCTGCCGCACTGCCTTCTGGGGCGCTCCCCTTTTCCCACCAGGAGCGCCCCAGAAGGCAATGTGGCAGCCTGCCGCGCTGCCTTCTGGGGTGTTCCCTGTTTCCGCCCTGTCACAGGGCGGGAAACAGGGGAGCGCCCAAAAAGGCAGTGCGCGATTCTCTGTCGTCAAGATTAATGCAGGCAAGCGTTATCGCCTTTGCGTATGCTCGGGTCCCACTTTAAAAAGGTGAAAATCTGGTCACCTTATAATAGAGGTAAAAAAGAGAGGAGGGTATGCGCTACCAGATTTTCAACTATATCATGATGCGCCAGCGCTTGCATGGCTCAGGGCTTAGGTAAGACTAAAAGAAGATAACATACTGACACTAGAGGGATTCAGTATGCGCAGAAGATGGCATCATTTCATGTGGCCAAATTTTGTAAAAACTAAGGGACAAATAAGGAAATTCAGGTGCACTACATCAGGAATTCTCTGTTTAAAATATGGGGAAAATATAGAAAAATCTTTTGTAATAAAACTCTGTTATGGATATCACGAATGAAAGCGAGGCAACTAAAAGATAAGACTAACGGGAAAGATTGGTCTATTTATCAGGATCTGTTAGTGAAATCGGAAGGACAAATATGCCTGGAGTCTAGAGCAGGTAAAATTTGACGGGGATATATGCAAATGGTATACATATTTACAAATCTCAGAGAATCTGAAGTTTGATAAGGATAGTTGGGGACTTTCAGAAGCATGGAGAGAGTTTGACAGAGTAATGTCAATGAACACACGAAAATGGTTAGTAAGATATATAAACTGCTTCTGGAGCAAAAAATTGAAAAAGAATTAATAAGAGCTAGTATGATAGATTGGGCAAGAATGCAAAACGAAGTAATAACTCTGGAGGAATGGAACACGTTTTGGACTAGTATATACAGATATTCCCCAAATGCAGATATGTGGGAGTATAATTTAAAAACGTTTTATAGAAGTTATCTAACACCATTGATATTATCCAAAATAGATAAGAACAGTTCTTCTACATGTTGGAAATGTGGAAAAGAAGGGTCATTTGAGCATGTATGGGGTTCATGCAATAGGGTTAGGGAATACTGCAATAGGGTTAGGGAATACATACACATTCAAATTGAGAAAGTTTTAAAAATCAATTTCTCATGCGAGTGTACTGCATATTTATTGAGTCCTGTACGATCATCAAACAAAAATTAAAAACCTCATAGGCAAATTTTATACCGCATGATAATGGCAGTTAGGATAATATTGGCAAAGAAATGGAAAACAGAACATAATCCATCAATTGAAGAGTGGGTAATTAAAGTGCAGGAATTGTGTATGGTAGATAGAATGAGCCATCAAATTCATAATGCGCCTTTTGAAACTTACAAACTGAATTGGGAACACTGGACGAGATACATTGAGGAGGACAGAAGGGTACATATATCACCTATAGTATTCTAGAGTAATAGTATAATGTAATTTATTGGGTTAGTTGGTAAGGATATTAGAGTATGGAAATGTAGTGTTAAAGGGGAAGGTGTAGTAGAAAAATTCATGTTATGTTCTTTCTTTCTTTCTTTCTTTCTTTCTTTCTTTCTTTCTTTCTTTCTTTCTTTCTTTCTTTCTTTCTTTCTTTGGAACTGTCATTTTATAAGGATGGAAATATATGAAATGTAGCTTAAAATGTAACTTAAAATGTGTGTTAATTGTGATTATAAATGTTGAAATTGTTTAAATAAAAATTATTTAAGAAAAAAGGAGGGGCATTATTTATATACATTGCACACTCCTGTTTCACATCTTGGGGAAACTTGATAATAAAAATAAACTGAGCACATAAGGATATATCCATACCCATGTTGTCAAGGGATAGAAGAAACACTAAGGCAAATTTCAGTTGTACTGGCAGGTAACATTAGGAATTTCAAAACATACATATTTGTTTAAAATACTTAAAAAAAAGAACAACTTATTGCTAGAAACTAATAAATGAAGAAGGTTTATAATCTGCTTGCTACTTTGCTACCCTTCCATGAACAGGAAAAAAAGAGACTGCGCTGAATTAATTATTTGCTATATATTATTTATTCACTTAAAGTTCACTTATTTTATTTGCCAGAAGGCTTGTTTTACAATTATTGCTGTACTGAAGAAAGGAGCATATGGTGCAAAAAAAAAATTAATTGTTACTGCTGCCTCAATGATTATTCCTACATTAGTCATGGTATATGTAAAAGGCTTCCAACCACATGGTTCTTCTAACAGCATTTTTATTTTAGCATGCCATACAGGCAAGTTATCAATCTTCCCAAGGGACAAGTGTCTTTTGTGAAGCAAGCTGTTTGAGGATCAGTATGACTGGAAACCGTTACATGGTCCCTGACCAGCAAGGGAACAAATGTAATAGCTCTGCCAGGTGTGTGGCCCAAAATAGGATTAATTCAGTCCCACTCGCAATGCTACTCTTTGTAGAAGAGAGTATTCGGTTAGGGCTTAATGGACCCTTTCCTTTCTCTCCCAACTAACAGTCAGCTGGGAGCACATAATCCTCCATTCACAACATTGTATCAAGTAATTATTGGATTGGATCCTGCCAGCTTTTCATGCAGTCTTGTCTCTCTCCCCTCCTTAGTATACCCTTTATCTACATGATTTTTGTACTCGCAAGTGTCATGATGTCCAGCATAGCATTTTTGGGGTTGTCAAAGGGAACCCTTGTTCCATTTTTCACCAGCAGGGAACCTCTCTGGTAAAACCATACGTGGAGGTAAAAACTATAGCGTTTTGGGGGATCCTAGGGCCCCTCCGCACTGTAGGATTCAACCTTAGTTCGACGTAGGTCCGACCCGGGTACTCTGCACAGCCGTAGCATTCAACTCATGTCTGTCTCTGCTCCCCCCTCTCACCATCAAATTTTCGAGCTCGACTGGGAGGTACAACTTTTTGCCGAACTCAGGTTGCACTCAAGTCGAAGCTGGCAGAGTGCGGAATCTCCCTCACCTCGTCTCTGCCAGCCAGCCAATCATACTGCAGTATTTCGGGAGACTCACAGCGGCACAGAACAGGAGACTCACGGCGGTGAAAAGCGCGCCTTCAAAAAAACCCTTCTCGTGCACGAAGCAACGGCTCAGCTCTGCTCATTCTGCTCCGACAGAGAAGGCTCGCGAAAATGAAGGTTCCCGCCAGTTTGTGACAGGCGGGAAATTGGCGCTCCTACGTGGCAAAATTGTCACAACATAGCTCCTACGTGGCAAAATGACAAAAGGACGCACATACATGTTTCCCGCCATAGAACAGCAGCTAATCAGGAGCGAAACATGCGAGGAGGTAATCCTGCCCTCTGAATTCTGGTCCAGAGAGACAACCCGGCTGCTGTGCAGAATAACAGAAGACTCGAGCTCAGGTAACGATTTCCACAGACACGAGTCGACCCTAGGTCGCCTCTGCTGTGCGGAAAGCACCCTAGAATCTCCTGTGTTGGTGTGATATCATTTTCAGTCACACAGCTGTTCAGTGACATAGTTACAATGTTGCCGTGGTACCAGGGGATCAAGCGTGTAGCCAAGGTGGGGTAAGGGAAGGCGCTCCAATCATCAATCATTTGACATGGCGCTCCAATCATCACTAGCAGTTAGTGTGCAATCT
Organism: Sphaerodactylus townsendi; assembly: GCF_021028975.2. Lineage (NCBI taxonomy): Eukaryota > Metazoa > Chordata > Lepidosauria > Squamata > Sphaerodactylidae > Sphaerodactylus > Sphaerodactylus townsendi. The sequence goes on along the minus strand of NC_059425.1, from coordinate 152,336,793 downwards.
GTCACAAGTCTTTCAAGTATAAATTATCTATGTAAAGAAGAAGAAGAAGAATTGGATTTATTTTATTTATTTATTTATTTATTAAACTTTTATACCGCCCCATCCTCTAGGGGCTCCTCTAGGGAGAAATCTTCCCTTTCTCTCCTGTAGGGGGTTACAAACTCCTCAAAGGGGGTTACAAACTCCTTTCCTTTCCCCCCTCACAACAAACACCCTGTGAGGTAGGTGGGGCTGAGAGAGCTCTGAAGAACTGACTAGCCCAAGGTCACCCAGCTGGCATGTGTCGGAGTGCACAAGCTAATCTAGTTCACCAGATAGGCTCACACAGTTCAAGTGGCAGAGCAGGGAATCAAACCCGGTTCCTCCAGATTAGAGTGCACCTGCTCTTAACCACTACACAATGCTGGGGAAAGGAAAGAGTTGAGGCAAAATACATGAATCCTGTCAAATCTTTCAAAGTGTGAATTATCTGTGCAATTGACTAAAACAGAATGAATAGTTAGCAAGGCTGAAAAGTCCTGATTCTAAAAGCTTGCAATTGGTGAAGTAAAATTATGTTGGACAAAAGAGAGAGAGTTTAAGTAGTGAACGGGTAAAAATCATGTTGTGCCAGAGAGAACAGGACAGTGTTCCACAATAGTCCTGAAGAACTCATATTGATGGGGAAATTATTTTTGTCAGGCCAGTAGGCAAGTAATAAGGCATTTACGCCCAGAGGTGAGTATAAATATTTTGTTTCCTTTGCAGAAAACCTGTGGAGAAAAGGAGGTTGTTTTTGCAGTTTCAGGTGTCAATAACTGGAAGAAAGGTTACCACACTTCCTTACTTCTGCAAACTATGTAAAATAGTTGTTTCAGAGGGCATTTTTGCAAAGCTAATAAAGAACAGGACTGCACGCTAAACCACAGTGTGTGCTATTCCATCACGATTCCATTTTCTGCAATCCTTGACATAGCAAGTTTGACATTTTTTTCACTTTTTGAATTTTTGTAACCTTAACCCTGTCTTGTTGCTTTAGAGATCTCTCATGCCATTTGATTACATAGTGTTATACTAGGTAATCCGCCTCGAGTCTCAAGTAGAAAATGGGTCTATAAATACAGTAAATACCAATATTTGCCCCCCTGGTAAAAATTTTCTGGCCACAGACCTGCATGGGGTGCTGTTCCAGTTTTGCATTTCCCCATCACCACTTGTGGGACAGAGAGCATGCAGTAGTGTGAAGGGGGGAGGCATGTTCCTCTAGCAGGTAAGGTAAGGAAACCTTAAGCACATTTCCCATTATTCAGCCATGCACTCATGAGCAGTGCTGTCCTTAGCAGAATTACATCATGCCAAGTTAATTAACTTTAATGGATTTAGGAGGGTAGAACTCTAGTTTAGGATTGCATTGAAAAAGGGCTCTGTGCACAAAAGCACAGGATATGCCTACAGGTAGAATTGGTATACTGAGTAGTGTACAAAAGGTAACTTGTGAAGAAAGTTTGATTATGTTTATGGAACTAGTCTACTATAACGGCATCTTCACCACAGAGAAGAAAACAATCCTATAATTCTGCTGCACAGCAGCAGTGAAGTATATAGAATCTGAAAGAGTGTGTGTGCACAGTAATGGGGAGAAAAATCAATGTTGCCACAAAATAGCAAGGGGTTTCCCACCACTTAAGTCACAAAGGAGAAGCCCAAAGAAAATTCCACAGGTGTCCCTAGCAAATAAACAGTCATTATCATGACATATTTCTATAATCTTCAAAGGGATGCAAATCACAAAAAAGAAATGCCTTCAGACATCTCGCTGTTAACACCTATTTTATCCATTCCCAACTTCTATAGCTGCTGCTGTTTCTATTAGAGCACAGCCCAACAGACTGACGGTCACAGTCGCACAATCAATATCCTAGCAGGCAGTATTATCAAAGCAATGAGCAATGATATACCGAAGCAAGACAAAGTTGGATTGAGAAGTTTCTAAAAGGTTTGTGAGGGGATGGGGGGTAAGCTAACCATGGAGAGCTTCTGTGATTTTGGTCTGAGAAAATGAGAGGCACCAAGTGAGGCAAGTCATTCCTGTGGATCAACATCAGAAATGTGCTCCCAGACATTGCCAATTATATTTTAATTAATAAGAGCAAGGGGAAAGATTGGATTAGAGTCATTACCAGAGGTTGCCTGGAGAAAACTTGCAAAGCAAATCTGAAGGGCCCTGCTTGGGAGAAATGTTTGAGGTATTTTGATGGAAGGGGATGAAGTTTCTCAGAGGAATTCTCTACCTCACTTGCCCACATCCACAAAATGCCAAACTTTATATAAAGGGATCAAGTCAGCTTCACTTTCTAGTAAGAGGCAAGGACAGATCCTGTTGAATCATGCATGAACAGTGTTATGTATTTTTGTGCATCTCCTATACCCTGTTGTTTTGTGTTGCCTTTAGAAGTTCAGATTTTCTTTCAGATTTTTTTAAAAAACAAAGGCCGTTTCCGCACGGGCATTTAATGGCGGCTTGGAGACGGCAAAAACGCTGTCTCCAGGCCGCCATTCGCACTAGGCATGCAGCTGCATCTCAGTCAAGCGCCGCCTTCACGCTTCCAATCAGCCGCGAAGTCGGGCGCTTCCCCAGAGCGCTCGGAAGTGCTCTTGTTGGGGAAACGCCGCCTTGAGGCCGGCTGTCGAGCGAACGGCAGCGGCTCGGTGACACCTCTCCCCCCCCACCCTCCCTCGCGACTCCGCACTTACCTTTGTCCCTGGGCCTCCGGGCGCCGGGCCGAGTATTTTGGGACATCGCCTTCTGCCCCAAGCCGGCTGGAGCAGGCACGCAGGGTTGGTAATGTCCCCAGGCCTCCGCGACGCTCTGGAGGCCTGGGGACATGCCGGGTCAGCCGGGCGCCAGTGCTCTGCGGCGCCGGCTGCCCGGCTCTTTCCAGGACTGTCCGTGGGGACTGTCCCAGCGTCATCGGGTTGGCGTCGGAAACGCCGACCCGGCCGCTTCCGCATTCGTGCGTAAACGGCCTAACTGCTGAATTATCTTCTATGCTGGTACTAAAGCGAAGGGACATTATTGAAACCATTTCAAAAACCAATAGTAGTATGGCTGTATACTTCCCACTCAGCTACAGTTTGTTAAGTTCTTTAATTTGCATTTTATTGTTGTTCAGTTCAGGGTTCCTGTCTAGCGCTGGCGTGAACAATCTATACATATTTGACAATGCTACTTATCCAGCAGGATTCTCCAAACTAGGAAAGCTACCTACAGCTGACCAATATGTGGCTGTACGTAGCATCCTTTGATGATTCATTTAAATGTGCCCTTGTAAAGAGATATCTATCATATCTTTATATCACCTTTCTATAAAGAGCTCAAGTTGCACCCACACATAATAGCATAATACTAGACATAATACTAAACATTTGCAATTGAATAGGGCTGCGTACACAGGAAATTCCCATTGCGAATGAGTGCTGCATTGTACCAGCACAAACCCAACAACAGCACAAATCCAATGCAACCCTAATTTTCCCCTCTTCCATTTTATGTGATTTAAGTTAAGTGGCCAGTGAGCTTCATGGCTGAGCATGGAGTTGAACTCAGCTCTCCGTATTATAACCCAACACTCTCAATAAGGCAGAACACCGACTCTATTATTAATTCATTTATACCTTGACTTTCTCCTCCATTGACACACAAAGCAGTTTACTGCGCTCTCCTCTTCTCCACTTTATCCTCACAACAACCCTGTGAGGCAGGTTAGGATGAGTGTGTAGAACTGGCTCAAGGTCACCCATCAAGTTTCCATGGCAGAATGAGAATTTCAATCTGAGATCCTGCTCTGACACTCTAACCATAACATCTGACTGGGGAAAAATTGTAGGGAAAAATGGATTGGAATCTACCATGCAAGCGCAGGTAATACAAGAAGGTAATACAAATGAGCTTTTCTACCTTCCCTTTTCCCTAGTATTCCCATATTCTCTGAGAAGCCAATGCTGAGAATCAGGGAACCCTTACAGTCAGATTTTCACATATTCCAAGGGCTACAGCAAGAAGGGAAAACTGACAAAACTGCATCTTTTATCAGGGCAGGACAAACGACATTTTGCCCAATCCGCTCTTCTCTGGGGTAGCTCCCTGTGCTGGATGACATTTTGTCCTCTGAACCTCAGCAATGACTGTTTGGGGTTTACTGCTAGAGGAAGGTGAAGGAGGAAAATCCATCTCCACAAACTCCTTGCACTTGCAATTGGTAGGGTACATACAACCCTCTATTGCCAAACACCAGTACAGATTGCTCTAATTTGAGATCCTCCATCAAGGAACTTCAATTACTGTGGCCATGTAATAGAATTAATGTCTGACCTGATGCTGGTTTACCAGCGTGTTCCTGCTTTGAAATGGCACCTGTCAGCGTGTTCAGGTCAGGTAAAACATTTCCTTTTCCATATGGCAGTATTGACAAAAATGCTTGATATGGAGCCTGTGAACCAGACCTCTCTCAGTCTTACTGCTCTAAATGTAATGGAAATCAAGACTTTGCAATGCTCAAAGGTTGAGAAGCATTTCTTGTCTTATATACAATGCCCCCCCCCCCCCCGGCGCGCTTCTTTTTTGCAGGAGACATTTTCAGCTAGCTTCTCTACGAAATTAAATTTAAATCAATGGATGTTGTTGAGTAAGTTTCAAACACAGCAGGTACTGCAAACATTTCTTTAACAAAAGAGAATATTAAATCTTATCGGAATTCATCCTCTTTCAAAGAAGAAAAAGTTTGATTAAGTATGGTCTCTTGACTGCATATACACTTGATCTTCTCTCAAGAGGCTGTAAGAGGCGTCTGGACCCAGACTTTTTGATCATTTTGTGACATCTTGTTATTCTGAGGTGCTCTTACCTTATAAAATGGCCGTCTTATGAAGGCAGGCATAACTGATTTTATTTTTGAGGCACCACACTTTTGTTTACCTTCTTTGATTATTCATCACTGCTGATCATGATCATGAAAAGGCAGAAGGTAATCAAGAAAAGGGGGAAATGGATAACGGTGCTTCAGTTGATATTGGCAGTCTGACTTGATTGTTGACTATATTTTTGCATGAAATACATAAAAACATTTCTCACAGCAGTTCCAAAAGACTACACTATTGCCAAATTATTTTGTTTAGTGTGTTTGTGTGTTTGTGTGTTTGTGTGTTTGTGTGTGTGTGTGTGTATGTGTGTGTTAAAATATTTGAAGGAATTAAAAGCATAAGGAAAGGCCTGCAGCATCAAAGCAAAAGTTAATTGGCTCCAGAATTCTATTTCCAACTTTGGCTCTGAGCAACATGCCAGCAAGACATGAACGCAAAAGCCTTTCTCCCAGCATCCCCTATTCGGGGTACATATCCTCCAACATGAAGGTTCCATTTACTGATAATGTCTAATACCCATTGAGACCTGCCCATTAATTTTTCTGATTCATTAATTTGTCTAATTTGCATGGGACACAGTCACAGCAAATCTGGACTCCCAGGTGCATGTATCTGATACTTTGGAATATGTATCTACTCCTTGACTTGGCTGAGGTGTGGTGCATGTGTATCCACATGCGCTGTCAAATTGGAAACCTGTAGCTATGGCATTACTCATCTATGTTAATGCTCCTTTCCACACATATATGCACACTTCTGGATAGGATTGCACTATTAGGAAAGGCTCCTATATGATTCTTTATTATCTCAACATAGCACTTAATGCATCTTATGAATTTTCCTTGATCTATATAATGCTGAGATTCTTATTCGTTGTCTAGATTTGGATTATTCCTTCGTGACATGGAATTAGGTGTTGAAAAATAATTCTGTGAACTTAGAAATTATTGTCGTGACTACACATTCAAATATGACTTGAACTGATCCAGTTAACACTACAAGGATGTTCTAATGCTGGAAGCAAAACAAGATTGTTTCAAGTTGTATTTTGATCGTTTTACTATTATTTCATAGCATGGTTTCTATGTATTGTTTCTGTCTTGTAATTTAGCATTGTATAAATCATGTAATGTTTTTATGCTGCTATAATTTTTCTATATTTTTTTATCTTGCTTTGTGCCTTTTTTCTAAGTTTACATGAAATGTCATTTTTGAAGCACATAGAAAACGAAGAAAAACTGTTGTAAAAGTGCATAAGGTATAGTTTGTAACAAGATGTGCATGCTACCTGCTAGCCACAACTTCCCAGATGACCATGAAAAAGTGATTGCGGCAGCAGATTAAAAATGCTTCATAATCAAACATCAACTTCCAGCTTCTCAAACACCTCCAGTCTGCCTTCCAAACAACTACACTTAAAAATCAAAAACAAAAAATATTAATTACTTTGAACTTTATTTTTAATGAGCAACTAAACTCTGCCACTGGTTTTGCATTTTAAAACAGGAATATGCTGGAAAATAACCTAATATCTTATTCTAATGAACAATGTACATGGTGAAAGCCATAAGTGAAAAAAAAACCAAGTAGTCATCTTCTTCCTACAACATGTTAATAGGCTCCATTTCTAGGATGACAATGGATTAAAATTAATTTAAATAACTCACAGTACTAGCCAAAGGCATACTGGGAGAACATGGCACCCAGGAAAACAGCTGCTCCTTGCCCCCCCCAGCCTCCCTGCGCCCCCCATGCCCTGCTTACATCAGCCAGCTGCCCCTTCCAGCCAGTGGAGGAGGGTGGCAGTGGTCCCAGATAGTCTGGCAGGGCCAGGCCTGGTGGGGCCTCTTCCACCGACTGGGTTGCTCCTTCAGGCTCACCAGAGGAGGAGGAAGGTGGTGGTCATGTTGAGGGGCACCCGGCGGGTCCATGGTAGCCTACCGGCCCAGTCGGGCTGCTCCTTCAGGCTTGCTGGGAGGGGTGTGGGGGTGATTTTACACCCCTCATGGCTGGCACCCAGGGACATGTGACCACCCAGGTTCCTCTGGCAGATTCGCCCCTGGTATTAGCAAAACTAACTGTTATTGAATTTGTTCCTAACCTGTGGTAAAGAGTGATCACTGATCTTTCCTGAAAGTACAACAAGGCACATAACTGTCCCTGCAATTGCCACCATTTACTGTTTCCCAACAACTCCTAAATACAAGACTTTTTTTTACACACACGCCACATAAAATCATGTTGTACTCCTGCCATGCACACAACATGGATCCCTAGACTAGATTATTACTCTGTGATTTGATCTATTCAAAAATATTTTTAAATTAGGGCTTTGTTCCATGGAAAGCCATCAAAATGCATGCAGTTTCTTCCATCTGTAAAGGTTGAAGTCCTTTCATACTCCTTCAAACATATAATTCAAAAGTGTTGAATGCCCAAGCAAAATCCTTTTAAAGACTGAGCAATTAGACAACTTACTTTGACATAACTGGCGGGCTGTCAGCACCTCAGAGGGAGCAACATCTTATGGCTTCCTGCCTCTTAAGCATACTTTTGTAAAATGAATGCTAATTAGATCTCAACCAAAAATACCTGTCCAACTTTTAAATGGGAAGTGAAAATAAAGTACATCTCCGATTTTGATATGAACCAACAAGCTCACTTAAGAATTAATCCTGTGGTCCACAATCAGCACTGACCAGAACGATGACTCAAGGAATATCACAGCCAATTCCTGATGATAATAATCATCACTGTTGATTAATCCCAGTATCTATATTTTGTAAATGAACCTTGCATTTTGGCTGTCATTGCTAACAACCACTGATATAATTATCTGTCATCACTTCATTTAACCTAACTTGAAAACTGTTTACATCACCTTCCATTTCAGTATCTTATTTAAAATAGTTGACTCTGTACTGGATGACATGTTGAGATATTTTTCAACTCTGTCAATTTTATTAGATGATTGGATTATTAAAAATGTACAAAAATAAATTCAATATATTTTAAATAAATGCAAACAACTCCCAGTATTTTGCCAAACATAAATAAAGCATGAATAAAACAGCCAATATCTTGGATAGCTTTTCTGCAATCAGTGCTTCCTAATGCTGCCTCAATCACTTCCTTCCATTGTCTTCATTTCTTAGATGTAGTGCCATGGACCACTTTCCTGCTGCATGATCTGCAGGATTTTTGTATAGTGCCCAACAAACCAGGCAATAATATATCACAATACACAAACATCTTTTTCATCTTCTCTGAAGCAAATAGTCAACTAGCTGAATTGTGAGACATCTTATGAAAATCTAATGCCCCACTGCTTTCCCTGAAAGGACAATCTTAGTCGCCTCATGACTACTGCTTCCTCCTTCCCTTCATCTCCTCAGCAACAAGAAAAGAATCCAAGGAGGCAGGAGAACACTTCCATGATCCTCAACTCTTTCAACAGATGCTGTCATCTCCAAGATGTATCACAAGTTAAAGGAGATACTGTTGTGGCATCCTTGATTTCACACTAGCAATCATGAAAATAATCACACAGATTATCTTCCATGCAATTTCAGTGCATGGCATATGATACAGAGCAAAAAGCAACTGCTGTTCATATATGAACTGCCCAGAACTGCCCATGCAATTTGCACTCTTGTGTGAATGGACTTTTCCACCCTTTAATGAGAACCAGCAACTCTCTGCACACATCCCTCTGCATGAAATGTGTTGTCACTGAAATAAAAAAGGCACTTATTGTGGACAGTGGGATCTATACAGGCATAGGAATCACCTCACCTTCAACAAAATGTTGGATGCAAGTCTTGAAGTTTTAATGAAGTATCAGGAAAAAATTATTGTTGTTCGTGAACCCTTGTGGCTTGTTTTCTGCAACCTGATTTAGTGTGTTTATAATGCAAACATATTTTAAAAGTCTTTCCCCATTGTTCTTTCTAGCCTCATCTGACTGAATTATAAACATGCTGCATATTGAGACTTGTTTGATAACAATTCAAATAGAGATGAACAGAAGGAATTTTAGGAATGTCTGCCAGTATGGATATTCAGATCATATGCTATGAATTTTAAGCAGATTGGTGTATGAATTTCTAGATGAAAAGCTTTGCTGAGGATCTTAGAAATATAAATAGCAGGAAAAGAAAGACTTCAGTTAATCCAATTTCCAGTGGAGATAAAAGGTACCACAACGGTTGAAAGACTAGTTTCCATCCAATGTGTTGTTGCAATAATTCTTTAACATGTTCTAGTAAAAGAACACTTATGCTGATCCCTGGAGAAGGAGGCCTTTGATGGCAAACAGCTCATCACAGCTTGCTTGTATACTTCTTATTTCAAAATCAACAAGAGGAGGAAAATATTGTGTATATTGTTTCAGACAGTCTAGAGGGGTTTTTCAGCTTTTTTGTCTGCTCACTGCAGACATAAATAAAGTCCTAATGAAGACATGACAGCATAAAGCACTTTCTGAATCTCAGCAATACTTTGAGAAAATAGGAGAAGGAACAAGGCACACTGCGAAAGTGATGGGAAAGAATGAGAGGGATGTCTCTAAAGATAGTGCTGGACAATTATTTCCACTTAGCGGAAGGCATCACCTGGCAATACTAGTGTGTAATATGGACATATTATTTCTAATGTGTGGCATTTCAATAAAAGGCGAAGTCTAAAAAGTTAGGTATTTTATCCTTCCATGTTCCTAAGGTGAACTGATGTTTAGCCCATATTTATTGAAATAAGTGATGTTAGGGCTTCTCATTTGATAAATGTATTGCCTTGAATTACAATGGTGTCTGCCAGATTTGTACTGGTGTGTGCTGTCTTCTGCTGAGGATGCAGACAGATATACATATGGGTTGGGCTGGTGACTGAAACAGACTTCTCCATCTAAGTCTGCCTGATAATGCAAACTTCTGAGGGTTAAAATCTAACCCTGGTGCTTTGAGCTGCCTTATATATACAACTTAATCTCCAAAAATGGGTGAGACCTCAAAAAAGGTTCCCATAGCCAGTTGACTTCAAAACAACATTTTAAGCATTCTAGGGCCCTTTCCGCACGGGCCATTTACAACATCCTAGGGACAGCAAAAACGCTGTCCCTAGGGAGCTGTTCGCATGGGGGGCGCAGCTGCATCACAGCCGCACCGCCCTCGCTCCCCCCCAGCGGCGCGAAGCCGCCTTTTCCCACCTCGCTTCCCGAGCGAGGTTTTTGGAAAACAACGGCTTCCAACTGCTGTCGTGCAAACAGCAGCGGCTGAAAGGCACCATCCCCCCCTTTCCCGATCGGCGTACCTTCTCTGTGACCTTCTGGCGCATAGCCCGGGCCTGGGGACACGCCCCCCTGCCCTGCGACATCAGAGTGTTCGCGTAGGGCAGGGGGCGTGTCCCCTGGCCTGGGTGATGCGCCGGAAGGTCGCAGGGAAGATACATCAATCAGGCGACGTCTTCCCTGCCTTTACCGGGACCATTCATGCCAACGGTCCCAGGGTGTGTGTCGGCGTCGTATACGCCGAAGCACCCCCCAGCGTGGCCGTGCGGAAGCAGCCTAGGTCCAGAGTCCACCCCCACACTTTCAGACTTACCCAAAAAGAGCTGGAATGCAACCCACTCTGAGTAGTAAGGTGACAAGAATCTGTTTCACATTAGGAGCTCTTCATGTGGACTTATGGTACAGACATGGAATTGCCAGAGATGCCTGGCTTCACCTTCATCCCCAAGAGGCCATTCACACCAAGCTGGTGAGGGGAAGAGAAAAGGAGGTTTGATAAGTTCTGATGGGGCTAGCTGGGTCTTCTTGCTCTGGCAGAGGAATGGGGATTTCCCCATTACCAAGGTCAGCACTCTCCCTCTAAGGGACTTTCTAAGCTGATGTTGCTTGATTTGATGAGCTGGAGTGGCTCTGGACCTCAGACAGCCAAGAAGGAGGGTGTGGCTGGATAGTTTCTGAGAGCTAAGAGATGCCTGCCAGAAGTTGCGGCAAAAGGAGCTTAAATGGGAGTGACTGAAGCTCTTTTCTCAGGCTTGTGCTGCCTCCACTGAAGCTGTTTCTCCCAGAGGAACAGAACCTCAGAGGGCACTGCAGTGCCAGAGGAGACTTGCTGCTTATGCTCTTTTAGACTGTATGAATAGAAGCATAATATCTGAGTCATAGTTCTCATAGTTCTCATAGTTCTCATAATCATAGAAGTAATAATTCTACTCTATGAAATGCTCATCTAGGACTGCTGGAAGATTCCTCTTTACCCATTTTTTCCCTCTGAAATTCAACAATTCATTTCCCTCCTCTTTTCAGTTGTCAGTTTATGATAAATTCTATTTTGATTAAACAGAAATCAGAAGAGAAGAAGGATAGGAAGTAATCAGAATTTCAGAATTTCACCCTGTAGATGTTCAGAGGCTGGCAGTGTTTTTCCATACCTTCCTATCCTCCTTCTGGAACCCTATATCAAAACACCTACAAAAGCTGAAGTTACAAAGGAGTGTATTAGTTTTTGTAAAAGACATATCTTTTTTTTTAAAGAGAAGAAAATAGAATAAGAATAAGAGCAATCAAAGGCTAAATCTAAAAATACAAATTTTGGAAAAAGAAATTCCCCTCCCTATAACAAGACTAGTTGAAATTCATTATGGGCCCAGGATAAAATTTGCATAGCCCTATGGTTCTGTTCACATCCAGGGTGATCAGGACCTGGGGATTTTTTTCTGTAGACACCCTTTCTCAACAGAATTAACCTCATCTGGATGACTGTTTCCACCATATAAAAATGTTGTAGAAAAACTGAAACAAAATAAAAATTAATTAAAAAGGGGGTGCACATTCTGAATGCTGTGCTTTGTAAAAATGACAGTTCTTTTAAAGTCTATAAATCTCAAATTAATTACCCTAAATGGTGGGCCAACTTGTAAGTTATGCCTTAGATATGATGAGAGGGAGGGTCAACTGTTGCCCTTAAGCACTTTCTCACTGACTTGTGCCGAGAGGAAATGTTTCCCTTCAGAATTCTAGCACTTAATTATGTTTTGACAGAGCCACCCTTTTGTCAATATGCAATGCAGTAGTGTGAATTTGGTAATTTAGACTTCGTGTATACATTTTGCATTTTTCCACATTTGTAAATTGAACTAAATTATAAGTATAGTCTTTAGTTGTTAAATTAGGGCACTTCACAGGCAGGAAGACTAGCAGCTCCATAGGGACACCAAAATAATATTTTCCTTAATGTCAGACAAAAAAAAATAAACTGGCACTAGAGGCTTTCAAAGTGTAACAAAGAATCAAATGTGTTTATTTTCAAGAAATACAGTGCTTGTCAAAGAAGGAGTTGTCACTTTCCTCAAGGAAACCCAATCCTTACCAACTAAACCACCTTCAGGAGCTTCACTGCCCCATATCTGGGTAGTTTCTCCTCAGATAAATTAACCAAGCCACTGATGTGATTAATCAGTGTCACTGTGTTATGGTTAACTCCAGGACCTTGGCACAGATTCTCTATTTTACATCTATCCTTCCTGGAATTTAATTAGAGTAGCTCAGCTAATTTAGAACTGGTCCTCAGTCTCCAGAAAACAGCTACAACAGAACAACCATACACTCTGGCTCTGACTTTCATCCTCTCTCAGAACTCTCAGTGCTCTGACTAAAAATGTGCTGCAGTTCTCTCTAGTCAATCACATAAAGTTCTATGTTAACCCTTTTGGTCTCTCAACATTCTACTGCCTGGAGGAGTCTAGGGCCCTTTCCACACAGGCAGAATACAGCGCCCCAGGGATGGTAAAAACACCATCCCTGAGGAAGCGTTCACACAGGCCATCCTGGCTGCCCCAGAGTGGTGTGAAGCCACCGCTTTAAACCTCGCTCATCAAGCAAGGTTTTTGAAAAGTGGCATCTTCCTGCCGGTGTGGCGTGAACCGCACCAGCGCAAAAACACCGCTTTTCCCATCACCTCCACTGACCTACCTGTCCAGCGCTGATCTGGAGGGCTGCAGAGACCCGCCCACACTGCCCTCCGACCCCTGGAAGTCAGAGGGCAGCATGGGCAGGTCCCTGCAGCCCTCCAGAGTGACATTGGACAGGCAAGTCAGTGGAGGTGATGGACTGGAGGTGGCTCCTTGTGGAACCGCCTCTCCGGTGTGGCGGATCTGCTGAGCTGCTCGCACGCTGCCGTGTGAGCAGTCCCCGAGCCTCCACCGGCATAAATTATACCGGTGGAGGTACGTTTCCGTTGTCATGTGGAAAGGGCCTAAGTGTCTGTATATGTCATAGAAGATTATATCTGACACCAACTTTAGTGACATCAACTTGAGTCCTAGAAAAGGTGCAAAATGTGAAAGAATCCCTTTGTTCATTTCATGGCACCAATGAGAGCTCTAAGTGGGATAGAAAAAAATTAGTTGCTAAAGCTAAATGGTTTGTTATAATACAACAGATTCCTCCATCTCTTATGGATTGCTAGCAGTAGCCAAAATCCATTGTATAGACAAGCTAACATTTACATGAATTAGTCCCTGCATCTCAAAAATATGAGAGGAACTAATTATGTGATTGTATGATAAGTTTTGAGCTACCTTATTCACTGGCTACTGCTTATTCACTTATATTGTAGCTACTGAACAAAATTTATATGTACAGGATTAATTAATACATGTGCAGTGATTATTGTAAGGAATGCTTCCATAAATTGTATGCAGCAAGGACAAATTACATAACATTTCCATCTTATCAACAAATGTTCTCAGCTTTTGTGAAATAAATTGCAGGCAGCAATCATGGTCTGATAACATTAGCCATCCAGTATATTCTGCATTCATAACATGTACTGGGTTCTTCCACAATATATTCCAAGGTCATCACAGATTTCCCACACAAAACAAAATACTGGTACTTATGTATAGGAAGGGGTTCCCTCTTATGGGAGCGGATATCTGTCAAGAGTAATCTTTCTTGTAGAATGTCCCAGATATATTTTAAATTAAATTAAATGGCTGATCTGTATCATCAAACTATTAACTCAACTTTTAATGACAGGTGGTAACAAAGGCAGTATAATACCTACTGGTATTTTTTAGCTATTTCACCCTGACATTAAACTTGGACAGGTTTTCATATCCTAACTGCTTATGAAGTGTTCTGAGAGATGCTAAGCTTTATTCCTTTCACCCAAGCACCTAAGCACTGGTTTGATGCTGCTCAGTGCTAAGGGTGTCCTCTCCACAAGATATCCATGATTCTATCAAATGTTGGGCTCTTTTAAGAATGGGCTGCTCATTATTAAATGTCAACTTGATCTGTTCATGCAACCTACCCCATTCCTGCCTTTCCCAGCTACCCAGTTAAGAGACTAGGCCTAATTGTAACACCACATCTAATGAACAGCATGAAGCAAGGAAGAACAAAGTCTTAGGGCAGTTAATTTAAAGGAATCATGTATATTCCTTCTTGGTTCCAACAGCAACCATGCTGATCCTATAAGTGGGGGTGGGTTAGCAACATGTAATGTATGCCTGCCCAGGAAGGATGGAGCTTGTTCATAAATGTCTCCCATGATGTTTTGTGCTGCATCTATTATGGATTTGCCAGCACAGAGTCATGAATGAATTTTGGTTAATGGTTAATTTTTGTTTATTACTTTGAAAAGAATACACTTTTGTTGCCCAAAGTGATGGGAAGTCTCTCCCTTTTAGTGTAGAGAAATTAGCTGGATCAGACTCAAAAAGCTGGGCAATGCAAAATCTTGATTGCCTATCTATATGAGGGTCAGCTTTCCACAGAAAAAACTCACAGGAGAGCGAATAAAGTTAACAATTTTTATTAATTGATAAAATGGGGGTACACAAGTACACAATAAAAAGCAATAGAACAAACACACAATCCTGGGATATAAAGTTTTGAGGGGATAGAACTGTAATAGATAGGAGATAAATGGGGAGAGACAATACAAGTTATAGTCACCTGATCTTGGAACAGAATGGTCCAATGAATAGAACCCATGCTTAGCTCTGGAAGAAACAGCACTATGGAACAGTATCAAAGACAGAGTTGTTCAGAAGTACTGAACATTGGCCATTGAGAGAGTGGACTTCATTCAGGGAGAAATGGATCTTCAGGGTTATGCAGTGTGATCCTAAATCTTCCTAGACAAAGGAATTTCCTGCCCTTCCTGGGAAGGACAAGAGACAGACATCAACCTTAACCGTTGGTCATTGGTCTAATGGGTTGAGACATCAGCTTGATGTGTCCAGGGTCCAGAGTGTCTCCAAGAGAGAAGTTAGCTGAAAAGATTACAGCAATGAAACAATGACAATGGATAGTAAGGTGGTCATTCAGGGTATTTATCAAAAGAAAAGACGTGTTAGTACAACACTGGGCAGGTAAGCACATTGATACATTTATTGTCTTCATCGGGGTATGTCATGATATATACAACAAAGGTTCACAAGGTCATCTTCTAGGCAGCAAAAGGTTTGCCCAGCAACAACGGCCAGGAGCCGGAAGTCTGGGGGCAACCAGCTACAGTTGACCTTTAATGTGATTGGTGCAATAGGGGTATCACTAGATTTCATGACAACCTTAGGTTGACTCACAGTTCACATTTCCTTTATGGTATCCTCACACTCAGGACAACACTATGATCATCCTTTATATTGACGACATGTTAAAACATTCAATAGAAATATTGTCATTAACACTAATTCCTTTTTGCTTCATTTATGTAACAATTAAAATAAAAATTGTATATAAAGCATAAATGGTGTAGAGATTGCATAAATCAATTAAAGAGAAAATTTGGTAAAGAAAATGGAGGGGGGGGGGTGATTTTCCAGTCATGCATGAAAATGGAAACCAACAAAAATAACACATATCCATACAATCCCTAAGTCAAGTAATTCATTTTGGAACTACCCTGTTATTGTCAATTTAAACATTATGAGATTTAGAATTCTGTCCACCAAACAGGTAAAGGAGGAGAATATAGATAAGGGTTGTTAAAACAGCAGTCAGAGAGCTAGGGCTAAGGCAAGAATGTACAGAGCTATTCAAGAGAGAAGTAATGCAAGTTCCATTGGCATTTGACAGGCTTTATGGTTGGCAATTTCTTATAAACACAGCCAACACTTGTCAAAATTTGGCACAAGGTCTTCTCGTAAGTGGTACTAAAAGCTGGAAGATACCTTTCTGTAAAATGGTCACAAGATATTCTAGAACTGACTTCCATTTGGGTTCAGTGACATCTTTCTTTCTGAGGTGATTCTGAGGGATTCTGTATTGAGAAAAGCTGAAAACTGAGGCATTTAATGGGTCTCTGATTCCCATGATTCAAAAGTGTCAAGTGTTTAGGTTTTGCTGTTAGGTATATTTGAATTCTCCTGAAGAGATTGACTCCTTCCCCTAGAGATACTGAACTTGCAGGGGGTTCCTTGCCAGGATACGAAGTTGACCCTCTTCAGAGAATGAATCCTCTGAATTGGGTTTCCAGGAGTATATGGGATAAGAAAGTTGCCAAGGCTCATGTTAGGATTCAGTAAAACCCATCTCCACTTTGAATTCATTATGTAGAAACTGAATAGTGATTAGCCCTGGCTCAGACTATTCAAGCACTGAGCCCCAGTGCTCTATAATTGTATTACTTAGGTTTGGAATTATTTTATTCATGCAAGTCATTGTAAGTATTTGTTCATAATAGAAACTACAAGAAACCAGATTTCCACAAGAAATTCTGAGCTATCATTTGTAGCTTAAGTTCATTCCGCTCCTGTTATTAACCAACTGAGCGGCAAGCTGGTGCTAAGGGCAATTTAGACTGTATTTATCAGTAAGATATATAGTACTAGCCAGTGATATTATACAGGCTGCCCTCAAAGGTCATTCTCATAAAACTTCACTGGGATGCTGCCACTTTGTTGTATGCATTTAGACCCACTCCAATCAATTTCTTCTCATATCACAGGACGTATACTCCAGGTATACTCATTAGAGTGAGAATGCCAGAACTTTTGACCTTTCATTTACCTTCAGCATGGCTTACTTTTTCTAACTATGCTGTCTTGGGTTTTGCTTCCTGCAAGAACTGTTAGTGTTTTAGGGATTCTATCCTCTTTATAAATACTAGTGATCTTTCCTCCATCAGGAAACAGATTTCTGGGGGGGGGGGGGGGAACACGAAACTGAGGGCAGGGGGTAGCACTCCTTTATCATCCTTGGCAACTCGGGAAAGAGATAGCTGAATCCTATCCTTTTTTGGCCAAATCTCTCTAGCTAATCGAAAATAACATCAATCTTCTTTCTTTCCACTGAGAAAACAACATCTTGTGATTCCTGAAGTGATAAGAGTCCTTAGTTCTATCTGGGGCGCTGTTAACCTCATCTCTTTTCAAGTGGAACTGAATCTCCTTCCTATCCCTATTTGTAAATGCCAGTAGTCGCCAAACCCCAAAAGTGAATGGGTTCCGTCTGCTGCCTCTCTCTTGAAACAGCTGAAATGTCACAAACATCTCACCATGACTGTAACTTCAACACCAGGGTTCACCACAACAAAAATTTACACCAATTAAAATTGGATTTGATTTCATTTATACCCAATCTGAGAAATCATGTGAGAATTATATTGGACTATAACCTACTTGGTAACCAAGTAATTCTAATTAAAAGAGTTCCGTTAATTATTTAACCTGCAATCTGTGTTTGTCGTTCTCCCTTCTCCTTAGCGAGTTGATTTGTTTATTAGATATTTATCCCACCTTTTCCCCAAAAAGCTTGGGGCAACCTACATGCTTTTGAATCATCTAGTTTTATCCTTACAAAGACTTGTGGGGCTGGTTAGGCTGAGAATTCATGTCTGGACCAAGGTCCTGTGTGAATATCACGGCTGAGCCAAGAGCATAACTTTTAAACTGTATTAATATATCAAAATAGAATATATAGTAAAATAGCTTTTAAATGTAATATTACCATTAGTGTCACTAAAGTTGCCTCCTTTAGCTTTCCAACATGCATGCAGATCTTCGCAAAATGAGTTTCCCCAGGAGCCATGGTAGCATGATGACTCTCCTGCTGTCCCTCCGTCCCTCCGTCCCTCCCTCCCTGTCTGTCTGTCTGTCTTGATAGCTCTTTCATTACAGCAATTTTAAGCAAGAAAGGGATTGATGACATCTTCTGAAGTGAACAAGGGGCAGCCTCTCTCCCTGCTCTCTTCCTAATAGCAACTTGACAACCAATTTTTAAACTTTAAAAAAATCTCTTGAAGTCATGAAGTAGCATACAATTGAGTACTGCCCAGACTGGGAATCTTCTTCCTTCTATGAATCTGTCTTCTTCAAAACAATCTTGTAAAAGAAACTCAGAGAGTTGCCAACAAATTAGAGTTGAGGGATGTCCATGACTTAGGTATCCTCATACGACCAGGGTTTTTCCAATATTCTGCAATGTAGCATTCTGCTGTATTGATCTATGTTACATACTTGTTGCATGTTGCCATCACAGTGAACAAAAGTTTCTCCCATTTTCTTCATTACCTCCTGCAACAGAGATTAGCATATTGCCCAATTCATGGTTGAAAAGCAGGCCTATTCAACTTGATCGTAAATCGTATAGCAGAGTGCAAGTATTCCCACACTTTATAAAGGAATTGTGACTAAATCCATGTCCTGATCAACACATACTAAACCACATATTAAAAAAACCTGAGCATGCAAATTATTATTCTTTTTGCCATCACCATCATCCTCAAATGAAAGCACAGATCACAAAATAAATTTATTACCAAAAATGTATGGGGCTCAGCCCATTTGAAGAAGTAGTACCAATCAAAAAATATCTGACTTAGCACTTTTTCAGGTCACAGATGTCCTGCAGCTACTTGCTATGTCGGCCTCTGGAATCCAAGCTACAATTCAAACAAATGCACATAATTTAGTGTATTGATTTATGGATGAAGTTCAACAATCAACTATACCAGGTGTTCCAACAACTCAGCAAGCTCATTGTCCCTGTGGCTAATAAACAAGTGCAGCCAACTTGATGATCCAGAGGCCATCCTAAAATAGATGTAATGATAAGTTTGATAACTAACTATTCTTCCCATATCTGCTCTGCTTTATTCCAGGCCCGAGTGGCATTTATAGTGACCCATTCATAGCCTTCCATTATCTGCGGTAGGACAGCTCCATTTTTTACTTTGCTGGTTTCAGTAATAACAACAATGGTAAGTTGGGGTAAGGGTAGTTTACCACTAGAGTGGAGGTAAACCATCTTGGACTGCTTGACAGGTTTCCTGATTGGGCAGACTACCTTGATAGTTCAAAAGGTTGACTGGCAATGGTGGTAAACTGTGCTCCAACAGCCAGTGCTATAAAGCAAATGTCATAGAACTTTTCTCATTTGAAATATCTGTCATTGCTGGCCATATTTAATAGTCTCCTTTTTTTTTTCAGTTTCCCCCAGCAAATAGACTTATTCCCTAAGCAGATATTCACACGTAATATTTCACTTTCTATACAAACAATGTACATTTGAAGGTTTTATATTGCC
Source organism: Sphaerodactylus townsendi (assembly GCF_021028975.2). Taxonomy (NCBI): domain Eukaryota; kingdom Metazoa; phylum Chordata; class Lepidosauria; order Squamata; family Sphaerodactylidae; genus Sphaerodactylus; species Sphaerodactylus townsendi. The sequence goes on along the minus strand of NC_059425.1, from coordinate 152,317,355 downwards.
TATTTCACATTCAGTTTGAACTCTGGGATTTGCCAAGAGAAGGAAGTCAATCCAGTACAAGTATCCAGTATGCCGGGATCATTGCACAGCTTTTCTGCTTTTTGAGGGCATTCAGAACTGCAGAACTTTTCCTCTCCCCATCACAGCTCTTGAGAGGTAGGTGAGGCTGAGAGAGTTCTGAGAGAACTGTGCCTCACCCAAGGTCATATGGAGAAGCGGGGAAACAAATCTGGTTCACCAGATTAGAGTCCACCGCTCATGTGACGAAGTGGAGAATCAAACCTGGTTCTCCAATTTAGAGTCCTCCGCTCCGAATTGCTACACCATGCTGACTCTCAACTGCATATTCTATATTATTAGTTCTATTTTAGAACTACAAAACTCAATAGTCTTGGAGTCTGTCAGCAACAGAAATGTGTCCAAGGCAGCCCATCTTGGAGTCTGGTGGCAGCAGCAGAGGTAGGCTCCAGTGCGTGCCACTGAAATAATCTTTTGGATATTGAACTGGCTATGATTGATCTGCCCAAGCAGCAGTAGAGGCACCCATCTGATGCTTCTTTCTGATATGCCTGGACTGGTCAGAGCAAAGTTAATTAGCCAGACCTAACAGGCTGTGCCAGATTTTACCTGTTGTTTCTGACCTAATCAGGTGGGTGCTTGGCTATGACAGCCGCAAGCCACGTGGCGGGAAGGAGGAGAGAAAACAAACATTCACATTTCATTAGAAGTGCCTGAAGCTTTATTCTGTATTGCTTTGTAACTGTAAAGAGAGACTGATGTGATTATGTTCCTCCGTCTATCACTAAATTGATAAGACAGCTGTATTTTTTTTAACAAAAAACATAAAAATGAAAGCTCCTTGGGGAGCTCTGAATTTAATCAGAGACACTGCACAGTGAAGAATGGAATGGGCTGTGCTACGCTTCTGCTTTCACTCCTTTGGATCACTGATATGCAACTGGCAGCTAGGTCAAATTATTGAGCTTCTTTGAGTGCATTCTTCCCATTCCACCTCCACAACCAAACCCAGGGCATGCTGGAAGCCACTCCCCCTGCCTTAGATGAATTTGAAGCAGTAGCAACACAAACCAAAGGTGTGCCTCCTCCCATCATGCTGCTGCTCCATCAAGCTCTTTGCAAGCTACAGAAGTGCCTCTGAAGCCCACCTTGACCCCTCCCCCCAGCAATAGTGGTGCAAGTGTAGGGGAAGACAGCAGGTGAAAAACACTTGCTGCCTCCTCCCACTTTGATGCCTCCAACCATGTAGTGCCCCAAAGTGCTCACCTGCACCACTTGGGATGTACCATTCATGTCCTAGTTGGGGATGGTGCTCTTCTACCTCACCGAGCTGCTGAAAGAATGACTAGTTTGGACACATGAAATAAGTTATATAACTATCAAGGGTAATTACTATTCTTCAAGAGAGAGAATTTTTGAAGATTCTCGCTGGCTAATTACCCACTGCCAGCACTCCCTGGCCTTGTCCCACTCTGGCATGAAAAGTCGCACCTGAAGTGCTCTCGCTTTCCCTGGGGAAAGCAAAAAGCATGTGCAGGGCAGGAGGAAGCACATTCGGGAAAGAAATCTTGCCCCAACACGCCTCCTCTCTCTGCATGCCCTAAACAGGAAGTGAGCTGGGACAAGATTTTTTGTCCCAAAGCGGCTTCTCTGTTGACACACAGCAAACAGGAAGCACATCGGGACAAGATTTCTTGCCCTGATGCACTTCCACTGCGTGCCAAAGTGCTGGTGTGTAATTAACCATTGAAATCTTTAATTTTGTTGCATAAACCACTGTCAGAAGTACAGCCCAGTACTATCAAGGACTGGGAATTTTACCCTTTTCCATGATATAATCTATTTGATCTTTCACAAATATAACAGGTTTTTGTAACAATCAGTATTGGCCTCCAACTGGGTACCTGACCAAGAGCAGTCAGTCAGGCCCCTTGTGATTCTCCCTGGCCTCAGTGTAATGCACTCTTGCCATCTCTTTAAGAAAGGCAGCTTAAAACTTAGTCAAAATAGGACACATCAAACCAAAGAAGCTCTTAAACAGTAAGATTTTGAAACCTTCATGAGTATTGTGTGCCCATATTTGGCAAGTACGTGTATGCATGGTGAAGAAGAGGACATAGGACCACAAAACTGGTGATATACCTTGGAACCCATCACAGACATTATTGGAGTACCTACATCATATTTGTTTCTGAACTCTTACGTTTTCGGTTATTCACTTTATGTGATTCTCTGGACTGCAGTTGATTTGCACTTTGCACTCATTAAAATCACACTGCACTGTTATGAATTGCATTGTTTTGCCTGTGGTTGCAGTGTGATAGTGTTGTTATTTCTTATTGCTTTAGTTCTGCCATACTATTGGGGTTTTTTTTAACATCTCCTTTACCAAGCTACCCAGTGTCACTTGCCAAAGCATGCTGGCTGTTCATCAGACCTCCCTATGTGGTCTTTATTTGGAGCTTACCATAGTGGCTTCACAAAGGGCTGTTGCCTCACAGCTGTTGTTGTTTGAGTGTTCTCCTGGGGTTCAAAGCACAGCTAGCTCCTCTGGTGTCTCAGGTCCCTTGGTTCTCCATTGCCCATCCTGGAGAGTTCCACTTCCCACTTCAGTCTGCTTCAGCTTCCTGCAACCTCATCCCTACAACCTCATCCACTGAAGCTCTGGTGGCTGGCTGGCCACTTTCCCCTGCTCCTTCCCCAGCTCACTGTTGGTTTGTGGCTCTCCTGCCACTTTTCTTGACCCTGCTCTTCTGCTCCGCCTCCTGTACTGATTTCTGCTCCCATCTTGCCAGATCTCAGCCACTTTTTATTGCAGCAGCCAAACAGCAAAAGCATCACCCCCTATCAGCATTCCTCCCATACAGACTGGATTTTCTTTCAGCCTGGATGCAGGTCCCACTAGGTGACCGCAGCATAGCTTAGAGCTGTTAAGAATGTATATGTATTGTGTGTGAAAGCAGTGGGCTCTATGGTACAAAATTATATCAGGCCTGGAAAAATGGTGGTTAGGTGAATGCTTTCTTACATTACAGTTGCTGTGACTGTGACCATTTATGCATGCACTACTTAACTCATGGCTGGTCACTTCGTGGTGGGGTTTTCTTGCAGTTTTTTTTTTTTTTTGCACAGGGATTCGCCTGTTCCTAGCCAAGCCAACATTTTGCCAGACTTCTACTTCCTCATTGTTTTCATGCAACCTCCATTTGGGGAAATTGCCTGCTGCCTCCCACCCCCACCCCCACCCCGGCTGTCTTTGGGTTAGAATTAATTTGCTAAACCATATCAATTTATTGTCAATTTCACTAGATGTATCACTTGTGTGAAAGACCTTCAGCATGAAAATATTTTTTTTTTAAAAGCCATTCTGATGATCCTGAAATGGTGGTCTGAAGAGTGGAAGATGGGGAGCAGTGAGAAAACCTGAAGAAAGTTAAAGGCATGCTGATCCCCTTTGCTTACCCTGTGAAGGGAAAGGAAAGGTCACACTTTCAGAGCTTTCAGCAACTGCAGGCATTCTGTGATCTGAAAGTGTGTGACTATTGAAGAGGGGAAAATAGGTGTGTAACTGCGGGTCAAACTTGAGGGAAAGGTACGCTTAATGTGATGAAGATCACAAGTGTGTAAATGGCCTATGAATCAAGCTCAGACAACTACCTGGCTGGCTTCCCAGTTTCCTGCCTAGTGTAGGGTATACCATGCCTGAGTCTTCAATTTCTTGATGCTGCTTCTGCAACAGACAGAAGAGGAATATTGTAAAAAAAAAAACCTGCCATCAGGAAATAGCGTGTCGTAATTTCAAAGGAAGCCCTGGAAGCGATTGCAGTTCACATTAAGGAATCCTGGGCAGTTTCTGCACAGGCGGAATACAGCGCCCCAGGGACGGCAAAAATGGGGAAGAGTTCGCACAGCAGGTGCTGCTGCAATGCAGCAGTGCCATACTCGCACTGCCCAAGCAGCACGGAAACTCCATGAGCAAGGTTTTTCAAAAGTGACGCCTTCAACCTGCTGCCATGCAAATGGCAGCAGATGGAAGGTGGTGTTTCCTTCCCGCCTTCCCCAGCTGGCTTACCTTCTCCTGCTGGCTGCCATCGCATTGTGGAGGCCAGGGGACATGCCCCCCCCCCCAGCATCAATCTCCAGAGCCATTGCTCTGGCCAGGGAGGCATGTCCCCTGGCCTCCACAACGCAACGGCAGCCAGCAGGAGAAGGTAAGCCATCTGGAAAAGGCGCAGCCTGTGCGAAGGCTGTGCCTTTGCCTGTACCCCTACTGGGGCCGTCTTCGTGAACAGTCTGGGGGAGTGCATCGGCATAATTTATGCCGATGCACCCGCGCTCACTGGCCATGCGGAAACGGCCATGGAAACTGTATGGTTTCACCATAAAGTTTCTGGCAGTTGCTAAAGAGGTGTGATGTCACAGGGTTTTCCCAGAAGTGACATTATGTCATTGCCTGACAGCACCCTCATGCCCTCCCACTGAATTCCCATCAGTAGCCAGCCAGTGCCTGCCAACCAAGGTTTCCAAGCTACACACTGGGGTGGGATGCCTCTTGATGCCACTTTAAACACAGTTTCTGCTGAATCCTAAAATGATGTGATGTCACTTCTGCTTTTCCATAGAAGTGATGTCATGGCACACAGAGTGCCAACACCCCATGTCTATCTCCAAACTCCTGCCAGTTACTAGGCACAGCCTGGCAACCTGTCCAGAAACCATCCATCTTAAATGAATCTTCTGGGTCAAACTAGCATAATTTCAGCCAGGTACTGAGTGTTGCTTGGTAACTGCTTATCTCCCAAGGACACTTTCCCAGACTGATTCTAATTAGGAACTTTCCATATAGCTGAAGAAGCTTCTAACTGGGAGGGGTAAACTACTCATTCATGTTGGGAGAAGATTAGTCACTCAAAGCCTGGAAAGTTCAGTATGGGCCATCCCTGGATTGCTTGAAAGGGGTCACCAGATTATGGCCAATGTTTTCATAAAGAGTCATTACATATCAGCTAAGCATTCCCTTTTTACACCTACCCTTCGTTATTGCCAGAGATAACTTTGCTTATGCTTTGCAATCTAAGGCCATGAGAATGGCTATGCTGTATAAGATTTCAGTTAGCTTCATTATTTCCTGTGTACCTGCTATAGCCAAATTGTGTTTGTTCACTGGCCAGACCCAGACTGCTTAGCTACATTATTGACAGTGGCAGTGTCTTTTGCTGCTACACAGTTCTACTCCCCAACCCTCTTGACACTACCCTTTCACAGCAAAAAAGAGCAAGAGTTCAGTAGCACCTTAAAGTTTAACAAAATTTCTGACAGAGAAGGAGCTTTTGTGGGTCACAGCTCACTTCTTCAAATACCCCTCATGAAAGAACATACCCTGCCAGAAACTCTTATTGGTTTTTAAGGTGTTACTGGACTCTTGTTCTTTTCTAATGCTACAGACAGACTAACCTGTCTACCCATCATGATCTACCCTTCCATGGGGCAACCATGATATATACCCTCCCTTCAAGCACACCACTCAAGTCCAGATATACATTTCACAAGTTTAAAATTGGGAGAATCTGCACAACTAAAGAAAAACTAAGAATACACCTAATGAAAAGGTTAGGAAAGGTGCATATATGTAAAAAAAAAACCAGAGGGTAAATCCCCACTGAAAAAATAAACCTCCCCCTCCCCCCAGTTCAATAAGTTAGAGCACCTTTTTATCACGGTTTCTGCCTCCCCTCCGCAGAGTGCATCTATTGAGGGGCTCAAAGTTAATTCTGGTATCAAACAATGCAACATTTCCCACAAACCTGCAATCTGCTCTGTGGCTCTTTTGTTCTTTGTTCTGATTGGCTGTTGTGTTGGGGCGGGAACAATACCCCTCCGCTCTGCTTGGTTTTTTAAAAAAAAAATTCACACAGCTTTGTAGAAGCGCAGGTAGTCTTTTAACCTTGTGCCAGCTATGGTGACCCCTGTCATTGCTACACACGTATGCAAGCTTGCTCCCCCTCTCTTTGCAGGAGTGCATCTTTATAGTCACACCCAGCACACACGCGCACACACACACGTGCACACATAAAGGCTTCACATGCTGTGTGCCCAGCCCACTGCGCTCTGATTGGCTGGAACGTTTCACATCACTCCCTAGGGCGGGAAAAATAAACCTATTGTTTCCCCTGTGTCTCTCCACCAATTCGGCCTTGGCCCACGTTTTACAAAAAATTGCACCTTCCTGCTGGTTTCTGAAAAACATGGTTGAGAGGGAGAGTGCACGCCAGGGGTGAGATGGAGCTGAGTTGGGCACTGAAGCCATGGGGACTCCTTGCCCAAACTGGGATTTTTACCGTGAGTGTCACAGGATTTTTTGACCATGGGAAATCACCTAGAGAAGGACCACTCTGATTTTTCCCCTCCTCGGGGTCATTTTAACTTCACTGCTGGCTGGGAAGGGAAGACACCAAGTTGTTTTCGTTAGACCAGAACCCCAGGTGTGCCTAGGGTCTTTTTATTTAAAGAAGGATATCATAAGTAGTCCCCTACTTACATATAAAGTAAAAGGTAGATCTTGGCAATTCTGGGGCCGAAAGCTTCAACAAGGAAAAGAATGACAAATAATGATTATAATGAGGTACACAATTACTGATTTTTCAATAAATGTTTGTCCTGCTTATAATTCTCGGCACCTTTGCAGACAAAAGCATAATTTGAGCTCTGTCCTTTACTGACTTGAGGACTGGATCAGCACTATTGCAGGTATAAAGGACTATAGGGAATGTAGTTATTCTAGGGTGTCTATTTTTGTAACGTGGCCATCAGGGATCCTGGGAGAGCTACAGTTCCCATTGTCCCTGTGACCTAGAATGCTGCAATATGAAATAGGCTAAGAAGTGAAGGAGAGAAAAGATGTTGGAAAGGAACAGCTGGGTAGTGGTTAGGATGGTTGATTTGCACCAGTTTGAGGAGAAACATTTGCGCCCTATTGCACAGCAAATGATGCTATCATCAGAATTACAACTGGGTTTCAGAATTACAACTGGGTTTCAATAGAACTGGACTCAGAATTTTTAAAAAATCCACAGGAATTGCTCAGCTTGCTGTGTAATATTTCAAACTGAATCAGAGGAAGTTCATCCATCACTAATGACAGTGATGACCTACTTCACTGAGCTTCGGAGGCTGTTTACAAGCATAAGGTTATTGCTCCAGTGTGCATAGTATTCCAGAAGCTCATACATGCAATGACATACACTCATTCAATGACTTTGGAAGATTCTAGAAGAACACAAATTTATTTCATCTCTTACCTGGCAGAGTAAGCCAAAATTCACCCACAAATCTCTGAACTAGAATCTGTGGTCCATTAATAGAAAGGAAAATGGGCGACATACCTGGAGCGGCAGTGGCTTCACTGGCAATACAGTAAAATCACTGCATCACTGGTGACTCTACAAGCATTTGCCCCAAACTCCTTGTTTCAACCACAGAATTTAGGGCAAATTGTTGAAACTCACTTGATACCAAAATATTGCTTCCAGGTCAGGATAGAAATGATGCCATAGCATTAAGTGACTCCATTGTCCCTAGATATCTTTCTCTCTTGGCCAGGTAAGTAGTAGTGAGCAAAGCAGAAAGAGGGTGCTACTTTCCTGGACTGTGAGAGAAAGGTTTCCCTAGCAGGAGATGCTGATGGCCACAGAAATTGCTCACTTCCCTCTTTCTGCAGCAGTTCCTTCCAACCATGGGTAAGTTGACTTATGGGGCTGGAGGACCTTAGTGGAATAAAACAAAACCCACTCACCCTTATAAAGAGTAACTGGAACAGGAATATCTTCCCTCGCTTTAAGGAAAGTGTTAAGCTGGGAAGCTTCGTTAGAAAGGAAATGACAAATGGAGAGGAAACAGCGACCAAGAAGAACCTACCCCTCTTCTGCACCAATCTGTCAGGACAAAACTCAGAGCAAACTCTCCTTCAACAAATTTCATTTATAAGAAAGTTTGTGTACTGGGCACTCTCCACAGTGGGTGTATGTCTAATTAAAGTCCTCTGTTATTAATTTACAATACTTCTATAGCCTATGGACTGAAGTCTTTATGTAACTACAGTAATTATTCCCTTGCAAGAGTGAAAATTCAAACGATTGAGGAGTCATCTGAGTTGTGCTTCTGATACCTACTTTAATTAATATGTTACTCAAGGTTCTTCTTTCTCTGCTTCTTTCACACTGACACATAGGTCCTCAGCTACAATCTCTATTCCCTTCCCACTTCCTTTTTTGGGGGGAAAAAGCCCATGTTCCCTATTTGATCTTGTATCCCTGATGGACTCAGACAGTGTTATTAAATATTTTAATATACTACAGAGAGACAGAAAATTCCACAAGACTGCTGTGTGAAACACGAAGCTGGATTTCTGAGACCTGCCAGCCCACAATCAGCAAGTGAGCTTGCATACAAGGTGAGGAGATATTTGAAACCTCTTACTTTTTTTTGGATACAGCCATCTGAGCACTCATGAAATCACATGGCAAGATAGCCAACAGGTAGATCTGACTGGTATCACACACCATAGATCAGCACAATGATCTATGGTTTGCTGGGATGCCAGCAGAGTCATAATCAGCTGCTGCAAGAACAAGAAAAGGAGACATACCTGGGCAAGTTTTTTTTTCCTGTCATAACTTACTGCTCAGTACCAAGCTGCTGAGTAAGACTATCCGATTGGATGCCTAGAGCTCCAAGAGCGTGCTCCTTCATCTGGTCTGGTGCTCATCAAAGGTTCATTGTTATTGCTTTTATGGGGTTCCATGTGGTGATGGTAGAGTGATCAGAAGTGGACAGGACAGCTCGACAGGGAACTTTTAGTTCTCTGATTCTGATGGCTTCCCATAAGAGGCGTTCTTTCCAGATGTGGTTTCTGGGCTGCCCTATAAGAGTCCTGGCTCCTCTTTGAAAATGGTGCAGTGGAGTCTACACTGTTGCTCTGTCATACTCTAGGACTGGATCCTGACAATTTCTCTTCATTACTGATTCACATGCATGTGTGTGTGTAAAGGGCTAACAAGTCACAGCTGAATTATAGCAACTCCACAGGGTTTTCCAGGCAAGTGTCTATGTAGAGGTGGCTTGCCATTGCCCTAGTCTGCAAAATCTTCCTTGGTCATCTCCTATCCAAGTACCAACCTAGTTTCACTTCTGAGATCTGACAAGATTGGGCAGTGGAATGATTATCCCATTCCATATCCCTGATTCACATGTATACACCTTATAAGTTTTTTTTTAAATGTGATCATAGATTGTAAAGCATCAATGGTCTTTTTTGTGTGAACTTTTAAGTGCTAAACTACATTATGTTTTAAATAAGTTGGGTTCCTCAAGCCCAACTCAAATTCCCTGCAGCCACACAATAGTAGGGGTAATGTAATTTTTAACACTGGCAAGGAACCTCTTCTGCTTGGAACTGTGGTATGGGGGCAGGGGAAGAAAGTGCTTTTGCCTTCCCCTCTAAGGCATTTTCCCTAGCCTAAATAGCCATAGCAAGGAGTTATTTGCATATCAGGCTATTTTAGCAAGGGCAAACAACTCAGAGGAAGACAGAAACCCCTCCCCACACTGCAGCTCCAAGCAAAATCAAGTTGCGACCAGTTTTTAACATGACATTCCCTGCAGCTGCTGAGTGGCTGCTTGGAAAGTGAATTGGATTTACCAAAAAAAGTCATATGTAATCTGGCTATAAAATATGACAAAGCACTGCAAGCAAGCAAGCAAGCAAACAAAAGCCTGTTGTAAATGTATGTTTCCGTCAAGAGTCTTTCCTGTAGTGTTTTCCCATTGCATAGATGTGCATGAACCCATCAGTAAAGCATCAAAGAAAAAGAATCCTCAGATAATCATAGCTATGATTGAATTGAGATTTCTTTTCCACAGCTGTAACACAGGGGACTTGATGGCCTGCACCAAGAGCAGAACCAGGAAAGCCCCACTTCACAAAGTTATATGAATACACCTCAGCATCTGCAGTATGACAGATAAGAAAAGCAACCCTAAAGTATAGAGCCCTCTCCCATGTAACACAGAGTCACATTCTTGCTATTTGGGAGCCATTCTGGGGTTTTTAGCTAGACCAAGGGTCTGCAACCTGCGGCTCCGGAGCTGCATACGGCTCTTTCATCCTTATACTGCAGCTCCATGTGGCTTGGGTCCTCTCAGCCTCCTTCAGAGAGTCTCCCTAAAGGTTAATGGGAAAGAGTCCCCGTTCCTAGAGAGGCACAGCCCAAGACGGCTATCCCAAGCCACTTCCGGCTTCCCTGTCCCAGCTGCCTGGTTGGCTGGTGCCAGTGATGATGGCATGAGGCGGGGCAGAGCACCGCTGGTGGATCCTCTTGAACAGGTGAGCAGCGGGCGGGAAATGGGAGGGAGTTGCAGGAGCGCAGACATTCAGCACAATCCTAGCCTCAATCTTCCCCCCTTGAATGGGGGGTCAGGGGTCGACCCTGCTTTGGGTGGCCTCATTTCCCCCTCCCCCGGGTCCTTCTTGGGGGGTAGGACCACACGGGGGACCTCAGCAGCGCCACCTTGCGTTGTAGACCCCCCAGCAGCCCCGTTGAGCTCCAGGGGCTTTCCTGGCAGATGGCAACCTGGCTGAGTTCAGGTGAGAAAGATGATGTCAGGTTTTAAAGGAGTTATTACCTGCAGCCCTGCAAGATTGCACTCATTGGGGCTGTTTGATGGGGAGGCAGGGGTGGGTGGGAATTGTTTGCTTCTGCATTGCCAAGGAGGGCAGGAGCACATGGGGAAAGCCTTGCATGTGGATCTTGGAAGGTTTACTTCAGAGTAAAATAGTGGAGGGTAAGCTTGTAGATCGTGAAGGGAGGAAGGCCAGGATCATCCTCAGCCATGATTGTCGTGGGTTGCCAACTCCCGGCAGGCAAATCCCAGGACATTTGGGGGTAGATTCTCAGAAGCTGTGGCTTTTGGGACCAGGGCAGGGGCCATGCTCAGTGAGGAATATGGCTGTCGAGTCCACCCTCCATGGCAGACATGGAGGTCTGTTATTATTTTTTAAGAGTTCAAAATGTTCGAAATGTGTTCTTTACATGTGTTCTCTGTAGCACTTCATGAATTTCATAAGCAACACACTATAATTGTTTATACAAAGCATAAAGATAAAAAACAATATATACAGTGTTATCTTCATTTTAAATGTCAAAAAGTATTTGCGGCTCCAAGTGTTTTCTTTTCTGTGGAAAACGGCTCCAAATGGCTCTTTGGGTGCCCAGAGCACGTCATCTAGGCATCACTACTTTTTCTAGAAGCACAGAGACAGCCTGTCTCTCTGGAACGCAGTATATCTTATTTTGTTAGCACAAGATCGCCAAGAGACTGGCTTATTGCCCTTGATTGCTAAGACTCTTTGGAGGCCTGCATTATGAGCACGTAAAGTGCTGAGAGGCCAGGTAAACTCCCAGAAGGGTTTGCCCTGTTCTGTCCTCCAGAAGCACCGGCAATGTGCAGTGAACATGCTAAACATGCAGACACGCACATATTCAGTGTGACCAGGGTGATGTAATGCAGATGTGAGAGATCGTTAGTTTAAGTACCTTTGTGGTGAACTGGGGTAGCAAATAACTTACCTTGCAATGGGTCTGTTTTACCTCAAGGATGGTTAAACTTCTGTATCTCACCCTTGATGCCTTTACTATGGAGTGTTGCCACCAGGAAGACCCTATTTTTTTCCCCAGAATGGGACCTGCATACTTCTGGGTGTGGCAGCCCAGTGTTTCCTCCTGGTGGGAACATCTGCCCCACAAGTAAATAAGAACCCCCCCCCCTCTCTCCTTTTTACATTTGCATGGCCAAGATTGTGGTTGGCATGAGAAAGTTAAAAGACTACTCTCCACACCAATATTAAAGTTAAAAAAGAAGGTAACCAATGTAAGCAGGTTTTTTTCAGACAGACATTCAATCTGGAAACTTTGTAACATTTTAACCCCTCAGGCAGAACCAATATAACTGTAACCAAAACATAAGAGAAACAACTGATACAGCATGTTATTCACTAATCCTGCTATAATCAACACCCTGATCTTTCCCCAACCTACCAGAGTTTTCTCAGCCAGAACAACTGCCAGCACCCAACAACGGTCTTAACTAGATGATGCCACCCTCTTCCTGATTGGTGGAGAGCTGTCAGTGGAATGGTTCCAAATGTTACCTCTCTCCATTACCAGATCCATATCAGAGCCAGCTCATCAAAGACAATAGAGGAAAGGAACTTTGGGTGTTGTAAATCCATCACAACCTTATAAAAGGAGAGCTTCTAGAACAGTGGAGCAGTGGATCAGCCCCTCTTGCTAAGGGGAGCTACTGTCAGACTACTGTTTGACCACCACCCCCACGCCCCAGGGCATTGTTGTAGCACATTGAGCTTTAGGACAGGAACCCCTTACTTCTCTGTGCATGACTCTGTGTGAGATGCTTTCCTGCTCCAGAAAACATGGAGACACCAGGCTTTGAGAAGGTGATGGCCACTTGCATCTTGGGAGGTGAGGGAAGGCTTGCTGCCCATGCTCTGTCTATCTTGCAGTTGCTGAATAAACTATGGTTTAACTGTAAATTTACTTCTGTGTTTCACTGGGCTTGAAGAATAGTGAAATTTTCCTAATAGTGTATCCTGCACTCTCTGAGTGAGGCCTGATACTCTGACAGAGGCTGCCTTGTAATTTGATAGCTAAGTAAATTTTTCCTGAGTAGCAGTGTTAACTGGTGGGTCTACCTACTGCAGGTCATCCCTACAAGGCAGGATAACTCCAAGAAACACACACACCCAATTTTAACCCTAACAAAAACATCTTGCTGCTGATTCAAGACACATACAATACTTAGATTTCGCATCAGAAGCAGCAAATCCAATATTCATGGTAATTCCTAAAGTAGAGATGATTAAGGTTGCCAAATATGTTTAGGGTTGCCAACTGCCTGGACATAAAAGTCCTGGCCTTTTAATAAAGATGTATTTATAGGTGATGTTACTCACGTCCATGCCATGAAAAGCTTCAGTTGCTTATTCTGACACATTAAGTCTCTGTTATAGAAACACAGCATTTTTCTCCAGCCTGTTCTCCAGGATGTTGGCAATCCTAAAGTTGTTATAAGCATTAAGATTAGGTATGATGGCTGCAGTGCTCAGTGGCATGAAGTCAGTAGTCACAATATTTTAGTTAAGCCAGTACCAGAGCCAATTTAACAAGGTAGATCAAGGAGTCAAGACTCTGTGATGTGAAAAAGAATGCTCACTGCAGTGCACATGAAGGGCATACTGTGAGGTCAGTCAAGTGAACCCAGAACTGGGATTAGACTTCAGTGAAGCCTGAAAGATTACAAACTGCTGCTCTTTCTTATATTGGCTCTCAAGTTGTTGTTCTTGATTTGAATGCTCTCCTGTCCATGTAATGTATTCTTCGGCTGCTTAATCTCTTTAGCACCAAAACAAGCTCAGCCTGGAATGTTCAATGATTCTCTATTTGGAGACATTTATCCATGCAGTAATGCAATAAGCCTTACAGTGCAATCCAGAACAGAGTTACTCCAGTCTAAGCCAACTGAAGCCAATGAGTTTAGACTGGAGTAACTCTGCTCTGGATTGCGCTGTTAGAATAGAAGTAGAAGAAATGAAAGGTCATGCGTTGAATATACACAACTAACTACTCCAAATCTATCCCAGTCATGAATAACAGCAGGAAATTCATTTTAAGCAGGGAACTATGTCCACCAGTGAACCATCGGGGTGGGGGAGGGGAATTCTGCACCTATGCTTTTATTATGTTTAATTAAATAAGCAAAGCTTTTAAACTTTACCCCCATGCCAGGAAAAGCTTCATCTACTCAGTTTCTGCAGATTGCTGTCAAAGTGATGGATCCATACCAACACAAGGCTAAAAACAGCACTTGTGTGAAGTAGCGTTTGAGAGACATCCTGAAACTGTCAGAAAGGAGATGGATAGATTTACTTTTATCTGATCATCTTTTGGTTCAGATGCCTTCAAAATATTTATTCCATTCTGCAAAATAGTTCCTTTCTGAAGAGCATCTTGTGTGGCCTTACTGTGATATGAAAAGAAAACATTATTTTTGCATATAATGTAGAATTTCTACTGGAATCAACAGGACAGTTGTTCATAACAGCTGACACACACACACACACACCCCAACACACACACCTTCCAATATCACCAAGGCAGGGAAACCACTCACTCGCCAGGTTTGTCAGATTTTCCCACTTTTTCCACCTCTGAGCTGGTTCAGATATGGTAGTGTTTGGTGACAAGTAACACTGTCCCTCAGCCTTGTTTTACTCCCAGAAGGTGAAGGAAGTTATGATTATAAAACCTTTCTTGGCAAACACTTGTATCAGGCACCATAATAATAATAATACTGATACAGAGATCTTTGGCTGAGAATTAGCAATAATTGTTTTCAGGCACAAACTCAACAAAGTTTGATCAGTTTCAGTAAGCTTAGATGGTAAATTCAAGTGTTCTAAAGATGGTACAGTTCCCTATATATGATAGTATTCTGGCTAACTGATTACTTCTCACACACAGAGGGTTCGATCAGACTTTGTACATTAACTTCAGTGCCCTCACTCAACCCTAACAGACAGAAAGCTCTCAAAATAAACATAAAACACTCTTTTTAGAGGAAACAAAGTAAAAATACAATATCCTAGAGCAGGGGTAGGGAACCTGCGGCTCTCCAGATGTTCAGGAACTACAATTCCCATCAGCCTCTATCAGCATGGCCAATTGGCCATGCTGGTGACTGATAAAGTCCTAATTTATCTGAAGGATTCTAACCTAGACTAACTGGTATTTGGGATTTTTCTTCCTTCTTCCTGGAAGATATCTCTCTCCCTGGTTATATAAATATATGCCACCCAACCAAGGCTCCTCAATAACCTAATCTGCAGTTCTGCTTGTCTATGTACATTTGCTTTCAACCACAGTGCACAGGGCTGTCACTACAGTAGGGTAAAACAGAATCACACACTGACTGTCATTACTTTCCTCAGAGTTTTTGTATTAAGAGCTTAGATAAGGCATATAGGTCTTTACTTCAGGAACTCCAAACTCCAACAGCCTCTTAGTTTTATACAAGGAGATATCCTTCTCCCTCTCAGTGTCATCAGATCTTTTACCTAATCAGAGTTCAAGGAACTTCTTCTCAAGGAAGAAATCAGAGTTGCAAGACAATTGCCTGAGACCTTACACTGGCACTTAGAGTAGACTAATATATTATTTTCCAAATGAAGTAATACAAAAAGGCACACATATTAATTCAGTAACTTTACTCAGCAGTTCTATTAAGATGTAAGAAGTCCTCACTTTTTCAATGAACTTTTTAAAATGTCTTCATTCCTTAAGTTTTTTAGATTTCCATCAATCATATTTGTGCCTTTGCAATAAAAAAGAGAAATGACATACAGTACTGAAAAGATCACCAAAGAAAATCAGCTTCTATCCCGTGTAATAGATCTTATATGAATTGGATGCATCAGCCTCATGAAGGTACAGAACTACCCTCTTGATTTATCTTGCTTTTGTGAGTGCCATGGCTTAACATCATGTTTGTTTTCTCAGTGGGCTCTGTACATTGACTTCAAGGCTTTAGGGATTTCTCTTTCATCTTACATAGATTTTCTTCAAGATCACACAAGGCACACCTATTCATTCTGAACTCACCCATGGTTTAGCTGACTACATTTATGAACAGTCGTGGATTTTTTAATTCGTTTCCTTAATTCCTCATAAACACAAATGGGCCATTATTTACCAGACTTTTAACATAGACTTCATTTCAAAGGCACAAGTACTACTTTCAGTGCCCAGAGCAAAGAATAATATACATCAAAGTCCTAATCTAACTGTATTTATGTTTTAACAAGACATTAAGATTTAAGAAAGTTGGTATGATAAGTGACTTCAATAAAAAGGAGTAAAACCCTGTTTAGGATTGCTGTCATGCCCCCACAGGAGCTTTTGTTATTTTCCTATTAAGTCTAAGTTTCCCTGTAGCTAGCATGGGCTTAGTTCCTTGAACAGTTTTCTAAGGGAGGGAATTTTAGTCAGACCCTGTCCCTTTAAGAAATTTTCCTAGAGGCAGTCTTTCTTAATTACCCAGCAATCCCCCTGTATAGCTCAGTCAGTTTAAGGTGCCTAGGGAGTTGGAAGGCTGCAAAAATCTGTATGTCTATGGTGCATAGACTAAAGTATATATAGACTAGAGAATGCAAAGTTAAGATGTCAACAGAAATAGAATCCAGACAAAAGACTGAAAGAACCAGGAGGAAGCAAGACAAGTGGACTTTCTTGCAAGAAGACAAGAAAGAATAAAAGTGTAAAGGATTCAATGGTGTTGATGGTGAAGTAACCTTGAGTGCATTCCACAGCCCGGGCGATGGGCCAGATGCATCGGCGGAGACTTTATCTTTGCGCGGGAGATGAAGACTCCGTTCCCATGGGAAGCAGGAAGGGGGGATGGGGGGGTGAATGGTGTTTATAACCTGCAATGCTTCATGGCCGGGAAGTGCCATTCCTGCCACTAGTATAAATTATTGCTTGAGCTTTCTAAGATGTCTTAATAAATGGACTTTTACTCCCAAAAGCCTTTTATTTCTGCTTCTATAGATTCCTTACATTGTGGCAGGAATCTTAATTCATCTATATTCCTGTGTAGTGGACCTCTTGTCTTGCGATGGAGGTTGAATGTTACCTCGCGAGGAAGGTCGCGGTAGCCCCAAAGAAGGCTCCGACCTTTCCCTTCTGGATCTGGAGGAACCGGCAGGAGAACGGGCCTCGCTGGTGGCTCTTTCCCGTCCTCGTATCATACGGAGTGTCTTCCCTTTACTCCGTTGGAGCGAGGGGCGTGGCGAAGCGATATGGGGACTTCCATGAGTCGTTTGGGAGCTGTCTATGGATCGGCGCCTGTGGATCCGGATCTCTACCGTTTTACGTGTGGATTACAAACTTCAGATGCAACCTGTCATGGAGGAGAGCGGGCTTGACCACCTTTCATCACGGTAACCCAGGAATCCATTGAGCGATTCCTGGACTCAAATATTTTGGTGATGCTCCCAAGGAACCACCGTGTGGCGCGCTGTACTGGGAGCCGTCTGCAAAGGACACGGGGACTAAACCTGGAATTGGGAGGGCTATCGTGCAGCTGTCGGATCAGGACCCCCTAATCCGGCCCAGCGACCGCACCTGAGGTGCCGCCGAGGGAACCACCCGGTGGCTGGTCATACTCCGATGTCTGGCTTCCAGGCAGCGAAGAGTCCGAAGTAAGCCTGCATTCCCAGCGGACGGTTCCCTCTCCCATCGAGAAGGACTGGGATGAGGAAATTAAGGCATTTCTTGAGATGTTAAGCGGCATGGAACCGTGAGAGCGCCAGCTATGGGGAGGAGAGCGGGCACAGTTGACTGGCATAACAAGAAGCGAAAACCTGCAGAGAGGACCCGGGAACAGCAGCATAAAGAAGTCCAGCTTGAGTTGGACCAGAGTGCCAAAGGCAGCTCAGCGACAATATGCCCAGAATCTGTCAGTCCATGATAAAGTCCTGGAACATTCCAGGCTGGATTTACAACGACAGCAGCGTTCAGGCTCTGCGCCGCATAAAGCGAGCTCACTGAAGCCCTTAAAGCGGAGACGGGAACTGGCTAAATTGGAGCGAGAAAAAGCTGCTTTGCATGCGCGCACCAGGATGCATTGACTGTAAAGGAGGAGAGGGCTGGCTTCGCGTTAAGAGAGGAACTAAGGAGGCAGCAGATAGCCAGGAAGCCCCAAGTTGGAATCTGTGCTGTTACTGATCAGCGCCCGATTGCCAGGGGCCCGCGTACCTGGGTCCTGCCACTAAGCATGGCGATGGCACGTAAACGCCCACGATTCAGGCCCCGTTACAACAGCTGCCTGCCCAACCTGCTCAGCCAGGCGCAACCACCTCCCCAGCGAAGCCAAGAGCCGTCGAGCAGGGCTACACTACCGGCCCCGATACCAGCCCGTTTTGATGGGACCGGCTTCCAAACTTCCCTGCTTCATCTTGCAGCTCAATGCCCACTTGGGGAAGACTATGATGATTTATGCCGGTCTGGCTGGCGAAAAAATGTCTGGGACATCGGCTCAGTCCTGGATGGGGGGGCAGCAAACCGACTGGTTCATTGACTCTTTTAGTTTGCAGGATGAGGACTCTCGCACAGTGCCGCGTTCCTCCAAGCCTTAAGAAGGCTGGCTTTCCAAGATCAAGTGGCGAGAATGAAGCTATCCGCACCATCAAAACCATCCAGCAAGGCAACCGCCCGTTTGCAGAAATTTGCCGTGAATTTAGATGCGGCGTATGGAGCTTCCCACTGAGTGGCCTGAAGCATGAAATCGCGAATACTTCACCGGATGCTGTGAATGACAAGCTGATGAAAGCGGTGTTTTTCAATTAGCGGGTTCCTCATTACTATTTTTAAGATTAGAGTCGGTTAGGGTCCCCAAGTGAACGTCTCGTTTGGAATCTGGCTCTTTCGTCAAGGGAGGCCGCCCAGCCCTAAAACCCACTACTGTGTCCACCAAAGTCAAGCTGGCAGCCGCTACGGGAAAAACCACCTCTCTGAGCGCCCGTCGCCCGGAAAAGCTTGGATTGTGTGTCTTTACTGCGGAGGGATGGGTCATCTGGCAGCCAACTGTCCCAAGAAACAAAACCAACGCATCAGCTCGGCGCACTCAGATCTGCCAAACCACCCGCATAGGTCAGGGCATACTCCCACTGGCTCGTCCTAAGCGGTGACGAAGGCGTGACCAGAGGAGGGGAAGCAGCTGTTACTTTTCTTCAGCCGCATGGACGTATGGGCTGACTCTATTGCCAGCGGTGAGTGAAGGCAGCTCCCAATACTGTTCAAAGCATTTCTAGCCAACCCGCTAAACACACTTTCGCGGTATAGCCTCGGCCCTTGTGGATTCGAGGCTGCTCCACTGCTTAATGCATTTGCCCCAGGTGGCAGAAGGAGCTAAGGTCTGGAACCGAATTCCCTGGTGGCTAAGCCCATACCCGTTCACCCAAATGGGCAGACCCCCCTCGAGCGAAGGACCGGACCCAGTACAAAACACAGCCGGTTCTCCTCCGTTCTAGCGCCCGACCATTGGGAGAAAATTAGTTTTATTTTAAGCCGGTAATTAAACCTCCATAGTTTTGGGCATGCCTTGGTTATTGTTACATGAACCAAAGTTCATTTGGAGAGAAAGGATCCGGGAATTCACTGACCCTCCCTGCGGTGAACACATGAATTGGGAAGAAATTAGCGTCTCCTGACACCCCTCCTCCTGGCTTCCTCGGAAGTGATTGCTCCCCGATTCTATTGGCATCCCACCTGCATATCATGATCTAGCCAGAGTTTTTTTCAGGAGCAGGAATCACGATCAGTTGCCACCCACAGAACACTGACTGTTAAAATTGTCATACAACCAGGAGCACAACTACCCAAAGGGTAGAAATCTACAGCATGAGTCCCAAGCTGGGGAGAAGGAACCGTGCCTTCTTAGACAAGAACGCCAGCGGGTTCATCACGGCGGAGCTACCAAACACACTACGCTGCTCCGTTTTGTTTGTCAAAAAAAAGAAAGATGGGTCTTCTGACTTGCTTTACAGATTATGTCGAGGGGAATCTCAATGCGGTCTCCCTGTCCAATAAATATCCTTTGCCTTTGATCAAGGACCTTTTTAGATGCACTTTCGGCAAAGGGTAGCATTTTACTAAATTGGACTTGAGAAGAAGCTTACACTACAGAGTCAGAATTGCTGAAGGATATGAACACCTGACTGCGTTTAACACAAAGTTTGGACAGTTTGAATAATATTTAATAATGCCATTAGGGTTAAGTGGTAAAATTTGGCCCCAGACTTTCATGGCCCTTATCAGCGAAGTTCTCCATGATTTTACTGTACAAAGGAGTTGTTGTATACTTAGATGACGTTTTAATTTACTCTAAAACTATAGAAGAGCATGAAATATTGGTTCGAGGTATTGAGGGCAGCTTGCTTGACAACTCTCTCTTTGCCAAACTCACCAAATGCTGTTTTCATCAGACCTCCATTGACTATTTGGGTTACGGATCTCGCCCGAGGGCTTAAAATGGACCCTGCTTCTAAAATTGGCGCAGATCCTCCAATGGCCTGCCCCACCAGCATAAAGAACTCCAGTGGTTTCTTGGCTTTTGCTAATTTCTATCGTGATTTTGTATACCCCAATTTGCTTCCAGACTGACTCTCCCTCTCACAGAACCTCTTAAGCACTAAGGGTAAAAAAAGATCCACTTTATCCATGGCGTAAGCCGGGGCCCCTTTGCCTGGTCACGAGGAATGTCAAGCAACCTTTCAACTATTAAAATCTGCGTTTACCACCCGGGAACCTATCCTAAAAGCACCCTGGCCAAGATCTCCGTTTGTGGTTCCGCGTGGGCGCCACCGGATAAAGCATGCCAGGGCAGCCCTGTTTACCAGAAAAAATAGAAGATGGTAGACTGGTTCCGTCGTGCTTATTTGTCCTACAAAAATTCTCACCAGTGCGAACTCAACTTCTGGACTGTAGGGGAGACAAAGAGACTGCGGCCCATCAAAGTAGCACTCTCCACTTGCGCCACTGGCTGGAGGGCTAATTCGCTTTTCCAGGATTTGAATGCGGATCAAAAAACCTGGCAGCTCTTTCCACCCCCCCCCTCAAGATGTCCATGAAACAACCCGTTGGGCCGATTTCTTTTCGTTCTCTCTTTACAGTCCATTTTTTTTCCCTGGGAAAACCAACAAACTGGCTGGCCAGCGCTCTACGGCCCTACCGAGAGGTGGGGCTGCCTTCACGAGACATTCCGCGCACTGTTCTTTCCCCTCCCAGTTGGGGTTGGCTGTCACCCGATCTCAAGCGTCCACTTCTCCTCCACCCCCACGTTTGATCACCGTCTCTCCTTTCCTCGCGGGGGGGGGAACTGGAGAGGCTGCATGAGCCTCCAGCGGCCGAAGGAGACTCCCAATTGCGTTTGGAGAATGGAGTTTGGCCGAGGAATCAGTTGATGCGTCCCCCCCTCGGCAAGCAGGTTCTTGAAGAAGCTTGCCCGCGATGCCGTTCGAAGCTGGACATTTTGGCTTTTTTGAAAGCTCTGCATTTTAGCCCGGCCCGGCAGTTCCTGGTGGCAATGTATGTAAAGACATTGAGGCATCACGTTAAAGGCTGCTTTCGGTTTGTGCAGAAGCCAAAACCATCCGGAAAGCCCATGGACTATTGAAACCTCTCGGTGATTGTAGCCTCCCCGCCCTTGGGAAGTCATCTCCATGGATTTTATTACAGATTTGCCCGAAAGTCATGGCAACACGGTTTTATGGGTGGTGGTAGACTTATTCTCTAAGCAAAGCCATTTTATTCCATGTGCTTTACATCCCCTCAGCTCCTAAGTTGGATCCAGCGCGGCTGTTTTATTCAACATGTTTACGATCTCCATTCCGCCCACGTTAAAGGTGGTCCTCGACGGCTTTTATTTTAATTCATCTCAAGGATTCTGGAAGCGTTTTTTTGCGGGTTATTTGAAGGGGCCTTGACTGCGATACGCCCTACGTGCGTTCAAAGTGTGGCGAAGGCGGAGGAAGAGCGAACAGACCCTAGAGGCAGTATTTGCGTTGTTACACCAACTACCACCAAGACAATTAGTGCGAGCTTATTCCGTTCGCGAGATGCACGCCTACAACAATGCGTTTCATAGTAGTACAAAGAAACCCTTTGAAATTGTGTCTGGTGGCTCCTTCCGCCCGTTACTTACAACTACCGCAGCAACTTTGGACCCCCCAGAATTTCAACAATGGATTTCATCCCTAGCGAGGGATGGAAATTCGGTCCGAACCATGCCTTACAACAAGCAAAGGACTCCCAAAAACTGCAGCGGATAAGCACGGCTCGGATTTTCCTCGCGTGTGGGCTCCATAAGGTATGTTATCTACAAAAAAAAATCTCCAGAGAGCGTGCATAAATGTTCCCAAACTGGCAAAGAGATTTGTGGGACCTTTTCAGAATTACTAAAGTGATTAATGATGATGTCACTGCCGGCTTAGATTTGCCTAACTCTCTTAGTAACATCCATCCTGTCTTCCATTCGAAGCTTGCTCAAGGGGAGGGCTCCGGCTTCCGATGCCTGTAGCCGCGATAACCGGCGAGGAGGCCCCACCCGACTAATGATATTGGTGGCCCACCAAGCACTTTCACGAAATTGGCGCTATCCTGGACTCTGCGGCTTTGTGCATAAGCGGCTTGCAATATTTTTGTCTCTTGGGTGGGATATTCCTCTGGGTATAATCAATGGGTTTATTCGAAAATATTGATTAGCCCCCACCCTTATTTCTGCTTTCCACGGCCTTTCCGCTTAAACCTGGGGAAGGGGTCTTCTTTCGAGGGAGGCAGAGTGTAAAAGGATTCAATGGTGTTGATGGTGAAGTAACCTTGAGGTGCATTCCACAGCCGGGCGATGAATGGCCAGATGCATCGTGAGGAGACTTTATCTTTCTTGTGAGGAGATGAAGACTCCGTTCCCCATGGGGAGGCTGGAAGGGGGATGGGGTGAATGGTGTTATAACCTGTGCTTCTGGCGGGAAGTGCCATTCCTGCCACTGCGTGTACTTGAGCTTTCTAAGATGTCTTAATAAATGGACTTTTACTCCCAAAAGCCTTTTATTTCTGCTTCTATGGAATTCCTTACAAAAAGTCTACAGCTTCAAGTTTGTTCACCAGTCAAGCAAGTACCTTATCTTAGTCAGACCCTGGGAGGAGTTAGGGCAGTGGTGGGATTCAGCATGTTCCCACCACTTTGGCAGAATTGGTTGTTAAAATGGTGCTTGTAAACAACCAGTTGTTAAATTATTTGAATCCCACCCCCAGAACCGGTTGTTAATTATTTGAATCCCACCACTGTTAGGGTCTCAATCTTCTAAAAAGAAGAAGAAGAGTTTTGGATTTATATCCCCCCCTTCTCTCCAGTAGGAGACTCAAAGGGGCTTACAATCTCCTTTCCCTTCCCCCCTCACAACAAACACCCTGTGAGGTGGGTGGGGCTGAGAGAGCTCCAAAAAGCTGTGACTAGCCCAAGGTCAGCCAGCTGGCATGTGTGGGAGTGCACAGGCTAATCTGAATTCCCCAGATCAGAGTGCACCTGCTCTTAGCCACTACGCCACTGCTGCTCACCTTATTTTTGAATGGTTACACCTTGCTTGTATGTCTCCCACTCTGTTCCACCCAAGAATAGGGCACCTTTAGATTGTTTTACTTGGGGAACAATTGCACTGTAAATGTTATACAATTAACAACCCAGCAAATGGCAATGTTTTAAAGCCTCTTTGCCTTGATCTCTTTAGCTGAATTGGAGTGATGGTTTGTAAATAGTACTTTCGAGCTGAGGAAGGACATGCTTGCTGGTGACCAGAGAGAACAACGGCTGCTACTACTACTACTACTACAACTGTTCCAAATTTCTAACATAGGTATGAATGTGTGACTAGTAACTTTTGCAAAGTTGCCATATATCACATGTAAAACTGCCATTTCCCTCTTCCCCTTCCTTCTTGCTATTCTTGCCCAACAGGCAGAGGGCAATTCTCATGTATGTGAGGGTGCCTGCCCACTTGCCCCCTCTGTCCATTGTACAGAGCAGGCTTACTCAAGCTATATACATCCTCTTTTGTACCTGCAGTTTGACTCTCGGGGCAATGAGTGTTTGGGTGTGTGCATGTTCTGTCGCCCAAATTCCCAATTCCCCTGGCCAACTAACTGTCTGTGTATCAGTCAGGAGTTAATAGTATATGGCTGGAATGATCAGTCAGGCACGTAGGACAGATTTGGGGAAACAGTGTGAGCTACTGACAAAGGTAACATTCTTTATTCACTCTCATTCAGTCTTTAAACACTCTCAGTTCTTTAAAGTACAAAACACTGGAAAACTGTATCAAAACACTACAGGACATAAAACATTTGAGACTGACTAGGTTACACAGTCATTGGTGTTACCTTAGTATTCCCTCCCCTGGTCGAGATGTAATCTAATTCATCTTTTAAAATACTGGACATATAGCAATATAATTTACAATGAAGAAACATTGGGGTTGGATCATATCTAAAAGATACTCACACATGGAAGAAGTAATTTCACTGATTCTCCTCTTCACCCAGCCCCATTCACTGGTAGTCCCCCATCACACAGTAACAACATTTCAGAGTGCATTTTGGGCTTCCACAGGAGGAGGGAGAGGGAAGTCATACTTCATGCAGAGAAGTTCTTCCATGGATCTTTTCAAAGGAATCCATTGCAACCTTTATATTTTTAAGCCTGCTTGCACCTTTGCAATGATGCCACAGGGTAGTGGGAAAAACTACAAAATGGCTGCCAGAGGAGGCAAAGCAAATTTCAAAATGTCAGGGAGTGAGTGTATGCATAATTCTAATGGTGACTCTTCAACTTTTCAGGCAGATGTTTTGTTGCATAGGAAACTTTTTAAAGTCTTTTCTTATCTAAAATATGTTCCACACACACCACTTACCATCATTTAATCAGAGGAGATCTCTGTGATGTGGTGGCAGCTACTGCCAAAGCAACCTATTTAAAAAAATCTGTTCAGTCAATCAGATCTCTAAAGGCCAATAAAGAGGCTTTGGGGGCCTGGCCCTAACCTGGTGGTATACTCTGTCAGGTGAGACCTGTGTCCTGCAGAACCTGATGCAGCTCCACAGGGCCTGTAAGACAGAGTTGTTCTACCAGGCATATGATTGAGGTGGCTATGGTGGTTTCCATATTGGTCTCCCACTTTGCCATCTTCTGCCACCTTTTTTTTCCTCCAGGCAGAAAGAAATGTTTTAATGAGCATCACCATGTAGTTAAATAGATTTTAGTATGGGCAGATTTGTATTTAATATTTACATATATATATTCTCCATTTTGAAAGCTACTGCAAGGCTTTGCAAGTAAGACAACTGAATATCTAGACCACTGTTGTTTTCTTTAAAACATTCCTTTTCATTAATTAAATGACATATGCATAAGTGTATGGATACTTTAATTTAGCTACTAAAGATTTAAATAAACATACCCTCCCTAAAATTTAAATGTTATTGGGTAAATAAGTGAATAAATAGATACCTACCTCAATTAACTTATTCCTTTGGTAGACTAATGATACACTATCTCTAATTACATAAATGTTAACAATGAGATTTACAGTACACTGATTTGTATCTAGCAAGATCAGATTACTAAGTGAATCTTGTAGAGCAGGACATTCCTACAGAGATCCTGACATTTACTTCCTGAAGTCAGTGGACACCCAGGAACAGCAGAGGAAGCAAAGGTAGAGCATACAGGTGTGACTTCTCTTCAAAGACAGAGGTGCCTCATTACTAATTGGACATCCTCAGAATAAATAATTGCCCCTACTGAGGAGAAGATACTAATATCATAGTTGTCTGTGAGTTCTTGTAAACATTAGAATGCCCAATTTTAATTAATTAAATGGCACATCAATTATTAGCAAAATCAAAGAGTTGTTGGTAAATGAAATATGATGCCACATAAGCTAATTATATTTGTAATGAACAAAAAATGCACAATGCCGGGAAACCTCTGTGTAAGATAATCAATTTCCTCGATTATCCTAGGAAATATATTACAACACAGGGTATAAATCACTCTGCAAACTAGTACATGTGTTACAGTACATTACGAAGCAAGGACATTATATTAATGTTACAAATGCAGATCATTAACTGCATTATGCAGACAGCCAAAAGTCACCTGGATGTACAACCTTCACAGCCATATTAGCATGAGACGGGAAATGAAAGAGGCCCACTTCCATCCACCCCTCTATCACTCATCCATACAACTGTCTTTCTTGTCCCTTGTTCTCTGCTAGGGAGAGAAGTGCCTTTGTACATTTTGTTTTGTGCATATCTGACAGCTTTGAAGTACTTGGTTATAAACTTTAAATCATTTATGTGTCCTTTGAATATGACACATCATAATCAGAGGTGCCATATCCTATCATGAAAAGGAAAAAAAATAGTTGCAATGCTACTTTGCAAATGAGAAGAGGGGCGAAAGCTGTCTGATGCCTTGACAATGAATCAGCTAATGAGACTTTCAGGAAAATTAAAATGACGATCTAATAGTTAAACTATATTATTTCCATTTTAAATAGACAGCTTTAAAAACAGATCACCAAATTCAGAAGCAGGCAATTATTTTGAGTTGAGGAAAATAACGGCAAGTTATTTTCACCCTTAAATAATCACCTGTCATTCTAAATCTCTGTTTCATGACACCCTCATAGCCACCGAGTAAGTGATTAAATGATTTTCAACCAGTTACAGGAACGAGGAGGAGCAACTACATGCTGGAGGGAAAATGTAACTGCTTGTATAGAAGAAATAAGAAGTTCCAGCAGAATTACAGAAATTACTGCACATGTGCAGGTATAATTCCACCTGCGGCTTTCCCAAGATTGTTTCTGAGGGTAGTGTTTCAAAGTTAGTGGTCTGAGAAACAAAAGTTAAGCGCAAAAAAATAATTAAATGCAGAATTGGGATACAACTACAGAATCACGTAAACGTTCCAAATCAAAGAAAAGTGAAATCAAGAAGTTCTGCTTTCATGGTACCCAACTTCTGCACAGGAACATGATTAGATAAAATACTAGAAAACCACTGGATTGGCCATTTTTTCCTTGGTAAAATCAGCCATGGGAGGTCACAATTCTAATCACAGAACCATAGTGCAGGGAGAGGAGATGTACTCTTTCTTCCTATGCCATTTGTCCACACTTACACCTCCTGCCTTGATACCCCAGTAAAGGAAACTTACAAGCAAGCTATATATTTTCCCCAAAAGATTGGATCACAGCTCAAGGGAGAAAATTTGGGGAAAGGAAAAGAGACTGTGCCTCAGTCCCAGAGCTTTGACTTCACGTGCACACCAAGATTTCCAGTTAGAAAGATTAGCTAGTAGTTGATGTAAAAGATCCTGGAAGGCCACAGGAAGTCACACACACTGCTTTGGCCTGGAGTATTCCAACAGCTCAGAAAGTCAAACATCAGAGTCAGACAAGCCTCACAGGTCTCGCCTCTTTCACTCCATCTGAGTTTATCTGTCCTGTAGATGATCAGCAGTGAGATGAAGTAAGGCTACTGAGAAGAGGGAAAATATTCACACATATTCACACCTCAGATTTTAAAAAATCTTCTTTACTTCCTTCTGCCCCCTCCCCCGCAGTGAAATCTAGGAATTGTCATTCCCACAACTTCGGGCATTAACTGGTAAAATGCACAAAGGAAACCAAGGTGAGTGAAATGGTATATGCTCTCCTCTCAGCTGCTTTATGTCAAGAAAGGAGAGGAAATTGGGTGAGGTAGAAAAGTGGAGAAGATTGAGAAAAATACCTAGAACTCCACATAGTGTTCTGGGCTCCCCAAGGTTTCAGTTTTAACCAAACTAGTAAACATTACTTAGTTGTTTGGATAGGTTAGATGGAAATGTCTAGGTTTCGTCTTATGGTGAAAATCATACACAATATTCACAAGTGACAGAATCATGGTACACTTTCTGTAAATGTGAATAAGCTTGCAGTATCAACAGTTCTATTAACTTTTCCAGAGAATGACGATTCCCGCAGTTATTGTACTGAAGACGTGTTAATGTTAAGGGTGAAAACTTACTCCTATGATTTTGTAATTAGCTGACTAAGGCTACTACTATGTGTGAAGCATATGCTTACAGTAAGTAGTATTTACTAATTTTTGTTTAGACACCTAGAACCATGCAAAATATTAAATAAAGTGATGCCTAATATTGGGGAGACCTTTTCTCTTTGTTTTACTCAAATATTTTAAAAAGCAGCCCTGCGTTTTTAAATATGTGTGTGCGTGAACATAATTCTAAAGGTAACCTTTTCCCAGCTTTATATTTTCACCCTGATCTGTAAGCTGTCTTTGTAAATCTTCTTTATCATTGTACCAGTAAGAGATAGCCCAAGATGATAGGCTTGGCTAGGCTAATACTTCCTTTCAACAGCTGACTAAAGTATCAGTTATACAGACTTTCTTTGTCTCTGGTGTACTATAAAACAACATGAATTAAGACTATCTTTGACAAGTAAATAAAAAACCCTGAATGTATCTTTATGATTTTTAGTTTCATATCGCTTCAAGGAAACAAACTGCAGAATATTTCGCCCAAGGTCAGATGCAGAGCAGGCAAGGAATGGGATAAGGCAAAAATGTTTGAGAAGAAGTATTATGGCTTCTATTCCTTGTTGCTGAAACAGATCATAACTTTCTATTGGATATGGGTAACTTTTGCCTAAATTCTCTTAGATGATAGATATTAAGGAAATGTTTTTCTTCCTATGTTTCTCATTTTCGTTGCTGCTCATATTATTTGGAGGAGTGATTCTTTTGCTTTAAGGAAAGGCAAAGCCATACTAACTGCTATTTCCAACACTGCCTGATGGGCAAATATGTCACCCTTCCTCATTATTTTTTAATATTTGGACATGTTTGTTTTGTTTTTATCTTGCTTAATTTCTTTGCCACTTAATTTCAACAGGGAGAAATGTAAGGTACTACTACACTTAGGAAGAAAAACTAAAATGCACAAATATAAGATGGGTAACATCTGGCTTGACAACAGTACACGAGAAAGGGATCTAGGAGTCTTAGTAGACCACAAACTGAGCATTACTCAACAGTGAGATGTGGTAGATAAGAAAGCCAATGTGATTCTGGGCAGCATCAATAAGAGTATAGTTAGTATAGATCATTCTCCATTGGTCAGACCTCACCTGGAATACTGTGTCCAGTTCTGGGCACCACAATTCAAGAAGGATATTGACAAGCCTGAGCATATCTAGAGGAAGGTGACCCGAAGACGACAAATGTCTTCACGAAGGCATCTGGTCATGTGGGGGGGGGGGATTTTGCGCCCAGATTTGTTGTGCTTGGGGACAGGGGTTACCCCTTGTCCCCAAGCAGATATGCCACTGCCAGGGATGGCGCCACTGCCCACCACCTCCAGAGGACTTTCCAGCAGTACTGGGAGGGAGGAAACCCCCTAAACCTCCCTGCCCCTTGAAAGTCCTCCAGAGGGCTATGTAGACTTATACCATCCAAAAGGATGGTGAAAGTCCAGGGACCAGGCTGCCGCACACTTGCCCACAAATCTGGGGTTGAAGCAGCTAAAACCAGCTCCACTTCTGGGAATGTTCCTGCCATGCCCCTGCTGTGCCAACAGGGCTGGCAGCAGAGAAGGAGTGCTGAGGTGGTGCTCAGTGCCCTTTCTGGACATCCCAATGTGGTATGGCAGGCCCCTGCTAGAGTGTTTGCCTCTCCATCAGGATAAGTGCCCCAGGCCAAGCAAATCTGCCAGTACAGCCCTGCACCAGCTCCATGGGACGATTCCACCCCCCATGCCCACCCCAGGTCATTAGGAAGCTGGGTATGTTTAGTCTGAAGAAGAGAAGCTTAAGGGGTGACATGATAGCCATGTTTAAATACTTGAAGGGATGTCATACTGAAGAGGGAGAAAACTTGTTTTCTGCTGTTCCAGAGACTCGGACACAGAGTAATGGAGCAAACAACAAGAAAAGAAATTCCACATAAACATTTGGAAGAACTTCCTGATGGTAAGAGCTGTTCATCAGTGGAATATGCTGTCTTATGAGTGCGGTAGTCTTCTTGCAGATTTTCTAAAGAGAAGCTGGATGGCCACCTATCAGGAGTGCTTTGATAGTGTGTTCCTGCATGGCAGCGGGTTGGACTGGATGGTTCTTGTGGTCTCTTCCAACTCTTTGATTCTATGATTCTACAAATAAGGCAAAATAGCTCACTGTTCCAGTGATAGCAAACAATCAAGGGACAAACAGATGAAACGTATCAACCCCATGAATCAATGGTACCAACTGAAAGCTGTAGGGTAGCCAGCCATTCCACTCAGAGATAGAAAGCATGTCTGTTCTTCTCAGGGACTGCATGGCAGAACAGAAACACACAACCATTCCTAACTTTGCTCTTATTAAGATGGAGAGCATAGAAACAACCTTTGTTTTTGAAGATGGTAAGGTTCTCCGTCCCTGGATTGATGAAGTCTCCATAGGTCAGATGGCCCCAAAGAAAGTGCTCTTAATGACCAGGGTTGTCATTTTCACTATAACTCCCTGTCCGTTCTGCACACTTTTTGACTTAATTTTTGTCCAAGACAAATATACTTTCATGTGTATGAATAAAGAAAAAGGATAAGGAAGAGTTATCAATCCCTAACCATTTCTGCGTTGGCAGATTATTTCACAAAGAGGTAATAATACACTGATTAAAATAGATTAAACATAAATGTTTACTAGGGAACTACATTCAGATAGGGAAGAGGGGGACAGAGACAGTGTTAGCTAGGGAGACAGTACTCTTTTCAACCTCTGAGGAGAACCAGAATTTTAGACCTGATAGTATCAGTCTCAGAACAAACAAAAGGTGACAAAAAAGGATGGAGGAGTCTGTAATCTTACAGCCCTATCTAGACAACCATTTGCACACCCCCTGCAGAGTGGCTTGGGGCAGGCTACTTACCATGTGTGTGGGGTGTGTATGTGTGTATGTGTATGTGTATGTGTGCATGTATGTATGTATGTACATATGTATATGTGTGAGTGAGTCTCTTGAGTACAAACCCTGCCTATTCAAGGTACCTTTATGTAGGAATATATGTGGTAATAAAGAGGCCAATAAAGCACAATTTCCTGAATTATTTTTCATGATAGTGAAGGAACTGACATTTAGGGTTTTGTAATTAATGGACTGACAGTGGTAGCGTTTTACCTTTTTCTTAAAAAGTATGTCTTTGCCAGACTTTGGTGGTTGGTCATGCTCAATGGGAAGGCTCAGGTTTTTTAAATGATCATTAGATTCTTAAAACCAATAAACGGAATTTAAGCATACCCTGTTTCCCTGAATATAAGACATCCCCGGAAAATAAGACGTAGTAGAGGATTTGCTGAAGTGCGAAATATAAGGCATCCCCCAAAAGTAAGACGTAGCAAAGTTTTTGTTTGGAAGCATGCCTGACGAACAGAATACAGAAATATAAGACATCCCCTGAAAATAAGACATAGCGCATCTTTGGGAGCAAAAATTAATATAAGACACTGTCTTATATTCGGGGAAACACGGTAGCTATCACAGTCATTAAACACAACCATCTAAATACAGAAACTCATCATACTGTTTCTCTTGGAGTAAGGCCAGTGGACATAGGGGGCACTACAATGCTGAAGATGTATCTATGTGCTACCTTCTTAATGAATGGGATGCCTCTTTTTCTTGAACTTGGAAGTTTCACTCTGACTCCTCCTCTTCCTATGCTTTTTGTTCTCTCTATCCTCATGGACCTGCAAGGAGCAAGATATGTCTTCAGATCTCTCCTGCAAAAATTATTGCCATCTTATATTGTTTCCACACAGCATAATAATAACAGGCTACATCTCTTATTTTTTTAGTATGGGTCTATTTTATTCAATTTTTATCATTTGCATGGGTGCCAATTTTCTGTGAAGGAAATAATCCATCTACTTTCTGCCCCTTTGCACTAACCCGCTATTTTTTTTAACAATGCAAACGCGCAGGCACGAACATCCTGTTGTTCCTGTGTTCTGATTGGCTGTTCCATCACCATAGCCCCCCTCCCCTTCTGCCTGTTCCTGTCCTCTACTAAGAGAATGCTTCCAATTGGTGGAGAATCTACAGCAACCCTGGGAGCCCAAGCAGGACATACCCCTCCCATTTCTACAGCGTGGAAAAAAGTTTTGGGTTTTGAAACCACGACACATGTAAACATGAAGCATGCAACACCCCCTTTCCCAACACTGATAAAATAATAAAATCTGTCCAAAAAGGGAGCAAAACAATACATCCCATTCACATCCCAAGGTGTGCATCTGTCCAGCTGCATGCTCTGAGAACCCCTTTTTAAAAAGGGGATGAGGCCATTGGTCACAACAGCTTCATTTGTTGTAAATCTGTTGCTGTACACATTTGGGTGAAATGGTACTCACAATCGCTGCCAATGGGAGAAAATGTGCTCAGGGGACATTCCTGAAATGGTGGACTGTCAACCCAGTTGGCAGCTCAGCAGAAACAAAACTGACATGATGTAAGGCAGGAGAACAGGTGGGAAGGTGGGGAAAATAAAGCAGTTTGCTGCCCGTGCCATTCCCAAGGAAGCAGGTTCAACCTGGGATTTTTCAAAAAGATTGCAATTTTGGCATTTTTTGAAAAACCCAGATTGTGGGAAATATTGCGGGTCAATCCTGTTGTGAGGAAGGAACCCATGCAAAATTCTTCCCCAAACCAGGGTTTTTCCCTTCATCAACCTGATATATTTGTATGGTTCGGAATCGGCCTTACTTATATACATATGATGCCAGATTAGTTGGCCACTTGTAATAGGAAAAAGTATTCTTTAGATTGGACTTCACTCTTCTTTTGACAGCAGAATTGAATCTACCCCCCCCCCAATTGTAAGTTCACAGGATTGAATCTATCCCCCCAAAATGTAAATTTTATCTTTTTTGCAATATAGTGGTTTGGAGTTAATCTACTGCATGTGATATCACATTTTTGGGACTGTACACTCTGCTATATTAACTAACACAATAATTTCTAGTAGGCTTTGTAAGCATTAGTCCATCAGTTTCCAAAGTGTATATAGAAATGAACAGTTCCTGTATTCAGGTTTGCTCCTGGTACCTTTGAAAAAAGAAGAATGCAACTTATTGGCTGTGTTATGTACATTTTCATCTCAGCCTGTATTGGTGGGCTGGAGAGGGAAAACTATTGTAGGCCTTTTGGTGCATCCTGACAAGCTTTTGCTAGCCAGAGCTGAACCTGTTTAGCTTCCAATATCTGATGAGATCAGGCTAGCCTGGGAAAGCCTAGGTTAGGTCATCAGAGGGTACTATCATTAAAAAAAACCCACCTCTTTCCATCCCATCTCTTTTTTCTGTTAAATTATACTTAAAGATATTGCACTGTATGTTGCATTGAATGTATTGAGAAGAATGGAAGTATATTAAAGATCAAAACAACAAATTGGTTGCATTTTATCCCACACTTCCCTTAAGAAGTACTATGAAGCTTACATGGTTCTCCCCAAGCCCAGAAGGGGAGGGGCAGTATAAAAATCTAATAAAATAAATTTTACTTTCTTACAACAAGAGGGAATTCAGGCTGAGAGCAAGGATGCTCAGAAAGATTTATGGGCAACAGTTGTTCAGAAAGATTTATGGCTTAATGGGGATCTGAACCCAGCCACCCCAAACTGTTACTCTAACCATTACAGTGCACTTGTTTTCAAGTAATGAATCAAACAGTACACAAGGGCCAATTACTTCCTCCTCTTCCTGCCTACCCAAGAGTCTCTGAGGTTGCCACCCTCTGACACCAGTAGTTTCCTATATTAAGGCCTCCTGTGGCTGAGCAAGTATTGTGATATCATGAAAGCCCAAAGGTTGCTGCTGCAAATGTTTGTTGAAATGAACCTCACCCCATCAGATGACCGTTTCCTAAAAAGTTAATTCCCTTTGAGAAAATGGCCATAGTCATCAAAAAATCTGGACCATTCTTTAGGCTCATGCTTTCCCTCCAAGTGTGCGATTTTCAGCCAAACCTATACAATAATCCTGTTGACACCAACAAGACCACAAAGTTATAGCTCTCTTTTAGAAACTAACCACTGGATTTGATCTCTTCTCCAATCACAGCTGGTGATATGGGTGTGAAAAGATAGGTGGCCATTGTGTTTCTGTTGAGAAGGAAGATAGTCCCATGGTGTCATTTATATTTTATGTTTGAAGAACATAAGATCCCTAAATGATCACTGCTGGATCATAGCACAAGTCCATCCAGTCCAGCATCCTGTGTCTCAGAACAGGAGGTCCACAACCAGAGAGTACAGACAATACTTATTCTGATATTTACTCTTCAAAAATTGATATTTAGAGGCATATTCTTTGCATTTTGCCATTGTTGCTTACAAGTTGGGAGCCCACAAAGACTTACAGAGATAATTAGAAAATTTAGAAATTCCCCCTCCTTCAGCACAATGAGACTGCTGATCCAGGAGAAATGAGTAGAAATCGATTAATCCAGCCTTGACATTGAGTGGTTAAAATGAAGAGCTGAGAAGAGTTTTATATCTCCTCCCCTTACCTTTTTTTTTACTGGAATTTTTATTTCCAAATTAAAGTTGTGGCCATGAGCAGCTCAATAACACCCAGTGCTGTCAATTTATGCATGGAAGAAATTGGAGACCAATTATTTATTACATTCATCTGTTAATCCTTTTTTCATCACATTATTATGACCAGTATATAGATTATATTTTATCATACTTTCACATATTCGGATTATATCAGATTTCATCTCATGGTCAAATAGTATAAATCCTCGTGTTCAATTTTCTCATCAATTTCGCACCACCAACGTTCTTTTTTAGATGTGATGGTTTATAAATGGAACGCTACCACACACTTTAGAGGAAACTCAAAACCTATAGATGGAAAGTCCATTCCACATTATAATAGCTGTCATCCAAAACACTGAACAGTGAATCTTCCTTATGGACAAAATACACGTTTAAAGAGAAATTGTACACTTCAGAGTTATAACAATTTGTCTAATACTTTAGCTGAAAATTTATCTGAAAGAGGTTTCCATATACTACTTATGTAACCTTCAAATTATATTAACCTTAACATCTGTGTTTGAATGGTATTTTTTATATTGTCATATATGGCATTATTATTTAGCCAATGATAACATTTTGAAGCGATGATGAGACTGTGATATTAGACACTTTTTGATTTTTGTGAAAATATGTACACA
Organism: Sphaerodactylus townsendi; assembly: GCF_021028975.2. Taxonomy (NCBI): domain Eukaryota; kingdom Metazoa; phylum Chordata; class Lepidosauria; order Squamata; family Sphaerodactylidae; genus Sphaerodactylus; species Sphaerodactylus townsendi. Next base: position 152,282,367 of record NC_059425.1, on the reverse strand, counting down.
TTATATTTATGTGCAGTTATTTTGTTTATATATTACAGAGATCTTAACTTTGTAGTACCTGTAAATAAACCAGCTCTAAGCTGTCCAATTCCCCACTGGCATGAGGTTAATTTAAGATGGTATAGAATTAAGCAACACCAGCAGCATGTCATGGGCAGAGTGGGGCTCAATCAGCTTCCAAAGTCTCTCCAGCCATGGGCATGTCCCTGCTACTGGCATAATGTTATGCTAGTTGCCATAACTTTAAAAATTCCATACAGTCCATTGTGGGCAAAATGACAACTTCCAGTCAACCTCCTACCCAAACCTCAAGCCCCAGTACAGTTTAGGACACCGAGTCAATATGCAACCTGTAGTCGACCCACGTGGTCAGCGTAAGAACGAGACGAGACGCGGAGATAACATCTGGTGGAGATCGCCAGCAGCGGGAGCGCGGAGCTCCGTGTTCCTGGCGAGTCTCCCGCGTGCTGGTTCCTGGCACCTTTTATTGTGATTCTATCGGGGGCGTGTAGAAGGGAGGAACGGAGGGAGTTCCGGGAGAGCGGGAGGTCGGGAGATCATCGTGTGATGCATGATTCACTCTGCTACGCGAAAGAGGAGCCGCCGTTTCCATCCTCACCTTGGGTGCGACTACTGTCCCTGTGCCCGGTGACTGAGCCAGACAGTTCACACCCGCGACTCATAGGGATGAGGAGTGGGGGGTGCGGTGCACCAGAAGGTCAGAGGAGCCGTGAGGGGTGTTCCAGCGCTCGACCACGGTGCTGCTGGGTCAGCGGTGCATTACTACACAACCAATTATAGCCATCTAAGACCTAGCACCTTAGACAAGACACATCAGATGATGGGGCATGTTTCTGGCCTAATGTTGTACATACTTAACAAAGAAAAATCACAGGCGATTAAAAAATAAGTCCAAAGCCAATGGTGCAAAATTGGGCAAAATAAAAATATGTTTCATTACTCAGTTAAAATTCTATAAGTTCACAGTTTGAGCCTAAGAGCCCGTAAGCCATTTAGCCATTTTTTAAAAATGTTGACAGCAAACTGTAAAACAGAATTTTGCCACATCTACTACACAGTTTTGATGTAGACCATTAAGAAGCAGCCTTAATTTCACAACATCAGGAAAGGGAGCAAATTTAGCTATCCATTTAGTCAGAAACTTTTCTTTTTCTGCTTCATATTTAAGACATTTATTTTATGTATATTTAAATGATTTTGTACCAACTTTACAGAGCATATCTATTATCTACTCATGTGCCATATCTAGGAAACCAATCAAAACCAGCATTAATATACACAGATGATCTTGTCTTGCTGTCAAGAACTAAGATTCCTCCTCCTCATCTGTATGTCCAAATGTAACCCAATTTAGATTTTAAGAGGGATATTATCAGAAATGGAAAAGGAGTTCAAGTGTTTAACAGTGTGATCCCAGAATTACAACAAAATAAATTTTAAATCTGTTTTCTGTTTCATAAACAATAGTGCGCAGTACAACAGTGAAATATGGCAAACCAATACAGAAACAATAATCAACATATAATAGTTCTGGTCTGCTATGCAAAACAGACTTGCAGGGTCTCAGTCCTTTACAGTTCTCTCTAGCTGTGTCCTGTGGCACTGTTGATGGACTTGCAGCTTTGCTGTTCTTTGCTGAGCCCTTTCTCCTTATTGTCAAACCTTCACGGGTAGCCCTGAACTATACAAAAACAGTTCATAACAACTGAACTCTGTGAAGTTGACTGGCTCCAGCTACAGGCCTCATAACAATTCTGAGGAAAATCATATTTATATAGCACCCATTAAGAGCGGCCCTGGAATCAACAGGGCCTGCCATTGCTGCCCGGGATGGGCACTGCAAAGAGGCCCTGCCATGCCTCCCCTCAGAAGGGAGGCGTTGGCCACACCCACTATGGGCGTCAGCAGGTGGGGCGGCCAGGAGCCTATATTAGGCTTTGACCTGGCCCTTGGCCCCACCCTGGAGCAGAGCGGCGCTGAGTTTCAGTTTGGTGAGTGGGAAGGCTTGTGGCTCCTCTTCCAGACCAGGCCGCATGGCCTGGCCTTTGGTTACCCCCAGGCTTTTCGGGGGGGGATTGTGGATGGGGGGGGAATGTTCTGGCCCTAGCCGGGAGATACTGGGCCGCCAAAACCATGGTCAAGTTTTCCCTCGCTTCCCCCGCATGCTCAGGCCTCCTCCTCCATGGCACCTTCCTTCTCGGGGCTGCCGGAGCCCTCCAGAGCAGCCGTCTAGTGGCTGCTTCCTTCCTTCGCCTCCTGCCCTGCCTGGGCTGCCTCCTCCATCCCGCTGGAGTTAAGAGCTCTGTAGGCTCGAGGCGACGGCTTTGTAGGGCCAGGCCGCTTTCCCTCCCTTTCTGCTCGGGTCGACTCCTCCACGCAGCGGGAGGCCAACAGCGGCATTGAGCCTGCCGCTCTGCAGGACTTTCCCTCGCCTCCCTCTCTGCCCGGGCCTCCTCCTCCGCACCGCTGGAGCTAGCAGCGGCCGCGGGACGGCTGGGCTGCCTTGCCTCACCTCCCGAGGCCACCATTTATGCATCGGCTGGCTCGTGCTGGCTGTGATCCTCACGGGAGAAAAGGGGTGGGAACATCCAGCCCCAGCATGAAGTAAGGCAGGCTCCTATCTCCCTGTGTGTGTGGGGGGAGGGAAATGTAAACACGGCTCCAGCCAGGTGGAGCCGCCGATTGCGATCCTGGGGAGGAGGGGTGTAATCCAGCCTCCCAGTCGGTGGCCTGCCCGCCGTGAAGCTTCAGCCAGTGAGTAGCTGGTTGCGTTCATCGCCTTTGGGGAAGGGTAGTAAATCTAACCCCCAGCAAACAGCAATGCTATCGAAACATTCAATTGTCCCTGACCTTGTTGGTTCAGACCAACTAAATGTTGTCAGGTTTCTATAGCTAAGCAGGGTCTGCCTTGGTAAATTTTTGGATGGGAGACCGCCTAGGAATGCTTAGGTTAGGAGGGCAACCATAAACCTCCTCTGTTAATCTCTTACCTGAAAACTAAAAGGGCACTTTTTGCACATGTGGAATAATGCATAATTGTTTGCAAGTGGACTTGAGATCCCTGATTTTCCCCTTTTCCCATTCAGTTAGATTTTCCTTCCCTGGTCTGAAGGAGGCAACCTTATTTCGGGTTTGCTGAAACAGATTTAGGCCAGCAATAACTTCGTCCTCTTGGACATTTAATTTCTTTCTTTACCTGGTGAGGTGCAGCAATAGGGAGAATGGAGTGACTTTCCATAAGAGGAAATAATGCCAAGGAAATATTGTAGTAATTTTGAAAATGGAAAAGAGCTGCAGCCCTCCCAGAAAAGAAGCTTTAGATCTTAGAAATCTGATATCTTTTATCATGGAAATGCAGGAAATCCTGCTTAAATTCACATAAGGTGAGGTACATTAAACCTATTTAGCAACACAATAAATGTAGCTTTTGGGCTGTGGCTCAGTGGAAAAGCTCCTGTTTTGTTTGTAGAAGGTCCCAAGTTCAATCCCTGGCATCTCCAGTTTAAAAGATGAAGTTGTAGGCATTGAATGCTCCAACATGCCACAGGGTTGGGGACCTCTGGTTTAAAGCAGTGCTCTCTGCTAGGGAAGATGTTCCTAATGAATGAGGTAGCAGATTTCCCAAGGCAGAAGTTCATTATTTTAACTAAGATAGGGGTAAGAGAAACACAGGAATGCCTAGTTCAACCATCAAGATGAAGTTATGGTTTCATCATAACAATCCAGGCCGAGGGAGGAAATAGAATTTTAATGGAAGGTTTCATTTACGATTCAGTAGGTCATGATGCAAAGGTATGCTTTTTGCTTGGTTTTATTAAACTAATGATTGTCAGGAGAATGTTTCCCAAACATTCAGGTTGGTGACCCACGTTAAAATGTGGTATTAGAGGCATCCTCTTTCAGTCAGTCACACCCTGGTTTTGGGAACACCCCGCGCACTTCCAAGAAGGCTTTGCAATCTGTCTGAGTAACAGTTCCCCTTTTAGGATTTTAGATAGTTATTTATGGCTTTTTTAGCTGCAATAAAAAAGTAATCAATACTATGGGGAACCTGCTGCAAAATTACTTCCTGGTTAATACCAGGGATTGGTACCTATGGCACAGATCCCAGCTAAGGGCGGATACACAAACTGTTTGTTTTGCAGAGGGGATGGTTGGTTATCAATTTTTTTTTTAACGTTTTTTTTTTAAAAAAAAATCTGCCTCAGCAGTAAGAGCTTTGAAAATGCTACAGTTCATGTTTGACTAACAAAGATCACCTTCACATGGTCAAGAAACATTGCCGCTTTTTGAAAGTACAGCCGTAAGAATTCCCCTGATTTATGCAGGAAAAATTATTCTATTGAACCCTCTTCATATACCTCTTCGAGAAAAGACAGTTTGGTACACACTCATTATATAGGTTTCTTGTGTTTTAACTTAGAGACAATTATGGCACAATTCTTTGAGGAGTTTTCAGCTTTTACTCTCCAGCCTTATCAGCCTTGTTTTGGTTGGCCCTAATTTTTGCACCAAGCTGGGTCTCGTAAAGGGGCCACTTTCCTGGCTTAAACAATCAACTTCAGATTGCAGGGGTGAGAATATGCTGCAACATGAATCTCAAATTGACAAAAAAGCCAGGCATAGCGCTGAAGTCTTCCCGGATTAAACACAACTAGCCAGCAGAGTGGAGTTACAAGTTAAAAGCAGCCAGTGGTGATGCTTTGTTTTGTTTTTTCAATTCTGCAAAAGCTCTGGTCGCATACTTGCTAGTACCACTGTTGCCACCTGAATCCCTTTTCATTAGCCCTTGGTATTTGAGGTGATTGCAAGGGGGCAGCATATCATGCTTTACTTTGTTCATTTGCAGTTCTTGATGGGAAACCTAGGCTATGGGACTTTTCTGGGAGTAACAAGTTGCCCCCCCCCCTTAGCAGGCGTTGTCTACGAAGCAGCATTGCCTCATTCCCTTATATAGTTTGGGAGAAACACCATATAGCTGGAGCGCAGCGCTAATAGATAGTAGGCAGCACTGAAAGGGGGTGTGGGTGTGTGCCAGGACAGTTGGACCATCGGGAGGTTCCCTTAGGTGCAGCATTGTTGCCCTAGTTTTTTCATGGGAACAATCCAAAAAGGACTTCACTACAGAGACAGCATAGAATTCACTGCCAAACCATCTTATTTCCTTGCTTGCGGGCATGGTTCATCCAGGTACAATCGGTGCCATCTAATGGAACTGCTTCCCAGTAGTCCCGCTGGTGCCCAGAATTGGTCTCACAGATTGACTCCGAGGCATCTGGGAGCCTGGGCTTTGGGGATCAAATTCAATGGCAGATGGCACGCTCAGCGCCTGCTGGCAGGGTAGTCTGCTTCCAGCACCCTATGGGTTTAAACGATTCTGAGATCAAGGGGCTTGGTTCCGGTTCAATTATTGGGCCACTGTCAGAGCCGTCAATGGTCAATCCCTCCTGAAGAGCGGGTCCATGCACCTGAGTCAGGAAGGGATTAGTAACTGCGTTGTCAGTTAACTTAACATCTCTTTTAGTGACAAAGAAGTATCTTCTAGGGTACCAGAAGAGCGACATGGTGGAGCATGATCGTCTCACCTCTAGGACTGAGGGGTTCTTGAGCTCTCTGCGCCCAGGGCCAAGATCAAGCGAAGGATTAGTTCCTGCAGGAGCTGTGGAGCATTGAAACTGCATCTGTCAGCACAAAGGGATTCCTGGACTCTCTCGGCTCCGGTATCATGTCGTTAAGTTATCCACAGAGCCCTAAGGGGCTTCCTGGACAGCAGTGGCCCTGCTATTTTTCGGGGCCACTCCCGTACAGAGAGAAAGGAGTTCTAACAACACCTGACCCCATCTACGCCCGCGTAGAGGCGGCTCCAGCTAAAGTTCATGCACACGTTCCTGGCAGCAATACCCTTCTTTTGCTGGGTGCCTGGCTGGCACAGTCGGCTCACCTCCATCCTGACCTGCAGCACAGTTCATGGGTGGCTCATACAGTGGCTTAAGCCCGGCCTTTATGAAAGTCTTGTTTCCCTAAGCCTATTGTCCCACAAATCCCAACTGCTTGAAAGCAATACATGCTACCCAGTTCAGGGTCTTGTTTTATAGAGCTGTTTCCACACTAACTTCTGTAAGGAAGCTTAGCAGTTGGACTGGTCTCAGGCCTCATGCAGGGAAACCAGTGCCCAGGCTTTTCGGTGAAGGGGCGATGTTAGCATCCAGGGCCAAGCTGCATGCATTGAGGCCATGACATGCCTTGACAGTTCTGAGCTCTTGCAGCACCCCAACAAGGGCCGGCTTCGCCTGGCTAGGCCTTGCTGAATGATGGTTGCCCCGGACTACCTTGCAGCCTCCCTTGCAGCCCGGTTCCCAAGTGACAGTGGCACATCCTGCTTATAATGGCAGCTGTCTGCACAGGTTTCACATTAGCCCCTGGCCTGTTGGGGTTTGCCAACAGTCTGCAGAAGCGATTTGCGCCCTGTTTGCATTAGGGCAGCCTATTCCCGCTGACTACGTCCCATTGATAAGATCCAGGGTTTGGAGCTGCTAGTGCTCTGTGTAGTCCAGTAGAGTTCTTCCGACCATTCAGCTGATCCTCCGCGGTCCTGGTCGGAAGGGGTGTCCTGTAGCCATGCGCCTCGCATGGTCCAGCCCCTCCTGAGTGATGCGTAAATAAAATTATGTCGCATCCAGGGCCACTGCCTACAGGACTGCTGCCTTGTATTCCCTCATGGATTAGAGGTATAGGAGCTGGAGTTGGGTTGCTCCACAGCCTAACTGTGCTACATCACACCATATTCTAAAGGTCTAACTCTCCCTTGTCTCTCAGCTCTCCTAGGTCCACTGTGTGCGTGCTTCCTGGGGCGGGCACATGTGGAATCTGGCTGTCACTGCCACCGCTCTGCAGAAGAGGCTCCAGACACAGAACTGCCACACTGCCTTTATGACCCAGTCTAGGGAGGACTTGCTTTCACTTTACCTGCGTTGAGGAGTTGCCCAAGCATGCTGGCAACTTTTCACACTAACAGTGGTTTTTTGCCTCCAGCTGCTTGAGCTGAATGCTTTGCAATGCCTTCTGGGACGCTTGGGGCACTGTGCCTTCGGAGGACACTTTGGGCTGAGAGCCAAAGACTGTAAACTAGGACCACAGCCACTTGTGAGGAACTGCTTCAGAGCTGTGGCTAGCTTTAACTTTGGTCACTGTATGTCAGCTCAAGCCACAGGCTGCAACGATCCTGGAGTCACAGTGATGGCTTCGAGGGATACCATGGCATTATTGGCATGTGGCCTCTGTCAGAGGAGAGATCTGCAGGACAGACTTCTTGCTTGGTCTGTGGCCAGGGTCGCGAGAATGCGTTGGAGCATCCGCGGCATTTCATTCAGGGCCCAGACACTGGATGGGTCCTAAAGTGGTCACTTGTCTGTATGTGAGTCAAAGGCCTTTAGCTGCACAGCTCAGGGTTAGTGCTGTTTTATTGGCTCAAGATGTGAAAGTGTTTGGCGGGGAGGTGGGGTGAGATTGTCCCCACTCTCTTTGAAGCGGATTCTTAGCATGGGAACTGATCTGATGGTGAGGGCTAAGACTGCGGGCAGCTAACCCTCTTTAAAGCGGAACACCTCCTTAAGAGGTTTGGGGTGGAAAAGACAGAAGCCGTGGAGTCAGGGCGCCAGCGGGGGGCTACTGAGGAAACTTTAAGCGCCCCTTAAGCGGTTAAAATGGATCTTCCAGACAGGGGCATGTCGCAGCCCTGAATTTCCACTATAAGCTGCGCTAGCGCTGCATAAAAGCAGTGGATCTCCAGAAAGAGGGGCACTTAAGCATTTAAGTTCCACGATTATACGCCAAGGGGTTAACCGAGTTTCCTCCAACAGGCGGGTTGGAGGAAAGTTTTCACTGGGGAACAGCTCTCGGGCTGCCCAGTGTTCAGATCAGATCCCATGCTACGCCTCACGCTTCTTTTCATCCTTTGTCAATAAAACGGTTTGGCTATGGCCAAAATTTTAACCCACAGACAAGAGTGTTGTGTTGTTATTTTGTTAGGAACTCTGAGCAGTGCCAGTCCCACCCTCGGGTGGCAATAACATTTTATAACAGGAAACCAAAATACAAACTAATAGTCAATCAAGATGAACACAATATCCCCTTCTCAACTATTAATACAAACATTCTCATACCTGAGGAAATGGAGCCTTTTCTTCCTTATATGGAAAATCTGAGTTCTTTAGCTCCCTCTAATAGACCCTGGGTTACACAAACAGAGCTTCAGCTGTAGCTGGTGTGAGGTTATCAGCACAGACTAGGGCACAAACAGTTGTATAGAAATACCATGTATACTCAAGTATAAGACCCGAATATAAGCCAAGGGCATTATAAATGTGCTGAAAAAGTCGGCTTATACACAAGTATATATGGTAACATAATTGGTCTTAAGGAAATTTTTCTATGTTAAAGGTGCTCAGTATATTCCACCACTTTAAAAAGCTTATAAGGCTCTGATATTACCACATATTCTATATGGCTTCCAGATTTGGATTCAGGGTTCAATAGAGCAACTTGAAAAACTACAATTAATCTTCTTCCATAAATTACTGGCCTTCCATTATGTATTGCTCCTGATGTAATACAATTTGAGCTTTCCCTTTCTAAAATTTTGACATTGAGATGGAAAACTGTTATAAATTATAAGTAACGCTTATCTAGGGCAAAGAATGTTCCTGGTTTTGCAGTGCTAGCCAAGGGAGCATAGTCGGTTAAGATGACATAGAGCACTTGAGAGCAAAATGAAGCAGTTAGGGTACTGTTCACCTGGTGGGTTAACTAAGTAAAGACTTACATAATGTATTCAGAAACCAGTTAAATGTGACAGGAATAATACCCAAAAATGCCACCAGTAAGTGTTCTCCATTAAATTTAAGTACTAAACCTGATGTTAATGGTATTTTGCCTTTGTATATCTATATATTAACAGTCCCCAGAGATGAACAGCCTATAGAGACATGGGGCCACCTATGTCCCCGAGCGCATGACACTGAGCCCCGCCACTGGCTTCCATGCAGGCCAGCTTTTGCCCTCACCAGGCCCTGTCAGCCTACATGGATGCCAGCAGTAGGGCTTGGTGATGGGCAACTGCCCCTGGCCTCTGTGCAGGATGGCTTTTGCTTTCCCCAGTCCCTGCTGGCCTGCACAAAGGCCGGGGGCGGGACTCGGCCTGCACAAAGGCTAGGAATGTGGCTCAGGGGTGGGAGGTCCCACCCCTGCCCTACCCTTGAGTCCTGCCCCTGGCCTCTGTGCAGGTTGGCTTTTGCCAGCCCCAGGCCCTGCCAGACTGCATTGAGGCTGGGGTGGGACTCGGCCTGCATGGAGGCCAGGGGTGGGGCTTGGTGGCGGATGGCCACACCCCTGAGCCACACGCCCTGCCTCCATGCAGGCCAGTGGGGCAGGACTCAACACGCCCCCAAGCATGGACGGGCACAGGGGGGGTGCCCAGAGAAGGGGTTGTCTCTGGGAACCATTTCCCCCCAATATGCCTCTGACAGACCCTAAACTGAGACAAGCATATATGATTTCATGTTGTAATGCACCCCGAAGAGCCGAGATGAAGGCCTGTTATTCACCAACTCCTTCAAATCAAAGTTTCTGTTACTGTCAAATGAATGTACACGATTCATCTGTGCGTGTGGTTTTTGATTGACCTAAATATGATTCACCTACGGGGCCTCTTCAGGGAAGCCTGCTAGTCCTGCAGTGATTTTTCAAAGGGGCATATAAGATCAATAGCGAAGATCAGCCTTTAATTCTAAAGTAAATAAACATGGTGAACAGGGGCTTTTCTCTTTCTGGAAGAACTACAAATGTTACAGCATCTTGGTTCATCAAAGCTAGGTGGAGCCAGAGAATACTAACAGTCTGTTTGAAGTATATTTCTAGATAAAATTATGGTTTCTACTGTTGTGTAAATCAATTAGAAAAATGAGATTTCATGGTTCAGTCATGGGAAAATGGCAAATGTTACAGATTAATAGAAAAGCAGATAAAGCCTTAAAATCAACGATTCCTCTGTGTTTATTTCTAATGAATTTAATGCATAAGCATATTACAATATGCTGTGAAGGTTACACTGGGGGCAGTGCTGGGCCAAGGGTCCTTATGTGACCCAGCCAATGAAAGGGGACAAGGAGCAGTGGTTTAAGATTTATGTACCTCTACCTTGGAGGCTTTTCCAGAAACCTCTACCTCACCCCCTCAATTTGGCATTAGTTGCTGCCTGCAGTAGCTGAGATGGGATTTTGGGGTTCTACTTTAAACCACACACACACACACACACACACACACACACACACACACACACACACACACACACACACACCCCTTGCTCTATATCATTTGGCACAATTGGATTATTAAACTAGGCATGGTACATTTGGGACTGGCGATTGAGACTTACTACTGTATAGATAAGAATGATTTGTAAGTATCCTGAGACAGTTGAGAATGGACAGTTTCATAATGCAGTCATCATTGGCTGTATGGTTGCATATATGTGTTTGTAGAGTGCTTTTGGTGGAAAGCAATATCATACAAACCCTTAACTACTATAGGGCAAGTGGGGGAATGTGATTGGAGTTTGGCACCTGTGAGCACAACTTTTTTATGGTGAAAGCAGCAGCTGAAATCTCTGAAATCTCCAATCCTCACCACCTGAATTATGGTATAACTATGAGAGCCAGAGAGCAACCCTAGGTCCTAGCTAGGACAACTGTCTTGTGATCTCACCTTCAAGATTAGCATTATAGCTCAAAATTCTTCTGTGGTTTGGCTTGTATATCCAAGCCAGAAATCAACTCTCATGCCTCTGACCTCAATTTTTTTCTTCCTTTCTTACCTTCTTATAGAGAATAGATCGACAGACAGCCTCCCACCCAGTCTTGTGTTCCTTCCTCCATCTTTCCTGAGTACCCAGATATCTTTTTTAACTATAAAGTTCTGATATTTTTGGCAGATTGTGCTTACTCAATGAGGGGAAAAATGAGGCCTTCAACGATTCAGTATAATTTCTATGGAAAAGGTGGATCAGAGCCAAAAGAGCACAAATTAAGGCACACATTGATTTATCCAAAAGTGTCCTCACTATTCAGAACTAACTGTGGATACAATAACCTTATGTCTTTGAATTCATAACAGATAACATGGAATTAGAGTTGCAGCTCGGCACAAAAGGTCATCAGCCCAAGGTAGTTGAGTGTCACTGTTATGGTTTTTTTCTACAGGACTGCCCCTTCACCCAATCTTTTTCTTCTTCAGTTCAGCAAGTATATATTCTTTCTGGGTGGGATCTATGGGCCTGAGTAGTAATTAAATTTGCATGACAATGTTAATTAAGAAATTTCTTTTAAAATCAAAACCTTGCAACAAGCAGAACAATACAATTTTCTTTTGTTAACATACAAGTGCGACATGGAACAGAAACTTGCAGCTAGTACTTTATTGAGTTCAACTGAGCGACTCGCCTTTTAAAACTCTTTTCAGTACTAGAATCCTTTGCAACAGTCCTCTTGATTGTAGACCAAATTTGAATCTAGCTTCTGTTTCTGGCTTCAGTATTACTGCCATTATTCAAAGTGATAAGAGCTCATAAAATGCTATCAAGTTCTCAGCAACCAGACTTATACTTGACTGTTCTGCACTAAACTATCTAGCTCAAGGGGGTTACACAAGCACTATTTTTATTTATTTATTTATTGTTTCGATTTATAAACCGCCCCATCCCCTGGGGGCTCTGGGCGGTGAACAACATTCACATATACAATTAATTAAATCGATAACAACAATATAATACTAAAAACCATTAAAAACTACTTAAAAACAGCGGTTAGCATCATAATAGGTGCCCTATTATGGCCAATTCAATTTAGATCACCCCAGTAAAAGAAAAGGGAGGGGTCAGGTTCCTCTCTGGGAGGATAATAGGTGGTAAAGTGCAACAGATGGTATGTGCAAGAAGATGCAAGGAGAGGGGAAGGAAGGCCACTCAGCGACTATGGACACTCCAAAGGCCCGGTAGGAACAACTTCGGTCTTACAGGCCCTGCGGAAAGACTCATCAAGGTCCCGCAAGGGAACCAGGACAGCTGGAGGGAAGAGTGTTCCACCAGGCTGGGGAGCCAGAACCGTAAAGGTCCTAGCCCGATGTGGAGGCCAGCCGCATCATCGAGGGAGCCAGGAACACGCCAGCAAATTGGCCTCTGCTGATGCCAGGGGAGGCCCGAGTAGGGGCATATGGGGTAATTGTCGCGGTCTCTCAGATCACGAGGGTCCCAGGCCGGCGTAAAGGCCTTAAAGGTTAAAAACCCACACCTTGAAGATGATTGGCGAATTCCACTGGAAGCCAGTGCAGCTGGCGCCAGCACAGGTTGAATATGATCACAGACCCCTGTGAGCAAGCGGCATGCAGCTGCATGTTGGACCAGTTTCAGTTTCGAATCGAAGCATGAGGAGAAGGCCCGCGTAGAGCGAGAGTTACAATAGTCAAGCCATGGAGGTGACCGTTGCATGTATCACAGTGGCCAGGTCTGCCTGAAGAGAGGAAGAAGGGGCCAGCCGCCCGGGCCTGCCGAAGATGGAAAAATGCAGTCCGGGTTACAAGGGCCACCTGGGTCTCCACATTCCAGAAAGAGGCGAATCCCAGGTGGTGGACCCCCAGACCCTGCCCGGACAGAGGGGGCCGGCGCCAAAATGGTCCCCCCTCCCACTCCGGCTAAATCCCTGCCTCCCCCCGCGGCCCAGCCAAAGGATCTCCGTCTTCGATGGATTCAGTTTCAGCCTACTCTGCTGTAACCAACCAGCGACCGCCTCCAAACAATGCTGTAGAGCTGCAGGGGCCGTGACAGCTCCCCCCTCCATCAACAAGAATGAGCTGAGTGTCATCCAGGCGTACTGGTGACAAATCAGCCCAAAGCTCCGTACCAGCTGAGCAAGTGAGTGGCATATAGATGTTAAATAATGGCGGGGACAGCAGCGGCTCCCTGAGGCACCCCACATTGAAGTGGGCACCTCCGAGAGAGCTTGGTCCCCGCACCACACTTACTGGCAGCGGTCCCGGAGCTTGAAGGCAATCCATTGAAGGACAGTGCCCGTATCCCGAGGAAGCTGACCAGGCGGTGGGTCAAAAGGTGCGTGATCGACCACATCAAGCGCTACGGTAAAGGTCCTAACAAAACCAGCAGCGCCCGATCCACTGCTGGTCAAGCTGCATGCGGAGCGTATCTGTGGCTGGCGGCGAGAACCCGTCTCCATCCGGACTGGAAGGGTCAAAGGCGATGTGTCATCCAGGAAGCCCTGAAGCTGCTCCAACACCACTCTCTCATTTACGCTTCCCCAGAAGCGAAAGATTCGAGGCGGCAGGCGGTGGTGGCCAGATCCCCTGGATCTAGCGATGGTGCTTTTCAAGAGTGGGCGGACCACTGCCTCCTTCAACCCACATCCGGAAAAAAACTCCCTTGCTCAGGGAGCTATTGATGATATTCAACAGATGGGGAGATTAGTTAGCTCCGCCCGGCAGGTTTTAATAAACCATGGGAGGCGGATCCAGAGAGCAGGTAGCTAGGTCTAACAGCAGCAAGACTGTCCCTGTCAGCAAGCGGCCTGGGAGAGCAGGGAGAACTGGGCCAAACAAAGGGCCGAGGAAGGCGGCAAAGGGAGCCTCCAGTTCACTCATTGTAGTCAAAGTGGAGGGAAGAATCCTGGCCCGGCCGAGCTTGACTGAGATTTGTGTCTGCAAAAGAAGCTCATAAATGCCTCACAGCTAATAGCCAATTGATGATTTACAAGAGCCTTCCGATAAGGAGGTCAGGGACCCGAATTATCTGAAAACAATTGTGCTAGCAGATCGCTTGAGAGAGGAGGAGAAGAAAGTTCTCTTATATCTCATGAAGCTTTCATAAAGCGTCCTATAAAGATGTTGTGGCGGCTCCGTCCACGCGAAGATTTCCCCTCCACACTCACTCCAAAGCGTCTGAGTGCCGTTTCCATGACCATGGAGCCCGCCGAACAGCGAGGGGCATATGAAGAGCGCCGAGGGGCAACAACATGTTGATGGCATCGGAAAGCCGGGAATACCAGTCATCCACCTGCTCGCTCCAGTGTGCCCGGCAGGGGCAGGATCCCGCAAGAGCATTCAGGAAGCCAAGTGGATCCATAAGTCTCGTGAGGCGAGGCATAAATCAACCCGTCGCCTAGGCACAGGCGGAGATGTTGTGGCAGGTCCACCCGAACCCTCAGAGGCGTAAATGGTGGGACCATGGCACTCTCTATCGACAGAAGGACCACGACCATATCAATCCCAGCCCGAAGACCAAATCCCCAGCCTGTGACCGGCTTCATGGGTGGGGCCAGAATTTACTAGGAGGAGAGGCCCAGTGTAATGGCATGGATGACACTAGGTCATGGCCAGCAGCTGCACCGAGGCGGTGTGGAGCATGGACATTGAAGGTAAAGCCCAAGACTATAAGTCTAGGGTACCGCAATGCCCAGTCTGCCACCACATCCAGCAGCAGGCAACAGGCTGTCTCCGGTCGCGGCTAGGCGACCGGTACACCAGGGAGAACAACCAACCTCTCCAAGGCCAACCACTCAAAGCCGACACATTTCATGCCAGAGATCTCACCGGGACTGGGAGGCCAGCCCTGAAGGGATAATAGAATCACGGATGAACATTGCCACCCACCCACGGCCCGGGTTCGTGACCGGTGGAGCGCCGCGCCGAAACCTGGGGAAGCGACCTGGCATAGGCGACGGTCTCGCAACCTTCACACCACACAGGTCACCGGTGACACAAGCCAGGTCCATCTGCTGGCCTCGAGAAAATCTCGAATTATAGCGGTTTTTTATTATTAATGGACCTGGCATTTATCAACACCAGGGACGAAGCGGAGTATTCCTGAACCCTGCCATCCTCGTTCTTCGAGATAGGTCGGAGGTCAGAAGGCGAACGAGCATTCCCATATCTCGTCCGCCTTCTATAATCTGGCCACCGCCTACCGCTATATTTACCCCGCCCCATTACCACCGGGATTCCCAGTCCCAAAGCAGGCGCCCCCATTTCCTACTAATCTCCCTCCCTCTAAGCAGCCCGACAAACTCCCACAAAAATGGGTCCAGTCTCACTAATACTAACTAACTAACTAATACTAGCCTACAGCCTAACTCACGGAGGTCACACTTCCTCCCTTTTTCTTCTATTGCTTCCTTAAAAAGAAAAGGGAGACCAAATCTGATTTAACCCTAGTGTGCTGCTGTTTCCACCATACCACATCAGAAGATATGTCTCCTTGGATGCTGAAAAGAGTAATAGCTTTGCTTCAATAAAATCTTAATTTTTGCAGAGTGATATTGTCTTAACCATTCATTCTCAGACACTATAAAAAGGTGGAGTACATAAGAGATTTACATGCATCTCTTTACACCAGGGTGGAAGTTGTAAGAAACACTTCAGCACTTTGAATTTTGGCACTTGGAGAATAAGGCAGGGTTTTATTTTATTTTTTTCAAATGCATGGGGGGAAAAACTGCCACACGAAGCTGCTATTTGCTTCTTGGTAGCTGCACTGCAGATAACCTGCCCTCATCTGACAGTTTGTCTGTTATCACATATGCCTATGTCTATATATAAAATGGGGGGAAATGTCTCCAGTATATTCTTTCCAGATGGAACCACCCTGTTAAAAATATCTCTGAAACTTCCTACTGCTCTGTGCAGCATGAAACACTAGAATACCCTGGCAAAGTTCAATAGTACTATATCTACCATACCCACTTTGAAACATTACGTACGGTAGCAACACATGTTAAATTGCCCATAGCTAATTGGTATCTTAATTGTCCAGAATCTGAAACAGGCAATTAACCATGTTCTGGGCTGTTTAACTGGTTCATATTTTTAGGTGTTCAACTAATTAGACATTTCTTAAACTAGTCATTTGTATGCAAAAAAAAAAGTCTATAACATAGATAATTCTTCAGTATTACTTACTGTTGTCCTTTTACTCTATACAAAATGGAGATGTACAACACATGAATAACCCATCAGATATCATGTTATGATATGGTAATTCAAACAGGTCCATTACACAGAGAATGATAAACAAATTCTAAAGCAAAGTTCTGGTTGTTCTGCTGAAAGGCTAACCTCAACCATCAAGTTGTCACCAGAAAGTAAGATGTGTTCTCTAGGAGAAAGACTTCAGCACTGGCAAACTTTAGTGGCATAGTAATGTAGCAAAAAGAAAGAATGAATTTACCACCATACAAAACTGTCTTATACCAAGTTACATCATTGGTTCAACTAGGTAAGTATTGTCTATTAATGTTGGCAATGGCTGTCCAGAAGCTCAGGGAGAGAAACGGCTTTCACAGTATCTACTATTCAACATACTTAAAATTAGAAAAGCGAAATACTGAATCTAGAACCTTCTTTCCTACTTACTTAGATGTACAATTTAATCTTGTTTAATAGAATTGAGTTAGATTCTGACTATACCTAATTAAGATTGCTTCCCTAATAGCTGACTATAGAGAAATGTGCTCAAGATGGCTTAGAAATGTTTAAACAATAAACCATAAAAATCCATCAATAACAAAATCAGACATAAGAACAGTTCCTCTTCTTGGGAGAGAACAATACAATAGACAATGACTGAGATGAGTCAGACCCACGGATAGTACAGTTTTTAATTAGATTTTAGGTAGACTTGATTAGAGTTCGAGATTTGGACAGTCTGAATCTGCGGTTAGGACCGAGCCGCACTGATTCGGATAGATTCAAACAATGCTTGCCATCCGAATCCCGTCCGAGCCGAATCCATGGAATTCGGATCAGCAGCCACGCCAAAACGCGGTTCAGCCGGGGAAAAAAACCCCAACCCACCCGCTGCCGGCACCACTCTGCACCCCCCAAAAAACTCCCCCCTCCAAACTCCAAACCCCATGGCAAAAAAACAGGGGGGAAAAGTAAAACCACCCCGAACTGCTCCCTCCCAGCCAGCAAGGAAAAGAAATCCACCCACCCGCCTGCTTGTCGCCGGCACCACTCTGCAAACCCCCACCCCCCAAAAAACATCCCCCCCAAAAAACCCACCCCACTTACCCACAGTTGCTGCTGATGGTGCCTCTGCCAAAGCCTCTGACTGAATGAATGCAGCAGCAGCAGCAGAAGACTGGGCTGTTGTATACTGCTACTGCTGAAAAACTGCTGTTGCAAAAAAAGAATCTTGGGCAAATTTCTGGGGGTGCCTGTCAGGTGTGTATTTTTAAAGCTGGAAGCCAAAAATTTCAGGGTATCATCAGGAGACTGTCCTGATGATATCATCTGAGGTTGGTGATGTTTGGTTCGGGGGGGCAAAGTTATGGACCCTTTAATGGGTAGCCCCCATCTCCTTAGCTCCCATTGGAAACAATGGGGGATAGGGCACCCCCTTTGGGAGTCCATAACTTTGCTCCCCCTGAACCAAACTGCACCAAACTTGGAGGTATCATCAGGACAATCTCCTGATGATACCCTGAAATTTTGGTGTCAATACGTCTAAAAATGAGCCCCCTGCAGGCCAAAACGTGCAAAACACCTAAAAAATAAAAATGCATCCGAATTTCTTGGATATTTATTTATTATTTATTTATTTATTTGATTAAACTTTTATACCGCCCCATCCCCGAAGGGCTCTGGGCGGTGCACAGCAGATAAAAATAGTAATAAAAACAATCAACAGTTAAGGCAGCGATAAAAGCTACAAATTTAAATTATGTAGTACATCACAATAAATGGCATAGTTGGCGTCGGTATTCCAGATTAAAATTCCCCCTCCCCCAAAAAAGGGAGGCATGGTGAGTCACAGTAGATGGAAAGTGACCTAGATGGCTGGCCATAAAAAGAGGGGGGCACCGTTAGCGGTTGGCTACTCCAAAGGCCTGGCGGAACAGCTCCGTCTTACAGGCCCTGCGGAACTCACCAAGGTCCCGCAGGGCCCGGACAGCTGGAGGAAGAGCTTTCCACCAGGCCGGGGCCAGGGCTGTAAAGGCCCTGGCCCGCGTGGAGGCCAACCGCATCGCTGAGGGGCCAGGGACCACCAGTAAATTGGCCTCCAATGACCGGAGAGGCCATGTAGGGACATATGGGATGATGCGGTCTCGAAGGTACGATGATCCCAGGCCGCGTAAGGCCTTAAAGGTTAATACCAACACCTTGAAAGTGATCCGGAACTCTACTGGAAGCCAGTGCAGCTGGCGTAATATAGGCTGGATATGGTCCCAGGTGGCGCTACCCATCAGCAAACGCGCAGCCGCATGCTGGACCAGTTTTAATCTCCGGATCAAGCGCAAGGGAAGGCCCGCGTAGAGCGAGTTACAATAGTCTAATCTGGAGATGACCGTTGCGTGGATCACGGTGGCTAGGTCCGCTTGGGAGAGGAAGGGAGCCAGCCGTCGGGCCTGTCGAAGGTGGAAGAAAGCAGCCCGGGTTGTATGGGCCACCTGGGTCTCCATTGAGAGAGACGAATCCAGGTGGACCCCCAGGCTGCAGACGGAGGGGGTCAGCGCCAATGTGGCCCCCTCCCACACCGGCGGCTGGAAAAGCCCTCCCTCCCCCTCGCGGCCAAGCCAGAGGATCTCCGTCTTCGATGGGTTCAGTTGTAACCTGCTCTGTCGCAACCAACCAGCAACCGCCTCCAGACAGTGCTGTAGAGCCGCAGGGGCGGCGGCTGCTCCCCTCCATCAACAGAATGAGCTGAGTGTCATCTGCATACTGATGACAAATCAGCCCAAAACTCCGTACCAGCTGAGCAAGGGGTCGCATATAGATGTTAAACAACAGCGGGGATAATAGTGCCCCCTGGGGTACACCGCACTGAAGCGGGCACTTCCGGGAGGCCTGATCCCCGCACCTCACTTGCTGATTCCGACCTCGGAGAAATGAGACTATCCATTGAAGGACAGTGCCCCGCACTCCAGAGGCGGCCAGGCGGTGGGTCAAAAGGTCATGATCGACCATATCAAACGCTGCGGTAAGATCTAACAACACCAGCAGCGCCGATCCGCCTCGGTCAAGCTGCATACGGAGTGTGTCTGTGACGGCGACGAGAACAGTCTCCGTCCCATGCCCAGGACGGAAGCAGGACTGGAAGGGGTCGAAAGCCGATGCGTCATCCAGAAAGCCTTGAAGCTGCTCCAGCACCACTCTCTCAATTACCTTCCCCAGAAACGAAAGATTTGAAACAGGGCGGTAATTGGCCAGATCACTCGGATCTAACGATGGTCTTTTCAAGAGTGGGTGGACCACTGCCTCCTTCAACCCATCTGGGAAGACTCCTTGCTCAAGGGAGCCATTGATTATACTCAACAGATGGGGTCATAGCTCCGCCCGGCAAGCTTTAACAAGCCAGGACGGGCACGGATCCAGAGGACAGGTAGTAGGTCTAACAGCAGCTAAGGCCCTGTCGACAGCGGCTTCAGAGAGCAGGGAGAACCGAGCCAAACGGAGGCCTGAAGGCTGACAAGGGAGTCTCCAGTTCACTAATTGTGGCAATTGTCGTGGGTGGAAGGTCATGGCGGGCGGCAGCAACCTTATCCTCAAAAAGCTCATGAATGCCTCACAGCTGATATCCAATTGAGGATCTCCTGATCCCTCCGATAAAGAGGTCAATGACCAATTATCTGGAACAATTGCGCTGGGCGGGAGCTAGCCGGACGAGGGAGGAAGAGAAGAAAACCCTCTTCGCTTCCTTCGTCGCCATCTCATAGGCTTTCATAAACGTCCTATAAGATGTTCGCGCAGCTTCGTCACGAGTTTTCCTCCACACTCGCTCCAGACGTCTAAGTCCCCGTTTCATCCGGCGCAGCTCCTCAGTATACCATGGAGCGCGCCGAGAGCGGGGACGTAGAGGACGCCGGGGGGCAACAACATCGATGGCATCGGAGAGTCGGGCATTCCAGTCCTCCACCTGCTCATCAAGTGTGCCGGCAGGTTCAGGGTCCCGAAGAGCGTTCAGGAAACCAAGTGGATCCATAAGTCTCCGCGGGCGGGCATAAATCGGCCCGTCGCCTAGACAGGGGCGGTGTGGCAAGTCCACCCGGACCTTCAAGGCAAAATGGTCGGACCATGGCACTCTATCGATAGAGGATACGACCAAATTTATCCCCGACCCAAAGACCAAATCCAGCGTGTGCCCGGCCTCATGGGTGGGGCCAAAGTTTATTAGGGAGAGGCCTAGCGTTGCCATGGATGACACTAGGTCCACGGCCGCTGTACACGCAACGCCCAGTCCGACACCACCTCCAGCAGCCGCGACAGGCTGCCTCCCGGTGCGCTAGGCGACCGGTACACCAGGAGAACAGCCAACCTCTCCGAGGCCAACCACTCCAGGCCGACACACTCCATGCCGGCGATCTCCGGGACGGGGACTGCCCTAAAGGGAATGGACTCACAGATGAACAAAGCCACACCGCCTCCCCGGCCCTGTGTTCGTGATCGGTGAAGGCACGCGAAACCTGGGGACGCGACCTCGCCCAAGGCGACGGACTCACCTTTGCGCACCCAGGTTTCGGTGATACATGCCAGGTCCACCTGTTGGGCTCCAATGAAATCTCGGAGCACCTTGGTCTTATTATTGATGGACCTGGCATTAATTAACACCAAAGATGAAGCAGAGTGTCCCTGATCCTGACCACCAACGTTCCTCGGGATAGGACGGAGGTCAGAAGACAAACGGGCATGATTGTATCTCGTGTGTCTTCTATCATATGGCCGCCGCCTACCGCAGTATCTACCCCGTCCCATCAATACAGGGATCCCTAGCCCCAAACTTGGTGCCCCCATGACTCAACCAGCCTCCCTCCTCCCTAAAAGCCTGACTAATATTCCCTACTAGACACAGTCTAGTTCAACTAGCTAAACTAAGCATAGCTTATCCAACCTTAAGCTATTTAGTTATATACTAATAATTCCAATAACTACCCACAATTCATACCCCAATACAATCTATAATCAATTAATACAGTCTATAATCAATTAATATACGCCAATACAATCTGGTTAGAACACTTAATTAAAGACAGCAAGATCAAAATTGGAGGACAGAGGGGTGAAGGTCGGGGCATTAGAGAACAGGAGGGTCAAAGAAGCTAGATGGTAACGGGAGAGCCGTTCTTTGAAAGGGATATCATCCCCTGAGTTCCCGGTGGAGTCAATAGAATTGGTGTGCAGAATACTGCTGGGATGGAATTCTTGTTGTATAGGCGGCGTGTCCAGGGCTCTCACCACCCGGGTCAGCCGCACAGATATGAAGCCGGAGGATCCTGCAGGGCGGGGGTCTGGGATTATGATCCAGGTGGTCACCAAGGAGCCTCTGCCACTGGCTACCCTGGTTAGCCCTGGGATGGTAAGGTCCGCATTGGAACAAGATCTCCTAGAGCGTGACCTGTCCGGCTCTCTCACAGCCGGCTCATCCGTTCCAAGGGAAATAATAAGATCATCAAAGATCTGTGTCACAGCCGTTCCCCACCCTGTAGCTGGCTTTTCAGATAAGTTCCACCACTTGCTCCACTGGGAGCACTCAGGTTCCTTTTGTTTATGCTCATAAAGCCACAGGCACACGGTAGAGAAAGACCCTGCTGTAGTAGGACAGGTGTCCTGGGCTGTAGCTGTAGAGTGGAGGATTGTATCAAGATTAACCGCAGGGCCAGGCGCTCTGCCGCCACCTACGGCAAGGGATGGTATAGCCTCACCAGGCCCGGTGTTGTTATCCTGGGAGGGTCCCTTCGGGGGCTCTCGATGAGTGACGTCCGTGCTGGGCGACGGGGGGAGGGCCTGCCACTGACCCCCCCAACGCCACTGCCACCACAGCCACCAAGATGTCCCGGCTCCGGCTTCGGGCACCACACCTCGTCGCGCATAGGTCGCCTTGCCGCGCCGCGGACGCCGCACCCCGGAGGTCCCCGGCTGACGGCGTCCGTGTTGGAAAATGGAGAGGGGCCTCCGTTATCGACCCCCCCATGCCGCAGCCGCCCGAGCGTTCCAGCTCCGGCCCCCGACGCCACTCCCCAGCCCTCTCCGGCCACGGGGGTCCCGGCACGGCCGAATCCACGCAGAGGGAGCAAGGGGGATCCCTCGTCCACCGACTGCCCACCGGTCTCGGCCCCGAGTATCAGCCTGGTGGTTCCGAGGGGGGGGGGCGTCGCAGGGAACTCGACGATGGAAACGCACGTCTCTACAGAGGTATTGGCACCGGCAAGATAGAAAAAAGGGTGGAGGGCTAAATACCTCATTCCGGTTTCCCAGTCTGTCTCAGCTTGGCTTGGCTTAATCCTGTATTTCCCAGCCTTACATGGGTAGCGATGTTATAATTATTGCACTCTCCCGACAGTCAGATAGATTGCAAGGCTCCAAAATCCTTCTTCCCATAAGTGTAAAAACAGTGAGAGTGGGCAAAAGTCTCACTGCAGGCTAAAATAGGAGGAATTTAGGTTTAAAAATCCATTTGTTGCGGAGCTCCGCTGCTGAGCTCTGGCGTGGACGCCATCTTGGTATCCATCTTATGGTATCCATCTTGGTATCCATCTTATATTCCCAGAGATTCTGCAAGATTCAGAACTCAACTGATCCGAATCTATTAGTCCAAGAAAAATCTGAATCTGAATTGGCCAACATTTTTCTGGTATCGACCAACTCTAGATTTGATGAATTTACAACTCAGGGTATTCCAATTCAGAGTAAGATTTGAGTAAGGTCCAGTAGCTGAACAGGAAGGGTATGATTGGATCATGTAGGGAAGAAAGGACTCATTAAAGCTGATTGTGTTAAGGCTGATTAGCATTTGCAAAGGCAGAACCTGGCTCTGGATTGTGTGCCAATGTGGAATGGGTGGGGACAACAAGGGCTTTAAAAGTGGGCTCTGAAAGGTGGCTAAGGAGGAGAGACAGGCTCAGGGCAAGGCTACGGGAGCTGCCACTTGTGGAAGAGAGGAACAAAGTGAATGAACCCACTCTGCTTCCAATTCTCAGGCCCCTTCCGCACATGCAGAAAATGCACTTTCAATCCACTTTCACAATTGTTTGCTAGTGGATTTTGCTATTCTGCACAGTAAAATACAGCTGCAAAGTGCATTGAAAGTAGATTGAAAGTGCATTTTCTGCACGTGTGGAAAGGGCCTCAGAGAGACCTTAGGGCTCACAGAAAAATGGCAGAAGGGAGTCATGTGAGACTGGGCAGGAGGAGTGTGACAACAGCAATTTCAAGTCTCCACCATTTTCTGTCATTTATCTGCATATTTCAATTTGTTGATGTTCCTTCCACCATTTTGCACATCACCTTCATCTAAACCTGATCCAGTTTCCTTATGATATGTTCTGCATAGAGATTGAACAGACAGTGAGATAAAATGCACCTTTGTCTGACACCTTTGTCAATTGGAAACATTCTGTTTCTCCTAACAGTAGACTCCAGTGTGCTGGTTGTGCATCAAAACAATCAGATGTTATCGTTCATCCATGTCTTTTAAAACTATCCATAGCTTTTCATGATCTACTCAGCTGAAAGCTTTGCTGTAATCTATAAAATACAAACTGATTTTCTTCTATAATTCTTTGGTTTGCTCCAGTAACTAATGTAAATTTGCAATATGATCTCCAGTGACTTATTTTTCTGAATCCATCCTGAACATCTGGCATTTCTTTTTTTATATATGGTAAGCGTCCTTGCTAGAAAATTTTGAGAATCACTTTGTAGATCAACATTATTACATATGTCCACTGGAGTGCATTTTAATGAGGAAATCGCTGAACCAATGGTAGAGAAAAGTTTGTATGAATTGTGTCAGGTGAAAGTGCAGAATGAAAGCATTTGAGAGGGCACTGATAACTGTAAGAATAAAGATGAGAGTGACATAGTGAACCAAAGGTATGTGGAAGTTATATTAGTATGGGTGGGATTATCTCACTTGATATCCTCCATGGCATACTTGGCTATACACAAAGTGAATGTCAAATGAACTAATACCTTCCTCTGACATTTATTTACATCTATCTTCCCAGATACAAACATCTTAGGAAGGATTATCCCCATATGACATCTCCACAATATACAGCTATACAGAAATGTCAGGTGCCAATTGCCTTTGATATTTATAACTGTGTACCCAGATTATTGCATTCCTATGACATTTGGCAGTCCCAGTTTTCTGATCATTTTGTGCATGTTTTTCCTCACTATATTTTTAAATCAATTATCTTCCTTTATGAAAAAAAATTCAACCATCGCTAACAAAGCTAATTTTTAAAAAAGGTTTGAATTATATAGCAAAATGAACTTACTTTTGCTGTTCATATTTCAGAAAGGCTAAATTTTAATGATGTAACTGGATTTCAAAATCTGGGGCAAGTCCCATTAGCTTTAGGAATCTAACCCTAGGGGTGTGCAAAAAATCATGGGGGGGGGGGATCCAAACTTTCATGTCCATTATTTGCTATGGGAAAACTTTCTGGGTGGCTGGGGGGTGTTTTTAAAGGTAGACGATTTACATTGTTGGTGCTTGTCCTTTAAATAACCCACCAAATTTCAAGTAGATTGGACCCTGAACATTATGCCCCCAGCCATCCCTCGTTGTTTCCTATGTGGAAAAGGATAGAAAACTTCCAAGGCAAAAGCAATGCCTGCAAGCAGCAATCACTGGTTGAATGCCTCCCATGGAAGAATCAACCACAAGCCCAACAGAACTATGGCAGATCTCAGTAATCCCAGTAGAACCACAAGTCAATGTGCCAAGCCAACAGAACAAAAACAAAACAAGATAATATCTGCAGTGCAAACTCATCTTGCGGGGGCACTTGCAAGCCCGACAGAACAAATTTCAATGTGCAGAGACCCAGCAGAACCCGGGGTCACTAGGTAAGTGTGCCACCAAGCCCAACAGGGATAATGTCAAACTGGAGAATCACAGCAGAACAAATCCAGGATGGGGGCAGGTTGCAAGAAAACAGCTAAAACAACCCCTGTGAACCCAATACAGTGCAGCTCAGGCAAAAACTGACAAATAGACATGAAACTGTCAAAAGTAGCCAGACAAGCTGATAGAACCCCAAAGACACATGGAAACAAATGAAAAACAGAAAAAGAAAAAGAAACCCAGTCCCAGGAACCTGCATACACAAGCTCCAAATCTTTCTGATTAATCCCAATCTTTCTGTGATTTTTTGGGACCATTTTTTTGTTATCCAGGAAAAATCTCAAATATATTTAGGGTGTCAACTAAATCACGAAAATAGCAACATGATATTTTTTCAAGTACAGTTTTGGCTCAGTTTTACTCAAATGCACATCCCTATCTGATACCTACATGGTTGTTGTGTATATCAAAAACAATTGTGAAGGAGGGTAATGAAAAACCAATCCATGCTTAATGGTCATTTGGAGAGAAGTTCCTTACCCCCAGTCTGATTCCTTTAGTGTATGCTGCCTGGAAGACTTTTGCAGTGTGCCCTTGGCATCTGCATCCTCCTCTGCACTCAACTCTCAATGCTGAATGCTTCAACATGATCCTGAAGAAAAAAATCATATGTCTTGCCTGTTTTAAGGTGAAGTTTAGCATACATCCCCCTATCTTCCCATGGAACACCACAGTGATGTAGTGGAGGTAGTGTGAACCTCCTAGGGGACTTGGAATCAAGCCCCTACTTCTATCACGGAATATCTCAGGGTGACCTTAGGCCTATTATGTACTCTCAGCTTGACCTAATTCAGAAGGTAGTTGTTGAAAATAGAGGCAAGAAGACCAGTGTTTTAAACCGTTTTGAGTACCAACTGTGAAGAAAAGTGGAATATAAATTAATAAATGCACCTAACATTAGAGTAAGCAAGAAGTGAGCTTTTGCCAGCTTTTAAACACACATTTTGGAAAGAAGCTGGCCCATGTGCAAGGAAGGTACAAAGACCAGAAAATTCTTGGGTAGTATGAGATAGCTAGAAACTGGATTTTTTTTCTTTTCAAAATTCTGAATTTCCCTTTCCTTTTTCTCCTCACTTGATTATCCCCGTCTGTACTTGTGGGGGGGAGGGGGGGTTAAAACTTGGATCCTAGCCTTGAGGGATTTCCTTTAGCCTTATTCCCCAGCAATTCCTCCACTCACATGACCTAATGCACAGGAAAGTTGGATTGGGGAAGCAGTTGCCTTACTAGATATACCCTAGATATATTCCTCCTGCATCAGAGATGGACTTTTCTTTGTCGAACACACAGACTTCAGCCATTACACTCAAGATTGTTTTGCTGCAGTCAATCAGGGCCCCTCAAAAAGTTAATCACTTTCACAGTCCCCTGATGTTATTAGCTCCATCAAAGAACATAGGATCCAAAGGAAATGAGCATCATGCCTCAATGTTTTTAAAACTGCACACAGCAGACCCTGCTATCCATTGCAATACAAAAGTATGAAAGGGGAGTGACCTAAAGATTCAGAACATTTTTGAAATAATAAATTGCATATTTTGTGTTGCTGCCAAGAACTGTTGTTGAAATTGTTATTTAGAACAATGAGCTGTGGACTCAAATAGCAATGTTAAAGATATCACATATTTGACTACTATCATTGTCTCATTTTGAATTCCGTAAAACACAGTGCTGCCTTCTTTGCTATTTTGGTTAGAACCATGATTGTTATCAAATTGTAACATATTTAAGTCTTACAGCTAAGGTTCTTAATTTGCTATACTGTCTCCATTTATATCTGTTTCAAAAATGGCAAACCTAGTCAGTAGGATGACTCAACCCTTATTCTCTGTGCCAAGACACAACAGACCCATGAGCTGCCAAGTGAAATTATGGTTAGTAAAGTTGTCACTGATTTTTTTTCTTTAAGCTGAACTTGAAGTTAATGAGGGCTTTCCACCTTAAGCAAAACATGTGGGGAAGCCAACAGAGTTTGTACAAAGCTCACATCATTGCTCACGGGTGGTTTGATAGTTCCCCAGTGGGTAGGGCATCAGCACTTCAGTTTCTTGCACCGCTGAATTCTGGTACTATAGTTGCCCACACAGCATCTCACAGTGCCATCTCAAGCAGATTTACTTAGAATCCTAATCAAGTCTATTCAATGGGAAGTGTTCTGAGGAAAGTGTTTCTAGGATTTCAGTGTCGCACACACCAGTGAAAACTTAAAAGGGGATATAGCAGGGGCGAATCTAGGAAAACTGGAGCCCGGGGACAAAATCTGAGTTTGGTGCCCCCCCACCCCAGGTATGGATGACCACCCTCCCCCACAATGATTTTTTGCACCAGCTCACAAAACACCTCCCACCACCAGCAAAACATACATGGCTTTCTCCCCACCAACTCTCTTTCCTAATTGTGTCCTCACACCAACCCTATGAGGTAGGTTGTTAGCCTGAGAAACAGCTCCAAGCCAGTGCAAGTGGGAATTAACTTTTAAGCATGTAAATCTCTCACAAGTCACCCCCCATCTGAAGGTTTACCAAGCAAACATCAGCATCATCTCTCACAAATCACCTCCTACCCCCAGCAAAACATACATGGCTTTCTCTCCCCACCACTTTCCTAATTGTGTCCTCACACCAACCCTGTGAGGTAGGCTGCTAGCCTGAGAAACAGCTCCAAGCCAGTGCAAGTGGGAATTAACTTTTAAGCATGTAAATCTCTCACAAGTCACCCCCCCCATCTGAAGGTTTACCAAGCAAACATCAGCATCCTCTCTCACAAATCACCTCCTACCCCCAGCAAAACACGCATGGCTCTCTCCCCACCACTTTCCTAATTGTGTCCTCACACCAACCCTGTGAGGTAGGCTGCTAGCCTGAGAAACAGCTCCAAGCCAGTGCAAGTGGGAATTAACTTTTAAGCATGTAAATCTTTCACAAGTCACCCCCCTATCTGAAGGTTTACCAAGCAAACATCAGCATCCTCTCTCACAAATCACCTCCTACCCCCAGCAAAACACGCATGGCTCTCTCTCCCCACCACTTTCCTAATTGTGTCCTCACACCAACCCTGTGAGGTAGGCTGCTAGCCTGAGAAACAGCTCCAAGCCAGTGCAAGGGGAATTAACTTTTAAGCATGTAAATCTCTCACAAGTCACCCCCCATCTGAAGGTTTACCAAGCAAACATCAGCATCATCTCTCACAAATCACCTCCTATCTCCAGCAAAACAGGCATGGCTCTCTCCCCACCACTTTCCTAATTGTGTCCTCACACCAACCCTGTGAGGTAGGCTGCTAGCCTGAGAAACAGCTCCAAGCCAGTGCAAGTGGGAATTAACTTTTAAGCATGTAAATCTCTCACAAGTCACCCCCCTATCTGAAGGTTTACCAAGCAGACGTCAGCATCATCTTCAGTTCTGCTGCTGCTTCTGGGCTCCCTGCTCAGCTGGCCTTTTCCTGTGCCTGCCAGGGAGAAGGCTTCTGAGAAATGCCACACTTAATTTAAGGCGAACAAGGCATGCTGGGTTAGAGGGAGGGGAGGCGGAGCTCCCCAGTCCTGCTCCTGGGAGCCCAGTGGGACTTCTTCCCCGCCCCCTGGACACTCCAGGCCACCGTACAGAGTGGGCGGGGCTACGACAGGCACTGGGAGCAGTCGGCTGCTTCAGTGCCTGCTTTCTAGGGCTTGCTCAATCCCTCGCTCTGTAGGAGGATGTTTTGGCGCCCCCCACGTGACCTCAATCGATGCACCCGGGGACAAGGGGTACCCCATGTCCCTAGGCAGGAACGCCAGTGGGATATAGTCATCTATTCCTTGAAGGAAGGATAAGATAGTTCCATTTCATGATTATCCAAAATAAAGTCTACCAATGGAGAGTAATTTGTTGAGTTTTCCGTATGCTATTATGGGATGAAATTATTCTTAATCTGTTCTGTGATATCCTCCAAGATCTTCCAAATTTCTGGGATGGAGAAGTGAATTATGAAGCTTAAGACAGAATTGAATATATTGAATGGAAATTTAAAAATAATGGTTTGAATTTAGTATGATATGATATGACAAGGGTGGTTATATGACTTAAATAAATATGATTTCTATATATAGTTTTCTTTTTGATTTTTTCTCTGTATTTTAGATGGAAGTTTTTTCATCTTGTAGGTAGAGACAAGGTTATTTTTTAGTTCAATGTAAGGAAAGTCAGAAGTCTTCTTTTTCTCTTTTTTGTAAAATCTTGATAAACTTAGAAAATCTTGGATAATATGTTTTCTCTCTTATCTCAAAGTTTCTTTTGTATATGCTTTAATTATTAATATAATAAAGTTAATTATTTTTTTTAAAAAAAAGTTTCCGGGATTTGTGGTTATCTTGTTTATTATATCCTTGCTTCCGTTATTTTCAGCGTTTCTTTTTTTAGTTCTTTTTGTTTCTACTCAATGTAACTAATTAGATAAGATAATTTTTAAAGAAAATATCTTCTTTATTGATGCAATATACATAACTCCCCCCTCCTATGATTTTATTACTACATTTAATGATTACCTTTTCTGACATAGAGATTGCCTATGAAGGATCAGCTCCATACATAATCTTTTTTATGTGCTCATACAAAAGTGAAATGTAGGGAAATACAGTGCACTTCTTTCACACATAGGATTCCCAGGCCAGGCATGGAAACCAGTGGAAGGGTTGGGGGTCAGGAGATGGGGAATGCAACATTGGAGACATTACCAAAGTTGCCATGTTATTTCAGGTGATAAATCAAAAGTGACATAAGGTAGCTCTAGGCATCACTGGAAACCATCCAGTTTCCAGCAATTTCTAGAGCTACCCTACTTTATTTCTGGATTTCCTCCAGAAGTGACATAACAACTTTCTACTGATACAGCTACAAAGAGAATTGCCAGTAGGAGGCCTGGCAGACTTACACACAAAGTTGCTTCATACTGCTTCAGACTATTATTTATTAAAGTTAATATTGCCTAATCTAACTGGCAGCTGCTCTCCAGGGTTTCAGGTAGAAGTCTTTATTACCAAATCTTTTTAACTGGAGTAGCCAGAGACTGAATAAGAGACATTCTGTATGCAAAACATATGCTCTGCCTTTGAGCCATAGATTTCCCCATTTTCCATGCTGTTTTCTGCTACTTTATGGTTTGTATTAGGGGTCAGCAGATTTCTAGTGATCCCTAACATCATTGCTTGATGAGTTTTTTCTGCCCCCATCCCACATTATATGCTTTCCATTTTAAATTAGGGTAGCTTCCATATGGAGGTTTTGCTTTGATTCAGTCTCAGGTTTGGAGGGGACCTTGATATTATTTATTAGCATATTTACTTTCCTACTGGTTCTCCTATGATATTTATACCAAACCTGGTTTAATACAATCTCTTTGCAAAGACAACATTCTAAGTGCCTTTGCATATCATGTGGATGGGAAGATGTGCATTCCTGAAGGTCCTACCACTACTAGTTCTATTTTCCTTGTCTTAGCTATTTCCTTTGTGACACCAGAGAGCCTTTTCACGTCAGCTGTGCCTTGAAAGCCCTACAGGCAAGGACATAGGTAAGGGGGGCGGGAGTTTTCCCGGCTTCAATCTCCCCATTACATGTAAGAAGCTCTGCACCATTGGGAGCTAATAGTTTCCAATGGGAGCTAATAGAAGATGGGGGCTACACCTTTGAGGGTCCATAACTTTGGACCCCCTGAACCAAAGTTCACCAAACCTGGGTGGTATGATCAGGAGAGTCTCTTAAAGATATCCTGAAAGTTTGGTGCTGCTAGCTTAGCAATTGGACCCCTGACAGCAGGTACCCCCCAAATTTCCCCAGATTCTCCTTTTAAATCCACCCCCTTTGGCATGGATTTAAAGGGAGAATCTGAGGTCCCCAGTTTAAACATTGAAAGTGATGCTATTTCAGGGTGGGGGATAATCCACCCCAAAACAGCATCACTTTCAATGTTGTTTTAACTGGGGACCCCAGATTTTCCCTTTAAGGTGGATTTAAAAGGAGAATCTGGGCTCCCTAGTTTAAACACCATTGAAAGTGGTGCTGTTTGGGGGTGGATTCCAGAGGAGAGGGCAGCTGGCTGCCAGTTGGGAGCCCAGCCGGTGGGGGGGGGTGCAGGCAGGGTAGGGGAGTCTGCCATCCCTGGCCTTGGAGAGCTGCTTTTATAAGCACTGAGGCCAGGGGTGGGGCTTGGGAAGGTGTGGCCATGCCCCAAGGGATGGGTGGGGGCATGCCCCCCCAAACCCACCTCATAAAAAATCTAGATCTATGTCACTGCCTACAGGGTTGCCATAAGACAGATGTGACTTGATGGCACACACATACAGCACAGTAACATGATAAAAATGTATAGGTATGAAGCTTCTATCTCTAGTCACTTCAGAAATATGTCTGCAAAAAATGCTAAAGATCTACAATAGAAAAGGAAGCTTGAAATTCTGAGGCACTAGCAAATTATGGCAATAGATCATCATGTTGATTGTGCTCTAGCAATCTAGGAATTGTAGATTTTTTCAGAAAATTCCCCAAAGCCCTCTGTTGTAGTTGGAAAATTCGCAAAAGCCCTCTGTTGATAGACCAATGGCAAACTCATGGAAATCATGGAGAAAACTGCCAAATGCACATTAGTCACTGCAAATGCACACTAGTCACTCTGGATTAGCAGAAGCTGTGAGAGTGACACAGAAAATTGGGGCTTTCCCCACTGACAGAGTTGAACTGGTTTCTACCTAGGTTCGTCTCAGTGAATCCCCACTGCCACCGAGCTCAACATTGTTTTGTCTCAGTCCCCCCCCATAACTGCCACATCCTTGTTGCAGTTATGAACTACACTTTTCTGCCAGAACAAGCTCGATACCACTTCGAAGCTTCAAAGTGGGGAAGCATCGAAATGACACCTCATCCGTTCAACCAATCACGAGCCGCTTTTGTGGCATGCGCAGAGCGGGAGAGTCGTGGTGGGCAGAAAGCGCATGTAACTGTAAACTGTAAAAACTAAAAAAAAAGAACGCTCCTGTTTCCCACCATAACACAAGCACCAATCACGATAGAGGAGCGAAACAGGCACCAAGATGATCCCGCCCACTTAGCTCGGTTCCAGGGGGCCAACTCAGTTGCTGTGGGGACAGCCTGGAATCACCCTCCACTGAAGGGAACCGAGTTGACCTTAGCTCCCTTTTGTAGTGGGGAAAGCCCCATTGTCTCATTGTGGAAGCAACCGAGGTCCCTGCTTCTCAAAGAATGCTCCATCTATGCTTCCTGGAACAGCCAAGTTATGCTTTGTACTGATCACTAGAGTGCTTTGAAAATGTCATATTCATCGTGAGTCTTCCTGGCCCTTGGAGCACACATCTAGAAATTATGTGGCATTATCACATTCCAAGTGCTCCTATCCCCAGTATGCATCATTGGTAGCCACTGGCACTAGCAAGGAAATTCAAAATATGATAACCCAAAATCATCTGACGATATTACTGCAAGAAAGTGAAGATTCACCCAAGAACTGGTGGGTGGGTATGTTTTGTAGTATCACCTTGACTGTGTAATGTCTATAGATTTCCTTAAAGTGCCAATCAGGTAGTGTACAAATAATAGCAAGAGGCTGATTAAAAGCTGAAGGAGACAGGCAGCTGACAGACGTAACTGTATTTTCTGACATTATGATCACATATGCTGGGGGACCAGCAACTGTGCAGAGATCCTTCCAATACACATGATGTCTGTAAGGGACAACAAGAGGGTTCTCAGCTTCAGTACACAAGAACTAGAACCCTGAAAGATCAAGGTTTAGTGTACCAAGTACAAAGTCTGTCCATGCAGGTAAAATCCATGCATTACCTCTGTGTCTGACATTTTCAGTTGATAAGCTCTCACAACATATGGTTATAATGCCTGAAAAAAGTTGTGGACACTGTTACTGCAGCCTGGGCAACAATCAAAATTGAAGCCACGATCCAAGATCATAATAAAAGAAAGATTTATTGAGGTCAGACAGAGTTTCATTCAGCAGGCACCATGATGCGTGTTGGACTCAGAAAAATACAGACTTCTTATAGGATTTTTGGAGGTTACATCAGAGATTAAATTATACATAATAAAACACATGTCCATCAGGGGCCATCAAGCGCCATCAAGGTTCTTCTGCCGAGACATCTTGGCTCCCAGTTTTACATCCCTTAGAAACATTTCCTTATCTTTCACCAGGAAGCACCCCTGCATAGCTGTCATTGTGATAACACAGGTGTTTGCCTGCTGGTTCTTACACATATTCACCTCGACGGTTCACCCTGTATCTGACTATCAATGGGGTATTTCGAAACTGTTGACTTGGGAGAGACTTTAGCATGGTTGAGCAGTTTAAACTATTCCTCTGTAATTTTCCTTAAACTAGGAAGACATTCTTTAACACAGTTTCTGTTATCAGCTGCTGGCTTTCCTGGGCAGGAGTGATAATCATTTGGGAGGTTATGTCAAATGCAAAGAGGTCTGTCTGACTCACTAACTATCTTTATCCTGTTTCTCTGCTTTTTCTGTGTCTACCCCCCTTTGGCATAATCTTATCTAAGTCCTAGCCAGCTTGCAATTCAGAGAATACATTCAGAGAACAGTACATTTTACAGATGGAAAGAAACCTTTTACAAACTTTAGCACCAGCCACAAACAACTTTACAAATAAAACCTAAATTCTGCTAATATAAGGTGACCAGATGGTCACCTTTGCGAACTGGGACAGGCGGCCGGCCGGCGTCCATGCGCGTGCAGCCGCAGGAGCACACTGCCTTCTGGGGCACTCCAGGGTGGGAAACGGCAGCTCTCCAGAAGGCCATGCGCTCCTGCGGCTGCGCGGGACGCTGCCGCACTGCCTTGCGCCCCAGAAGGCAGTGCGGCAGCCTTCCAAAACCCTGGACATTTGAAAAAACCCACGGGATACGGGACAAGTTGTTTCAAGGCGGGACTGTCCCGCCAAAAGCGGGACGTCTGGTCAGCCTATGCTAATATTATATGTCTACCTAAAATCATATTTAAACAAATTCATTTTTAGTCATCCCTCGGGCTACAACATCTGATAAGCAATACCCAATGTTGTTTTCTCCACATACTGTTTCAGAGTGTAAGCTGGAGGAGGAATTGTTTTCTATATGAACATAAGAACATAAGAACATAAGAACAAGCCAGCTGGATCAGACCAGAGTCCATCTAGTCCAGCTCTCTGCTACTCGCAGTGGCCCACCAGGTGCCTTTGGGAGCTCACATGCAGGATGTGAAAGCAATGGCCTTCTGCGGCTGTTGCTCCTGAGCACCTGGACTGTTAAGGCATGGAAATATGCATTATGAAAGCAGCAGATTCAACACAAATGGGTATCAAACAGGTATAATTCAATCTTTCTGGACTAATGCAACTGTGGTTTATCTCATATTCTGCTCTGCAAGAGTCAAGGTGGCTACTTTGTTATATGTCTGCTACTGTGCAAAGTGAATAATATCTACATTATAAATTATAAGTAATGACTACAATGTATCTGATTTGTAAATCTGATTAATGAAGAAACAAAGCTTTTAACAGTGATTCATGTTCCCATTACTGAGTGATGATCAAACACAAAGGTCCCCTCACACCATTCGGTTCTGGTGCCTACGAACATCATTACTTTGAAGCAAGCCACTTTCTCGAGAAGAACAGAGACCTGGAAACAGCAGGCCAATAATGTGCATACATGACTATCAAATGAATTGCATTATCTTTCGTGTGTATTTAAATCATTTGAAAATGATATCCCCAGATAACTCTGTGAGCCCTTGATCATCCACAGCTGTAATTTTCCAGACTCTTTAAAACAAAAATTAACCTCTACACAAACACACATATCACAAGGTTTATCGCTGACTTCTCAAAGTTGGCTTTAGGAATCACTAGTATTGCAAAACACAACTTTGACCATGCTAGCTATGACAAACCTATCCAGACAATGAAGAGAACCCAGTGTTAAAAGACAGGAGCCATTCAAAGGCAAAAGGAGAGGGGGAGAGGGGATTCCCTCCAGGTTTTTGAAATGGCGGTGGGGACAAAGTGGCCCAAATAATGCTGAAAGGGGTTTTCCTGGATCAGCTTTGCTGAACATATACTCTTATGTATATAAGAGTCTTTAGTTCTGGTCATTTGGCCCAGTATCCAAACAAAGGCTTTAGAAAATATCATGGGCTTAGCTAACTTATTTAATTCAGCTGTTCTACATCATCAATTAATTATATTAATGTTTTCATTGAGGGTGCATTAGTAGGTTCTAGGCAGCCTATACATGACTGCCGTTTTCTGGCAAATCCACCCTGTTTTCAAACTTGGTCAGTGGCTACTGCCAGTGTCATTTATCCTTGCCCACAGATAAAGTGCTGAGAGGAACCCAAGCCCAGTTTCCTACCTTGATGTATCGTGAATCTGATACCGGGTTTGTAGATATTTTCTCAGCACCCAAGGTGCTCCTTCACAAGCTCCTTCCCACTGTAAAGCCAGTGATGGTCTAATCAGAACACACCTTTCATTATACCTCATGATCCAATGTGCTTGCCACTTATCCTTGTCTAAACTGAGCAGCCTACCCCAACCCTGCCAAATAAAGGGTTAGCTTTGCTTAACACCCCTTGAGCCACCTGCTGATTATAACATCATACAGGCCTGGATGTAGATCAGTTAGATACACATCACACTTCTCACTGGAAAGATGGATGCCATCAGTCCTATACAGGTGAGGCATATCAAATATGAATGACAGATATACAAACTCCACCTGCTAATATCTCGTTTCTTGTTAGCCTATCAACCGTTTTCCTGGCGGCTGGCGAGGCTGAGCTGCTGGCCCCATCCTTGCCCCACGGGCTTCCCCTCTTGCCTTCCCCGTTGAAGCGGGGCAGGTGCTTTCCCGGCAGCCGGCGTGGCTGAGCCGCCAGCTTCATCCTTGCCCGCCCTGCAGGCAGCAGGGCGGGTGCACCTACTGCTGGGCCACGCTGTGGGCTTCACCTCTCGCCCACCCCGTTTGTGCGGGGTGGGCGCTTTCCCGGCAGCCGGCGAGGCTGAGCTGCTGGCCCCATCCTTGCTCGCCTTTCAGGCAGCAGGGCAGACGCATCCATGCGCTTCTCAGAATGAGCGTAGTAAAAGGTTAAAAAACCCAATATATACAGTGTTATCTTTATTTTAAATGTCAAAAATTATTTGCGGCTCCAAGTGTTTCTTTTCCCATGGAAAACGGGTCCAAATGGCTCTTTGAGTATGAAAGGTTCCCTACCCCTGGTCTAATGGGTTGAGCCTTCAGCCTGATATGTCGGGGCCCTGGAGTGTCTCCAAGGGGGACGTAAGCTGAAAATATTACAGCTGCGAATCAATGGCAATGCTAAGTAGGGTGGTCATTCAAGGTATGAATCAGAGGAAGAGACTTTTGTTAAGCACATTATTACATTTATTACCTTTTACTGGGTTTATGGTGTAGGACTGGAGAGGGGATTTCTCTCCAGGGCAAGGTATTTTGTGTAGACTTAATCCTGTCGGGAAGGGTGTGAGTGAAAATTATGCAAGTTGCTTTGGAGGGAGACAAGTCCAGACAGAGTTCTTTTTTCCTTGTAGGTACACTGAGTCAATGCCCAAAACAGGCTCCCCTATTTTGACACTGCTGCTGGGCATCCCAAAGGTTAGCTGAGGGGGCAGAGGTGCCATTGTATTAAAAACAGGGTCCCTTGATCCACCATAGGTCAGTCTGGCAACATAACTCCTTTATTCTCTTCAGATCCATAATTATTCTATGTGTTAGTACAAACCCTTGTGTCTGCAGAAGGACATTTTTGGCCTCAGGGTTATTGCCTTCCCTCAAGAATTGATGGATAGAAGACCATAGTTGGGTCCACAACGTCCCTCTCCTGCTCTGCCACTGCAAACTGACAATGGTGTACAAGCCCAAAATGCATCCCACAGTCACTGGAGGCAGCTTGTCCACTGTCCCAAGATATAAGAGAAATTTTTCTCTTTCTCACAATACTAGAACCAGGGGGCATCCATTGAAAATGCTGGGGGGGGGGGGAATTAGGACTAATAAAAGGAAACATTTCTTCATGCAACCTGTGATTGGTGTTTGGAATCTGCTGCCACAGGAGGTGGTGATGGCCACTAACCTGGATAGCTTTAAAGAGAGCTTGGACAGATTTATGGAGGAGAAGTCGATCTATGGCTACCAATCCATTCCATTCCAGAACCTTTATTAGGCATAAAACTGGTGTGTGTCAAGAATTCCAAGTACAATAAGGTCATTATTGCACAACTTGTAGTACACAGAGTAAAAGAGCTTTTGGAGGAGCCGGCCGCGGTTCTACTGCCCCCCATTAAATCAAAACTGCTAGCCTGGACCATCTGGTTGGGCCCTAATTCTACCTTGGGCCCTGCCTATCTCCTCCCCTTCCTTCTTCTTCCTTTCTTCCTTTGGCCTTAGGTCGGGCGCCTGTGTATATATGTGTTTACATAATCTGGTTGTTTTAATTTATTTATTAATTGCTGCTGAGTTTTAATGGCTTAATTTTATGTTGTATTATTTGCTGTTGGGAACAGCCATGTTGGGAGCCGCCTCGAGCCCTTTGGGGATGAGGCGGCCTTCAAATTTAATAAATAAATAAATAAAAATATAGCAACAGCTTCTGAGATTTCATCATTAGAATTATTTAGAAGCTTAATCATTTTTAACTTATCAGAAAGGAGCATAAATCCTGTTGGTAATACAGTCCTCAAATCAGATCTAATGTTGTTGTATTTTGAACAGTAAAGCAAAATATGATAAAGTGAATCAGTTGTAACAGGACAGAATCGACAGCAATGCTCATTTTGTGGAATGTTAGAAAAGCGACCTTGAAGATGTACTGAGGGAAAAGAGTTGCACCTTGCTCTAGTCATGACCCATTTGCAATTGTAATTAACAAGTTGTTAGTTACCAATCTTGATCCTTCTCGATCTGAGATTGCAAATGCCTTAGCAGACCAGGTGCTCGGGAGCAGCAGCAGCAGAAGGCCATTGCTTTCACATCTTGCATGAGAGCTCCCAAAGGCATCTGGTTGGCCATTGCGAGTAGCAGAGAGCTGGACTAGATGGACTCTGGTCTGATCCAGCAGGCTCTTTCTTATGTTCTTATGTTCTTATGATGGAATGATCCAGTTGAAGAACTCTAAATTGGATTCTCAATATGCCTGCACCAGTATCATAAAACAGTAAGTTTTAAATGCTGTGACTTCCACCTTCCAGTCCTCTCTGTACTATTTGTGTGGGCAACTCCATGAAAGATTCTCCAATATGAAATGAATGGGTATAAATTCCTTAGGAAGTAGCTCTGCATCTCCCAAAAGGCTTCTGGTAACTCCTTGCTGCCAGGGGCACAAGCCATAGAAGCCCATGTCTGGGCATGTTCCCCTTTGGCTTGATGCTAAGATTGAAAATGCATCAAAAGAGAATTTTTCTTGTGCTGAAAAAGATAACTGTGGGGCGATACGCCTCAATTCCGTGTGAGCCACAAGAGCCCACAGCGGACCTAGCTGGGGATCCTTAGTGATCCACAGGACCACACAGGACCACACATGCTGATTAGCTTTTGACATGCAAATCACCAAGCTTACCTTTCTTCCATGAAAAGGCCCACATCCTCCAGCTGGAGGGCAGTTTGTGAAATTTCATCATGATGCTGCCAGTGACTCACTTATTCTAAAACCTGCATGAACTGTTGAAGAGCTGCAGCATTGTTACCAATGGGAAAATAAACAAAATATTTTCCTGAAGTCAGGTTGCCTGGCTACACTGGCTCCCTGCCCGGATACAGAGACCTGTGTCGTTCAGAAGCCTTCATAAGGTTCACAAAGAATGTATATGCATGATTGTGCCAATGCTATATGATTTCCCTTGTGTTTGTGTCATTCTAGGATGTAGTAAAAGCTCCTCTTAGTTAAGTTTATGCCTGCAGTTTAGGATTTTAGTTTAATAAGGTTCTTCAGTTAGGTTAAGGTTCTATTAGTTTTAAGCGAGCCCTGCCAGTAGGTAGATGTACAGTCCTGCCTATAAGTATAAGTATGTGTGTTTATCCTTTAAGGTTTTCCTAATGTTTAAGTTAGAAATGTTATTTTTGAAATTTGTGTCTGAGAATAGTAAAAGCAATAGCCAGTTAAGGTCTGATATTAAGTAACCAGGCAGCTGGCTCTGGAATGTAGCTCAGACCAACGCCCAGCCGACTCTTTGATAATGACAACGACCCTCTTTGGACTTGCTAATCGAATCTGTTGCCAGCACCCAAGGGTCACCCAGCCGTTGGAAGATGTCACCCTGTTTTGCTATTGGACTGTTTGAAGTTTTACTCTCAGGATCCAGAAGCTCATTGGACTGTTCACATCCTTACTTTCAGGATCCAAGAATTCATTGGATCATTTAAACTTGTCTTTGTCTAACACTCCCAAGGAACCACCTCAGGCAAGAAGGTGTAAGCTTTTCTTCTGGGATTTGATCTCATCAGCATGTGCAAAGGGATTGTTTTCTCCCTTTGGTGTTCTAGGATATTTTCTCTATTTTAGATGGAAGGAGACCGCCCCCTTCCTGGGTTTTGCACTTCTGGGGGGTGGGACTGCCCTACATCCCTTTTCTGGGTTACTGGGAAATATATAAAAGGGGCTGATGCACAGCCATGTAGAGGTCCTTTTGCTGAGCTGTGCCAAGAAATCACTTGCAATAAAATCCTTCCTGCTTTGAAGAAACGCCTGCTTCCTGCGCCTCATTAAGTTGCTGAGCTGAAATCACTTATTGTTACTGGCAATTCGCTGTAACAGCATGAAATATCTCTGCCTCCACTCTTCCCTTACAGCAGTGATGGCGAACCTTTTAGAGACTGAGTGCCAGGGGCAGAGTGAGGGGAAACTGCACCTGGGGCACGTATGCGCCGTGTGCCCCTTCCATGCCCCTGCTCTGCCCTGGAATGCCCCCGGAATGTCCCGAAACACCCTGCCCCGCCCTTGGAACACCCTTGCCACACCCCCGCAGGGGCACGTGCCCAGAACATTGCACACCCCTCGCCCCCTTGGCACTATGCCACTACTGAGTGCCCAAACTGGGGCGACAGCTCATGTGCCCACAAAGAGGGCTCTGAGTGCTACCTCTGGCACCTGTGCCATAGGTTCGCCACCACTGCCTTACAGCGATAAGTTTTGCAATAATAGTTTTGCAATAATAACTCTAGTGCAACAGGCACCTTCACTGGAACTCTTTCCCATATCCATCCCTCAACCATATGCCTAATCCTAAAATCACCAGTAGAATCCCAAAGACTCTCTGATTTAGCAGAAAATAACTTTAGCAAAATAACTTTTTATAGACTTAAGGACAAAACCTTTTCCCTCAAGACTACCAAAAATCTCAGCAAGTGAGCCACAGGCAGTAGCCGCTCCTGCTGTAAATCCACTTGGGTCACAAAAAAATATATTTGTACTGCCTTGACCACTCTTGTGCCAAGCGCCAAAGACATCATTATTGCCTGTCTCATTTCAATTTCCCAATATTCCATAACCCGGCTGGCATTGTTGGCTCTAAATCCACACCCAGTGCCAACTTGCAAAAATGGAGGACCTGAAAATAAGAAAATGTATCAGCAATGCTGTTATCAAGTTCTGGCACATGTATAGATTTAAATAATATATTCTGCTGCAGACATTTCTAAACAAAAACCCTAACCAGCTTCATGGCCCTAGGATTTTATAGAACAATTCATTGACAACCTGCACTACCGCTTGATTATCATGCCAGAACAAGACCACCAGACCCTACAGCAATATCTGCAAATATGAACAACAACTACAATGGGGAAAAGTTCTAGAAACATTAAGTCTCTCAATACACCATCCTGTACCCATTCATCAGGCCATCACTGTGCACACCAATGGTCCTGAAAATAAATTCCAAAGCCATGCTTCCCCACTGCAGCTGTCTGTAATTGAAAACCATTCTTAAAGCCGCTGCCATTGCCAAAAACACACACAACAATTGAAATCCCCCCCAAATGCCAACCAAGTGTGGGTATGTGCTTTAAACTGAAACCCTAACCAAGTGATGAGATTTTGACCCCTTTCATCGCCTCAGTTATGCCCCTCAGAAAAGAGTTTGCCAGAGACCGACCTTACCATTATGCTCTGTATTTATTTTTTTAAAAAATGTAACCTTGCTGCTGCACAATTCCCTACACTTGCCTAGTTTGTCCATTGGCAACCTGCAAGTTTCCCCCACTGTATTCATCTCATTTCCTAAAAAAGGACAAATACTGTGTTGGATCCTCTGTGTGGAAATCCTCTGCAGCAAGATGCAATTAAAAGTCTGCTATTTAGTGCTTTTATCTAAGAAAGTAAAAGGTAATCACTTTGATAATTTTGTTTATGTAAAAGAAACAAAGAATCTTCTTGAACAGAGGCATGATTGTGGGTGTGACCTTGCCTTAGAACTACACAAATGTGTTTGCTTATCCCTGGAGGCTTTGATTTATCTGTCCTATTGTTCTTTCCCTTTATATGCTGGCATGCAGAATCACAGTTTTTATTAACAGTGAATATTATAATATCTAAACCTTTGCTTTCCCTGTATTGAAAGGACTGTCAAACTATTTTTCCTTTAACAAAGTAACTGGAAATGAAACTTTTAAAGTAGCCATTTAAGAAAGAGAAAAGGCCAGAAGATGTATATGTTACCTTCTAAAGCTTTTGGTTTTCTGTACATCTCTTTGGGGGAAAGTGACACATAATTTAATTTGAAAAAAAAAAGATTAAAATGCAAGCGCAACGAACTGTAATTCACAGTGCAATTCTATATGGAGTTACTGTAGTCTAAGATCACGCATGTGGAGAGGGTGTTTCCGTATTTCAGTAAAGAGTTTAGACTCTATCAAGAGGCTAAACTCCTAGCAGAGTCATTCAAGGCAGAATGGTCACGGTTGAGACACCAAACCAAGATGAGTCACCTTTAGGGATCAACAACCACATCAGCAGAGGACAACAAACAGTTCCAGTGGTGATGGGGGCAGAGGAATCCCTGAAGGATGGGTGTTTCCCCACTCTCGAGGATCCCCTCTCTGCGCGGGGTCATCAAAAGGCACAGTTTTCTCCAGCGCCAGGGATGCCGCGTGCTGAGGGGGCGCGACAGCGGCAGCTTTGGGGTGGCTGCGCTGCCACCGCCCCTGTCGTGGGAAGTGCCCCGGGACCCCGCGCTACTTGAGGAGAGTAGCGCGGGGCTTAAGGTAAGTGGGGAAAGGCCCGATAACTACTGGGCAGCAGCAGCAGTGGAAGGTGCCATTTGTGGAGGATCTTTCACATACAACAGCAGTGCTACTTGAGCAGTG
Source organism: Sphaerodactylus townsendi (assembly GCF_021028975.2). Classification (NCBI taxonomy): domain Eukaryota; kingdom Metazoa; phylum Chordata; class Lepidosauria; order Squamata; family Sphaerodactylidae; genus Sphaerodactylus; species Sphaerodactylus townsendi. The sequence continues at coordinate 152,240,005 of NC_059425.1, read as the reverse complement.
TCTGATTAGTACTGCACAGATGAAGGCAAACTACTTCTGATCATCTCTTACCCTAAGGTGAGACAATACAAACTAAAAACTGCTGGAAGAAGGACGACCCCCCTCGCAGGTCAAATGGCACTCAGTCAGCTACTGGAGAAGAACTGAGGACAACTACAAATAACACAATTCTTAAGGACACAACTGGACTAAAGTTAATAGAATGTTCAGTTGTTATGAATGGATGGGAAAAGGAAGTCTAAAGCTGTTCAGCGCATATAAGAGGAACATGGAACATGAAAAGTATGAGTCACAGTAAGCTAAAAGAATTGTAAAATGAGAAATTGAATGTTTAAACATTGCTATCCTGGCAGTGAGTGAAATCAAGTGGGCTGGATTAGGACATTTTCAATCAGAAAATTACAAAGTGTTTTTTCTCAGGAATTGACAAATTCAGAGGAAAAGGAGTTGATTTAATAGTGAGGTGAAGTTAGGGCCTATAATGTAAAGTTTGACCAAATAATATCAATCAGATTTTATAGAAACACTGTCAACATGATCATAATTCAAGGTTACACCTCAATTTCCAACTGTAGATGCTGATGAGGAAGAAACAGAAAGCTTCTGTGCCACTGCCTAGGGGAAAAAGCTGATCATACACCTAAACAAAATGTGCTGATAATCACAGGTAACTGGAATGCAAAAACAGGAAACAAAGCAAAATCAAATATTGTTGGAATATTTGGGCTAGGAGCACAAAATGAAGCAGGAAAGCAGCTCATAGAATTCTTTGAAGACTAGAATTTGTTCATTTCTCAGGTAACCAAACAGACAAGTGTACATGTGGACACTATATAGAAATTAAGTAGATTGCATAATCAGAAGCAGAAAACGGAGAAGCTCTATTTTCTCTGCTAAAATATGACCAGGAGCTGATTGCGGTAAAGATCATGAATCGATAATATCGAACATTACAATAATGCTGAAGAAAAACACCAAAACATTCATAGTGCCAAAGAATAATCAAAACAATGTTCCTGAAGATTTTAAAGATCATGTAAAGAACAGATATGCATTATTAAGTTCAAATGAACAAGAACTGGAAGCACTATAGATTAAAATCAGATATATTATCAAAAAAGAATCCCCAAAGACTATTCCTGTCACTAAAACAAATGAAAAGCCTGAATGGGCGACTGATGAAACTGTTAAAATCGCTAATGGCAAGCAAGAAGAAAAATAAAAGGTGACAGAAAAAGAATCAGAAGTGTAAATCAGAAGTGTTCCAGCAACTCACATGTAAAGATAACTTCTATAATAACTAGCGTATCAAAACAGAAGAAAGAAAGAAACAAGGAAGAAGAAGACATCTGCGCCCCAAGATCCAAGAAATCAAAGCACAGTTAGAGGACATAAGAAAGAAAAAGTGGGAAAAATACACTGGAGAACTATATATAAGAGATGAAAGAATGACAGATTCTGTCTAAGAAAAACCGAAAAACCAACAGCTTTAAAAAGTGAAGTGGAAGCTGAACTGAGAACAGTTGGGAAAAAACAAATCACCAGGAGCAGAGGGAATATCAAGAGAGTTATTTCAAGCTACCAGACTCCATCAAACATTGACAAAAATATGCCATCATTCATGGAAAGCAAAGCAAAGGCCTACATAATGGAAATGCTCAATTTACATTCCAGTTCCAAAAAGGAGGCAGCAAAGATGGCAGCAGTTATCAGACTATCATCTTAATTGGCTGCCAGTGTTGAAAAACACAGTGACTAATCAGCTCCACACAAACACAGGACAACTATAGATAATAGCAATCAAAGGGAACAAAGGCCAGGTTACTTCTATTCAGATGCATTCACCTATTGACCTTGCTATCTTCATTGTGACTCACATGCTACAGACTTCATTGTTACTCACATGCCAAGCTACTTCTATTCAGACAGCCTCACCTATTGACCTCACAGTGTATATTCTCCACTTACTTTCCTTTCCTACATCAGATCCTGTGAAGATGCCAGCCACAGATGCAGGCGAAACGTCAGGAGAGAATGCTGCTAGAACACGGCCATACAGCCCAGAAACCACACAGCACTCCTATTCTCATGAAGGTAATTTTCTAACACCTAGCCACCTTTCCTAACACCTAGCCACCTACCCCGTCTTAATCTTGTTTACAGTGCAATTCTGTGTAGAATTATTCTAATCTCTGTACTGTTTTCCATGAGTTTATACTGGAGTAACTTTATATAGGATTGCCTGTTCATATTTATTTATTTATAAAAATTAATATCTCACCTTATACCCACGCCTCTAGGAGGCTTACTCTGGTTAAAAACAATTCAACCCCACAATAAAACATAATCAATAAAATGTAACCAAAACAATAATAAAATAACATTAACATAACCCCCAACCCCTACTCCACCCTGCCACCAACTAGCAGCTACAGAGGTGGTTTCCAGGTAGGCTAACCAAATGTCTGGGCAAAGAGAACTAACTATGAGCTTCTTTCACAAATAATGGGTCAAAAAAGGTGGGGGGGGGGGGTTCTCCCAAAGGTTATGTTTTGGCACATGCACAGTATTACAATGCCACTTGGGAATTATACTGGGAAGTGGGTTAACAACAACATGTGGTTATTATTCAGAATCAGAAGAAGTGTTGGAGGATCATGGTGCTCAAATCATAACAAAAATAAGTATTACAGGCAGTGCAAATTGATAGAGCAAGTCCACTACCTGCAAATATCAGCCTCTCTGTGTTGCTCTATAGATGAATATGTGCCCTAGTTAAAATATAGTTTTTACTCCAATGTTCCTGTTTATGAATTAATGATGGAATTTACATCTTACCTGATGCCGGAAACAATGCCAGCAGCTAATTGGAACACCAGTTAACCTTCTTTCCTCTTCAGTTTGCTATTATGTGGTGTCAGTGTCTACTCTTGTACACATGTTGCATTAAAAATATTTGAAATTTATGTAAACACTTTGGGGTTTTTTTGGTATGCATATCACGTTTGACATTCAATGCATGTACAGCTGAATATGCACTTCACCCCCCACAAGATAGTAGCTGTAGTGTTTATTTTTTTAAAGGAATTCACATTGGCTGTTTCTTAGAAGATGGACACAGTCATTACAACGTGTGAACAGGACTTATTCATGGTGAGATTTGAGATCCATGGTCCAATGAAAGGCCACTGACCTCAGCCACATTAGAGAGAATACAATTCCACGGGTCCTGGCCACCCTGAGAGCCAGGCAAAGTGCCCACTGGTATTCAGTTATAAGTTCAGGTGGACCATCAGAAAATGGCACCTGGGGCAAGAACTAAAACTATGTCTCCCCCCTTGGGTCCCCTCTCCTCAAAATCATGCTTCTACCTCTTCAGATTAGCAGGTGTGTGGGAGAGCAAGACGGCAGGTGGGAGAGTGAGGCAGCAGGTGAACAAGGGGCCAGCCAAGCAAGGTGGCAGGAAGAAAAATGAGGTGGAGGCAGGACAGTGAGGTGGGGGAGGAGGGGTTGGGTGGCCAAATGTGTCTCCCCATGTGACTGAGGTGAGGGTGCCTGGATCATGAGACTCCCCCAACCACCCCCAAGATATGCCCATGTCAATAATCTAATTATCTTCCTCTCACCTTCTGATCCATGTGTATGTGTAACCTCAGCTTGTGGGTTCTGTGGGGCAGAACTTGGAATGAGTTTGCAACAACAATTTTTAAAACAAAATGGTTTACTTTCTTAACACATAACATATAACATCAACATTTAACATCATATTTCAAGGTCCTGTTCAGGTTGCATTTTCAAGTCCTTATATTTACAGTCTACTGATACTGCCAAGTCTGATTCTTTGCAAGTGGGTTGGCTCCTGAAGACTCCAAGGGCTTGATGAACAGGATTCAACATGATGAAGGTTTCCAGGAGAGCTCTCACCCATTACAACCACAAAAGAAACCCTTAACAAGGTGTTAAGTGCTTATACAACCAAGGTCCGAGTCTGGTAGCCTTGTCTCCTCCAAATACATGAGGTCTGCTGCAGCCTCTTGCTGCTTTTAGTCTCCACCCCTTACTGGGTCAACCCATTCTGAGCATGGGGGTTACATATGCAAACTCAAGGAGGAAGTAATTTGGTCCTCCTTGACTCTCACTGGTTTTAAATACTCCTTTGAGGCTTGCCAGCTTGCTGCTGGGGGCAGGGTATCCCCAACCTCCAGATCCCATCATCTACTACTGCTGCTGCAGATTTAAAAATTGCCATTAGTGATAGTCTGGGAAAAAACAGAATAAATGTTAGTTTTCTCTAGGAAACATTGGAAACTCCTCCCTTTGTCCATCCTCCCCTCCTGGCAGGTTCCTAGAACTTCTCTGTAGGACGATGATAGTACCCCTGGATGATAACCTTACATCCACTGCATCTGAGGTCCAGCCTGATAATCAATTTTACCCCCATTCGTACTAAAAGCAAGTCTTATAATTTATTTGCATATGATGTTTGCATTGGGCCCAGCTGATGTTAAGGCAGGTCCAAGGGAAATTTTTGTGGTGGGAATCCAAGGTAGCTTTAAGTGGGCTTTCACCTAAATTTGGGCATCGAACTGAGGGGAGCAGGGTCATGTACAGAGAGGAGGGGTGACAGCAGGGAAGGCATAAGCCTTGCCATTGTTCTCCTCCTCTTCCCCTTCAGTTTGGGTAGCCATAGCCCCATGCTATGTTGGTGTGAATTAGGGAGAGGGATGAAAACCACAGTGACAAGGCAGAAAGAAGAAGCAGGCTTGCTTCAGCTGCTCCCCTACTCTCTTCTCCCTCTACATTTTCTTTGCACTGAGGAGGAAATGGAAGAGCAGCCAACCCCTCCAGGCCCAGATTACTGTTGTTATTGTTGCCCGCCCACCTCTTCCAACCCTTTATTGAACTATATTTTTATTTCATAATGATAGACTTAGAGTTAAAATGCTGCAATAAGTTAGTATTACATCATTCATCATATATTGCCTTGACTAGTGCTCGGAAGAAGAAGAAGAAGAAGAGTTTGGATTTATATCCCCCCTTTCTCTCCTGCAGGAGACTCAAAGGGGCTTACAATCTCCTTGCCCTTCCCCCCTCACAACAAACACCCTGTGAGGTAGGTGGGGCTGAGAGAGCTCCGTAGAGCTGTGACTAGCCCAAGGTCACCCAGCTGGTGTATGTGGGAGTGCACAGGCTAATCTGAATTCCCCAGATAAGCCTCCACAGCTCAGGCGGCAGAGCTGAGAATCAAACCCAGTTCCTCCAGATTAGATACACGAGCTCTTAACCTCCTACGCCACTGCTGCGAGCTCTTAACCTCCTACGCCACTGGAGAAGTACTTGGTATTTTCCTATGGGTAATGAAACAGTCATCTACTTAAACCTTCAAGAGTCAGTACATATATAAATAAAAAAGCTAACCTCTACAATCTCCATACACATAATGAAGTACACTGTGGTTAATTGCAGGACAACAGTCTAGATAGTCGAAATATAGCGTGCTCAAGTACCTAGTTTTACACACACACCCCGTACATCTACGTAGATTCCCCACTCCCCCAAAAAACTATTTGGGGAAATAAGAAAATTGGACTGTATTATCAGAGGCGCAATAGTTCACTAATGATATCAGCTCATGTTACTCACTAGTAATGTATTAACACAAAGCAAAGCAGACATGGAACAACAATGTATTGTTGAATATGTGTTGAATTGTTGAATATGTGTTGATGTTCCTATATGCATGGTGGCAGGAGGTCTGATTTTAGGCATTTTGAGTTGGGATTTAACGTGATTATGCAGTAGTGCTAAAGCACCTTCACAAAAAGAAAAAAAAGAGGGAGGTAACTGTCCTATGCTGTCACCCTACATGCCACAGGTGATGTCCAACCTCACCTGGAATACTTTTTCTTTTATATTACTGTGCAGAAAAAAGTGCAATAAAAGTGACAAAAGGGTGAAAAACTCCAAAACTATGGGGGAGTGGGGAAGAGGGGGTATGGAATGATTTACCAGAAGATGTTTCCAAGCCACGTGATTTGACCACTGGGAAAATCTGTGGCAAACTGTGCATGTGGAAAAGGCTAGAAATTGCTCTTCCATGCTGAGGATAAAGTAAGTATTGGCCAAAACACAAACACACACATCACAAATCCCTCTGGGGACAGCTATTAGTCATTAGAAATTGGCAGTGCTTTCCTAGTCCAGGTCAGTTTTTTAAAAAAATACTAGCTGAATCTTTTGACATGTGCAATGGAAATTATCTTTAGACCTGGTACAAGTTTGTAAGCTGGACAGACACAGGGTATGGAGAATGACTATTAAAAACCATACCAGGATGGGAGTCTGGCAAAAAGGCAACTTTAAAAAATTTAGTTTTTTGTGCGTGTGTGTATGTATATCCTGTTTGTTTGCTTGTTTGCTGAAGGACATGAAGAAACTGCAGGTAAAAAGAGGATATTAAAATAAATAGAGAAAAACAGGAAATAGGGATGGACTCTAGAATAATATTTGAATACATTATCAAGGAGTCCTTTGGCAGAAAACATATGACAGCTGGAGAATAGTCCTTTAGACTGATGTTTCCCTGAAAATGGCTGAAGACTGAAGTACGAAGGTAAAAAGAGATCTGTAAGCATTCAAACAGTGCACTTTATCTGCAAGGTCTTTGTGTTCAGCAGCCAACTGCCACTTAAAGGCCTTCTTTTATGTTACCTGTGCTAATTGCATCTGATGTGAAATCTTTGCTTGGCACTGTGTGCAGGGAGCAATCTAATGACACAGCTCTTGGCTAATGCAGAGCAGTGGTAGTGAAGCTGTCTTTTATTCAGCCAAGCCACCGGCTCATTTCATCATCATTATGACTGTCAATGGCTCTCTGATCTCAGAAAATGGCCTTTCTTAGCTCATGTGAGGAGTATTTTGACTGCAGATGTTAAAACTAAACCTGGAGTTCTACACTGGAAAGATGTGTACTGTCATTGAGTGAAATTCCCTCCTTCATACTGTGACCCAGCAAGAAGGAAAACAAGATTGGATAGCACAACTTACATTTTTTGCTGATTCCCCAGTGTCTGTGGCCATATGCCACAAGAACAGAGTCCAAAACGGGGGCAAGGGACCAATCGTGAACTCTTTGAAAAAACAAGTTTGGCAATGTACTTGAAGTGAGGATTGAAAAAAATCCAAAAATTCCCAACTGCCAAGGCAGCCAGGCCAAAACACCATTTGGTGTGCTGCTGGCACTTTAGTAGTTGAAGTGCAGACCCATCGTATGGTTGGAAAGCACAAAACACAGCAATTTTGCTAATAAGAATGTCTATGTGTAGAGAGGTGCATGGATGGGAGAGCTTCTGAGAATCTACTGTATACTGCTTTCAGTTCCATTATTGAAAAAGAAATATTAAAAATGGCAAATAATATACAAAATAAGAGCCAGGTGTTTTTTTTCCAGTGGTTGCATCTCCTTCCATGTGCACACACACACACTCATTCCACGGAATCCAAGTGAATACGAAACAACTGGCAATATTTACCTTCACTGGTCTTGCCACATAGCTGCATTTGATTTACTAGATGGTGCCATAATCACTTGACCTCAGCAAATTCATGTTATGTTTCTTGGTCGTCTAGAATCAAGTTGTGCTAAAGCACAGCTAGTAAGAAGAACAATTACTGTGATTAGCCATTGAACACACACTTGGGATTGGCTTTTTCATGATCCTATTTTTTTAAAAAAATATTTTATTTACATTATTTATAGAGTTTGGATGAAGAGAAGAGTTTGGATTTATACCCCCCCCTTTCTCTCCTGTAGGAGATTCAAAGGGGCTTACAATCTCCTTGCCCTTCTTCCCCCCTCACAACATACACCCTGTGAGGTGGGTGGGGCTGAGAGAGCTCCAAAAAGCTGTGACTAGCCTAAGGTCACCCAGCTGGCGTGTGTGGGAGTGCATAGGCTAATCTGAATTCCCCAGATAAGCCTCCAGAGCTCAAGTGGCAGAGCAGGGAATCAAACCCGGTTCCTCCAGATTAGAATGCACCTGCTTTTAACCACTACGCCACTGCTGTTCCTGTCTTTACCACAGGGAAGGCGGATTATGCATAGTGAGTCAGTACAGTCAACAAAATAAGACATTCAGCAACCAATGCATTAAGATTTGGGGTGTCTGGAACCACCGGAAACAATTGAAGCATAGCATAAGTATTAAGTACAAAAATTACATAATGCAATTACATTAAACTATACACAGCATCACAGTCCCAGTCATTTATCCAGGTAATGTGAATCGTTTTGTACAGTGCAATCCTGCACAGAAAAAAAACCCCCCACTCTTGAATAGTTCAGTTTAGCATAGTTTGCAGAAGGTCAGGAGAGTGGGAGTCTTACTGACCTCCTTGGTCAGATGTCATAAGGTGGAAGCCACAGTGAGCTATTTGTCCTCATCAGCATATGTTTCACCTTAAAAATATTCATTGGCAGTGTTTTGGCATGGCACCAATTCATACAACTACTGTACCTGCGCCCAGGGACTTTTCCATTCTTTCAGGCTAAGATTCCACAACGTAGGCAGGAATGTTATCAGTATATAACAGAGAGCACAGTATTCTTGTACTATTTTCTGTTTTTGTGTTAAACACACCAAGCTGGGATTTCAGAAATATTCTGCCTAGACGTGAACCAGCATGAATCCTTCGCTGTAGACAATGGCTTAGCAAAAAGCTGGGAGGAAAAGTCAATGGGTTCAGAATAGAGACCTCCCTAAGTAATTTTTTGTGCAAAGCAAGCCATTTAATCTTTATATATAATACTCACAGTTTGGAACAGCTGCTTCTTAAATGGTGGGAGCATTGGCTATTTCGAGTGGCTGAAGCTGATTGGCCACAGCATTGGCTATTTCGAGTGGCTGAAGCTGATTCAGGCCATTCCTGATTAGCCAAAAGGCAACTCACCAAAATGATGTCTGTGAAATTGTCCAAACAGCTTGCACAATTAGAACTCTTAGTGTGGACTCTCATAAACAAAATGACAAAGCGTTTGTTAAGATGAGAGAGAGAGAGAGAGAGAGATTCGGTTGCCCTATTTCAATGGCCTCCTATGCTTGCAACATCTGTAGCATGTGGAGAGCATAGTATTTTAAATATGTTGAAACAGTCTACTTGTTCAGCTCAAGTAGGACTTGTTCTCTTCGTTGGATAAATGTAAGTTGCTTCCTGAGGCCTAACTTTTATTAATTTTTAACTGAACGAGGCAATGAAAAAGTCACTGAATTAGATTATAAAATATAGTGATGAACAGAGTTGGATGACACCTCTATAGGAATGAGCTGGAATTTAAAAAAAAAACAAGATGACTGTAAACAGCCACTCAGCATGAAAATATCAAGAACTAGCTAAAAGGTTCTGAAACACAGCAATATCTCAGAGCAAATAGCAAACAATAGCGGTTGCTATTTAAAAGAAAAGAAAAGAGAAATCTTGAACACAAACAAGTAAACGTGAAAGCTTCTGCAGTCCGGTGGGTTTCAGCATTTTCCCTGCTTGAAAATTGACATTACAAAATATGTGCTGTTGACTGAAGACTAAAAATTAAAGTGTGTGTTGACAGAGTTAGGTGGCAGAGAGAATATATGAAATCTGAATATCTGTTTTATCAGCCCTAATATAGCTGTTCTTTCTGCTGTAAATTTCCATTGGGTTTCAGACTACAGTTGTTTTATAGCATATAGATCCTGGTTTTGGGAAAAAAAACTATTTGAATCAAATATGTGCAATTCCTATATTTTGTTTTAATGATTATCTAAGTGAGAGGTTTGTTGACTGTATAATAAAGCTGTTTTTGATTTTATGGAAGAACATTTATTAATTCCTTTACAAAAATGAAGCTGGGTCTTTGCCAGGCTTAGGGTTAGCTACATTTATACTCTATGGTGTATCAAGTCAATATTGCCATTTCCTTAAGCTAATTCTATTTTTGTTGTCTGGATTACCTGTGGCTACTGACATAAATATGTTGTAAAACTTGAGCCATAATTAAGTGAATCCAAAGGGTAGGTTAACACATGGGTCTGGAAAGGGAATGATCTGAATTTAATCACAAGATATGTGTTTTGCATACATTGTAAACAGCATATCTTACCATTATGCTGAAGTGAAAATGCTGTACCCATTGTTTTCATGGAGTTTGTGGGAGTTAAATTGTCAAATTTGAATTGTAGTCGACCAATAGCCTTGAATAAATTTTGGATCGTAGGTGCTGTTGTTTTTTTGCAAAAGACCCCCCTCCACACACAGAGAGACAAAACAGACTGTATTGTTTTTTTTTTAAAGTTGGTCCTCAAAGTTTATTGTAGTTTGCATGTTATGTGTGTATTTGTTTTCTCAGTTGTGTTACATCACTGCCATTTTTCTCTCTCTCAATGATGTATTTCCTGTTCTCCTAACCCAGGGGTAGGGAACCTGCGGCTCTCCAGATGTTCAGGAACTGCAATTCCCATCAGCCTCTGTCAGCATGGCCAATTGGCCATGCTGGTAGGGGCTGATGGGAATTGTAGTTCCTGAACATCTGGAGAGCCGCAGGTTCCCTACCCCTGTCCTAACCTGAAAAATTTGACGTTGTTTCATTGTCAGAAATAACATGTGTAATGTTGCACTTAGAACTTGCAGAGAGAGAGAGAGCCTGTTTGAATTTTCAAAGAAACAAATATTTCATTCAATTTAAATGCATGAACAACAGGAAGAAAATCAGGTGCTTGCTTCAGAAAAATCTTTGTGCTTATGCAGTTATTTTAAGAAAAGCTATTACAACATGCAGTTTGGATCGCCATGTTGCATTTCTTTACTAAACAGTGCCATATTTTTAAGGGAAATTATTGAACGGTATTTTATCAAATTGTTTTGAAGAGAAATTGGCATTATGGAATCAAAAGGGCCCCAAAAAGTAACAGGGGAAGAAAAGTGAAAATGGTGTTTGGCTTATAGTTCAATGTGTTAATCAAATCTTTTCATTAACACAAAGCATAATCATCTTAAGCTCAATGGAAATAACTCAAGTTCTGATTTTCTTTCTGTCAACATGTCAGCAGTTTCTCCAAAGCAGTTATCTCTGTGTTCATATTTTCATTGTAAAGCTTACTGTTACAGGTGGCTGAGCACTCTCTTTAAATCCCATCATTCTGGCTGATTCACACTTCTTAAACTCACAACTCGAAGACACAACAGGCTAAGCTTTCTGGCTCAAATGCTTTGTAACTGAATATGTTTGTGTGTGTGTGCAGTCTATCTTACAGAAATAGCTTTCTCTGCTTTAGAACTGGTTGCGTGTACCTGAAGTGTAATTCCATCAGGACAAAGACTATATTTCTAAACTCTGAATTCAGAAGAAAAAAAATCTTTTATCCATGGCTAGATCTAGGGGGATGAGAGAGGCCAATGCCTTGGGCAGCAGGCAGAGAGGGAGTGGCGGCAGGAGGTGGGGGAGGCCCAGTTACCTGAAAGACGCAGCTCATTCTGCAGCACATAGGCCCTGTTCCCTCAATTAGACTGCTACTAAGAGGTGGAAGAGGACCAGTTCCCCAGCAGAGCGAGCACATTCTTCAGCACATGCCGCATTTCCCTTATTAGGCTGCTTCTAGGAGAAGGGGGAGGCTCAACTACCTAGCAGCAATGACTTGTTCTGTAGCACATGTGCCACATTTCCCTGATTTGCCTGCTGCTAGGAGGTGGTAGAAACTGAATTGTTTGGAAGAGATGGCCTGTTCTGGAGTCAAATGGAGCAGAGGGGAAGAGGACAGGCTCTTTTCTTGGCCCTCCCCCCCCCCTTTAAAACTGGGGGTTGTGTTATTCTTGACTTTGCCAAAGGTCATGAGTAGACCTGCCTTCTCATCTAATTGGCTTAGCTTTTAAAGAGCCTGAACCTGATTAGGAAAAGGGGAACAAGAATGGAGAGCTGATTCATATGAATATTATGCCATCAAGTTGTTTATCACTTATGACTTCCAAAACACCCTCTTCTGACTTATGGCCTCCAAAACATCCTCTCTCTTTTTTTTGCATTTTAAATTTGTTTTATTATAGTTATAATTATAAATATACACATATACATCTGAAAATAAATCATGACATGTTTGCAAAATCATGATACATTATAACATTGTTCTGTTTTCAATTTTAACACTAACTTAATGAGCTTCCACATTTACATACCAAACTATCAACAGCACTTATTACATTATTCTGATAAGTATATTTATTTTATACGTCTATTGTTTCTTATACTTCTTAAATTATGTCCAAGATCACATATTTTTGTTGTGACTTCTATATATTTAATCCATAATAACCATAATGTTTTTAATTTTCCATTATTCTCCAACTTTTCATACCCTGATAATCTTACTATCCTAACTAAATTCATAACTTTATGGTGCCACTCTGTTATTGAAGGAATTGTCTGTTGATGCCAATATCTGGCTAACATAATCCTAGCCGCCGTTCATAAATATTGAAATAATGTTCTGTTTCACTTATTTGCCAATCATCACACATGCCTATTAAGTATAATTCAGGGGTACATTTTATATTTACCTTCAAAATTTTCTGAATTTTCTCATCCTTGTATTAGAATTTTCTAATACAAAAACATCCTCTTATTAACAGCCTTGCTCCAGTCATGTAAACTGAGGGTTATGGCTTCCTTTATTGAGTCAGTCCATCTCATGGTGGGTCTTCTTTAACTACTAGCTTCAACATTTCCAGGCATTGTTGTGCTTTTCCAGTGAGTCTTTTCCAAGGGCTGAAGTATAATTAGCTTCAGTTTAGTCATTTTAGCTTCAAGCAGCATAATTACCAGGTAAAGTTTTTCTTGGACTGTACTTCATCAGGCTGTGATGGAGCATGAGGTGTGTTTGGTGTATTCCACATCAAAATTATGTGTGTTGCATTTTTAAAGTACTGAAGGCATTGAATATTGCATGGGAAAAGGCTAAAACACTTGCCCAAGACCGGAAATGCTGGAAAGCACTTGTTGCCTAATATGCTACGTATTATGATGGATTTGATGATGATGATGATGATGATTGATGATGATGATGATGTATTTTTAAAATGTCCAGAAAAGACATAGGCTGAAAAACTTTATCTTAGGATTGTGTAGTGAGGCTGAGGGGATATTCAAACATTATAGATAGATAAAACAATGTAAAAGTGTAATTATCAATTAACAACTTGGAGATTAGCAAAATTTCTTCTGTCATTTAAAAGAGCGGCTGATTATATGCCTTCATATAAAGAACAATGTGCATTTAATATGTAGGGGGCGTCATTTTGCCCCTTTCAATAAAAATGTAGCTCCAGCCCTGTTTTTATTTTATGGCCCCTTTGGTAAACTTGACCTCAAATAGGAAGGTCTTCCAGTCATATTGAAGCCACCCAGCCAAGGGTATGGATGAAATTGTTTGCCTTCTGCTCATTGGCTTTCATTTCTAGTGTCAGGTTGGTAAATTCTTGTTCATCTGATGCTTGACAGCTATAAGTCCTTGAACTGGCAATTCTACTGCACCTTTTTTCTATTCATAATGCTCTAGTCCACAGATTCAATTGTCCTACACCATGAATCACCTAATGTTTTATCAGAATAGTGGTTTACCTGTTTTGCATCTGGAATTCCTTGCCTGATTCTCTAAATTTGATATCTTTCATTTATACCTCATACACATTGATCACTACACTGTCCCTGAAAAAAAATTAAAAAATAAAAAGCGTCGCTTTCGGGCTTTTTAAGAACTCATCAAATATATATTTTTTTCTTTTAGAAAATCAGTAAAATGGTGATGCAGCAAGACTTACAAGAGACTAAAAGTTACATTTTGTTCAGTAACATTGCAGTAAAGTCAATAAAACCTGAAGGTAAAGCATTTTAGGGTTTAAAAATTTAGTCTATATAACAAAGTCTATATAACAAAGCAGAAACACCGTGAAGAACTGAAAATACCTAAAATTGAAACATATGGAGTCTGAGTAAAAATAATTATGAGCAAAAAGATGAGAAAAGAAGCTGCACTCCATAAACATATTGGCTTTCAAGAGATTTTTGTGCTTTTAAAATAGACTTTACTTTGCATGTTTCAGAAATTTTCAGATGCAATAAAATTTTCCAGGAGAGTGAAATGTCTCTGTGAGGTCTGATCCCCGATATTTATACCTGTGGAATTGTGATGGCAAACAAACAAACAAACCTGGGAATACAGCAGCTGAAAATAGTTGCAGTGAAGTCCCATTCCATTGTTTTTAATAGGATTGAATCCTGACTAAGGATGATTCTGCACAGCATCATAATAACGGGTTACATCGATTTTTTTAAAAATCCGGGTCTATTTTATTCCATTTTTGTCCTTTGCATGGGTGCTCATTTTCTGTGAAGGAAATAATCCATTTACGTCCTGCCCCTTTGAACAAGCTCACTATTTCTTTCTTTTTTTTACAGGGTCAAACATCCTGTTTTCCCTGTGTTCTGATTGGCTATTCCATCACCACCACCTGCTCCCACCCTCTGCTAAGGGAACACTTCTGATTGGTCTACGCCAATCTATAGAAACCCAGGAACCCAAGCAGGACCTCCCCTCACAATTTCTTCAGTGTGGAAAAAAGGCTTTGGGCTTGGAAACATGACACATATAAACATGAAGTATGCAAACCCTCCCCCCTAAACACTGTTATATACAAAATAATCAAATCTGCCCAAAAAGGAAGCAAAGCAATATGTTCCATCCACATCCAAAGGTGTGCATCTCCCTAGCTACATGCTCTGAGCGTCCAGAAATAAAAAGAAAAGGAAACAGGGCCATTGCTCGCAACAACCTTGTTTGCTCTGAATCCGTTGCTGTACACATTTGGGTGAATTGGTGCTCACAGTCACTGCCAAGGGGAGAAAACGTGTTTGGGGGACGTTTCTGAAATGGTGGGTTATCACACCAGTTGGCAGCTTAGCAAAAATGAAACTGACATGATGTACAACTGGAGAAAGGGCAGCAGGGCAGGAAAAATAAATATGTTTGGTGCCCGTGCTGTTCCCACGGGAACAGTTTCAACCCGGGATTTTTCAAAAATATCCCAATTTTGGTGCGTTTTGAAAAAAACCAGGTTGAGGGAAATATCATGGGTCAGTCCTGCTTTGGGGAAGGAACCCATGCAAAGTTCTTGCCCAAACCTGAATATTTCCCTTCATCAACCTGTTCTGTTAATACCATGTGGAATTGACTTAAATTTTGATAAATTATGCTCATGAGCTATTCCATGAACATTTTTTAAAAAAACATTCAGATAAATCAAAAGTGGGATTTACTACTGAAATAAAAGCAATCAAGCAAATGATTGGCACTTAATTGGCATAGGATTGCCAATCTCCAAGCGGTGGCTGGAGATCTGGGATTACAGCTGATTTCCAGGCAAAAGAGAAAATGACTGCTTTGGAAGGTAGATTCTGTGGCATTATACCCCAATGAGGTCTCTACACTCCCTAAAACTCACCCTCCTCAGTCTTTGCCCTCAAAATCTCTGAGTATTTTCCAACCAAGAGCTGGCAATTCCAAACTATGTAGCTCAATAAAATCATAACATAAAGTATCTGGAAATGTGTCACATTTGCATTCCCTTAACAAAGATTAGAGCTGGCAATACTTTTGGCTACAAATGGTCAAATTCAGGGCTGGAGCAAGGGAGAACTGCATCTGAGGCACATGTAGATCCTGTACCCCTGCCATGCCTGCGCCCACCCCCACCTTGAAATGACCCCGGAAAGCCCAGGAAGGTCCCCGGAACACCCCCCTGGTACATCACCCCCCCGCCCCCTGGTGCTATGCTACTGATCAAATTATATTATTTCCAATGAGTTCATTTAGTAGCATAATGCACTATGAAAGAAAAGTTCTTTCCAAATAGGAATATTGAAATATTTTACAGATTGACTATGCATGTTAAAAGACCTTCAAAATAACATCTGATACTTTTACACGTGGTCCTTCACACTCTTTTGCTTGGTGTTTGGCCTTTTCTTTAATTCTACAGTCCCCATTTTTATTATATTTATGATAATGCAACTGTCTGCCATTCAATTTTCTCCTGTTTGGGAAAAAACCCTAAGAACATTCTTTCTTCAGAACAAAAAAGAATTCTTGTTAGGGCTGTCAATCCAAAACTGGGAGATTTCTGGAGATTCGCTATTAAATTTGGGGAGGGCAGATTTTGAGAAGGGAGGGAACCCAGTGGAGTAGAGTACCATAGAATTTAATGAACTGGTAGTTTGGGCTGTTGAATATACTGACCATCCATTCAGTATTGTTCTCAGTCTAGAATGGAAGCCATACATTCAACTCCATATTCTAGATGTAGAGACCAGACCTTGGAACCTCATGCATGTGAAATATCTTATTTGCCTTCATAGTGTCTGATCCAGCATGAAATAATACTGCCTTTGCATATTTGTTTCTTTCTTGACACTGGATCAACGGAGGCAGACACAACCCAAAGATAACCATAAATGCATTTCTTTTACTTTCTCCCCTAATGCGTGTCTGGTAAGGAGAAAAGAACTGATAAGGAGAAAAGAACTGATAAGGAGAAAAGGAAATAAGTAATAGGGTCAAAAACTGCCAATTTTCTCTGATATTGGTTGGTTAGCTTTTGCTGTCATGATGATGGTGATGAACATTGCTTAGTATTTATTATTATGTAATCTTTTAAAATATGTCTGTACACTGCCCTGAGCCTGGACCTGGTCAGGAAGGATGGGATACAAGTTTAATAAAATAATAATAGACCCCAGTGAAAGATTCAATGGATCTCTGTGCATTAGATGCTGCCACGTTTGTGTCATCTGTCTAAATCATATCCTCTAAATCTTGTCATGCATTTGGCAGATGGGCTGGACTTTCCATATGCAAGCCATTTCCCAACATGCTATCATATTCTAGTGAAAACAGGTTATAGGCCTGTATCCTGCCTAGATTTTTGTGGGTGCAGCAAGTGTGTGATTTTTGCTGATCCCTCCCTTCTGACAGAAGATTTCCAATTCCACTTCAAGCTAATTCTGGAGGTCTCTAGCCCCAAAAGACTAGCATTTCCAGGTGCATCTTGGGCTACAATGGGAGGGAAGAATCACAGAAAACGCCCCTTCCCCTGTGCAAATCTAGATGGGTTCCAAGTCACCGTATCTAGGTTGGGAAAATGTACCTAAAAGATGACTTGACTGTCAATGGATGGGAAGTGCACGAAGAGGGAACAGAGTGCCCTTACGTGAAGCCTCATTCTCCAGGGTAAAGATAGTAACAATTCCTGTGGGAAACTGCATTTGGTTTGAGGGAATATAAACCAAATGTGGCCCTTGCTCTGGCTAAGACAATGACAGTGATAGATGGGAGGTTGGGACAGGCCCCATCTACCTCACCTGATAGGCCTTTATCCAGTTTTATATAGAAAACACCCAGTACATTAGCCATATTGCTGACTTCTGAAAAGAGGCCATTCTAAGGCTAAACTGAGAAATTAAGGACTAACATCTTTAGCTTTAGAAATGAAAACATTTACAGATGGAAGTCGAGTTGCAACTATAAATGTGACTTCATGATGGATGGTTTTAGACTTGTTGGAAATTTCTGCAATTCCTCAATGCCAAGACTACGTTTTCCCAGAAAGCACATGTCACCTGACCTATTCTCTGGGGTTAATGGGATGTTGAAGACCAGAGGGATCTTTTTTAAGGTTAGCTATAGAAGGATCCTAAGTTCTTCATTTCACTAAAAGGCAACAGTTGAATGTCACTTTACAGAACAAGGTCAATAATAGTGTGGAAAAACAAAATAGAACAGGCAACTTGAGGCAAATCTGCCAGAGCAGATACAGCAGCAGGCAGCTCAGGGAGTGAAAGGATGTCACTTTCTCGTCATTCTTTAGACTTCAAAGGAATTCAGAATAGACAGAAGAAGAAAAAAGCGTCAAGTCTTTGAAAGGCCACCCACTCCCCCAATATTAAAATGTCATTGCCAGAACAAGACAGGTACAGTTAGGTAAACTATTGCACTCCATCCTACCTTGAGAACAGTTTTAAGAAGGCTAAATAGGAAAAAAATGCACCTGTGTTCTGGAGACTGCACTGAAGGTTTCTTGTATCAGGTAAAGTTGGCATGTATTCATGGGAGTTTTCTCCATTTTTTTTTCAGTGAGAGAGCTCATCAGGTGCCTTCTTTTTCAGTTCTTGCACAATGATTTCAAACTGTGAAGAGACAAAGTAAAGTGAATTCTTGTTAATTGCACACATTAAAATATAGTTACTGGGCATAATAGAAAGGTAAGGAGAGTGGGAAAGGAAAGAAGATTCCTAATGTTTCAGAAATTTGAATTCTGTGCTAGCTCTTGTCTTTCTGCTGCAGGGGAATAAACAGAGCTACAAAAAAGGGATAGGTCTCAGACCTTAGACCAGTGATGGCGAACCTTTTTGAGCCCGAGTGCCCAAATTGCAACCCAAACACCACTTACTTATCGCAAAGTGCCAACACAGCAATTTAACCTGAATGCTGAGGTTTTAGTTTTGAAAAACTGGTTGGCTCCCTCTTCCTCCGCCCCACCCGCTCGAGCAGGGGCCAGCCTGCTCTAGCCTCCAGCAAGTCCCATGCGCACCGCTCTGTGCCTCTCTATCAACTCTGCCTCCTCTGCCCACCCCAGGCAGCAGGCACCCGGAGCCCAGGCACCAGGCCCGCCAGCCGAGTCCTCCCTGCTCACTGCAGGGCACACAAGTCATGCTCGGTGGCCAGGCCAGCCTAGGTGTGTGTGTGTGTGTGTGGGGGGGGGGTGATAATAAACTCTGTGTTTGCATGCCCACAGAGAGGGCTCCGAGTGCCACCTCTGGCACCCGTGCCATAGGTTCGCCATCACTGCCTTAGACCAATAAACGGTCTCTAGATCCTTGATCAGAAGTGTTTATTGAAGGCATCAAGTCCCTAGCTAGAGAAAGCCAGTTCTCGGGAATCTGGCTTTCCTAGGATGTTATATCTTCTCATGACAACCCCCCCCCCCCCGCCGCCACTTTCCCAGCAAAAGTGTGAAAAGAGTTGTTTAGAAGGTCAGGGCACCCCAAGGATGCAAGGAAGAAAGATATGCCCCCTGCTAGGCCTCCCCCCTGCGGATCAATGGACATCCTGTTGCCCGGGGCTGAGAGGCTTCTCAGGGTCATCTGCCTACTTATCTACAATCAGTGTGAAGCTATAAACATCAATGAGAGAGGAACAGGGAGCCCCTCCTACATATCAGTCAAAGTACATATCAATCAGGTTACACATCAAACAGAATACGTTCAATACATTGTACCATTCAGGACTTGATTCTGACATAAAAGCTCTGTATAGGCATACTTGCTGTTTTGTTATCCATAACTAGGGTTGTCAGCTCTGGGTTAAGAAATACTTGGCACATTAGGGGGTGGAGCCAAAGAAGAGTGGAATTTGGAGGGGGGGAAGCAGCCGTGACAGGAGCCTGCCGGGCACTCCCGGCCCGGCATCTGCAAGCCACCCCCACCTCCATCGGAGTCGCGCATCTGCTTGCGGCCTCTGATAGATGTAGGGGGGGAGGGCAGCAACAGCTGGGCCAGGAGTCTGCCAGGTGCTTCTGGCCTGGCACGGCTGCTGCCGGGCACACGGGCCAGCCTCCCACCTCCATTGAAGAAGAAGAGTTGGATTTATATCCCCCCTTTTCTTCTGTTGGAGACTCAAAGGCTTACAAACTACTTTCCCTTCCCCCCTCACAACAAGTTTGTCTCCAGGTAGGTGGTAATGAGAGCCTGTAGGCAGATCTGTGGACTAGCCCATGGGGTCACCCAGCCGGGATGGTGTTGGAGTGTAATGAGCCACCTGAATTCCTCTAGATAAGCCTCCACAGCCTGTGTGTGGGCAGAGCTGGGACCCAAAACCTGCCCTCCTGGTAGATTAGAGTATAATTCTAAGTTTTTAACTACTACATCTCTGCTGCTCTTAGAGTGCTTTTGTTGCAGATGCAAGTATGTGAAGTTCGTGGACATGGGTGTCCTACGTCCCTTTGTGGTACACCTCTGCTGTCCTGTGCCAGCTTGCTCCACAGTTGGGTTTCCTCGTGTTTTTGCAGCTACATTTGATAAAATCCTATGGATTGCCCAGCATCCAGCTGCCCTTTTTGCCTGCCTCTACTTCTAGGTCGTCACCCCTGGTTGCTGGGGTGATCAAGTCCAGGAACACACAATCAACACACCCCTGATAGATAGTCTCTGTTAAAACCCCCAAAGAAGGAAACTCCGCTACACTCCGAGGAAATGTATTCCACTGTCGAACAGCCCTAACTGTTAGGAAGTTTCTCCTAATGTTTAGATGGAATCTCTTTCCTGCACCTTGAACCCATTACTCCTTGTCCTAGTCTCTGAGGCAGCAGAAAACAAACTTGGTCCCTCTCCAACATGACATCCCTTCAAATATTTAAACATGGCTATCGTGTCACACCTTAACCTTCTCTTTGCTAAACTAAACATACCCAGCTCCCAATGTCTCTCCTCCTACAGCATGGATTCCAGATCTTTTACCATTTTGGTTGCCCTCCTCTAGACCCCTTCCAGCTTGTCAATATCCTTCTTGAATTGCGGTGCCCAGAACTGAACACAGTATTCCAGGTGAGGTCTGACCAATGCAGAATAGAGAAATACTATTATGTCCCTTGCTCTAGACACTATACTCCTATTGATGCTTCTCAGAATTGCATTGGCTTTCTTGGCTGCCACATCACATTGCTGACTCAAGTTCAGCGTGTGGTCTACTAACACTCCCAGATCCCTTTCACATGTAGCTTTGTCAAGCCAGGGGTTACTCATCCTATATCTGTGCATTTCATTTTTTGTGCCTCAGTGGAGTTTCTTACATTTATTTCTGTTTAAGTTCATTTTGTTAGCTTTGGCCTATTTCTCTAAACTGTCCAGGTCATTTTGAATCTTGACACTGTCCTCTGGGTATTAGCTACTCCTAATTTAGTATCATCTGCAAATTTGATTAGCATGCCCTCTATTTCATCACCAAATCATTGATAAAAACATTGAATAGCACTGTGCCCCTGACAGAACCCTGTGGCACCCCACTCGACACTTGTCTCCAGGATGAAGATGCGCCACTGATGAGCACTCTTTAGGTTCGGTCAGTCAACCGATTGCAAATCCATCTAACAGTAGCATTGTCCAGTCCACATTTTACTAGCTTACTTGCAAGAATATCATAGGACACCTTATCAAAAGCTTTACTAAAATCTAAGTATACTACATCAACAGCATTCCCTTCATCTACCAAGTTTGCCACTCTATCAAAAAAGAGATGAGATTAGTCTGGCCTGATTTGGTTTTGAGAAATTCATGTTGCCTTTTAGTGATCACACTGTTCCCTTTTAAGTGCTTACACACTGTCTAGTGATCTGCTCCAGAATCGTTCCCAGTATTGATGTCAGACCAACCAGATGGTAATTGTTTGGGTCCTCTTTTTTTTCGTTTTTTGAAGATGGGAATAACCTCAGCCCCCTCCAGTCCACTGGGATATCTCCTGTATTCCAGCTTACTTCTGCCAGTTCTTTTAATACCCTGGAATGTAGCTCATCAGGGCCTGGAGATTTGAATTCATTTAAGGTAGCCAGATATTCCTGTACCACCTCTTTATTTATTCTGTGCTGAATTTCCCCTGTATCTTCTGTTCCATTTTCCCATGGATGAGCACTGTTTCCTTTTTGAGAAAAGACTTTGATAGAATGCTGAAACAATGGGAAAAATTAAAAAGGGTAAAACAATTGAAGATCACCACAGCAACCCTCCAAGTGCTCCTCCAGGGGTAGGGGAAGGCAGTATTACCAGACCAACACAGGGTGCATAGGGGAGTGCTGTTCTTACTATAACAGTGTCTCTACCCATCCTGCCAATCCCTTGAGGTGCCTAGCAATGCAATACCAAGATGGGAATCCCATTTTCTGCATTGTCTAGTATACCCACAAAGACAGAAAATCTTGTTTGGTCTTGCCCTTGCCCATATCTACCTTGCAAAATACCTCCTCACACCCTTCATGAAAAGGTTAAGGTAAAACAATACTACTGCAGTGGAAGCCCACTCCCACCCTGGTCTATCTGCCTCAATGAAACAAAGAATATGTTAATGTATTTGCTCCTAAGGTGTTCCTGCCAGCTCAACTCTAACTTTAGTCTCTTCCTCTGGCCAATTTCTCTCTAAAGACCACTTTATTTACACTGACATACATTGTTTTGCAGCTGTAATTGAATCAGCCATTGGCCATTCTCAGGCACTTCCTGATTTAGCCCATTAAAGCCAAGTGCTCAAACTGTTAGATTAACAACCCAACACTTAAGTTTTATGTCTCTCTTTTGTCTTTGCTTGAAAAGGATAGGTTTCCTTTTGTCTTAGGTGATTAAGGGTCACTCTGCATAGTCCTGAAGGCTTGTTTCTCCTTAAAATAGCCCCTTGCCCAATGCTCAGTGCCCAGTACTTCTGAACCATCTTTTGATTCAGTTGTGCTGCATGCCATCTACTTTCTCCCCCGCCTTCTTGAAGTTCAGCGCGGGCATTGGGGCTCTGCTTTTCTGGACTCCTTCTCAGGATCTGGCAATGTCAGCCATTTAATCCCCACATTCCTTCACTTTTTCAAACCTATCCACTTAACTCTATATACATCCTAGGGTTGCCTGTGTGTTCTGCTGTTTTGATAACTGTGTATTTGTATTTTTATTTTCTTTTTATAAAATCTGTTTCACTTTTACACAAGTTCTCCTGCAGATTTCTTGCAAAATCAACTTTTCATAAACGTAGGCAACCAAGATTCCAAGCTTGCCAACCTCTTTCTTCACTAATCCCCCACTGGCAGACCCCAGCATTTTGGGTAATAGCAGCCTGTGGCATT
This sequence comes from Sphaerodactylus townsendi, assembly GCF_021028975.2. Taxonomy (NCBI): domain Eukaryota; kingdom Metazoa; phylum Chordata; class Lepidosauria; order Squamata; family Sphaerodactylidae; genus Sphaerodactylus; species Sphaerodactylus townsendi. The sequence goes on along the minus strand of NC_059425.1, from coordinate 152,217,058 downwards.
CCTCCCTCTCCCGTCTGTGACTGTGGCTGGTAAACCATCCCACCTTCCCTTTACAGGGTACTAGGCTCCTCGTCTGCAGCCCCGGTCTTATGGGGCCAAGGAAACACCAGTGACTTAAGCCACAGGTTGCTGGTAATTTTCCCCACTAGCAGCCCTCAGCCCTCTACTGCCTTCTCTCTTTCTCCGTTTCTTGCTTCATGCTCTTCCACCTCCTTTGCTGTCGCTTCCTTCCCCCTTTCTCCTTCTTTATTCCCCCACGTCCTGCCTCCTTCTCTTCTTTGCCTCCTCTGCCTCCTTCTCTACCTTCCTCCTTTCCGTTACTTTGTTTTACTCCTTTCTGCCTCCTTCTCTGCTTCACTCCCTTCTACCTCCTCCTCTACCTCCGCTCTTCCCATCCTCTCCACCCTCCACGGGCCCCAGCTTCTTCCCCCTCCCTGGACCCACACGCGCCCACCTCATCGCTCCTTAAAAACCCTCCCAAAGGCTTCTGGGGCACTTCTTTTCCCGCCCCCTTCCCTTGTGCCAGCTCCCAGCCGCCGCTTGTTCCCTGGCTCCTCACCCCACCCCCAAACAGCCGGCTGGCCTCAGAAGCAGCCGGAGTTGGAGTCCACGGCTTGGCCAGCACCAGGGAGTGCAGCGCGGCCGCAGCTGGCCCGCTAAGTCTGGGGAGGGACCTCCCAGCCACCACCGGACACAAGCAAATGGGAAACAAGCTGCTTCACTCTCCCTATGCATAAAGGAAAAAAAGATGGGACTTCTTACCTCTTTGAGGACTCGGGGAAAGTGCGATCTGTAGCAAGTTGAGTGAGATGGTGAGAGCTGACAGCCAATTTCAATTTATAAACTGAAGCATTCCACACGAGGCATTTTGTTATTTTTTGTTAAATGAAAACCTGCTGACTATCTCCATCTTGTCTTCGGTATCCAGTCAAATATCAACAGGAAAGGGATTTCTATTTATCTCAGAATTAATTTCACTATTGTTCAAGCAGAGACCCAAATAAGAGACCTGTGGGGGCATATAGCTTACACATTACTAATACTTTAATCCAAGCCCATGCTATTCACTTAATTGATTATGGGTGGCTGGAGTTTTAGAAAAGACAAGGAGAAACCAGAGTATGGGACTGGACATTTTAAGAAAAGGGCACAAACTTCTGCAGATGTATCGAAGGAGCATCAATACAGTAATATATCTGTATATCTACTGTACAGTTTCCTCACAGTTATATTCCCTCTCTTCTCCCCCACATAACTTCCACATTTCCCTTTTATCTTTACAATAATCCTGTGTGATAGATGAGGCTAACAGAGAGTAACTAGCCCATTGTAACTTGGGCCCATTCTGCATGGGCCAATAAACACAGGTGTAGGATGATTTAAAAAACTTTTTTGGGGGGTGTGAATTCATACATATCTTGTCCCTAAAATGAGTCTGCCCCATGCTATTTCTCCCAAACCAGTTTTTTTTTTAGAATTGTGCTACTAGTATGTCTTTTCAAAAATCCTGGGTTGCATCCACTCACGAACAAACAGTTGACAGGAGGCACTTTATTTGCCGCCATTTCTTTTAAAAAAAATTCCTGGCTTACGTCTGCATAGCTACGCAGGTGCAGATGGTCGTATCAGCATGGCTGTGTGGGTTCATTTGTGCATGCCTGCATAGCTACGCATGTGCGGGAAATTTCTTTTAAAAGAGACAGATGTGTCTCCACGCAAAGGCACAACAGCAAGCCGGATTGTTTCCGTGGGCTCCAATCACTGCCTGCACGAATGCATGTAAACGTGAAAACAGGAAAATGGGTTGCTTTATTCTGACTGCAATCCGTTATATATTAACTGTGTAGAAGGGGCCTTGGTGAGCTTCCATGGCAGAATGGGAATTCAAACCTGCATCTCCACTTTCTAATTTGAATCTTAATTGCTACATCACATTGTCAATACACATGCCATACACATGCCATTGTAATGTGCATCAGTTTGCACAACTGCTTTTTAGAGGGAAAATCTATTAACAACCCCCCCACCCCCACCCCACACACACATGTTCATCAAACGAAGGCTATCTGAGGAATCACAGACTTTAGAGAAAAATCAGAGCATGGCAAACCAGAAAACAGTGACAATAAAGAGAAATATAACACATCACTACACAGAGCTAACTGATATAAATATTACCCTATATCTTACTGAAGGTCTAGTTTTATATCAGAAATCCTTCGAAACTTACGGAAGGTCTAGTTTTATATCAGAAATCCTTCAAAACTTGTGACAAAAATAAAGAACAGTACAACAACATCAGACTGCCACACATAAATCTGGAAATCTAAAATTAAATATTTAATTAGAATTTGATTTTGCTTTCAAGATAGGTGGCATTGCACAGGCTATATTACAATCTTTTATAATTTTGCCAAAAAATTACTGTATATTTTAAACAGGCCACTTTAATATTAATACATGTGTAATAGGTTCAGAACTGAAAATTCAGCTAAAGATGGTGCATTTTACAGTATTGGGGGGGAAAGTACAGGATTTTTTTTCCTTTTGTATTGTAAAAACATTTTTAAAACAATTTACCTACATTAATCAAAAAGTACAGCATATTTAATAATTTTACAAATTTTTCATAAAAAATATATCTCTGTACAAAAAAGTTCTTTTGCACCTACTTCATGTCACAGCAGCATGTCGTGAAATGGCAGAATGGAATTCTGGGAATGAAAATTAGTTGGACTTGATCGTAATGCCAGCTGTTTTATTTTTAAAACTCCCTCCCACCCCTCTTTAATAACAGCTTTTTTGTTTGTTTACAAAATATATTACAGAAGAAAAAAAATTATTGCAGCTAGCCTGGAGAAAGGCAAGATGGGTGATAGAAGCAGCAGATTTAAACAGCTTTGAAGCACATAACCTGTTTTTTGTTTTTAACGGAACTTTTTCTTACAGCATATCTATCATTGATTTATTATAATCAGTCTAGTGTATCGTGGGGAACAGTCTACTGTAAATACCTCTGAGACTTGATGTCACGACTGCTTTTGGGATGATCGAACTACATCAGCTGGAGTGTTCTCAACTCTGGTATTTAAGTCACTGTACTGCTTAAGTCCTGGTCATGTGACTGGACTATGTGGCACTTTGAGTGTGGGGGCTGCAGGGCTGGTATACCATTTGCAACTCTGGACATGCATGGAACCTTGAAAAAAGGATGGAAGAAATGGAAGCTCTAACCTGGTTAGTGCAATACAATGCTGTCATAACAGAAATGAAGGAAACAGAAATCTTTCAAGAGATAGGCACAGAGGTGACAAAGAAAAATTAAAAAAACAACCCATGGTCCTATTTTATTAGGCAAGGCTATCTTTCCAGAAACGTGGTTACAAAACAAAGTTTTTCTCTGCAAATTCCATTGAAATCAATGGAACCACAGACAGGAAGCTTAGTATCCACTGACCTCTTTACTGTATTAGAATAAAAAGTTTGGCTGTATTAAGTCAAAATGTTGATTCTTCTTCAAAGCAGAAACAGCCTTATTCTTGTTTAGATAATAATACTTAATGAGAAATAATCATCCAAGTTAGGATTTTCTGGTTCAGGACTGGATACTCACTACCTGGATCTAATAATTTCTTCAAGTACATGCATGGGTTTCCTCTGCTGGTCAAGCTTCCCAGTTCATTTTAAGAAAGGGACCTAAGCCATGAATGTGTTCCTTGTATATGCACAGCTCCATCCATTGGGATGAATGAAACTCCTGTCACAAGCCATAGATCCACTTGTTCATATGACTAAATATGTACCGCTGGATCAGGACATATGCCAATAACAATAATTTATTATAAAACTATCCCTTACTCGGATAGAATAGGAATTAGAAAGAAATTATAAGTTTACGATTCTCTGAACGACTTTGGTTACTTCTGCCATCACTACTATTTAAATAAAGTGATTCCAGAGGACAGCAAAACAAAGTTTCTCTTTCTCCAGTGATCAACAGTTCAAGCCAACTAGGATGCAGTACATCTGGACAGGAAACGTAGAGATTTTTAATCTGGTTATTCTTGTCCTTTCAGAACATGCCGAAACAAAGAAGCAAACAAAAAGCTGTTGGCTACCTTATAAAAATGTAAATTCTCATGGAATAATTAAAAGTTATCTCTTTCTAAAGCAAAGCAAAAATATCCAGACATCTCCTAGACTACTATATTAAACAGTGTGCCCCCCCCTCCCCTTTGCATGAGGAACAGCTAAATATAGTGGTATTGCTGGTATCTTCCATCAAAACTATATAGGATTTCTACTTTGATAAAAGACGGCCTTGCAAACTTTCTGCTGTTTAGCATAGACTAAAAAAACTTCTTTACTATCATTACTTATTTTTGGTGTTTTGTTTCATTGCTAATCTCTCCCGACTAAGAATAAATATTTTAAAAAGTAGAGGGAGAGTGGGACTCACAGCTGGGATCCAAAGAGTTTCTACTGGTGTGCCGACAGGCTTTGGCATGTCCAGTGGCATTTTTGATACTTAATAAAATGGTTTGCCATGGGGCAGAGAGACGGCAGGCACAAAGACTCCTTGAATACACACAACTAGTAGTGTGGTCGTTTAGATCCTGGCCTGTAAAATTACTTTAAAAAAATGAAGTATCAGAATCTCCCAAAACTGTAACAGTAATTTTCTAAAAAATACCAGGGAACAAATCAATGGCCACATACAATGTTATAGTCCTAAGGAAGAAAAAAGAAATACACCAGTGCAAAATTTCATGGAATTATGCTATAATGGTACATATCACGCCATACTATAAGACGACAATCCAATGTATGGGTTTGTGTCCTGAGGTCCCACCAGTATTAATTGCTTTTCTGCACACCACAGGATAACCTTTCGTAGGATAACAACTTCATGGAATGTTTGAAATTCAATTAGGGTTGATTAGAGTAAATTAGTAGAGTGGTAACCAACCTTCTTGCCAGTATGTTCCACAAATGAAGTCCAAACAATGACATCATGCCAATCTAGCACACATTACAGTACATATTCCCCTGTGCCTTTCCATAATTTTGCCTCTAACCCTCTGAGCTGCAGCAGTGGAAGCAGCATAGCACCGCAGAGGTAGGCCAGAGTGTAGGCCTAAAATTAGTGCTAAAGCTGCACCTACAGGCATTGTTATTCCAAGGATGGAGCGCAACAGGTTCTTTCTGCCTGAGCCCCACCTGTGGCACCCATGCTGCAGGTTGGCCACCCATGGATTAGTGCCTGTAAAAATCTCTTATGAATCAACTGCCTATCCTATCCATTTTTGTCACATTCCAGTTTGCTTTGAGAAAAAAGTGGCAACTCTTGTTGGATAACTCTCAGTGCTTCTAAATCTGAAAATTTCTCCGTCAAGCTGTGTGATTACAAAAGCATTAAGCAGTATCAGTTAAAAATATAGTGGAAAAAGACATCCACGCTCACATCCACACACAACCGCGCGTGCCGTGGAGACATGTAAATGCTGTAGTGTCTGATGGGGCTGAATACTTAAGATAAATGGAAAATGGAAAAAAAAATCCAATGCCACGTCAGAAAGCAGTGGGAGAAGTGTAAAAAGAAATGCTAAAGGGAAGACTGTATTGTAGGCAGAGGCCCACATGCTTTATGAGCTATCTAAAATAAATTACTATTCACATTTTGTACATGGCAAGCAGCAGCAGCAGCTTGACCCCCCTGCTGTTATAGAATATGTCAGCATTAACGAGTGACATCAAAGTAAATCTAAAAAATTACTGGGTGGGAATGAAGATTTGTAAACATGTGCCCCCCCCCTCACCCCCTCTGGCTGGTTTGAACTGTAGACTACAGAGAAAAATAAACTGAAAAAATAGTCTCTTTGTGACCAAGTTATCCAACCGGGACTAAAAGACAGGAACCGTTCTTTAACAGACGCACAAGGTAATAGACGCACAAGGATCATGGAATGCTTTGCTTGACAAAAAAAGAAAGAAAGAAAAAGAAACAGATGCCTATATACAATGAATAGTGTGTATATAAACCCTGTATATTTGATTTTTTAAAAACCAGTATCGTACGCAGTCATTCATACCACACTAGTGCAAAAAATTGTGCATTAATATTTTGCAATACAACAGCTGACTGGGAAGTTTGCAGACTGCCTTAATGCATGAACTTCTGAGATATATTGTAGATTTGTTCTAAATGTTAAGAAGATTTCAATGGTCAAGCATTCTGTAGATGTGTGCAGCCCCCAGGGAAGGTAGTCTTCTCATTCAAGAAAGCTTGTGTGGTTGTTGGTTGATTTGTTTTGTTTAAATCTCCTTCCCAATGTTCTTATTCCTGGGAATAATTTATGGTGCTATTGTTTGTCACAGTACCCAAAGGAGTGATCTAAGTGCCCAGAAGACTGCATTGAAAGGCATCCAGCCACATACAAATGTGAAAGTCTGAGGCATTTAAATATGATAGATGAGTATGACTTGACAGTCTTCCTTCGAAGTGTGCCTTGATTTGGAGCAAACGCAGCCAGGTATTTCAAATCCACCTTTGAGATGAAAAAATTATCTTGGTCTTGATTCCCCAGAAGACTGACATTTTTTACCAGAGAGCCTTGCTGCATCTATGTTGATTGGAAATGTAGAGATTACAGCAGCAGAACCAAGAGTAGAAGAGAAACTGGTATATGGCACCAAAGGAATTACTGCTTGTCCATCAGAGGTATGGCTATGAATCAGTCAAATTGGGCACTGAAGGCTATACCACTGTACAAACTGTGTTCAGAGTCGTGTCAAACCTCACAGCTTTTGCCTCTGTGGGTTTTAAGTTTGTATCATACATAGGATTTTCAAATGATGCCTGTCCATTGCTGTTTTCATGTCCAGCATATCCATTGTACTGTACTTTTGGTCTTGTTCTAGAGAAGAAAAACATAAGTCGTCAATGCAAATAATACAGCACAGATTGAAGTAATTTTTAACAGTCCCGGTACATTAAGTCCAATGCTGGGTTGGATCCAGCAATGCAGGAATGAAAATGTAAACACAGTATAGTTACATTTGCCTAAGCAGTAATGCTAGACATTCTACAGTACCGGTTGATCCCAACAATTACTTATACAATCTACAAATGGAAATACAAGTTCGGAGACAATAAATTTAATTCAGTGCAAATTGTCAGAATGGTTGTCAAAGGCTTTCACAGCCGGATTCAACTGGTTGTGGTGGGTTTTCTAGGCTGTGTGGCCGTGGTCTGGTAGATCTTGTTCCTAACATTTCGCCTGCATCTGTGGCTGGCATCTTCAGAGGTGACCAGCCACAGATGCAGGCAAAATGTTAGGAACAAGATCTACCAGACCACGGCCACACAGCCCGGACAACTCACCACAGCCTGTCAGAATGGTCTTTTTAGAACATGTGCACTTGTACAACAACGTGTGGTAATCCTCCACTGGATCCAACCAACGCTTGATATTTTAGATGGCGGCACTGTCAACTTGTTTTTGCTAACGAGAACAATGAATTAACAATAAGTAAATGAATAGCATCAGATCAGAAAAAGCATCAGATCCACAGATACATGAGACAGACATGGGAGTTTCTTTCCAGTGGCACAGTCATGATGTTGGCAAGCGTGTTGTGAACCATTAGCGTCAGGGATGGGCCCACCAGTTGTGTGGCTCTCTTTCAACTCTCCCCACCAGGATTAATCAGATGGGAAAGACCCACATGGTTGCTTCTTCCACACAGGCTTCCCAGTGGGATCACTCCCGGGAGAGCTACTCCTAGGGAAGATGAATTGGAAAAGAGACAAAAAGCAACTTTGGCATAATCCACTATTAGAAATAATGGAAAGAACACAGGGAAGCAACAGATAGTTATTTCCCTCAGAGAATTCTGTCAGCAGCTCAACAGGGTATGTGACTTTTGCTTGAAAAAAAAGTTAAAGGCTGTGACAGGGAAAAGATGAACGCTCATTAACACTGCCTTTCATAATATTTTCTACTAGTGATGTAGAAAAATCTTTTCATTCTTGTATATTCTGAGAATCAGGCTGCTAAACTACAGGACACAAATACTCTCATTTCTCTGTTACATTAAATCATTCATCCCAAGTTTAGTGAAATAAACTTCAAGAAACACACCAATAGATACTGCCAAATGTGAAATGTAACAGATGGGAATTGCTTTCTGGTAGGTGCTGAATGTTTTCATTCCTGTACTTAAGTGCCTGGTAAATGGCAAGAAATATCTTCAGGATTATTTCCCATTTGGATCATTTTAAAAATTGATTTCAGATAGTTGCGATATTTCTGAATTTTAGCAATGGGGTGAACTGTGCAGTTCCTTTCCTCAACCAATCTCCATCAGTGCCAATGATGAATACAGTAGAAATGATTTCCCCTGTCACTTGCAACTTTGGCAACCTCCCTTTGGAGCAAGGTAAAAAGTGGGCTACATTCTTGCAAGCAGTGGTTAGTGCAGCCAGTTGTGAGTGCCTGTCCCTGCTGTGCCAGATCAAGAGGGCCTGGTGTGCTTGTCTATTTAGGTTCTGCATCAGGGAATGTTCCACATGCATTGTGAGCTCAGCATCCTTTGTTACTGGAAAGAACAGTAAATGTCCATACTGTGGAACAGGTATGTGGGCATACTGGATCTGTACAGGTAATTTGATCATATCTCAATCAGCCTCCTGAGTGGCTTCCCATGTTCTCCTGAGAATACTCCAACACTCAAAAGTTACTTTTTAGTGGGAACGAGAAACTGCAAAAATCCATTCTACAAACTCTGGTCTGTTCACAGATTTTTGAATCCAACTTATTATATGTAAATATACTTGATGTTTTTATTAACTGAACCCCAACAGAGATGGATCATCACAAGGGCCAGATCCAATACTTTCCCATCGGCCATTACAAAGGGTGGTTACTTATCCATCCCTCTCCAGGATCGGGTTTGTCCACACTGTAAAAACCAAGTGGAGACTCTTGCTCACAACATTCTCGACTGTCCGAGATATGTGGACATTAAGAATTTCTCTCCCAGGCTGGCCCTAGACAAATCTGAAAGAGACTCTGACAGTTCTGTTTGGAGCTTCTGTTAAACAATACAGATGTCATGCTCTTGGAAAAAGTAGCAAAATTTCTTTTGCAAGTGACAGAACTTTCTAAGTAATGTTTACTGCTATATACAGTCTTTCTGTCTGCGTTTTGAATGTACTCTTGATTTGTACTTCATAAATGTCTGGTAACGCTCTAGAGCCTATTTTAAATGCCTAATAAAGATTGTTGTTGAAAAAAAAGAACTTGATGTTCAAGACAAGCATCTCAATAGAATCAGAGATTCTCAACACCATGATTTATCAGGAAGTGGTTATTGCAATAAACTTGCCCCTGCGCCTGATTTCCCACCATCCTGAATACTTTAATGCATGTGCAGAGCACCCTCCAGCATGTTGATGGACAACGGCCCGGGTGGGGGGGGGCACACAATTTCATTGATTGCCCCAGGTGCTATTTATTGTAGATATGCTCCTGGTGTTTACACTGCATGTCAAATAATAGTGGTGCCACTGAGCAGCTCTTTGGCATCTTTGTCCTGCAGTGAGTCAACTATTCTTCACTTCTGGTATAGAAAACAACATTCTCAAAACCCTTCTGTCAAACAAGGCAGATTGCTTTGATGTGCCTAATTCTCATGCTAGGAGGTACTCTGCTAATTGTGTCAGCAGTTTCCATAAACTCATTCAACGTGTACTAGTATGCTCATTCTGCCTCCTCTATGGTTTTATGGATTCTGTGATTAAAACTCATAGGCACCTGAAAAGACAAAGTGCATATACGACATGACTCAGCTGACATTAAACACTTCCAAATCCTATTAACTGAACTGGAAAAGTTAAATACTTGCTTGATGCTAAATGGTAGTGTTGCAGATGCTTAATTTGGGCTGGATTGTGACCACTCTGTTTAACAAAAGCTTATGGTTTCAGAGGCAATGGGCTTGATCCAGCCAGTTCTTTCACTCAATTTTGCTAAATCCCCCTCCTTACTACAGCCTCCAGCCCACATGGCGTTTGTACATGCAGGTCCCATGCCTAGCTAGTCAAAAAGGAACCCTCCTCCTTTTTTACCCACACAACAGTTGACTGGCTCAAATCTATTTTATCTGACCTGATTCAGGCTAACAACTGTCAAATTCTTAAGACTTTTACTTCAGTTTTAGGGGAAAAAACCTAGTTATTTGCAACTGATCATCATTTTGCGATCGCAAATGGTTACAATTTGCTGCCTTCCATCAAACATTTTAGAGCAGCAGAGTTTAAAAGCTTTGTCTTCCAATTTTCCACCAAGCATACATTTACACATTTATTTCAAATGATGTAACACATGAGGTTTTCAAGTTGACCACATACAGCATACCTATGTTTGTAGAGGTAAAATGCGAACCCTGATAATATTAGAGCAAAGAAGGGTACCAAGATGGCAGCTGCAACAGAACTGCTGTTTGTGCCATAGTAATGATTGGGATGATCTGTGTCTACGCTCAAAGGACCTAAAAGTCAAAGAAAGGGGGGGAAAAAAGATTAAATTCTTACACGTGTTATTACAGCAACTTCAGCAAGGCTGGGCTCTCATTTCAAGCATCTTTGCCTCACACTGATTTTTTAATGAGCAATTTTAGAAGACAAGGGTGAAGGTTTGAGCAGAATAATTTATAGTATTACAGTTGAATTTTTAGATTTTAAAATAATATTGTATGAGAGCTATTGCATAAGATAGTAGATTTATATGAAAGCTGACCAACCCACTGTCATGCATGCCTTGGTAACATCCAGGTTATTCTATTCTATTCTATTCTATTCTATTCTATTCTATTCTATTCTATTCTATTTATTTATTTATTTATTATTGCGTTTTTATACTGCCCTACCCCAGGAGGGCTCTGGGCGGTGCACAATGTAACTTCATAACAAAATACAACCAGAACAGATGAAGCAAACAACAAATACAGAATATAATAAACAACACAGACTCCATTAACTATAAAAACTTAAAAAACCCATTAAAATACAGCAATCAATACAATAAAGCGGCGTCCAGCGATAAAACCCTTATTAAAACTCTCCCAAGGAGGGGAGAACGGTGGGTCCCATTGATGTTAAGGGGGCCCCAGATGTAAGGAGAATAAAAGGGGGCATTCTAATCAGCGGCTGGTCACTCCAAAGGCTCAGTGGAACAACTCAGTCTTACAGGCTCTGCGGAGTACACAGGTCCTGCGGAATCTACTATAATACACCCTACATGGAGCTGCCCTTGAAGAATGTTCATCTGGTTCAAAATTAGTATACTTACAGGGAGCTCAAACAGTGGGTATAACACACAGTAAAGTTGTACAGACTTTTTTTGCCATCAAATCAAAGCTGACTTATGGCTACTCTGTGAGGTTTTCAAGTCAAGAGACATTGAGAGGACATTTGCCATTGCTAGCAACCCACAACCCAAATGGAAGTGATGGGGGAATCCTTGGGAGGAAAAATAAAATCACATAGTAGAGTGGTATAAGCAGGTACAGTGCTTGCTTGATGGGAGATCCACATAAGGGGTACAGCTTAGCAACTAACCTAATTGCCAATTAGTAAGGGGAAGTGTCTTTTCAAAAGTTTCTAATAAGCATAGTTTTAGATAGTAATGGACATGCACACTTGAATTAAAAGGTACGTCAGCACTTTTAACCAATGAAATAGCTATGGAACACAATACAACCATATATGGAACAAAGAGAATTACGAATTATATGCTAAAACTTGACTGTATTGAAGAACGCTTTAGGGAGACATGTTTCTCTGTGTTCTTCCTTTTGCTGGCAAAATAAAAGAGTATTTTTTCCACCAAGCTTGTGTATTAGAGGGAGATTCAGGACCAGTTTTCTTGCTAACAGAAGGGAGGGAGAAAGATGCAGCAAACTGTACATGATCCAAGAATCAGGTTTAGAAATTCTGTTCATTAAAGTGAAATTCAACAAAGCAGGATATAGGGCAGAATGACAATTTAGAAAAATGGAGCTATAATACAAGGACAACCCCTTAATCTCAAAACAAGAGGCCAGGATTAGGTATATATATTTACCTTGGCCTGCCTTATGGAGATTTTTAAAGGATTACTGGGGTAGTGGATGAATCACACATTCTATATTCTCAAGAACTACTTAAGTGCTATCTTTGCTGAAAGAGCATTACAAAAAAGAATGGCCCTTTCCCCACTTACCGTTTGCGGCGTGCTACTCTCAGTGCGCGTGATTTCTGCCGCGGGGTCATGTTCCCCACCGCGCGGGGTAGTCGGAAGGTGCCGTTTCTTCAGCGCCAGAAATGATGCACGCTGAGGGGGCGGGAGAGCGGCAGAGTCGGGGCGGCTGCGTTGTCGCCACCCGGACTTGTGGGGAGCGCCGCTGGACCCCGCGCTATTTGGGGAGAGTAGCGCGCAGCAAACGGTAAGTGGGGAAAGGGCCAATGTTTCACATCCACACGTATTTTTTAAATGTTATTAAATTTATATCCTGCCTTCCTCAACCAGAGTCAGGCTCAGGATGGCGTAATTTGGTTCTCAAATTTAGCAAATCAGAAATGGCTTTATCCTTCCAAGGTCTAGCTAATTTATTTCACTGGACTATAATAATAGAAAAGTTGAGTCTATAATTTGTAAAAAACATTTAAAACCACGTAATCAGCAACATGTATTATTCCTCATAAACATGTTTGCTTTTCTGGGAGCTTACTGCAATCCTCTTATTAGGCTGATGTGGCATACAAAATATAATGGCAGCACTAAACAGTAAAATTAATAATGACACATTTTAACTAATTTAGATTATCTGTAAAAAAAAATGAAAGCAATTAATTGCAAACAAGACATGTACTTTATATACTTTAGTTGCCAGCACAATGATTTTAAGTCATGAGAATTAAATCAGGATATCATACTGAATACAGCACACTAAAGACATTCTTACTTTGTCTTTGAAGCATAAATTTTCCAAAGCCATTTCCGTGGATGTCACCTTGATATGTGAACACACCTCTTTCAAGCCCCGATGAAACCTAGGACAAAAAGAACGGGCCAAAATGCCTCAGACTTCAAGTGGGTAAAGCAACCTCACTTTGATTTGCATTTGATGATGAGGGATACAATAGTAAAACAAAGATTACAGAATTACAAAAGGACACTGATATCTTTAACAATATGAAAGTCTCGTTTGCAACTGAGGAACTTAAGACCTTATATACAGTTTCAAAAATGTGTCCACAGTTACAAAGACTCTGCGCATTTGTAGAAGCTGGTGGACTGATGCTTTTGAAATACTGGTACACAATTTAACTTTTTATGTATCAATAATTCTTAAGAATAATTTTCCAAGTGTAATACACCTTAATGAATTAGCTCCAACAAAATAAGGTGTTTTTAAATGCCTGCTTTCATTCTTGCAACACAAAATATATTTAAAAAAAAACTGATAAGAAAGTTGGCCCAATAAAAATCTTCCACTTCAGTTGCTGTGTGTTTCATTCTTGCAGAACAACAGGGCAATAACAGTCTATCCCAAAAGCAGAGGCAATAAGGCAGACGTATGCATCGACTATTGTTCTTAAGAACCAGGGGACTTGTGATGTGCTTCGTACATTACTTAATGCATACTGCAGTATGCCACCAGTCATTAAAAAAGTATGTGAGAAGGAATATAACAAGTAACTAGAGACTGCAGCAAAGCCGCATAAGCCTCGTCAGTATATTTACTTACATAGCCATTTAATGCCCAGTTGTCATTTTCCAGCTTGCTTACAAAGCCCTCTCTAGGATTTTTAATTTGATAGACTTTCAAAAGTAAATGAGCTTCTTCTTTCTTGTACACACCTATAAAGAAAATCATATGCAATATGTTTGAAAGCATAGTTTACTTTGTTGTAACCTTTTATAAAGGCCGCATAAAAATTAAGAAAACCTTCAAAGGACATACATACTCCACTATTGTAACATTGATTTGCATCAATAATTTGATGCATATTTAGATTTTTTTCTCCTCTAATAAATAATACAATAAGGTGACTCTATTAGTCAGATCTACAAGTCAGTAAAGAAATCAATTATTGATATAACAAACGATTTCATTTAGACGTCAAGGTCATCCGCTACCTCAGCCTCATGGAACCCTTTCCATGTGACTTGTACCCAGGAAGTTCTAGTCATATTTTCATACCAGAATTGTGGGTTACTAGGCAACTGCCTGTCACCCTACCACCATAGGTGGAATAAAAGATCAGCTTATCATGTACAGTTCTGGACTTCTAATGTTACCAGATCTCAGTGGGATCCAACAAAGGAGAAACACCTCCTACTTTTTTTAAGGTGACTGAGGAATATTCCTTGATCATTTGTCCAAGGTTCTGTCCATCTCTATTCACAATAGTTCTTAGTTATATACCCTGAAGATTATTGCTTTATCTTACAATAATTTAAACTTGCGCCCTGAACTCCCAACACAACAAGCATTTCCTGCCCATGTCACCAATCATTTTGTGCAAAGCATTTCTAATCAAACTGAAATGCAAGATTTGACAGTTCCTACCCTGTTTCCCCGAATATAAGACATCCCCAGAAAATAAGACGTAGTAGAGGTTTTGCTGAAGTGCGAAATATAAGGCATCCCCCAAAAAGTAAGACGTAACAAAGTTTTTGTTTGGAAGCATGCCCGACGAACAGAACACAGAAAAATAAGACATCCCCTGAAAATAAGACATAGTGCATCTTTGGGAGCAAAAATTAATATAAAACACTGTCTTATTTTCGGGGAAACACGGTAACTACCAATGCTCATGACCAGAATTTCGCATGGCACAAACAGCATTCTTCTGCATGGTGTATTCGAAACAGATGGCAAAAGGCTCCTAAAAACCTCCATCAGCCTCACATAGCTAACCACCCCCTGCTCAATTTCCAATCTTACCTGATAGCTTAAGCTGTGTGCTGGATACTTCAAGAAATGTGGCATTCACCTTACTGCTTGTAGCATTGAACCAGTCAACAGTTAGAGTTGCAGGCTGCCTCTTTCCTAGGTGCTCGTAAAAGCCCTTCCACAATGAATTTATAAAAAATACATCTGAAGGAACTGAAGGAAAAATGCACAAAGAAAGTAAATCACTACAAACTGCTAGGAGATGCATCTCTTCCTTGTTCATATATTCATTATTTAGCACACTATTAGTGCCCACATCCTGTTTTATATCTAGTCACCTTTGCTATAATTAAATATTTATATTGTCAAAGATAACAAAGCATATGAACTTCTGGTGAATCTTGATGTATTGTGACATTTTCCTGCTGTAGTTCGAACAGTCCAGAGCAAATATCATTTTTTCTTTTGCTGTCTTCAAAAAGCCTTCAAAAAGAGCCGTCAAAAAGTTTTGGGGAAAAAATATTATGCTTTAAGGTGTTGTTAGTATTTTGGTTATGTATGGGAACAATATTGATGGAAAAATCCATTGACTGTAATACAGCTGTGTATATTTATAAAAGTTTAGTTCAACTGTTCCTGAGAACATGCTTGAAGCAATCTAGGCACTCTTGGCAAAACGTGCAGGAGAGAGCACTTCAGATTTCAGGGAGATTCTTGTGTGAATAAATACAGGTATGCACTGACCTACTACATACACCATCAAACATTAACATTCTAAAGTAATTTATTTAGAACATTCTACCTCACTTTACAGAGACTCGGTGGGATTCAGCAGGTTCACACCACTTCGGCTGAACCGGTTGTTAAAATGGTGCTTGTAAACAACCAGTCGTTAGCTTTGAATCCCACCACCGGAACTGGTTGTTAAATTATTTGAATCCCATCACTGCCTGAGCCATTAATTAGCACTAACTGTGCCACTATTTTTCTAATGCATTTTAGTCCAAGAAAAGATCTACAGTCATTTATACTACATCATGAACATGTTGTATATTATTGATTCACCCTGAAACTTCAGATTTTGAAATCTAAATATGTGTGTGGATGAAATATGATCTAAATCAAAAATTGCTGTCATGGCGCAGAGTAAATGTCAGTGCTGCCTTTTATATCCCCTGAATTCCAGAGCTAGAAAGTTAAGAATACTGGCTTGTTTTTTAAAGCTATGCTGGACTTTTTTTTATTAATGAAAGTCAGAACAGCAAAGGAAAAAGGTGGCTGTAAACCAATTCTTTTTTAAAATTGTGTGTGTTGCTTTCAACTCATGGTTACCCTAGGGCCCTTTCCATATGGGCCTCGCGAGCGGGGCTGTACTGGCATACTTGAACCCCCCCAGGGCCGTTTACATGTTGTCCTGTAAACAGCCTCGGTGCCCCAGCGGCCCACAGTGCCGCCTTCGAATGGGGCCCACCATTTCCCGCCCTTTACCTCCACTCGGCTGCTATCATTCAGCAGAGGCCAGGGGACACGCCCCCATGGCCATGGCGACGCCTGTGGGGATGGAGGCCAGCAGGTGTGTCCCCTGGCCTCTGTAGAGGACAACAGCCAAGAGGAGGTAAGAGGCGGAAAAAAAACAGTGTGGGGAAAACACCGCCTTCCACCTGGTGTTGTTAGCCCGGCACTGGGTGGAAGACAGCATTTTCCAAAAGACTTGCTCATTGAGAAAACACCGGTATGGGGGGTATTCGCCACTGCAACTGTTCTCCAGCAGCGCCAGCAGTTCGAACACCCCCCCCACACACCAGCGTTTTTACTGGCCCCTCACTGCTCTAAACTGTTGCAAATGCGGCCTATGAATCAGCACCCTCCAAAACGTCCTATCATTAATAGCCTTGCTCAGGTCTTGCAATCTGAGGATGGTGGCTTCCTTTATAGAGTCAATCCATCAGATGTTGGGTCTTCCTTTTTTCCTGCTGCCTTCAATCCTTTCTAGCATTACTGTCCTTTCCAATGGCTCTTGTCTTCTCATTTTTTTAATAACATGCATTTTTGCATGTTGAAGAGGCTGTCTAATTTTTTATACAATGTACTATTCAAATAGAGTACTGTATATATTCTAGTCCTGTTGTTTCCATGTGTACTGTCTTATACAGACACATGGAAGTGACCCCTAAGAAACCTCATGGAGCAGCTATCCCATTTCCCCCACTTTTGCTTTTCTCCTCTCCTCCTGCTGCTTCAAATCCCTCACTCTTTATCACTCTTGCCACACCTTTTCCATCTCTCCATGCCTGTCACTTTATCTCTTTCTGTCCCCCCCCCCAACATCACTCTCTCTTTCTGACCCCCCATCATCCTTCTGGCCTTCTACCTTCTTCCTCTTGCTATCCCAGAGCAGCACTGGTGGCATTAGCTCTCCCAAAATCACAAGGGATTCCCCAATTACAGAGACCAGTTCCCTTTAGCTGGTTTCAAAACAGGAAATTCCTGGCAACCTGAGCAAGATATAATGCCATTTCTCCAGGTGAATTGATCTATGACATATGGAGATCAACTGAAATTCTGGGTGATCTCCAGCCCTCACCTGAAGGTTGGCAATACTACTTGCCCTAAAAAATGGCTGATTTGGAGGGTGGAGTACTAAAACCCTTCTGATGTCCCTCTCCTCTTCAAACCCCACCCTCCCTAGGCTCTTCCCCCTCAAATCTTCAGGAATTTCCAAACCTGGAACTGGCAATCCTATCTCCTTTCCAACCAATAGCCAAGATACCTTTATCTGCCCCCTGATCTTAGGTTTTTTGTCTCTCCCCTCCTCCCACCGCTACCTTAGAAAACTACAGTCTTTCTCCACAGTGGAGACCAAAGCATCTTATATTAGTCTCCTCTCCTTTTTATCCACACAGCAATCTTGTAAAGTAGGTTAGGCCAAAAGAATGTGAATGGTCCCAAATCATCCAATGAGCTTTCACAGCAAGATGAGGATTTGAATTTGGGTCTCCCAGATCCTGCTCTGAAGCTCTAAATGCTACACCACACGGGCTTTCATGGGGTGGCTGCTGTTGAATAGTAGCAAGCGGCCAGGTCTAGTTGAGTCATGCAAATCAGAGAGTATCAAGTCTCTCTGAGGTTGCTGCCAGGCCTACGATTGCCTGCTTCCAGGTGGAACCAAATAATCCCTGGAATTACAACTTAACTCCTGATGACAAAGATCTGCCCCCATGGATAAAGTGGGTGTTTGTACTTCTTCCCTCCTCAGACTTCACCACAATTTTCCAGAAATTTTCCAAGATGGAGTTGGCAACTCTAGGTACTACCCCAATGAATCCTCTCAAAGGTCAAAATAAGCAAGGAAAAGGCCCCTCCCTTCCCCATCTTTACTCACAGAAACTGACTCCTGGAATTCTGTGGTTGTCCAGCAACAGCTACTGAGGGAATCTAGTGCTTAAGGCTACAGAAACTATTTAAAAATGGACTGATAACCCCACCCGCAATACAATGCACTCAACCACACCTTTGCATAGCAAGTTCCACCCGAACACTTAATGATTGGTTCTCCACCCTGGGACAATATACCATACTAAACTTTCCCTTCTCACTTAGACACAGTGTGAAACAGACTTTTCTCTGTGATACACCTCTGAAGATGCCAGCTACAGATGCAGGCGAAACGTTATGAACAAAATCCACCAGACCACGGCCACACAGCCCGGAAAACCCACCAGAACCAGTTGAATCCGGCCGTGAAAGCCTTCGACAATACACTACAGAAACTCCTTTTTATCATTTTCAGTTTTAACCACCACCCCCTCCCACTGTATATGTATATATAAAATACACAGAATATAGTCTTGTATCATAGCCTTGCTTGCATTTGTGTCTCTCTTCATTCGCTGTAGAGAGAGTCCTTTGATTCACATTGCTTTTTACTGGCTCTACATGCTTGTTAACTCACTTTTGAATTCAAAGCACCATTCAAAGAAAAGTATACACGCATAAATAGGGATGAGTGGAGCTCTTTATTATATGCATGCTCATTTTCCAGTATGAAGAAGTATGTAAGGCAGTATGAAGAAATGTAAGGCAGATCTCCTAATTGTGGTTTTCCAATATGAACACAACCTATGGCTCATTACAAACCAGCAGTTCTGAAAATTACAGGATGCTCATGATACCACATATTTCTTTATGCTTCATCGATTTTCAGGCCCAAACTCTGTGAGAAGCTTCAGACAACTTGGAAAGTTTATGCTGCTCAATGCTGAAGACCTTCTGGTATTTACTCAGTAGGCACCCACAGGCACTCTTGGCCCTTGTGGAACAGAGCTGCGAATTACAAAATTACTCAACTGAGCTCATGGAGGCCACTGAGCCTTTTAATGGAGAGGAAAAGAATACTAATTATTTAAGAAGCTTCTCAGAGAGGTTCAGGACCTTTTACTTAAATACGCTGGAAGGAAATATTTCCCACTTGTTGCGCAAATCAAATGCCCAGCCGAATTTTAATTCTCACATGACTTTCTTATTTATATGCCACCCTTCCCCTTGCTGATTGTTCCCCAAAAGCAATAATAAATGTAGCAGGCTGCAACACATTACCTACAACACACACAAAAAGGTTGTTTCCTTAAGACGCTTCCAGTACAGTGCCTTTTTGACTATGCCTTCCTGGTGGCAGATTCATTATTACACTTTTTTTAACTGTCCAAAATATGCCAAAGCCAGGGAGAAATTTCTTGCAAAGTGGCTATTAAACTACTCCGCTGTGCTAGATGTTCACAAATTAAAGTTAGTTTAAGTTATTTTTGTGCATGGTTTTTGCACTATTAAACCTTATTGAAGTTAGTGGAACACAGACTACTCTTGCCAGGGGTGTACCACTCAAGGGTCAAATGTCCCCAGCGGCACCCATTTAGTCACGTGGGGGGCAGAAAATTGGCTCCACACCCCTCCTCCATCCTCCCCAGCCACCACTCCAAGCCACCAGCCAGCCCCACTTGAAGGCAGGCAGGCACAGCAGCAGTCGGGCTGCCTGCCAGCTCCAGCAGGAGAGGAAGGCGGTCTGGCCAGGCTGGCAGAGTGCCTGGCCAGTAGGAGGGGAGCTGCTGCAGGCCTGCCACTGTATGTAGCCTCCCCATCACCCAGCCTAGCTGAGCCACTCCCACTTCTGTGGGAAGATGGGGGAGGGCAGCCGTCAATGGGGGTATGTGGAAAACTCAGTTCTTGCCCCAGGCTCCATTTTCTGGTGATATGCCACTGACTCTTGCCATGTATGAAAGCTGACAGCAGACTTGAACTCCCTTCTGTTCTTGCTGCTGCCTGAAACTACAAAAACAGGGCATTATGACGCATCTAGTCCAATCTGTGGATGTTGGGATGCATTCAACTGAGCATGTTCGGTGTAGGAATATTGCATATAATAGAAGAGATTCCCCTATTAGTCAAATGCAATCTTTGTCTTCCTTGAATCACTCCAATTTTTCATGTTCATAAAACCTAGGGAATAGTCATCCCTAGAGATAGTGTTAAACACTTTAACTGTTTAAAATTATCACCTATAATTATCACCTATAGTATGCCCCTGATAACGATTATGTGCTTTCTTTGATTTTTTTTCAGCATCACACTAAAGAACCCTGTTCCCCAAGCTAAAGATGACATGTGTAGTACACAAAGATCCCATGCATCATTCCTGTACAATGGGTTTACAAGAATCTAACATATAGAGAGGAACATACAGAATCATGGTTTAATCATGATTAAAGAAGTAGAGTTAACTACAATGTGCCTAGTTCCACCAACTTATTGCTTAATTCACAACACCCTTCTGCAATGTATAAATGAGGGATTATTAGATTTCTCATAATGTCACATTGGTAACTGTTTGTGGTGGGTTTTCTGGACTGTGTGTCCATGGTCTGGTAGATCTTGTTCCTAACATTCCTAACAAGATCTACCAGACCACAGCCCACAGCCCGGAAAACCAGCACAACCAGTTGAATCCAGCCGTGAAAATCTTCAACAATACATCACAGTGGTAAGTCTTATACCTATACTAGCACATGAAAACTGCAGGGAAAATATCTGCTCATCTGAATACTTTGAACAACAAAATATTTGCTGTTACATGTTTGCATTCTAGGCTCTAGGAAATTCATTAAGTTCACCTCACAATATATCAGAAACGCCTAACCTTTAACTACGGCAAGTGCGCATGGACAAAAACTTATTCTATGGCAAGTATGTCTGAACAATTCATCGTCTTAAAAAGACAGAATGTATTAATGGGTACAACACTCCAAATTCATACAATCCTCGATATATGTCCAATATATTGTTCGCTACTGGTCATAAAACAATAGATGTGAGAATTTCTTAGTTATAACCCATCCAAAACAGTAAGGATAGTTCAGTAATCCATTGATAAGAAATAGGTCTGCTGTGTGACAGGAACTTACCTTGTCTTCTGTGTGCATCTCAGGACAGCTGAAAAGACACGCCCATGCTGCCCTCCGACCCCCAAAGGTCAGAAGGCAGCGTAGGCATGTCTTTGCAGCTGTCCTGAGCTGCACACTGAAGACAAGGTAAGTTCCTGTCACATAGCACAGGGGCCAAAAGCGGCGCTCTCATGCTGGTACCGGCAGAAAGGCGCTGCTTTTGGAAAACCTCGCACCCGCTTGGGGGTGGTGCAGCTGGACCTGCTGCGATGCAGCAGTGCCAGCTGTACGAACAGCTCCCCAAGGATGACGTTTTTGCCATCCCTAGGGCGCTATATTCTGCTAGTGTGCAAAGGGCCATACTTTTGAGAGTATCCTTTAGCAACTAATCTGGTTTTGAAGCTTTGTATTTTCACTTTTACATCATGTTTGAAGACCCACTTGCATCCTACTGCCTTCCTCCCTGATGGTAGTTCTGTAAGTGGCCATGTTTGGTTCTTGATCGAAGATTAGATCTCTTCTACTGCAGCTTTTCTTCATTTTTCTGCTTCTATTGCAGGCATTCTTGCTATGTCAAGAATGCCTATCTGGAAGGCTCTGTCTTTGCTTGATAAGAGAGTATCTTTGGTGGTACTGGTTGACCATCTGATACATGTTCTGCATCCCTTACTGGTTGATTAGCTTCATCTGATTCAGCACATTGTTGTCCATTCCGCTCAGATGCTTCTTTTCTTTTTGCTATGCTTAATTTTTCTCTGGTAGTGTGACTTCACTGATATCTACTTTAGCCACATTTCTTGATTTTTCCCTTTCATTGACAGACTATATTGTAGACCTTGGTGGTTTTTGTGTGTGGGTTGAAGATTGAGGTTAAGGATTCTGTATCCTTTGCATCCCAGCATGTATCTGACAAAAATGCCTTCCACTCTGAGGTCCTTCTTGGTCTGCTTTTCTTTAGGTATGAAAGCATAGGCTTTTGATCCAAACATTCTTAGATGACTCAGACTGTGTTTATGTCCTTACCACAATCCAAATGGTGCCTTTAATAGTTAGGTAGCAGTGTTGTGCCTTTAATAGGTAGGTAGCAGTGTTGATTTCTTCTTCCCAGTAGTTGTCAGGTAGCTCTGCTTCAAGGAGCATACATCTAGACCAGGGGTAGGGAACCTGCGGCTCTCCAGATGTTCAGGAACTACAATTCCCATCAGCCCCTACCAGCATGGCCAATTGGCCATGCTGACAGAGGCTGATGGGAATTGTAGTTCCTGAACATCTGGAGAGCCGCAGGTTCCCTACCCCTGATCTAGACATTTCAGTGAGACAGCAATTTTTTCTTTCTGCTACACCATTTTGTTTTGGAGTGTATGGGACTGTAAATTGATGTTCTATTGCATGTTCAATCAAATAATTCTTTATCTCATGTCCCATGTACTCCTCTTCATTATCAGTGCAGATTGATGGTGGATTTCTTTGGAATCTGTTACTGACCATTGCCACATATATCTCTACAAATGTTTATCTTCCTCCTTAAAGTCTTTGAGGCAGTTAAGTCTTGTCAAAGCATCAAGGACTTCTTTTTCTGAAAAATTGAAGACATTCCAGAAACATGGTTTTCTTTTCTTCACAAGGCAACCTGTAGCATCACACTCTGAAAGAGCATGAAGGTCTAATATTGTGTATATTCCTATTTAGGCTCTCAAAAGGTGAAAGCAATATTAAGCCTTTCAAGGTGTGATGTACAGATTGTCAATGTGGATGGGAGATGGCACAGTAAGGCTATTCTCCTGTTACATGTACTTTTCCATGTGCACCAGAGTCTATTTTGCAGCTAATAAGATGCTCTTGTCTTAAAGGATGATGTACTCTATATTGCGAATGCTGAAGCCGGTTCCTAAGATGCACAGAATTGTGCAGGTATGGTGATGATAAAGAGCTGTGCAAGAATAATTATGTTGATAAAGAAGATGATGAGAAAAATAATTCATCTGTGGAGCATAGAATGGTGGGAAGAGAAGCTTTAAACTGTCCTCACTTTCATCTCTTGCAAGAAAAAAGGCCACAGGAAAGCTTGTTCACTGCCATTTTTTGCATTACACATCTCATATAATGAGGCACTTATTTGAATCAGAGCCAGCATTGCTTCCCTCTCTTGAAAATGTAGTATTCTGGATACCTACCACTCATCCTAGAGACATGAATTCAGACATTATTTAATCAACACCTAAATCAAAGGGCATTTTCACTCATGTTGTTATTGTATATTTGATTAGAGAAATAAAGACATTCTGAATCAGAAAGGGAGGAAGTACATTAATATAGATGACAGGGTATTTCCAGTCAGCAGAATTCCAGCTTACACAGTTGGTGATCACCTGATAGGGTCATTTTTCTGGAAATATTCACATCAATGACATTACCTTCACTGCCTTTGGAAGCGTTCTGTACTCTAGTGCTATTTGCTAGGCAGAAAGACATATTGCTTGCATTCTCTGGATCTTAGTCAGTGCTGCAAAGTGGGGAAGTGGCACACTTCCTCCCACCAGGAAATCCAATAATTTACACACAGAAAAAGACATGTTAAGGGATATGTGTAAGAAACCCTAACCCTCCCCCACAATTAAGTGACAGTAAAATGATCACAGATGTTCAGATATAGTTTTACCCTTAAAATAACCACAACAGACTCATTGGTTCCTGAGGAGCTATTGGATTTAAATCCAACTATTCTGCTGAAGATTAATACAGCTACCCCCTAAAGCCACAACAGGGTTGTAATTTTTCTTTCATTTTCTTGAAAAGTAGACATGGGGGGAGGGTGCACAGGACTACAGCACTTAAGGGGAAGACAGATTAACTCTTTCTCCTGTAAATCCACATGGAAATTGTTCCCTTTTCTGGTCAGCTACTAACCCCAATAGAAAAAAAATACAGGCATATTCTTTTTGACAGAGCAGAGTGTGTTGTGAAACGTTAATAGAGTTTAAACTATCATTATATGTGCTGAGTTAATTACATTCGTCCACATTTTAATGGATATATCCAACTCTACAGATCTTGAGTTTCATTATGACACTGCAGAAGTATGCTCACCTAAATTCCACTGAATCAAAAGGCCTACCTAAATGTAAATACCAAATGTCATTCTAAATAAGCAGAAAGAATTCATGGTCTGGCAGATGTTGCATATCCATTGGTTTTTAATTGATTTTTGCAGTGTGAAAAAAGAAACAGCAAAACCTTTAGGAAAATGTGAATATCAACTGAGTAGTATAAACACAGTGTTCTATGTTTGTATCTCAAATCAGCTCATATATGATCACAGATGACAAACTTGTAGGCTTTTGAGGTTCAGAAAGCATACCTTTTGCATAGATTTTTTCCCCAAAAAACACAAGGACATACTGTACATTCAACACAAAGGACATATTGAAAACTTTTGACACAAACAGAAAAAAAGCACTATTGTCCCTTAGCTATAATGAGTTAAATATTGTGATTTGATGGTTTTTTTGATCAACATTCATTAATATTTCAGTACCATCTACCATGTCATCTTTCTGGATAAACTGAATGGAAAGGTATATCAGGGAGCCACCATGACTGGTTCTGATCCTAGATGGCCAACTGGTACCAAAAGATGGTGCTGAGGACCCTGTAGCACTTCCACTGTGGGGTTCTATCCTATCCTGCTAGTTAACGTTTGCATGAAACGACTGAGATTTTCAGAGATATTCAATGAGGTGTCATTACCATGCCAATGACAATCTATTTCTCCTTTTCAGTAAGATCAGATGGAGCAGTACATGTTCAAATTAGATTTATGGAGATAGTAATGAGTGGGACAAGATAGTAATGAGCTGGACGACTGCAAGTCTAATATAGGGAAGACTTAAATGCTATTATTTGATGGGAAATGAGGTTGGTTTCTTCCAGAGGGGGTATGTACACTCCTTCTGAAAGAGCAGCTTCTAAACTTGCGTGTATTTTTATCAGGCACTGAAGATCAAAATTTGTCCACTACTTTCTCTGAGAAGTGAAATTTTGCATAGCAAGACTGCTAATGGGTACATCTTCATGAGAACATATCTTGGCAGTCTTGAAGACGCTGTAAACCAAAAGGTTTTCTCAATCTTTGGGTTTACCCTATTTTTCTTATTCAATCATTTCTCTGTCTCTCCCTTTTCGTTTGTAGAGTTGTACTAGCAATCAGTTCGTTTTCAAGCACAATTAAAAGTGCCTGTACTTATCTTTACAGATTTGAACTTACTGATATCTTACTCTTTTTTCCTATATGAAGTGCATCCAACATGGGAATAGTAATCCAACGCATGGTTGAAGGTCCCCCTTCTACTGAGATATGACATGTGGTCATAAAGGACAGGTCCATGGTGACACCTTGATTGTGAAATTCCTTCTTTGTCACTGTGCACTTTCATTGTACAATATCAGGTGACATTGTTCTCTCAAACTTTTAATGTTTAGTTTTTCTGTAGTTATGACTACTGCTGAATTTTAATATACAGTTTTTTATTTAAGGTTTTAGTGTTCTTCATGAATTTAATACTGGGATATAATTATTAAATTTAGGAGAAGAGTTTGGATTTATACCCCACCTTTCTCTCCTGTAAGGAGACTCAAGGTGGCTTACAAATTCCTTTCCCTTCCTCTCTCCACAACAGACACCTTGTGAGGTAAGTGGGGCTGAGAGAGTTCCAAAGAACTGTAAGTAGCCCAAGGTCACCCAGCAGGAATGTAGGAGTGCGAAAACACATCTGGTTCACCAGATAAGCCTCTGCCACTCAGGTGGAGGAGTGGGGAATCAAACCCAGTTCTCCATATTAGAGTCCACCTGCTCTTAACCACTATACCACGCTGACTCAAATATCTGATTTGTTTATATCTGCTTTTATTTTGAAGTTTAAGGTTTTTTACTGCAATTGTTTTAATGCTATTTATCACTGGTCCTTGCTGGTTTTAGTGGCTGTAATTTAATTTTCTTTTTGCGCAGTGCTTTGAGAACTGTACTGTTCTGTGACAGTCTAAAATGAATCACAGCAATCAATAAACGAGAATATAGAAGGATTACACAAAGGATTTGCCTGAGCAGAAATTTTAAAAAATGAATATAGATTTAACAATCAGCTGGAGTGACACTACAAAATGGTGCATTTGCCTCCTTCACCAATGTGCCTGCTGAGGGAATGGGGCTGAAATGGTTGCATGAAAGCCCACTTTGCCTAATTCAACTGAAGCATGATGTGAAAAAATCTGACACTGTGTAGGGGGAGGAAGGGGTTTCTACTCCTCCCTAACAATATTATTGAAGCATTGGTTCCTGTTGAATCTAACAGGGGCGTAAAAAGAATATCCAAGTTCAAAGTATCGTTGGTCCATTATGCAAAGCACAAATAAGACATCCTGAGGATGGGGGGAAAAATAGGTCATCTTGGGGAGGAACCCTGCACAGCTTTTTATCCACAACATCCTCAGGACGCCTTATTTCAGCTCTATGTGGGTTTTTTTTGAAGCCACAAAAATATGGACTTTTTTGCCTGAAGTCAGATGGGATTTCCATATTGGGTGTTTGTGTCTTTGAAGATAGCTCATTGAAAATTTTTTAAACTATATATTGCCGGAATCGGCAGGATTAGCTGAGTACAACCATGTACTTTTCAAGCTAAAAAGGCTTCCAGGAGCAAAGCCTGGAGAGCAAACATCCAGGGAAAATCTCAGCAAATGGGTGCAGGCACAGAGAATCACTGCAGCATCATAAAATGTTGGGCATGAGAGCATCACGCTCGGGTGGGAGGAAATGATGGGCAGGATAAAAAGCCTCTTTTTCCTCTGATGTCTTTTTCTCCATGCTGTCTGGGAAAAAAATGAGGTGACTTTTCAAAAGATATCCCCAGGATGTCTTATTTGTGCTGTGCAGAATGGGCCATTCTCTGGCAGTCTGATCACTAGAAAAGACTACTTAATTTAGTTATGGGCACTGCATTTCCATGCATATCCACAGTTAGAATGTGCTGATGTGTGAAGCCTTTAGGATTATCTTCATGAATATGGCTTGTAAATCCATGCTTTGTGTTTTCCAGGTAGATTTCAGCTACACTGTTGCATAAGCAGAACATCTGTGGATTTTGCTTATTTCTTGTTCAACATTCTAAACTGAGGAGTAAAATAGCTCTTTGCTGAATGGGGGATACTTTTAATATGATGAAAGGCATATTTGGATTCATCTCATTGTCAGCAATAATAGCTGTGCATTCCAAAGGCCATTTCATATATTATGCAAAGGCAGAACTTAGTTTACCTACGCACTTGTTATATACTTAACAGGATACTAGAATTCTGAGACATGCACTTGGATACTTGAATGCAAATGTTTTAAATATTCTAATCAGACACCGAGATGTGTACGTGTGTGGAAGAGATGAATCGGTGTCACATAGTTTGTTTTAGGAATATGCAGCTGTTTCTTATGTTCAGTCTCATTGCCTGAAAAGAGATATTCTAACCTGTTTGCTTCAAGGATCTCTGAACATTTGCTTTTGCCTATTAACTGTTTGTGTTGGTCTCAAAAATGTCCATCTGGAGCAATTGTAATGAATTTAACATTTGATCATATAATATATGTATTTAAACAAATATGCATGAAAATCAGTTTCATTACTAAATGTATGGCACGAAGAACGTGAATTTTAAAATATATTTTAACTTGCTAATTTGAACTTTCATAAAATTTAAAGCAAAACAGATTTTTTAACTAAAAGCTCAGTATAAATTCCACTATTATTATAAGGCTCTCGATTATAGTACATGTTCCAATATAAAGACATTTTAATCCAACTTCTTATTTGTAATAATCATAATTAATCTTAGTTCATAGAGAGGTGACAAAACTTGGTCTTATGCCGTCTCATTTTAGAAAGTGAGGATCAACATGATTGAATGTTCCTTCGTATAACAAGTTCCCTTACATAAAAAGTTAACCTAGCAAAACAAAAGTTATGTTTAGGACTCTTACAGTACAATTCTAAGCAGAACTATATCCTTCTAAGTCAGTGGTTCTCAGCCTGTGGGTCGTGACCCCTTTGGGAGTCGAACAACCCTTTCACGGGGGTCGCCTAAGACCATCGGAAAACACATATTTCTGATGGTCTTAGGAACCAAGACACAAATAATTTTATGGTTGGGGGTCACCACAACTTGAGGAACTGTATTAAAGGGTTGCGGCATTAGAAGAACCACTGTTCTAAGTCCATCTGTGACTTTGGCAAATTTAGAAGCAAGTTAATTTACTTAGGACTGCAGCCAGAATGTAGTATGGCATTATTAAGCTCAGATGCGTCTGCTTATGTGCATGCCTCCCCTCCTCCTTTCTCATGTGAAGAATCTCAGTGAGGCACATGCCATATTTAACCAAGATATATATCTAAGACTGCAACCCAGACGTGGAGGGGAGCACAGAAGCAGCTGGGGACAGTGCTGTAAAGGCGGCACTGCAGTACCTCCACAGTGGATTTGAGCAGCACGAAAAAAATGTAAGTTTAAATCCCTCCAGCCTCCTGTATTGCCCCATAGAACAAACAGTAATTCTGTAGGGTGGGGGCTTGCTTTTTATGCTGGAATGCTCCACCTTTAGGAATGGCCCAGCCAACCCCCCTGCACTGGGTTCTGCTTGGATGCTAGTATAGCTCTGTGGTGGCCCTGACTTCCAGGTTGGCCTGTTACAGATCTGTGCAGTAGCTGGATGCCACAGTTTTTGCTTCCTCTGCCAGAATGGGTTCCTCTTTCACTGGCTGAGTGGGCAAATGTGTCGGCGCCACCCTTCACTGCTCCCACAGCTCAATCCCTCCCCGCTTTGGATTGGACCGCCCAGGCACAAAGGTTAACTGGAATTACTTTCACCTGCCCCAAACTGGGATTCTAAGCCAGGCATAGAAAACAAATAGTGCAATCCTGAACAGAGCTATAACTTTCTATGGGTGTATCTCTGCTTAGGAAGGCACTTTAATTACAGCTGACATACATGCTTGCATTTATATGATTAAAATGGTGATTACCTCCATGTACACTGTTTTAGGATTGCTCCCTTAATTTCTAGCTTGGGATTCTCCATATGAGAAGAATCCGGTGGTGGGATTTAAATGATTTAACAACTGTTTGTTTACAAGCACCATTTTAACAACCGGTTCTGCCGAAGTGGTGCGAACGTGCTGAATCCCACCACTGACTCTAAAGAATGTTCTCAGGTTTTTGGGCGGCATCTAACCTTTTGAGCCATTGGGTCTTTGAGAATATTTTTGTCTGAGGATTCCTTTTCACCCAACAAAACTGGGCTTAAAAGAAGGAAAAAGAAAGAAGGTAAGGAGGGAGAAGTGAAGCAAACACAGATGAGCTCATAAATAAGCCAGATTTGGATACATCACAGTTTAATATGGTCAAAACTATGTCTAAATACAGCTTATGTTGCTAACTCACTATAGATTAGTACCCAAGTCTAAGAATAGATTAGGACATAGTTTACCCTTTGGGGGCAAATTTTTGCATGAAGAATTATTTATGTATGTGGACTCCATGTGCAATACGAAGCGATCTAGACAACGGAAAATTCTTAAATAATGCCTCAAATTATCTTTTTTTTTGTATTGTCGAAGGCTTTCACGGCCGGAATCACTTGGGTGCTGTGTGGTTTCCGGGCTGTATGGCCGTGTTCTAGCAGCATTCTCTCCTGACGTTTCGCCTGCATCTGTGGCTGGCATCTTCAGAGGAGGATCTTCATACAGCCCGGAAACCACACAGCACCCAAATCTTTTTTTTTTTGTTTATTTTACCTGCTTATTTTTGTTTATTTTACCTGCTTATTTTTGTTTATTCGTACCTGCTTTTTATTATCTATTTCAGAAAAGGTTTTATATGTCAACAGTTTGTGACATTCTCTTGTTTTGACATTGATAATGAAATCACTCAGTTAAAGTGTTAAAAATAATTTTTCTATGTGCGAAATATTGGGCTACAGAGCAATTTAAAGTATTTAATTCTAAAACTGTTCTCGTATACAAACCTGGAGTTTTAGTTATTGTTTCATTAACTTCTCTCATTCCTTTACCTACAAGTAAAAAGACAAATTATCATTTTTATGAACATACTGTTTACTATATAGAATGTTGATACATAATGCTTGATTGAGGCAATTGTGTGTTCTGCAATACACCTATCATTTATAGCAGGAATAACTAACACCTACAATAAATAACTAACACCTACAATATGTTACATATTCAAGCAAATATAATTCTACACACTCATCAGCAAAAAAAATAGGAGAAATCTCTTGGGAGTCCAACATTTGTATTGAAGCAAATTTGCAGAAATAATTACTGTTCTCATTTCTTAAAAAATGATTGGTTTTATATCAGCCACAGTGCTGTAACAGAGAGCCTTATACTGGTAAGGAAGATAACGTACTTATGTGTTCATAATTATGTTACATGTACTCTAGAAACCTGCTGTTAAATTACTCTGTCTAATGGCATAAACCAGAAACAGCCAGAACAATGACAAGACTTCATAATACATGAAACAGTGGCCAACTTTTCCAGCATGTGCTATAATTTGGGAAATAATTTGGGAAAAAATGATAGAGTGTCACTGGCGGGCACGCCAGTCTTGAGATGGGTTTGCTGCTAAGGCTGTTCAGATCAAGGAGAAAAGGGAGCAGTGTGACATCTTGGGATATGTCCAAGCCAGGCCTATGAACTCCTACTGGCAGTCCTCTTCCCCTGCTATTACTTGTTGGGCTACTGGAGGAAAGGGGAAATGGGAGGGAAGCAGTGGTGCCAATGACATGCTGACATCACTTCTAGGTCTCACCAGAAGTGACATCAAAATGCCATTGGTAATGTGAGTAAGCCCTGTCCCATTACATCTAGAGCTTACGCAACTATGGTCACATATACACAAACTGTGCTATATGTCATATCCCACAATGCATTGCCATGAACTACCTCACCTTAGATTTTGACTAGCACCCTTATATAGATATAATGGTTTTAATGAGGCCAACATAACAATTTTCCAACAAAGTGGGGTGGTAGAAAGTTTACAGAATTTCAGCCCTACATAAGTTTCAGGATTGGGTGCACTGAAAAAATTGGGTTTTCCATTACGTTGTAAGTATTTAACAGGACCCTTGCATGAAGAGTGCTTCTTGCATGTGGGTTCTCCTAAAATTCTCCAAAGCTGAGATGATGTCTTATGCCATGGCAGCAGAATATGCAGAATATAAGGCTGTGTTTCCATTTATAGAAAAAGTTAGAAATAATGACAGAGAAATGATGATGCTCTCTGTAGTGCAGCACAATTCAGGCATGGAGTTTGGGGGGCAGGAAACAGTAGCCTGGTTTGTGCAAGTGAAGATGATGGCATAGTTAGTATAAGTAATGAAGCCTGAAAAAATAGCACAGATCCACTGAACGAACCATCACCCTTTTGCCCAAGTATAAACATGATATGGATTCAATCATGTGTGTATGACTATTCTGGTTGCTCCTTACCTTTTAACAAAATCAGAACAGTACAAAATTGCTACTTTATCTTTTGTTTACTGAAGTCTTAATCAGCATTAGACAGCAGTATCTAGATGTTGGCTTAGTTCAAAGGATTCATCCTAAAATGTACTTCAAACTGTTATACAAGTTCAACAAAATGCATTTCTATTTTGACATTTAATGATGTTTGGTGAACCATGTATAAAATACTGCCTTGAACATTATCCTTATTTTCTAATTTAGGCTGTATGTTCAAGTGCAGCAGATAAACAGAGATTGTCCTCAAAAATTTAGATCTAGTGCAGGGGTAGGGAACCTGCGGCTCTCCAGATGTTCAGGAACTACAATTCCCATCAGCCTCTGTCAGCATGGCCAATTAGCCATGCTGGTAGGGGCTGATGGGAATTGTAGTTCCTGAACATCTGGAGAGCCGCAGGTTCCCTACCCCTGACTAGTGAAATCCTGAAGCAACATTTTTTTTTGCCCAAGTACATTTTTTTCTTACTTTAATGGCAATAAATAAACTAATATTTTCTAAAACAATCAGACTGTTAAATATTTCATATACATAAAAAACCAAATACACAGATATTTAGTTTATTCGGAGATTTTTCATAAGCTTGACAAGGTATGAAGAAAAAAGTACTTTTATAGTATTACATGTAGTTTTCCTTAAACACTTAGAAACACATGTGAAACATTTTAAGATTGACACAAACTGAAATAAGCAATCTACAAGAACACATTTCTATCGTTTTATGCAATCTGTATAAATAATTTGTTTAATTTATCAATAGTTCAATTCTATAGAAAATCAAACTATATAATAGGAAATCCAGAGTTGTATCCACACATCATTGGATGCTGCACTATCATTATACTATAGCAATCATTTGTGGTTGCACTGACTGGTCCACACAGTCTAGTTACAAATAATTATCAAAACATACAACAATGTGTAGATGTAGTCCAGCAGTATCACCATCTGCTCTCTGTCAGCAGTGTTCAAGAGGGCAGGCTCTACCATGACGAAGGCAAGCCTCTCATTCTTTCCAAAATCTACCAGGTATTGAACTGTTATGTAAATGGAGTTCTAACAAGAAAGTATGAGTTAATATGGCTGTGTGAGCTGAGCATTCTTAAACAGCAACAATCATAGGTGATTCCTTCTGAAACTGGTACCACATAGTCACATACATGTGTTACTATACCTTGAATCTTTACTAAGCTCACTGGAAGAGGAAAGTGTGTAAAGAAAAGAAGGTTATGTTCTCCTACAGAAGGAAATGTTCTGTAGGTTGACATTTTCCTCTAGCAGACAGAGCCTTTGCCCATGCCAAACCCACATATGAGCCTCTTGCATCAGAGAAATGTTCTTTCCATTGGAGCAAAGCCCTTCCATTGGAGGAAAGGATCTGTCATTTATAAGGAAGCCGGTGGGTTCCCTTCTCAAGACTGATGAACAGTTGGTTGGCTGCACTCCTCTGGAGTGAGGGAAATTCCCAATCACACACCCCAGGGTTAATAAAATTGTCCAAGTTGATATGGTCAACTTTATTAAAAAAAACAGATACCACCAAATATAGTTTAACAGGAGAGATGTTCTCTCATGAGATATAGTAAGCTGGGGCTCCTAATTGGGCAAACTGTAACACAAATTAGTCCTGAAGAAAGAGTTTAGAAAGCTGAGGGCTGAAATGGATGTGATGTGCAGCTGTGTGTTACACTCCCCTAACTTTTTTTCTTTAATTAGCAGCAAGTATGGGAGATTTCAAACCTGGGGAGAAAATCACTTCTCCACTGAGAACTTCATATGAGAAGAAGTTCAGAACCATCTCTTCTATGGATATTAATTGTTCCATCTCCAAGTCCTTGCAGCAGCAAGTGCCATGATCCCCATCATGGGGTAATAATACTCCTTTTCTGCTGTGTGTACCATGACTATGTTCCTAGAAACATTGTGAGGTATCCCTCTGGTAGAAAAATTGTTGTGCATGTGGCCGTCAGATCTGAGGGAAAGGAGAACGCCTGTCAATGCATCTCTAATAGCAGAATTTATGGACTTGCTGCATCTTGTCTTCGTTTTATTATACTACCTAATCTTTTTTCTCTTCACCCTTTTGTGACACCTTTTCTCAAGAGATACCTCAGAGGGGTTGTTTTACTACCAATGCTGCCAGCATCTGAGGTGGAAACAAGATTGGAATCCAAGCTGGGATGTGCTCTCAACAACCCTTCATACTGCTTGCTGGAGTCCAGCTGAACAGTTGTATGTGTGATATGTGTCATACCATTTAAAGAAGAAAAGTAAACTTCTTCAACCTGGTTATTGTTGTTCCTCCAGTCATTATTGTCAGAAAAGAGATAAAAGATTAATACCCAGAATTGACACACATTATATCAGCAATCCTAACAACACTTCCCTAAAGCAAAGTCCTATTGACTAAAAGTACACCTTATTGGTTGCTCCCCATACTCCTTAAAATGAATGGGATGAGGTTGACTTTCAAGTGAAAGCAATTTGAAGCATTTCTTTTTTTAAAAAAAATTAGGGACTTACTTTTACAAACAGGTGACTTTCCTGTCCATTTCATATCTGGCTTACATGTCCGATGTTCTGATCCACCAGCAAGAAAAAATCCTGGCTGACAGGTATATACCAAAGTGTAGCCTAAGGTAGGAAGATCTATTGCCTTCACGTCCACATTTGGTGGTGTCTCTGGCTGTCTGCAAGCGTGAGCTGAAATGATTGTTTTTGTTTAAAAAATAAAGAAAAAGAAACCAGCATTGGTTAGGAATCGAAATTATAATCCTTTTATGTCTCAAGAGCTTAGCGTGATATTTCTCTGCTGAGGTTGACACACATGCAGTGTAAGAAATGAGTGCAAAAAGTTGCAAGTGAAGGTATACAAAGCACCTTCCTTTCCTGTACTGTACACAGCAAGCATCTATTATGAGGAAAGTAACTAAGAAAAAGACAAGGAAAGCTAAAGCACATGCCATTGCAAATTAGACTGGGATCAGTACAGTGAATTCCTGAGCTGTCACTGTTGCAAGCATCACTCCTATTCAACGACTCAAAGAACCTTGAAAATTATGGAGTGATTTCACTGCTAAATAAATTCATTATAAACCACTACAAAATAAAGGTTCCATAGAAAGGTTTTTATTATGCTACACTGCTTATAAAAGCTGCTTAAACAATACTTGCCTCTTTCTTTGTGCCCTGATCTGTACACTTATGACAGCTCAAAGTAAAATGTAGAATAAGATAAGAACCTCAGGTTACACTGGATTCACATCAGCGTACTTTATTGAAGAGGCATGCCAATGTCCCTGAACCAGAAATCTAAAAGCATTAATCTTTCAGCATTTCACTCATAGCCTGGGACATTTACTGTACACTCATTTCTAAAAGGAATGGAGCATGGTGGGAAAACACCCATTCTTAAGGCTTCTAAAAGCCATATTTTCATCAGCACATAATCCACTAGCATGGAGCAAAACTGAAGACACATTGTGATGCTTAAGAACACATTCCTTGACTGCAGATTCTAATATGGAAATGCTTTAAACAAGAAATCCACACACCCTTGTAAAACCTTTAGATGGTATAGTCCCACAATAGCATAAGCATATGAAATGTTTACATTGGTCAAAGTTGAGCCAGACTTCTCAATAGGTCGGGAGATTTTGTTTTTCAGTAGGGACCCTATGCCACCAGGAAATCAATTTATCATACTCTTAAAAAAAGAAAAGTTACTGAAATATTGAGCATTTGATTTGCTTTAAAAAAACTTACGGATGCATTCAGGCTGTACGCCACTCCAAGTTAAATTTGC
This sequence comes from Sphaerodactylus townsendi, assembly GCF_021028975.2. NCBI lineage: Eukaryota > Metazoa > Chordata > Lepidosauria > Squamata > Sphaerodactylidae > Sphaerodactylus > Sphaerodactylus townsendi. The sequence goes on along the minus strand of NC_059425.1, from coordinate 152,181,286 downwards.
AAGACAACTGCGTGTAGTAGAGCCCTGGACATGATATCCCTTCCTACATCTGAAAAAGACTCTGCTCCCAACCTAAAAAGTAATAACAGTAACATTAACAACAACAACAACAACCACAACCAGCTAAAGATCTGGCAGCTGTGAAATCTACCATAATAATAATAATAATAATAATAATAATAATAATAATAATAATAATAATAATAATAATAATAATAATGAAGAAGAAGAAGAAGACGACGACGACATTGGGGATACTGAAAGTAACATAATTTTTTAATTTTTTATTTTATTACATTTATACCCTTCCATCACTGGCCACTTAGAGTGACTTATAAACAACAAAACACAACAAAAGGGACACAAATTAAAAAAATTGCAGAATATTAAAATCTAAATTTCTCACCAGATTGTGACAAAATAATATCAATACAAATTACAGAATCCCCATTTCCTAATTACAGAAGAAGAGCGAGGAGAGTAAATTGTAAACTGGAAGGGGAGGTGCGCAGTTTAAGTGCATAACTAGACTTGGTGATTCGGCATGGCTGAATCGCAAAAAAACTTGAATTGCAGCACAATTCAGTGGATTTGGCTTGTATTCCAGCTGAATGCAAGCCTCCCGATTACAAGCTGATCCGAATCAGATTGACTTGTATTAATTCAGCAATGCCGAATCGGCATTTGTTCAAGTCAGGGATCTTAAACATCCCTGCTCTCCTTTAATCTTTGCTGAAAGTGGGGAGAAGAAAAGTCACCTCTCCCCGCCCCTTCATCAGGTGCTCTCCCCCTACTTTCAGCAGAGGAGGGGGGAAGAGAAGTGACTTCTCTCCTCCCTGCTCCTTTCGGCATTTGTTCAGGCCAGGGATCTTAAAGATGCTTGCTCTCCTTTAATCTCTGCAGGCTTTCCCTCCCCCAAATTTCATCAGGCTCTTTGCTGGAAGGGGGGAAAGAGAGAAGTGACTTTTCTTCTTCCCCACCCACTTTCAGCAGAGATTAAAGGAGAGCAGGGAAGAAAGAAGTGACTTCTCCCCCACCCCACCCCCCAATCCACTTTCAGCAGGCTTAGTGATGCGGCAATCAGCACATGGCTGTTGATTAGGCAGCTCTTCCCAAAAATACTGCTATTCTTGCTAGGATTGCCAGTTGGGGGAGAGGAGGGAACTCAGTGGAGTACAATGCCATAGAATTCACCTCCAAAAGCTGCCATTTTTATCTTAGTCAGGGAGATAAATTAGGAGTCCAACCTATCAGCTCTTCTGTCAGCATGGCCAATTGGCCATGCTGGTAGGGCTGATGGGAATCAGATGTTCAGGAACATCAATTTCGTCCAGCCTCTGGAGATTGGCCAGTGTGGCCATGCTGGTAGAGAGCGTGAAATTATGAACCTAATCCTAGGCTCCTCTGGATTCAATCTAGGGGGACTGATCTCTGTCATATGGAGATCAGTTGTAATAGCAGACCACCATTTTGATGTTGGCATTGGGGCATCTGTTCTTAAAAATGCTTCCCAACAGGGATCTTTAAACTTTAAATATCTTTGAAGGGATCTTTAAAGTTTAAAGGGAACCCAAAGCACCTAGCCACTTTGGATTCTCTTTAAACAAAAGTTTCCCTAATGTTTTCTTAAAGGAACCCCCCCCCATCCCTCTGAGAATTCCCTTCGAGCATAACAGCAAGCCCTTAAAGAACCCCCCCCCCCAATCCCTCTGAGAATTCCCTTTGGGCATAACAGCAAGCCCCATGTAAGTTTATGCTGAGGAAAACACAATTACTTTTTCCCACCATAGAACTTGCAGAAGATCCTGGCAGATTCTCTGACCTGGTTCCATTGTAGCCAGTGGGGAATTTCTGGGGGAATAACTAGGGTGCACATTTTTCAAGGTAGAGGCACCACATTTTCAGGGTGACATCAGGAGACACTCCTGGCAATAGCATCCAGGTTTAGTGAGCCCTGGCCTGCTTACACACACCCAGAAATTCCCCACTGACTGTAATGGAGCCAGCTCAGTTCAAAGGGAGAATCTGGGGAAAACATTTGAGGTGCCTGTCAGAGGTGGATTTTTTAAGCTAGTGGCACCAAAATTTCAGGGTATCTTCATGAGTCTCTCCTGATTATATCGTCTGGATTTCATGAAGGTTGGCTCAGAGGGTGCAGTTTTATGGACCCTCAAAGGGGTAGCCCCCATCTCCTATTAGCTTTCATGGAAACAATGGGGGATGGGGGCACCCCCTTTGGGGGTTTATAAAACTGGACCCCTGAATGAAACTTCTCTCATTGATAGCTTCTCCCAATGAGAGAACCACCAGTAGGCTTCGGATCCCACAGGGCATTCTGGAAACTGACTGGATCCACAAGTCTCCTTGGGCAGGCATAAATGCACCCATTGCCTTAACAGGAAGACACAATAATATCTACCCAGGCCTTCAGAGCAAAGTGGTCTGGCCTCAGCACTCTACCAATAGAAACTAACACTTGATGGTCTCAATCATTATGTGAACTATAATTTTGGAAATATTCTTTTTAATGAGTGGGATTAATACCAACATATTTGACTCATTAAAGTGCCTTATACTGAAGCAGACTGCTGGTCCATTAAGGTAGTATTATCTACTCAGATTAGCAGTAGGTCTCCATGGTCTCAGGCAGAGAGATGCCAGGGATTGAAACTGGGGACTTCTGCTTGCCAAGCTAAGCAACAGACCCTCCACCGTTGATTTTTCATAACCAGTTTGGACAGAGAAGCAGTACTGGATATGCTTAACACATACAATCTTCCCTGTTTGTCAAGTCTCAAACACACATGATGCTGGGAGTGCCATGGCAGGAATATCCTCTGATCATTTCCTTGAAAAACCAGGTGCAAATTGGGACCATCTTGGCCTTTCACAATCACGTCCCTGACGTGAACTAACCCTGGGGAAACCCTGGGGAAATACAGGTACCACTCTGGAAATAGTACAAGAATTGGGACTTGCATCCAAAGCTCTTTTCTTTCTTTTTTTGCTTGTGCTTCCTTAGTCTTTTGTTGAAGCAGTCATCTACTATGTACTACATTTCTCTAGTACTGGGCACTTTTTGGTTCATTGAAATGATATTGGTCTTGCATGAGTGGAAGTGTCTAAACAGAGGAAGGTGACTTGCAATAGAGGATTTTGTCCAAAATGGACAAGGATTCTGCCCAAGTAAAAATAAGACTTTGGATACAAGGCTTAGTTGACAATGTGATATACAACTAAAATTGCAAATCAACAGTCTGGTAGAAGTTTAATCATCATGTGAGAAACACTACATCCTATATCATCAATAACCTTTTTGTGGTTTTGTTTTTAAATAGAAATTCTACCTGTCAGTTTCAATTGCCAGGATGTATTCATCAACTTCTTTTTTCTCTGGCTATGGCTTTAACTAATTTAAGTAAAAGAATTACAAAGACTTCCCAAGAGGACAACCTGAAAGCGACATTGTTTCTTTCACTGTCTATCATATAATTTTATCCCTCCCGTTCTCCAAGAAACTCAGAGGGTGTACATGGATTTTACCTCCTCTATTTTGTCATTACAACAATGAGAGCAGCTTGCCCAAGAATATAGCCAATGAGCTTCATGGCTACCACACAGACCGGGCCCCACTGTGACTTTACAACAGTCAGAGTTTCAGAAACATCTTTTTGCAGGTATATAATTTCAAGATTCAGTTGCTTTAACACAGAAAACAGATTGGACCATGGCATAAAGCTAGCCTACCACTGTTTTCCACTTCTATCAGCTGAAAAATTAGGCAGGAGGAGGGAATTTTCCTTATCTTTAACATCTCGGAAATTATTAGATATTATAGTGATGAGCAGCAGAGAAAGGCAAGGAGAAGCTGTGATGGGAGTCAAAACTTCAGATTAGGCACACTGAATCTCTGATTTCTTAATTACCTCACAACCTTTGCAATTTTTGCTGTAGTGGAATTTAACTTCATGCATTCATAACTCAGCAGAAGGATAGCTCAACTGTGGTGTTTATGTACTTTTGCAACAATTTCTCAATTGCTCTCAAGACAGATCCTCAAGCTAATGCCTCATGCATAATTGAGGGATTACATGGAGAGCACACAATCAAGCAGCGCATCGGCCAACATGCATAGTAATTTTAACTTCAATATTTGTGCTTGAAATTTATCATAATTTACCAGTTAAATTAAGTCACTTGACAAATTATCTGTTGGGACATCAAGCAAAGTTCACAAATGTTAATTGGAGAGTAACCATTTCTGGACCATGCACTTGCATGTTTTTAGACACAATGAGTACGGCGCATTTCCCTCCCTTTAGGTGAAAAAAAATAATAACTGCCTGCTTATCCAAGGGCTGTAACACAGCTTCATGCTAAACTCTCCAATGAAATTATTAGAAAAAGCTTCTTAAACACTGGTCTGAGAGTACATTCTAAAATGTGTAGGGATTATTATATAAAATAGATCTCAAGTATTTAGAAAAGCAAAATGAGACATTTTAAACCATGCTGGTCTCATATTTTGAAAGTAAATAATTACCTCATAGCCTCTAGAACTATTCTGTATTCCAAAATGTGGTGTTCCAGGATCGAGGCAACTGTTATGAGAAGGATCTGCAATTAAAAATAGAGAAACACTAATATTAAAAAGCAGAAGAAGAAAAATGGAAAAGGCTAACACTGGCAAGTCTATTGTGGTCTTCCACCAACCAGTGAAATCTTATTTGTTTTGTTTGGAATATGTTCCCCTTCCCCACAGTAACCGTTACAGAAACTCCTCCCCGTCCCCATAGTAACTATTACAGACACTCCTTCTTATTGGCTGTCATGTGTGGTCATATGTTTCTATTGAATTGTTTACTTTATATATACTTTATTTTTAATGCTGTTTTAATGTTTACATGTTTGCCTCCTTTGTAACCCTATTTGGATGGAAGGATGACATAAGATATTTCAAATAAATAAAGGAAACATTAATAGGCATGCATACTAGAATATTTTGTTGAGGGAAAGGTAGAATCCAGTGGCATGAATTTGCAGAATGACTGGATCCAACCCATGCATTTAAGAAAGTATTTACAGAAAATGGATCAAACACAACTCATCCCCCTGCAGATGAACCCAGTACTTCATTATAATATAGACTATACTGCAGCATAATATAGATTACAGCTAAGAAAACCAGCCCTCCAGTTACTAATATGGGAAGATGCCATACATGCTCTTAAAAAATGATAGTGAAAGCAGGATCTGATAGTGTCGTGCAAACTATATAATGGATATGTTCCCTTAATTACAGAAGACTTGTCTCTAAACAGTAAGTCTCCTGCTATGTCTCTCCGCTGGTCAGGTTTTCACATTTTAATTTCAATTACGAACTGTTTAACATACCACTATTTTATTATATGGGTAATAAAATCTGCACGTATTTGTATGAAGATGCATACAAATATTATAGAGAACCGTACATGCTTCTTTCCGAGCTAAGATGCACATTCTCATCCAAGGCTTGTGACATTTGGATGGATATTTTTCACTAAGAAATCACCAAGTGTGTAGCTGTTTCAAAAGTATGTATTTTACTGAACATGCACTTATGCACATGGTGCCAGAAAGTGCTGCATAGCTGCAGCTGACGTATGGTGACCACCATAAGATTTTCAAGACAATAGATGTTCACAGGTGGTTTGCCATTGCCTGCCTTTGCATATCAGCTCTGGACTTCCTTGGCGGTCTTGCAAGAATCAATCCCGGTTAGCTTCTAAGATCTGATGAGATCAGGCTAGCCTGGACCATCCAGGTACACAAATGCACACAGATGCTTTTAAACAGTAAAATCAGGCAAGCCCAGTCATCGGAGTGTGTATATTCATATCTGTATGAGTGAAATAAAACAATGGAACAACTTCAAATTACAAATGTGGCCAAGCAACTTTCTACAAGAGCCTCAACCCAAAATGCAATGGCATAGAACAATATCACCAAAGATCCCAAAGATCTCTAGGCTTCTATTTCCCAGGTAGTAAAGCTACTTAATGAACCTTCAAAATCAGTCAGTAATAATATAGGATGAATCTTTCGTTTGAGGTAAGGGAATCAACTCATCCCCCATTCACAGCCAAGCGCTTAGGTACACTTTAAGTAGCTTCTTGTATTTGGCAAATAAATATAGATCTCAAGGTTTTCTCAATAAACCAAAGAATGAAATTTTGATAATTCAAAGAATGAAAGAAAAGAAAAAAAAAATTAACCTTGTTTGAGCTTTTTATTCATTGGCTTTAAGGAACGAGTTTATATTATAATGGCTCTTCTCTTCATACAACTAGGATGGAAAGTAGCATGGTATCAAATCTTGGAAGCTAAGCAGGGTCAGCACTTGGCAGGCAAGCCATCAAGGAAGACCCTGAACAAGAAGGCAATGCCAAACTTCCTCTGCTGTTCACTTGTCTGGAAAGTTGGGGTTGCCATGAGTTGGCTGCAGCTTGATGGCACTTTATATACAGAAACACGTTCCTTATACGATAAACATAACCAGCATGCTGCGTGCCCAGACTTGCAAACAATGTACAGTTATAATGTGAACAGCATGCATGTGTCTTTAACTACCTATGCACATGCAATTAGAAATATGAATATTTTAAAGAAATATGTATGTAATCCATTTTATGTGTTTTACTGCAAGACACTTCACTATGAAGCATAGTGGTCAAATGTGTTGCCAAATGTGGAGTAAAGTGAATTGACTACCATAATTTCACAACTAAATATATTAGTCTCATTTCAGTCTTTCAAATACTCATCTTGCAGCCTGCCTTTACAAGAATAGGATCACTGCAAATAAGGATTGACTTGATTCTTAATGAATAGGTCTTCAACCCACTGGAGTTCTGGAGTGTACTCCTTTATTTCTTATTTGAAAGACTGCCACTTGTTCCTGTAGAGAAAGTAACTTGAGGATGTTGTTTATGAGTAGACTATAACACAAACCTTACACGGGATGCTGGAACTTGAGGGAGGGTGAATTTCTGTGAGCAGAGGACATTCAAGGGTCCTTGTAGCATACAAGCTTTCTATACATCTTATCTATCAAAATGATGGGCATTTTTCTACTTGGTAATAATTATTTCATAATCCCAAAGTGAGGGTATTATTTCATTTCTAGCCTGATTTCAAATTTCAGTCGACTTGTCTAATCATTCTGTCAGTAGGATGCATAATGGTCTTATTTACAAAGGAAATCTTCAGGTCTTCAGAACTCAGACAGAAAGGAGGCTAACACATGACATAGTCTTTTTTTTTAATGCACTTGAGCAATCAAGGGTGTCTGCTAATGGGAAAATGAAACAATATCCCACCAACATAAAACAATCTTTGATTTAAAGGGTAATATTTACAACTGCCCAAATTGAATAACTGTTGCCAGGCAGGGAGGACAGTGTCACCTCTGGGGGAAAGTGATGCTTGTAAAAGATTGTGACTGTAAAACACTTTAGCTCAAATCATGAGATCACAGTTCATCATTTAGTGTCTCATCCTTTCTTGGCTCTATCAAGAGAAAATATTCTACTCTTTCTCACTGTTTTGTGATTCTAATGTTATAACTAGTTCCCAGATTGTGCCATTTCACATTGCACATGGAAGCTATTTCATTGGAATTTTGTCCATGGTAGAATTTGTCTAGGCTAGCCTCCTTCCTGATATGTGCTTCCCATCCTCTGGAATTCTAAAACGGCACTGTCTGATAGTCATACCACATGCATTTTCTGAACATGCAGACTCCTTCAGTGTGGAACAGCAAGGAACTTTTGGCTAGCAGCCTTTATCAATTGATGGGACAGACTTAGGAGTAGTGGGGATACTGCTGAGAACCTCGAGCCTATTATGTTTTCTTGCCTACTAGTCACGGCTCTAGGGAATAAAAAAGTTTGTTCGGAGCATACAAAGACTATTCACCTGCTGAATAATAGTGACGGCAGGATAACTGGAAAAACAGCTGAATTTTTATTAGAAGTGCTCAAGTCAAAGACTTAATGGAAGCTTGATCACCTCTTCCTTACCAACCTTACGTGCTTTGTCCAGTTTTATGTCTTGTTCTAATACCCGCTCTGTCCTGTATTTTGTTTTATTTTTACTGATATGCCTAATAAAGGTCTGTTGAAGTTGTAAGTTGACTTAGGAGTACTAGTTTCTTCATAATGCCAGTAGGCTTGAGCACTATCAAAACTTCTCCATAGAATCCAAAAATATTCTCTTGCCTGGCACAGCAACATTCAGTTCACTGTGTTCAAGGGCACCATAAGGGAAGCCATGTTGCCAAAATAAAGTATAATCACAAGAAGCAACAGTTCTGACCACTAATGGTCAAATAAACATGTAATGTACTTTAACACTGCTATATCTACTAGCTATGATGAGTTGCATCCTATCTGTTTTTCAGTGATTCAAGAGGAGGGAGCAGCTACTTCGGCCACCCAAAACAAGACATGCCAGGAATTCACATAGACAAAAGCCAGTCTCGGCTGACTGCATTAACCCTTTTAACTTTTGCACATTTTGGCCTGTATTAATATCTGGACATTCTGCTACACAAACACACCAATATATGGCTGTTGGCATTTGCCAGTACATATTGCAGGAAAATCATGTAAAATCCATATTCCAGTGAAGCGGGGTGTGAAGGGTAGGGCAACACATGGGACCAGGGCTGTAGGATGAGGATGGGATCAGATTAAAAGCAGATACAATACAGCATGATCACCAAATAAAACCATATCACTTCTTCTTTGTTCCCCCTTTTCAGATTTTCACCAGGCCTTAGGTGTGAGGCACCAGGACTTAAATGTGAGGCAAAAGAGCTTTTGATTTTGCAAAGTCTCTGTATCTCATTTACACTGTGCTGTGACCGAAGCAAATCAGCTATGCATATTTAGTTTGCCTGCCAGAGAACTTAGCCCATGGACACAGCGTGCGAGTGTACTGCCTAAGCACAGCAGCTGCTTTTCGTGACATTATACCAAATTTACAAGATGATAGGCAATGCAAAGTCCTTGCCAAAGTGCAAAGTCCTTGCCAAAGTGAGGTGCTAGTGAGGCTAGTGTCTATGAGAAAGTTAACGTGTCCACTGAGGAAGACTCTATGGTTACTGTACAGGTATTACAATTTGGAGACGATATGAGAGGTGATTTTCATATACAACAGAGTAAAATTTTTGATCATGCTTTTATTTATTTCATCAATATAGGAAAAAATATCTTTGTTTTTGAGCAAAGAAGCATAGAAATAAATAACTATAGCAATTACCAATGCATGTTGGCTGAATTCCACTCCAGGCACCATCTGCTTGGCAGATTCTTTTTGATGAACCGATCAGTATAAAAGGTGGTCTGCACTGAAAGGTTATTTCAGATCTGTAGGTAAAACTTCTACCATTAAGCCGTCCCTCAGCTGGAATACCAGGCTCTCCACAAAAGACAGCTGTTGTAGGAAAAGAGAACAAACTTCATATAGATTTCTCAGGCTCCTGTGTTATGGACATATAATGAACAGGCAAATCACTGATTTGTAGGTACTGCCAGACACTATACTACTTAGTGAATTTTTGTCAAATGGCATCTCTTTGGAGAACAAAAGTTTAAAGATTTATTAATGTTAAATTAGTAGGATGCTAGCCTCCAGGTGGGATTTGGGGATCCCCTGGAATTACAAATTATCTCCAGACTACAGAGATCCATTCCCCTGGAGAAAATGGCTGCTTTGGAGGGTGAGCCCTATGACGTTATCCCTCACTGCAGTCTCTGTCCTTCCCAGGCTCCATCCCCAAATCTCCCAATCTGGATTCTGATTTTTTTTTATATTTAGCTATTTCATTTTTCTTTAGACTGACACCCCCAGCTAAAGGCGGGAAGCTGAAAGGGCTTCTGGAAATGGCGTGACCTTGCACCAGTGCATTTGCCCTCCCTGGGGCACTTACCCAGTGGAGGGGGCAGATGAACTGGCAGCCACGAGTACCACAGCCCCACTGCCAAAAAACTCAAAAGTCCAGACTGCAGGGAGCTATAGTGGTGTCCTGCTCAGAAGAATGGGGGCGGGGTGAGCCAGCTCATTCCTGGGGGTAGAGTCCTCCCAGCATTTAGGGCTGGTTGAGCAGTGCACTGGCCCTCAGACCTACGTCACTCTTTTGTGGCACATGTATTTCTGGTGGTGGCGGAGTTTCTGTGCTTTTTCGAGCTCCCTGTGCTAATTGAAAGCCCTATTGGAGACGACGGGGTGGCGCTGAACTTGCACCATGTCCCACTGCCTCTGGGCTTGGATGGGGCTGTAAATCATGTTGCATTGAATTTTTCCATTCTAGTTTTTTATTTTTTTTCCTCCCAGATAATGTTTTCAGTTCATGGACTAAAAAAACATTGAGAAGTTCTAGTTTTTAAACTATTTTATATGCTAATTAATGATGAACTTATGAACTTCACTTATGAATTAATAGTAGGTTCAGGACAATAAAATGAATAGCCTTGGACAGTCTAAGAGTTCTGACAGTAGGTTCAGGACAATAAAATGAATAGCCTTGGACAGTCTAAGAGTGCACACTTAACATCAATCTTCAGCTACTATGGGATAATAAATGGGAAGATCAAGATAATGGCAAGGTAACAAATAATAGTTCCATAAGAAATATTTTAATTTTGCCATAGAAGTATACCTATTTCTAGAGAGAGGGTTCTATGCACACAGTATTCAAGTTTTAATAATTGTGATGCATGTGATGGGTGAAAGATTCGCATATTATTCACTTCAAAAGACCCAGTATTTCCTACTTTATCAGTCCTCAACTGTGTTTGGAAGGGCAGCTCAAAGGCCCATAGTTGTCATTTTATCTGCTTTGGCCATGCATAAGAATTCTTCATCAGATCCTAGGTAACTTCATCAATTCTACCAGCAAGAATCTATGATAGGACTGGATGTATTTTAAAAAACAATTTAAAAAAACTTACGCAGGCACTGTGGAACATCTCCTCTCCATATTCCTTGTCCTTCGCAAGAAAGAATAGCAGAATTGGAAAGCTGATACCCATCAGCACAGCTGTAACTTACACTAGAACCCCAATGGAAATCTGACCCTTCCACCTTTCCATATTGCACCGGGGGAGGTGGGACACATGTGATGGCTATGCAGAAAAACATTAAAAAATATTTTAATACAGCATTAGTTACACTTGTAACTAAAATATAGCAATTATAATGTATAACAAATCTGAATGAAGTATATGGTTTTAAGTAACACACATTGTTGATAGCCACTGCAATGTATTGATTAAGGACTAGAGATTAATCCAGATTCAAATCCCCACTCACAGAATGGAAGCTTGCTGGGTGACCTTGGCCATCACATACTCTCAGCCCTGTCTCTGGCTGGATTTGGATGGGAGATCTCCAAAGAATACCAGGGGCATGATGCAGAGTTAGGCAAGGGCAAACTGTCTCTTGCCCTGAAAACTGTATGAGGTTGCTATGTCAGATATGGTATGACAGGAATATATGAATTTATTATTCATTTCAAAAGAGGCAGTATTTTACATATAATCTAATTTAACAAATGTAATACACAAACTTATTTGTACAGAATTTGTAGGCTGAGTGCTGTTTTTCATAGAACAGAGACTCTGTACGTTGAGTTGCGTCTGTTAAAAGAAACATGACTTACTGTAAAGGATTCAATGGTGTTGATGGTGAAGTAACCTTGAGTGCATTCCACAGCCCGGGCAATGGGCCAGATGCATCGGCGGAGACTTTATCTTTGCGCGGGAGATGAAGCCTAACCCATGGAAGGGGATGGCGGACTGGTATTATAACCCGTGCTTCTGGCGGAAGTGCCATTCCCAAGTTACCGCGGTACTTCTGAGCTTCTTAAGATGTCTTAATAAATGGACTTTACTCCAAAGCCTTTATTTCACATGCCTATGGAAATCTTTACTGTGGCAGGAATCCTATCTATTCCATATTTTGTGCAGTGGACCTCTTTGTCTTGGCATGGAGAGGTTTGACGAAGATTGCGAGTCAAAAGCGGTAGCCCCAAAGAGGGTCTTCTTGATCTGAGAACCGGCAGGAGAACGGGCTCGCTGGTGGTTTCCTTTCCCCGTCTCCTCGCATCAGCACGAAGTCTTCCTTACCTGGAACGGTAGAGGGACGGATTACTCCACGATGGGGACTCTTTATGACGTTGGGGCGCCATTCATGATCGAAATACCAGGATCGGATCTCTACCCAAGGTGGTGGATTACAAACCTCAGATGCAACCTGTCATGGAGGAGACGGGTTTGACCACCTTTCATGCGCAACCCAGGAACTACTTGAACCATTCCTGGATCCTCAGATTTTGCGATGCTCCCATGAACCACCGCAGCACAGCATCAGTCTGCCCAGTTGACACCGACTCAACCTGAATTGGGAGGGGTATCCGCATCGCTTCCCAATCGACCCCCCCCATCCCGTCCGCCAACGACCTGTGCTCGAGCCACCGCATACGGCGCATACGTAGTCTCCGGGATGGCTCGCTTCCTGATGACTAAGAGTCTGAAGAAAGCCTGCAATTCAGTCGACCGGGTTTCCTCTCCCATCAGAGAAGACTGGGATGAGGAAGTGGGCGACTGACGCCTGCCGCATGGAACCGTAACGCCAGCTATGGTGGAGGACCGCTGAAAGGCAAGAGCGCAAACCTGCAGAGGACCGGAACACCAGCAACGCGAAAAGAAGTCCAGCTCGAAAGGACCGCCAAAGACGCTTCCAACGAGCCAATAATATGCCCAGAATCTGTCAGTCCATGATAAAGTCCCGGAACAGTCCAGACCGGATTTATTAACGCAACGCGAAAAGCCGCTTCAGGCTCTGCTACGAAAGTGAACTCCGCGTACCTGAAGCCTCTAAACGGGACCTAACTACGGTTAGGAACGGGAAAAGCTGCTTTTGCATGCGCACTATGCATTGACTCGTTAGCGAGAGGAGCTGGCTGCGCGGAGAGGGAATCATGGAGGCAGACCAGGGGCTCCTGTTGGAAGTTTGCGCAGTTACATTGACGCCGGAAGTTGTGGGGGGTTACCGCATCTGGGTCCTGCCACTAAACGCCAGCGCACCGCCAGCTCTATCGCCTTCCCCTCGCATAATAACAGCTTTGCCGCTCAACTCGTCAACCAGCTTAAATTAATTCTCAGCAGGCGCTAAGAGCTTCGCCGAACGGGCTACTATCGCCGATACCAGCCCGCTTTTGATGGACCGCTTCCAAACTTCCCTACTTCATCTTGCAAACTCAATGCCTACTCTGGAAGACTATGATGACTATACCGGTCTGAACGCTAAAATACGGACATCGTCATCCTGGATGGGCAGTACGACTGGTTCAGACTGTTTTGATTTGCAGGATGAGGACTTCTATGCGCCCATTCCTCCAAGCTTTAAGAGCGCTTTCAAGATCCAGCATGCCGGTGAATGAAGCTATCCGCACTATCAAAACTATCCAGCAAGGCAACCGTTCGCTTGCAGAATTTGTCCGCGGAATTTCCGTATGGGCGGCTGCTCGCATCTCTCCTTGAGGGCCTGAACGCATGAAATGCTTAATACTTCTCTTTGATGCTGTGGGACAGCAAACTACGGAAATCCTGCAGTTTTTTAATCGGCCCTCTACCATTGCAGATTGATCCAGCCAGTCCTGGCATGCCCCTCGCTGGAATATCGCCATTGCTGAGGCCACTTAAAACTACCGCTACTGTGTCCACTCAACGCTTCCAGTCATTCTACCAAGTCCAGTTCCTGACCGCCGCCGCATTTAAGTTGTGTTCTTTACTGCGAGGCTCAGGTCATCTAGCCGCCAACCGTCCTGGGGCAAACCAACCGCTTCCTAGTTCATGCACTGGCCGGGCCAAACTACCACGTGCGAGGTCAGACGCTTCCCACTGGCTCTCGCCTGGCGGTCTGGTTGGGGCTACCAGAGGGGAGGGGCGCTGTTTGCCTTCAGCCCCCCCATGGACATGGGCCCTAATTTCTGACGCGAGTAGGCAGCGCTTCCCATTACTGTTCACATTTCTTGGCCAACTCCCGCTTAAACACACTGATTATAGCTCGCCCTTTGTGGATTCCGCTGCTCCTGCTTAATGCGCCCAGGTGGTAGAGGAGTTTAGCTCCAGACCACCCCTGGCTGCTTCCAGATACCATTCACTCCAAATGGACGGCCCTCGAGTTCTATGATTCCGCCCAGTACAAACATACGGTTCTCCTCCGTTGCGCCGGAATTAGCTGGAGGAAAATATTTACGGCTTTCAGTGGCCAAACACTCCATAGTTTTGCCTTTGCTGCCATGAAGGAACCAAAAAAATTCATTTGAAAGAAAGGATCCTAGACCACTGACCCTCCCTGTGGTGAACACATGAATTGGGAAGAAACCCAAATGCTTCCGACACACACCCCTCTGGCTTCCCTCTAGTGATTGCTCCCCGATTCTATTGGCATCCCACCATCAGGATCTGTTTAGAGTTTTCAGGAGCAGGACCACTCAGTTGCCACCTCAGCGAGACAATTGACTGTAAACGGTCACAAACTGAGTGCCAACCACCAAGTGTAGAACTCCACCAAGAGGAGTCCAATGGAGGACAAGGAACTTTATTTCTGGAGGTGAACCCGTTCGGTCTAGACGGCGGGCTACCAAACACACACAATGCCCTGTTTGCCGCGAAAAAGACGGGTCTTTAATGGCTTCGCACAGAATATCTGAGGGTCTTGCAGCGTCTCCTGGGTCCAATAAATTATCTCGGCCTTCGACTCATGGACCCTTTAGACGCAAAGACTCATTTTTACCAAATCGGACCCGAGAGGAAGCTACTACAAGAGCCAAGAACTGAAGGATAAGAAACACCCGATCATGCTTGAACAAAAGTTTTCGACAGTTGGAATATTTGAATTACTCCAAGCAAGGGGCCCCTGAGCTAGCGCCCTACTAAACCAAGCCCCGATTTACCGTACATGGCGGTTGCATAATTTTAGATGACGCTTGTATCTACCAGCAAACTATAGAAGATGGCGGAATATTGGTTCGAGAGGTATTGAAACGCTTGCTTTACAACTCTCTTTGCTAAACTTCCAAAATGCTGTTTCAACGACCTCCATTGGACTATTTGTTACCGGATCTCAGCCTCGAGGGCTTAACAATGGATCCTGCCGAAATTGAAGCAGTCCTCTCCAATGGTTTCGTTCTCTCAAATTTCAACCGCAAAGAACTCCTTGTAGTCGCTTTGGCGTTTGCCACTTTTATCGCGATTTTATACCCCAATTTGCTGAATCACTTCCTCTCACAGACCTCTTACTTACTAAGGGTAAAGATCCACTGTCCGGGCCAAGCCCGGCCCCTTTCTGGTCTGAGAAATGTCAAACACCTTTCAACTATTAAAATTCGCTATCAATCGAATCCTAACTTAAAGCACCCTGACCCGGATCTCCCGCTTGTGGTTCACGTGGACGCTTCGACAGCTACCGCAGCCCTGTTGCAGAAAAAAATAAAGATGGTAGACTGGTTCCTGCGGTGCTTACTTAATCTTAAAAATTTCTGGTGTCAACTCAACTGACCAGGAGACAAGGAGACTGCGGCCATCAAAGCAGCACTTTCCACTTGGCGCCACTGGCTGGAGGGGCTAAGCACCTTTCAAGCTTGGTCGGATCATAAAACCTGGCAGCTCTTCACCCCCCCTCAAGATAAACCGCGCAAAACAACTTCAGCAATGATTTTTTCTCGCTTTCTTTACAGTCCATTTTTCCCCTGGGAAACCAACAACTACGACGCGCTTCCGCCAATACCCGAGGGCGGCTGCCCATTTGCGACATTCCACGCACTGTTCTACCCTCCAGTTAGCGGCTGTCACCGATCTCAAACGCCCACTTCTCCTCTCCACCCTCGTCTTCAGTCTCGCTCCTTTCCTGCGGAATTGGAGTATGGGCTGTATGAGCCCAGCGCCTAAGGAGACTCAACGCGCTTGGAGAATGTATTTGGCGAGGGGAATAAAGGTACGGCCTCCTCCGCGTTCTTGAAGCCAATGGCGTCTGCTCGCTGGACATTTTGGCTTTTGAAAACTTCTGCACTTAATTCGCCGGGCAAAGCCTTGCGGCGCCGCGAATGCGCAAAGACATTGAGGCATACATTAAAGGCTGCTCGGCTTGTGCAGGAAGCCAAACTATCCCGGAGCCCTATGGACTATTGAAACCTTCCCGTAGCCTTTGGGAAGTCATCTCCATGGATTTCATTACAGATTTGCCCGAAAGTCATGGCAATACGGTTTTATGGGTGGTGGTAGACTTATTCTCAGCGTCTATTTATTCCATGCTTCCATCCCTCCGCCTGTTGGCACGCTGTTTATTCAACATGTTTACCGGCTTCCATTCTCGCTTCCTCAAGTATAGTGGTCTCCATCAAGTAATTCATCCTGTTCTGCCGCTTTTAAGTTAGTCGCCTGCCGCTTCAACACGTTTCAAAGTGACGGGCGAGACGGAGAGAACTAACAGAACCCTAGAGCAGTATTTACGCGAAAGAGCACCAACTACCACCAAGATAATTGCGCGAAGCTTATTCGCTTATGGAGTACCTCTACAACAATGCGGTTCATAGTATACAAAGAAAACCCCTGAAATTGTGTCTGGTCGCTTCCTTCCGCTGCCACAAATCCACCGCGAGCTGCTTTGGGACTCTGCAATTCTCATCAATGGATTTCATCCCTAGTCGAGGGATGGAAGTCGGTCCAGACCGCCTTACAACAAGCAAAGGACTCCTAAAACTGCAGCGGATAAACACCGGCTGGATTTCCTCTCATGCAGGGCTCCTGGGTATTTATCTACAAAAAAAATTCTTCAGAGACGCATAGATATTCCAAAACTTGGCAAGAGATCAGGGACCTTTCAGATTACTAAAGTGATTAATGATGTCACTGCCCGGGCTTAGATTTGCCTAACCTCTTAGCAACATCCATCCTGTCTTCCATTCCAGCTGTCAAGGAGGCTCCCGCCCGATGCCTGGCACTAATTCACCGAGAGGCCCCCAATCACTATTATTGATGCAATACACCATGGTGAAATTGACGCTATCCTGGACTCTCGCTAATCGCAAACGCTGTATTTAGTTTCTACGCGGATATTCCTCTGGGTATAATCAATGGGTTTATTCCAAAACATTGGTAGCCTCCCAATTTATTAAGTTGCTTTTCAATCACAAATTTTCCGCGACAAAACCTGGGGAAGGGGTCTTTAGGGGAGGCAGAGTGTAAAGGATTCAATGGTGTTGATGGTGAAGTAACCTTGAGTATCTCCACAGCCCGGGCGACAAATAGATGCACGGGCGAGACTCCTTTATTCCTATGCTGGAGATAGCTCTGTTCCCATGGGGAGCAGGGAGGGGGGGATGGGGTGACTGGTACTATAACCTGTGCTTCTACGGGAAGTGCTATCTCTGCCACTGCGTGTACTTGAGCTTTCTAAGATGTCTTAATAAATGGACTTTTACTCCCAAAGCCTTTTATTTCTGCGTCTATGGAATTCCTTACACTTACACCTTAAACAACATAGTTTGGCAACTATGTTCAGTCTTATTATCAGAGAATAATAAAGGAATCTAAAAACTTCGATGGGAGTAGTAACATTTCTCAGTAACAATATATTATACTAGGGGTCCTTCCTTTTTAAGGGTTATCATGGAGAGACCCTGTGGTAATATCTAATACAGATCATGGGCACAGACTGCTAATTTAAAAATCCACCAATTTTTTTTGACAGTCCTGGGAAACCTCCATGTTTGCAAAAAAAAAAGAGAGAGAGACAGAGAGATGCCCACTGAGATCAGAGATGCAATGATACCAAATGGGAGGTGGTGGAGAGGACTTGTGAAGGCAACAGACGTAGGAGAGAATTGGGAGGTGACGGGCATGAAGGGAAAGAAAGTGCTGGCTGGGGAGTAGCAGAAGCAGTGAAAGCAATAATGGGTTAAAAAAGTATGGGGAAGGGCTGGGGGATGTGGCGAAAAGTGAACCCAGTGGAGAATATAAAAGAGAAAAAAGGGATGAAATTTCCTCCCCCATGAGTCTCCCACATCTATGTTATAATTTTATGAATATGTATATTTTTATGAATATATGAACTTTCACTCCCTTGTGTAATATATAAACTTTCACTCCCTTGTGTAAATGCATATAGGTTAAAAGCGGGGACAGTGGACATGATCTTACTCATTCCTTCCTCTCATGGTTCTGAACATGTGTCCTAAGATGATGCGGCGAAGTATGTTGGAGGTTTTGCTTCAAATCCCACCTCAGTGATTAAGATCACTAGTGGTCAAGGTGAAGCTTGGAAAAGTCACTGTCTCTCAGCTAATTTAACTCAAAGGGATAGTTGAGTGGCCAAAATGAGAAATGTAGGCTACTCTAACTAAGGTCTTGGAAGAAGTGTAAATGTAGAATTTCCATGTGATAAATTGAAGAAAATAATGGATTTTATTCTATGGATCCAGTGGCAAAGGTCTCTTGCATCAGCAAAGGGCTACTTACACAGAAGGAAAGTGCAACCATTAATGGAATGGATTTGTCGGGCTAAACACTATAATGTCTGCCTACCTATCATCACAGATTGATCATTTTCAACATATACTGAACCTCAAGAAACAAAAAAGCTAGCAAAGCACTTCAAAGAAATCCCATACTAATATAATTTTTCCTTCTATATTAACACAACTTAAAGTGAATATATTTCTTCTTAAATGTCAACTTTAATACTTAATTTTCATAATTTGGAGAAAGGGCAAACATGGTTTTGCTAAGTAAACTTATCTGTACTGCATTATACCTAGCTTCTTAAAAGTATTGCATTTTTTATTTTACAGGAATCCATGCTATTACTGGCAAGCCCCCCCCCTTTAATTTGTAAATGGGTTTCAACACATAATATTTTCCAATTCCAAAAGGTCACAGAAGCGATACTTAGAAATACTTTTTAAGCAGAGGATACAATGACAATTGCAATATCCTACTGAAGGAAGCTGAAACCTTAATTATACCAAAGAATGGGGATGATCCAGCCAAAGTTAAAGCCTTTCAAATCCCATTCTTTTCAATGAGAACTGAATAATGCATCTGTTTCAAAAACACATCCAATTTTTTAAAAAAAACTCCAATACTATATTTAATAGTTTCAGAACTTTATAGTTTCCTGACTTTTTTTAAAAAAAGTCAAATATCCAAATGTGTTACATGATATCTATGACAAATAGCCAGGATTAGTGGAGGTCAACTCCCTTATCGCTGCTATTATATGACGAAATCAAGCCTGGGAGAGCCACGTTTGTTTCTGTAAAACCTGGCTTCTTTCTTCCAATAACTCCAAACCAGCTGAGTTCTCAAGGATTTTATTGTGAAAATTCAAAACAAAGAAATAAAAATAAACTTCAGTTACAGAGATTTCTCAGCTAAGCCCATTGTTGTTCTTGTTTAGATCCCAAGCCAATAGAGATGCTTCTCCAGGCTAGGTTCATGATGGAATGCTGCTCCCCTTTGTCCTCTGCATCTCAGGAAAACTCCCCACTTTGCCATATGACTCTTAACCCTTTGAAGTGGCCAGTTGGCTCCTATCTTGTGTTGGGTAAATTTCCATAGCCTTTCTGGTTTCTCCATCCGGAGATCAAAGCTAGCTGTCATGTTGGTGTGATTTTGTCTATTGGAATTACAGGATGCAACTGCATCACAATATCTTTTTAATGAGAAACGCCAGGGACTTAATGATTCTGTGTGCTCTATCACTGAAAAGTTTATGTTGGCTGGATTGGTTACTATGTTTTTCGGCCTACAGGAACCAAGTTATCAGGACAGCCTAATTTTACTTGGCACTATTAGTATGTGCTGCTCTGCTCTTCAAGCAGCTGTAACCCCTTCAATCCTACCTCACTTACTTAAAAAGATATCTGCAACTTTCTCATAATTTTGTTTACTGCACATACTTTTGGGAACAAGGAAAATGAATCTGCTTCTATAGCCCTTGCAACTTAGACTGAGGTCCTTAGGCTGGGGTTGATAGGATAAGACTAGCTTAACTAACTGTGTTAGATATTCTGTAGGGTGCTTGTCAGGCTTTTTAGGCAAGAGGGAGGTTTGGCAGAGTCATTGGGGCACCAATTCTGGGGCTGGGATCCCTATAACGTGATGGGGCCGGGGTGGAGATATACTGGCGGTAAGCTGGCCGGCCATATGATAGAAGACACACGAGATATAACTATGCTCGTCTGCCTTCTGACCTCCGACCTATCCTGAGAAATGATGGTGGTCGGGATCAGGGACACTCTGCTTCATCTTTGGTGTTAATTAATGCCAGGTCCATCAATAATAAGACCATGGTGCTCCGAGATTTTCTCGGAGCCCAACAGGTGGACCTGGCATGTATCACCGAGACCTGGGTGCGCGAAGGTGAGACCGTCGCCTTGGGCGAAGTTGCGCCCCCAGGTTTCGCGTGCCTCCACCAATCGCGAACACAGGGCCGGGGGGGCGGTGTGGCATTGTTCATCCGTGATTCTATTCCCTTTAGGGCAGTCCCCGTCCCGGAGGTCACCGGCATGGAATGTGTCGGCCTGGAGTGGTTGGCCCCGGAGAGGTTGGCCGTTCTCCTGGTGTACCGGTCGCCTAGCGCACCGGGAAACGGCCTGCCACAGCTGCTGGAGGTGGTGTCGGACTGGGCGTTGCGGTTCCCCAAGCTTATTGTTTTGGGGGACTTCAACGTCCATGTCGATGCCGCCTCATGTGGTTACAGCCGTGCTGCGGACCTAGTGTCATCCATGGCGACGCTAGGCCTCTCCTTAATAAACTCTGGCCCCACCCATGAGGCTGGGCACACGCTGGATTTGGTCTTCGGGTCGGGGATAAATTTGGTCGTATCCTCTACTGAAAGAGCGCCATGGTCCGACCATTATGCCCTGAAGGTCCGGGTGGACTTGCCGCATCACCCCCGTCTAGGCGACGGGCTGATTTATGCCCGCCCGCGGAGACTTATGGATCCACTTGGTTTCCTGAATGCTCTGCGGGACCCTGAACCCGCCGGCACGCTCGATGAGCAAGTGGAGGACTGGAATTCCCGGCTCTCCGATGCCATCGATGCTGTTGCCCCCCGGCGCCCTCTACGTCCCCATCTACGTCGCGCTCCATGGTATACTGAGGAGTTGCGTCAGATGTAAACGGAATAGACGTCTAGAGCGAGCGTGGAGGAAAACTCGCGACGAAGCTGCGCGAACATCTTATAGGACGCTTATGAAAGCCTATGAGGTGGCGACGAAGGAAGTGAAGAGGGCTTTCTTCTCCTCCTCCCTCGCATCCGCTAGCTCCCGCCCAGCGCAATTGTTTCGCATAATTCGGTCATTGACCTCCTTATCAGAGAGATCTTCAAATTCTCAATTGAGCATCAGCTGTGAGGCATTTATGAGCTTTTTTGCGGATAAGATTGCGTCGCTCCGCCACGACCTTCCGTCCACATTGGCTACAATTAGTGAACTGGAGACTCCCTTGCCATCTTCAGGCCCTTGTTTGGCCCAGTTTTCCCTGCTCTCTGAAGCCGCTGTCGACAGAGCCTTAGCTGCTGTTAGACCTACTACCTGTCCTCTGGATCCGTGCCCGTCCTGGCTTGTGAAAACCTGCCGGGCGGAGCTACTTAAACCCATCTGTTGAGCATAATCAAGGGTTCCCTTGAGCAAGGAACCTTCCCGGATGGGTTGAAGGAGGCAGTGGTCCACCCACTCCTAAAAGACCACCGTTAGATCCGAGGGATCTGGCCAATTACCGCCCTGTTTCGAATCTTTCGTTTCTGGGGAAGGTAATTGAGAGAGTGGTGTTGGAGCAGCTTCAAGGTTTTCTGGATGACACATCGGCTTTCGACCCCTTCCAGTCCGGCTTCCGTGCTGGGCATGGGACGGAGACTGTTCTCGTCGCCGTCACAGATACATCTCCGTATTCAGCTAGACCGAAGCGGATCGGCGCTGCTGGTGTTGTTAGATCTCACCGCGAAGCGTTTGACGTGGTCGACCACGACCTTTTGACCCACCGCCTGGCTGCCTCTGGAGTCGCGAGGCACTGTCCTTCAATGGATTACCTCGTTTCTCCGGGGCCGGAGCCAGCAAGTGAGATGCGGGGATCAAGCCTCCGGAAGTGCCCGCTCCAATGCGGTGTACCCCAGGGGGCACTATTATCCCCGCTATTTAATATCTATATGCGACCCCTTGCTCAGCTGGTACGGAGTTTCGGGCTGGTCTGTCATCAGTATGCAGATGACACACAGCTCGTTCTGTTGATGGAGGGGGGAGCAACCGCCGCTGCGGCTCTACAGCACTGTTTGGAGGCGGTCGCTGGTTGGTTAAGGCAGAGCAGGTTAAAACTGAATCCATCGAAGACGGAGATCCTCTGGCTTGGCCGTGAAGGGGGGGAGGGTCTTTCCAGCCGCCGGTGTGGGAGGGGGCCACTTTGGCGCCGACCCCCTCCGTTCGCAGCCTGGGGGTCCACCTGGATTTGTCTCTATCAATGGAGACCCAGGTGGCCCATACAACCCCGGGCTGCTTTTTTCCACCTTTGTCAGGCCCGACGGCTGGCGCCCTTCCTCTCCCAAGCGGACTTAGCCACTGTGATCCACACAACGGTCATCTCCAGATTAGACTATTGTAACTCGCTCTACGCGAGCCTTCCCTTGCGTTTGATCCGGAGACTAAAACTGGTCCAGCACGCAGCAGCGCGCTTGCTGGCAGGTAGCGCCACCTGGGATCACATCCAGCCTATATTGCGCCAGCTGCACTGGCTTCCGGTGGAATTCCAGATCATCTTCAAGGTGCTGGTATTGACCTTTAAGGCCTTACGCGGCCTGGGACCATCGTATCTTCGAGACCGCATCACCCCATATGTCCCGGCACGGCCTCTTCGATCAGTTGAGGCCAATCTACTGGTGGTCCCTGGCCCCTCGGCGATACGGCTGGCCTCCACACGGGCCAGAGCCTTTACGGCTCTGGCCCTGGCCTGGTGGAACGCTCTCCCTCCAACTGTCCGGGCCCTGCGGGACCTCGGTGAGTTCCGCAGGGCCTGTAAGACGGAGCTGTTCCGCCGGGCCTTCGGAGGCACCGGCCGTTGATGGTGCCCCCTCCTCCGGCCCTGATATCAGGGTCAGATGTCATCTTAGACTCGCCACTCCTCCCTCTTGGAAGGGGGAGGGAATTTTTAGACTGGAACATGGGATTCCCCCCCCCCCAGGGGAGGGGAGGGAACTAAAATGGTAGATTGCTGAACGCCACCTATCTTATTGTAACTTATTACATTTATTAGAAATGTTTTTATGTTTTCGCTGCTTTTAAATGTTTTAACTGCTTACATTGTCGCCTTCTATGCTGTGCACCGCCCAGAGCCCTTCGGGGATGGGGCGGTATAAAAGCTCAATAAATAATAATAATAATAATAATAACTGTAGCTCTTTGCTATTCCTACTTATTTTTCAAATACTCCTTGCTCCATGGTTGTTGTTTTTTAATCATGGTTCTCACTCATGGTCTTTTCTGCACAGCACAAATATAAAGTCTTGAGGACATTATAAAAAGTGTTTTGGGGAGGAACTCCATACAGCTTTCTTCCCCAAGTCATTTTCAGGTCGAGCTTTTTCTCCGAATCCAGGTTTTTCAAAAATCGCTAAACTAGCAATCTTTTCCCTGCCGAATGAGTTGAAGACACTTTCCCTGATGCTGTCCAGACAGCAACCCTGTTTATTTTTCCTGCCCAACTTAAGTCTTTTTACTTTCATTTTCCCCCACTGGTGATTTGCTACTTGTCTGCTCCATTGCGCCCACCATTTTTTGAAGATCTCCGGAATGTTTGTTCTGCAGGCATTGTGGCTGCCAGCCTTTTAACTGAATAAAGTACATGATTGAACTCAGCTCTTCTTGCTGATTTCGGCAATGTACAGTTGTGCTGTTGTTGTTTTTTAATTAGAAGATTAATTGAGGCTTCACACACATGATTTGAGAATCCTCATATTGAGTCTGAGAAGTTTTGAAAACATGTCCTCTAAAATAAAAAAGGCAAAACTACATATTGCTGAAATCAGCAAGAAGAGCAGAGTTCAGTCATATACTTTATTCAGTAGAAAGGCAGGTGGCCGTGATGCTGCAGAGCAAATGTCCCAGGAGATTTTCACAAAATGGCAGGTGTGACAAAGCAGGCAAGTGCAAATTGCTGGCAGGGGAAGATGAAAGTAAAAAGATTTAAGTCAGGCAGGAAAAATAAAATGCATGGGGGGCTGTCTCCTCAAATGTTATATTTTTGTCCATGCTGTGCGGATAAAAATAGGGACGGGTTTGTTTAAGACGTCCTCTGATGGCTTATTCTGGATGGAAAAGACCTCTGTTAACTATGATAATAAAGCAGGGAACTCTCATGTTACTTTATATTGCTAGCTTAGTCCTCAGAATCAAAGCTATAGATTATAAATAATAAATATTCATTATGGGTTGGACCTGCTGGAAGATTTTTTTTCAACAGTTCTCTCCTTCTGTAGCAGTCTTCCCCCTCCCCCCAAGACTGTTCCTGGAAGCCTGTTTCCTTG
The DNA here is from genome assembly GCF_021028975.2 of Sphaerodactylus townsendi. NCBI lineage: Eukaryota > Metazoa > Chordata > Lepidosauria > Squamata > Sphaerodactylidae > Sphaerodactylus > Sphaerodactylus townsendi. The sequence goes on along the minus strand of NC_059425.1, from coordinate 152,156,662 downwards.
GAGTACTATTTCTGCAGGGGAACATTTTGAGTTGTAGCAGGAGGTGGTCCTCTGGCGGATCCATGTCAGTAGCATATATCCAGTCATCACATATGGAATGCACATGGAGTTTTTCCTCTCCATTTCTGTAGCCCCTTCCACTCCCCAGAAAGATATTCCTGGGATCATGAGATCTATGTGGAAGAAGAGCTGTGTAGGTCAATGTTATGAAGCGAGCATGGGCAAATAGATGAAATCCATTCCTTTCCTCAGCAGACTATGGCCGTTTCCGCACGAATGCGGAAGCGGCCGGGTCGGCGTACTTGACGCCGACCCGATGATCCTAGGACAGTGCGCACGGACGGTCCTAGAAAGAGATGGGCAGCCGGTGCAACGGAGCGCCGGCGCCTGGCTGACCCGGCATGTCCCCGGGCCTCCGGCGCGTCACCGAGGCCTGGGGACACGCCCCCCTGGCCCTGCGTGCCTGCTCCAGCGGCGCAGGGCAGGGGGGCGTGTCCCCAGGCCTCAGCGACGCGCCGGAGGCCCAGGGACAAGGTAAGTGCCGAGAGCGAGGGGGGGGGAGGCTTCTCAAAGCCGCTGCCGTTCGCTCGGCAGCGGCTTTGAGGCGGCATTTCCCCAACAAGAGCGCTTCCGAGCGCTCTGGGGAAACGCCGGCTTCGCGGCGGTCGGGCGGCGTGAGGGCGGCGCGGCTGCAATGCAGCTGCGCCCCCTGTGCGAATGGCGGCCTGGGGACAGCGTTTTTGCCGTCCCCAGGCAGCCATATTCCGCCCGTGCGGAAACGGCCTATGCTTGTGAAAGACAAAGGAGGAGCCATTTCTCCCCTTGATCTTCATCACTACAGCTCATCCCAATCCACACAACTATTTCTCTGCAGAGGTTCCATGATTGTGGGAATAATTTTTTAAGGTGCTGAAAGGGAGGAATGCAGGAATGTTTTCCACAATTTCATCATATCTCTCCCCCTGTCACTATGTTTGTAAACATATTAAAACCTTTTGTCCTGTGCTTATTTGAGCAGCTGATGAGAAAGATCACATTCATTAGAAACATGTGGAATTAATTACTGAAAGACCATACCTTTGCAAATGGGTTTACTCTGGTTCCATGTGCCATCTTTCGTACAGCGTATCGTAGATGCACCAACAGGTTCCATTAAATATCCTGGATTGCATTGATAGGTTACCGTCTTGTTAAATGTGAAATCATTCCCAAACTGAATACTATTTGCTAGTTCACCAGGATCCCCGCAACTGATCACTGAAGTAAATAAAGTAGGGAAAAGGGTTTAGTAAAGATATTTTAAAAAATAAAAACGCCCCCTACAAATCCTAATACATATGGCAATGAGTACATATCATGGATGTCATCCTGAAATCCACAGACAGCTGTGTACAGTTGTTAACATTTGTACAGTAGCATAAATTGACTTTTAAATCTATGGAGCAGGTATTACATTCATTAGTCTTTCTCTCTTTGTGTTTATTGTGGTTGGCGGGGGTGTCATATTGGAGAACAAATAAAACTAGGAGTTCTTGCTAGTGCATCTGCAATTTCCAGCAGGGGTCATAGAATCTCACTGGGCTACGAACAATGAGTCTGATCTTCAAAAGTGTGTTCACAAGTTGCAGAAACCACCTGATATTTAAATCTGTGTAGGTTTTATAAAACACAGCTGTACAAATCCCAAGTCACATTCCCTTAATTAGTTTGCATTTTAGTTTGTTTCACAGCACGTCTTTTTCTGATTTATTTTGTAGGTCCCTAATTATAAATGCATATGCCCTAAACCCCAAATCTGGATTACTTCCATCATAGGCTATCTATCAGAATAGGCAAGATAATGTCACAATTTGGTGTTTCTTAATTCACATGTAAATGATAAAAAACCCTAAATGATATTAAACAAAATAGCATTAAAAGACTGTTATTTACAGTGTGGTACTATGCAAAGTTATTCCATAGATTTCAATTAACCTAGACTGGAGTAGCTCTGCATAGTGCTCCACTATAAATTGTATAGATAGGAATAACACTGTGCATTAAAAATACTGCTGTCACAGCAAGTGTCAGAAAGTTGTTCTTCACAGAACAGTATAGATGTACTTTTATCAAAATAAATCCAAGCATGTAATGATAAATTTACTAGGGAATATAAGACCCATTGAAAGCAGTGGTGCTTCTGTATAAACAGGCTCAGGATTGAACTGTATGTATGAAAGGCATTATTGAATATGGTATTGTTTAACATGCATTTATTCCCAAATATTTTCTTCCTGCAACAAAAGTGACATATGTTCTACAAACATTTCTGTCATTTCCAAAATATATAGTTAACAAGGCATCAGTTCCAGACCTGTGCAATCTGGAGTAGAGCCAGTCCATGTGCCATTGGCCGTGCAGTGCCGAGTAGTGAGCCCTGACGTTTTGTAACCTTCCCAACAGGCATATATGACGGAGCTTGTGAATGAAATTCCATCACTGTATATTATCTTGCCATTGGCTGGCGTCCCAGGATTTCCACAAGACACAGCTGTCAAATGTGGGAGGAAGCAAGAAAAAAAAATCAGTATGATCTCCATTATAAAAAAAGGATACAGACAAAAATGGTAAAACAATAACTTATGGCATGTGTTAATTCCAAAGACCAAAGTACCCCTTTTTCCTATTGAGCTTACATTATAATTTTATTTTTTGTTATTTACAGATGGTAAATATATTTCTTTTGGAATAAATTTGGAAATATGTTAGACAAAATGAGAGAGACAGAGAGATCAATAAAAGTATTTGTAGTACTGGAATATATGCCTAATGGACATGCAGATGCCTACAGTTTTTCACTTTATTCCTATCCTGAGTTCTTTCAATATGCATTGAAATTCCTAGATGACATAAAAGTGTGAGAGAAGCTAAAATGAAAATTTTTAGCATCATGGATGAATGTTCTGTAGACCCATTTGTGTATAATGCATATAAATTCTACATGGGTAAGAACACTGGAACATTTTACTGGTGGGAAAGAAAACATACAATGGATTATTGGTCGAAAAAAGAACAGGTGATAATAATGCACGTGAACAGCCGAAGTATGTAAAAATCTATGCATACGGCCTGTCTGAATATGCAACTTTTGGGCAAAGGAAAGAAAGGTGAATAAAGGACAAAATGAGAACCCAGCTTTAAATTGGCCTGAAGCTCATATTCTTAATGTATGACACATCTTGTCTTTCTGTGATTCTGGCTTAACAGTCTTAAGGCAAATACTTTTCCCATATTGTCTTAAGGAAAACCAGAAACTTTTCAGTGAACCATGGATGAATAACTGGCAGCCTGCAGTCACATCCAGTCTTTAAGCAGCTTTGGAAGGAATGTAACTTGAAAAAAAGTGAGACCGTAAGTTGTGCTTTCTTTTTCCCTAAGTTTAATAGCTGTACCTTAGAGGACAAACTCATTTCCATCAGTCTCACAAGCCAGCAAATATAAATTCTGTGTTCATTTATCACATTGAGCATGATCTAACCAAAATTAAGCCAGTCTAAGAAACAAGTTTTAAACTATGTAAATTCTTTAGTGCACATCAAAATGTATTCAAAGTACTTTTCTGAAATAAAAGCATCAGCGTTTATGGAACTGAAGTTATATGACTTGGCAATGAAGAAAGTCATAGTTACTACTAACCTTCACACACTGGCTGCAAACCAGACCATGACCCATTAAGAAGACATGCTCTTTCTGGGGAACCTCTGAGCTGATAACCCATTTCACAGGAAAAACGCAGTAGACTTTTTATCTTGAACTCATCTCCAAGCCTACTCCCATGAGATGGTACTCCAGGATCATCACAAAATCCTGGGCTGTTTCCTGTGAAAATATAAAGAACTACAGTAATAACTGTTAAAGTGTTTCAAGGTTACACTATACTGTAAAATCATTTGTCTTAAAAATCAGGGTTCGTTTCATATGGCTCTTTAATTTGCTTTGACTTCTGACGGCAAACAGATAAAAAAAAGATTTCACACTTTTTAAGATAGAAGGTATGTGTGCTGGAATCAGCATAGTTATGCCCCCATTTGGAAAACACATAGACCTATATTCAGATTATTAGTGATGCATGAATATACAATTGTGCTTCTCCTGAGATTCCCATATCCATACTTATGATGAATATCCAATGTCAGTCCTGAGTTATCTTTTGGGTTGTTGGCTGCTAAGCCATATAGATGATCTAATGGTTTCAGGAACAAACAGATAATGCATGGATCACAAATGAACCATCTCAATAAATTAATTTTCAGAACAAACTAAGGAAATGTTAAAACACCATGCGGTAGAAATGCAACACAATGGTCCACTCCGCAAAGCTGAAATAAGATGTCATGAGGATGTAATAAAAGGCATCCAGGAAAGACACTCCACACTGCCTTTTTCCCAAGACATCCTTAGGATGCATTATTTTTGCTCAATATGTCTTTCTAAAAAAATGCTTCAAAGTGTACCTTTCCCCCCTAAGATGCCTGCAAGATGTCGGCTGCCTGGCTGTGTGGAATGCAGAGATCAGGAGGCATCTTATGTTTCCCACCCAACCATCTGGTCAGTTTCACCCTCTGCTCACACCTGATATTTTGTGTGCAGCTGAAGGGATATCCTGTTGCCATTTGCACAAGGTGGCCACAGGACGTTTATTCTGCAAGCTCTGATCCTGGGTGCCTTTTCAGCCCCAAAAGTACATAGTTGTACTCAGTTGGTCCTGCTGATTCCGGCAATATATAGTTTTCCTATTTTTTTTAAATCAAGGCACTATCTTCATAGCTACACAGAAGAGAATCTTAGCCACTAAGAAGACAGGTCTGCCGCCCGTGGAAAACCTAATATTTTCAGTGAGCAACAGACAAGTCTTCTGAGTGGCTACAATTCTCTCAGCAGGGGCGTAGGAGGTTAAGAGCTTGTGTATCTAAACTGGAGGAACCGGGTTTGATTCCCAGCTCTGCCGCCTGAGCTGTGGAGGCTTATCTGGGGAATTCAGATTAGCCTGTACACTCCCACACACGCCAGCTGGGTGACCTTGGGCTAGTCACAGCTTCTTGGAGCTCTCTCAGCCCCACCCACCTCACAGGGTGTTTGTTGTGAGGGGGGAAGGGCAAGGAGATTGTGAGCCCCTTTGAGTCTCCTACAGGAGAGAAAGGGGGGATATAAATCCAAACTCCTCCTCCTCCTGTGTCTGTGTAGCTACAAAGTTAGTTCCTCGAATATTTTTTTAAAATATGGAAATTATATATTGTCAGAATCAGAAGGATGAGCTGGGTACAACTATGTACTTTTGGGCTGAAAAGGATCAGAGCCTGCAGATCAAATATCCTGGGGATACTTTCAGCAAATGGCAGCAAAGAGAATCCCTTCAGCTGCACACAAAATGTTGGGCACAAGCTGTGAGTGAAACTGACCAGAAAGCAAAACGGTCAGGCAGGAAACAGCCTCTTTCCCCCTCTGATGCCTTTGCTGTCTGGAAAGCAGCAGAAAGCCACCTCTTTTTAAGACATCCCCTGGACATCTTATTTTCGGTGTCTGGAGTGAAAAGAGGCAGTTGCCTCTTTTTAATAAGTCCCACAGACGTCTTTTTTTGTGCTGTGCGGAATGGACCATAGTTAAACACAACTAATGAGTTAATCAGAGAACATCATGTAAGTAAACATTACATGTTACTGCTACAAGAGAATAATTTAAATCTGTGGTTCTTAAACTTTTTGCTGTCACATCTCCATTGGAAAAGATCTTATGATTCACACATCACATGAATCTGGCCTAAACTTTGGACAGGACCTAAAAATGCAAACTAAAAAAATGCGTACTCACTGAAGTGAACACAAACACAAAAAAATGAAACAGTTTTGTGGAAATAAATTTTGTGAATTCTATGTATGTAAAAAATGAATAAAAGAATTTACAGTTGAGAAGCAACGCACACTTCCTCTGGAGTCTGTATATACCTTCCCTGTGGGGAGGTATACCCCACACATTAACAACGCCCGATTTAAATAATCTTAGTTCCTAGGTCAATGCTTCAGCAAAATTACCCAAGCAGTGAGGCAGAGTTCCACTCCAGCGGCTGTCTTCTTGGCATGTTCTACTTGAGTTTCCTATGAGAGTTCGACTTCCTGTGCAAGAGTAGTGAACAGTAGACCCGTGTGTAAATTTGTCTCCTGACAGAACTGCATTCACTGGAACTCCAGGGTGTCCACAAGATATTGCTGTGTAGGGAGAAAAGGAATTAGTTTCATAGCAATTTCTCTTTCCAAAAAAACTTATGAAGGATTATAACTGTGAAGTCAGATTTATGTACAACAACTGACAACAGTATTGCTGAATTCTGATCATATTCTGGATGATTTGTCTTCCATAAACAGAGAGCAAGGAATTCAAATTACATTGAAAACTGGCTTCTAAATGCATTTTTTAAAAGTAGTTATTTCAGATGGTAGCCCAAAGGATGAAACTTACTTTGGGCAAAGATCTGAGGTTTTTCTAGGATGCTAGAATGTAGTGTTGCCTTTTCTACATTGGTACAGTTGACTTTTGTAAAGCCATCTGCACAACTAAAATCTCAAGTGTACAAACTAAATGAGGGTTTATAAAAACATAAACATTAAAAAAGATGTCAGTTTGAATAAACTCACATTTGGAACCCTATTTTTGAGAGGGAGAGTGTGATGACTTAGGCTTTAAAATGGTTAATTTTAAAAGGTGCAGTTCCACCAGAATAGAAGCACCAAGTATTAACCAGAGAACCACCTGATTGGCTGGTGAAAGGCAAGAGCCAGAAGTCACAGACAGGGTGTGCTGGCTGACATAAAAGCAGGAAAAGCCTGTCAGAAAGACAGTTCAGGGAGTTTTGAGACATTTGAAAGCAGATTGAGAGCTTGTGTGACACACAGTTCATGTCAGTCCTCAGATTCAGTCAGTGGAGATTCTGAAGGCAAAGAGAGCCAAAGACAGAGGGAGAATGGCTAGGAGGGCAGTGTTCTTAAAGAGATCTCAAAGACTGAGAGGAAATAGCCTTGTTTTCATCAGAGGCTAGGAGGCCTGGTGGTGGGTAGAAAACAAGAGGGAAACTAATCTCACGGAGGCACTCCTAAAACCACACAGAGAGCTTGGCTATTGTCTCATGAGGAGACCACACCTAGATACTGGAGCTGCCATTAACAGGCAGAGTTAAGAGTGGGTTTAGTGAAACCCCAGAGCTTAATCTGTCCCAAGCCAGTATGAGTTCCCCTTGGAGTAAAGGGTGGAAGTTTTAGGAGAGTGTTCAGAACCATGTTGTAAAGGTTTACCCTAAACAGAGACACCTGGGCGTGTGTGAAATTATCTGGAAACTGAAACAGCCATATTAAAGTGAAGCAATATTGTTCAACTGAAACAGCCATTTAAGAAACTGCATTTGCTCTGTAACCTCTAAGTAAATATCTGTCTCAAAAAACCCAGAAACACTTAAGTACCTTTCTGTAACAACAACCTGAGAAGAAAACTTGTAAAATAAAATCTAGTTTTGTTTTGTCTTTCAAAAGCCTCTCTAAGTCATATTTTTACCTCAGAACTTTTGTGGTAGTTTATTATAATTTTCCTGACAGGATTTTTGTGTGTGCATGAGTGGGGAGTGCCTAGGCCATAAACAGCTATCAAACATCCATCCCTGCAACATGCTGGGCCTCTGTCTCTCTTCAGGAAGTGGGGGGGTATTGCAGAGGGCAAGATGAAATAGGAGGCCTCCGGTCTGTTGTTCTGGGGGTAATGGATGGGACACCGAAGTGCTGTGTCCACACACTTAGCTGCATATACCGAGGAAGAAAGGCAATCATTGTGGCCAATCTTGTGCCAAGAGGAATAGTGTTTCTTGATAGTTCCTTGATTTTCAATTTTTCCTCTATTAATGCAAACCACAATAACTTGACATAACATAATGATGTTGAGATAATGAAATATACAATTCTACATTAACTGATATTCTGGCAAATACTACTACTGGTTGAATACTTACGCAAACATTTGGGTAGCGATCTATCCCATAACCCAGTTGCCTTGCAGGTCAGTGAAGAAGATCCTAGAAGATAAAATCCTTTCTTGCAGTGGTACACCACACTGATTCCATACTTGAAAGATTCAGGGAAATTCTGTTGCCCGTGACGAACAGCATTTTCTATAAAACCTGGATCCGTGCAGTTCACAACTGCAAGTCAAGACAAAGTTAATTACTGAAAATTCATATCCTTAACCACTTTAAATATTCTGAACAGTAAAGACTACAACCAGTAAATAATAGTAGCTACCTATTGTCTTATATTTACAGTTATGTAATAGCACATTAGCCAGCAAACCTTTTCAGCTTTAATTGCTACTATGTTTTAATAATTCATCTTTTCATTGAGATTAAGAAGATATCACATGACAGAGATATGTAAAATTATGGACAGATTGGATGAGGGAAATGGAAGAAACAATGATAGAGTATTTGGGAGGACATAGCAGAAAAACCAAAAAGGGGTGTATACAGAGGCATGTGACACAGATTGGAGGTGAGAGCAGAAATGTATTTAAAAAAGCTAAGCTGGTGTCCAAGAGGATGCTGGTGTGTGTGGGGGCGGGGGGGGGGGGGCAAGCCATGGTGTCCCTGGGGTGGAGCTGACTTTGGGCTTTCAAACTGGGAACGACACAGTCTGGGCCTTGGACATGTGCCTCCTGAAAGGGCGGCATAACTCCATTCAGCCCCATTGAGAGCTTTTCATGCAGCCAGGTTTGTTTTCTTTTTGCTGCCTCACTGCACTGCCTACAAGTCCTCTGGAAGTGGCATGATAGCTGTGCCATTCCCATGACGCTGGGTTGGGCTGTAAGGCTGTCCTGTGCATCCTTTAAACAGGCTTGCTTAACAGTATGCTGCATCTTTCAAGTTCTTGAAGAAAAAAAATCTGCATCTTCTTATACTGAAAAAGTTTCTATCACTGGAGTTTACACTGAGATCAGTTTAGTCTATCCTATCTCCTGCTACAGTTACTACTAGTGCATGCATGCACACATACACATTTCCTTTTGATGGCTGCCACTATTAATAGTTTTATATAAATAGAAATGCCATTCATAAGCCACCTTCTTGGACATCAATCCACCTCACACACTGTTTTATTCTGATGACTTCTTTGGTTTGCATTGAAAGTTTATTTTTAGACATGCATAAACTTCTAAAGGCTGAAAAATGTTATTACTAGAAATAACTTCCAAATTGCTCCATTACATAAAATAGAATATTCTTCCCAAAGCTCTTTTATAATAAATAGTTTGTTCAGCACGGATATTAGATTTACAGTTGCAGTAATGACTTGCCACAACCATATGTTTTCTGTTACATTTAAAATCAGTTCAGAGTATAGCTATAAATACTTTTTCTTTTTCTCTGGAAATCTGTTTGAATTTTGAGGTAATGGCTACGTTTAACATGCTCTCTCTAGATGAAGAGGAAATATTAGCGTTAGCAAAGGCCATTGTGTTTTAAAATGATTTGCTGCACTAAATCTACTCAGAAGCAATCTAAACTGAATTATTGAGGTAAAAAAGGGGACAATAGAAGCACTCAATTTTCTGGCAACATGGCATATTCAGAATATATATTAAATTTATCTGCCTGATATGCTACTTTCGTTCTTATGGCAGTAGCATTTGTATAGAAAACCAGGGCACGTATGTGTAATCTTACACTTAATAGGTAAATTCTTCACTATTGATAGCAAGAAAAACAACTGTAATATCTGGGATGTACTTGGTAGTGACATCTAGTTCCATAGCACTGTACAGAGGGCAGCAGCATACTGGGAAATGAAAATGGCCTCACAGCAAGCTAAGCTGAGCAGTCCCTGCTTGCTTACAAGTCAGTGCTGCTGCTCAGCTCAGCAGTGCCAGTAAGGTAGCCAGCCCAGCAAGACATTGCAAGAGACTACAATACTACTTTGAGCTGTCATCATGATATGTGATACTCTGGGATTTCCCCAATCTCTGGGGTAAAAACAATTGAGATGGGGGTAATTCCTATAATGGGACATGGTAACCTCACTTCCAGATTCTCAGCTGGAAGTGGTGTCATGCTAAGGCACTCCTCCTCCCTCCACCCTGTTTTTGTTCCTGCCATGGTATGGAGTGATGGTGAATGCCAGGACTTGGAAGTGATATTTCTAGGTGTTAATAATGGGTGTTAGCTTTTTCCTGAAAGTTAGCAGTAGTGCAGGAGGAGACAGTTGATACCAATTAATATTGCTAGTAAAAGGCATGGGCCAAGTGATTCCTGTTCAGAGCTGGCAGACTTGTTGGGATTTGGCTCTTTGTTTTTGACTACCAATGGCCTTCTAAACCAGTGTCCCACTGGGAAATTTCCCTGTAAGTTAAAAAGCCAGTCTGCCCAGACAAAGGTGTTTACTCAACCAATTCATTCTTTATGTTTTGAAAAACTGTTGAATAAAACTCTCTTTCAGAAGACTTTTAGACCTGTTTAAAATTTAAACTAGAGTTTGAAACCAAGTAAAAAAACTTTAGCTTATAATTTCGCTTTGGATCTTAGAAAACGGTTTTATTAACAATGTTCATAATATGCAGTTGTAAATTTTAACTGGATATTCAAATAGGGGTGTGCACCATTTTTTTCTGTATTTTTTGAATTTGGGCTTAATAGACCCTTTTTTTGGGACAATCCAAAAAATTCCAATCACTATACTATGTTTTCCCCCACTTTTTCAAATGTCTGAAAATTTCTGGGTCTCTTAAACATCATGGGGAATCTTTGTGGGGTTCTAGGGGGGATTTTTAGGTAGGGGCATCAAATTTGAATCACAGGTTTAAGTGACCCTTCTTAGAAGAACCCCCAAGTTTAGCAAAGATTGGGTTAAGGGCTCCAATTTCATGGGCTCCCAAAAAGGATGCCCCACCTATTCTCCACTGTTTTCAATGAAGAAAAATGGGGCCCCATTAAATTGGATCCCCAACCCAATCTTCACCAAACTTGGGGCTTCTTATAAGAACAGCCATCAGCAGCTATGCTGCAAATTTGATGCCTCTACCCCCGGAGGCATACCAGGAGTAAATTGCACCTGGAGACAAATTGTCGCCGCCTGCCCCACCCCACACCGCCCCCCATGGCAGCCGGCAGTCTCTTATGCCCGCCCTTCTGGGGATGCCAGAATAGACTGCGGTCCTCGACCTTGGAGAGCTGCTTTTATAAACACTGAGGGGGGCCCAGGGGGCACGCCCCCACCCCATCCTGTGGGCACTGCCACACCTCCCCAATCCCCACCCCCAGTGCTTATAAAAGCAGCTCTCTGAGGCTGGGGACTGCAGTCTCTTCTGGCCTGCCTGGAGGGCAGGGCAGAAGGGACTGCTGGCTGCTGACTGACAGCCTAGCCAACGGGGGGGGGGCAGAGGGGGGCTCCCTCAACCCTGTCCATGTTCATGTTGATGATGACATGGGCGGGGTTGAGGGCACTCGGAGGTGAAGACAGCAGGATGTCCCGCTGCCTTGTCATCTTCGAGCACCCTCGACCCCGCCCATGTGTCATCGACATGGGCAAGGTCGAGAGCGCCCAGTTACGCCCCCACTGCTGTCTTCCTGGTCACATGGGGGGCTGATTTTGCACCCCCATGTGGCCAGAAAAGTGGTCCCCTTGTCCCTAGGCAAATATGCCACTGTCTACCCAAAAAACCCGCAAACAGCTGCCCTTCCTACAGTCCTGCAAAGATTTCCCCAATAGTTTTCTTATGAAAGGAAAATTGTATCTCCATGATTCCCAGTTTTGATATAGCTCAATATTATGTCAATCCTTTTCTGATTCAGACTATATATCCAAACTAGTGAAAACACTCCCTCCTCTGTTCCCAATGACAACTTACATATCCAAAAAGGAAAAAAAAAGCATACTTGTTCATCTTTGCAAAGAAGTAGTTGCCTGCTTCTGGAAATGCAATGGTTGCATCGAAAAACAAAATTAAAAACAAAACAATTACCTGCTTTTGACATTTTCTCCTTATTCAAGGAAAATACATTCAATTCTTAAATTTCCAGGTCTATATAAAGGATGGCAGCAAGAGTTCTGTTTGGATGATAGTAACTGTATAATATTTCTTTTCTCACCTCGGCAAATAGGTAAAGAGCTACTCCACTGTCCATTGCTGCGACACTGTGCTCGGGAAGCCCCCTGAAGTAAATATCCAGTACTGCAGGTAAAGTTGACAACATCATTCAGATTGAACTCACTGCCATTTGTGACTCCATTAACAGGATTTCCAGGATGGCCACATGTGATTGCTGTGGGAAGAAAATACAGGACATGTTATAAGCCTATGGCAGGACTGTCCCTCATTTTATTTTTTCATCAGTATTCAGAGCATATGTAAAAAATAGTAAAAATGAGCGCCAGTATAGCTGTCAGTTAGGAACAGAGATGTAGATGTACATGAACAGATAAACAAATAGCATCTATAGATTCTTCCTCAAAAGAGTTAGCATACGAACTCAATGGAATACCCATGGAACTGCTGAAGGAATCCTTCCACTGAAGGAATCCTGACATTCATGGAAATTCTGAAATGCATACTGAGACCTTGATTAATGCACTTGATACTCCTTGTTGTTCAAAATGGCAAGATATGAAAAATGTCTGGGGGCTTAATTTTAAATTGAATTGGCGGTTGCAGTAACTCTTCTGGGACCAGATTACACATCATACTTTGTAAAATGTGTAAAATATCCTTACCCGTATATTTGTTGATAACGATCATGCTACTTCTACCACTACTGATGAATTAATAATTACTGCTACATGCTAGTTTTTTCCTCCACATAGATGCTAGTTCAACCATCAAAGCTGTCCTTACACAATAATTGGTGGTGCAATCGGTACAAATTGGAGTCTTCCCAGAGGTGATGTCCAACTTGTATGGCAGCAGCAACAACAAATACTGCAGCAATTAAGGACATCATGGTTGTTTACTCCATTTATGGAAGAAGTACTAGTTTGTGCAAAAGGAAATTCCAAATAAATGTGGCATGTACACCAACATAACTGTACCATGCATTCCCAACACAACTGCTTTAGAACTGCCTGTGAACTAGCTCATAGTCATAAATGAAAAGATGTATCTACTGGGAGATAAACATGGTCTGCAAAAACAATTAAAAGATTACTCGTAAACACAATAATTGCCATTTAATATTTATTTAATGTCAGTACTTCACTAGGTACCGTTGTGAATACAGGAGTACTTATCCTTTACACCCACAACAATCCTGCATAATTTGTGACATGCACACACAGTGTACCCATTTTTGTATTGTAACTTTTTGAGTATTTGACAACCTCTGCCCTTCTTACAGCAATTGCAGTTAGCAAAAGCAGGAGTAATATAAATGAAAATATTGATGTAAACTCCCTAGTCTTTTTGAACAAAACAAAATGAATAACTACTTAATATAATAACTGCTACAAACTCCTGCTTTTGATATGTTGTGAGGAGTTTTGAGCGCGCAATGGGAAGGATGGCATAAAAATTTAATAAAACACATTATATTAAAAAATGTATAAGCAATTAGGAATAGTTTTTAACATGCAACAAAGAGAACTGTCTCGGGTGCTGGATTAGACCAAAAGACCCATCTAATTAACATTGTCTCTACACAAGTGGGAGCTCACAGGCAGGACAATATGATCATTTGTAATGTTAACTGCTAATCTGAGACATATCACATTGCAATATAAAGGTCCTATCTTTAGTTGTTGTAATTAATAGCCAAAGAGAATCCCACTCCCCGAGAGACTGCGATTTGTCTAATAATGCGTTACTTTCTTCACTGTGAATCATACAATTGAAATGAGCTGTCAGAAGAGATTACAAATGGCATATTGTTGCAATGTAAAATTGAGGTTGTCTGTAAAAATTGTGATTGTGAAGGACACTTGTGTTTAGATTATTGTCTTTTTAAGCAAATGCATATTCCAGTCAGTCAGCTGCAGCTTACACCCCTCATTACTCTTGACAGATGCTATTTTTGAGAGCTGTCCAGAAACTAAAGGTCTCAGCCCCCATGTCTACTTCTACCACATCATCATTATTATTGTCACACATTGCCAGTCTCTTGGCAGATCAACAGTCTGCAACTGTTGCATTGCAAGTAAAGGCCAATGGGAAAAACTAGTTTAATCTGGTTCTGAATGGATCTACACGCGATCCTGGTCGGGCCACCACCCTACTAAGGGTGACCTGCTGAAATCACTACTCCAGAAGAGATCGCTTGCTGATTCAGATCAAAGTGTAGCAACTGCCTTGTGGTCAGTCCAATAGGGTGGCATGTCCCCCATTGGCTGCAGATAGGCACATCTACACAAGATCTTGCTTATTTCCACTCCCCCTTGGGGACACCTGCTGAAATTGCTCCCAGAACTGAAGACCCATGCGCCTCCGCCTTCCTGCCTGTCCTTTTAAGGACACCGAAGATGACGACCCCGGCTCGTCCCTGGACGGAGGCGGAACAGACCAACCTGGAGGTCACCCTGAAGATGCTTCGAGGCCTGACGGATGCAGCTACAGGACCTGTGGGCCACTCCGCCGCAGCTGAGGTCTCCCATGGAGGGAACTGGGGCCAGGATCCACCCCTCTCGGTGAGCCCGCACGGCAGGCCGTATGCCCAGGCTTCCCTGTGGGGAGGCGGGCGGCAACTGCACAGGATTCCCTGTGCTCTGACCAGTCCGCCCGCCCCCCCTCTGGGGGGCCAGCAATGCAGCGTCGGGCCACCTCCCGGCCACTGTCTGGAGCTCCTGCACCGCAGGGGCTCCCCAGGCATGCTGGGAAGAAGAGGGGCGGGACCCTACCGGCATGCCCTCCCAAGGGAGAGAAGCCCAGGCCCAAGCTGCTCAAATACCCACAGACAGGTCCATATGGATGTGAGCCATGTGGCCTCAAAGCCAAATACACGACCCTTCCAGGGCTCGCCAGACACTATAGCTACATTCATGGAAGGGAGCCCCTCTTAGATCTCTTGGCGGACTGTGAGGCCACCTTCAAGAAGATGAAGGGTGTCGTCTACCACCACCAAACCTGCGACCGCGGGTTCAAGAACCAACAACAACCCACAGCGGCCCCAGCCTCTCAGAAGAAGAACTGGAAGAAGCCAACCGCCTTGCCCTTAGCCAGATCCTCGGCTTCAGCGCCGCCTCTGCGAAGCCCACCTGACTCAACAGCCGCCCATGCCAGCGCTTCTGCCCAACAGAGGTGAAGCCCCAGGCAGCTGCCCAGCTGGACCCCTGCTTCATCTGCGCCAACAACCAACCTCGAGCCGGCGACAAAGAAAAAGAAGGCGCGGCGCCAAAACAACAGAGACCAAGCCCTGTTCGGCGGCGCCATAGGTAGGTCCCAACTCCGGAAGGCCTGCCCCACCCAAACCTGCCCCGGCACAGGCCGCCGCTGTCAGCCCAGCCGAAGAAAGGCCTGTCTCGGACCCGCAACCCACACCAGAATCCACAGAACCAAGCCCACATCAGTCACAAGCCAGACTGCAACCAACACCCCCTGCGCAGCGAGAACTGCCAGCAACTCCAGCCACGCGAACCCCGCTGCCGGCCATCCAGCCCCAGCCCGTTCCCAGCAGCCAGGAGGGAGACAACCCCCCCACACCATGGCAGGCCGACTGGATGCGGCGCTTAGGAGAGGCCAACACCTTTGAAGACCTAGAAAGGTCCATCCAAGAATTCACATCAGAACTCTCCAGGGGAACAGAGCCGCTGAACATTATTAAGGTGGTGTGAGGATGTCATCTTGTTAGAAGTGGTATGAAAAGCAATAACCCAGATTTGAGCAATTACATTTTAACCTGTAGAAGGCATGAGAAGTATTTATTTAGCATTTCTTCTTATACACAATTTGTGGTGTTCTCAAAGCACTTTGGGTACTTCACATGTCAGTAAATCATATAATTAACATTTCAGGTAGATTACCGTTGTTATCTCCTCATTACAAATTGGGGAGAAGGTTGCCTAGTCAGCTGAAATGAGGTATTTCTAGCCCATAGGTCTTATCATTAACAAATACATTGCACTAGCTCTAGACTAATGGCAATACAATCCTGTGAACAGTTACTCCAGTCCAGTGCCACTGAAATCAAAGGGCATAGAATGGATTAACCTTGCAAAGCAGTGTAATGTAGGTAGCGTAAATCTAATGGAGTACATGAACACTGCTGAACTCTCTTCATAACTTCTTAAAAATGCCTTTAAGAAATAGATCTGAACCCTGTCACACCTCCTGCTGGGTACTGCTTATCACTGAGCCAGCTGGGATAGCACATGGCAGCAAGCAGGGGAAAGAGCAAGCATGACATTTACTTCTCTGCTTGTATTTGATCTCTGGGCCATTTTTCTCATTGCACTGCTTATCTTGCAATTGCTTGGAAAAAACACAAACAGTAGAAAATGGTCTACTTACGGACACAAACTGGTGTTTGCCCAGACCACTTGTGATCTTGCAGGCATATTCGAACGGATGTGCCAACAAGTCGAAAGCCAGGATTACACTGGTACACCACAGTGTCACGGTAACTGAAACCATCTCCACTAATGTGGCCATTCACTATTGGATCTGGGGAACCGCAATGTCCAGCTAGAATAAAAGAAAACAATGCAGGAGATACACACATGAACATTCTTTGGAGCTTATGTTTAGTTTCAGTAAGATTAATATAATATTGAAATATTGCCTCAAACATTCATCACCCCATAAGATATATCTGCAGGTTGAAAACAATTGCTATTGATCCTTTAATCCTTTATCTGCCATCCTTCCTTCAATCAACAAGTATTTTTAATTTATTAAAATCACCGGGTTTGGTCCCTTGTTAATTCAGGACCAGATCATAACATTATTCCATATTTGTAAAGATGCTATTTATTACACATGAATCAACTGAGAAAAATATGTATATTTGTGTTTAAGAGGTTTGTTATGTTTGACAACACTGCCGAGTTGGGTTGTTTTGAGATTTATTTTATGGATTTTATAGAGAATTGGGAGGTTATGAAATGAACAGTAAAAAAATGAAGAATTAGTGGGATAATTCTGCTCAGTACAAAATATAGCCTGTAAACATTCAATGGAAAACAGCAAGGGCGGTCTAATATCAATTAACTAGAGACGTTGTCAAAATGGCTCCACCATACTGGAGCATGAAGAGAGCCATTAAAACTCCCCCTGTATGTTACTTCAGTGCCCTGAGCTGAACTGCGTCTTAAAGACAATGTTCCAAATTGGATTTTATTAATATTATTTGTTGTGTTTATGAAGAAGGTAAGAGAACAGAGATTATAATGAATCAGTAGTTATTATGTACTGTGACTTTGTTTAGGTCTAGAGACCCATTTTTTTTCTTTTTTAAGTTTCCTGAAATTTTAAAAAAAGAATATTCAGTCACTGTTTTCTATAGGCTCTCCCTCACCCTTTAAACTTTTTGTATTCATTAATACTGCCCAGGTCTGAAGTTTTTTCTCCTTTCACCCAACACATTCTAAGAGACATAGTATTTAGATAATATATATACATGAAAAAATGTAGATGTGGGTGTTCTTTCAATCACGTGTAGCTGAATACAGAAACCTGATATAGTTGTTGATATTTACAACTTGTCCAAATCTAGATATTCCTATATTTAATTTATGATTCTTGCAACATGAAAATGAGAATGCAAAAAAGCAATATCCATAATGAAACCAGCTTATTAAAGCATAGGACATCTTGGGTTAGCTGAGAAGACCTCACTTGAAAATGACATTATTATTTCTATCTTAATGAAACGTAACGGCTGTGTGCAAGTTCCACGCAATTCATTTCACTTACAAAGCACATCAGTTGATACATTTAATGATTCCCTGTCACTTTGGCCCTGGTTAAAGGAAGCACCCAAACAACTCAAGATCTGAAGGAACGAGGCAATAAAATACCAAATATTTTTACCCTCCCACTCAAGTTAAATGGGGCCTAAGTATATTAAAGAGAATGCTAGTCCAAAAAAAAATAATCTTGAAGTGGTTCAAAGGTGGGTCAGTACAGTTGCTTCAATTGTGTGGTATTTAAGCCATAGCAACATGCTGTTCTTTTCTTTTCATAGGGTCTAGACACAATTTGCGGTAATTACTTGTTTTTGTGTGTGTACATGTCTAAATGCCATCAGGTCATTTCCAACTTATGGTAACCCTATGAATCAACGTCCTCCAAAACCTCCTATCATAAACAGCCTTGCTCAGGTCTTCCAAACTAAGGATTTTTTCTTCTTATATTGAGCCAATCCATCTTATGTTGGGTCTTCCTCTTTTCCTGCTGCTTTACACTATTCCTAGATGTTTAACAGTGGAAAACAAATGGTTAGAAATGGACTCTACCTCCTCTGTGATGGAAATGCCCTGAGAGAAGAACTCCGTGCATATGCATAGCTGAGGATACATTAACTCTTGTTCACAACAGTTATGGAATTCTGAATATGCTTATATTTTTTTACTCACTAAATGATTCATCGCTGAAAACAATCACTTTGTAATCTACTCATTTGAGTTAAAATGAGTGACAACTGAAATTAATTTCTGGACAGAAAATGTTAGCTTAAAAGCAGAGGGTGCAATGAGGGCACACTGAAAAATCTAGCCTCTTGGTTATAACATGCTTATGATAATGACAGGTTGCTGATTTGTGAAGTTAAATTGAGAATGAGCATTTAAACTGACATCACTTATGCTTTTTAAGGGAACCATTGTTTGAATACTAATGGTTGCAGCTTCATTGGCACTGATTTTCCAAAATGCCATCTTTGTTAATTCATTCAGAAGCACACTTTTCTATAAGCGTGGATCACAACTGTCTAGCAGGTTTTTGTTGTTGTTGACACCCTTCGAAGATAGGGTCACCATGGGCTTCTCAGCCCAGGTTTTCTTTGACTCATCTGAGATGTGAAACTGCCCAATCACCTAGTTCATGTAATTCCTTTGGCACTGGACTGGCATTAGTGTCTGGGACCACTATTTATTGTCCTGGATAGCAAACATGAAAAGTTCTGGTCAGCTGAAGTCTAAGAACTTGATTCTGTGGCAGACCATTATCCCATGAAAATGGAGTTTGTTTCAGATAAAGTTAATTTAGACCAAAAATAAATTTTAAGAGAAATGGGGCAGGCAGGGAGGATCTGCAGAATTTCAGAATTTCACTGTGCAAAAAAAGGCAGGCAATGTCTTCCCAAACCATTTAGTTATCTTACTAGAGCAGACACCATAAAACAACTGCAAGGACTGAAGGCACAACAGGGTGCGCTGATTTCATTTGAAAAAGAAATGAAAGGAATCTCTCTTTAAAAAGTAAAAAGAAAGGAGCAATCAATGACTTTATAACAGTGAATTTTGGAAAAAAGAAATTCACGTAGTAACAATGCTAAAATTCTGTCATATGTTTTAATGATCAATAAAGAATTCATCACATTTAGACTAGAGATGCATGAATATATTTTTAACACAGCATTTTAAAGAAAAAGAAATGTGAGAAAGGGTATAACTTTAAAATTTACTGTGCAATCCAAAGGTGGAGGGCAAAGCAGCATTGGAAGCAGCAGAAGGATTGTGCCAGCACTTGTACCGTCAGCACTGTGCAAAATGGCATGGATGCAAGCACAGAGGGACTTACGTCAATGGCTGGTTGCATCCAAATCTGGAAGTCAGCCCCTGAAACAGAGCCTCTGCCAGCATGGAAGGGGCATTCTGGGGGTGTTCCCAGCACAGAAACTATAGTCAGCTACAAAAGGTCTAAGCACACCCAGTATGTTGGCAGCCAACTTACTCCACCAAAAAGTGTGTTGTAAGTAGGGGGTTCCCAATGGGATTTTTCCTTCTTCCTGCACAACCTGAAACCCCATTGGAGGCAGAGCAGGTGTGCTGCCATGGCGCCATCCTTGGCTGCTGCTCTACTCCCACCTTTAGTTAGACTTTAGATTTCCATTTCTTGATGATACCCTTTATATATTTACCTAGACACTGTGTTTCAGTGCCACTCCAGAGTCCATTTGCTAAGCATTCTCTCACATGAGAACCAACTAGTGTGTATCCAGAGTTACAGGTAAAGATTGCTGTGGCTCCATACACAATCAGGGTACCGATCTTATTGCCGTTTGGTGGTGTTGGGAGACTTCCACAGGAGATCACTGAGAAGGGAAAATATACACATATACATACGCTTATGACACAGCAGTAGTTACCATAGCATTCTATGCTCACAAAACTCATCCAAAGAATATTTAATTATTGATTGTTTAATTGAAGATATTTATATCCTGTCTTTCCAGTATATGTATAGTGCCCAAGATGGCTAAACTCCATTCACATTCATTATATTATTCTGAGGGGCCACGTAATAAAATAGATTAATGCATTTAAATATTTAATGGCATTTAATTTTCCAAAATCAGATACTTCAGCTCATGTTTGATTAATCGCTGATGAATTACCTTATCTGTCTAATTACACTAGAATGTAGTTGATGAATTCAAATCCCAATTAATTTAAGATGCGGGAAGAATAGCAAATACACGAGGTCTTTTGGTAAGGATTTATCAGAATGGACAAATCGCCTATTTAATGAAACAT
Source organism: Sphaerodactylus townsendi (assembly GCF_021028975.2). Lineage (NCBI taxonomy): Eukaryota > Metazoa > Chordata > Lepidosauria > Squamata > Sphaerodactylidae > Sphaerodactylus > Sphaerodactylus townsendi. Next base: position 152,135,981 of record NC_059425.1, on the reverse strand, counting down.
ATGTATGCTATTAGGTATATATGAAAACAATCCCTTTGTTCCATTCTAAATGTCAGGTTTCAATGTGTGCATTGAAGCCTCTCTCACATCTTCAAGACTTTCCTCTGTCATTTCAGTGGGGAAAGCTCACTTGCAGTCCACTGAAGTGAATACACAAAGGAACTCCACGGGTATGTCAGCAAAAATACAGGGTCTGAAACCAGTCTAATAAGCAATTTATTTTAGAAGAAAAAAGTAGAATGATGTAGATAATTATAATTATCGGTGTACAAACATACTCGAAACTCTCCTACATCTAATTAATTTACCATTCTTTTGGGTGGGTCCCAGCTATTTACACAATAGAGCTTCCTGACGAATTGCGACCCTAATATTTTGGAACGCTATTATCAAGCATTAATGTCTTCTATAAAGACTGTGCTTGCATTAGAGATAAACATTTAGATGGAACTGAGTGAAGTGTAAATAAATGTTCCTTACCCTTACAGGTTGGTCTCTCATCAGCACCACTCCATGTTCCATTAGCTTTGCACAGTATGAGTCTCTGACCCTCTAAATAATAGCCAGGGCTGCAACTCAGCATGACTTGTACTCCAAACTCATTCACCGACCCAGAAATCAGTCTCCAGATGACATGTTCTGAGAGCAGAGTTTCAATGCTGGGGCAAGCCACAGCTGTGAAACAAGGACATTTCAGGATTAGCACTTTTCTTCCAACATGACTTCACAGAAGGTGAATCACCATCTTATTGACAATAGACTTTTCCTTGTGAAATTGAGCATGCTGCAAATGTTTCTCAAATACATGTTCCAGCGTAGAACGTCCAATTGTTTCCAAAGCAGCACCAAATAGCTGTTTCCATTTAGACACAGGAGAAAAAATGATGCATCTATCTACTGTTCCTAAATTATAATATAGATTACTTCTTTAAGATCTAATTAAAAGCAAAGCCAAGCCCAAACAGTAAGCCACAAATGTAAGTGACAATATTAATAACCAGTTATATGATGTGACATCAATGGACTATATTTTTTGCTGGCATAGAATATGTTTATGAACTCAGCCAAATTTGTTCTATAATCAGCAGGGAATTCTTAGTGAACGGGAAACTGCTGCCTAATTTGAAACGGCAGATGCCATTCCAAAAGTTTTATTTATCTAATAAACCTTTAATTTGCACAGTATTTCATTTAAAAGAGACCTGATTTGAGTGAATCAGGTATCTAAAATAACTAGAAAAGAAAAATCTACAAGGAATAGAGGACAAGATCTGAAATAAAACTTAGAACGCTTAGAAGCTGTGAACTTTCTGTTCTATTCTGGGTGTCAGGCTAATAACTGAGAGACCCAGGTTTGAATCCCCATGGCAGCTCTCTGGGTCACACTCTCTCAGCATAACCAGTCTCACAGGATGCTGTAAAATTAAAATAGAGGACAGGAGAACTGAGGAAGAAGGAGGGGTACAAATGAATTAAACAAACAAACCAATAAATATGTATTTTTCAAAACAGTTGGAATGACATTCTCACACTGCTGTTTCTATTCTGTTGATCATCCAACATCTTTGGTGTATGCTATAATTAAATAAAAAGAGGTGATTTCATTCTGCTGGGATAGTATAGAGTAAGAAAGCTACAAGGCTGACTGGCAGGGGCCAAACTAGATGTGACAGCTTTCCTGTGTCTGATGTGGAAATGCCACTGTCATTTTATTTATTTATCTATTTGTATAATATACTAGCGGGGCCCGGCCACGCGTTGCTGTGGCTATTGTCCTTCTCATCATAGTCTGCAACTCACATGGAGGTCCAATGATCCCCAGCATAGCCTTTCGGGGTGGTCAAATGGAATCCCTCTTTCCCTTTTCAATTCACATTGTTATATGGTGGTGCCTTGTGTTTTTGGTATAAGGTAACCCTTTCCATACCACAATGGAACTGTCCAGAGTGTGAATCCCGCTGTCCATGAGGCTGGTTGACACGCACAGTCCTGGCTTGGGTAAGGCAGAACTGGGGCAAATAGGCTATCCCAGTCAGGCAGAAAGGCGGGTTGGTAGAAGCAGCTCAGATCGAGGCCAGCTCCTGGAGTTCGTAAAGGGGCCATTGCGATGCAAAGAAGCGGAGCCGGTAGTGTTGGTTCGCCCCCACCCTGCGGATTTTCTTAGAAGAAAAAGGCAAACTCCAGCACGCTTTTAGTAAACGAGAGATGTGGCAAATATGGGTGAGAAGGTGGGTAAGTGGTAGTTGGATGTGAGGGGGGGCAGAGTGAGGTGTGTGAGGATGAGCTGGATGTGTATGAGAGTACGTGTGTTGTATGGTAGTAGTGGGTGAGGCACAGAGAGTGAAAGTTACCTGCGTGTGTGCGTGGGGGGGGGACCCCACCTGACGTCTCACACGGCAAAGTGTGCATGAGTTTTACTTCCACTTGTATTACCTAACAGTATTACCTATTTACTGTTTTCAGTGCTCATCTCTGGCCATCTGTGCAAGCATTCTAAGGTCATACCAACCCCTCAGGCCACAGACATGCTGCACGAACATTCTTAGGGTGACAGTTAAATACAACCAGCTTCATGGCCTGGTGCGCCAGGAAAAAGATGTTTTGCCTGGTTCAGGTATTGAATTTCAGCAATGTGAATATCCGAAAACCTGCCTGCATTGGAAAGGCACGTTGAGTGAAAATTTGAAAGCAATCCGTCCAGTGGTTTTGGAGTTAGAGCACGACTCACAAATGGACGGTTTGCTTTTTATATATATAAATTTGTACGCCATCCTTCCCCCTTTAAAGCCTAAAATAGATTATTTAAAAATACCATAAGGGCTTAATTCTGATCAGGCCTGCAGCACAGAGGGACAAGGAGCTCTTGTTCCCACTCCCCAAAACCTTTTAAAGTGTTGAGATGGCTAGCTGTTTTAACACTTGAAAAGGCCCATGGCAGAAAGCAAGAGTATCTTATTCAGCTATGCTCATCACATCCATGCAGCATTTTAAATTGCCCATTTTAAGCTTTAAAATAGTGATGATGTCCTTGTGTTGGACATAAAAACCTCATCACATCTAGTTTGGCCCACAGTTTCATCCAAAGCAAAGGCCCTTTCCGCATGGGGCCAAAAACAGCGTCCCAGGGATGGAAAAACACCAGTCCCTGGGCAGCCGTTCGCACAGGCAGCACTGCTGCAACGCTTATGGCAGCTTGCTTAGATCCCGATCTTTTGCCCCGAGTGGTGTGAAGGTGCCGCTTTCCAGCTCCCTTCCCAAGGGAGGTTTTTGGAAAGCGGCACCTTCCCATCGCCGCTTTCCTGTCCCCCGCACTCACCGCGTCCTCCAGCGTCAGTCTGGAGGGCTGCTGAGACCTGCCCACGCTGCCCTCCGACCCCTGGAGGTCAGAGGGCAGCATGGGCGGGTCCCTGAAGCCCTCCAGACCGACGTTGGAGGACGAGGTGAGTGGGGGGGACGCAGAAGAGGTGGCTCCATGTGGACCGCTTCTTCTGCGCTGGCCTCTGTGGGGGCCACTCGCATGCTCCCGTGCGAACGGCCCCCTCCCCTCCACTGGCATAATTCCTGCCGGTGGAGGAGCGCCCTTTCCGCTGTGCGGAAAGGGCCTCTGTTAGATCCCTTGTGAACAGGGACAGGTTTTTCCTTTTCCTTGACCTGCCCTGTGGAACGCCCCTGACATCTACACTACTCTCTTTAGACACCAGGCTAAAACATTTCTTTTTAAATATAGACTTTTAATGAAGGGAATTGTTTTATAAAATTATATTTATTATCTGCCTCTTGCTTGAGGACTGTTTTATGACAATTGTTTCAAGTTGTTAAATGGTTTGTAGTACTAGTAAAGCTATATTGTAGCGACATAGGCCATTACAATTTTAAAACATGAAATTGGGCATAAAATACAATAAAAGTTTGTTAAATGGTTTGTGATTTTTTAAAAAAAATTTGGAGGGCTCATAATGGTGTGTTCATTTTTGACACTGTTCTGCTGTTTTATTTATTTATTTATTATTTTATTTATTTATATTTATTTTCTTGCTAATGGGGACACAAAGTGGCTTACTATCTCAATCACCCTCCAGAAATAGGATGGGCAGAAGGCTTCTGAAGGAAGAACAGGTCTCCTTCCCACCCCAAACAGATCTTTCACTCAGTTCTGTGCTAAGGGCTGAATGACAAGAGTGCTTTAGCTTGTGCCTCTGGGAAAAACCCAGGCATTAAATATCTGCAAACTGAAGAAAAACATATTCAGCCAGATCTGCTGCTTTGTGAACCCCCTTGATCCAGTTCTCTGAAGGGCAAAGGTGTTATGAAAAGATATATCCCCCAAATTAAGGAAAGCAGTAACAGGGGAGAGTTGTTAGCTAACAAGAAACACAGGTATCAAACTGAAAAAAATTCCTCAACATGTACTGGAGAAGAGATGGAAATCAGACAAGTCTTTCAATTTGCCTGCTGCCAGCTTCCTAAGTGCCCATCTACACTTGCTCTACTAGTCTATCACTGATGTTCATTTACTGACGGCCCTGGAGAAGACCCTGGGTGAACTATCGAGCTCCTCAAACTGCTGGAGCCATCATTTGTATGTAGCTGTTCACATTCTATTCCTAAACTGAAAAACTATCCAATACTCCTAGCTGGAATGTCCGCTTTCCTTCAAGTCTATATTGGAATGGGTGGAAAACTTGCTGAGATGCAGCACTTCACATGTCTGTTTATCTGTCTGCCTGATGCAAAAAATATCCAGAGAGGAAAATAATGGTTACTGCCTTATAAATCAACCCATAAAAGCGCTTATAGATAAATAGATAAATGATGCTAAAAAAGTTATTTGGCCAATATGGATTTAAATTTGGCAGTGAATTCTTCTGACGTATCAGAACTGTAATCCAGAGATAAAATTCTATGGCTGCTGTATTTAGAACAAATTATCTAGACACCCATCAGTCTTCCTCTTATACCTCACAACTATGAGTGACACTTGCTATTTATATACACAGCATCTGAATCAGAGATGATGTCAGATTCATCTAAATGTAAAGAAGAAAACTGTCTTCTTTCTATGCTGATTTGTTTCTGTTGATATCTGTATTAACGGCTGCCAGGTTCCAAGTATAGTTCAGCAGATGTAATTACATCCTTCAAGTATGATTATATGTCATATCACCAGAATGAGATTATTTACTCATTTGTACTGCCAAAGCACAGGATTAATCCTGAACTAAAAAATACTTCCAATGCATCCCACTCCACACTGTCTGGTAAAGCAAGGAACTACCAGTCATTTCTTGTAACCAGGTTATGCAGTTCTATGACTTAAGTATTCTAGCAAAGTTAACACCTCTAGTCTGTTGCTACTGTAATGTTACCTAAGGAGACTTTCTCCAACTTAAGTGGTTCTTCCTCCAATGGAATAATTTAACTCAGAGAAATGCTCCTTAGGCCTGAGGAAGACTTTAACGTTTGCTTAGTAGAGGGGTAGGATCATCTCCAGTAGATGCAATCCAGTACAGAGCTTAGCTTGCTTATTCTCATTGATTTCAAAGGTTTATACTAACAGCAGTATGGTATACTGGTTAGTATGCCTGACTAAGGCATGGGAGGTTCAAAGCCCGCTTAATTAGGAATTTTCTACGCCTTTAAGTGAGGAAACATTTGAGGAACTTAAAGATATCAAAAGATATCAAAAGATATCAAAACCTGCATATCTTCCAATTGTGGAATTATTTTTTTAATTCCCCAAGTTATTTTTTTAATTCCCCAAGTTAAACCAGAATCCTGGCAATATGATTTATAATAATGAAAAGTACTGTGGAACAACAAAAATCAACAAAGGTCAGGGAAAGGCATTATTCACACTCTGTGTTCCTACTTTCAAGGTTCTGAGAAGTGGCTTTAATTTCATAGCACACTCCTAGTTTTTATATTGAAGTTAATAATGCTTCTTCATTCATTCTCTAGTATTCTGCACCCTCCCTCAAAATAGATTTTTCTTCTGACTCCCTAAAAGAAGAAGGAGGAGGAGGAGGAGGAGGAAGGAATATCTAAATGCAAACCTTGGTGCCCTTAATCTATCTCATAACATAAAGCTTGATTGTGGCAGAGAAAGAGAAAAGAAACCAGATCCCTAGGTACATACAGCAAGACATTTTGATATGCAGAAAGGTGGCATCAGTATGATAAACAGAATTATGAACTGAAAGCAGTTTTACATAGTGATCTCCCAAATGATAACAGCATGTCAGACAGTTCATGTTTATCTGTTATAGAAAATAAATGTCACAAGACAGCTATGAACAGTGCTTAGAAAGTGAAGAAAAGTATTTCCCAAAAAGGAAAACTCAATCCCTCAGTTTAATGATGTGACTTCCTAATGCAAAGGAATTTACTAAGGAACTCCAAAAAACAGAAACTAGAAAAAAAACCTGTTAAAACTTACAGGAGAAATTAAAATTAAAATATTATTTCCAAGTTCTCAAAATGAACTAGGAAATGAAGCATTTCTGGCATTAATGCTGGGGAGCAATTGGCCACGCTGGAATTTAAAGGAGGCATAAATCCTAATTGGGCACTAAAAGGATTAGCAGTCAATAGGAAATTGTGACACTTCAGCAGTGGCTATGGCACATGGCAAGCACCAGAGACAGGGGGGGGAGATGCACGGGGGTGTTGCAGGGGTGGGGGGGGGGGGAGACAGGGGCATGGCAGGGCATGCAGCCTACAGTGCCCCATGCGCAGTTCCCCCTCGCTCCGGCCCTCCTCTTCAGTATGTGTTTTCGGCATATCTCCTCAGAGTAGACTTTTGCTGCTGGCTGCTGCCTACCCACCCTCTCTTTAGTCATCAAGGGATTAACCAATTGGAAACTCAGCCATAAAGCAAGCTAGTACTATAGATTATATAGTGATCACAGCTAATATGCTTCTCAGAGTGGTCTCCTTTGAGGTCCTGGATATAGTAATTGGTGGAATGCCAACAGAAAAAGGATCAAGAACTTAACTTCAATACCAGAGGAAAGAACCAAAAGGTTATTCAAATTAAAATCAAAATATCATAATGAAAGGCCCTAGATAAGACTTCCAAACATACAACAATGAAAATCACAACATGATAACACATAAAATCTTAAGCAACACTTTTAGACCAAATGTGTCTTGGTCCCTTGGCCTTCTTCGGTGGTCAAAAATAATGTTCCAAAATGTTACAATATTGACAAAAAGGGCCTTCTAAGTGACTGAGGTAATTATCTGTAAAACAGAAAATTATTAGCTAATTTGTGAACATAACCCTCTGTGTATGATATCTAAATGTGATAAAGGTCTATTTATTCCCTCAAATTCTAAATCAAAGGAGGTAAACTTTAGAGGATATAGGAAGTCAAAATGATCAAATCATCTTTAGAACCAAGTAGTACAAATTTTGGCCAGCAAGGAAATTATAGCGATTATATTATGCAAACTGGTTTTGATGCCACTGGGTTCCATGAAAAGTAGCTAATTGTTTTAAAACATAATTTAACTTTAAGAAGATATCACAGTCTACCATCCCTCCTGAAAATTTACGGATCCGTAGAGAATGCGAATGAGGGAAGGGGGAGAGCTGTTGAAGTATATTAGATCTGTTAGGAAGGATAAATTTGCACTCCTGATAAGTAAGGCAAAATCTCAATACAAAGAGATGTTAAAGGGGGAAAACATGCTAACCACTTCTGGAATAACTTACAGGAGGCTGCAGAAAGGAAAAATGGAACCCAATTTTGGGAACTGATTAATCTGGGTACCAAGAACCTATCTTTTTGCCCAGGGTCTTCAATCCAGGGACCTACTTCATTCAATTATTATTTTAAGGTTTTTGGAAGCTCTCTCAATAAGTTCAGTAAACCAGGAAATTCCCATGACATACTCCAACTAGCTGCCAGTAACAGAGAGAGATATTAAATCACTATTAGCATCACATACATCTGGCAAATCACTGGGGGAGGGCCTAATTCTTCCAGAGTGTTTTAAAGCTTTTGCCAATTGGTGGGCTCCATTATTGGCAAGAGTTTTCACCCAAATAAATAACTCCAGGAAGAGCAGGAGCCGACAGCCTTGCTTGAGGAAGGGATGTATGAAGAGGGTAGAAATTCGCACTTAATGTGTGGGGCAGGGCTCACAGCGACTCTGGGCCACTGGAAGGAATTGGAGGGGGCAGGGCACCGTGGAAAGTTGGGCCGGAAAACAAAGAGTGCGCACCGGGCGCAGTATGGCTCAGCTACGCCTCTGGGCGGCCGCCCATTGGAGGGGAGCAAAACTCAGATTTTGCACGGACTCCATTTTCTTCAGCTACGCCTCTGCTAAGACGTTTCAAACTAAGATTCAGCCAAACAATGTAGTTACTTAAAACATACAAAACATTCAGTGTATTTCATTGATACAGCAGAACAAAATATTTTTTGAAAAGAAAACCCTCCCTCTAAATTTTTAGAATTGTCTCTCTCTAAAAAAAATCAAGATGTTCCAGGGATTGCCTTTTGTTTGTCCTTGTTCTGCCCCAGCTTATTGTTTCTACTCCTGTTCCTATTTACTCCTTAAAAAAACAACCTGGTTACATGGTTTACATCACATTCAATTTATAGTGTTCCTACTTTTTACATTATGACATGCTCATATTCTGTTTTCCTCTCCTGATCTCTCTAAATTCATCAGCTGTTCTCCATTCCTGTTTGTACTTGTCACACATTTCTATTCTCTTTCTGATTTATGCCTTTATCTATTGCTTCTTTGCAAATGTCATGTTATTTACTTTTTTACCTAGACTGTCCTTTTTCAAGCAACATCTTAAAATATCTTCCTCTTTGGACCGCACGTTTTATATATGTAGTCTGCACCGATCTGGACAGGCCAGGTTGGCCTGAGCTTGTCAGATCTGGGAAGCTAAGCAGGGCTGACCCCTGGCTGGTATTTGGATGGGAGACCATCAAGGAATACCAGGGTTTCTATGCAAAGGAAGGTAATGGCAAATCACATCTGAATATCCCTTGCCTTGAAAACCCTACTGGATTGCAACCTGATGGCAACTTATATACACATACTGTCAGGGATGTTCTGTTTTTACCTCAGATTTATAGAAAAACCTGAACTAAACTGGGTAATAATAAACTATAAAGAAACAAAAAACAAACAAACCAGAAGCATCAATGAACAATTATTGTATAAGCTCTTCTATAGCTTGTTTTTCTGAAGATGAAAAAATCTAAAACATTCAAACCCAAAGATGAAATGGCAGTACGAACTATTTGAGAATTTATGGAAATAATTAATTTTGTTATAACTAAAAACTATGTACTCCAGAAAATGTGTAAGTCAGAAGATCCTGCTGGAAAGCTGTTGGCAGCTGTATTCATCTAAGATGATTTCACACACACCCCTCCTATTGATATTTTGAATGGGCAAAGGGCAGAAGCACAAACCAAAGAGTCCATGGCTAGCAGTGCTGGACTTATGGAATTCAGACTGGTGAACCGGAAGAAGCCCAGATTTGTGTCTCCATGTTTTGCTTGTTCATTTGTGGATATGATTTTGCAATTTGGTATCTTTTCCTGGTTTTTTAAGCCTCTCTTAGGCTCATTCCGCACATGCAGAATAATGCACTTTCAAACTGCTTTCAGTGCTCTTTAAAGCTGTGCGAAATTGCAAAATCCACTTGCAAACAGTTGTGAAAGTGGTTTGAAAACGCATTATTTTGCGCAAGTGCAGAAGGGGCCTTAGTCTCTCTCAGAGAAAAGTGGCCTAAAATGCCCAAATAAGTAGGAAAGTGGATAAATTACCAAGAACACAAAATTGAGAAACCAAACAATGCTGCACCTCACAGTAGTTGGCAGAAACATTTTTGCTAGGAGGCTCACAAACCTCATCAGAAGGGATTTAAACTGAGTTATGTGAGGGAGACAATATTCTTGATGGCAAGAGTTCATCAACTGCTGGATATAATAGTCCAAGTGATATTGAAAGAACTGAGCAAATATTTCAAGAACCCAACAGTGGAAGGGGAAAAAAACATGTCGGGAGTGCTTTGATTGTGTGTTCCTGCATTGCTGGGGTTGGATTGGATGGCCCTTGTGGTCTCTTCCAACACTATGAGTCTACCAAAATAAATGTAATGGAATACAGTTTATATGGAATAATCTCTATATTTTTTGTTCAAATGTGATATCAAAAAAAATAGTGTCGAGTATGCTTAACAAACTTAATATTAAGGAGCTGGTTAATGATCACAAAGGATGAAGAAGTCACTGATTGTATGAATGAAATCTCTATATTCTGTACAGGAGGGCACTGAATAATCCTGATGTGTATTCACCGGAAGGTAATATAGATCCAAGGTTTAGTACTACTGGATCCCTAAAGGGAGTCAAGTTTGATTGAAAGTAATGAACAACAGTAAGGGGAATGAGGGTTAAAGTAGTGATGCCATGTATTTGTACTCAGTTTGTCTATACTGACAGCTTACCAATAAGGAAGAAAAATAAAATAATACTCTGTAAATTACACATATTTCTAAAATGTAAACTTACGTTTACAGACAGGTGGCCTTCCTTTATTGCTCCACAATCCATCTTCTTGACATACTGCTGTTGCTTGTTGACTTGATTCTAGCTTGAAGCCCTCGTTACATTCATATATCACTCTGCTGCCCAAAATAAACTCATTACCCCAGACCGAACCATTTCCGGGAGATTCTGGAATACCACAGGATACAGCTGAAAAGAAGGGAGAGAAAGCTAAAAATCTGTTCGCCTCCAGTACTAATCATTTTTCTGTTACACAGGAAAAATACAAATACTATACAACATTTATCTTATTGTCACTGTTAATATAAAGTGGTACGACAAAGTTTGATAAGAACAGCAATGGTATGGTGTTCTGAAATATTCCAGCAAGCATTGAGAATATGGCTATCTTTTAAAAGATTAAAAATATTACAAGAGCATGCTTACGAAACACCCTGAAAGAAAACTAACAATCTAAATTATCAGAATAATCAGTTTAAAAAAATAATAATCTCTCTTCTGTGCCCTTCTCAGTATTTTCCAAAGTCAAGTGTATTGACCTGTAACCACTATTCTCTGAATAGCATTCTGTATAGTCCTATGCAAATGACCTGCCAATGCGCAGCCCAAGATGGGAAGTGCATAAAAGCCACACCAAGGAATTCTACATATTTTATCACACTATTTTAAAAAGATAAAAATTGTGAAATGTTGGCAAAACCTTCTGTCATTGGCAGACCTCAGCCAAAAAAACCATCCTTTCTTCCTCTCTCTTTCCCCAAATGAATATAAAAACTGGGCACCAGAAAGGAGTATTATGATTGAAATGCTTCAGCAACCTTAACTGCAGACTTTGCTATTTTCTACAGATATAATTATTTTGAATGTTCTGCTGCTTGTAGATTTTTTGCTGTTTCAGCAGCCGAAAGTAACAGTAATAACAATAAATTATTATTCCTTGAAAGGAAGTCAAGTTCTTTATGCAGCAGCAAGAGTGTTATTAGCTGAGTTGCCACTTGACGAGATGGGGAATGAAAAATACCATCTGACCTTAACAGCTTAACCCAAGTTAGAGATGTGTTCTTACAAAAATTAAAACTATTATAAAATATACATCGAAATAAACTACCCTGTTTTCTAAAATAAAAGAACACAGACAAATTAGATTTCAATCACTGTTTACAGTGCAATTTCAGGACTTAATTACAACCTAAACCCAGTAGAATCAGTTTTACTGGTACTCTAGACATAATGAAAGGGCCTCCTTGGAAAAATTCCACAAACTATTGTAGAAAATGAACAAAGTGTGCCTAGTGCGAATTACTTTCAAAGGGGATTTGCTCATTTTCCTAGAGGGTAAAACCCTGGGGAAACAATAGCATCTTTTATATAATATACTGTGTTCATGATTCGAAGACAGTGAAGCTGTGAGCTGAGATTCAGAAAACAGCTCGTTCAGATGTTATCTTTCCTACAAATATCCTACTGAACTTATGCAAGCTACACTCAGCCTTACCACCCACACAAAACACAACTCAATAATATCAGGATAAATCATAAAGATCCACCTTGTAGTGCTGTTCCAAAAATTACAAGAGTGTGCTTATGAAACACCCTGAAAGAAAAATAACAATCTAAATCAGTGGTTCTCAACCTTCCTAATGCCGCGACCCTTTAATATAGTTCCTCATGTTGTGGTGACCCCCAACCCTAACATTTATCCATTTTACAGATGGAGAACACTGATGCAGAGAGTCTTAGGCGACCCCTGTAAAAGGGTCGTTCGACCCCCAAAGGGGTCACGACCCACAGGTTGAGAACTGCTGATTAAAAGAATAATCAATTTTAAAGTATGAGCTCAGTATGCATTCAAAGTTTTGCTAACTGTTTTCACCACTGGTCTTCCCAATATTGACAGAAAGCAATGCTGCTTTTTAAACAGCATGATTTGTAAGCTTCTTCAGCAGCGGCAAGTGTTCCAGTGCGAACAGCAGATAAAGCGAAGGTGGAAAATGCAGAGTTGAATTTGGCAAAAAGGATTTCAGCCCCAGGGAGGCTTTTGTAGTGGTGGAAGCTTTCTTTGACCAAAGAACAGGCCACCATGAGAGGGAAGTTCCATAAGATCCAACCCATAGTTATTCTCTGTACAGTCAAATCGCCACATTTTACCATTCTTAGCATGTTATATTTACACAGAACACTGTTTCCACTCTCATGCAAAATGGGAAGCATCAGAAGATGAAGAAACTGCAGTGCAATAGCATGCCGCTTGGGGAAGTTCACATATTCTCACCCCCTGAAAACTTTGCTTGCATACGATGCTATTTAAAAACTCCAATTAACATTTTAGTTTAATCTTACCTTGGCAGAGAGGGGCAGGGAAATCCCACTGATACATGCCATTTGGGAGATGCCTGCACGTTGCATTGCTACGGCCAATCATTCTGTATCCAGGCTTGCAGTAATAACAAACAGTGCTCCCAACTGTGCCCCTTGTTTTATTTACAATTCCACCATTCTTCACAACATGGTTTAAAGTACAATAAGCAGCTAAAAGGGAATAACAAACAAATGTGAAGCTCTCAAGACAATGACTTTCCTTGAAGAATCCATCTGTAAGTCATTCAGGTTGCAGCATTCAAGTCCCAATTTGGTCAAATAGGCAGTATGTGATTCCTTTAGTTGCATCAGACATTAGGAAAAACATTTTTTAATTTAGATGAGCATTTGGTCCATGTAATGTTCATACCTGCACTGCAAAGCAATTTAGGCAAAACCTAATTTTTTTGTGCATGTGTAAAAAGGTGCAGTTTATACATTTGCAGCAGTGGCATATTGCACATATATTTTCTGCTGCTGAATATAAGCACTATCCAGCAGCCAACGTTGCACACCTTCAGTTCTGCCAGATCACTAGTAAAAAGATCACAGGGACAAGAAGATCATTACAAAATTGCTAAACATAACTGTATCTGCACCCAGTTGGATATGGAGCTATGGCTGCACTCTAGTAATCATTCTTTACAAGACTAAATCCATTGGCGAGTGATTGCTATAACACCATGATTTCGTAGTATCCAACCATGTGTGAATGCAGCTTAGATAAGACATGGATTTGTAGCTGATGCCCTCAAAAATGCAGATTTAGACAATTTCCTAAAAGAAATAGCCTTTCATTGTTCCATGAATAAACTGGAAGAACAATATTGTGTAAATATTCACTCCAGAGGACGACAGGATAATCTTCTGGGTAACACTGAGCTTCACAAAGATACAAGCAATACTGAAACGTCTTTCTGGGTACTTTTGCACATGCAGAATAATGCAGCTTTAATCCCCTTTCACAATTGTTTGCAAGTGGATTTTGCTATTTTGCACAGTAAAATCCAGCAGCAAAGGGCACTGTAAGTGGAAAGTGCATTATTCTGCATATGTGAAAGTGCCCTCTGTTTCCCAAGCACTTTTGAAATCAGCCCAGATCTGGGGACAATGCCTACTTCAACCAACCCCCTTCTGAGCAAGTCGAAAGCTTTAACTGATTAACTGGTATGACTTTTCAATTAATATTGACTCTCTAGTACAAAGCTTTATCAACTGATCGTAACAATTCCACCCATTACAATAGAAATGAGAGTCAGAACAAGAATAAGGAAGTTGACCTTCTCTAAACACAAATGAACTAAAGTTAAGGCCTTTCTAGCTTGTTTTTGCTATTATATGTTGCTATTGTGAGACTTATTGTTTTACCCATTTTCCTTGGTGATGTTCCCAGTACATTTGTCCTTTTATATGATATTGCGTCCAGATGTGCAGAGGTTTCATCTGGTGAATAACCACAGGACACTTCTTGGAATTAAATCAGGCCGCAGCCCTTTATTATTGAGGCAGAAGCATGGCAAGGAAGAGGAGAGCATCAATTAGCAGTTGGTCAGCACCCATGGCTGACCCAGGCACCAACCCCAATCCATATTGGAGGGGCAGAGAAGGTACTGAGCCACCTGGGCGCCCGCCAAGTGTGGCCCCCTTCCTGCTGGGATGTCAGGCTCTATCGCAGAGGCCTCTGCAGCATACGCCGTTGAGCCCGCCCCACCCCAAGCCTCTTATGGAGGCCCCCAACCACGGGGAGATCCGGTGCACCAGCTCGTCCTCCCCATAAGGATGCAGTCCTCTGCCCAAACCCCCAAAGGCTGTGACAAATTGAGCAGCAAGAAAGCCCTACCGAAATAGGGAGGGTGGGTCAGTTTTCTCCAGGAATCGGGGGAGGCCGGAGAAACCGTGTGCTGCCTAATATATAGGGAGTGTGCTCCTCCCCTTGCGCTCATGCGTCACGTGTCACGTTCAAACAGGCGGACAGGCTTAGCCGCCCGTCCGGCCCCAGGGCACACATGCTCACTGCTCCAGAGCTCTCCATGTGCCCTGCCCCCTGTCACAATTACGGCCTAGTTAATTCTAGTGCCATTATTTGTATGATACACATCATTTATATACAATGAATGTAAAAAAACAGTAGAAATGTTGCAAATGTGCTATAAGGAAAAAAAGGCTTAAAGCAATATCTCTTCAACTGGTACAAGTGAAAAAAAATTAAATTGAGATTTTCTAATAGAGAAAAGAGAAATGGAACCGTGAAATTCAGTAATATATCAAAGCAAAACTTTGTATCCTATAATCTATTCCATTGATGAAAGGGTACTTCCATTGTTAGAAGAGGGGAGGTGATTTCCCCTTTCCAGTGCAGTGCGGTGCAGTTCCACACTTTGCCCTCTCTGATGTTTGTGAAGCTGACTCTCACAAACTTAGGGGGTGGGGTCCAGTAACCTCAGTAGGAATGGGAGGCATGACATTCTCATCCCCTAAGCTCTGCTTCATTTACACATCTTATAGGCTACAAGCCACTGCTTTGCAAATGCCACAATTGCATTTTGTGTCCACACATGGAAGCAGCATATGAGGACAATAAGTTCAATTTAATGAGATTTTAAAACTTCTTAAAGAATTTGTTAATTGAAGTATAAATATCTTGGTTCATTTACATTGAGGAAGAAGAACAGATTTTTTTTCTTCTGAATTGGAGAATCTTCCAATAAATCAAATTTGAGATCAATACTCTCTCCTACCAATATAATTATTCTCTTTGGTTGACAATTTTGGTTTGTTATAATGACAATTCCTGTTATGATTTTTCTTCTTCTTTTTATGAAAAAGCTCCATCTAAACAATAGTCAGCAACTGAATGCACATAAAGTGACACTGACTCTACATGAGGGATGTCAAAGCAACCCTGTAAACAGCCAGAAGGGAGAACTAAAAAAATCCTTCTCCTTGGCCTCATGTGCCACAGGTTAACAGTTGATGAAGCAAATTTCTAAGAGAGAATGTGACATTCAAATGGGTAATCTTCCTGTAACGTTTCATGCAGTCAAATTAACATTTGTTAGGGAAATGTTATTTTCTTTGACTAGAACTGCAATCCTAAGTGTCATGGGATGGGCTCTCTACTTTCTAAAGTATACATTTGAGACCTATTATTTCCACATGTTTTAAAAAAATAATTATGAATAAATTATGCAAATCACACATTTTACTATTTTGCATAATTTAATGTGCTCCTGCAAAAACCAATGAGAGGCACTTAATCCCCTCCTCGGTCCACAAGAACTCCTGTTCATGTTACTCTGACTTTTGGGATCTTACACCAGACTCTACCTTCATGTTTTCATCTTTAGTATCTGAGGCATGCAAGTGGAAAACTTGAAAGAACATCCAGCCTTTCATCTAATAAAAGTTTTGTACTTGCACAGGGTAGTCACAGAAACACAGGATATACCCAGCTGTGAGTAAAGCTACTGAAATGAATGGGTTGGGTGTTGGTCAGTAGAACGTACAGCAGCCCAAGGGTAAATATTCATTTTCCCCCTTAGCCCATTGCTAAACCATACCAGCAGGCTCACCTCTATGCGAGAATTTTACAATAGCAGATGAAAAGAATTATTTTCTATAGCACCTTCCATTTTAGAAACCTTCAAAAGAAGAAAAGTTTAGCGAACTCTACAAAACATTCTGGACATCTGCTATTTGCCAAACCTTGCGCAAAGTCATGGTTGGAGGAACAGTGGAGGGAGGCGGGCAGGCAGTAAATCATTACAATAGGCTGATAGTTGTGAGGAAGCCTGCTGGCTCAGTCACAGCTGCCAAAGCATCAACAGCCTTTTTGAGCCTCTAGTTTCTTTCCTATTTTTCATGCTGCTGCCTGCCTTCATTAAGATTCAGGCCCGCTCGCTTACTCTGCTACTTGCTGTTATTACTCTCTCATGCTGACTGTCTCTCCTGCCTCAGATGTAAAACTTACAGACATGGAGAGAACTGTACAGCCTTTCAGAACACGCTGTCAGTGGAACATGAGAAAAGTTTACTCTGAGCTGTTCTTCAAAGGTATTCTCCATCAACAAAGTTAAATATGTCCCTATCCTGCACACATTCATTAATGTTTAGTTCTATGTTATCATTACTGGCAAATAGATCTCCTTAACAAATTGTTATCAGTCATGGACATTTCTAATCTTTCAACAAAAAAAAGCCAGAGCTACTACATATAAATGCTACCCTTCATTGCTTTAACCTGAAAATATGTTCTCCTGCTCATCTGGGTCCTTCTGATGCACCATGAACTCAATGTTTTAAAAAGCTATTATTGAGGCCCAAAATATCCTGCTCTCCCCCCTTGGACCACTCACTAGCCATGCTGTGTAAAAAAGTCAATGTCTGAGTGTTCACGCTATAGAACAACATTCTGAAAGCTAACAAAAGGGGAAACTTTCTTTACAATACAAAATGACTTATTTTCTGGTATATCAGGATTTCTACTGTGCTGTGTGCTTGGAACCACAAGCAGAGGCGGAGCTCCCAGGGCGCTGGGGTGTGTGTGTTGTACCAGGCACATGCCCGGGGGGCAGAAAATCACCCCCGTCCCCAGCCCCCCCCCCGCAATTCCCCCCCCCCCACACTTACCTTATTGAAACAGCACAGGCTCTAGAAGTGGCCTATTCCCTTCAGGCTGAAAACAGCCGGGTGGGAACTGTACTTCCCAGGAGACCTTGCGAGCCCCAAGGTCTTATGGGAAGTATAGTTCCCACCAGGCCATTTTCAGCCTGAAGGGGAGAGCCCTGAACTCCTTTCAAAGCTGAAGATGTGTGCAGGTGGAGGTGGAGTGAGGTGAAAGCGTGAGGGAGGGGCAGAGCAGCTTCACAGAGTGGGGAGGCGTGAAAAAACAGCAGAATGTAGCACCAGGTGCACACTAGCCGAGCTCTGACCACAAGTCTACTGCACAGCTAGCTAACCAGCTTCACCCACCTAGATTACCAGCTACTGCCCTGCAAGAGGAAGTGGGTGGAGTTTTGCCTGGTTTAGGACTTCTGCATGGCTATAGTTTAGCCAATGTGCCTCAAGTAAACACCTCCTGGCATGACAAAAGGGCCATCAAGTATATTATCCACATATGTGGTTCAAACCCTGGCCAGAAAAAAAAGGTTTTCATTAGTAGGCCTAGGAATAACTACTTCTGATGTTCTCCTACAGCTATAACTGAATGTACTGGTTAGATTTTATATGTACTCCTGATTTTTCAACTCAGTAATAAAATCCACTGTTATCTGCAGTGGAAGAAAGAAAACAGAAATGAAGTTTGAAAGTTAGGTTCACAGCTGTATAACCAACCAATTTGTGACTGGACAAGTGGAGCACCTGCAAGGCATTCCCCCCAGCTTGCTGAGAAGCCCAATCTCCAGGCACTGCACTCTCTGGCCAGCTCACCTGCCTTCAGTGCCACCGTATTCACTAGCCTGGTCCATGCAGCAGCAGGGTTGGCTGCTCCCTTTCCTTCACTTTCTACCTGCAATACCACCTGCAGGGTAAGTGCCCCAAGGAGGACAAATCCACTGGTGTGGCCTCATGCCACCTCCATGAGCAGATTGCTTTCCCCCACCCCCACAGATTTGGCCATTAATTTAACTTTTTTTCTTTGGGTTAATTTTTTATGCATGCCCGGAGGATAACCCACTTTGGCACAAATATCTCTCTGCTCAGTAGAGATTTAATGATCCCCATGCTGAGGTCCCACTTCAGAATTAGATACAGAATACATGGATAATTGATTAATAATAATTTTTATAATTACCTGTATTATTATTAAGTGATCATCCAGTGATGTAGTCATAAATCAAATATGCAATATGTAATATGAGAAAGGTCCATATATCGTAGAGTTTATTTCTGTCATATTTTTAGAGCTGACTTTCAATGGAATTTAATACTGATAATAAACTACTGACCTGAGTAACGTATTTTGAATCCTTTCTTACTAGTTGCATGGTCAGTTGACCAGCGCAAATACAACTGATTGGTTTTACTTGTGTAGTTACGTTGCCCAGTATGATTTCCACTCAGAGCAACCAGTAAAGGACTTTGACCAGAAGAACCTGAGGAAAATATATACAAACGAAAAAGAACAAATTTAACTGATCCTTTCATTACATGCTGAAACTTACCTCAGCTATAAAAGTTTAGGCAAAATTGTAATGAGTATTCAGTGACTGAAAGTATATTCAAAATATGTATCATTTTGCTTTCATGACCCTTAAGACAGACACTTCTAATTTCCTTCAAATGCCACTTTTCTGTAAGCACTACCAGCGGCTAACGCGGCAGCGGCAGTCTGCAATAATGCCTTAATTCTCATCTCAAAGTGGTCTAGTTTTCACTGAGGTAGTTGTCTGGGTATACCACTTTAGACTGAAGCGAGAGACATTACTGACTGCTTCTCCAAATTAAAAAAAATCTCTGCACATAGAAAATTAGTATGCTGGGAAGAAACCCAGAACAGACAAACTACCCAGAAACAATTCACACAATTTCCAACATTTCATCAGTAACACTGAAAAACTCTTGGTGAGAAAAAGATTTTCCCCAAGAATTTTCTTACTGCTTGTATTTTCCAGGTTTTCTCTGTGTGATTCTCATGTTTGTATTTCCCAAAGTAGACCTTGGCAATTTGGATATTTTCAAAATAATACAAGATATTGCCAGAAGGAAACAGGGCAGAGAGGCAAGCTGCGATACGCTGTATCCGACTATCAATTGTTCACTGAAATTGTAGATCATCAGCCTGTCAACGTAATGGTAGCTACAGGAAATGGGAGTCAGCAGTAATCAGACACACAGTATGAACCAGAGTAGAACTGAGGTGCCTCCTGAATGGCCTTTGCAGTGAAAGTAATATTAAGTCTGTGGGTTGGGATGGGACTTTTTAAAAAATTGCTTCTATTACCCTGTACACCGGTCGACCCTGGCAAGTATTTGGATGGGAGACCTCTAAGGAATACCAGCATTATGACACAGAGGAAGGCAATAGCGAAGTACCTCTGAAAGTTTCTTGCCTTGAAAACCCCAGCAGCGGTCACCATAAGTCAGATGTGATTTAACAGCAAAAAACAAAAACAAAATTTCTGCACACCATATTTTGAGAGTGCTAGATATCCAGTATGTTTTATTGAAGTCAATGGGCCTTACACGTGTTATGAACTGGAATGCAATTTTAATTCTGCCCTTTGTGCTAATTTCTTGTTATTTAAAATATACTTTTAAAATCTGTGGAAATTTAATTCGCACTGTCTTTATGTTGCATATTTACCAGGAAATGGGGCAGTAACTGCACCACACATCAAGCAGAACGTATGCAATAATAAAATGTTAAATATATTTTGAGAAACCTTTTTATCTTACCTTTGCTCTAGCAATATTTTGTATCATAGAACATTCTCCAAGTTTTAGGGGGGCATTTTTTCCCCAGCCCTGTTTCTATGGCTAGAAAATCAACAGTAGACCCTTTACAGGTTCATGGAAAAGAATGAGCCTGCTTTATTTTTAGTCAATGAAAAGGAAGAACAGGAGGGCAACACAGCAGCTGGTGCTTGAATCAAAGATGTCTTTCATTAAGGATAGGTATGTAAGTACTCTACCATGGAATCTTTTGTTGTCTTAACAGCTAGATACCAGTATGTAAAATTTCCCTGACCACTGTGCATTCCTGACATATATGCTGCTTCAGTCCCCTTGCTTCAATATCATAAGGTTTCCTTTTTCTTCATTATGTGATTGCAGGCAATCAGAGATCGCCACAGTGAAAAGAATGTCTTGTTACCAAATAGTACGATTTTGAATTATGATGGTGTCACTAAGATAAAACCAATTTCTGGTTTTCTCCATCTGAATGGATGGTCTTATTATCTTTTCCCAGGCAATGCTTTGTTTGGGCTCATTGTACTAGTTGTCCACCTTGCATGTTAACACTGCTCAACGAGGTTTTTGTTTTTATCCAGCTGTAGTCACTCATGACATGGCTAATTGAAACATAAGGTGAATGGAGAATCACATTTCAATAAAAGCAATGCAGAACAGATGGGCAAATGCCTGTTCATCCATACAGCCTTGATGATACGGGCATTTGAATTAATATCTAAAAGAGACCTCCATCCACATTCTACCCAAGTATTCAGTGATGAATTATTGATTGATATCAGCCCACTTGTTCCCATTACAGAGCCATATCCCCTTTCCTTCCTATATACTGTTTCTAATCCTTTGTTAAGGGGTACAGATCAATCACTGAATGGTGTAGAGAACATGTTTCACAAAGGGCAACAATGTTTGAAAGCAGCCTTGCCATTTCTGCTCAGCACTAAAAATACACCATTGTCTGATACGCTGGCATTTGGCATTAGGTTTGTTCTCCCAACATTGATAACTGAATCAATAACAACATTCTTACCATCAAATATTTCCAGCTCATCAAACTGTTTTTCACTTTGAAACGTTTCTACAAAGACAGAGATGTTGTAACCTGGTTCAACTTTAAGAGTCCAGGAACAAGTTTGTGAATTAGGATAGTTGCCTGGGTAACCTGGACTAAGAATTACTCCAGATGAATCCATACGGACTTCATTTGCTGGGCATTGTGCTGTACATTTTGAAGAAGATGGAGAAAATCTAAATCAAAGAAAAAGTTGTTCACATTCAGAGCTTTTCTTTTCTTTTTACATTTTTTTTGTATAAAAGAGTCAGATTTGACAGACCTTGGCCCCTTCCGCACATGTAGAATAATGCACTTTCAATCCACTTTCACACTTGTTTGAAGCGGATTTTCCCTATTCTACACGAAGTAAAAAAATCCAAGCGGCAAAGAAGTACATTTAAAGTTATGGATTGAGAAAGTGCATTATTCTGCATGTCGCCCGGAAGGGCCTTGAATACTCACCAAGGATTTGAGAGAGAGAATCATCCAGGTAATCCACAAATCCATCATCCCATTAATCCACAAAATCGAAATCATTACTTTCCTTGAGGAAGTCAAATATTATAATTGCACCAGAAAAGTATAAAAACTTTATAAATACCAGCTAACAGAAATGACGCTTTGAGCAACAAACAAACGCTTAAAACATTGAACAGCTTTGTTCTGGCTAACTTCATGCACTTGGATATATATTCCAGAGGAGCAATGGAAAAAAATACAAATGTGAAGCGATTGCTGGTGCTATCCACACCACCATTGCTTTAAAAATAATGAAATATTAATGAGAAAAAATCAGAAGCAATGTATGGAATCGGTCAAAAATATGCAATTTCGCGCAGCGGCATTCGCGCTTTCGCGAAAGTAAGGGCAAGACAAAACCTTTTCCAGACATATACTGGGCTCATGTAACCAGTATATTTGTTGTTTGAAAAAACCCCAATATTGTGCACTCGGCTTAGCGAGAAACAGCAAGACATTTGCGTAGTTTGATAACGCAGCATGTTATGGTCCAAATTTGGTAGCTAACATTGTGGTCATTACACATTGTAATAATATTGATGAAAAGAAGTGAAGAGCCACTATGGAGTATATGAGGAGGGGTTCAAAATAAAGACCCTGAAAATAGGGCTGGTTCATGTTATTTCCTATCCCAGGGGTAGGGAACCTGCGGCTCTCCAGATGTTCAGGAACTACAATTCCCATCAGCCCCTACTAGCATGGCCAATTGGCCATGCTGACAGAGGCTGATGGGAATTGTAGTTCCTGAACATCTGGAGAGCCGCAGGTTCCCTACCCCTGTCCTATCCTATCTAATCAGAAGGAAAGGGTTGGACTGACTCTGAGGTTTTGCTTTGCTAGCTGTGCAGCTTTTAGCCTCACAGGATCAGGTAACCAGAGGGGCTAACAGTATTCCACTTGGCCTATCTGCCCTGGCGCCTCACTCTGATTGCTCAGAGTAGGTTAATTTCTGATACACTTCCCAGAGGTTCTGGCCTGAGCACCTCCTCACTCATACTCTCGCTTTCACTCACATCACTCACTCACTCACTCCTCCCTCCTCCCTCCTCCTCACTCCACTCACTCCACTCACTCACTCCTCCCACTCACTCCCACTCCACTCCACTCACTCCACTCCCACTCACTCCTCCACTCACTCCTCACTCACTCCTCCACTCGCTCCACTCCTGCCTCTGCCTGCCTGCCTGCCTGCCTGCCTGCCTGCCTGCCTGCCTGCCTGCCTGCCTGCCCTGCCTGCCTGCCTGCCTGCCTGCCTGCCTGCCTGCCTGCCTGCCTGCCTGTCAGCAAAATAAAGAATAAAGCATATATGGGAAGAAGAGACAAATAAGAGCTAATGGATACACACACACACCAAACCCAAGGGATGAAAGACTGTCTTAAAAGCTTCAATAGGTTCATGGTAGTCAATACATGCCACATTAAAGAGTGATGTGCACACTGCACCCCATAATTTCATTTTTCTCCTAATCCATTTCCTATTTTGTCTGAAAAGCTTGAACCTCACTATACCTTTTTTCCCCACTTTCAGAAGATCGGTAGAGTGTGGTCAGTAGTGGTTTATTGCCGTTTTAATGGAAGAGAGTGCTTCTCTTTGAATACTCTAAGGAACAGTCCCGGTCAGATGATTATGAGCATTATAACTTATTTATAACTTATTTATTTTTAAGTGCAGCATTTGTAAAAAAAATATTCTGATCAGATAACCTTCTAGAGAGAAATTATGCACATTGTGAAAGCAGCACATAAAAGCAATAAGAGAGGAAACAAAAATATGAAATCAGGTTGTGACATAATATCCCTCTGCATTTGGATATTACTGCATTCTCCTTTCTTGGGAATAAATTCCCCAGGTTGTGGGTCTTCCCCTCCTGAATTCTGTAACTTTACCGGCCAGCCAAGATTAGAGAGATGATGTAGAGAAGAGGAGGAAGAGTGTAGAAGAACCAAGACGAAAGCCGAAGAGAGAGGATTGGGCTGCCAAGATGGCGTTAACTACATCAGAAAAGACAAGATGGTGGTGTATGGGGAGTCAAATGAGAAGGCCCCTCCTAGGAAGAGCTGCCTATGCTGCCCCAGTCACCACCTCTGCTGACTGGCACTGTTGGAGCATGGGTACTGCTGCCAAGACTGACCGAAGACCAGCAATGCAGGGGGCAGGGGGCAGCACGATGGCCAGGGCAGCCAAGCCATCCTTTGTCTCCTACTTTAACCCTGAGGTGAGATAAGAAGGGAAGGAGTTAAGGCCCAAAGGAGTGGGGCGTAAGGGGAGACAGATGAGGGCTAGGAGGAGAAAGAGGGTCAAGTTGGAGGGAGGTGTGGGGATGGAAGATGGGTCAGTTTTGCTCCTTTTTCCACTCAGCAATTCAAGGGTTTGGAGTGTTGGCTGTTGTCTGCAGGGTTTTAGCTTTTATTAACATGTTTAATCTTGATATGATCTCCTTTTTTAATATTTACTAGCATGTTTAATTTTTTTAAAAAACTAAGTGAGCGTTAGCTTAACCAAGTGATTATTGCTCCATTAGAAAAAATTCCTTGGTATATTTTGCTGGTTCTAACTTATGTGAATTGACTGAGAATCCTTAGTACATGCACTGTCTCTGGAGAGCTGGCAGGCAAACACTAAACTGCAGAAGCATAGCTCCAAGGGGGCCAGGGGCGCGCGATGCACCAGGTGTACACCTCAGTTGGGGTATGGAGAGGGCATTCTGGGGGCATTCCAGGGCAGAAGGTAGGTGGAGGGGCCAGCATCCCGAGTGTACTGGGACTTTAACTTGCCCTTACTCGCTTCAGCTATTATTTGACACAACTGGCTGCCTAGTTGGCATGAAGGAGAAGTTCCTTGCTGAGATTTATTTTTGCCCTCGGTGGAATATGAGGAAGTAAAACTTCTCCAACAGGCTTATAAGGTGCTGCTGGAGGCATCACTGAAGCAGTTATTGGCTGTCTTAGCTTGCATCATGCTACCAGTGGCAACTTACTAGGGAGGCTGATCGGGGAGGTGGCAGGGGGAACAGAACAAGGTAAGCTTTAGAATCCAATAGCAGCATTCTACAACAGAGAAGGCCCACAAAGTGGTGACAGATGAATTCACAATTGTACCTAGATCTTTCAGTGGAAAATGGTATAGAACAGTGGTGGCGAACCTTTGGCACTCCAGATGTTATGGACTACAATTCCCATCAGCCCCTGCCAGCATGGCCAATGTATGGCCCATGCTGGAAGGGGAACTGATGAAATACACAGTCCATAACATCTAAGGTATAGGTTCATGCCACCCATGAATATAAAGCTTGCACAATCCTCTCTGTAAGTGACCTGTATCAAAATATCCATTAGAACTGTAGCCCCACATCCCCTTCTTTATTCTCATAGCCTTTCTGTAGTGCTGAATGACTGCTATTGTACCCATTCACCATACACGTTGCTAATTATTTCTTCCGACTCCTTTCAGCAAAGGATAAACCTGGATTGTGCCATAATCCTACGAACCAGGACACAAAATCCCACCACAGGAAGCTCTTTCTCAATCTCAGAATGGTACATCAAATGTGTTCCTGTATGGGTTCATTGGTTCACAAGTGTATTTTTGAAAGCCAAAGATTATTTGGGGAGTCAAGAATAAATGAGACAAGTATTAGTTACAGAAAAGGGAAGTATGACTGGCAAAATGCGAAGGTTAATGAAGGGAAAATGAGAGATAAATTGAAATGAATTGAAGTGTGACAAAAATCTAACTGTGTCCAGAAGACTGGAATTTATGGGGCATTAATAAGTAGATTGTGTTGTTGCAAAAACCCTGCTTCATATCAAAAGAACCCAAATAATACATAGAAAACAGCTCTTCTTTCTGAGACAAAAAAATATAGAATGAGAAAAAATTAAGCATATTAATATACTTCAACTGATTAAGTGGAACTTTCTTTTGGATGTGTCTGCTCACACATTAGTTTTAAGCAAATAAAACTTAAGTATTGTTTCCATGCTCCTCCTAGCTTTCTCCACCCACACAACAACAGTTCTTCCCCGCATGGACAGAACAAAGAAGTGAAGGGCAGGCAAAATGTTGGATTGACTAGGCTATGTTCACTTCACAGCAGGAGAAATATGTTGAAATAGAAAACCATGGGGAAAACTCACTGCAAAGCGCACAGCCATGAGGTAAACACAACATGCATAAATGGCCAATAGGCAACAAAAGGTCCCAAATGTAGGAAAAGTGAAACAGTTCAAAAGTTCAAGGGAAAGAAACATAACCTCTGCCATACTTACTTCATTTTATGCTCAAACCATAAATAAAAGTTAACTTCTTGTTTGTTTAACCCTATGGACTAGTGTTTCAGGGAAAGGAACACATACAAACCATTGAGGATCTCCATTTATATACGTTTTAGGATATGAATAAATGGTGGCAGCATGTGAATAACACAGTAGATGAGTCCTCAAACCAGAGGCGTATCTTCCTAGGGACATGGGGTACCCCATGTCTCCGGGCGCACCCATTCCGGTCATGTGCGGGGCACGAAATCAACACCCCATGTGACCAGATGCCTTCTCCACCCCCCGAGTCTTCGTCCTCCCTCAGCCTCCCACATTGTCGAAGAGGACAATGTGGGAAATGGCGAAATGCCATGAACGCTGTTGGAGCTCCAGCAATAGCTGCTTCCCTCCTTTCTGAGCAGGTGGGCTGCTTGAAGGGAAGGGAAATTGTGCAGGCCCTGTGGAACTCAGGCAGCGGCCACTTCCCTCCTTTCCGAGGGAAGGGAAATGGTGTGAGCACTGCTGGAGCTCCAGCAGCAGCCACTTCCCTCCTTTTCAAGGAGGCAGGCTGCTTTGAGGGAAGGGAAATGGTGCAGGCCCTGTGGAGCTCCAGCTGCAGCAACTTCCCTCTTTTCTGAGTAGGTGGACTGCTCAGAGGGAAGGGAAATGGTGCAAGCGCTGCTGGAGCTCCAGCCACAGCTTGTTCTCTTCTGTCTGAGTGGCAGAAGAGGAACCTGCGGGCCTCTCTTCCCCTCACCCACGGCTTCTCTGGCGCCACCTGTGCAGGGCCAGAGAAGCTACAGGAGAGGGGAGGAGAAGCCGACAGACTTCTCTCCTTGTCCCTCGTGTGCGCCACAGGTGTTGAGCAGGGAAGAGGGGCAGGCCGCCATGCAGCCGGCTTCTCTTCCCTGGACAGGCAGCAGACCCGGCGCAAGAGAAACCCCAGCCTGTGCCAGCTCAGGTAAGTGGGGCTTGGAAGGGAATGGGTGGGGGAGGGGCGCCATGCCATGTGGGGCAGTGAGGGGCCAAGCCATGGGTGGGTGGGTGCTCAGAAAAGGATTTGCCTCCGGGCACAATCTGGGCCCCATACGCTTCTGCCTCAACCCCAATAACTCAGTGAGGGCTTGTTATTAAAGGGCACTGTACTACCCTGCCTGCTGATGTCTCTATGAGTAAAAGAGGACACAAGAGGTGAAATGGTAATGGCTCCTTAGAGATTCTAAAAGAGACAAGAAGGATAGCAGCATTCCCTGACCTATCTGTAATCCTGAACCTGAGAGAAAGAAAGGTGTAGAGGGTGGTAGGCAATCCATGTATGTGGAGAAGGGGCATCACAATTCTATGGAGAAAATATTCTCAAACTATATTGCTTTAGGATGCTACATGCACAGTGAATTCCTAAGCAGAGTTAAGAAGTTCTTTAAGACCTTTTAAGACCATTCAGTGATCACACTGTTAGTTTTCCAGTGCTGAACTTATAGGATTTTCTCAGATTTCTGCCACCTAAATTGGTCTGGTTGAGTAGTCATTTGAAATAACTCCAAATGCAGATCTAGATCCAAACTGTGTCATAAAGACATGATCTCAATGTATTATGCTGTGCAACATTTTCTCTTCAAATAATTATCCCTCTAAAACACTGCAACTGTTCTGCATAACAATAAAAAAATGTTATATTTGCATGCACTTGGGAAGCTCCACTGGTGTACGAATGGAACACCACATGCATGCTGGAGTCTCTATATTAAAGACCTTGAGCGTGCTTTTTGAACATTTGGTCTACAATTTAAAAAAATTACTTTGTCCTTCTCATAGATTATGAATGGTCTTTTTCCTGAACAGATGCTCGCTCTATTATACTATAAGTTTCATGTTATTTTGAATGAAAGATTAAAAAACAAAGAAGTTTGCTATTAATAAGGAAGCTAGAATTATTTCATAGTCTCTGTTTAGTTTCCAAATGTCTCCAGTGATATTCAGTTCTGATATTTGCATAAGGTACTAGAATCACAGTGGGTTTTTTCCTACAGTGATATTTATTCTGAAGTCATGTTTCAGTTTGGTTTTCCCAGATTTAAAGCCTTCCTCAATTGCCCAAATTAACATCCTCATATATTTTTAGGAGCAAAATGATGGAAGTCAAGTAAGAATTCTGTATGTATGACCATTGCATTTTGGCTAAAAACTGCTATTTTAAAAGATAATTTAAAAAGATAATTGCATCTATACTTTACACAGGAGCTGCGTGGCATAGTGGTTAAGTGCTTGCACTGCCACTCACATGGTCAGGAGTTCGAGCCCCCTGTGGGTCACATATCCTGGCAGCTGGCTCATGGCCAACTCAGCCATCCATCCATTCCTTGGTCGGTAAATGAGTACCTAGCACACAGCTAGGGGGTAAACAATAGCTGGGGAAAGCAATGGCAAACTACCCCACAAAAATTACTGCTTGCAGTGTTACCCCAGGGTCGGACACGACTGAAGGGGAAACTTTACCTTTATACTTTACACATATTGAATTCTTAAATTCAGATTATAATGTTTTTAAATGTTTTCGTTAATAATTTGTTTTAATGCAAAATTTAAATGAAAAATATAACAAAGGAAAACATGGTGATTCTTCATACATACCTTCACAAAATGGAGGGGAACCCTCAAACTGGAGTTGTGCTTTTAACTTACAGAACATCATGTCATTTCCAACCAAGGTGTAGCCAGGATGGCATTTATACTTGGCAAAATCCCCTAAAAATGTATAATGCATATAATATATGAGATATAAGATTATTCTTTTAAAAAAAATTACATATAAACACTGTTGGAACTTGAAAGTGAGTAAAAATAACAACCTTATCACACATATTAGAGTTTTCTACAATTGGTTGCCTGACTATAGATGTAATTACAAATGCAGTGCAATTGTTTTCTTATGCATGGTAGGGGATCTTTATCAAAGTTTCCTCACTCTTCTCACATGGCTGGTCATGTGTGCAGTTTCATGGCTAGAGTTTTCCTTTAAGTAATGGCTGGTTTTCCTTGGTTTTTCTCCAAAGTTTGCAGATTCTGCAATACTAACACTGCCATCCTAAACAAAGCTATGCCCTTCTAATTCCCCACACTTCAATGAATTTAGAAGGGTACAACTCTGCTCAGGATACCGCTGCAAGAGTACTTCAGAATGGGATGGATGAGGGTCATTAAATTGAAGCTCACTTCAGACAAGGCTGAGGGATTGCTGGTCAGTGACAAAGTTATTTAAACACTGAGAAGTCAGCTTGTCCTAGAGGGGGTTTCAATCCCCCTGAAGGAACAGGTTCATAACTTTGGGGTCTACAGTTACAGGATCAAATCTCAGTCAGTAGCAATTAGTGCATTTTATCAGCTTTGGCTGATACATCAGCTACATCAGTTTCTTGCAAAGTGTGATTTGATCACAGTGATCTATGCTCTGATTAGATTGAGTTAGATTATTGCAATGTGTTTTTTATGGGGCTACCTTTGAAAACATCAGCTTGCCCAAAATGAAACAGCTAGGTTATTGTTAGGGAAGGACACAGTGGCAGTATCACCCCACTGCTGAAAGGTTACCCATTTATTTTCTAGCACAAGTTAAAGTACTTCACTCTAAAACAGATTCGCCCTATTTCTTCCCAATAGTGCAGTACACTGCTGTTGGCTTTCATGCATGCATATTTCTGTTTCTGCCCTCATCTTTGCTGTACCATTGCCCCATTGGACAGACAGTTGTTTAGACAGGCAGTTAAATCAAATCAATTTGTCATAAATGAACACTATTAAAAAACCACATGCTACTGATCTGAGTTTGGCTAAGTAGACCTTTAGTAACATTAATGGTTGCTGCTCTGCTTTATTGTATGTGCAGTTTTACAAAAGCCAAATAAAAATCTGTTTGACAGCTTTTGAGTCATTTGATGCCACGCTGAGTAGACCCAGCAACCAGGTAATGTCTGACTGTCAGTGGAACACAGGTTGATTTCACACAGCAAATGTATAACGAGTTTTTTCTTTTTCCTGTTCACTTTTGTGCTGTGCAGACAGTGATTGGAGCCCATGGAAACAATTAGGGTTGCTTTCACGTCTTTGCATGATGATGCCTCTCGTTTGTTTGTTTTTTTAATCCTGAAACACATACATAGCTGTGCAGGCCTACAGAAATGAACCCCTGCAGCCATGCCAATCATCCCACAATATGATCGGCTGTGCATGTGCAGAACGCAAAATAAAAGAAAAAGGGGCCTCCTTGCAATGACAGGGCAATAATGAATGTATTGCTGTGGCAGTCTCTTGACTGTGAACGGCCTGGTGGAAGAGAGGGAAATCAGCACCTCCTACCTGGCCATTTATGCAGGAGTGGCTCCAACCCGGAACTTTGCAAAAGGATCGCTAATTTAGTGATTTTCAAAAATTCCAGGTTGAGGGAAATAAAACGGGACAGACTTGTTTTGGGGATGGAATCTGTACCACCACCACCACCACCCCCCCCCCACACCACCAAGTTTTGTATTGTGTCTTATGTTTGTTATATTTGCTCTATGTGGAATCGACCACAGTAAATTTGTCTTTTGAATGTGTTGGCCTCAAAGTCTGCAGCATTCCTCATCTGACTTGGGTAAATAGCTGTTGGGTGGCACATATCACATTAGCAGATTACATGGCTGTGAGCTGTTGCTATTGAGCTCTTTTAGTTATATAATTCTTTAAGGCCCCTTCCGCACATGCAAAATAATGCGTTTTCAAACCACTTTCACAACTGTTTGCAAGTGGATTTTGCCATTCCACACAGCTTCAAAGAGCACTGAAAACAGTTTGAAAGCGCATTATTCTGCATGTGCGGAATGAGCCTCTGCTACATTTACCACTATGGCTTGGGCCCTTTACTTTTTTCTGTGCAAGTGATTTTCCTATGTCCTGTTTCCATTGGCGGATGCATGCCTCTCACACTAGGCACTTTGAAGCACATTGAAAGACAATGGTACAGTGAAAGCAGATGTGCCTAGGGCTAGAGGAAGTCAGATCCCTGGCAGAAGACAGGCTCAGCTTTGTCTGAAGAGAATTGTGCATGGAGGAAATGTAAAGGATCCAACTGTATATTTCTCTATATTACCTTTTTAAATTCATGGCAAAAGACAAGTTCTGCTGTTCCTGAAGATAATTAAACATGGAGGAAACATACAGTATCCAATTCTATATTTCTCTACACTACCCCTATACGTCTCCACCAAGAATTAAAGGAAAGGTGCCAGAAAGGGCCTCACATTTTCATGTCTATATGAACATAATGCACCTGTGTTGCAGGCAACTGCATCATGAAAATGCATTGTTTAGCTGTCAGCAGGTGGCACTTTTTATCTGGAAAACTATGCGTTAAGGAATGCAATGTTTAAAATATTTCAAAAATGCTTAAAAATTGGACTGCATTCCAAAAGCTAGGTTTCTATGTGTGGTTTGGGAGTATGCAGCCCTCAGCACTACTTAAATTTCACCTATGACTGCATTTCAGGTACAAATAAGATATGAGAGGGAATTGTATAATATTGGTAAAATATGAACAGAGAACATGTCTAGAGCTGGGGTAAACCCATATCAGTTATTATCTATTTCACAATCATCATCTTACCTATTTCAAAATCATCATCTTCCGTAAGCAGATCAGCCTGTGGAACTGCTGGTGGAGGCTGGCACTTCTTAAGCTGATATGCTATAAAATTAAATGTAAAAATGTCACTACCCATTTTAAAATAAAGCATCATTATATGTGTGTTTATTTATTTTACTTTATTTAGATCCCACTTTTCATCCCCAATGGGGATCCAAAATGAAATTGGATTCTAGCACAATCTTCTTCTATGTTCAAGGTAATATCCATTCAAAATGGCTGTAAATTCCCAACTCAAACAGTGGCAAGTTCCTGAATTTTTTTGAAAACTTTTAAAAACTTTTAAAATTATTTTAATGACATACTGTATTCAGATAATGAGAAAACTCTGACTTGAACCTTGTAATGGACATGAAAGATAAATATGACTCATTCAGAGTGATGCAATTTGCAGTTCAGCTGGATTTTGCAGATGTCACCTGCTCTTGTACCAGCAAAGGCAGCTGAGCCCTGCCCAATCACAGGTATACCTGATTCAGAGAGACTACATGGCCCATAGACTGTGAAATTACCATTGGTAATGTTTGTGACTATTTGGAGTACTCACAACACATTTCAACCTTGGACAGTGGTCCATAGTCTTGGGACACTGGAATAGGAACCAACAAGTCAAAGTGCAGCTGCTTATGTTAGGTGTCTCCAGTGCATGCTTATGACGTGCTGCTGAGGGCATGGGGAAAATGCAGCATGATGCACCACAGTTCAGCCACTTTGTAGATCTTATCCTATTAACTTTAATTAAACATAAGTTTTGTCCTCCTTTGATCTCTCTGCCTCTCTGTTCCAGTATTTTATGGCTAAAAATCTGATAAATTCCTTAAAATTAAAGCTGTTTCCTCTACAAAAGGGAAAAAAAGAAGTTGCCATGAGAATGAATAATAAAAATCCCAAGTAGTTCAATGTTTCCCACTTCTTAACGTTTCCCTGCCTTACAGTGAAATCTTGTGCAAATTATTCCATTTAAGGGAATTGTAACTCTGCATAGGATTATGTTGTCAAGTCTTCCATTTTTGACTAGAATAGAATTGCTAGCTGCTCACTGGCAATGGGAGAATTCCTGCCCCCTGCCCACCTTTGCCTGCTTCCACTCAGTCGGGTGGTGAAAGGAAAATGGAGGATGAAATGGGCAAGGATGAGCAATTGCCAGTATAATTATGTCACTTTTGGCATGACCCAGAAGTGACATCATAACATTGGGTGGCGCTTCAGCCTGTTTGCAGAGTGAATAATGCAACAGAGGTGTACTAACTGATCAAAGTATGCATTAAACTTTATTCAGGAATTAGCATATTTGATAGTAAACAGCAGAGATAGGGTCTAGCTACATCACTAGTTGAGAGAGAGAGAGAGAGAGAGAGAGAGAGAGAGAGAGAGAGAGAGAGAGAGAGAGAGAGAGATATGGAGAGTGTTATGAAACTTCTGAGAAGCAGGATATTGCCCTAATAGTAGCAATCTGAAGACAGACAAGGGATGTCACTTCTCAGGAAAGAAGGTACTGACTTCACTATCCTATCTAACTTGCTTTTCCTTTTGCTACTCCTGCAGTGTCTTCATATCTCTTTTTTGTACACCAGCCATGGTTTATTCCAACACAGCACTCATCCAAAACTTTATGGTCAAACCAGAGAATTTAGGGTGACTGCTAGAGCAAACACAATGAAGTCATCATGTTAAGGATACTGGCTGTGAACCCCTCACTGTAAGTCTCCACCTTCCCCATCTCCCATTGGTTACTAACAACCTAGACTAGAAGCTGGAGTTGTCTTAATGCTTCAGCAGATAAATATTCCATCTTATCTAGGACACTACATAGTTCTTAATACCAAAAGTCCTTAGGTATCACTAAGGAACGTGTGGCCTGAGTTAAGGGGACAGTTTTTTCCCCATCAAAATTCTAAACCCAAGTAAGTCAGTATTAAATATTTAACATTCATTTTGCTGTGGATAATAAAGGCTGATACTCTAGAGGTTTTTATTAAATGAAAATATCATGCCAATTAAGCCAATCTAATTTATTTTAATATCACTAGGCAGAAAATATTCTTTTAAAGCTCCAGAGGCTGTCTCGTTCACACACACTATATTTGAAACATGAAAATTAGAAGACTGACCATGAAAATTGAGAACGAAGAATCCTCCAGTGGAGAAGTCACTATGAAACTTGAGGAGAGCTTGACTGCTAGAGCTATAAGCTGTCTCAAGAGCTGTATTCCCACTGAACACTCCCAGCTGAGGTGAATTTTGGTCGGGGCCATCCCTAAAAACCAAAAGAAAGAGAGAAAGAAAGCAATGTCAGCAAAACCATATAATTAAGATTTAGATTAACTATTTTCTCTTGATGATAGTTTTAAATCTTTGAGAAGGCAGGTTAATTCTAATAATTGTAGCCTGACCTTTGCAGAGAAGGCTGGGAAAGCTGGGTAAGTAACATTTATATCTGAACAGGTGAGACAGTACTGTTTCTCTTGAGATCAATGTAGGTAACTCATTACCCCTATCTACAGAATAAAAATATTATTTCACATCAGTGAAATATTTTCTTATATTCAGCTCCTGCTATTGTTTCATGTTCCATCTCAGTAAAGGAAGACCAAATATGAAGGGCACAATTATTAAATAAGATAAACAAAGATCTTTCCTTCCTCATAAGTCATTTGAAGACAAGGCCATGATGTAATGTCATGTTACATTGCATCACCATGTAAAGATATTTAGGTAAACATAACAACATATTCATTACAGAAAAAAACCTTCACCTCTACAGACTTATTTTACCAAACCCCATCCAGTTACAAGGCATCTAAGAACATAAGAACATAAGAACAAGCCAGCTGGATCAGACCAGAGTCCATCTAGTCCAGCTCTCTGCTACTCGCAGTGGCCCACCAGGTGCCTTTGGGAGCTCACATGCAGGATGTGAAAGCAATGGCCTTCTGCGGCTGTTGCTCCCGATCACCTGGTCTGTTAAGGCATTTGCAATCTCAGATCAAAGAGGATCAAGATTGGTAGCCATAAATCGACTTCTCCTCCATAAATCTGTCCAAGCCCCTTTTAAAGCTATCCAGGTTAGTGGCCATCACCACCTCCTGTGGCAGCATATTCCAAACACCAATCACACGTTGCATGTGATCTGGTTATGCATTATTTCTACTCTGGTAATGGTAATGCATTATTTCTACTCTGTTCTCATAAGAAATTACTAGATCTCTCAGTTGCTAAGTAGCACATGACCTTCTATTACCTTTGGATCAAAAACAATATTTAGTCTTTTATTCATTTCAAGCCTGTCTTAAGACAGCAAAGTTAATTTATGAATAAGCTTCTGTCAAATGCATATTGGGAAAGACTTGAATAGTTCTAATCCAGTCCCAGTTGTGCTTTAAAAGGAATCTGTGTCTGACTCATGCCAGACTATAAAGTGGAAATTCTGAATTACCTGAAAATCTCCCATTCTTGGGACAAAATAATCTATTAACTGTCATTGCATTCCTGCTATCAAACAGGAGGGTGGGGAGGTTGCATGCATTTCCCCCCATCAGTTCTGCCCTCGTACTGCTTCTTGATTTCTGCATGCACTTCTGTGCATTTAATTTTTGCTTCTTTTGTTTACCTCCTGGGTTATTTCCAGTTTTTTTTTAAAGAACATTTCAACCCTGATCATTTTCTGGAAACTGATTTTAAGTTTTCCTTTTCCTTGTATGCAACGTTTCTATGTTTTCTTTGTCTTGTCCATTCCCACCCATGCCCAGCCCACTTTTCAATGATTGGACTGTCATCATAATCAAAGCACTCTTCCCCGCCCCCCGCCCCCTGGAAGACAAGTACTTTCATTTTCAGTTTTCTTTAAAGAACGGCACTAAATTATGAATCTACTGATAGATCAGGTTTTCTGAATCCCAAGTTTCCATTAAATAAAAGTATATGGTCCTTCTGTGGCAGGGATAAATAAAAAGATCAGGAGCTACTTTTTAGTGCAAAATACATAAGTAGTCTAGATCTTCTCAATGGTTTTAAATTTTTTAATTTTTAAAATACTAAGGAAAATACTAAGGAAAAGGTTGCAATGCATTTAAAAGGCAGGCTGACTAGAAATTTGACAGTCTAATCCTTCTGAAAACTTATCCTGTGAGAAAAACAGAAAACTAAAAAATTCAATACATATTTCTATGCAGACTATTCTAAACAGCAGTGGCATTTCTAGGTCTCAACATTTGGGCTGGCAGATGGATAAGAATACATTTGCCTCTGGGATCATCACTGCCCTAGTGGTTCCCTCCCAAATGAAAGCACTGTTAATTTAAGATACTAATGTGACCAAGTGTGACAGGTTGCATAGTTGATTTTGATCAAATCTTGCTAGCAACAGAGCAGTATGGAATAAACATAGATATTAATTTATAGCCATCACCTAATCAAACAGATGTGAAAGGTACATAATATATGTGGAATTATCAATCAAGCAACCATCCTATGAAGAATCTTGTCATTAGGGGTATGTAGCATGGGGGGGGGGTATTTTTCAGGTCTGGGTTTTAAAAACTCTTAAATTTTCAAAAAGAAAAAAAACTGAACATTTGTACTGATATGGTGTTTTTCCCCAGGTTTTTTTTCAGGCTTTTCCACAATTTTTCGGATTTTTAATCATAAAAAATTCCAAACTGCAGATCTCTGGGGCCGCACTCCCTCCTAGGTCCACTTGGATTTCATAGGCAGTGGGACAGATCTGAATGTTAGACTTAACTCAGCAAGCCCAAAGTCCACATGGATTTCAGAGGCAGCAGCACCAAACGGAATGCTGGGCTGGGTTGGGCCAAGCCCAGAATTTTACTCTCTGTGGTCTGCCATCTCCAAACTCATATGGACTTTGGTGTGGCATTCAGCAGGGGAAGGAGCAGGGAGAGGGGTTTCCCCCATTTTTAAAATTGCAGTGGGACAGAAGCAGCCTGAAAAATGCCAGAAAATTTTGGAATTTTGGGGGATACACTTTTCAACTCCTTTAAATTACTGCAATTTTTTTCAGCCAAAATAATACCACCACCCCCCAATGTTTTTGAAAAAGCTGGGCATCATTTGCAAAAATATGGAACTGCATGTGCTTGAAAAACTCCATGTGGTCCACAGATATGGATTACTACAGGCTTGGATGTGCCTCCATAAAAAATATCCTTACAACAAAAGGTTCTATACTGAAGAGAAGGATAACAATCTCACTGTCTGCTTCTGAAATGTTCCTGTGTTTTACACCAGGGTTGCCAAGCAGAGGACAAATCAGGTATTAAACAAAATCTACTGAAAAGGTAAATTGGTTGCACAGCTCTTGAGACTGTGACAACAGACATTGACAGATGTATAAAAAAGTGCAAAACAAATAAATAACTCACATACCAAACTGCAATGTAGTCATTCACTAGCTCTGTTTGGAGCAAGGTGAAATTGATATAAATCCCGTGGCCCTGTGGAACAGTAATAAGCCATGTACAATCTTTTGAATTTGGATATTCATCTGGAAATCCTGGGGAATACACAGTACCATTCTGAGACGTGACATTATAGCCACAAGGAGCTGAAAAGAAGAAAGAAACTAGTAAAGATAGAATTTTGAAGCCAGACTAGCATTTTCTCTGCTTATCAAAAATATACATTTGTTTGAGGAAGGGTCAAAACTCAGTGACATGATGAAAGTTACATGATGAAAAGGTACTATGATGAAAGGTTACATCTCCAGTTAAAGGCTTCTAGAGATCTGGTAATGGGAAAGAATTTCTGCGACAGAGTCACTTTAGACAAGAGTAGATATTATTGAATTGGACCAGGGAATTATTGTATGTTACCTAATAAGCTATGTATATTGTTGCTGCAATCCCTTTACACCATTACTTCTGATTCTCCTAATCACAAATATCGCTATGAAAATTAGATAAGTTTGATACGGACCTGAAGATCTAGAAATAAAAAAACTACAGAAATTTTAAATATACTATCATACTTTCTTCACCCCTTTTCTTAAACACTACTAACCTGTCTAGGGCTATAAGAACAAAAAGAAGGAATATAAACCCAAGACTTGGTCCATATTATTGCAGGCCCCATTAATCATGACAACAAAGCTTTTCTGAATATAGTTAACTGTTCCCTAAAGAGTTAATCTGCATAGGTCAACACAGAAATTCCTCCATGGATCAAGGAACACCACTTGGAAACTATGTTCAGTGACTCCCAACTGAGTTGAAATACATGATATTTTAGAGGAGATTGAGGATTTGCCTATTTGGGATCCAGTGCCATCAGATGAAGTTAAATTGTTCATTAACTGTCTCAAGGTTGATAAGGCACCTGGGCCTGCTCAACCTTCTAAAAGCTGATGTTGGTTGGTTGCTGCCTGAAATTGCTGCTTTGTAGCAATTGATGGAACGGAGATAATACCCAGAGACAGTGGTGGGATTCAACAGGTTTGCGCCACTTCAGCAGAACTGGTTGTTAAAATTATGCTTGTAATAAACAGTTGTTAAATTATTTCAATCCCACCAATGGTCGCAGGGCAGCGTGGGTGGGTCTCTGCAGCCCTCCAGAGGGACGCTGCACAAGAAGGTGAGTGAAGCCAATGGGGAAAGCAGCGACTTCCCGGCAGTGTGGTTCGCACCGCGCCGCCAGGAAGACTCTGTTTATCAAAACCTCGCTCATTGAGTGAGGTTTTCAGGGTCCCTGGGGAAAGCCAGGACGGTGCTGCTGTGCAGCAACAACGCGTCCTGTGCGAACGCTCTCCCAGGGACGGCGTTTTTGCCGTCCCTGGGACGCTGCATTTGGCCTGTGCGGAAAGGGCCTTAGCTGCTTGGAGAACTCCCATTAAAAGCATTGGGACATTGGAGGACAGGTCTACTGCCCATTGAGAAGCAATGGGACCTCTCCAAATTATTTTTTTTTAAAGAGAGGAAAATTATGTATTTCCAGCATCGGCAGGACCAGCTGAGGGGTGAAAAGGTGCCCAGGATCAGAGCCTGCTGAGCAAACATCCTGGGGCAACCTTTAGCAAATGGCAGCAGGAAGAATCCTTTCAGCTGCATGCAAATTGTTGGGGGAAAGCTGTGGGTGAAACTGACCAGACAGCAAAATGCTGGGCAGGAAAAATAAGATGACTACTGAGCTTTGCATTCCACACAGCCATGCAGGAGACATCTTGCAGGCATCTTAGGGGGAAAAGGTCACCTTGAAGCATTCTCCAAAAAAAGATGCCCTGATTGAAAATAAAGTATCCTGAGGACATCGTGGGAAGAAATCTGTGCAGAGTGCCTTCCCAGGACACCTTTTTTAGCATCCCCAGGACATTTTATTTAGGCTGTGCAGAACGGACCATTGAATCAAACATTTTAAATACAGCCTTCAGTAAATAATAAAAAGGCACATAAAATACTAAAATCTTTTCATCCCAATGTAAGTTTTTGTGGGTTGGACCCGCTTTTTCAGATAGTATTATTTACTTGTTTCATTTATCGCTAACCTTTCTTGTAGAGATTCAAGACAGATGAACACAATTAAAAACCAAGAATACAATAAAATACTAACAATAACTATGCTAAAATTAACTTGAAGATATTCAGACATTAAAATAGTAACTCTATTCCCATTATAAAAAAGGGCCTCCTGAAAAAATCCATTTTGCAAATTCTGTGCAGACTTTTTATGGGCCAAAAAAGGCTAGAAGCACAGAGTAAAATATAGATATGTAAATTAAAATCCAATCAAGCAAACACTCTGAAAAATGTTACTTTTAGTGGAGACATTTATGAAAAACCCGAGCCTACTGTCAAGGAATCTAGTATTAATTCAGACAATCCCACCCATCCTTGCCTGTACAACAAAGTGGGATCAGCTTATCACTACAGTTTACCAGTACATTTGGGTGGTTCTGTTCTGATTGCTTGAAATGGATACTTTTTTCTCTCCTGCTTTCCTTTTTTGGACAAGGGTACTGAAATGGACCTTGTCCTTATGAGATTGGTTAGGCCCTCCAAGGGTTGGCAAGATTAGTGCAGAATTATGCTTGTTGATAAATTCAATTGGCAAACTCCTTGAGTTATCCAAGGATAGGAAGGGGTGGAGAGACACTCAACCAGCCACTCTAGGTGGAACGGTACCACGTGTCTTGGAATGGGGCTATGTCAGCATAACTGCGCTAGGAAGGTAGGAAATGAAAAGGGCATTACCATGGGCAGTAATCATAAGCAAGGATCTCTTTAGAGAGTGGGAACTTACTGGCGGCCACCTGAGGTCGAGGCCTCTGTTGCTAATGACACTTCAACATCACTTCTGATGTCACCAGCAACATCATCAGAACTGGCACTGTGGGAACTCTTTGGTATTTTGGCAAAAACTTCATGGTGGCAGCCATTTTTTATCACAGAGTTTTTGCTCAAATACCAGAGGATCCCCAAGGCTGTCGGCGTTGTGATAATCCAGTGAGTGCCAGAAGTGACAGCGACACCTCACTGTTGACAGAGGCCTAGGCCTCAGTTTGCTGCTGGTAAGTCCTTCTGCCAGTTGGCTGAATGGCTCTGGGGGAGTGGGGCCAAAGTGAGGGATCCACCACCCTTGGCATGAGTCTGGCAACCCTAGATCTTGCTCAGCTTTGTGATGGCAATTGCCCCACATAAAGGTTTGCATGAACCTGGCCCCCTACACCTGAAGCTCAAAAAGGTAAAGTCTATTGAAGTTTCCCTTCCTTTTTTCAAGCAAATTTCCTCAGTTTCTGCAAGAGTTCAAAGCAAATTG
The DNA here is from genome assembly GCF_021028975.2 of Sphaerodactylus townsendi. Lineage (NCBI taxonomy): Eukaryota > Metazoa > Chordata > Lepidosauria > Squamata > Sphaerodactylidae > Sphaerodactylus > Sphaerodactylus townsendi. The sequence goes on along the minus strand of NC_059425.1, from coordinate 152,095,390 downwards.
GAAATATGTTGGACATGATTATTAGCGTCATTTCCACACTTTTCACTTTTATAGTTTCTTCCTCCCAATTATTCAGTTTTATTGTAGTCCTTCTCAACCCTGCTCCTCCAAAAGCTCATCTTATAGTCTTTTAGGATTTAAGCCAGGGATCCCCAACCTTTTCAAGTTAGGAGTCACTTTGAGAATTCTGAGTGTGTTGGTGAACACAACCCCAAAATGGCTGCCAAAGCATGCGGAACCAAATTAATAGTTCTTGCCTTGTTTTGCAAAAGAAGCTCACAGCAACCATGCTGAACATATGAAGTGGCTTCATTCAAAGTCCAGCCGCTGGTCTGTCAAAGTTAATATCATCTATACTTTGGTTGGAAGCATGGCCCAGTCCCCTGGGAAGACTGCAAGCCTGGAGGTAGACTTCTACTACTGAACACAAATCTCCTCTCATGCAACAGCCCAGCACCCTGGACTCTAAAATCAGATCTAAACTCCCTCTTTGTTTTGCAAAAGAAGTTCATGACAATAGTCGGTCAGGTCATAAACTCACTGCTATCACTGTCACCACTTTGCGTTTTTTTACTTCCACAAAGAACACACAAAGCCAGCTTATACGGAGCAAGACCACTGGTTTATAAAGGTCAGAACTATCTGTACTCTGGCAAATATTCTTGGTGACATTTTATTTAGTAATGTTCATGTCATTTAAACTTCTCTCTAGCTTCACATAGTAATAAGCTTTTTAATTTTATGGGAGGCTTTCTTTCTTGTAAAAATAGATGAAAGGTTGTTTTTCAAAGAAGTGATGGGGAAAAAGAAGAAATGAAAGAAAGCCCAAGTGAGGGAGGGTGGGAGAAAGAGAAGGGGAAATCAAAAGAAGGAAACCCTGAAATAGGAATGTAACCACATACTGATTAAGGAAAGCCTGGATCCTTAGAAGTGCTCCAGGTCAGATGGCAACTGCTTTTACAGTTGTGAAAAACCCTTTAATTTGAATGAGATCAGTGAATCACAGGTTCTGTCTTACAGTGGCCCTATGTACTTTCTGAAAAGCTCAGAGGGATACAAGGAAAGTACCCATGGGGGCCACACTGGAGAACCATAATCTAATGTGCCTCTCACTCCCTTTCTGCTCTATGCACATTTTTCTTCCTACCACTATAGCCTCTGGTCATCTGAACTACCCATTAAAATCCCCCACCCCCATAATCTTTGATTCCTGCTTCCTGAATACAGATGTGGAAAGGAAGTGGTACATTTGCTTCATTTCCTAGTGTAGAAGATATAAATGCTTCTCTTCCATTCCCTAGGTATGAACTATGATCAAAATTAAAACACAACTATTATGCATCCCAAGCTATTCAAGCATCCTTGTTAACAGGGAGAAGTAGTAACTTCTTGCTCATTAAGAACCTGTCCTAAAGCTGTCTGATGCTATATGCCACCATGCAGTACAGCTCACAGGAAATTATACAGAGTTCCTCCACAGTACAAACATGGCTTTGTCTCAGTGGAGGCCTGAATAAAGTGGAATACCTATAGGATTGCATGAACTGCTACTAGAATATATACTGCACTTGAAATAGTTATAACATTGACGGGTCTGGGGGGAAAGAAAGGATGACAAATGTTTGTTACCAGTTTTTTAAAATCAATTTCACACAGTTGAATGTACTGTTGAATGGCACCTGAGAAGATCCAGTGAGAAAATCAGATTTCTGTAATAGCTATAAATATGTGAAACCTTTAAATATGCAGTCAAGGGGTTCCTGTAAAATACTTGTCCCAGATATTGTGGACTGCCTCAGAATAAGGAAAATAGTCATGGGACTTGACAACGAAAATCACATCTACAGATATTTATGAGAGGTTCTCCCCTACCTTTGTCTGCAACTCCATGTAAGGGGCATTGTTTTCCTATCTGAACTGTATTAATTCATATTTTCCTCACCAAATGCAAATGGATTATTAAGGTGACAGAAAACAATCCTGCTAAGATTTGTTCTCCAAGGCTCGGTGTCAAAAAAAGGTGTTAATAATGTTCCATGACATTGTTTTATATTTCAGTTTACCCTTATCTCTGTTATTCCTCCCAGATTCTCATTTGTACACAGGATGAATACTGATGAACAATTTGGGATGGGCAAGAAGTATGGGCTGTTTTTCCTTTTTCAGGAAACAGAAAGGTTCAAATTCACAGCATGTTAGGTTTAATCTTCAAGGATGTGATGTGGACCAACTGTGTCATGCAGTAAAATATTTCTGTACTTGGAATTCAAAAAGGTACTAATGTAAATCCTTTTTTTCTGGTCTGGAATATGAAGGTTTTTTTTAAAAAAAAATCCAGGACTGTGTGAACAATTGCTAATATATTGTTGTCAATTCAATAAGGGATTATGCTTGATTCTAAAATATTAAAATAGACAAAGCATTGGTTTAGTGCATATTTTTAGGAAGCTCACAGCACAATTCTAAGTAGCGTTATACCTTTCTAGAAGTGTGTGTACCATCCACTTAGGATAGCAAATCACTAATTGTGTGAATGGAAGATGGTCAAACCAAGTCCATGTCTGATATGCTCATTCAAATTGGCATCTCCTTGTCCATGTGATAGACATTCCAGTTGCAAAACAATAATTTATAGCTTGCCAGGTCAAATAAATACTAAAAGCAGCCCACACTATTTTCATCTAGGTGATCTGGTTTCCTATTCAGATTTCAAAATAATCAAATATTCTTTGTATTCTATAATCTGCTGTTACCCTTCCCTTCCTGAAATTTTCACTTAAGAATTAAATGGGGGGAAAAGTTTTCTGATGCAGATAGCTCAACATACCAACAATAATTCATGTCAATGAACATTGTGTTCAGTTGTATCCATATTAATTGCAGTTGTGTTTTCAGTGATTTCTTGATAACTTTACCTGCTTAAGCATCTTACTATAATCACCAAGTTCTCTAATGCTATGTCGTCCTATCTTGGATTTGGCCTTCAAAGGATAACATTTCATTACATGCCCTAATTATCTGTGACAAGCTAGCTGACAGGCAGAGGCGTAGCAAGGGGGGGAAAGCGTCCGGTGAACTGGTGCATCCTCCACCCCGTCCCACCCCAGAATGCCCCAGTCCCACCCCAGAACGCTCTCATCACACCACCATAGGAGTGTACGCCCGGTGCGTCACACACCCCTGTCCCCTTGGAGCTATGCCTCTGAATAAAGGTGTACAAGGAAGATTAATCAACACTTGACTGTCAATTTATTGATGCTCCCAATCTGTGATATCCTATTATGTACCATTAGCAGTACCTAAATGAAAACATATGGCATCCTGGGTTAAGTGGGAAACTTCATGAAAACAGAAGTATATGTGTTTTGACAAAAACAGAGTACCAGAGTGATTCACATTTTCCTGAGTGATCTGTTATTTATAATAAATTCAAAATAAAGATAGTTAATTGGGAAAATCCTGTAAACTACTGTTAGGGACTTGGTTAGGATCATTCTACAAAGGTGATTTTAGCATAGAGCATGCTGTGATGAATCACAATAGAATTAAGATAAAATACAGTGACTGCAATTTAATACAGTCTTTGTAGTTTGCTGATCAAACTGGACACAGACATACTGTGGGAATACATCACCACATATAGTCACTGTATAAAACCAATTTGCCTAGGATCTGACTGGGTAGAAAGACTATTGCCATCAAGAGCAGAGCAACTACCCTTCCTCCTCACTCCTGTGTATACTACTTTGTTGATGGAACATGTGTTTGTTAACTCAGGTTTAAATATTTTGGGGTGTGTTTATTCTCTCTGTCTTTCTGTGGGATAATATTGTATGCTGCTTTGAGTTTACAATTCAGTGAAGAAAATGGGCTGAAAGCAGAGACACGAAAGAGTTTTTTCCCCTCTGTGTGAAACATGTAATACTTCTAAGTAAAGGTAAAGGAAAAGTTTCCCCTTCAATTGTGTTCGACCCTGGGGTACCACTACGAGCAGTGATTTTATAGGCAAGCCTCTTTTGTGGGGTTGTTTGCCATTTCTTTCCCCAGCTATTCTTTATCCCCTTGCTATGAGCTAGGTACTCATTATCTGACCAAGAAATGGATGGATGGCTGAGTTGGCCATGAGCCAGCTGCCAGAATATCTGACCCACAGGGGGCTCAAATTCCTGACCATGTGAGTGGCAGTGCAAGAACTTAACCACTACGCCACTCGGCTCCTAATATTTCTAAGTAATTTGAGGTAATTCAAAATAATACTAAAACATCAGTGTCTGAATTATAATTTATTACAATCTAACAAGCATCATAGTTTAGCTTTCTACATTTAAATGTGCAGATGTGTGAAGGGCAGACTACCAACAGCTTAGTAAAGAAGGTATTAGAATATTCATTGCAAGCAATTAATTGAGCTCAAACTCCAATCCAAACAAGGACATATGTAAGCCTTCTAAAATAGCTGAAATCCTTCAAATCAACAGTATATGGGGAAGGAGAATTTTCCAACTGATTCCCATTCCCTGCTCCATCTCCCAAAACGATAAACATCAGGATTTTAGTATTTTGTCCATGCTTCGTTCCAGCTGTTCAATCGGCAATGAAATAATGGTCCCAGGATGCCTTTGTAAATGCTAACTAGGAATATGTGCTTGTACATATTTATGTCTAGGACTGTGTCTCATATTAGCATTGAAATCAAGGTCTGCTAGATGCTTTGGATAGGAAATGTAAAAGCTCCAACTATTTCTGGAATACACACTGTCAGTCATCTTTTTACACTGAAGGTTTCATTATTGCAATTTCTGCTTTTTCTCTAGTCCCTCGAGCACAGGAGAGTGAGAAAATCCTAAGGATTCAGACAAAATAGCAAACTTACCTTCACACTTTGGAAAAGGATAATTCCAGTTCCTTTTGATCCCATGCTGGCAAGTGAGAACAGGGTGACCAATCAGAACATATCCAGGATAGCAGTAAAAAGAGATGGACTGTCCTACACTGTAGTCTGAGTTGATTATATATCCATTAAAAAAAGGAGGAGGATCTGGGCAATTTTGCAACTCATAACCTGGAATTAAAACACACAACAGACAATGATGTGCCTTCACACAAAGACAAATAAAGGAGAAATGTAAAGATATTGTGAAATTTGCTCTCTCAAAGCATCCAGGATAAGAAAGCAAAAACAAATAAGGGTTGAGACAAAAAGGCAGGCAATGGCAAGTCGTCTCTGAATGGTTCTTGCCTTGAAAACCCCACCTGGGGTCACCATAGGTCAGATGTGACTTAAAGGGGGGGATCTTTATTGCATAACTTTAATGCCACACAATTGTGACATTTAATACAAATAAATTAAAGCCCTGTTTTTTTCCCCATGATACACATATATAGGCAGGATTTATCAGCCATGAGCAATACACTTGTGCACAACATATGGTTACATAAATTAACTACCGTATTGGCATTTCATCAGTATTCAGAGAGCGAGGAGTCAACTCTGTCAAAGACCAACTGAAATTATTAAATCATTTAAAACAAGTAAAACTACACATGAGGCATTTTCATCTATTCCCATGGAATGGCACTCTGAAAGAATTGTGTTTCTAGTAATTGCTTATGCTGGTAAGATAATATTTAATGCTTTGAATAAATAACAGTATGCAAACTATCCATACAGGAGACAGGGTTATTTACTAATAATATTTCTAAGAACAAATACTATGACAAACTACATAAACCCCAATCCAAATGGGACATTCAGGTAATTTATTTATTTATTATTTGAATTTATGATGATGCAAAAAATGTGCTGAAAAATTCGACTTATATGCGAGTATATACGGTAACTGCCAACCATCTGGGGAGTTGGCTGAAAAGAGGGTTTTAAGGCTAGGAGGTTAGGGGGCATCCTTCCTGAGTAGGCAGAGAGTGCAATGGGGACTCCAGTGAATTAGTAAATTGGAAAGGCTGATGTTCTGTAAAAAAGAAGTAAAAGGGATATCTACTGTATTCATGACTGTCAAAGACCTGACCCGGCCTTTGGGGTGGTAGCAACTCTGCGGGCTCTGAACCAGAAACTCCAAATGCCAAAATATATTTTAAAATGTTATTAAATTAAGGTAGTAAAACAAAGGTTTGAAACAACACTGGGGCGGATTCCGCATGGGCTAAAAACAGCGGTGTGAAAACGGTGTAAAGGGGTTTATACCATTTTCACACCGTTTTCACACCGCTGTTTTTGTCCCATGCAGAATCCGCCTCAAACACATATCACGGTGCAATACAGCCACACAAAGAAAATAACAAAAGGCTAGAATCTACATTCCATAAAGAAATATTCACAAGCACAAAAGTACTAGTTGTCTTCAGTAAGTGTGCAAAGTTCCAACAGAATTTCAAACTACGTGGAGGGCAAGAAGAATAGAAACAAAGGAGGAAAGTAATTGCTAACTCTGATTGAACTAATTTATTATTTCAGTTTATTCACCTAAGTGTACACCTACTTACACTATTCGGACAGGCACATCGCCCAATCATAGTTCTGACCTCTGTAAAGGTATATGAATTGAAGACATGCTATATAAATCAACTGAATGACTCATCTTATAAATCAGGGCTATGATAAAAAATGAGCTACATGATCTATGGATAGCTTCATGACTTATTAATTAGGTCCATAATATAAATCATGATCAGAGATTAGAAATTCACCACATAACTTACGAATCAATGCTATATGGTCTTGCAGTATACACTGTTCACATATTACAGAAATCAAGTGAAGGGTTTTCTGGCATGCTGAGTTTCCTTAGCACTAGAAAGAATTTGGTAAATGCCAGATGTGGCTTTTGAGTCTGTACTTGTCCTTCCAAGAAGCTCTCCAATAGTTTTTTGTTGACAACAATACCAATATTTGATGGTACAGGTTAAGCAAAGCCTGTAATACTGAAGCTCATTAATTTCTAAACTGTGCACCAAAGAATTCCAGTGTGCTATGCTGTGAGACAACTTGATAATATGCTGAAAAAAATTAATGGATGAATTAAAAAAACTCCAAAGCATTCACCTATACAAAAGTTCCACAGTGTTCTTTCATGATTAAGTAATTTGATCTTGCCATCCTCCAATCAGGTTCCATTAGCAGTGGAAAAATTCAATGCAGCTCTACTGGACCCTCCCTAGCTTCTGAGATCTGATAAGATCAGGCTAGTCTCTGCTGCAGCTGTATACCTTCAGTAACTTTTCAGGTCTAACGATATTATTTAATTGCTTTACAGTTCTCAGTCATTAAGCAAATTCCAGTACCAATTCCCCTTTTCCATTTATCCATTAACAGAGACTTTTATTTGAGTCAAAAGGCTTCGTCAGTCCAAATACAAAACTCAAAATGGATTTTATCCATAAATGGAAAAGAACAAGACAAAAAAAAAAGGAAAAAGAGTGAAGAGAAAAAATATATAAAACAAAACAAAAAAACCTGGAGGCAGCTTAGGTCACCTAAGATTAATAATTCTACTGAAGGATGCAGGCTCTCTATATCTGAGATATAGTTAGTAAGTCTTATCTATAATAATTGAAGTTCCATCAAATCATCAGTAGATGGTAAGTATACACTGATTAAAATGATTTTAAGGCTTTAATTTGTAGTAGTACACACATCACTAGAGGGAGTACAGATTAAATAATAGTGTATTTATTAAAGACTTCGGATTTGAATTATATACTAAGGCCTGCTTTATATCTTCCTTTTATGTTGGTTTTAATTGCTGGTATGTGGTGAGAGGCATATTCTGTCAGATTAATTCCCATTACTCACCAGGTCTCTTGGAATAAAATACAATAAAAGTGAGAAAGAAAATTAATGAAGTCTTGGTCACCAATTTTACCTGAGGAAAAAACTTGGAAGAGCCCCATTTTGCCCAGTGTCTGGCATTTAGACCATTAATTCAAACTCTCAGTAATTAATCACAGTGTCTTTAGTCATGAATGTCTGTTATTATTAGTATTTCCTTTACATACATTCAGGATAAATGGCATATATGGGTTTGAAAAAATGCACATTCTATTCATTCATTTACATATAACTAATCTTTCACAGCCAGAATTTAGTCTAGTAAGAAGCAATGAACTCTGCATTTTCCAAAATGCTGCCACAAGACCACAATGACATGTGGCTCTGCCTTTTCCTTTTTCAGGTTATATGATGCTGGGACTTGGCTCCTAAGGTTTCCGCTTGAGAATTCAAAGATCAATAGCTGTAGTTTTCTTTGATTTCTTTCTCAAGTCTCTGCCCTCTTTCTTAAGTGAGGCAACATGAATATCATTTGGGATTCTGGAGAAACTGTGACATACAGAGCTTGATATTATTTTGATTCCTTCCTAATTCTCTTAAATAGTTATGGTATACATTATTTTTTATATTTTTCTCCTTAATAAACTTCATTTCTGGTTTTCATGTTATCCAGATCTCAGTGTTCCTTTCCAATGTATAGCAATATATCACCACTAAGACACAGACAGTGTGTTGCTGGTTGAGCTAAGGTTTTTGTACTTTTAAAGTTATTGTTGAGACCATATTATTTTTGTTGACTCCCTTTTCCACTTACAGAGCTAGTTTACTGTTTTTCTTTGAAATAAATATTCAAAAACATTTAACCTACTGACGCCTCAATTAATGTAATTTTATTGGTATCTATTTTTATTTTTGAAATTTACCAGTAGCTGCTGCATTTCCCACCCTCGACTTACACACGAGTCAATAAGTTTTCCCAGTTTTTTGTGGTAAAATCAGGTGCCTCGACTTATATGTGGGTTGACTTATACACGAGTATATACGGGGCAACTTTCAATAAGTTATAGCGTGCCTGCATTGTTTGCAATGTTAGAAATTGTGGCATAATATCCGAACATATCAGTAGTCCTATGCACTGTGTCTCTATGGCTGTTTCCACTCAGGCAGAAGAAGCAGCTGGCCACCAGCATAATTTATGCCAGCAGAGCATGCAGGCAGTCCTGAAGCCGCAGCGGGTCACAGGGGCAGCCTCACACAGAGCCACCTCCGGTTTGTTTTATTTACCTACCTTTTCTCCCTGCGAAGCTCTTGACGGAGGAAGGGACACACCCACGCTGCCCTCCAACCCCTAGAGGTAGTAGGACAGTGTGGGCATGGCCCTCCCACCCTTCGGAGCTTCACAGGGAGAAAAGGTAGGTAAACAAAACAAACTTAGCAGCACCTAAAAGCGGCACCCTCACACGGGTGTGCTTTGCACGGCACCAGCAGGAAGACGCTGCATTCCAAAAGATTCGCTCAAGAAAGCAGCATTTTCCCACCAGCACCGCAGGGACAGTGTTTTTACCGTCCCTGTGCCGCTGCTGTTGACCTGTGCGGAAACAGCGTCTGAGGGAGATTCTGCTCAAATGAAACACTTCCTTTTATTTGCTACAAAATTTATTTCCTTCAACCTTTGTTTTTTCCTGCCTCTCAAACTGCAAAAGTTACAGATACATGTGGTAAGGTAGAACAGGGTGCTACAGTTCAAAACTCTTTCTCACTGGTAATTTACATAAAACAAAGATAATTATGCTTTTAAATTCCATATATAATCCATCCACACCCTAAAATTATAAAGATAATACTACAAAGAAGATATAATGAAGGCAACTGGACATAACATTACAAAATACCTATCTTTTAATTTTCACTGATGGTTTGGGTCAAGTAAAGCTCTTTGAATCTGTGACAGCTGCAGTGTTTAGTCAACCAATTTTGGCTTTCAGCTTTGTTACCATGGGTCATCTGCTTTGCCTGTATAAAGCACTAAAATCAGCATTGCTGGGATTTTGGTGCTTCAAATGTGGCCATGAAAGACAAAAACTTGTCTATGCTAAGTTCAGCATGTGGTATTAGCAATCAAATGACCAGCTCAGCTAATAGTAAAGAAGTTTAAAGTCAATACAGCATAAGAAAAAAACCCCACTGCTACTAAAGTCTCAAAGGAAAGTCGAGGTAAGCCCTTAAGGATAACTCTAGTGAAGCAGGTCTAACAATTAAAATGATATTATTTCAAATGGAATGGAATACAATACAGGGCATGAGTCCATGGAACACACAGGAAGAACTACACATCCAGAAGTCTTTTAATCTCTCTTTCAAACAACAGCTTTCCTGCCATAGCCTTCTTTAAATACTCAATATTCTATGTTAAGAAACAATGTTTGATCTGATAAAGAATATATGATGTTTAAAACAGAAAGAAAAAAGTCACTGTTCTACAAATTTAACAAACAAACCTCCCAAGTCTCTGAATAACTGAAAGGGCATTTCTTGTATTCAATGATGAGGTCCACTGCACATTCTGACAGTACAAATAATGATCAGATGACTTATCGGATACAATTCTGCTATTACCCAACATTTCTTACAATGTTTCTTCACCTCATTATTTGACTTCCAATATTCTTTACATTGCACACAGTTACTACACAGATCTTTCTTCACTGTCATTGGATAGCAAACATAGCTATAAACAAAGTTATCTCAAACCATATGGTTGATCAGGGAATATGTGTAAATTAATTCCGTTGTAAGATTCAAGCTCACAGATGGGTGTGCTGATCACCAATAATGTGCTAGTAGTAATGATTGCCGAAGGAAAGTTTTACCAGCTGATTTGCCTGCGTTGAACGATTCTGAACAATAATGAAAGCCACAGTAACTATGTCTCTATATCAGATCAGATAAGATGCCGGAAGACCTGTTATGAGTTCTTTCCTACCATCTCCTGTAACCCTTCAGCCCTATGGGCTTCCTTTGAATCACTACTGTGCCACGGAATTTTGTTGGATGACCTTCGGCCGGTCATGCACTCTCAGCCTAACCTTCCTCACAGGGTTGGTGCGAGGATAAACAGAAGATTTAAAAATGATGTATGCTGCTTTGACTCTAGGCATAAAAGCTGGCCAAAAATGAAGTAATTAAATAAATAAAAATACGGGGGTCTGCAGTGGCATGAGGAAACTGGGAAAAACCACCTTTCCACACAACAGGGATTTTGAATCTCACATTACCAGCATAATCCTGAGAGGGGGGGTAGTAGCATCACAGCCAGTGCTGCCACGTCACCTCCAAATAGGTCTGCAGTGCCACAGCCAATAAACTAACAGGGATGCTTTCCCAACCTCCATGGAACTGCTCTATGCAGCTTCAAGGGCTGTTTTTAACTTTTTGCTGGCATAAGTCCACCCCAGCAAATGGAGTAAAGCCAGCCCTGACCCCTTATGTGCCAGCACCCCTTATGTGCCAGAGGAGAACTGGTGCTGCAGTGGTGCTGGTGCTTGAGTGTTATATGTTGTATTGCTCTCTGTGGGCCGGTATAAATGTCCTTTATACCAGCACAAGTGGCATCTACTCTAATGTCACGCAGCCTCCTGGAAGGTTTCAGCCCTCCAAATTGCACTATTTTGTGAATTTGGTATGGAAAGCTGATAACTTTGGGGAAGGAGAGATGCTACAAGCAAACTGCATCATGTGATTTTCCTAACACAGCAATTAAAGGGCTATATTTTTCTATAATCATATGCTAAACGGAACTGTAAGGTTGTTTTTCTTAATGCTTTCTCTTGTTAGCAGAGCTGTAAGATCAACTACACAAATGAAGGTTTAAGCCTCTCTAATAATTTTAGATTGGATTCTGAAAGAGAAGACATTTTATAATGATGAATTTCACTAATTTGTTATCTGAAAATCTGTCTTCTGAGGCACTATAATATAAAATGGAATTCTTAGGTTTAACAAGACATGCTGCTGGCCTTATTCATGATTTCTGTTCCATATCCAACTGGTGTCTGCTTCTATTAACCGTAGAAAAACTACAGTAAACTTGATCCAATAATTCCATTATTGCTTCCATTATATACAAGCTAATTACCATTAATTCTCTTGACAAATATGTACAAGAACAATGTATCATAAACGATGAAATTAAAAATATTATTGATTGCTCACCTTGATATGAAAGTTTAAATCCTTGCCTATTTTCTGAGTGATCACTATAAAAGTGAATGAGTGTTTCATGAGTTGTACTTAATAAAGATGGTGGGAGGTCTGTTCCACTAAACTGGCCAATCATAGAACTTGTGTGATGAGGCCCATTTTGAATTTCAAGGAAGTCATGGTTTGCTTCAGTGGAGAAGTTCAAAAATTGTATGTGTGCACCTGTAAGGAAAGCAGTAATAAAAACTGTAAACCAACACAAGTATTTGGTCATTGACCATAAATAAAGAATACTACTACTACTAAACCAACATGAAGAAGCAAGTAAAAAAACTCAGTGCTTCTAATAATGTGAATGTTATATTTCAGATTAAACTCATCAGTTATTTAGGAAATCATGCTGCTAATGACAAAAACAATGATCGTCAAAGAAAAGCTGTAATCAGTATTTATTTTGGTAGACTGGGCAAAAATGAAAACAAAAACAATAAATTCAAAATAAAAACTGATTGCCTATTTTATTAAAATGTATGAATAAATAGACATGGATAGAAAACCTGTATAATCAACATATTTCCATAGCGGACAGACTTTTTCACATATGATGTTTTATAGTAATTCTAAAATGTTGTTTATAATATTAGGCTCCTATTACAGATAAGGGGAGAATGAGGGGAGAGATAGTGCATGACTTGAGTTTATAGCTGATATAAGACTACAGACAACTTTTCAAATGAGAGTTCATTGTTTTGAACAGTACTCTAAACTTTGTACCAGTTTTGCTCTGTTAGAATAATTAAGCTGAGATTTACTTAACATGTAGAAGGACTCCTGTGCCCGTTATTACTCTACTGGCTTAATGCACGAGACTTCCATTCCTTGAATAAGTGATTATTCCACATGGAACAGAAGGCAAAGATTGAAGGGAGGAAATAGGACCACACCTAACACAATAGTGAAGTGAAGTGAGGAGTCCTGTGAACACTGGAGTGAAGAGGAGGAAGACAGCACACTCAGAAATTATGGTCAGATCATTAATCAAGGACCTCCACTATGATCAATTAGTTCACAGGACCTATGTCCAAAATCAGGTTATCTACTGTTGCCCTGATTTGAATCTGCTTCCTTAAAATTACAATCCTTCTCCCTGGCTACATCAGTCTTTTTTTCACCTAGTTTGAGATCATGAATTGCCCCTATTTTAGAAACACCTCAGGCCCCTATCTCTGCTCTCATAAATTCCCAAGCCACCTCACTTTTTGCCTATTCCTAAAACCTCTTTTCCCCTTTCACAATTTGCTGCCCAGCTACATGGACTCTTGCATCTATGTTGGTCTCATTACTGGACTTCAAGGCTGATACTGTTGCTACACTCCTTCCTCTCCATCTGAATGAGTAGCCTTGATCAATTCTTTGGGGTTTAGAATCAGCCTCACAACCAGACAGCTAATTCCCCTGCTCTGTATGATTTAAGTTTTTCAATAGTATATAGGTTCTTAGGATTCCTTTCAAGCTTGTGGTACTATTCCACCACCTAGACAAAGATTTCAATAACTAGTGTTACCAGTCACAGATCTGAGCAAACCCAGTGTTAAACTCTTCTAGTCAGAGAGGCTGCTGCTATACACTGGGATAATTCAGTTGCAGTGAGAGCTCCAGATGAAAATGGGGTTCTAGTCTATTCACAAAGATCAGCATATCAAAAACACACATCCCTGACTATATGTGATAAGGTCAATGAAATTTACCTTACAAAAAGAATTAATTTCTTTATGGAATGTATGGAAAATTGTTAAAATAAGTTGACATTAAATTCATGAGCTTGAGGTTCATAAAATGGAGCAACTCTCAGCAGCATACTTTACTTATTGGAACAGTAGGGTTGTGCGCTTCTTCTTTAATGTTCTCTTACATTCAAAATATCATGTAATAACACCCAGAAATGCATCTAGATATATATTTATATTTAAGGGTGCAATCCTAAGAATAATTATTTTGGGGGGGAAGGGCTCATATGGGGTCCTATTTGTGGGTCTGCGTGGGTGAAGAGGGAGGTGACATATGATTCAGCTGGCCACCAGCAGCAAGCAGCATGGCTGCACTGTGCTCCCAGAGGCACCATAGGGTGCTCCATGGTCAGGGCTTTTTTTTTTTTTTTGCTCGACATACACAATCAGACGCTGCAGCTCTCAATGCTTCTGGCTACCTTGCGGAAGCTGGCCCTCCACTCAGGAAAGCATCTTCATTAGAGGAGGAAGGTCCTAAGTTCAAACCTTGGCATCTCCATCCAGCATTTATTTATTCATATGTGTGTGTGAGTGTGTGCACAGAATTAATAATAATACACAGAATTAGTAATAATAATTAATTGGCTACTTGACAAACTTTCAAAAGGAAGGGTTTTAGCAGGCTGGCCAGCCCACCCAGCATTGTTCTCTCTCTCTCTCTCTCTCTCTCTCTCTCTCTCTCTCTCTCTCTCTCTCTCCAATAGGCAGACCTTTCAACTAGCTTACTTCAGCAGTTGTCATTCTTTTTACTGTTTTGCTTAGTGGACGAGATGCCACCCAAAAAGGGGTCCTGAGAGACATGGATTTCCTTACCCTCTCCTCCCAGGCATAAGGCCAGAATGGTCAGGCTGGAAAATCCTAGACCTTGCTGGCACTTGGGAGACGGAAGGCAATGGAACAAGCAGCAGGACATGCTCTTTGGGCCTGACAGCAGTCAGCTTTGGGACCGATGCCACCCTGCAAGGTCTCCCCCATGCCTTGGAAAGACTCATGAAGAAGGTACAGCAGTTGATTCTTTCAGGAGGCAGCTGGGACTGTGGTGGACCTAGCTGCTACCACCAGAGCAGGTGAGGCTGGGACTCGAAATGATCAAAAGGCAGAGGTGAGCTAGACTGCCATATAGTTGGTCCTTCAGTTTCACCAGCTGGAACAGGGGTTCTCTTGACAAAATTGGAGTCTGCCAAGAAAAGAACTCACAGAAGGTAGAGGAGAACCAAGAGAACCTCTCACGGCATGGAGGAATCAGACATCAGGGGAACCTCAGGGGTTTTTTTTTCTTCAGACAAGGATTCTGGGGACACTTTTGGGGACTATAGGTGGGTACCTGCCCATGTACTGGGTTTGCCAGCCTGGGTCCTTGGGTATAGGCTTCCTCTGGATTGTGTAGCCTCAGATTCAGGTCTATTTGGGTTCCTGATCAGGTCCCTAGGGCCCTCTTCCATCTCTACCTTTACGGATGCTGAGGCTCAACCAGCATTCACCTGGTCCACAAAGTAAGGGAGTAGATATTGGATAGCTTTTTTATATTTTTTTTCCTCCTGGAGGCTGAAACAGAAGCAGGACACACTGGCTGCTCTTCAAAAGGGGATGAAAATATGACAGGAGGAAGAACCACAGGTTCAGTAACTGGCTGGCTAGCTACCTGGTATTCATGAGGATGGTCCAGTCTTCCTACCCTGAGTGGGGCTGGCACCTCACCAACCATCTGGGAAATGTGCTGCATACTCATGCTCTCCTTATATGAGTCTATGGTCACTGAATATGATGAGGAATACCATTAGCCAGTGTTTCACAGCAAGAAAGTCAGGTGGGACCTGAAGTTCTTGGTTCTAAGCTATCAAAAAAAATGAGCAGACATGCAAGATGCCTCCATCTTCACACAGCACCTCATCTAGCCCCTTGCCCAGTATGCACCACCCCGGCCTTCCTGTCAGCATGACTCACTTCCAGGCATCTTCCATTGTCATTTGGATGGTTCTCCATTCACCAGGTATCAATTTAACAGCATCCTCAGGGCCAATCTAGTGGCTTTAAGGCTTCCCTTGGAGAATTTAGGCCCCACTCCTTCAGAATAGGGACGGTTATTGCTGCTGCTGGGCTTGGTTCCCCTCCCACCACCACTCCACATTCAGGTCATTAGGAAGTGGAAGTCTTCTGTATACAAAACATACATTTGACCACATTTGAGGGTTGACTGCTGAGAATTCCCATTCTATTTTCAGTACCTTGCTGTAATAAGTGTGGCTGAAGCTGGCCTGCACTCTCAGTCATCTTGATTTCCTAGCACCTAGGTTTTTTGATCCAACTCTTCAGAGAGATGTTCCTTGCACAGGGCCTGCTGTCAAACAAAGTGGATGTGGCCAGGAGATAGGTCACCAACACAGTGGGGGTCAGGTTATTGAGGCTTTTCCGGGTTATCTTAATCATCATATAGACATCTCCTTCTGGCAGGCAGAATTATTCTGAATGGATGTTTCCCCACCTGCTTCTTATGGGTCTGGATCCATTTTTTAAAGGAAATATGGCCTGTGAGCCTGTTTCCTCATTTTAGGGATCCCCTTAAGGAATTTGGGGATGAATGTTTTGGGGGGACATACCCAGTTTGAAGGCTGTCAGGCTTTACTCTCAAGTTGCTGGAGAAACCATATACTGCCATCCAGTGGTACCCCAGCAAGTAGACTGGGATAGGATCTGTCCATTGGCCAGCAAGCAGATCAGCCAATCCCATGGTCTAGTGCCCCATGTTGTACCAAGGCTCTGCCAGCCATAACCAATAGTTGTGGTCATTTTATTCCAATAAGATTTATGTGGTCTCTTGATGTATTGTTAAGAGAAGAGAAGAAGAGTTTGGATTTATATCCCCCCTTTCTCTCCTGTAGGATACTCAAAGGGGCTTACAATCTCCTTTCCCTTCCCCCCTCACAAAAAACACCCTGTGAGGTGGGTGGGCCTGAGAGAGCTCCAAAAAGCTGTGACTAGCCCAAGGTCACCCAGCTGGCATGTGTGGGAGTGTACAGGCTAATCTGAATTCCCCAGATAAGCCTCCACAATTCAAGCAGCAGAGCTGGAAATCAAACCCGGTTCCTCCAGATCAGAGTGCACCTGCTCTTAGCCACTGCGCCACTGCTGCTCCATGCCAACTCTCCTTCACCTTTAGTACTAAGCCTTGCCAACTCTCCTTCACCTTTAGTATTAACCTGCAAACAAGGCACCACTGAAACTACTGGCACTGTCTTACAAATCAACATGTTTAAGAATAGTATGTTGTTTGTTTTATAACAGATTACCTTTTCAAGATAGAATAGATATTTTCCATGGGTTTTACAAGATGAAGTTAAGTGTCTAACTGGACCGGTAATATTACAATACAACATTAATGTAACAATAGAACACCATCCTATAGAATATAAGTTGCATTAATAACCACATCATGTAATGCTTCCATTATATACAAGCTAATTACCATTAATTCTCTTGATAAATATCTAAAAGACATGCAGAACATTCTTTTAAAAACAAACCTAATAATTATTAAAAACTGGCATTATTGCAGAATTTATAATAGCCAAACTGATTAACAACTAATTAGCTTAGCAAAGAACATTATCTTTTCTTAATGTATTACATTACAGAAAACCATGTAAGGAAGAAAATCTGGTAACAAGGAAAACAAATGAATGCCTAGCTAAGTGTTCAATAACAAACAATTTTTAATTAGCTAAATCTTACAAATCTGTACTACTTTTCATGGCAAGAAATCTCATTTTTATTTTATTCCAGACAGTGTTATTTAACATGACTTTTACCTTAGCTTCTGTGGAATATTTACCCATGGCCATACCAACCTAATTATTATTTACCCTAAGATGCTTCCCTTAAAATCACAGCTGTTTTCCCACTAATGAGTCCAAAAAGGTTGCAAACAGGTTCACGCTATCAATGAAATTATGTGGATAAAAATAGTCAGACTTTTCAGTCTAGTTTTGATGTAAAAATATAGCCCAATTACCTACCCTTCATTAATAATATATAAATTATCCATAAACATACTGGAGGGAGGGAGAAAAAGAAAAGAATGGACAAGCGAATGATACAGCCTCCTCTTAGAGGACTGAGAAAGGACATACCTGATTAAATTAAATGTTAATGATTTATTTCATTATATCATACCAATTTACATTGTTCAGAGCCTGGCACAGCAATTTCACAAATAATTATTCTATTAAAGGTAACATTCTCTTTCCAAATTTTGGGAATGAGTCAGTTCCTTCCTACACATGAGACTGGGTGCAAATAACATCTTCATACACACCAGTGCATGCCGGAGGGCCAAAGGATGTAAAGGGGGTTAGGATTATTTCCTTAATAAGGATTTTTTCCTTAACACTTTTGCTAAAAGCTACTTTCATTTTATAAAGCAGCGCATATAATATCAAATCATGAAAGTTGCTGTACTGAAATCATAGTTTTTAAGATAATCAGAAATGTAATGGATCAGCTAAATTATTAGGCTATTAGGATTGCTTACCATATCCAACGGGCAATAGTATCTTCCATGTGCAACCAAGGTTACTGGGATAGTTTCCTGGGAAACCTGGGCTCAGGATTACTCCAGCTATATTTGTCAGAGTCCCACCACATTTAGCTATTATAAAGAACATACAGACCATTATTTTCTTTTTATTTAAATGATTTATTCAACGATGAATAACTTAAGAAATATTAACCAAGATTGACATATTGCATACATAAAGCAACACAATGCTCTGCCTTACTCCAAAGTACAAAGAAGGCTCTTGTACTTCACAATTTATTTCACTGGGGTAGTCAACTTTCATATTAACATTTGCCACTGCCATTTGAGGAACACATTAAACTCATACAGGGCATTTGCATGCTGAAGCAAATCTGTACACAGGACCAAACTAGACATAATGGCACCTCATGGCTGCCATAAAGAAAAACAACAACACTTTTAAAGTAATTTAAAAATGCCATATGGACCCAATTCTGATCAGCCTGAGGCATTATTGTTACCAGCTCCTGCCCCCCATAAAGTGTTGAAACTGCTACATTGCTCTGCAGTGCTTGAGAAGCCATGTGGTGGGGGACGGAGAACAAAAGTGCCATGCTGTAGGCTAGATCAGAATTGGGCACTCACAGCCATTTAAAATGACTTTAAAATGGTGGTAGGTTCCTCATGGCAGCCATGAAAACATCTTCATGTCCAGTTTGGCCCTCAGTAGATATGACAAGGATGGGAAATACACAGCATTGCTTGAAACCAAAGATAATTTTTCATTGGGGTAAGGCATTTCTGCAAACAAGACCATTTTCACCAGTTAACCACTATTACTGAGGAGACTATTTTGCCTTCCATGGTGTTTTTAAAGGACTCCTGTATTCAAGGAGCAATAGTTTGAGAACTTTAAAGTACAGTGGAAATGGGACAGTAAGAAAGTTTTATTCTATTAAAAGAGCTTCAATGCTGGTACTAGGGATTCTACCTAATGTGGTCCTCAGGCAAAATATATATTATAAATGACATAAAATTATAGTCTATGGATCACAATGACAAATCAAAATTTATTTATTACTTTATAATATTATCTCAAGATACTTGTTATACTTGTTTTCCTTGTAATTTTATAGGAAAAGTGATTCTGTTATTCTATTTGAGTGTTGATCAGTACACTATTTTATATTAATCAGCCTATAGATCTCTCACTGTCATTAAATATGACCTGCTAGTTCAGAGTGTTTCCATGAACTACTAAAATATATTAAATGATGACCCATCTACCACATACTAATATGTACACCCATTAATTTAACTGGGTGAACTAAGGGTCTGATTCAGCAAGACATTTGGGTTTTTTCTCCAAACTAGCCTGTGTTTAATGTGTGACTGGCAATCACTATCAAAATAGAGTGCATGTGTGTGGTGGGGGAGGGGGCGGAGATGGTCCCTTGATTGTCTATGCAGCAGCAGGAGGGCTTTTGTCATTCCCTACCTTCCATCCAATACATTTGCAGACACAAAAGGGTATTGTGGGTTGACTGTTTCCCTTATCTGAAGTCCCATGTGTCTGCTGGGGAACTGGCACTAAGACAAACAGTCTTCCCATAGCCCTTTTCAGATCCTTCAGATTCTTTAATGTGATCAGTGGGTTGGGCACAGCCTGCGTGAAATGTGTCGTCCCAATTGTTACGATGGGGCACATCATTCATAGCCCTTTTCTATCTGCATAAGCATGCTTGATAGAAGGCAGAGAAGGAGGCCTTTACTCCTCCATCATTTATAAAGTGAGTGACAGTTACATGTTAACCACAAGGTAGATTGGGGTTTCCCCCCAACTCAACTTCATGTGTGGTCTAATCAGACACTGAGACTCCAGTGGGCAGCCACAGAGTGAGAGACTATAGAGGGTTTAAAAAAATCAGGTAATTATTGGTTAAACACTTGAAAGATTACCTATTCATAAACAGAGTGAACATAATACAAGTAACTGATAAAAACAGATCTACAAATTCCATAATAGATCAGCTCATAGACACAAGTCAAATATACCCCAGATAGAACTGTAGATACCATATAATATTCCAACAGTTCCCTTGTTTCCAGTCAGAATGTGAAAACAATATGAAATGCTCAACTTAGTGTTGGAAAGGTGCCATATGCTTAACACATTATTTTATATGTGGTTGATGATGATAATTAGCAACTATCTATTGCATTTCAAGTATATCAAATGCTTCAGATATATTACCTGAGTAAAACAGGACAGATAGCAGATCCCTGAAGATTTGTGATAATGGGGGAGAGAGGTTGTGGTTAGCCTGAGAACATGTTAGTTTGCAGCTATAATAAGAATAGCATCAAAGGCTTCACACCTTTGCACTATTCTATTACTAGCTCTGTTGAGAAAATTATTGACCAATTTTTCATCTCAGTAGATGGTATGAAATGTATTAAAAGTATTTACAAAAAAGAATTTTTTTAAAAAAAATGTTTATTTGAGATGGAAAATGAAAAGCCCCTTCTTTAAATTCAACTAATCAAGGTGAATAGTTCCTGAGTTTTAATGTACTAGCTCAGCTCAACATTTTTCAATCCAGTGACCTTGCTCCCAGATCCAGTGGCATGTCCTAAACTGAACTTACATTCTTCTATTCATACAACCCTTTAAAATATGTTTAAAAGAATATAAATACATACCAACACACAGAGGGGATGGATAGTTCCAACGGCGAACAGTTCCAGGCATGCAAGAAATATGAGAACGTCCCTTTAAAAAAAAGAAAGAAAACTATATAATTTTCCTGTTTTCACCGTTTTTTCTTTGTTAATTTAACATAATGATTTTCACAAGGCAACACTGGTGTTTCTGCTAAAATCCTTTTGCCAATTAATCTCCCCCCTCTGCATTTTTACTACCCATGGCAGTTTTCTAATTAAGGTTAAACAAAGGACTACTGCAATAATTGGAATTCCTTTAAAAATAGGAAACATGTCTTAAGAAATTGGTTCACAACCACTGTTCTGAACTCAATTATTGCATACATTTGCACAGCAGTGTACAGTTCTCATTTTCATACTCTACTGCACTACAGGAAAGAGACTTTTTGCAAGACTTCTTCAGTGGAACGGCATAACCAAACAAACCATTTTGTCTTAAGTACACACACATGCGGAAATACTCCATTGTTGTTTTTTTTAAGCGTAACTGTCATGGCTTCAACCAAAGAACCCTGGGAAGTGTGATTTGATGAGGATGCTGAAAATGCTGCAGGGATATCCAATATTTACTGTTCCTTGGAGAGAAGGAATGACTATTGAGATGGTATGTCCATAGTATATATGGGTACCGCAGTGTATACAAATGTTAAAAAGTACCTAGCAGCCAATAGTTGAAAGTTGAATTAAATAAATTGATTTAAATGTGCCAAACTGTCTGTCATATTATAATCAATGGGTAGGGTGGGAACTGCTGAAAATCGTGGTCATACATTTACATTTTGAACAATAAAAAAATAAATATTTTATAATACCAGTAGAAACTATAGTTTAAACACCGTCTGCAGGAGAAATTACATGCAGTTTCTTACTATGAGGTTTAGATTTTACCTACACTAATAATAAGACATTCTGATTCCCATCATATAGACAACAGACATTTGAAAAAGTAATCTTGATCAAATGTACCCCTGTGTTTTATGCATAAAAGATAAATATATCACTGTGTTTTATGCTATATTTGTTAGGATTTGAAATTCAGATTGACCAATGCTTACTATGGTAGACAATGGCATATCTAGGGGGACGGAGGTGGGTGATGCCCCAGGTACCACTTGCAATAATCTTGTGAGGGGCACATTTGGCTGCCTCTTCCCTCGTGTGCCCCCACCCACCAGTCTCCGCCAACTGCCTACCCACCCACCACCTGCCAGTTGCCTTGTGGCTGGCTGCATCCCATTTGCCTGTCCCACCACTTGCTGCCTGCCTGCTGGAGAAGTAAACAAGAGGTTGATGGCACTCCTTCCCCTCTGCCCTCCTTGAAGGTGCAGTTTTGGAGGGAAGGCTCAATTTTGGACAGAAAATGCAATTTTTGAGAGGTACCATTTTCTGAAGGTATGCCACTCATGGTAGATGCTTCAGGGCCCCTTTTGTTGCAAATGTGGTGCAATATCATTACAATAACTTTAAAAAGAAAAAGGAGTATTCAAGTAAAGATAAGAAGAATACTGGGATAAATAGCATGCTCTCATAAAATCTAGTTATGGAGTCTTTATACTTTGCCTAATCATCTGTGTGCCTCCTAGTATACTATCCACTTTTGCGAAGTGTAGAAGTTATGTGTTCCCCTCAAATGCTGCTTCTGGGGGACAAGGAACATCATGAGGGGGGAAATCTGGAGTGGAAGGAAAGATTCAACAAAAATCTGTTAGTAGAAATATACTGATAGATCCAACCCTTTCTATTAATGAAGTATTTGACCAAGAACAACCATATTTGTTTTTTAAGAGCTGATGATTACATGAACTCTTTACTTGCATTACACGGTTGTTCCAGGAGCATGTCTTTTCACTGGTGTAAATTTTAGATTACTTTTGATAACTGAGGCCACAATCTGACTGATTTATTGTGTAGGATACATGATATATCAATCCACAGTTGACCTTCCCATGTATGCCAAAGTGCCTGAAACTTTTGCCATACCAACAGGACTGTCAGTACGCTGTAATGGATATCTCATTGGACTTTTGATATGTATAGACATTTTCTGTAGAGTTCTGCAAAAGCAATTTGATATTTTCATTTCCATTTGAGAATTTTTTGGCATTGGTATTCTGCTTGTTTATACTCTACAGCTCAATAATATTTTTAATTTGGATTTAAATGCATACAAATTGGGAAAAGAGAATTATTAATATATTCTTATGTTATTCTAATGTGGCAACTACTGTCAGGTTAATCACTATCACAGCCTACCAATATGGTCTGATATGACATGCTACATCTTTGTATTGACTGAGAAGCAAGAATATAAGGATGTGAATTTGGGAAATGAAGTCTTCCTCCCCTCTTTAAAAGTTTCATTCTGATGTAGTTTCCCGGAGATAGAGCTGATCTCACTGCAAAGCTGCTTGTCTTCACCACAGACAAAACCTTTCTTTAGCTTTAAGCTTAATTACCCTCTAGTAGTAGATAAATTGGGGGGGGGGGTCATGCTTAAAGTCCATTTATATTCAACATGGCTGTGAGTTGTGCACTGACTTGCTCTCTCCTCTCTGGTGGGCCACAAAAACCTTCATTTTCAAGATTTAATCACTTCATCCAGAGTTGGTGATTTACATCAACTGGTGATTTACATTTCCCAGCCAGCGATCTAGCCAAGAAGATCCTTTGTAGTATGCAAAGGCTTCAGCACTCCATGAGTCCTCACTAGAAGCGGACTAAAATAATTTGACAAAAAGTGGAATAAAGGGAAAAAACAAGAGGGGGTATTTCTTTTTCTTTTTTGCACCAATTTTTTATTCTTTTTTGTGATAAAAGTACATTTGGAGGAAAATTGCTATGGAAACTGTTTAAACTGGATATGTGAACTGCTCCTTTTTGTTTAGTCTAAGCTACAAGAACTGGTTGCTATGGAGATTATGGAAATGTAAACAAATTAAGTTACAGCTCCATGAATACTTCAGCACCACTGCTAGAGATGCACGTGCTGTCAGATTAAAGATACTATTTTTCTTTTCTTTTTTGGAGTCTATTCATTACAGCAACTACTAGGAAAGATATCAGAAGATGTTTAGAAATTGGAAAGTTCTATAAACCAAATATCTAGAGAAACAAAACTACTGACAATGTTGAAACCCTAGAGAGGAAAACATAAGTGTTAAATAGAGATCTACAAAGAGAAATGGGCAATTTAGCTATAAAAGAGTTAAGAGAGACAGGATCTTATTTACATTTCAGAGCTAACCCCGCGGATACAGATGAAAATATTGGACAAAGGATTATAACTGCTTTGGCAATATTTCCAGAATCTCAGAGAAAGATATGGAGAAAGAAGTTAATAAAGTCTACAGGGTAAATCCCAAGAGATACTATTTTGTAAGGAAGAAGGCTATGGATCAAATCTTACAATAGCATTTTGGTACAAGATTGATAATAGATTACATAGACATAATTGTTTTAAAAGAAATACCAGTAAGACTTCTCTATAAAAGAAAAAGCATATGCCTTCCTAACCGAAGAGTTAAAACAGAAGACGATTATGTTTCATGGGAAGAACTGGAAAGTGTGTATTTTACTTTTAAACAAACAGATTCAGATTAAGTACAGTTCAAAAGGTGCACAACTTCCTTGAAAGATGTAAAAGAGAGTAAATGATACAATGTCTTCAGCAGATTCATACCAAGATCAACCAGAAATAGAGCTATTACAACAAGAAAAAGAAGACACTGGACTAGAGGATGAGGATTCTAAAAATTCTGGAACCTAATTAAGGTTTATAAATGTCTAACATGGAATATAAATGAAGTTTATGCTCTACAAAAGAGGAGAAAAATATTTAATCACTTGAAAACCATAAAATAAGATATAATTTGTCTACAAGAAATCCACATTGGGGAAAAAAGATATAAAATATTTGTCCCACAAATCCTTAGGTAAAGAATTTATCTCAACCAGTACTAAAAAGAAAAATGGGATGGTGTTATATATTAAATCTTATTTATTTAATTATTAAAATGTCAGCTCTTGGACCAGGAATTTGATAACTTATCTCTAGCAGCTAAACAAACTTGCTCTCCCATGCAATTTTCAATTCCATTTCAGCAGGGACGGATGGCCCACTACTTGTATTATTTAACTAATCCCTTCTCAAGGAGAGCTTTCACTACTGCTAGATTCAATATACCATCTGCCTTCTTAACTGGCAGGTTTAATAACCTAGAAAAATCTAAGAAGCTATGCAGTTGTAATTTATTTATTTATTTATTTATTTATTTATTTATTTATTTATTTATTAATTATTAAATGTATACACCGCCCTCCCCCTAAGGGCTCAGGGTGGTTTACAACAAGCAATAGTCATATCATAAAAATGATAATACACTTTAAAATACAATATGTAATCATAAAAATAAACAGCAGCAGTTCAGAAAAATGGATGGCGTCCAATAATCAAACTCCCTCTAAAAGGGAACAGCAAAGCCCCAGATTATTAAATTTAAAAAGGGGGAGGGAAGCGGGGAGGGGGCACCAATCAGCGGCTGGTCTCTCCAAAAGCCTGGCGGATACCAATCAAGTTAAAACACTGGCTCACCAGTTATTACACTGTACTAGATTTGCTAAAAAAAACCTTCTGCCCAATATATTAATTAAAAGCATATACAGTGCAATATGTTCCTCTGTAGCAAGCATATGTTGAAAGGGGTAAGGACATTTGTTCTCCAAGCCAGTTGGCAATTGAACTCCAAACTGAGACTATAGTGCTTCTGTTTAAGGTTTGCCATTATGTTGATACTAAATCAGAACCACTTTACACATTCCAGCTAACCTGTGGAGTTGCTCCTTTTAATGTACTATGGGTGACTTTTGAACATGTTATTTTTTGAAAAGCGAAATAAACCGCCGATATCTGCTTCTGTCTCGATAAAATTCAGATTCGGATTTATTTGGGCACAGGGGAGGGGAGGGAGGAGAGGAAGTGAGGGGTGGCATGCAAGGAGGGGGAGGGGGCCCGGGAGAGGGCCCTTAAAACTCCAACCAGTGTGGAACAATTAAAATAAAACATTCCTCCTCACCTCCCCACCCGCAATACACCACACTAATACAGAAAGGGAATGGAGGCCAGTCAAGATAAATCAAACCCTGTTGCTGACCTCAACTCTAGGCCTGGAACAACTCCATCTTACAAGCCCCGTGGAATGGAAATAGATCCCACTGGGTTCTGGTCTCATTGGACAGAGTGTTTCACCTGGCCAGGGACAGAACCAAAAACGCTCTGTCCCTAGTTGAGGCCAGCCAGATGCTTTTTGGGTCAGGGATCGCCAGTAGGTTGTTGTATGCAGAGCACAGTACTCATTAGGAGAGATAATGAGGGAGGTGGTCCTGAAGATACGATGGTCCCAGACAATTTTAGCCTTTAAATGTCAGTAATAGAACCTTAAATCTGATTTATTTTTATTTATTTATTATTGAATTTATATACCACCCTCCCCCGAAGGGCTCAGAGAGGTGAACAAAAGGAACATAAGCAGACAGAGCAGAAGTTAAAACTAATACAAATATAATATAAGCTCTGTAGTATTACGAAAACCATTAAAACAGCATTACAAAACAACATTAGTACTCCACCTGGAGCCAATGCAGCTCATAGAGCCCAGGTCTAATGTGTCTCTCAACGACATCCCTGTAAGGACTTATGCAGCTGCTTTTTGTACCAGTTGGAGTTTGTGGATCAAGCCCAAGAAGAGCCTTACATAGGTCCCTTCCACACATGCAGAATAACACACTTTCAATCCACTTTCAATGCACTTTGAAGCTGGATTTTACTGACATTTTAATCCAAAACAAAAACCAAACCAAAACATTTTCAAATTTAAATTGGATTTTTCAATTATACCACTTCCATCAACATAAATACTAGTTGCTAAATGTATGTAATTCAGTTTCCATGTCCACTGAATCCTCAAGAATGTTAATGGGAATGTGATAGTAAAATCAAAGCTTGTTCTAAATTACTTTATTTTCCGCTTTTATATAGCTAGATTTTTCTTAAAATTTGTAGTGATGGCAGAAAATATGGAATAGAAAGCAGCTAGTGTATTTTCTTTAATTGTAGCATCCATTGCTGATGAGGGAAGTATGCAGACTGGATTTTATACCATACTCATCAGAAAGCAGGTTACTTATTCTGCTTACCCTGAATGGCAGAGAATTGTTCATATTTTCATTATCTCAAAGAGAAGTTTAAAAGTTTGTTTCATTTCAGGTTGCAAATAAATACAGTAAGCCCTTTTTTAAATCCTGAGGATATGAAACATGGAAACAACATGTGCAACATATTGAAGGAGAATGGAAGTACCTGTAATGTGTATCCTGGCTCACACTGAAACGATAAAACATCATTCACCATATATCTATCACCCACTTTGAATCCATTACTAGGAATTACTGGTTCTGGGCAGGCAGCAAGACCTACAGCTAAAATAAAGGGAGGAAAGGAAACAAAACATATTAAAATGTTCTGCTTTTTCTGTTATTTGTTTGGTTAGCACTTAAATTCATCTAAATAAATGACACGACACTTTTTGAATACTCACAATCCAGGGTAAGATGAGACACAGGAAGAAAGGGGACTGGGATGATAGTAAGGAAGAACAAATTATTTCTTACAAATGGAAACTATAATTTTCGGGAAGTGGGAAGTACCACATCTGATTTGTTTACAGTGCAATACAATTAGTTTTAAAACCATTCTAAATGTTTATTCACAAACACAGAAAAGAGGTATATTCAACGAAACATTGTTCAAATGTTTATGCATTCAAATGAAGGATCAGCAAGGACTTGAGGGTCTTACTTCTTTTTATATCTCCCCTTCCATATTATCTGCTTTCCCTTCTTCTCTCTCACTGGCAGGCCTTACAGTATTTCCCTAAAAGCAGCACCCACACGCTGGTGCGCTTCGCACAGCGCTGGCGAGAAGACGCCCCTTTCCAAAAGACTCGTTCATTGAGCGAGTCAAGAAAGCAGCGTTTCCCCGCCATTTGGGGGGGGGAGCATGGTGCTACTGCACTGCAGCAGTGACAGTCACACGAACAGAACTGTAGGGATGGTGTTTTTACCATCCCTGAGGTGCTGTTGTTGGCTTGTGTGGAAAAGGCCTAACTCCCAAAATACCTGTCAACAGAAGAATGAAGCAGGATTGTGTTTTGGCCACTGTACTTTTAAATCTTTTTAAAATGATCTTGCACCTGCATTAACAGAAACCAACTCACATTGCCCAAGACTGGGTAATGTACATATCCCAATCTTGCTCTATGCTGATGATGAAGTCCTTTTCTCTTGCTCCAAGACAGCCCTCAATCGTCTCTTTACCTGTTGCAATGAATACTGCACAAATAGTCTTGCTTTGAAAGATCTTCATATTTGCAAGTGCTTGGAGGCCTACCTTCTGGTCCTTAAATGGGAATTCCCAGGAGCAAGTTAAACAATTCAAATCCTTAGGACTGCATTTCCATCACAGAACCGGCTGAGCAACTCATCGGGATATAGCGATCATGGCAAGCAAGAGCTGTGTTGTGGTGAAAATCCACTTTTTCTATGATAGGTGCCACGAATGTGTCCCTGCCTAGGAAGGTCTACAGTTGCTCTACGGTGCTACTATATGGATTGGTGTTTAGAATCGCTCAGTTGAACATAAACAATCCCGCTTGTGTACCCTAAGCTGTCCTCTATCTTGAAACTGGTCAATACCTTTTTGAGACTAGAGCCTGGCTTGCTACATTCAAGTTCTGGCTACATCTCTGTTTAAACTTGAAGGACTCAAGCCTAACATACCAGTCTCTTGTAGTTCATCAAAACTCTGACTGGTGGACCTTAGCAGAACAAAAAAATATTAACATTGGGATTTACAGTAGAGTCACTAGCTATGCTGTCCACCCATAAAATCTTTCACTCCTTAAAGCAAAGATTAATTGATCAGGAATTTCAGTATCTCAGCAGTGCAGCAAATAATTCCTGCTCTCCCCCTTTTTTAGAAATTCTCTTTAACATAGCTAGGGAGACCAAATACCCGAGTCAATTAATTTTACTCAACTAGCAAAGAGCTCTCTCCTTGGCAAGGTGCAATATGCTTCCTTTAGCTGTAACAACAGGAAGATGTCTAAAAATTCCCTACCAGGACAGAATCTGCAATTGCAGCATGTAGTGGACTGAATCTGTAATTCACATGCTTCCATATTGCCCATTTTAAAAGACAATCAGGTGCAATTTGCTGACCCCTCTACTCATGAATAAAGAAGGTCTATCACCGTGGTGGCGAACCTATGGCACTCCAATTGGCCATGCTGGCAGGAGCTGATGGGAATTGTAGTCCATGAACATCTGGAGTACCATAGATTCGCCACCACTGGTCTATCAGATCAACAAAAAAGTATCTTTTAAACAATGATTCTTCCACTATCTCTGAA
The DNA here is from genome assembly GCF_021028975.2 of Sphaerodactylus townsendi. NCBI lineage: Eukaryota > Metazoa > Chordata > Lepidosauria > Squamata > Sphaerodactylidae > Sphaerodactylus > Sphaerodactylus townsendi. Next base: position 152,065,912 of record NC_059425.1, on the reverse strand, counting down.
ACGGTGGCTAGGTACCTGTGCTATGTCATTAAGTTGCAACCATAATTGTTTTACTCTGTGATCATCTTTTTCAGTCTCCCTCCCCTCTTGGCTGACATGAATCAGGACATGGGTGCCATAGCAACATGGCCTGGGGATGTCAATTAGCATTCTTTTCTTAAAGCTACATGCATTGCCTCTATATTGGGGGAGGGGTTACTCTCCCAATTTATTTTATTTTGTTCTTAAATTTCCGATTTTTCTGCAGACCTATGCATCTGTTCATAGCCTCAATGTGCGGATTTTCTGATTTGCACTCTGGTGCAAGGTTCAAACTTAGATCTGTGTCTAAATATCTAAAAGGAAAATACTGCATAGTATCAGCATGCTGTTTTATAATAAAAAGGGGACTGAAGTGAAAAAACAGTACATTTATTATCAGCATTGGGCAGACCAGGGAGGAATTTCTTAAGCCACATGCTTCAGAATAACATGTATTCTTTTGTACAGGAAATTGCCTACTGCATGCTCTTCACAGGTCATCTAGGACATAAAACTCATTAATGTCAATATTGATAACTCTCACTGTGATCTCATCCCAGTTCCTGCTTGTTAAATAATTTTGCCATTCCAGCTCTGGCATAAGACATACTTCCATGCACGTCATTACAGTGACCTCTAAAATTTTCTAGGCATCACTGCCATGAATGACAAGAAAGCTTACAGCACTACAATCTAGAAAATGTTTCTGAACATGAATCAGTATTCATTGCATGACACTATCAAATAGCTGAAATAAAATTCTCTAGGCAATTTGATCTAGTGTCAAAACAGCATTGTTTCTCACTTTTTCAGTGTAGTGTAGTCTAGTATCATTCATACAATATACAGTTTTTGCAGCATGGCAGTATTTAAGTTTTATGAAATACCTATTCACAGTGAAGAGTGCTATCTCTTAGTAATAAAAACATTGTAAATGTAATTCTTAAATAGTCCCATCGTACATATAAGAAAATCTACACCATCGTACATATAAGAAAATCTACACATGGGACCACCCAGGAATAGATGTGATCACATGATAGGAAAAAAAGGATTAATGGATACATTTTTCTCCACAAAGATCGTATCTAACATTCTTGATAAACATTACAATGCCATGGTATTTCTGTGTATCAATGCTTCTTCCCAGAACTGTTTTTACTCTTGAAAACTGTTGGCATTAAAATTTAGTGACTAAAATTTAAAACAATGGATTATCGTGGCATTAAATGTCATAGATTTCACCAGTAAATTTTTGGCTGAATTTAAAATACAGATAGTCTCTTGATTACAGTGTTCAATATCTTTCTGTCCACACAAATTCAATCATGTACAAGTGAAACATCCAGACTTCAGTTAGGTAGGCAAATACAGTAAAATCAAACAGGAGATAGTAAGTGAAATAAACTGCAATAGGATTCAGGACTTACTCTCATTTGTTTTTTTTGTTTTTGTAATTTGTCCTCTGGGAGATGATGATTTTACATTGTTGATCTATTAAAATTGTGCTTCTATCCTGAGGACTCTTTTATGAGGATGATTTGATGCTGCTAGATATTTACGTTAGTTTTATGCTCTGAGTTTTAATCATCTGTAAATTTGAAATATTTTTATATTTTATGATTTATCATAGTTTACTTTGTAAACTGCCTCAAGAAGGTTCTCTAGAGACAGGGGAAGAAATGCACAAGACCATGCTAGCTAGATAGCAGCAGCTGTTTAAGACCTAGCTATGCTTGTCTCTCCTTTGCTACGGGCACTTAAAACCCGAGTGTACTCGGAGACAAGTCCTTGGGCATCAGCTGAAGTATCAGTTCTATATTCCAGTAATCTTCTTTCCTCCTATGCTTGATTCTACTGTAATTTTCTGTATTGTATTTGTGAGCATTGCAAGCTGGTATAGGTTCAATGAGTCAGAAAAGCAGGATAAAAATTAATTAATTACCTTTACCAGGAGCCCACAGAAGTCTTTGTAAAGCTTTGAAGCCTTGGAAAGTCTTCTGAAGTATGTTAAAGCTGGTGGAGTCACCTCCAATTCCTACATCACCAGCCCAAGCTTTGCAAGAATGCAAGATCTAGCAGCCATTGTCTGTCAGCTGTCAGAGCACGGACAGTCTCTGCCATGAGAAAAGCTGAGACACATGCCCAGCTGCTAGGAAAACCCTGTCATGGCCTCCTTAATCAAAAATAAACCTGAAAGACCCATTGGAGAAGATAAGCCCAACTATCATACCTATTTGGTTGGCTCTTTCATTCACAGATGCCTCAAGGTGCTTGCCGATCTAACAATCTTAAAGCGCCTTATCCACACTACTTTCTATCTATATGCACACTATCCTACTCACCAAATATATCAATTCTAACACACACCCTCACACAAGCAGTGTGAAGGTAGTAAAAAAAAAACCCTTTTAGTTTTTTTAAGAAGAACCCAATATTTCTCAGGAAGGGAGGTTTTCTTTTTTCTTTTTAAATAGTGTGTATCCATCATATTAAAGCCAATTGGTTATGACCAACATTTTTCCCAGAAGGCCATGGGCAAAATTCTGAAGAGGAAAGGGGTTGAAAGAGGCTGGGTGGAGCATGCGTGATGATTCTCATTGGGAAGAAAGGTTAGCAACAGTGCGTGCAAGAAGGCACCTTGCCCAAGCTGTGGGTGGGGGGAAGGTCTCGACGAACCCACAATGGCTCTGAATGAGGTGGTGAGAGCAGGGCTGTGCAGATGCCTCACCAAACCCGCCCATGACATTCCAGGCAAGCTATCAAGAAACAGGCTGGGGAAGACACCAAAAGAAAACGTTGGGGTAGGAGCAAAAACCGGATCAGTGCTGGGGGGAAGAAAAAGAAAGAGTGAACTCTGGACCCTTCCGCACACGCAGAATAATGCGTTTTCAAACCACTTTCACAACTGTTTGCAAGTGGATTTTGCTATTCCGCACAGCTTCAAAGAGCACAGAAAGCAGTTTGAAAGTGCATTATTCTGCATGTGCGGAAGGAGCCTAGGATAGATAGGCAGAAAGAGAGAACAAAATCTGAGATAGGATGGCAGAAAGATAGAGAGAGAAAAGAATTGGGATAGGGAGAGAATGAAAGAACAGGAAGAAATGGGAAGAAAGGGAGAGCTGGGGTATGGGGGCAGAAAGAGAGAGTTGGGGTAGCAGGCCAGAAAGAGAGAATTGGGGTAGCAGGGAAGAAACAGTAGGTGAAAGGGTGGCAGGATGTGTTCAGTAGTCTCAACTTGCTTTAGAGGACATTTGCACAGTCTTTCTTGTACAAAAGCATGTGATAATCTACCCCGCAGGATGGCTGAATTCAGTAAGATTCGGATTTATTCAGGCATAAAATTATCTGTATGCCCGGATAAGACAAATAACATATTTGGATATACGCAAATATTCGGGTATACCCGAAAAATTTAGGTCCAATTTTTTTAATTTATTGGTGTTTTTTGCATTTCAGCCTGTAGGGGGTGCATTTTTAAAGCTAGCAGAACCAACATTTCAAGGTACAATCTGGAGACTGTCCTGATGATACCAACTGAGTTTGGTGAAGTGTGGTCCAGGGGACCAAAGTTATGGACCCCAAAAAGGGTGCCCCATCCCCCATTGTTTCCAATGGGAGCTAACAGGAGATGGAGGCTACTCCTTTGAGGGTCCGTACCTTTGGCCTCCCCTAAACCAAACTTCACTAAACTCGAGTGGTATCATCAGAACAGTCTCCGGATGAGACCCTTGCATTTTTGTGCTGCTAGCTTTAAAAATGCGCCCCTGACAGGCACCCCATGAAATTGCCAAAGATTCTCTGCATTGCAGTGCCTTGACTCCATTGTACCCAATGGGGAATTTCTGAGTGTATAAGAAGTCGGCACATTTTTGAAGATAGAGGCACCAGACTTTCAAGGTGGCTCCAGGAGGCCCTCGTGGTGATAGCATCCAGGCTCGGTGAACTTTTCTTCTGAGGGTTCAATTTTATGGGCCCCCAAAAGGCTTATTTTGTTTCCCCACTCCTACACATGAAGCCTGCTAGCTGAGTTCTCTCAGAACTCTCTCAATCTGCCCCCCGCCCCCAGAAGCAAAGTTCAAAGTTATGTTAACCAAATTTTAACATAAACCTAATTGATCTAGAAATGGAGTCTCCAAATATCACGTCTGACGATGCTCTAACAAAGGCACTTATTCTGTTACATTTTATAGTGTGTTTATAAATGTATTTATATTTTATAATGTCGTGAGCCACCCTGAGCTTGTTAATGGGGAAGGTCAGCCTAAAAACCAAATATAAACAAATAAATTCACACAAGTATATTAGCCCGATTCAAAGGAACCTGAAGCTACTGTGCATTCTGAACCATTTTCTATGTAACCAGCATGATTACATTATCATCTACCCACACTGCAATTATTTTGCTTATATAGTTATGCTAAAAGCTATTTCTGTCAAGTTGGAGAGATGTTTGCTTATGTAGTTACAGCAATCAGAAAGAAGAAAACTTGGATGGAAACATACTTTGCTGTCTAGTACTCTTGATACTAAGCATTTTAATTGGAAGTATATGCCACTGATTTCAAATAAGACTTAACCTCGAGTAAATCTTTCAGGACCAAAATGTTAAAACAAGCTGACAGAGTCTAATAAAGAACTTCTAAACTTAAGACTCCAATTTTTACCATATTAAATTTAGATCATTTATTTACTTTCACCTTACTTGTTTATTAAACAGAACCTCATTTTAAGCTACAATAAAGATGCTTTTCACGTCAGAGCGGATTCTGAATTGGTTGCATACAAATATGATGCTAAAAAAATAAAGATTAATCATGTCTCAGATAAATTTAATATATTGTAATGAGTTACCTTAATAGCTCTTCTGTTAATTTATGTTATTACTTGAAATTGCTTTGTGGTAATTGATTATAAATGGAAAATTTGGTTATAAAGAAGTATTTATTATAATTAGAAGTATGACCTGTTTTGGAGCTAACTCATAAGAGTTGTTAATATTTATCATTATTACTTTTTATTTATGAAGCACCAGCAGGTCTCCTGACTCTGTACTAATAGCATACACAGAATTTAAAGCAGGACCTTTCAACACAGGATCTGTTTAATAAGGAAGAAAGTAAACAAGGGGAAGGGAACACAGTGGATAGACAGCTTAAAATTCATTTGTAATTTTTGTCGTTACTGTGAAAAATGCAAAGTTGATACAAATTTAACAATGAAGGCTGAAACAGTGTTCAATAGTTTGTAGGGTAGTATGTTTCTAGATTGAGTCTTTTATAAATTTAGCATCAACAGAAGAAATTTTATGTTCATGTTCTCGGTCAGATACCTCCTTCGTAATGGTCTACAGCAGTGGTGGCAAACCTATGACATGGGTGCCAGAAGCAGCACTCAGAGCCCTCTCTGTGGGCACATGCAAACAGAGTCCCCCCCCCCACACATCTAGGCTGGCCTGGGCCTAGTTTACCTGGGAGTAAGCTCAATTACTGGCAATGGGGTTTGCTTCTGAGTAAACCCTCCTAGGGTCGTGATTCACCCATTGGAAGAGTTGCACGGTTGCTTCAAAGCAAAGCCACCGACTACCACCAAACTTACTCCCAAGTAACGCACGCCTCAGAGCCAATCATTTTTTCTAAACTAAAACCTCAGTATTCAGGGTAAGCTTTGCGATAAATTAGTGGGTTTTGGGTTGCAGTTTGGGCACTCGGTCTCAAAAAGGTTCGCCATCACTGGTCTACAACCAATGGCTGCAATCCAACACAGAATTAGCTGAAACTCACTGGGACATACTGAATTGTATTTGGACTTTACAGTGTTAAACAGAGTCAGATGATTCAATCTAACCCTTCGGAATCATCTTTAAGATCATTAGTCATCTAGAGAATTACCAAGTGGGCTAGCCAAATCAATTCCAGAGTATAACATCTGTGAATATTTGTAAAACATATCAAAGTAACAGAGTTTCAAGACATATTATATGCAAAAAAATACATCAATATTATCAATATATTATTCATTTATTATCAATGCATTATCAGTGTATTATTCATTTTAAAAATACAAGAAGCCTGACGAACAAATACAGGGAGATGAAATTGCAGAATAAAGATGACCTGAGGCTGCTGGCTGGTTTTAAATATTTACTATCAGTTGGAAAACTAGCCTTTCCAAAAATTTGCATACATTAATATTCTAAAAAAGTGATTATCCCGGTTATGAATATTATCACTGATGCTTATTGGCACATCTGGTTGTTTGAGCCAGCTGTTTAAAAGGCGATGAGTAATATCAAGATAAAGAGAATCTCTAGCATCTAAATCAACATACTCTCTGTGCTGTTTCATATTACCTGCATAGCAAAGATGATCTGACCACCAAAGATTTATCAAGTCATTTATTGTATTAATAATTCATATCTGTGCTTAAAAGCTAAGGATCACCTTGAAACACAGGTGTCAAATTCGTGGCCCTCCAGATGTTCATGAACTACAATTCCCATCACTCCTTGCCAGTATAGCCAATGCTCATGTTGGGAGGGACTGATAGGAACTGAAGTTCATGAACATCTGGAGGGCCACGAGTTTGTAATATGGATGTCACTGATACACACGCGCCAATCATATAATTATCCTATACCCATACTTTTCAAAAATACGTAAATGTGAATATTTAATAAGAAAGTACACAACACCCATCAAATCTCAGAGATCAATTTTCATTGTGACATGAGCAGACATATTCATGACAATTTCTAAACACTAGCCCTGAGTATATATAACTCTAAACTCCTGAGTCTTTTTCATAATCTAGAGACTAATGTACTTGTGTGGGTGGGAAGGTTTACTGTCTGGGAAAAGGTGCATTTTGAAGTAAATCTCTTTTTTCATACAAGAACCAGTTTTCTGACCTACATGTACACAACACAAAGATGTTTGCCGCATTAACCAGTAGTAAGCCAGTCACTATGTGGACAAGCAAAATAATGAAGATGAGAAAAAGAAGCATTTTCAAGTAGCACTAGCGAGTGTTCAAAGTACTTCACCTACACTGTCTTGCTGTAATCTTTATTTTTTGCTGTAATCTTTAATTTTTGATATCCCCATTCACACCTTGCAGTACTTAAGAAAAAAAAGACAATTATTTAAAATGTGCCTGCATAACTCTTAACCTGAAAGACCTTTATCAAAACTGTATATAAAAGACTTTTGTCAGGAAATTTCTGTTTCTGATTGTGGTGCTATAGTTATTATCTCTTTGTCAAAAACTTCACTATGATGTCTCTATAAGCATTTTAGAGTTGAACATTCCTTAATATTTTGTACTCCCAATTTATTCATATCTCATTTGACCTGTATTCTTGAACTTTACGCATACAATGATAGAGAAATTGGGCAGGGAGCGGGGGAACCTGGAGATATTACAGAACATTTTTATCATACCAAGTTACAAGAAAACTGAGGATAGTTTACAAAGCACTACTTAACAACACTAAAATGGTTTCAAAAAGATTTCACAAAATATAATAAAAGTAAAGCAGCCATTGAAAAGGGCAGGGAATTTACAGAACTAGTCCCTGAAAATCAAATAAAACATGAGACATTGCTAATGTTGCTGGTAACTGGTAGTCAACAAGAAGGACAGTGTTGAGTTGTTTATAAATGTGCTCTGCCTCTCCCACACAGGGATTCATTGAATGCTGCTCCCCCACCTGCTTTCTTTTGCAGTAGAAAGCCAATCAATAAGGGACAAGCAAAATTTTTGAGTCCCATATAGTTGACAAGTAATTGTTTTTCTTCTGCTGTACGGATCTTCTGGAAGGTTGGATGAACCTACTCTGATATATCATAACTAATAATGGCAGGAGTAAGGCAGATAGTTCAATATATGTAGGGTGAATTGATGAGCACCTTCAAACATCACATGATGAAGGGCCATGGTGGGTTGGCAAGGAACGTGTGTGGTGCTGAGTAGCATCAACCAAATCCTTAGTTATCTGTGACACACTGGAGAAATGGTGTGCAACTTTGTCCATCTTGGCATAGTCCATCTGCAGGCAAGAATGAAGAAGGCCAGCCAAAAATCACTGGAAAAGTCTGGAGTTGGGTTGAATTTACTCAGATGATGTTAGCCCCTGAGCTACCTAGTACATTCCAGCCTTTAAAATATTAAATATGTTAATGTTAATAATGTGTTAGCAATTTAAAATTGTTAAACCCAACATGATTCTCTTGAGTCTTCATTTGGAGGAGGTGCTTGGGAGAATAAATTATAACAGGGATTGGCAGCAGAAACAGAATAACTTTAAATCTGATGCCAAAAGACCATAAATTTTTGTAGAGAGGCATTCTGTAAATAAGGGGCCCCAGTTTTAAAAGCTCAGTTCACCAGGCACCATATGTTTCACAAAGTGACAATAGGCATTATGTAAAAACAAACAAAAAAACCCCTTACTTTTGTATTCCAGGTGAAAACCAGCAGCTGCCACACTTATATCAGAATGAAAGTGCAGATAAAGTTGATTGGAGGTACTGTTCAATAATGCTGGCACTGTGGTACCTGCCCCGCACAGGAAAGATCCAGTTTATCATACGATCTTTGCAGCATAGTCACTTCAAAAGGACACATTTAAATTGTTCCCCAAACAAAGCATATGCTATATTACAGTGACAATAACATAAGCATATCTAGGACTTCAGCCCTTATACTAACACTATTAACAGATAATCAACAAGACATAACAAGAGCTGTACAGTCTGTTCCTTCATATATTTCTCCATAAAAAATCTCACTGAGTTCAGTTGGGATATTTTCCTCAGAGTCAAGGGCTGCAGTTCTCATACCTATAGAATGAATCACATTTGTTGTTGGTCTGCAGCACCCCATTGGGGATCATACACAGGCCAGGAGGATATGGATATCAAAGGGATGTTAGAACACAGAAGGCGTGGGAGGCAGTCCAGAGTTCGCCTCAATTTTTTCTTGGACTTTTCTACATGGTCCATCAGAGCCAAGGCCCTGACTTCCTCAACTTAACCATCTGATTGTAATGGGTTATTCACCAACTGCAAATGAGGTGACAGAGTGAAGGTAGGAGGTGCAGGGACCTCTAGGGTATCTGGGATTGTTTTTGCCTTCTGCAAGGTGCTATGACTGGGCTTTGGGAGTTGTAAGAACTTTCTCCAACAGCCATATTCAAATGGGAAGTGCTTTAATATTATCCTGGAAAGCCAGCAGCAACCACCATGTGAGGGTTTTTTTGTTCTTACAGCTTAGGGTATTAAAGGGCTAAGAGCAGAACAAGGAGTCCATTTCACGACTTCCTTTCAACCCTCCAATTTGAACTTCCAGCAGCTGCAATGAAAGGCTTTTGGCATGTGAGTGTGTAACTGATGTGCCTGAGAGAGAGTGATGAGGCAGCCTCAGCATAGTAGGCTATTTTGAGTCTCTCAAGTGATTCAATAAACATAGCATTTGTATTCAAGGCTCAGCTGGGTGTTTCCCTTTGTCTTCTCTCTCACATTGGGAATGCGAACTTGCTTGGCATGGGTGACTGGGCGTGGAGCCTTCTCATAACTCCACCTCAGCAAGTCAAAACCCAAGTTTAATTTGGCTCTGACACTTGTAGAAAACTGAAGCTTCAATTATATTATACTGTGTTCTGGTCATTAGAGGCAACTATATACATACCTGAAAAGCTCCCAAGCCTTGGTGCTGTCATGTCACCGCCATCATAAATTTCAAGAGAGTCCCAGTTATGTTCAGTGCCAAAGCTTATTACCTGGATCTGTGAAAACAAGGCCGTTGTGTGTTCATTAAACAGATATATAATTGCAAGTCAGTGCCAGGAAAGACAAAAAAATGACCTTGGCAACAAATGTAGTAGTAGACTACATATATTCTGACTTCATAATACTGTTTACATTTTAATTTTCAAAGTGACTTAAGAAAAGGCACCATCTAAGGATAGAAAAAGAACTGTTTATTTGTTTCAAAGTGTCAAAAAGAAGGGAAGAACCCAAGCTTATGTAACTTGATGCTGATTTTATCATTTACACATTGATAAAAGTGACGGATAAGTTTCTTTGACCTGAACTATAATACAATGAAGGATTTTTGCTGTCTAAAATCCATTAGCTTAGGTTGGAGTAACTCTGATAGAATTACACTGTTATATGCTGCATTTGTTTCTGTACTATGCCACTTCAGACTGAAGATGGGAGTTAAAATAGTTTTCCAAAACATATACACACAACTTTTTGCACATCTCAAACTAGAATGAAAGAGAGAAGACTAGGCTACAATCCTTCCCCATATATATTTTTGCATGGAAAGATTTTTTTTGTAATTGTGGAGAGCATTCAAACATGTAGTTTTCCATCTAAAACAATTAAATCCAGAAACTGTTTTTAGTATGTGACACTGGAGAACATGACGCTTAAGTTAGATATGGAGGTGCATACAATGATTAGCAAGGAGGAAAGGAATCTCAAGAAGCAATGAAGAGAAGAGAAAAAATTGAGCAAGAACAACACTTTTTGAAGATACAATCAAAGCATTCATAAATATCCATTTGAATGGCAAAAAAGCATCGTCTAAACCCCAGTTTGTGCTTTTATTGATATACAGTGGTCTAGTATGCTGTGTGAGCAGCCCAATGGAAGTCAGTCTAAGCCACACATTCTTGGGAATGGGTTTTCTCAAGGGAAAGAAACAAGCAGTCTTTGTGGTTAGAGGCATTCTACACCAGTACAAAAGTGCTGGATTTGATTAAATGTGTGTCCAGCAAGCTTGCTTTGGTTGAAGAAAACAGCACCTTAATAAAAAATAAAGAATATGACTTTTGATAACTGATGGTAATCGTTACTTTTTCATATAGGGCACAAGAGGTTAGATTTTGATGTGGATAAATTAGTTATAAAACAGGTTGGACTAAAGACTTCAGTGGAGGCCCTTATTTGTACCAAACGTGTATCCACATGGTAAACATTATAATGAATGTGAAAAATGTGATGGGTATGCTGGCGAGACATCTGTTGAATGAAGTGCAAAATAGTATGTTCTGATCTTGTACCCCAGTATGTACCCCAGTATGTACTGATCTTGGCCAAGTCATTTACTTTAATTTATATCAGGTTCATGGTTGTTGTAAGTGAAAGAATAACAAGGGAAAGATTGTGAAACGTTTGGACAAGAGGTTGGATGTATCCCTAGAGCCTCATGTATAAAATAAAAACATCAAGATATTGCAGTCTTCCGGTAACAGTCATAATGACCCTTTTTGCACAAGCCCCTGAAAATGTTTTGCAAATGTTTTTTTTTAAACCTGTTTGTCCGCATTCACCTCCTCAAAAACACTTCCTGGCCGCCATTTTGTGGTCATTCCATTTTTAAAAAATTCTTAGATTTGTAGCTATGAAGCTTTCAAAACTCACGCTGTGATTCTCTAGGGGTCATGTCTATACAATTACATTGACATGACTCCCCTGAAAGTTTTTTTTAAAAAAAAAACTGACGGAAATGAAGTGCCAGACAGTCAGTGAGAGCTCAGTCAATGGCAGCGATGATGAAGTCCAGGGACTGCAGAGAGGCATGGGAAATGGTTTAAAGAGACTGCACAGCAAGTGAAAATATTTTCAAAAAGTTTTCAAAAAAGAATTGCTAAGGTACAGCATGCAAATTAAACAATTTAAGGCAGGAAATAAAACATTTTAGGCTAAAAACCATGCGGAAATCCATGGAGGAAATATTTTATATCCTGCCTCAAAATGTTTTATTTGGTTTGTGCAGAAAGGCCCAAAGACTTTTCAATGCTGTTTCATTTTCACTATTGTCAAAAAGCACTTCCACTTTTACAAGGGGAGAGTGTAGGGTTATTAGCACTTGCATGAGCTGCTCAAAAAGCTTAGAGAGATCCTTATCCACTGCAACTCTTCCTTGCCTCCCCTCTGTACTGTAGCTCAAAACGCTGAGGGAAGGGGGAAGCAAGAAAGATGCACTCCAGAGGCACAAATCCTCTTGTCTATGTAAATGTTGCTCAGCTACTGCAGAGGCGTAGCTGGACCATACTGCACCCAGTGCACACTCTGCGTTTTCCACCCCCCTGCCTTGCCCCCCCCCCACACACACTTACCTTAGTTCAGTCTGAAAATGCAGGCTGGAAAAAGCGGCCTGTTCACTTGAGGCTGAAAACGACCTGGTGGGAACAACACTTCCCAGGAGACTTGGGGAAGTGTAGTTCCCACCAGGCTGTTTTCAGCCTCAAGTGAACAGGCCGCTTTTCACTTTCAGACTGAACTAAGGTAAGTGTGGAGGGGTGGGGGAGCTGTGGAGGGCGCTGAAGGGGGGGCAATAGGCGATTTTCCACCCCTAGGCAATGCACACCCTCCCGCCTCCTGGTAGCTCCGCCTCTGAGCTACTGTCTAAGGTTCAGCTCAGCTTGGCTAGGAAACTTTCCCAAACTGGGCCAAACTCAGGATGTGCACAGCTCTGTCTCATCTTGCATTACTCCAGGACTTGGAAGAAAAGTTGAGAACAACACTCTATTTTCATGCTGTGTCTTTCATCGTTGAACCACTGGTTATCTCTCATGGCATGTTCACATTTGGATAAGAAAAATGATACTCAGCTCTTATGCACTCTTTGTTTTAAGGTGTTGTTTCCTATCATGTATTTTCCTGAAAATCAGAAACTATTAACTTATCAGGATGTAAGTTTTAAAACTATATTTAGTTGAGTAGAATTATTTAGAGAATCAAACAGTATATATGTTACATTGGCATAATCTTCACTTTCACTTGTTATCAGGTAGGGTGAAAATGTTACATATGGCTTGACTGAAGAAATATATTTAAAGAACTGACATTTTGAGAGATATTTTCTAAACTTCCTTTAATGCTCAACTCATCTGATTTAAGGTCTCAAGTCAGGCAATACTAAATTATTTTTATTTTTTCTTTATGATTACTACTATTATATGTATGTGGTGCCATTTTAAATTCTACTTTATTTCTAAAATGCATTACTACCCCTATAAATTTTTTTAAGCAGCACAAAAAGTTCATCTTTTCCTTCCACATGATGACCACTGAAAAGAATTTTGCTATTGCTAAAGTAATTTTCAGATCCTTATCCTTTGATAAAAATGGTACAAATTTAATTTTATCAATAGATGCTAAATTTTTCAGGACTGAATCCAGCCCTTTCACTCTATTTTGATCATACCATTGGCAAAATAAGATCATATGATCAAACTCTCTCTGCACATATCTGCATTATCTATCCTAGAATGCGATCTTCATATAGATGCCCTCAGAATGGTTGAAGAAGCGTATTCATCCTCGTTAGAAAAAAGGCTCAACTATCAGTGGGAATTGTTTGAAATTTCAGATAGACTGGTATGACAAATTGGGGTTGGAGACCAACTGAAAATAATGAATAAATCCTGTGTGCTCGAGAGGATATGCTTATCCTTTCTAAGGTCCATTCTGCACAGCACAAATAAGACATCCAGAGGACACCAAAAAAGGTGTCTGAGCTCTTCTTCTTCTTCTTCTACTACTACTACCCACCACAATGTTTATATAACAGTTACATACATTGATGAGCTCCAATGAGAATGTAGCTTCTTGCTCAGCCTATTTTCTTCTGACACATTAAAATATAAACATGAATAAGAGAAAAAAAACTCTATAAATATTCTATTCCCTTCACAATTTTTTTAATTCCTTTTGTCTTTCATTAACTAAACACATTGAAATGCACCAGACAGTTATGTTTTTACTTGCAGGTAGACAACAACACTGTTTTACTTAACTGTGCTAAATAAATATTCTTGATCAACAAGTATCAATTCTGATTCTTAAGTTAAAAAAAAGGGATCTTGTGACTTTGCTAACTGCAAGATTTATAGTTGCATAAGCTTTCATGGGATAAACGCTGCAACACTATGAACACTCTCCTGGTGAAGCAGTTAATATTTCACAGTTGGCAAAATATGGACTTGCCTGAATACCTGATCCCTCAGACACTGTGATTTTCCACACACAATTCAAGCTGTTACCATACGGTTCTGGGTAGCCTGGAGACAATATAGTCCCCCTCCGTTCCGTGAAATTTCGACTGCACGGCACTGGAAGAAAATTCCATTAGAGATAACAACAAAGTCAAAAACATGTTCATTAAACAGAAATACTTTAAAAAACAGAATCTGACTTTTATCATTCGAATTACAACTGAAACATAGTATTTGCTTTTGAAGAAAGCATGTAAATATACAAATACCAATATATACAGTAAACAATTCTTTCTTCTGGCAATGATAAACACCATATTTTTGATAATGGACTGGGGAATAGTGTAGATAAACATAGAAAAAAAGGTCTGCAGAGTCTATTATAGATAGGAAATGAGCCATGGAGCCAATAGAACCAGTCCTGCAATTCTATGTCATGATTTCACAGAGGTAAGCTGACAACACTTGCTTTAAAATCCCATGGTGCCACCTTCTGTGTGGACTGAATTCAGTAGAATTAGAAAGATGTGACTCTGCTTAGGGGTGACACTGCTATTCACACAAAACAGCTACATTCCTAATTAACTATCTTCAAATTAGATATCCCAATTAGTAAGAGGATTGGTTCTTCCTAGCTCCCTTAAGGGGTTTCATGTTTGGTGTGACTCAGTTCAGAAGTAGTTGTATCCCCTTTGGAAATATAACTTTCTTGTTACTATAACAATATGTAAGCAGCTGTGCATACAGAAGTAAAATTAATATAATTATATTTCAAATTCTTGAAATCTTATTTTCTTCTCCCGAAAGGTACATGATCCTTCTCAATATTATAAATAATGGTTATATGTAAGTCCAGGGAGAAGGCAAGGTGGGCGGGACACTGAATAGGTTAAAAAAAAAAGAAAAAGATTCAAAGTGATAACCATAATTGAACCAGAGGAGACATAAAAATGTAGCCAGTTTAGTTGGAACAGACACAGTCATTTTAGGTCATGTTACAATAGAACAGTTCCTCAGTCAACAATTTTCAAATTGTTACCAGTTATAAATCTGCTATAAATTACGCTTCAGGAAGAGCTCAATTAATTAACGTAAGGGGGATTTCCTGAGGTTGATGTTAGGTTCTGTATTATGATTTTAGAGGCTGTCACGCTGATAAAAAATATTCAGCAAAACATGCATCAACCTTTTTAATCTAATAGGTTATTACGTGAAACACTATATTGCCTACCAACTAGCTGGTACGCAATTACTTTAGAAATGACAATTAAAAAAAATTAGACATGGCCAGTATTAATCAATGGAGAATAAATATAAATGTTAAATATGACCCAGTGAAAGAAGAAGTGCACTTGAAAGCCAACTGATAAACAAATAACATACATATAATAAGCCTTACCCACACAGCTTGGCACAGTGTCATTCCACTGGGCTAAAGCATTGGGCACTGACTGGCAGCGGATAGCTTTGGAGCCTTGCAGAAGATAGCCGGGACTACATTCAAAGCGGACTACAGAACCTGCTGAGAATTCAGAGCCAATCCTCCTTCCATATCTGGGCTCTGGGACAGAGCTGCACTGTGTATCACTTGTGCGTGGCACAGCTGTACAAAAAGGTAAAAAAGAAATGCAGTATGAGAAACGCCATCCCCATACCACAGAGGATTTACTTTTAAATGGTATCTACTCTGCTCTGTGTTCCTGTGTATTACTTAAAGTTAATTAGTTGGCTAAAAGCATTCTACCAATCAGGGCTAAACTCAAATCATTTGCTTCGAAGGAGTCATTTCATGATCCATCAATCTACTTTTCAAATAACTGCTTTGACAATTGGAAATTATGCAGACAAACATGACAGACTGAGACCACAAGCAACATTCCCCTTGCCACAAAGCACCCTGACTGACTTGATTAAGCCCATCTTGGAGTTAAGCATTCTTGACTGCCACTCTAATATATCACTAGAGGGGCAGCCATGCTAGCATGTTGCAGCAAAGATTAAACTGAAGTCCAGTGGCATTTTAAAAGCTAACATAATTTATTCCACTAGAAGCATTGAGTATACTGACATGGGAGATATATTTATATCTAAAGTTATAAGCAATCGAAAGTTGGGATACTTCTAAAGAGATGCTAGTTAGAAACAGTAATCAATCAAAGAGAGCCCAGCTCCTTCAGAGTATTTGAGAACTACCCCATATTGGAGAGCAGGATAAAAAGGAAGTAAAATCTAATCAAGGAGCATGATGTTTATCCAGCTCTGTCCTTCTGTCTACAGTTGTCAGATATTCTCATCCACTCTGAATGGACTGAACTCTTTTAGGTTGGTTCTTGTTCTTAACAGTTTCAAGTGGGCAGTTGTGTTGGTCTGCAATAGAAGAGCAAGATTTGATTCCTGCAGCCCCTTAAAGACCAGAAAGATTTATATAGTATAAGCTCTCAAGGCACAAAGCTCCCGTCATCAAAGTAAGAAAGAAAATCCCAGAGCCTTGATATCCCAGTCAGCGGGTAAGGAGAAGTGATACAAAGAGGGGAATCAGGATGCAAGGTACAATGCAAATCTAATTAGGAAAAATGCTTAGATGCAGAAGCATCCGTAGTGAGATTAGAATTCTATATCCCTGGCAGATTCTAACTGAACTCCAGTTCAGCAATCTCATATATATATATATATATAAATATTGAAGAACTGACTGGGATCT
The DNA here is from genome assembly GCF_021028975.2 of Sphaerodactylus townsendi. Classification (NCBI taxonomy): domain Eukaryota; kingdom Metazoa; phylum Chordata; class Lepidosauria; order Squamata; family Sphaerodactylidae; genus Sphaerodactylus; species Sphaerodactylus townsendi. The sequence continues at coordinate 152,049,176 of NC_059425.1, read as the reverse complement.
GAGACATGCTTTTATAGGGAAAAGCATGTATTGGGCAAATGAAATCCTTTTCAGAAAGGATTTTTCCTGATGTTCCAAAGTGAGGTAATGGTCTTGAGTGTCAGACCATTTGACCTGATGGCTGACCCATTACCTTAATGGGTTTTGCTGACTATTGGACATAACAGGTAATGACCCTTAATGGGTGTTGCAACCTAGATGGTCACAAGGGCGATGAGTCACAGGAAAGGTTAATAAACATAGACAAAAGAGAACTGGTCTCACCCAGGTGTGTTGTTGTTCATATTCAAATGTTATTTCCTGAGTATGTGCCAGGCATGAGGTTGGGTGTGTGTGTGAGGGGGGAAGTCCTGGAGGCATTCTTGCTCACAAGGTCAGATACAATCCCAATATGGAGTTTCTGAATTCAAACAGACTCCTTTCAGGGCACTGTCCTGCCAAGTCTGACAGAGCAGCATTCCAGGACAAGGCCATTCTTTCACCTTCCGCACTGCTGCAGGTCTAAGGTTGGCCACAACAGCCACAGAGCCTGGAAAGCCCACAACAACCAGTACCTTCTGGCACACTGTGCACACCTATGCAAGTTGCACTGGGCTTGTTCTTGACATTTTATGAACAACTGAATTAATAAAGACGCAATTCACTTTTTAATCCAACTTTGTTTAGATTAATATAATCATACAAAATAACACACGATACCATAATGCCACATTTAAAGCATCCAAACATCACAACATCTGACATAAATAAACAATTATTACAATAATTATCAGACAGGTTCACAGGAAAAAAAGAATAAAAAACTAAACTGGATTTTAGTAGCAACATAGCTACTGTTAATTATCCTATATCATGTGAAATATAAAATATAAAGAAATGTGATCATCAGAATAAAAGGAAAAGGGGCTTATATGAGACAAGAAGAAATATACAGTTGAGTAAATAGCACTGGAAAAAACCTATTATATCAAATCCAAAGCTACAAATCTGATCATGTACTAGCTGTGATCAGAATATACAATCATGCCATCCATGGTGCTCCTTTTCCTTACTAATCCTCAGTCTAATTCTAAACTATAATGTTGACAAGTTAGGCTTTTCCGATGGCATCAGAGAGAAATTGCATCTTCTATAGTAATTATTCTTCATCTTTTAGTACTATGAAACAAAATAGAAATCAGCCTAGTGGAAAAGTGAACATGGAATAAGGTCAATCTGGAATAGCGGGCGATAAATAAAATGATTGACTTTGCAGGCCAGATTAGAGTATTCATTCAGAATGTGGATGGCGCTCTCAGAGGCATTTTAACATTAGCAGGCAGGCAGTCTGGGGAAATCTCTTCCGATATTTCACAAGAAGATTGAAAATCCCCAAATCATGGAAGCATATTTATTAAATCTAATTAAATGCCACAAACCACACAGCCCCGGCTAAATCTTTTAACAACTACAGAGCCAGCTGCATTCATCTTCCAAAAATGGAAACTTGAATAGCTCCAAGGTTCTTGAGATGAAAAAGGTTTAACTTGCGTGATGCATTCTGTTATGCTGAGAATAGCATTCCCTATTTCTCAAATTCAATCCCTGCCCGCACGTAAAAAATAATCTGATTGCCCAACAGTCCTTCCTCAAACTAACAAACAATAAAACACACACTGAACATATTTGTTCTACCTCAAACCATAAATCCCCACCCACCCATTACGGAACGATGTTTCCATGAATAGTTTAAAAGTCACTTGTTTTCCAAAATTTTCATTGACAATTAGACGTTGCAGTAACCTGGAACTAAGGGAGGATAAATCAAAATTAAGATACTCCCATCTGCACATGGATAAACATTATCCATATTTCCAAGTGTAATAAAAGAACCATCGGAACTTTGTTTTTAGCCTCAGGCAATGATGTTGTTCACCATTTATACAGACGCAGTAATTCTTAAAATACTAATTCACACAAAAGAACTGCTAATGTTATCATTTTGTAGGCATAACATTTTTATAGGATGATGGAAATCACCCTGAATCTTTAAGGAAGGGTGGCGCATAAATCTAATAATAAATAATGTGGAAATTCTGCCATGCCATATATCCGTGGTGGCGAACCTATGGCACTCCAGATGTTCATGGACTACAATTCCCATCAGCCCCTGCCAGAACGGCCAATTGGGAATTGTAGTTCATGAACATCTGGAGTGCCATAGGTTCGCCACCACTGCCATATATAAACATAGATGTGAGAACCTGCAAAAACTTGTGGACAAAATATTATTTTCCTCACCCCCATTACTTCCTATTTCCCTTTCCTGAACGCTCCCATGGACTCTCACTTTTTCCTCCTTCCTTCACTCCTTCTAGGGGTTCCCAACCTCAAGGGAGGGCTTGAAGATCTCCTGGAATCATAACAGATCTCCCAGTTACACAGATCAATTCCCCCTTAGGGCTGCCTGTTGGGAGATTCCTGGAGATATGGTGGTAGAGCCTCGAGAGGAGAGGTTTTTGCATACTAGAGCAATTTCCTTCTATACAATAATTTATGTCATGTGAATGCTGCAGATGAGGAATATGGCCCCCAACTTAAAAACCGTTTGAAAGAGATACCAGGCTGCATGGTAACTTGGGAGACTAACAGAGCAATCCTGAGGGGGAAGTAGAAGTGCTGGGGAAGGCACAGACACGGCACAACTGCACCACCATCAACCCAACAGTGACACTCCCCCAACATTTTTGAAACAGCGCAGTGGTTTTTGTTGGCATACATTTGTGTCAGAAAATGAGAGCATTCACAGATTAACAGGGCTTAGGAAACTGACTTATGCCAGCTCCATACCAGGAACGCCCCCTTTGGCACCAGCAGGACCTTCCGTGCCAGAGGAGTATTCAGCTGCCACCCTGGTGTTGTGTTGCTTCGGGGCTCCCAGCATAAGTGCCTTGGAGCCATAGTAAAAGCTCCTTATGCTTTTTCCAGTGGTATTTATGCCGGCACTGGAGTCATGCCTCCTTCAAAAACTTTGTAATGCTACTGCGTTTCCCACCACTCCCTGAAATAATTATGTTTAGGGGCAGTGCCATGTATACAGCGAAGCAAAATCTAGGAAAAATACCTTGATAGACAAAATGAAAGCCTCTGGCAGATGCTCCACTTTTGGTGCTGAACCGCAATAGAATCTGATTTGACGTGGCTAAAGGCAAGGTCTCACCTATAATTTAGAATTAAAAAGAAAAATGAAGAGACATACATGCACGCAGAAGTAGGAACTACTGAAATATGGGAGGTGTACAAAATTAGCTATTGCTGACTTTATCGGTTGATGCCTGCAGACTAATACAAATATACATAACGATTGCTGATAATATACACCATTTTAGAGATTTTCCACAATGTTTAAAAATGTCTTTTGATGTTTTGTTGGCACTACTTTGAAAAATCACCAGTTTTGTTTACATTTTCATCTGATGTGCATTTGGATTTAGAAACATCACACAGCCAAATCAGATGGATCCACAGTATGAATCCAGCAGAGAAGATCATGGAGGCAAAGAGGATATTCTCCTGCATTCTCCAAGTAGCCTGCTGTTCGTCCTAAAAATCCTCTCTGAAGGACAGGAGACTTGCTAACAAAACATACCACTTCACAGGCACTGCAGTGATGAGGGGAATCAGGTAAAATTGCCTCTCCCTTCCTTTACTGTTGATGAAGCAGCCACTAGAAGAGGAAAGAGGACCTGATTTTATCTGATTACCCCTTTGCTGCTGTGGCACTTCATATCATGGTAAAATCTTATTTGTAAGGGCTTCCAGATCCTCCAATGGATTTCCAAAGAAAACAGCAGGCTGCTTAGGTAAGGATAAAGTGAAGAAATATTTGTTCCACCAACTCCTTCTATGAGCTTATCTGCTGGACTCTTATGAATCCAGAGTGGCTAAAATTAACTAAACAACGGCTTCGGGAAGCACCTTTTTCTGTCTCAATTGTCCTCAAGGACATTATTACATGCTTCCAAATTATTACATTTGCTTCCTAATCTCTGACCAGCTAGAATCATCTATGTGAAGAATCTAGAGGGGGAAAGAAGTAAACAGGCGTGGGGCAGGGAAGTGTTGAAAAGCACAGCAAGAGGTATGGTTTCTTTAAAGTGTAAATCAAAATGTGTACTCCGCTGAAATCATTACTTTCAGTCCGATGATCAAACTGGAATATATGGAATATAAGTCTACCCTGTAGATTCAGGGTTATGAACTATAATAAATCCAAGCTTCCTACATAGGGACAGGTTAGCGTCTCTTTCTGCAGCACATTTACCTGAGTGAGATCCAGAAAGTGAACTCAGAAGCCTGGCCTGGGGATGTTCTCCATCAAATAATTCTACCACGTCATTTAATGCTGTCTGGAAATAGGCAAACTGTCCAAAAACAACTGTAAAACACAACAAAAGCATTTATGAAGCATAAAATAAGATAAATGAGATTTGATGAAGGCTGTCATGGCTGGAATCAACTGCCAAAAAGCCTGGAAAACTTACAACAGCCAATGTATTAGATTTACTTATTTGTAATGGTTAAATAGGCTTGGTTTTGTGTTTCCTTGAATGCCTGGTCAGAGGCGTATCAAGGGGGAAAAGTGCCCAGTGCACTGGTGCATCCTCCGCCCCCGTCCCGCAACTCCCTCGCCACACCCCCACAGGGGCATGCGCTCGGTGCATCGCCCCCCCTTGGATCTATGCCTCTATGCCTGGTCCAAGGTAGATTCCACACAAAAGAAATATATGGCATTATAACCTGCAGGTGTCCCTCCTGTACCCCAAACCTTGCCATCCCCTGGCTCCCCCCAAATTTTTAATAAAATTTCCTACCCAGAGTTGGCAACCCTACACAAGAGCGTTGATATATATGATGAACACAAATCTATCTCTCTTTAAATATAGAAAAAGATCCTGTCAATCCAGTCTTCTCCAGCTCTATTCCCAGTCTGCTCCAGTTGAGCAAGTTAAAAGCAGGCAGATTTGGTGATATTAACTAGCAGATGGACAGCATGTAATGAGGAGTCATGCTAATAAAGCTGATGTCATTAATATTTTTGTAGTTGTTCACAAGTTTTGGTCTGCTAAACTTCACATAGTGAAAAAATGAAAAAAACACCCACAAATATACCAGTTCTGAAAGAATAGTATTATAAGATTATAAAAGTTTTAAAATTCAAATACCACTCAAGATCTAATACTGGTAGTTAATTGAACCTCGTATAGATTTGTGGAGGAATGGTTCATGTTCATTTTCAGTGGAATGATAAAGTCTAGAGAGCATGACTTTATTCTGACCATTATCAAGTAGGCAGTTATTTGATCTGTTCTGGGAGGGAAAATCACAAACTCTATCCTGTTGGAGACCTTCTGGCCACTCTGCATTTTTCAATTGTTGAGGAAGGTGCTAGAGCAGGTTGATAGCTTCTGACCTGCTCCCAACCCCAGTTAAAGTTGTCAGTTTTGCCCTGTAATGCCTTAAATGGCTTGGGACCAGAATATTTGAAGAACCATCTTCTCCCATATGTTCCTGCCCAAATAAGATCATGGGTACAGTCCCTCCTAACTGTCCAATCGACCAAAGGATTTCTTCTGGTGGGCATTTTTAGTGGTAGCTCCACAATTATTGGACAACCTCCCTAGGGAGGTGCACTGATCCCTCTCATATTTGCTCTTTAGGAGGCAGCTGAAGACAGTTTTATCTGCATTTGACTAATGTGTTTTTTATTTATTAGTAGTACTAATGGCAATTTTAAATTGTGGTCTATGTATTATTTTATTTTCATTGTAAGCCTCCTGGAATTCCACAAGATAGATAGGTGGCTAATGAATGGATGAATGAATAAACAAGTAAGCAAGAAAGAAAGCAAGCAAGATAGGCAAAGACAGAAAGAAACTGAATAGATTATAAAATCCATTCTGGCTTCCACAAGTCACCTAGCTTAGGGGTCTGCAACCTGCGGCTCTTCAGATGTGCATGGACTACAATTCCCATCAGCCCCTGCCAGCATGGCCAATTGGCTATGCTGGCAGGGGCTGATGGGATTTGTAGTCCACGAACATCTGGAGAGCCGCAGGTTGCAGGCCCCTGACCTAGCCCATTTGGCTGAATGGGATATATGTGAGCTCAGCTACAGTTTTCTTAGCAAAGGTTCTGAAGAATAAAGCAATATATACTGGAATGTCAAAGAACTTTTAAAGCACTGCGATGTAGTAAAATTACATGTCTTCTTGACCACAAGGTGAAGAAAAAAATTTTTTTTATAACACAGGCTTAATGTCATAAATATGTCCCATGTATAAAATTCCAATAGGCTTTTATTGTAATTGCTAACTCAAGACTCTAATAATTTTGAATGCTCAGTGATTTCTTATTTAAATGCTTCAGTGCTCCAGCTTTTTTCTCATGTCTGTTTTATAATCTTTTTGGCGATGCAGCGGGGGAAAGAAAAACAGAGCAGCAAAGTATCATCTAATCTGTGGGGAATGGTAATGTGACAGAGACCTCCTTTTCATATTTTATTTCCAGTCTAAAATCTCCAAAAACTTATTCACAAGCAAAGAGAATTGTAATGATCCCTATGATGCAGAGCATAGTTAAGGAGATAAGACAACAAATCACTGAAATATATTATCTGCAATAATCTAGTTAATTCCCTCATTGACAGTATTGCATTTTCCTACTGTGAATTTTTATTTACTGAGGCTGGGAGTGGGGGAATATTCTGACATGACAAAAAAAATGCTTATTTTCAAATTGGAACTAAAATGAATAATTTTAGACATTTTAATCAGAAGGGCATTTTACCTACAATCTTTTCAAGAAGAACAATTCCCTGAATGTATCACAGTGCTTTTTTCAATCTGGATGGTTAAAAGCATAAAGAGCACATACTTAAAGCACTTCATGGAGTTTTACAAATTACTAACTTTTCAAAGATGCACTTGCATTTGTTTATTTATATCACACTTTTCTTCCCTGCTTGGACTCGAACAGCTTAGAGCATTGTTCTCCCCGCATTTATTTTCTTACAACAACCCTATGAGGTGGGTCAGGCTGAGTGTATGTGTTGGCCCCATGGTCACCCAGCAAACTTCTGTTGAAGAGGAGGGGATTCAAACCAGGATCTCTCAGGATCTTAATTCACTCATCTGCTATTTATATTTTATGTGCAATTTCTTTCCATCAACCTTGTAGATATATTTATAAAATTAACAGTTTGTTCCAGAAATTTATGTGTGGGGTTCTTCATCACCTAGGATTTTTTAAAAAGAGGATGCAATTTCTTTTTAATGAATGAGGATTTGGTTTTGCCTGATCTTACACGTTATCATCAGGCATACTTGTTAATTTGTACTAATTATTGGGATCTCTCGTAGTTGAACTATTAGTCTTGGACTTGTTTGAGGCTTCTTGTCTCATGCCCCTTTCTAAATGGAACGCATTAAGGTATACTTATGCTAGAAAAGATCCCATCATTCTTGTGGTTTCTGAATTAGAGAACAATGGGATATAACAGTGCTTCCCAACCTGGGAAATGTGTACTCCCAGGGAAAAGCGCCAGAGTGCTTGGGGGCACGTGAAAAATTAGATAATGAGTTTGCTAATACTGGGGTACAATATTGGGGAAATGGGTGGCCAAGGGTATGAGTGAAAAAAATGGTGGCCCTGAGTGAAAAAAAAATTGGAGCCACTGGATAAAACAGTAAACCAATATCAATTTGATTCATTTTCACATGCAGCTGCCATGCCAAAGGGTGTGTGGCAAAAAATAAAGGGATGGTGGAAGGATGGATGACAGCCTCACTGGGCCAAGGACAATAGCCCTTTGAGGCTAACGGAGAAGGGTAAGGAAAAACCACAGAGACTTTAAGGGAGGATCTATTTGCACTGGGCCCTATTCTTCCTACAGGCCCACTTAGGGCCGTTGGGATTGGTAGAGCCTGGTCTGGCTAGAGTTCTTTAAAAAGCTGTACAAGATAACCCTGGGCTCTAACTCACTAACAGGGAGCCTGACACATATGAACGTTTGTACTGATTTCCACCAATTCTCTCTTCCCTCTGCAGAGTCCAAATAGGCCATTTCTGAGGGTCCACACTCCTTTTTTCTGTCTGAGTGGGGTGGACAGCACATGTTGATCAGGCTTTGAGAGAGCACCTCCAGAAGGTGTCATAATCAGTACCAAAGAGCACCATCACAAAAGTAGTCCTGTGTACATCTCATAGAAGGCAAAGGATTTCTATCTGGATTCTCATTCCACTGAATGTAATAAACAGCGTCCATATCTGAGTCAATTCTTATGGGAAAGACTGTTGAAAAACTATGCCATATGGAAGTAAAAAGAATAAACTAGTCTCTGGCTCTGTATGACATACACAGTAGAAAGAACTCTTCTAACAAAAAACATACTTCTTTATCAGAGGATTGAAAGTTAGCCAATATAATGCTAATTTTAAAAAAGGAATCCAGAGGGGAAATTACAGGATCATTAGCTAAAATGGTGCAAAACATTATTCAAGCTAGACTTGCTAAGCATACATAATAAAAAAGCTTTGCTAGGAAAGAATCAGCATGGATTCTACTAAAGAGGCATCGCCTCACAGACCTATTAGAATTAATTCCACCTGCAAATATATATGTAGACACAGGTAATTCAGTCAGTAATTCCACAAAGTTTTTGGTAATCTTAGCAATCATAAAATAACTGGATGACACGAAGTAGACAGTAGAGCTAAACTGACAATTCTCACAAAAAGTGAAAGGAAACAATAGGATATCTTCAAAAATATTGCGATCAGTGTAACATTCATAAATGGTATGTATTCAGAGGTGAACAGTGACACAATCACATTTACAGATCACATCCAATTATTCAGGATGATGGGAGCCCAAATAGATTGTGAGGGACTATAAAATTTTGTCCAGCCAGGATATATGGATAACAGAATGGCAAATCAGATCAAATTTTAAAGTGAAGCACATTGGAGGAAAAATACTATAATGGTATCCGAACAGTCTGTGACCTTCTAAGAAAGTGATCAGTGAAAATGTCAACTCATATGGAATGGGGGGGGGGGGGTTACTTCTACATGGCAACAGTTCTCTATAAAGCTACAGAACATGATAACACAATGCAACCACCCTTTGCAGCAGCAGGATATGTTTGGATACCAGCTGCTGCTGCTGCTATTGCGTTCATATCCTGTTTGTAATCACTGTTGGAAATACTCTTTTGAATGAGGTGGACATTTACTCTGATGCTGCATGAATTTTCTTATGTTCTTATTAGTATGATCTTGTATGTAGCATGCAGAGGCTGAGTCTCAAGGACCACAGCACACTCTAAGAAAAAACATGAGGTGATATTTGCAGTCATTCATTATTTTAGAAATTCTGTTGACAGGATTTATATTCTTTAACTCATCAGTTAGGTATACCAATGAAACCTCTAATTTTTAAATCAATTTGGATAGATATGCAAATTTTGGAAAAGTACCCAGATTGATATTCAAAGAACAATTTGGGTATGCCTTGTAGGCTATTGTTTTTTCTTTTTGACAGCAACTCTCCCACCCAACCTCTCCATACATTGTTTTGAAAGTCATTTTAGTATTGAAATGGGTTTGTCAAATGACCACCAAGGTTACTTCTTTAGAATCCCTGGGTACTTGGAACTAGTCGCACCGATCGCTGGATTCTGGACACAGGTTTTAATGTCTCTACCAAACAGATTTTTGTTTTAGCCCTTGAATACCAGGCATAAATAAACTGATGAATGATTACTATGAAATGATGATTGACATAATAAGAACAGTCCTGCAGGATGAGGCCAATGGTCCATCTAGCATGGCACCCTGTCCCAAACCCAGGCCACTGAATTTGTAGGATAATGATGAAAGGAGATTTGTGAATTCATCTGCCATTCCTAGATCATCTTTGTTCTAGAATGCTGCACTTGGTTCCTAGAACTACTTAGTTCTGTCCCCAAGGAACTAGGACCCAAGCGGAGCATTCTAAAACAAAGACAGTCCAGGAAATGGTGGATGAATTCACAAATCTCTGTTAATCTTTATCCTGAATAGAGTATAGTAGCCACTGACGGGCCTATCTTCTATAAATCTGTCTAACCCTCTTTCAAAGCTATCTGTGCTTCTGGGCACCACCAGAATGAATTCCACATTCCTTCAAGACCGCCTGACCCCATATGTCCCAACTGGTAGTCCCTCGCCTCTCAATGATGTGGCTAGCCTCTACCTGGGCCAGGGCTTTTATGATCCTGGTCCCTGCCTGGTGGGACACTCTTCTTCCAACTTTTCAGGCCCTGCGGGACCTTGGTGAGTTCCTTAGGGCCTGTAAAACTGAGTTGTTCCACTGGGTCTTTGAGGAGACTGGCCGTGGATTGCCTGCCCCCACTTGATGCCCTATATACCATCCATTGTACCATCTTAGGCATTCTGTCGGTCCCCTCCCGAGCATGGGATCGGGCGCCGCCATACATATGTGGGATACTGCTGCTGTTTTAAATACTTTTAATGTATTATTTATATTTATGTATTGCTGTATATTGTTGTTTACCTTTTCATCTTATTGTACACCGCTCAAAGCCCTTTTAAGGTTGGGTGGTATATGAAAATTAATAAATAATAATAAATAATAATGCATTGAATAAAGAGGTATTTTTAATTAAATCAATTAATTAAAGTTTCAGCAATGTTTTTGGATAAAAAACTCAGTAAACAGAAAGTTGAAAAACAATCCTGATAAATAGCTATGTTCTAACACTGGTTTTGCTCAACAACTTTTACACAGAGGATAATATCAAAGTAAAAGAATTAGTGAGCCTCCTATATCAGACAAAAAAACCAACACACACACACTTACCAAATTCTGTTGGCACAGTAATTGAATAATGACAAGTCTGCCCGGCAGTGTAATTGTGAGGGTAATTTGGTGATAAAACCACTCCATCTGACCCAGTATACTGGCCTCCACAGGGAGCTGGAGGAAAAGAAACAATCATATATTTTTAATGCGGGGGAAGGATATGTAAAAGTTGCTGACAATTCTGTTGGCATTTTATTAATCATTTTAATTGTTTTAAATTAACAGTATAATGGTATTGTGTTACTTTCATTGGCAGTCTCCTTTCAGCAAGGTATCCTAGACAGTCAATTAGAAATATTCTAAGTAATAAATAAAAATTCAGTTAATTAATTAAAACATTTATACCCCATTGTTCTTTGTCCTTCAAAGTGTCATATGATAATAGTTTGTTTGTTTTAAATTCCAGTTAGAACCAAAATAAGACAACACCCAGTGGTGCCAAGATTGCTTGCTTTGTAAAAGCTTTAAAATTACTGTTATATTCTTTCCCCCTCCCACACACATTCTGACACTGCTGCTGCTACAGGAGAAGAGAGAGGCTTGTTTTAAAATAAAGGCTTTTTTGAAATTAAATTTTAAAAACTCCTCCCACTCATTGAGGAGGGCAGATGTAGAGTGGAAAGCGGTGAGGTGAAGTCAAAAGGAGACTCCGCTTGTACTGTTCCTTAGAAAAGTCAACTCTCTGTTATTGTTATATTGAGATATTGATATCTCAATATGAACATTTCAAGAAGCAGGAAGGAGCTGGCAACATGGAAGGGGGGGGCAAGCGAGGAGGCATGCATGGCAATGCAAGAGAGCAGGAAGGCCATGCTCTCTGGCCAATCTGCCTGCAAAGCAAATTAAAACTTGTGCTAGAAGTGGTATTGCTTGCTGTATAGAGAATGGTAAGTGAAAGCAGGGCTCAAGGAAAAGCGTCCGTACAAGAAATCTTGCCATGACGGACATTTGTCTCCATTCTACAGCAGACGGAAAAAAGATGGAATAGTACAACATCTATGAAATGCATAGTAAGTTAACATTTCTGAATCTGTATCATATCTGGATAACCACTGGGTGTATTGGCAAGCAAGTCAGCCTTTAAAATTAAGTCACTTACGCCAGTTAACAGTGTTTTCTTTTTAAAAACAATTTGTTTTAAATTTTATAATTATTGCATATGGATAGATGTGCTTTGGATAAGTCCCTCAAGCCCCTGTCCCTTAAAATGAAGAACAATGTGCACAAATGCTAGCATCTAAAACAACATAGCAACTATCATGAAACATTACAATTCAGAAAATCCTACCCTCATGAAAATTGCATATCACTTTTTGTAGGAAAAAAGTTCTATATTCTTTGGATGACACAAAAATAAAAGAGGAGGATTTGCAAATCCCCAAGTTGAAGCTTAAAATAATTTCACAACTGTATGATTTTATAAACATATGGTTACTGGAAAAACAGACTTCAACTGCAATAAATTCTACTCATGTTCTTTGAGAAGATGATGGCCCCCAAACATTCATGTCATTACATGACTGCAATGGTGAATAATTCAACTAAATATTTGCAGTTTAGAGAATTACACTTAGAGAATTGCTCATTATTTTCATATCACCTATGACTTCCAGTAATATCAGAAACCATGTAGCCATTTCCACAAGAATAAATGAAAGAAAACAGTAAACAATGAAGACAGCTCTCATACAAACAAATGGTGAGGAAATGGCAGAAGTGTGAGAAGAAACCAATACATTTAAATCCAAGGTTAAAAAAAATTATACAATGGCAAACATATAAACATATTGTTCTGTTCTGCAAATTATTAATAATTATTTCAGTTTTAATACTATGACTCTCCTCCAGTAATACACTACACCCACATGGAGCTTATTCTCCATCTTGGCTTTCAAACTGCAGCCTTTTTTCCGCTGTAACATCCACACAACTTCATCCTCTAATTGCCTACTAAGCACAGGACTAAACTGACAGTATTTATAGCTAGGGATATGCAAATATGTCTTCTTTCAATTCTTTTCATTTTTTGTGCATGGTCAAAAATGTAATTTTTATCTTGCCATTTTTTTTTGGCAAATGCCCCATTTTTACTTGCTTGTTTTATGGTATTGAGTCTCAGTAAGAAAGTATGACTTTAAATTAAACAAATTTTTACACAAAAGAAACAATTTTAAAACAGAACCACAGTTGTCAATAAATTCTGTAACATCCCTATCTGCAATAAAACTACACAAACATTAGATTTTCCCAGGGATCTGTTTGGAGACTATTAATGCTTAGTTATTCATCAGTGATTTAGAGTAAGGAATGGGCAATGCAATAGCCAGGTTTTGAAGTGACACCCAATTATTTAGCATGGTACAATCCCACATATCCTGTGAGGTGCTTAAAAGTATCTCTTGAAAACATGGGTGGCTGGGCAATAGAATGACAGATGAGATTCAATGTAAGTGCAAAGTGATGCACTTCAAATAGACCTTTGCACATTGATGGAGTTTAAATTGGCTGTCACTACTCAGAAAAGAGATCTTGGGGTCACAGTAGAAAGCCTGTTGAAATTGCTCACCGTGTTGTGGCAGTGAAAAAGAAAATTCAATGTTAGGATTATTAGGAATGAAACTGAAATAAAACAGCAAAGATCAAAACCTTATTATATAAATACTGGGCATATCCACACTGGGTGTAGTTTTGGTCATCCCACCTCAAGAAAGCTTTTGCAGAACTGACCAAAGGGGTCAGAAACAAGCAATCAAAATGATCATGAATCAGAGAATTTTCTCCAAACAGAATGGCTAAAGAGATTATTTTTTAAGAAAACAATATGAGAGAAAAAACCAAACAAACAAAGCTGACTAAAAATGAAGTTACCCAATGTAACTGATTGACAGTTAGTTAAATGTGAGCAAATTTAAATATTCCCATTAATACATGTGGCAATGCCTTCTGATTTTGAGAGTTTCTGAAGAACGATTAAACTAATTCAAAGTTTAAACAAATTCAGATTCTACCACCGGCTGTTCACCATGATAACTTCCATATTCAGTACACATCAGATTCTAAGATGTAGAAGAAAAATGACATAGGGTAGCTATTTCCTCCATTAACCTCTGCAGCCTTGAAGATTCATTACATGCCAGCATACATTAATTACAACATTCAATTGAAAAAGTTAACAACCATCAATACGAAGAATGTAAATTAGCCTGGTTTAAACATATAATTCACAGACGTTTTCCATAGCAAACAGTTCATCATCAAAACAGAAAAACCTCTGGATCTTTTTTTTTCTTTTCAAAACCATCAGCCATAACACACTCCTAACACAGGCAGTTTGGTGACATGTCGAAGCCTGAGTAGGATGCAACACAGCCTGTGCTTGGTCAGATGTTCAAAACACTGCTAGGTGATGGGAGAAAAAATTGTGTATATCAAGGCCAAATATATCTCTGATTTTCTTGTAGATTTAGATCAGTTTTTTTCCTGTTGATATGCCTCTGATGGCTTTGTCTGGAAAACTGCTGTAAAATTTAACTATGGCAACAAATATATGCATGTTTTCAGTCTTACTTGAACACCAAAACAATGTTATTCAAGGAACATAATCAGAAAAAATGAAAAAGAAAAAAAATGTCTTGGATCCTAAGAGAATCATTCCAGAGAAAGCTGCTTTCCATCTGCCACCTCTTATTGTAGACTTCTGCACCCCTGAAAATTTTGCTCCTGACAGTCACTGGAGGTGAAGTAAGCGGGGGGGGGGGGGGGGCAAATTGGGAGTGTGTATCAAGACGGGAGATTTGTTCCCTTTTCTGCCAGCAGTTGTTCAATCAGAAGAGCTGCTGCTGTGCCAAAGAGATAGCATCTTAGGCTCCAAGACCATATTTTATTTTTCCTTATGATATAATTTCTCAAAACACAGACACAGAGTTGTCAGCAAGGAGATGAGACATCTATTTTTGCCACATAGAGTTTTTCCTGCAGCGAAGACTTTTTCCAATATGTAACTGTATTTCTACTGACTTTTAAAATGTGGACTCCTTTAAGATCTAAATAATTTCAAGTTAGAATACTGAGAGCAACAGCTGCATCACCAATGCTAGTTCTTTTCCTCCCCACAGTATTGGTTGAGATGGCTTTGTACACGACCAAGTTATGATGGGAGATCTCCTGCCTCCAGACTTTGTTGTCCATCACCAATTGGCTGCATGGTGAGAGGAAACTGGCTGGAGAAATTGGGAGACATGATCATCATTCCCAATGTAATGACATAATTTCTGGGGTGACACAGAAGTGATGCCATTGCACCAGGGTTAACACTCTAGCACTTACCAAAAACTCTAGAGCCTGTAACTTCCCTCACCCTCCATGTTCCACCAGTTGCCAGGCCATGCTGATGACCCCTGTGGTCTGTTAACACTACAGTCTAGTTAGTATCTGCAACATTTAAAATCAATGTGCCTGCTCTATTTGGATTCTGCTTTGGACCACCTGCCCTCCCCACAATGCAAGATGAATGCTCCTGATCATTTACTGGGGAACTGAGTAGGATTTTTCTCTCTTTGACTCACTGACCATGGTAGGAGTTTTATATTTATTCCGTACTGCATGTGAATGAGGGAAAAAAATACGATATTACTGATAAGCGTGATGGGTCTGTTGTCTTAAAACATTCTCCTGAATGGTAATTTCGATTACATTTAGATTAGAAGTCTGTTAAGAAGCATGATGCAATAATTGGATTGTGAAAACGGAGTGATGATATTTTTAGACCACTATTACAGCACAAGGGATTATGGAGCAGGGACCCCTTTTGGGAAATTGCAATTCAAAGTTCAATTGATCCAAAATTCAATGGCTAGGGGGGAGATGTTCACAATTTCAGATTGCCTGTTACAGATCTGTTTGGGTAAAATTTAACTAAGGTGTGGCCCTTCATTCAATACTTGTACAGCCTCTTTCACCAACAAATTCTATTTAATATGTTGCACTTATAATGTTCTTTGTTCCTTGCTCTGCATTAAGATCTGTAGCTTAATAAAAATATCTGATTTCTAACCTTTCACTATTCAATGATCAATCAAAAACCTTCAAGTAAATGTTGGCGGGCACAATTAAATTACCCGTTAGCGCTGAGAAATATGAGACATTTTTGAACAGCATTAATATTTATTTAAGCTAAAGTATTCAGACCATCACCTCCCTTTCATCATCTCATTATTTTTATATTACTATTAATATGAGTATGAAAGCTGATTCAGCAACAATGAAAAGATTTTGATGAGCATGACATTGTGTGCAAAACCTGAAAGGAACTTAGAAAATAGAGAAGAAAGTGTGGAAAGGCATTCTTCAGTCTTTAAGGAGCCCTGCAATACTATAGAAGAAACAACTGTACTGTTTTTCTTAAAGTAAAGGCTTACAGTAGAGAACAATTTTATTTATTTATTTATCCATTCACTCATTCTGCCAAGTCACATCTGTCTTATGGCAATCCCTGGTGAGGTTTGCAGTGCAAGAGGTGGTTTGCCATTGTCTGCCTCCATGTCCAACCCAATCTAAGGCCTTTATTGGCAACCAGCCTATAAAGTATTACATAATATACAAACATTTAAAATGTACAGAGATTTAAAATAGATAAAAGCTCATATAATGAATCCATGCGTAAACCAATGGAGCTAATTTTCCTTTCAATAGAGGCTAACCAATTAGAAAAGTTGGATTCAGAAAGCATCTGATAAATGAGGCTAGAGGGATCTAGGTTGTAGTGAATTCATAGCCAATATTTAAATGTTCTAAGGCATGCTATAGTTTCCAACTCTCTCTAGCTAATTTCAATGCAAAGAGCTGCATATGGAATACATTTTGGCATCCCCATGATTTTACACAAAAATTTTGATTGAACACAATCAAGGGAATGATTGACCACTGCAAACCATAGGTCTCCATGTCAAGACCCTGGTATTCCTTGGAGGTCTCCCATCCAAATACTTGCCAGGGTCAATCCTGCCTAGCTTCTGAGATCAGGCAAGATCAGACTAGCCTGGCTATCCAGGTCAAGGAGACAGTGATGTAGGTATAGATTTTTTATGGAATGGGTTTTGGGGAGCTGGGCCATGTTCCCACCCACCCCTGGGGGCATGGCCGCCTCCCCAAGCCCCGCCCCAGGTTTCAGTGCTTATAAAAGCAGCTCTCTGAGGCTAGGGATGGCAGACTCCCCTGCCCCTTTCAATGTTTAAACTGGGGACCTGAGATTCTCCCTTTAAATACATGCCAAAGGGGGTGGATTTAAAAGGAGAATCTGGGGATTTTTGAGGGGTGCCTGCTGTCAGGGGTGCAATTGTTAAGCTAGCAGCACCAACATTTCAGGGTATCTTTAGAAGACTCTCCTGATGATATCACCCAGGTTTGGTGAAGTTTGGTTCAGGGGGTCCAAAGATTTGGACCTTCAAAGGTATAGCCCCCATCTTCTATTAGCTCCCATTGGAAATAATGAGGGATGGGGGTAGTCCATAACTTTGGTAGTCCATAACTTTGGACCCCCTAAACCAAACCTGGGTGGTATCATCAGGAATGTCTCCCAACAAATCCCTGAAATGTTGGTGCTGCTAGCCTAAAAACTGCGCCCCCTGCAGATCAAAAACTGAAAAAACACTAAAAAAATACAAAAAAACACTAACGCAGAGCTTTGGACATGTAATGGGGAGATTTGAACCCGGGAACCCGCCCTTACCTATGTCCTTGCAAGGAGAACAATCTTTATAAACAAGCAAGCAAACAAACAAAAACAAACAAACCTTGTAAATCAACAACATTCCACAAAGGTAGAATAATCTATCAAGAAATTATATCAATTTGGCTCTGGGCTGCAGATTTCATGCGTGGAAGGATATTTTCACTTGTGCAATGAAAGGGAACAATTTTTGCTGATGTACTTTTCCCACTCAAACTGCCATGCTGCAACCTATGCTATTTGCAAACCCAGGGGCAAGGGAGGGAGTGGGGTGGTGGAACATATCAACATGCCTCACAGAGCCGATTAAGGAAAGGTAGACCACAGCTTTGCAGAAGACAATGTCAGGAGCACTGGAGATGAATGCAGCATTGGGTGACCTGTCTGCTGACCAAAACACCCCATGTCCCCCCACCCCAGTTCAATTGCTGGGACGGGAACTGTGGAATGCCTAGCCCTGGGCTCCTTCATTGGCACAAGTCACTGTGTGGTTCCTCTGCCACTTAATGGTAACCCAGGCATGTTGCTTAATGGCTCCACATCACAAAGACCCCGTAAAGGAGTCCCCAAAATGAGGGGAGGTGAGCTTGTAGGCACAGCCTTCCCCCACAAATGGATCCATCCAGTGGCCAAACCGTCATCCCAGCTGTGACAAAAAACAGAAATAGAAGCAAATGAATTAAAAAAATGCAACACATTAAAACCAAGATGCAAGGGTGGGTGGGGGAGATGGAGCAGAGTGAGGGGAAGGGCCTGGCTGAAGCCCAGCTAAGAGATTTAAGGGTAGTGTTGTCTGCCTAGCAAGCAGACCTGTCCCTTCCCAGATCCACCACAAATGCCTGCTGCTGCCTGGGCTGTGAGGCCTTGCCTCTTCTGGGATGCACACTGCCAGCACAGAGCCAGCAGGATCAGTTTTCTTCCGACTGTTCCTGGTTCCAGCCACGAACATGGCCCCAGGTGAGTCTGAGGCCTTTGCTTTTGGGGGTTCTCCCAACTTTCTGGTACAACTTTCCAAAGTAAAAGGGAGTCACAGCAATAATTCAATATGTGAGAAGAGATTTGTTCACAATTCTTTTGACCCAATGCTAACTCAAGAGGCAATACCTTAAGCCTCCTGACTTCTCTACAGAATGATAAAACATTATGTCACATTATGCGGTTTGCTACTGACTGACAAAAGCCACATGACATTCAGATAATTGCATTCTTGTAATGATCAGGCTTCAGAATTTTTCTGCCTGGAGAGGAAAACCCAGGAAATAAACAGTCCCAAAAACATACCAGAAAAATAAAAAAATGAATCGAAAAGGGCCTTAGTGTAGCATACAAAACCTTTCTTCCTTCTGAACTGTACTGCCACATTATGCTGGAGCATGTTTTTGGTTCTTTGTGACAGGAGAATTATTATTGCAGAGGGGTCAGTATCTACCACTTCCTTCATTTTACGAAGCAATAGAACTGACACCCCTCTGCAATAATAATTCAAATATACTACTAGGTACACATAAAACCCTTAATATTAAACAATTCAATGGAATTATTTTACATACATCACCTTTTCTCTTTGCTTGCTTTTGTATAAGGAGGCAGTAAAAGGAAAAGACCTGTTCTGTACTACAATTAAAGAGATTCAATACGTTCAGATTCGATACGTACCATTACAAGATGGTAAAACTCTGTTCCATGCAGGTTTCCCATCAACACCAATCACACAGGTGATAGTGGAAGGATCAATAATCTTGTAGCCAGAATCACACTGGTAAGTAATACCTGATCCAAGTTTAAAATCTGATCCAAATCTAGTTCCATTCATTATATTACCTGGGTCAAAACAAGCTTCTCGTGGTTTTTCTAATTAAAAAAAACAGGAAGAGATAAAGCATTAGGATTCCAAATTACAAGTACTGGTACAATAACATGCAGGAAATAAATGGAGGTTTCATGAACACTAATCTTTATTTTAGTACTGATCACTCCTCATATGTGTAAGGTACCCTAAACAGAGAAGACAGCTAGGCAGAAGAAGATTTCTACTGGTGGAAAAAGAGGCATGTTAAAATATTAGCAATTGAAATGACATCTCCCAAGTCCTCAAATTGACAGGTCTAAGGGCTGCACTTGCATGCTATCTCTATAACACAAAATGTTGGCATCAAATATACATACACAGGTTAAACCCTCAGTCAGTCAATGCCACAGCTCAGCTGAAAGGAAGTTTAATGTAATTATTCAAGCTTTTGCAAAGCTTTAGCTCATGAGACAACTGAATCCATTCCTAGGTCAGCCAGGTCTAATCACAATGATCCATGGCTCAGTTTCATCCAGACTAGACTACTACAATACACTACTTGGAGTTGCTTTTGAAGAGGCTGCAGTTAATGTAGGCTGCAGTTAATGTAGGCTGGAGGCTGCAGTTAATGCAGACCAGTGGTGGCGAAACTATGACACTCCAGATGTTAAGAACATAAGAACATAAGAACAAGCCAGCTGGATCAGACCAAAGTCCATCTAGTCCAGCTCTCTGCTACTCGCAGTGGCCCACCAGGTGCCTTTGAGAACTCACATGCAGGATGTGAAAGCAATAGCCTTCTGCGGCTGTTGCTCCCGATCACCTGGTCTGTTAAGGCATTTGCAATCTCAGATCAAGGAGGATCAAGATTGGTAGCCATAAATCGACTTCTCCTCCATAAATCTGTCCAAGCCCCTTTTAAAGCTATCCAGGTTAGTGGCCATCACCACCTCCTGTGGCAGCATATTCCAAACACCAATCACACGTTGCGTGAAGAAGTGTTTCCTTTTATTAGTCCTAATTCTTCCCCCCAGCATTTGCAATGAATGCCCCCTGGTTCTAGTATTGTGAGAAAGAGAGAAAAATTTCTCTCTGTCAACATTTTCTACCCCATGCATTATTTTGTAGACTTCAATCATATCCCCCCTCAGCCGCCTCCTCTCCAAACTAAAGAGTCCCAAACGCTGCAGCCTCTCCTCATAGGGAAGGTGCTCCAGTCCCTCAATCATCCTTGTTGCCCTTCTCTGCACTTTTTCTATCTCCTCAATATCCTTTTTGAGATGCGGCGACCAGAACTGGACACAGTACTCCAAGTGCGGTCGCACCATTGCTTTATATAAGGGCATGACAATCTTTGCAGTTTTATTCTCAATTCCTTTTCTAATGATCCCCAGCATAGAGTTTGCCTTTTTCACAGCTGCCATGCATTGAGTTGACATTCCCATGGAACTATCAACTAAGATGCCTAAATCCCTTTCCTGGTCTGTGACTGATAGCACTGACCCCTGTAGCGTGTATGTGAAGTTTGGATTTTTTGCCCCTATGTGCATCACTTTACATTTTGCTACATTGAACTGCATTTGCCATTTCTGAGCCCACTCACCTAATTTATCAAGGTCCGCTTTGAGCTCTTCGCAATCCTTTGTGGTTCTCACCACCCTACATAATTTGGTATCATCTGCAAACTTGGCCACCACGCTACCCACCCTACTTCCAGGTCATTTATGAATAGGTTAAAGAGCACTGGTCCCAAAAGCGGATCCTTGGGGGACACCACTCCGACATCTCTCCATTGTGAGAACTTCCCATTTACACCCACTCTTTGTTTCCTGTTTCTCAACCAGTTTTTAATCCATAGGAGGACTTCCCCTCTTATTCCTTCATTGCTGAGTTTTCTCAACAGTCTCTAGTGAGGAACTTTGTCAAAAGCCTTTTGGAAATCCAAGTAGACAATGTCCACTGGTTCCCCCTTATCCACATGTCTGTTTACACCCTCAAAGAACTCTAGTAAGTTTGTAAGACAGGATTTGCCTCTGCAAAAGCCATGCTGACTCTTTCTCAGCAGGTCTTGCTTTTCTACATGTTTTATAATTTTATCTTTAATGATAGATTCTACTAATTTACCAGGAACAGATGTCAAACTGACTGGCCTGTAATTTCCCGGGTCCCCCCTAGATCCTTTTTTAAAGATTGGTGTGACATTGGCCATCTTCCAGTCTTCGGGGATGGAGCCTGATTTCAGGGATAAGTTGCATATTAAAGTGAGAAGATCAGCAATTTCATGCTTGAGCTCTTTAAGAACTCTTGGGTGAATGCAATCTGGGCCAGGGGATTGGTAACATTTAGTTTATCAATGGCTGCCAGAACTTCTTCCTTGTCTACCACTATCTTCGCTAGTTCCTCGGATTCGCCTCCTAAGAAGCTTGGTTCAGGTGCAGGAATGTTCCTCACCTCCTCTTGGGTGAAAACAGATGCAAAGAATTCATTCAGCTTCTCTGCAGTCTCCCTGTCATCTTTTAGCACACCCTTTGTTCCTTTGTCATCTAACGGGCTTACCGCTTCCCTTGCTGGCTTCCTGCTTTTGATGTACTTGAAGAACATAAGTACATTGCTGGCTTCCTGCTTTTGATGTACTTGAAAAACTGTTTGTTGCTGGTCTTGATGTTCGCAGCCATGCGTTCCTCATAATCCTTTTTTGCCTCCCTTACAGCTAACTTGCTTCTCTTTTGCCACCATTTGTGTTCCCTCTCATATTCTTCATCAGCCAAACTGGACTTCCATTTTCTAAAAGACATTTTCTTTTTTCTGATAATTTCCTCAACCTCTCTTGTTAACCATGGTGGCTTTCTTTTGGACTGGGTGCTGCCTTTTCTAACCTGTGGAACACATTCCAGCTGAGCTTTTATTACTGTGTTTTTAAATAACCTCCAAGCATCCTGGACAGTTTTGACTCTCTTGATTTTCCCTTTCAGCTTCCTGCGCACTATCCCCCTCATCTTTGAGAAATTTCCCTTTCTGAAGGCGAATGTAACTACATTAGTAGTTGCCACTTGTTCGCATGCTGAGATACTGAATCTGACAGCATTGTGGTCGCTGTTCCCTATCGGCTCAACAACACTGACTTCCTGCACCAGGTCCTGGGTCCCACATAGAATTAGATCTAGGATCACCTCTCCCCTGGTTGGTTCCACAACCATCTGCTCTAAGCCACAGTCATTTAGCATATCCAGGAATGCTCTCTCCTTACTATGACCTGAACATGCATTTTTCCAGTTTATATGGGGATAGTTAAAATCACCCATTACCACTACATTTTTGTTTTTGTTGGCCTCTCTAATTTCTTTTTCCATCTCAGAATCCTCTTGTGCACTTTGGTCAGGGGGACGATAATATATTCCTAATATTAAACTGTCCTTCACACCTGGTATTGATATCCACAGTGATTCTGTAGGGGAACCAGCTCCCCTTGCATTGTCTATTTTATGTGATACTATGCTCTCTTTGATGTAAAGGGCAAATGTTTATGGACTACAACTCCCATCAGCCCATGCCAGCATGGCCAATTGGCCGGAGGGGCTGATGGGAATTGTAGTCCATGAACATCTGGAGTACCATAGGTTCGCAACCACTGAGGTAGACTATCAGGACCAGCCAGAGGCATAGCGGGGCAAAATGGCACCTGGGGCAAAATGGTGTCCCCGTGCCCCATGGTAGGTACACTCCCTGTTCCCTGGGGTAGCTATGCCCCCCCCAACTCACTTACCTGAGCCAGCACTGTGCAGCCCAGGCTCTGACAACGTGCAAGCCAGGCTCCAACCTCTGAGTTGGCCGACACCCAGCCGGCCCACCCTCTCTCGCTTGGCCCGCCCTGTTGAAGCCTGCTAGGGTGTGTGTGATTGATGGGTCAGAAGTGTGTGGGGGGGGGCGATTTTCCACCCCCATGTGACTCACCAGGGGGCACCCAGGGCATTTGTCCCCGGATGTCCCCATTATAGCTACGCAACCAGGACCAGTTAACATGAAAATGTGACTCTCATATTACAGTCATTACACTGGCTGCAATCCATTTCTGACCCCAATTTAAGGTGCTGATTTTGACCTTTTGACCAAACCTTGGGACCAGATAATCTAGAGGACCATCTCCTCCTATATGTTCTTGTCTGAGAATTACTATAATGGGGAGAGGCCTTCTGACAGTCCCATCAATCAAAGAAGCTTGTTTCTGTCAGGGAATCAAAATAAAGAGGTGTGCATCTTGTGCACAGATCATGGAGATCTAAATGACAGCACCTGTCATCCAGGGTCAGTTGGCAAAAGCCTGATGCAACTGAACCAAACCAGTCTGATCCGGTGCTGTGACCTTCTCAGTGATTGGGCAGTGTTTGTATATTAGTGGAGCACTATCAGTGCACATTATCTGTTAGGGATTCATGTTTACTGCGAAGCATGCTGCCGGTTTGTTCCTTGATATTCACTGTATATAGCTTGCACCTGAAAGTAAAATTCCTTCTTTGAAGTGAAGCTACTGTGTGGTGGAGTTATTTGTCTGCTGTGCCAAGCCGTCTTCAACTGCACTTATCTTTCTCTGGTAACATACCTATCCGCTGATAAACCGCCTGCTCTGTCAGTTTCGTGGGTACACAAGAGAGGGTCTTTTCAATGGCAGCCCACAATTATGGAATGATCTCCCCAGGAAGATGTGCCTGGCTGTTAGGTCTCAGAATCTTAAGCCAATAAATGGAACCTGAAGCATTGATCAGCAGAATTTATTGATGAGGTATTCAAGCATCATACTTGGTAAAGCTAGTTCTAACGAAACTGGCATTCACAGACACATATATCCCCTAACAAAACCCCCTTCCCAGCCTCCCAGAGGCAGCCTCTAGAACCAAGACTGCCCCAAGGTCAGCAACAGATAGCAAAGGAGCCACTTGGTCTTCTGCCCACAACAAGATAACAGTTATAAGTCTTTTCTCATGGGACAGGAGATGCAGGGGAGGCCTAGTTTACTACAACGCATGCAGAGTCATAAAGCATAGGTCAAGGAAAGAATGTACAGAGGGCAGTGGGAACATATAGCAGTTGGTTACATATATCAAAAAGGCATTGCTTGGTACAAGTTTTATTCAGATACCCATCCCCTTGACACTAACCCCTTTACTTTCAATCTTTTGGAGGCAGTTGAAGATGGTTTTATTTAGGCTGCAATTGGTTAAATCTAGTAGAAGTCCTGAGTAGTGATTTCAAATTTTGCTTTTATGTTTCTAATGTATTTTATCTATATTCATAAGTCACCTTGAGGCAGCCTTAAAGGCAGTTTTAAATAAATATAAATATTTTAGAAGTGTTGCTCTTACCTGTGACAGTTATTCATCAAGTGTTTTCTGTGCAGGCACACAAGGGCCTGTGCATGCACAGTCCCATGCCTGACTGTACAGAAAACACAACAATGAAACAGTGATTACACAGTGGAGAAAGTAGTAGCAAGCTCAACTGCTTCCCCCTTTGGTCCAAAGCTATCCTATAATCTAGGACACTTTGATCTTAGGGGATGGATGTGGTTTCCCTTATAACCCACCCACCTACCCACCCCGGCCCGGTGATTGTCTGTGAAGTGGGTTCATTCAGCCAGGAACATGGATAAAGAGAATTTAAGAAAACCAAACTCTTATATGCCTATTTCTCCACACTCACAAAAGTTGTGTGGGTTCTCACATATAAATTTTGAGAAATATAGTACTATACAATTCTTAAACATTGGCTTGAATCCACTGTAGCTTTTCAGCATCTGAAAATATTTCATCTCATGGCGTGTAACTTTCTTGCCTCTGCCCACCTACTGGAGCCTAAAATGAGTTTCCCCAGGAGTAGCATTTCAGGGAGTAATTTGATCTATTAAGGGGGGGGGGGTGAAAAAAAATCTTGCTCAGAGAGAAGGAATCCTCCTTCTCCTTCCTGCATCCTCCATACTGATGCAGTTCTGAGGGTCAGGGGTCTTTGATACCAAGATGTCATGTGGCATAGGGGAGAATACCTAGAACAGAAACTCATTAGGAATCACATCCTCTCTCTCTTGCATTTTTTCAGTCTTGTGCAAACTAAAACATGACATTCTGTTTGTACAAGTATTGGGTCACAATAGGTACAATGTAATACCAATTATTCTACAAATGCATTTTCAGAAATTCATACTGAGGAAACACACACAGAAAAGGAAACTTAGCATACACAAAATAATTATTTAACTTAGATATATGAATGATGCAAATTAAACTTGGGATACATGATTTATTTTTTCTTTTTGACTAATATTAGAACATGAGCAAAAAGATCTATGAAGGACACTGAAACACTACACCTATGTACTTGAAGATATTTTATTCAAAAAAACCACAAATATTTTACTTTCACTGCCTCCTATGCTTAGAATGGATTATCCATCTTTTTATGGGTAGAAAATAACAAAACATTAGGCACAGTGGGGTTTGAATAATACATAATACTTAAAGGATTAATAAGCATTATTTGTTTTGATGTTTGGTACATAATTTGCATCATTAAGGTATGATTTTTCAAGGTTATAGATGATGCATTTAAAATAATTTGATTATATGGATACTGGTATTTTATTCTAAGAAAACATTCAACACATTTATTAATATCATTCAAATCTTTTGATCGGCAAGTGTTCATCTGACAGCACCTCTGAATTGACCATTTAAAATATTCTTTCAAAATGCTAAATTTTTCAGTGCTACGAAGCTAAACAGATACCTATATTTAGTCATTAAATATTTATCAGGAGCAATGCATTTTACACAGCAATGCTAAGGAACAGCTCAAAGGGGCAGAGGAGCGGACTGACCCCTACACCTGCGTATTTCACAGATATGCTGGCATATGGGCTATTTGCACCAGCACAGATCTAGTCCAGACCCACTGCACCACTTTTATGCACTGGTACAGCAGCATAGCAGCTGTGCTCTGGTGTAGCTGTAGTGCAGCGTGCTGTGCTGGCATTAAAGTGGAAGGTTCAGGGTGATATTAGTCTGTGCCCTTTTGGCCCAGAAATGCCTCCTTTTTTACAGTGCAAAGATGTGCTGTCAAAAATGGTAGTGCAGTCCATTGGCAGCCATGTTAAATTTATTTTTACTGCCCTCCCAAGACTATGGCCCTGCCAACATGGACCCAAACCACTTAGAATACTAAGGCAGGGATCAATAGGATTCCCATGCAGCACCAGATAAGCCCCTTCCCCAGAAACCAACAGCACCCCCCCCCCCTTTAAAATCCCAGACAGGACACCTTATTCTTCAGAAGGCAGGGCAGTGTGACCCAGGATACTATCTGAAGCTACTTGCCAGGAAAACTTAAGAGTGAGCAGCACAGCACCTCACTCCACATGCAGCTGTGTCTTCTGGTAGGAGTATAGCAGGTCTTAGACCTGGACCATGCTACTCTGACAGACTTATCCATTCTGAAGTTCTGAAACAACTCCTTTGCTCCTGCTTGAAAATGAGTATGTGCCCTCATGGGGCAGGGTGTTCTTTATGAACAGGCAGTAGAGGAAGGTTTCCTGGCTCAGAGACCATAAGATGAAGCATCAAGGTAGTGAGCAGTGAATGACAGGTTTAAGGCCATGAGTGGGTACCCTCCCCTTGCCATCCTCACCCTCAGAGTGGTGATGCCATCACAGGACCATCTTCACAGATGGCAAACTTCTGAATTCTGGTTTCCTGTGGCTTTCTAAGAGGAAAACTCCTAGTATAATGGTGGAGGTGCTGCAGCCTATCCTTTTGCAGCACATGGTCAATTCCCCAACCTAAACAAGGACGGACCCTTCCAATTTGAGTAACAGTTTTGCACCTCTTCTCTCCTGGGCTGAATCTGTTGCTCGGTTCAGTCCCCATGTCTCTGACCCCCTGCACTATTAACTACACCTGCACTAGTCATCAAAGCCCCACCACCATTTCCACACTGATGTCACACTCCTGCTGGATGCTGGCAGCCTCTAATCTTCTCTATTTTACTACTGGCCACTGCAGACCCTTCCCCACAGGGAGCAGATCAGTGTTGCTACTGTTGTGCTATTGTGCTTCTAAAGTCCTCCCAGGACTGTGCTGCCTGATATCTTTTCAGAGATCACATTTTTAAAATGTGGTATTGTTTTAGCATTTTTCTTCAGAACTACACTGATAACTCAGTTCTCTTTGAAGCATGCTTTGGTTGATTCTACATACTTCAGATACGTTAAGGGAGGGTTTTTACAAAGAAGCAACAGCAATATCTTCTTGATTAAAAAAAGTCTCTCAGTTCAGATGCAAATTTAAGTAAAGAAAAGCAGCTAACAAGACAAGAGGAATCTGTATGTTCATGGTATCCTTATGGGGAAAAAAACAATTTAAAAGATATTATACAAATGCATGCCTTCTGATTGGCTAAGAACAGATGCTAAATAAAATAGTAAGATTCGCATTTGATATAGCTGTTGAGAAAGAAGCAAACATGTATGCAAATCAATCCTGAAATAACCTGCACTCAAATGTGCGCTTTGCTGGAATATGTTAAGTGGATGTACACCAGTTCCTTGTATTTAGATTGTATGCAACATTTCCATTTGAGATGATCTTCGCTCAACAGAAGCTGCGATTTTTATTCAGTACTGACTGAGTATAGCAGTGCAACAATCAAACTAACAAATGTGAAATGTATTTTACTAACTTCACGTATTTATAAAATTGAATTAAAATTAAAATTACAAAAAAAATTCAGAAATGTTATGATTTTCATAGAATGACACTCTGGTTTCAATGCAGCTATAAATATGAAGTCTTTGTGTCTAACAGACTTCCCTCTGTGATACACCTCTGAAGATGCCAGCCACAGATGCAGGTGAAACATTAAGAACAAGATCCACCAGACCACAACCACACAGCCCGGAAAACCCACCAGAACAAGTCTTTGCAGGGGCTTCAAGTATGATCAGAAACATTCATTCTGATATTAACTAATCAAACCCAAACTTCACCCCACCCCAATTGAGTAATATAATTATATCTATGCATTTGATTAATTTATTAAAAGATTTCTAGACTGTTTGCTCACTAAGGCAGTCTCACTAAAAATCTCTCATGCTCAAGGGTGGCCATCCAGATCAACTACAGCTGCTTACTAAGGTAGTGTAGGAAGGAATTGGTTGTCTCTATCTGTTGAGTTTGTGCCTGCGAGCTGATGGGTGTCAAGTCAGTATTCTTTCTCCCTTTAATAATTACAGCTGCGAGTGAATGTTACTTAGCTGCTAACACTGATTGGTGTGGCTGTTGCTTGGCAGTAGATGGAAACCTTAAGAACAGCTGGGTTTTGTAAAACAGCAAAAGGAAGGGAGGCTGTTTTTACCCTGAGATTGGTTTGTCCTCTGCTTCCTTCTCAATACCTTGTTGGATCTTGAAATTAGCTTCCTCTGATGTATATTTTAATCGTTGTTTCTACTGGATGAGGAAGTTTGTTATATTTCCCTAAATAAACACAGGTGACCAGGAAGGCACAGATTTAAAAAAATCTTGCTCACACTCGTGCCTCAGGCCACCACAGCTGTTTGAAAGGGCAAAGAAAAGAACAATCCGCACTGTGTGGATATAGCCTTTCTGCCACTAGGATAGAGCTAGGATAGAGGTGGCCATTTCTGGAGGCTTAGCGAAATCTGGAGTTGAGTGTCATCACTAGGTTGATGATACCCAATTTTTGAAAATCCTGGTTTGTGGGAAATAAAACAGGGCAGACTCATTTTAGGGACAAGAGGTATGCAAAGTCTCTCTCCCCCTCCCTCCCCCAACAGTTGTATTGTTTTGTATTGTATGGTATTGTATTGTTGGGGTGTTGTGTGGTTTCTGGGCTGTATGGCTGTGTTTGTATTGTGTCCTACACTCATGTTTTTGCTTGTGCAAGAACTTAGGCAACCAATTTCCTGAAATTTGAACGAAGGGGATCTTTCAATCTAACTCTACATAATTAAAATATGCATATGTTTTATATTATTTATTTTAAAATAAACATGTTAACTCTATTATTAAATCCTTGCTTCAGATATACTAGCAGCAACTAGTTTTTCCTGTTTGATTTGTTTACTAGTTCTTGATATGCAACTATTACACAAGTAAAAAGTTTACTAGCATCCCTAATATTTTAGTGAGATTAATCTAATTCTTGGAATGAAAGTTAACTAACAATGGAGATGACCAGAAGCAGTATTTCAAAATCCTAAACTTTATTTCAACAGTGAACAGATAAAAGGTATTATTTCATATTTTGATGCAACAAGATACATTATAATAAATTTACCTTTATATTCAATGGCAAATCCTGACATGCCGACAGAAGCATCGCTACGGAATGCTAGAAACAGGCTATCACCACTGCTCTCTATTCTTTCTGGAGCCTGGGTGCCTTGAAAACTGCCAATTAGAGGGCTGTTGGAATCTTCTCCTTCATAAATATGTAAAAAATCATAGCTGGGTTCCATGTTGAAGCTAAAACAGAGGACCAAGAAAAGAAGACATCTCTTTCTTGAACAAATAATTTATGTCATCAATGTTATGGTAGTATTTTTCTTCTGACATTTGTAATGTGCTGTATAATAAAGCATTCTTTTATTCCAGGACCTAAAACACCCGCATATTGTAAAAATGCAACTTCGTTCTGTAATTCATTTTCAGTTGTCACACAGGGATGTGTTTGTGTTCAATGCTTTTTTCTCTTTCTTAAACTATCAAGACTTCTAAGGTCCTCAGGCAGATAAAGGGAGTTTTGGCTCCCAAAAGCTTATACTGCAAAAATCTTGATGATCTCTAAGAAGCCTGTAAAGTCCTCAGTGCTTTTTCAAACATATATAAAAAGTTGGGTAACTCCAACCCAAGAGCCCTGATATGCACCCAGAATTCCTCGGTATGTCAATATTCTTCTTTACTTCAACAAACACAGGGAAAGGTGCCTGGCAGAGTGTGCCTCCCCACTAGTGACAAAATGCCTGTTCCTGGACAGGCACTGGTTAGTGACAAAGTTCTTACAATGTTCCCTAACACAACATTCTCTGGATTCTCCCCAAATTCCTCAATAATTCACCTCAGGAAAAATCTCAACATTTACTATGATTTTGATGTGGCTTCTCCATTTCCTTCAATATTTATTGAAGGCAATCTAGACACAGTACAATGGACGTGAAAGAGGAAGAGCCACACAGGACAATAGATTGTATCCAGTGGAGCATTTCCAAAAATTTAAGGATTTCTGACAACAGATTGCGTCCTCTCTCTCCTCCCTTCTTCTGCTGTTTCAGGGGGTTCTCTGTCTCCGAGAAGTAACATTGGGGAAGCATTTGGAACTATAGCAGGGGGGAAGTGAGAAAGTTCTTCCATCTGTGGAAACGTACTATCAGATCCAAGCCATAGTACACTAAAAAGTTCTAACCCTTTTTTGAGCTGCATAAATCAGTAACTGACACACTGTGAAGCTACAGAGAATAGTGTCCCCATAATTCTGTAGACTTCGGAGAGGGATTATTTCCTTGAAGAACATTTGTTGTGCTCAAAATACAACAGGATTTTTAAAAGTTTTGCAAATAAATATTGAATTGCAGGATTTTGAGTCTTCTATCTGTTGTCATTCTGTGCACTGTGCCACTGTGCGCTTGGCAGCTGGCACCCACATACTGGCATCTTTGCTCTCCCCACTGACGTAAGGGCCCTTTTCATTGGCAGCATGGCCAAATGCACCAGCATGGCCCTTAACTGCTCCCACAGGTCAATTTGCAACCACATTTGGCTTTGGCTTTTGGGGCTAAAGAAAAAAAAAGCCTAGGTATCTATGTGTCAACTATGACTTCAGATGTGTAGGAAAATAAGCAAGAATTGACTTTCATGTACTACTGTTGCCCAACAATTTATGGGTAGGTTTGAGTAACAAGACACTTCCTCTATTTCAATTAGAGATTTCCAAATTGTGTGCCACAAAAGGGGCTTAAAGTATGCCATGGAAAACTTGAACTGCTGTGCTAAATGCAGCCATGACTCTTTGCCCATGAAGAATTGTGAGTTCCTATATAGCACTGACACACTCCTTTCTCTGGCTCATTCCGCACATGCAGAATAATGCACTTTCAAACTGCTTTCAGTGCTCTTTGAAGCTGTGCGGAATGGCAAAGTCCACTTGCAAACAGTTGTGAAAGTGGTTTGAAAACGCATTATTTTGCATGTGCGGAAGGGGCCTCTGTCAATACATGGTTGTAAAAGTGGGAGCAGAAACACAATTCCACAAACTGAACCACTGATCAGAAAACATCCTGAATGGCAAAAGGGGAAGGCAGTAATGACAGAACTATAGCTTGATTACAAGAAGAACTCAGGCAATTGCGAAAATATATAGAGGGAATTTTGCACCCCTGGTTTGAACAGTTTGGAAACCACTGCTCCAAGGACATCTGAAAAGAATTTACCTGACAGATGACATCAAACCCTGAAAGTCAAGTTGCTAACGTAACTCTATTAAAGAAAGCAAATTAAAGCAAAAAAAAAAAAAAGTTCCCAATGCCATATATGCTTCATGTGTTCTGACTTTCATGTAATTTACCTACATAGGCATCTTGGGGTCGTTGGGAATAGTTCTAAGAAAAAATGTGAATGCAGTATGCAGTGGTAGGAAAAAAAGGCAAATTTTACATTAAAGAATATTAAAAAATGGAATAAGGATTTTTTTTTAAAAAAAATCTATTTAGCCTGGTAAGTGAAAGGTAACTTCTACATTTTAAGGCAGGTGCTGGGTGAACTTAATGGCCTGCATATGGGAATCTGGCCATGCTTACAAACAGAATGTTGCTGTAGATGGATGATCCAGCAAGATGGTACTCATATTATTTCTGCTTTTATGTCATTATAGAACAGTGATACAAAATGTACTGCAGAAGACAGCTAGAAAAAAATGTAATTAGGAATGCTATGAAGTGATATATGATGTAATTTTTAAATGTGACATTAAAAAATACATGCTGCTGTTGAAGAAGAGCAATGGCTTGAGAAATGGTACCTTTTGAATATCAACGCAATGACAAAATCAGGGTTTACTTTTATTCTCCAGTCACATTCTTTCCCTGGAGGATACGCCTGTGGGTAGTTTGGTGATAAAATAACACCTGCTGGGCCTGTGAGGTTTCCACCACATGCAGCTGTCACAAAACACAAAAGAAGGAACAGGAAAGTAAAATTGATCACAAGCCACACTGAGCTACTGTCAAAGTAATTTGAGATATATATTGTTTAGCACCTGATTTTTTTTTTTTGGTACCTTGTTATCACCTAAATTTTTCAATAGTCCCAGGAACAATAAGAACTCTCCAGCATCAGCAATAACCCCAACATTTTCGCTCAGTGCTAGCGATACCCCCTCCCAACATGCATACATAAGTACTATACATATCTTCAACAGAAGAAAAACCACAGTGTATTAACAGAACATGTGCGTTTCTCTGTTCATTTATTTATTTTGACTTCTAAAATGCACTGACAGGTCAGTTCAGGATGTGGTGAACAAAACAAAACAAGCACAATAAAGCCTGCAAGGCTGTGTGCTGGCTGCTGAAATCACATTTAAAAAAAATAGGACTTCGCCTTTGGTCTGGTCATTCAGTTGAACAGAATTAAATGGAATGTGCTGCTTCAGACTGTAAGTAAGAAATATTATCCAAAACATTGTCACCCAAATGCCTTTGCTTGGGAAGTTGCCACCTCCAGACTGCAATATTCCTGAAGATTTGGGGGTGGTGACTAAAGGGGCACCGTTTGGGGAGGGACACGATGCCACTGAGTTCACCAGCCAAAGCTGCCTGGCAACTGATCTCTGCTGTCTGGAGATCAGTTGTAATTCCACGAGAACTCCAGACCCCACCTGGAGACTGGCAACCCTGACAAACTAAACTACGTAGTTTATCTACTGTGTCAGTTTTTGACTGGTTGGGAGCTGCAACACAAATATCACTGCTTATCTGTGGTCTGAAGTGCTACAGGACATTTTATCTCTTTGCTTCATTGCCACTTCATTTTGTTGCACAGGTAGACCTAGCCTTATTTTGTGCAGGGTTGCAGCCAAAAACGCAGAGGTAAAAACTGTTTTTTAAAAAAGTAAGCAAGACATCATAAAACAACAACAAAAACATATCTTATTGTATTCATGGGGAAAAAATAGTAGCAAGCCAGTCAACTGAAATTCCTTTTGCCAGTACCTCAAGATGGAAAAAAGAGTGACCAATAAAATGAGTCCAATATAACAAACAAAATGAGAGTAACAAAGGAGAATTTTTGTATTAGTTAAAATCAGGCTGAATATGACAAGGAGGAATATAAAAACTGAAATAAACATTTCAAAGTATATATTTTGTGGACTCTTACTCATTGCTTAAACTTCAAACTTTAGCATAGTCTAGGAGATTTCACAGGGAATTAATTTCATAATGGAGATTTATCACAGGAAAGATTATATATTGGCCAGGCACTAAACAAACAGTTCATGCCCACAGAACTCCAAGTAGCAAGATCTTAATCATTTATTTAGATTGTTTGCACTAGAAAGGTCATGTAGTGATTGGGGAATTAACATCTTGCTTACTGAGAAATTTGGCAAAAATAAATATTTAAAATTCAGAATTCTTCTTTCTTTCTTCTAGCAAAAAACCCCCAACACTTTTGTTTGACTAAGAAACATGTTCCCAGTGCAAAAACCCAGGAAACTAAATTCGCAATCATGCACTTCAATTCCGTGTATTTTTAACAGATTCCAAGCACCTATAATTCATACTGAAGAAACAACAGTAATCAATGGATCCCAGTTATTTTGTTTAAAAATAAACTGAGCTCCTTTGGTAGTGAACACTCAAAAATTTACACACCTTCTGATGACTCAGCCTGACGTAAAACCTCTGACTGTTCTCAGGGAAGTCATAAAGTGTTAATGCAGCAAAAAATAGACACAAACGGCTGTTGACAACATTCAGAATGCTAAGAAGAACTATTAAATCCCAGCTATCCCCAGCATACAAAAATGAAACTTTGTGAACAGTTTAACAGCTATAGTTTATCATTTGTTTACTAAGCCTCTGAGGCTTCAAATACAGTTGTTTGTATGATAATGATGATTTTAACCTGCAAAGCTTTCAAGGTTATTTCTTCTTATTACAATATGTCCAAGCCATTTCATCATAAAGTTTTTCTTTAGTGAATTTACAAAATTTTAAAGACAAAAAGTAAAAACCTTCACCAAGGTGATTTACACTGTTATCCTAAATGGAGTTGTGTCCTTTGACTTCAGTGAATTTAGATGGGTGATATTTCTCAGCCCCATCCAAAGGGGAGGGGAAGAAGGGCTTGCGAGAGCAGCACGCCCTCGCACCAGTGCATTTGCCCTCCCTGAGACACTTACTCTTACGGAGAAGCAAAACCACCAGCATGCTGCCACTGCTGACCTCCCCTGGCCCTGGGACATGCCACGGGATGCTGTGTCAGCATCCCAGCACCCTTGCTATTGCTGCCGGTGCAGTGGGGTGGCCAAAGGGCATGGCCAGGAGAGGAGCCAACATTAGTTGGCTTTCTCCTGGTCATTTGACAGGTTATGCTGGTGGCAGGAAATTTGGACTATGACTTCTTGGTGGTGGCGGGGAGGCTGTTTTGTTTTGTAAACCTCCCCATGCCACCAGGAAGTCTCTCTGGGAGCAACAGAGAGGTGCTGTTGCAGCACCGCAGCACCTGCCTCACCACTTGGATGGGGCTGCTTGTTTAGGATCTCACTGTCATTTTAAATTTGCAACACTGGCAAAACTGAAGTCTGCTTTATATGTAGAAGGGTGGGATATAAATGTTTAAAACAAGAAGTGTCTTCTCTCTCTTTTTTTCCTCAGAATCAGGTCAAAGGCTAGCCTTAGACCTAAATGCATACATCAGGACCTGCTTAGTGAAACAGGTGACTGTTAATAGAGCAAAAATGACCATGGGTTGGTTTGTTTTAGGTGAAATGAACAACAGTTTGCAATGCCATAAAAGACTTATGCAATCATAGGATTGTACAGCTAATTAGCTGTTTGGAGAGTACCATGTGGGTGTTAACCAGCTGACATTAACAGCACTATTAAATTCAAAACTGTTGACAGTTTCTTGACTGTAACAGGGCTCCTTTGCACACTCGACTAACTGCTGAGTTTCTTGGAAGTAAATCCAGAAGCACTGAAATTGGAAGTGCTGTTTTACTTTTTTGTCCTCCCTCTGGATTTTCACAGTTGTAGAGTAAGTTTATTTTCTTTTACACATGACTTCAATAGTGAATATTTTGAAGGGAGGATTTTGTCATCACTGGTGTTGTCATGGGTAGTGTCATAGCATCCCATCCTTTTTTTTTTAAGGCACTAAAATTTGAATATATCATTAGAGAACTAGGATTCCCTAGTAACAATAGGATTCCCAAATCCCCTGAATTCCCAGCTTTCATTTTTTCTAAAGTACGTCTAGTTCCTTACCTTGTGTATATATATAAGGGAAAAGGCATATCTAAGGGAGAGAAAAGGATAGAGAGTTACTGTTCTTTTAAATGAAAGCTGGGGATTCAGAGAATCTGCTAAGCCTATGTTAACAACACTTCAGTAATATATCAATATTTTAGATCCTTTTAAAAGAAAGAAAACAAAATTGGTTGTGCTGGGTTTTCCAGACTGTGTGGCCGTGGTTTGGTAGATCTTGTTCCTAACATTTCGCCTGCATCTGTGGCTGGCATTTTCACTTTTCCTCTGTGATACACATCTGAAGATGCCAGCCACAGATGAAGGTGAAACGTTAGGAACAAGATCTATCAGACCACAGCCACACAGCCTGGAAAACCCACCACAACCAGTTGAATCTGGCCATGAAAGCCTTCAACAATTCAGAAAACAAAATTATTTGTCTTTGGGATTAGGGGGAGGAGAGGCAGTGATTTGACTACAACAGTTTAATCATGGGAAAATAGTCGAGAGGTGGGTAGAAGTAAACTCAAAAGAAGCATCCAGAGAAATATTGGGGTAAAAGTGGTCACAAAAGAACTGGGGGGAAAAAAAACTGAAGTGAAAACTAAAGGCACAAAAATGCATATGGAAATCAGGGAATAAACTGAAGTTGTATTGGTCCAGAACAACGAAAAGAAAATCCATGTAGCAATGCCCTTAGACAACAGAGAAACAAAAACAAAGCCACCACAATCAATGCCTAAAAACTTTCTCCAGGCTGCTTTTGTGTTAAGACACCAGGAAAGAGCAGTAGATTAAAAGCTTTATGAAGTTATAAAGGTAAATTTATCTTGTCTAAGGCTGTTTCTGCACAGCCAAGGGAGAGAGCCTGCATCGGCATTAATCATGCCAATGCAGGCTCTGGGGCTGTTCGCACAAACAGCCCCATGGGATGCGCAGTTGTTGGAGCAAGCTCCGCACAGCCACATATTCCCCTCCCCGGCCCCAAACGCCTCCTTACCTTCTGCTGGCAGCCGCGTTGCTCTATCGTCGCTCTGAGGAGGGAAGGGGACACGCCCCCATGGCCACAGAGGCTGCCAGCAGAAGGTAAGGAGGCATTTGGGGCCGGGGAGGGGAGGGGAAAAGCCGGCTTCCACCTGCTGCCATTCGCATGGCAGCGGATGGAAACCAGCATTTGCAGGAAAACTCGCTCCCCAAGCGAGTTTTGAATGCACCGTATTGCCATGCACAGAGCGCTGGATCGATCTGGCAGCGGCGCCTGTGCAAAGGGTCCCTGCCAAAAAGGTGTTTTACTGGGTTGAAGCTGTTGCTTTCAGCCTGTGCAGAAACCGCCTTATATACATGCTGAGAACCTCCAAAGCAGTCAAGATCTCCAAGCATGTGTACACACGTGTTTAAAGGCATGCATATTTTAGGATCATTCCTAACCTACCTCTCAGGGTTATTTTTGAGGATAAGGGGAGAAGAAGGGATGACAAAAGCTGCATTGGGGGCAAAAAGTAGGCATAAACAGCTAAATAAATCAATGTCAGCATCAGAAGAAGGAAAGTCTAGTGTATAGATAGAAATCATGTACACAAGATAAAATGAGAAATCAGAAAAACAGTTTGAATTTAAAGGAGCTTATAACTGCAAAAGTGTCCAAAGTTTCATCACAATACCTATACATGTAGGAGCATCAGGCTGCCAAAAGAATCGATTATTCAGTTGTACGCAAGTAATTTTCTCCTGCCCTTGGAGCTGGTACCCTGGGTCACACTGGAATGTGATTGTATCCCCAGGCTCTCGGCTGTCTCCATATCTGCTTCCATTCCGTGGGGTTCCAGGATCATTACAAGTTGATGCAACTGACGCTGTAAATAATGGCACCAAATATTTTAGAAACAACTTATGAATCATTAAAACTTCACAAGGCATCATACATTTTTTTAAACAAAAGTATTTCCTTGAGTTCAACATTATTTGTTTCCATGCTTAAAGGGACCATGGTTTATGTGATTGTTTCTATTTAAGTGCTCATTTTTGATGGCTCTTGTTCAAACTAGTTTCCTAATTTTCTTTAGTGAATGACAAAAGACAACATGTAAAAAAATAATAGCAGGGTTTCTGTATTGTGTCAAGCTAATCTCTCCCAATAAACTAAAATTTACTTCCCTTAAAACTTTATCTAATTCCTTTATATTTTAGGTAGCATACCATAAAGATCATAATTTAGTTAACATTCTTTGAATCTCTGAGTGTTTTATAGCAGACAACCCAAGTTAATAATAATCTTAGCCTTTGTTGGCATACTAAAAACTAACAGATAAAATCTATGTAGAAATACATATAATATATAAACACAAGTGAAAAGAGATTACAAATTAGTAAAGTGACCATAAATACAATGCTACTATTTCATAAGCTCCATGAACTCTGTTAAAAATTTTGCAATCACTTCACAAAATGTAAGATCACAGTTATTCAATAAAAATGGGATTGCCAGTATATCAACTGAATCCTCCTGAAACAATGGAATAATTGTGGCATATTTTTCTCGAACTTTGACAAATCTGGGACAATGGATGGAAATATGAGTTATAGTTTCCACTTGTTCCTGATTGCAGGGACAAATTTTCTTGGCTCTATCCATTTTTTTTATACCTGCCACGTAGTAAAGCTGAGGGCATTATATTAAATC
The DNA here is from genome assembly GCF_021028975.2 of Sphaerodactylus townsendi. Classification (NCBI taxonomy): domain Eukaryota; kingdom Metazoa; phylum Chordata; class Lepidosauria; order Squamata; family Sphaerodactylidae; genus Sphaerodactylus; species Sphaerodactylus townsendi. Next base: position 152,010,546 of record NC_059425.1, on the reverse strand, counting down.
TTGCTAGTGCAAACGCCCTTCTCTTTTGGGGTTTATATATGTTCACTAGATAATTGACCATCCTTCCTTGTTCAAATGGGATTAATAAATTTAGTGGTGAACAGATTTTCTCAGCTCCTCTCATCAGAGCCTGGAATTCCCATTGGAAAAGTCTCATTTTTAGATATTTATATGCTTTAACACAAGAAAGTTCATATAAGGAATTCATTGAGACCCCCATAGTTTTGATTTTCTCTTCAATCAGATTACCACAGCATGGGAATTTATTATCCGTCAGCATCCATTGAACAAGGCTGGAAGAATTCTGCTGGTAGTGAATTCTAAGCCAATATTTAAAAGTCCTCAGCCAGGCCATTGTCTCAAATGAGTTTTGCCCTAGTTCTAAACATAAAGCCCATTGTTTTGTGAAAAATATTAGACTTCAAGCTGTTGATTGAACAGTTCACAGCTCCTATCCATATAGGGACCCCATATAACACCTGTTGACCAACCTTAGCATTGAATACCTTCAATGCAGCCAGTATAAATTGGTTCCCAGCACTATAAAAAAGTGCAGTATTGCCTTGGTGCTGTTAGCAGAGTTACAATGCACCCTCCAAGTCAGATTGTAGCTAAAGGTGATACCTAAATACTTGAATTATTTAACTTGCTCTAAATTGTTGTTGATTTTCCAGTTATATATTTTGAACCGTAACTACAAGAATTTTTGATTTAGAGTAATTAATTTCAAGTTTGTTTGTGTCACAAAACTCCATACATCTGCTTAATAATCTCAGAAGTCCCACTTTGGTACAAGAGGGCAATATAGTATCATCTGCCTACAACATGACTGGAAGATGAATTGGACCAAGCTTGGATGCATGGTGTTTACCTTGGAAAGAGTTGGGGCAAGATCATTCATAAAGATATTAAATAAAGAAGGTGCCAAAACACAGCTCTGCTTGACTCCTTGGAAAGTGGGGATATTCTTAATTCTTAATTTGGCTCACACTCAAGCATCTAACCTGACAGCTCCTTCCGTATATTGTTGTTTGATTAAGAATAAAAGTCTCCTATCTATCCCCAGTGCCAGTAACTTCTCCCATAAAAAAATTCTTGGCACTGAGTCAAAGGCTCCCCTCAAGTCAAAAAGGATATCGAAGAGATAGAAAAAGTGCAGAGAAGGGCAACAGGGATGATTGAAGGATTGGAGCACCTTCCTTATGAGGAGAGGCTGCAGCGTTTGGGACTCTTTAGTTTGGAGAGGAGACATCTGAATGGGGATATGATTGAAGTCTATAAAATTATGCATGGGGTAGAAAATGTTGACAGAGAGAAATTTTTCTCTCTTTCTCACAATACTAGAACCAGGGGGCATTCATTGAAAATGCTGGGGGAAAGAATTAGGACTAATAAAAGGAAACACTTCTTCACGCAACGTGTGATTGGTGTTTGGAATATGCTGCCACAGGAGGTGGTGATGGCCACTAACCTGGATAGCTTTAAAAAGGGCTTGGACAGATTTATGGAGGAGAAGTCAATTTGTAATGGCTACCAATCTTGATCCTCCTTGATCTCAGATTGCAAATGCCTTAGCAGACCAGGTGCTCAGGAGTTTTAGAGAGCAGCTTAGAAAGGCCATTGCTTTCACATCCTGCATGTGAGCTCCCAAAGGCACCTGGTGGGCCACTGCGTGTAGCAGAATGCTGGACTAGATGGACTCTGGTCTGATCCAGCAGGCTAGTTCTTATGTTCTTATGTTCTTAAGTCAAGAAAGGCCACAAACAGTTTCCTTGTAGCCTGAATCATATACCTGTTAATTAAGTGTAATAATACAAGGGCATAATCTGCTGCAGACAACCAGAGTTGATAAAGCAACAAGTCAAATCAAATGTCATTCTTCATCCTTGGATTATATTTAATCACAAAGGACTGAAACAAAAAATACTAGTTTCAACAGAACCTACTACCTACAATGCCATCCTAAGCCCTTCTATGTCCATTAATTTCAAAAGATTCAGAAGTATATTTCCCTGCTTAGGAGGGTACTGCTAGTTTTCTCTCTGAAATCCTGGTTCTCTGTGTGCAAGGAAGTTTTGTTTTGTTTAATATGGGGGACTATTCAAACATGTGGTTCCCCTAAGTGCAGTCAGAAGTGACAAAGGATTAAGAGAGCCCCATTGAACCAGACTAGAATCCTTTTGCCCAGATCCACCAATGCCCTAGAAATTCCTGAGGTCAAAGATTCTCCTTTCTGCTGCCCCTCCCCCCATATCTGATATTTACAAAGAGGCAATTGGCAGCACAAGTGCAGGAGGAGAAGGAGAAACTCTTTTCTCTCCTGAAAAATTTCATAGAAACCTATGACTTATGGCACACGTTTTGGTGGCACAAGTATGCACCTCTAAAGGGTGACATTTCTTGTCCAAAACTATTCTGAGAACATCCTGGAATATCTCCCCTCCATGCTGGTGTAGCCTCCTGCAGAGCAGAAACAACAGCGTGGGGAGAAACATCTGGGCTCCAGTGCCACAGAACCACGTGGCTCCCCTACATGGGCCTAAGAGTCTCTGTGTTGGCGTTCATGCCTCTCTATGTGGTACTTGTGGCATTGATGCTGGCATAGGGGTCACACCACATCCAATGCAGTTTCTGCCCCCTCCTTTGGATTGCAGCCTTAGAGACATAACATTTTCATATATGGAGGTGTTGCATCATATGCTTCTTCTGATTATGTGTGCGGCTGATCTCCTAAAGAAGTACATATTGTATCACTTTCATGTGAGTAGGAGAATTATGATAGGTTGTGAGGGGCATAGAATGCAAAGAGAAAGAGTAGCAGACACATGTACCCGTTGCCTTAAGTGACAAGCCCGCAGGTATTCTGCACAAAAGTATATGACAGATTGGAATTTGCTATTAATGTGATGAACAATGTCCTCAATGGGCTATTTGGGCATATTATTATGGAATATTCTATATCACTTTCTAGCACAAAAATAGGAATACATTTTCCAAATACATGTTCTGCACATTTACAATTAGATTGGATTTCTTTATAAGTCTAATGATGTATTAGAATCCAAAACATCAGCACATATTAACATTTGCTAATGGAAGAAGGCATGAAATTCCCCAAATATGGCACTGAAAATACATCTGACACTTGTAATCTTACTCAAGTGGTTTGCTAAAGGATACTCAAGTAGCATCCTTAAATGTGTAGGTGATTGATAGAAGCATCACATCCACATGTAGATTCTTCAAAGGTTATGAAACACTTTCATCCCACTAGATTCATCCATATAGCTGCCTTTCTGTGTACTACACTCAGCCATATAGCTGCCTTTATCCGTTTATCCTCACAACAGCAAACATAGCAATCAGTAAAGATTTAATACACAGACAGAAAAACACATTTCCCAGGTACAAATTTTTAAAGCTGAAATCCTATTAAAAGTAGCAGTGAGCAGTTTTTGAGATTTTTATGTTTATTCTTTCAGCTCCTGGTCAGCAGTTAGATACTTTGTGGAGGCAATGGAGTTTGTCTTTCAAAATATCCACTGTCATATCTCACTCTTCCCACCCAAGATGGTATTGGGAGATCCCCGAAATATTGGGAGTCCAATTATGCACTCCATAAAGAATTTCCCAAAGCTACAAAAGCTGACAGCAGGCGAATTGTCTTTGTTTAAACCTGTTTTAGAGTCTCAGTACAGACAACATGTAAAAAATTTGTTTAACTGAACTATAGTTAGAGTATCTGAATGTAGGCCACTCTGCTAACTTTGGCCCATCGAGCAAGGACCTGACAGTTTTTTAACTACAACTAGTCTTAAATACAGTTTTGTATGATGACTGAATACAAAATACTTCGCTTATTCTTTGGTGATAACTCACCAGGTAACAAAGATTTGCTGTTTTTACAAATTACTCATAATTGAAATATCAACAGTTTCATCTTTGTCTTAAAGTCATTCTGCCAAAAGGTTATGTCTAGCTATTTTCAGCTGGGCACTCAAAATTTTAGGAAAAGGGTACAAGGAAGAAATAACAAGGTAACAAAAGCATTAAAAATCTAAGATAAGGAGACTTACTAGGGTGAACTGACAGTTGTGTGAACAAATCTCTAAAAATAATGTATAAATTCACCAGTTCAGATCACAAATCAGACATCATAGGGATGGGCAAAAGGAGTTCCATCTCCTCTCATTTGGGAGGCTCACCTGGCTTTGTTCAGGCAGTCGGTAAGACCTTTATTCTATCTTGTTTTATCTACAGTTAATAACTTGAAATATATTGGAACACTAATAGTATGCCTAGGATGAGATACCATGTGATTATGATGCAATGAATTAGAACTGTAACATGTCAAATTAGCTCTGCAAGGTCTCTGTGCATATTGGATTATGGATTGTGAAGCATGGCAGAAACACTAGGAAGGTTTGAGGAAAGGAACACCTTCCCACTGCCCTTATCAACTAGACAAGAGACAACAAGTCTGCTTTGCATAGGAAGATCTCACACTTAGTCGTTTGGTTGATCTAAGTATTAGGTAAACAAATGCTTCCCCTGCTCTATTTAGAGCTAGAAGGAAGTAATATGAAGGGAAAGGTCCAGTGCTTATTTCTTTCAATTATTTGAATTTTTACCCTCAGTCAAGTATAATAAGAAACCTGGTAGACAAGTAAGAATTCTGTAAACGCCATCATCATAATAAAAACACTAAATGACCAGTCGTGACATTCTATTAATGTCAATCTGAGTCACTCACTAAAGGTCACTAATTTTATTTTGCCAAGGACATTCCTTTCTAATTGTCACATTCGCATTTTACAGCACTGGTGCCCGCAATATTTACTCATCAGAACGAGTTTTAACGTTGTTGATCTATTTCCTTGTCCACAATATGTGAAGGCAACATTCATTTTGTCCTTTACTGAAGGAGAAATATTAGGAATTCAAGTCTTTGATAGGATATCTTTCAGTGTTCACTGTGGGACATTTTAGCTGCACTATGATGTTCATTAAAAAGTGTTCAGAATCCCTTAAAGACAAATATGGAGCCTTTCAAATAACTTCTGATTTTAGTATTCATACAGCGGCACAATTCCTGCTTATTTTGCATTAAAATGTACGATAGCTAAATGCTTGGAGCAAAGGTTTAAAGAGAATTTTATTGTTTTGATGCCAAGAATAAAGTGTGGGAAGATGACTTGTTTTCTTGTAATGCTATTCACATATTACATAGACACACAAAACACAGGAGGCCAAAGATGGCAGTACAGATTCTATAGAGAGAATCCCAAATGCTTATTTAGAAATAGTGAAAGATGTGAAATTGTAGATCGACTGTCATCAGTCCTGAGGTGGTTTTAGAGGTGACTCAAAGCTAGTGAAGGTCCCCTTATGCTTTTAGTTCTGGGAGAATTAGGTGTTATATTGGACCCATACTTATTGCTGGAGAAGCATGTTAATTCAGCTACAAAAAATTCCTTTCTTCCATCTTCACTCAGCCTGGAAAACAGATCTCGTCTTTTACACGGCCATACAGATCCACGCAACTGTAACCTCAAGGACTACTGTAATGTACTGTACATGGACCTTCTCACAAAGACAACTCAGAAATTCCAGCAGATATAGAACACTGCAGCTCATTTATTAACAGGAGCAAGGCAGACTATTACACCTCTTCTGCAGCTAAGGATTCATATATTTTAAGGATGTCTCAATGTACTCCGTTGAGACTGCTTTGTTCATCTGAGCAAAGCCAGCTGAAGATGTAAGAAAAACAGCTACCTGATCCACTGGGGAGAAAAGCAGCTTGGGAAAGTAAATTTTGAGTGCAAAAATAACTGGAAATTAAGGATTAAACACTTCTTCAGCCATCATTTTATCCTTTCATACTGAAGGCACTTGCCGCTGTTTTCCTTTAAAATACTGAAGAACTAACCACCAATTTGCAAGCAATATCTTGTTTGGCCCACAGAGGTTGCTACATTTTGACTTACGATAAATTCTAATGTGGCAGAGACTACTATAAAGGCAATACTATATCTTCATTCAGAACCTATTCCTTTTTATAGAGAGAAATAATTTTGAAATATCTCACAGACAGTGGTCTGGCAAGAGCAAATATCACTGTGTGCCAGAGTCATGATCCACCTTCTTATTTCCTGTCAGGAAGTCAGCAGGAATCCAACTAGGCAGACGCAGAGACAGATGCCACTGCTGAAACGGTCTTTTTGCCAGACTATGTCCTGTGGCTCTTGAAACTGACAAATGTGCTCAATGTGCAGCCAGAGATGCTTAAGATCATCCTTGAGGAGTAAGGAGAGGCAGCTACAAAATCATCGACAGCAGTGGCTGTGACTCCCTAGTTGCTCTTCCAATCAAATGAATTAGTTAATTTGCTTTGTTTACTGCTTTCACTCAACCCCCATGCCCCGTAATAGAAGAACATGGCACACTCAATGCTTCTTCACTGCACTGTAATGATTAATCTACTCTATCAGATTACTTGGTTAATCTATTCTATCAGATAACTTGAGATGGACAAATAAAAAGGGAGCTGTGTGTGCCACAAGTAGCACACATTTGCAAAGCTAAAAACTGTATTTTCTTGGTGCCATGATCATATTTTGAACGTATTATTCAGAATAGATATTCCAGGTGGTGAATGGCCTGATGAACCCAGAGTGCTCTCACTAACAAACACTGCAGCATAAGCGTAGGTATACTTGATCAGCAGCAAGTCCCCCTTTGATTTCTGTGGAATTACTTCCATGTAAGTGTGCAGTGGATTGCATTTGGGATTAATCAACAATCTCAACTGAGAGAATTTCTAAAACTAATTTAGGAATTGGAACATGCATGCTTTTAACAGTTTAATCTTTTTCATTTTCATCCCCTCACAACTTGGTAAAGGTTAGTGTTCATTCATTCGCATGTTTCCGTTACTGATGGGCTGTTTGCCAAGTCGAGAGTTGAGCAATTGATGTGTTAGGCTGAAGAGTTGAAGGAGTTCATGATTTGGGATGTATGAGAACAGATCTGTTCTATTTATTATCCTTGGTGACCACATTCCATCCTGCTGCCATGCCAATTTTTCTTCTTTCAAATGCATCAAGTAAATCAATCAATCAATAATAAAGTGTTTAGGTGAAGGCAGAAAGCAGTTCTTTTAACTTTCACCATGATGTTGCTTTGGAAGAGGATGACACCTGGATCCAACTCCAAGTGGACACACTGAACAGTGACATTTTGTACTTTTCAAAAACAATGCACAGTGGTGCAGACAACAATGACTGATGCTACCAAAACAATGCAAACTTGTAGCAACACTAAAAACAACAACACATAGGCATATATGGTTTCCTGAACTCCACCTATCTGAATTTTATTGTTCACTGTTTGTTATTGTACACTGTCCAGAGCCCTTCGGGGGCTGGGCGGTCTATAAAATCTAAATAAATAAATAATAAACCCAAACAGTTCAAAACAGACCACTCAGTTAAGACTATTTTGTGGATGTGGACAGGTAGATGGGTGAGGTGAGAGGACTGGAATGACTTGAAAGCTATAGAAAATTGTGCATAGGTAGCATTCTGTCCCAAATTTAGATTTTTTATTTTCGTAAACAGGACCAGGAATTAAGATCAGGTAATTCAGAACCTCAAAAGTTTCCCTAGCCTGTAGGAATTTTTCTGTATTTCCTAGTAGTCACTTTTAAAACAGCTTCCCCAGATACCAGTTTAGAAACTACACTTTATCTATTCTTTTTATTTAATGTCATCTCTGCTTCTGCAAATAAGAAACCCCTCTAAACATTTCCCTAAATTACTTCCATTTTCTGGTCCACTTTGTAACCTGCTGATGTTTCCTTTACTGCCAATAGTGTAGGTATAGACAGAAGTAGCATTTATTTGAAAACAATACTTGGAAGAGAGTTGTTAAGATGGGGGAAAAATAGTTCTACACAAAGCAATGCTATAGAAATAGGTAATAAATAGGATAATTTCCAAGGTGCTAAAAAAGAGTATACTGATAAGCTTTCATAATAAGAAAAAAATCAGAACCTTCTTTTAAATTTGTCATGTTTTCTTTCACAATAACTTTATACACTCAGGATACATGCTGAACTTGGAAAATAAAGATATTATGAGGAGTTAATTTATTTAAATAACATAGTGCCATTCTAGCAGGGGCTAACAAAATCAAGGTCAAGACTGAACTGGTGAATTGAATGAAGGATGTTGAAGAATACTAGGCCGTTTCTGCACGGCCCAAATACGACGGCAAGCCTGCTATCGAAGAGTGGAAGCCCCCCCATGGCGCCGGATTCGCACAGGCGCCCCCGGCTGCCTGCACAAGCGCAGCAGCGGCGACCAGCAGCGGCGCTTCCCTCCCCGCAGAGGCTGACCTCCAGGCAGCCTAAACAGCACTAACCCTTTAAAGGTTGTTGTTGTTGGGGAGGGAGCGTCTTCCCTGCGGCGCGGTCGCGAACCGCTGCCGCAGGGAAGAACATGTTCCCCCTCCCCCCCTCCCACTTACCGTGTCCTCCTCGTTGTCTGCGGGGCGTCGCTTGTCCATACATATCCTCCGAGCTCCGGGGGTCGGAGGGCGGCGATGAAGCCGGGCTGTTACACCCCGCAGGCGGCGAGTAGGACACGGTGACCAGAATGGAAGAGAGGGAACAGGCGGCTCCGTGCGGAGCCGCCTGCCTTCTGCCGGCCTCCCCTGCGCCTGCTCGCGGCTTCCGTGCGAGCAGGCTCCATAAGCCGGCCGAAACTCTGCGCTGACGTGAAGAAGGCAGACTGGAGGCCGTGCAGAAACGGCCCTAGACTGTTGAACTGGAGGGGTTTGATAGAAGATTTGGGTGGCATGGTTACTTGTGATATGATCAAGAAAACTTCATAAAGAATTTTCAAATCGCTAAGGACGTTTTTGCACGGCAGCAAAAACAGCTCTCTACTGGCATAATTAATGCCTGTGGAGGCTTGGGACCACTCACATGGTATCGTGCGGTTGGCCCCGAAGCTGAAGCAAACCGCAGAGGTGGCTCTGCACAGACCCGCCTTGGGTTCGTCCAGTTCACCTACTTCTCCTCTCTGCGCAGCAATGAATGGCTGGAGGCACATGCCCATCATAAGGTCGTACCCACTTGAAGCATTTTCAAGTAAAGATGTGAATATGCAGGAGAAATGTCTTATGTACAGAGAATGGTTGTCATACCAGAATGAGAAATGGGAGTTTAAACCACTGGATGAATTAAGAGCTATAGATAAAAATTGGCTTCATTATTATCAATTACTGGAAACATTCAAAGCAAACAACAAAAATACAGGTTTTACCACGCAGATGACAGTTTGAAAATAACCTTTGTATAAATTATGATCAATTGATTACTAAAATGTACAAGATGTTATTAAAGTGGGATACTGAGGGAGAGGGAGTAAAATCAGTGATGGTAAAATAGGCTGAAATGTGGGGAGAAGCATACAAATGGAACAATGGGAAAGATGATAGAAAAAAGATTTGAAATTTATAGCTTGTTATAACTTGAAATAAAATTATTATGAGATGACGTATGGATGGTATTTAACACCCACAAAAATGTCTAAAATGTATAAGGGAATATCAAACAAATGCTGGAAATGTCAACAACAGTATGGTTCTTTTTTCAAATGTGGTGGGCATGTAAACAGGGAAAATTGTTTTGGGATACAATTTTAAAAGAAATTCAGAAGGTTATGAAAATAATAATTAAGAAAAAACCTGAGGCATTCTTGTTGGGGTTGATGGGGGAAGATATTCCAGATCAATATAGAACACTTCTCGTGTACATGACAACTGCAGCAAGGATTTTATATGCATACAAATGGAGGGACAATAAAATTCCAACAAAACGAGACTGGATTTTGAAAGTCACAGAGTATGTAGAGATGGCAAGGCTGACAGCGGTTATAAGAGACAGGAATATGGACAATTTTCTCAAAGACTGGAAATCCTTTACAGACTACTTATTGAAAACTTATACAAACAGAGAAACAATGGCAAGACTTAAATGAAAACAGCGTGAAAAAATGTAGATATTAATTATAAGTATGGAGTAGAAAAGCAATTGGATGAGGAGGAGGGAGGAAACGCTAAACTAGATGGCAAGATGCAAAAGTCAGTAAAACCAAATTTGCAGGTATTCCTGTTACAAATTAACTAATTAGTGTTCTGATACTCTAAGAGCAGGGGTCTGCTGTTGCTAAAGGATACAGGTTATTCAGTTAACAGCCATTTTACTGTCTACTTACTTTTACCTACCAGTATTTCTATGACTTGATGGGGAAGGGTTAGTCTGCAACCCCAGTTTCTAATAACTAGTTTAAACATATTTAACCCTGCAGTGTAAAGTTCAGGGATGCATTCTGAACTCTATTTTCTATCCTGATATGCATGATTAAATGGTAATTAAGTTTTAATGAAAAGTGTTAGGCTGATTACAATTAACATAATCACACTAGTCAGTTCATGTCCTCATAGTGTTTTACATGCTGTGCTAAGTCGGCAATACAATGGACCCTTGATGGAGTCCAAACATTTTGTGAGCAAAAGACATTTGCATTCCTCCAGTTAATCATCTCTGCCGGCATAGTTAATGAAGGGCAAAATCATTCATATGTGTAGAGATCTCTCGCATACATATACACGTTAAAAAAAACCCCACCCTAATTGGAGGAAGACACAAATATCACCCCATGGCTTTTCTACAACTTGGAATTGGATAGTAACAAAAAATCTAATTACAACCATGAAAATTAATCAAAAGAATGTTCACTTCCATAGGTAAAATCCATTAACACTGCTGTGATAACACTGGATAACACTGCTGTGAGGGACTTCCATTGTGGAGATTCTTCTTGAACTGTTCTGGTAATACACAGGAGAACATTTCCAACGAATAGGCTACTTGGTCACTTTCCATACAAATATTATCTGGCTCTCAGTCATGCTACTGAATCAGAACTATCACAGAGGTTGCCCTTTGTATATGCAGGGCTGTGTTTTACAGGACCTTACAAAAGCTGTCACAGCTCTGATTCCATAGCAGTGTTCAAGTTCTGACACATAAAGGGAGATGAACATGCACACAGATTCTCTGTTGCTAATTACTGGCTTTCAGTGATAAAGTGCATACCTAAGGAGGGTTACTCCAGCTCAAGTCCATTTATTTCAGTTGAGTAATTCTGCAAAGGACTGAAAATGCTCAGCTACCAGACATTTGAATTATGTTGGAAGCAGGATCAAAGAAAGAATAAGGTCAAGAAGGCTTGTTTTTTTTCTGACTGGTGGACCAACGTATTCAAGTTTCTAACTTAGTTGCTGTGTTATATTGGCCAAGAGTCATTAGCAGGATGTTTCTGCTGCTTATCATTTGCAGCAAGATCAATTCTCATGGATAAGGCTGTTGTCTGGAAATTTTGCTGTTGATATAGCAGGAAAAAAATGACATAATCACACACTACTGAAGAACAGCAAAAAACATTGATTTGAGGTCCCATCCAAAGCTTCCACGGCACCATTTGAAAAGTTTGGATTGTGAGGGAATGGATAGTGATGCAGGTCTTCTCTCTACTATATTACAGAAAACACTGGCCACAATCTCCTGACCGCCTCAACCAATCACGGGGCAGTATCCATGGAGCTTTCTAGGGTGAGAATGGCTGGCTCCTCTCATATCAGATTCACAGCTGAACTGTGAACTTTTCCTCTTCCTTTGCAGGGAAAGTGAAGGAGATCAGCATGCCCTTGGCTTTCTTTGGTTTCTATGTTCCTCCCCACCTTTTCCTGCTACTCTTTGGGCCATCATTTCAGAGGGCTCAGAAGGGCCTTTTTTATTTTTACATTATAAAATTGACAAGAAATGTACATGGTCCAGCAAACTAACGCTAGATCACAGACAACAGGAGAAAAAAAAGCAGCAGGAAACCTCCCAAATAGAGGTTGCATGCAAACAAATGAAGAACAGGTGAGCAGGAAAATTACAGTTCAGCTAAGGATTCATCAGAGGAATCACTTGTTAAAGAAAAAACCATGGGGAAAACCCCATTGCAAAGCAAACTGCTGTTCAGTAAGTAGGCATGCATAAATGGCCATAATCTTCTGATTTCATGGTTGATGTTTCACTTTTGGTTGATGATGAACCCAAGGAATAAATTTTTTTTTCAACAAATTCAATTCCTTCATTGTCAGTCCTAAAATGGTGTCATTCCCATGTACTCATTAATTTTGACTTCTTGATGTTCAGGTACTACTGCTTTGTCACTTTCTGTTTTAACCTTCAACAGTAGGCATTTCAAGTTTTCACTTTTTTGCCAGTAATGTGTGTCATCTGCATATCTCAAATTCTTGATGTCTCTTCCACAAATTTTCACTCAGTATTCCTTATAATATGTTCTGTATTTGGACTGAAGAGGCAGGGAGATAAAATACACGCTTGTCTGACACATTTGCCAACTGGAAACCATGCTGTTTCTCCATATTCTGTCATAATAGTAGCCTCTTGTCTGGAGTACAGGTTAACCATCAAAACAGTCAGATACTGTGGTATGCCTACTTCTTTTAAAACCAACCATTGCTTTTCATGATCCACACAAATCATAGTTGGTACAAAATTTTAAAAATGCATTTGACAAGATGCACAAGGCATTAAATGAAGATTGTACTACCAACTTTAAAATACTGAGAGTTAACCAGATTTTATATCATCATGATCCTTTTAAAATTTAAATAAAAATACTCCTAGAAGGAAAATCTGAAATAAGAGAAACAGATGAGAGGATGCTTAATCTGTTTTTCACCCACTGCTTTCACAATTCTGGAATCTTTCCCCCAAATACCTGCCTTTATGTGCACACAGCGGGAGGTGGGGTGGAGGGAAGGGGACTGCTAGGAAAGCAACTTAGTGAAGAACAATAGCAAGCACAAGGACTAAGCACCTAAATAAATCTCTAATTGCAACTGCTGTTCTAGATGTTGATTCTCCTGTTTAAAAAGGGCATCACATCTATGCATATCATTATGCTCGATCGTTAGCAGGAAATGTATTCCCCCCCCCCAAAACCCCTCTGAGATGTACAACACTGATCCCTGAAAAGTCTACATTAATTTCTATTTTCCAATTATTATGGCATCAAATTGGTAAGGGAAAAGGTAATACAATATATAGAACAAAGTATACAATATGTAGAATAAGGTATACATTATGTATACATGAAGTATTCATTGTATACTTTATTGCTATTGGCAGTACACATTTTTAATTTCCTATAAATTATAGTGCATACATCGGAGGCTCCTTCTTATTAGAAAAATCTTAGTAGGTTATTGTGCAAAAATACCAAATACAGAATGTATAGCCAATAGGATTTGGGTGATAATGCTGGTATTTAAGGCATATCACACAAGCACTTAGTAGCAACCACATGAAAGGCCAAAATATGATTGTGCAAGAGGAAAACAACAATTCACCTACTTGAGAACTGGATAGAGAAACCAGATTTGCTGATGAAGAAGTCACTGTCAAACTGTAAAGTCAGCGAGTTGAAAGTGCTGTATATATCCTCAGGAAGAGCAGACCCACTCCACTCTTTCAGTAGAATACTGCTTTCAACAGGGCCATCCCACACCTTTAGGATGTCATGAGCCACCTCAGTGTCAAAAACAATAAAATGCAGGCTGCAAATGAAAGAGTAACATAAGACGCATGTCATTTTGGGCCAGCTTTGCTATGTCGAATTTTAACAAAAAGCACAGATTAAGGACTGATAGTTCAAGAAAACAAGGGCCCCAATATAACACATGGTCCAGAATGCTTCTGGAATGCAATGAGTGGTATATTATATCCAGCACAAAATGGGAATTTATGTGCAACTGCAAAAAACGAAGAGAAAAGATTGCTGCCATCATCTCCACTGGTTGGTAGCAGACTCATCCCAAAATACCAGCTAATACTTTTCCAGCATTTATTTCCTGCATCTCAGTTACAGACTGGGCTTTTTGGGGAGGCCAACATGATAAAAGGTAAAACAGGATAAAGTTGCATTCTAATTTAAAACCATCAAACAAAACTTTAGATACAACCCATAAAATGCAGAAAGATTGTACTGATTTATAAAATTAGCAATTTAAGCCACAAGAACTGCATGGAAAACCTAATGTCAAATAAAAGTCTAGGTCCGTGGTGGCGAACCTTTGGCACTCCAGATGTTATGGACTACAATTCTCATCAGCCCCTGCCAGCATGGCCAATTGGTTCACCACCACTGGTCTAGGTGAAGAAAGGTCTTCATCCAGGACTGAAGACATCCAACCTGGTGCTGGCCAAGTCTCCAAGGTGAAGGCAATCCAGTTTTGGTCTATTATCTACCTCATCTCTAAACCTGAACATCCTTTAGATGTCCAATATTTAAGACTTTAAAAGTAATAAACAAGCAAGCAACCAGGAAGAAAAGGGAAGCCAATGAAACTGTGTTAACATTGGCAAGATATGGTCTTGGTATTCAGAACCAGTCAACAACCTTGCCTCACAACATTCTTCAACTGATGTTTCTGAAGCATGTTCATGGGCAGCTCCATATAGAGCAGGGGTCTGCAACCCGCGGCTCCGTAGTCGCTGCGGCTCTTTCAGCCTTATATTGCGGCTCCACGTGGCCTGGAGGTTGGAGGGTAGCATGGGTGTGTCCCTCCAGGAAAGGTGAGTGAAGGGGCCAAACTGGAGATGGCTCCGTGCAGAGCCACCTCTCCGGCTCGTTAGATCTTCAGGGTTGTGGAAAACAGGTCCAAATGGCTCTTTGGGTGGTAAAGGTTGCTGACCCCTGATATAGAGCATATTACAGTAATGTAACTTGGATGTGATCAGTACATGGATAAATCTGGTCCAATTTTGCCTTTCTAAGCAGAACTGCAGTTGGTTAAATATGTTACATCCAACAGAGGAGATCTGCATCTCCATCTAAAAGTGAAGTATAATAGTACGGTCAAGCTGCAAACTGCTTCTCAGAGGAATTGCCACCATATTGGAAACAGGCTGACACCTTACACCTAGTTCGACTGGGGAGGTCATGGCTGAATGGCAGAACTACTACTCTGCATGCAGAAAGTCCCAGGCTCTGTCCCTGGAATCTCCAGTTAAAAGGACCATGTAGAAGGTGATGTGAAAGACCTACCTGAGGCCCTGGAAAGCCATTGCCAGTCTAAATACACAGTTTTGACATTCTTAGACCAATGGTCTGATTAAGTATAAGGAACAATCATGTGTTCACAAGACAACTTTATTGGTCAACAATACTGTCATCCAGTTGGACTGAGCTTCATTTTACTGGTCCTAGTCCAGTCTATTACAGCTTCTAAATACTGATTCTGTCTTACCTGATCTAAAGAAACAGAGCTGGGTGCAATCAGCATGTGACACATTACTCCAAAACTCCAGATGAACTCTCACAAAATATAGGGGACATGATCAATCCCCTGGGAACCCCATGTTACAAATTCAGTGGCTCAAACAGCAATCCCCCAACACCAGCTTTTGGAAATAGTCCACTAAATAGGAGCAGATCCATAGGTGTCACACCCAGATCTCCATAGGTGCCAACCAATCCAGAAGAAAACTGTACATCAATGGTATTGAAAGTTACTGTGAGACCCAGAAGAATCAACCGAGTTGTACTTCTCTTTTCTAATGGTTTCTGTTTTAAAACCAGACCTATACCTCAGTCGAAATGGGGTTAGATAATCAGTTTCATCCAAAACATCTGGAGGTATTCAGTGTTGACTTGCTTAAATATAGTGTCCCAAAAGGAAATATTGACCACAAGACAATATTATTCAAACTATTTGGGTCCAGAGATGGCTTTTTTCCATTTACTTTGTCTGTGACCAGGCTAAACTCATTCAAGCAACTCAGGTAGATATACTATTTAAAAAAAAACTCTGATAATGAACTGCAGAGTCCAGGTCATAACAGATATGACAACATTTATCTGCAAAAAATGTAGGGGAAAAACGTCACAGCAAGTGAATGAAATATCTGAGTCAGCCAGATCAGATTAAAAAGTTCCCTTGTGACCTGGAGCAGTTCAGCTGGATAGTTTTGAGCAGCTGCAATGCTGAAAGATGTGAAAATATTTTCACCAGAATCATTCCCTATAAGTAGAATCAATATGAACTTCATTTCATATTTGGTAGTACCCACTACTAGTTTTCCTCCCTTTGTGCTATTAGATCCTCAATGAACCAAGTAGTCGGAAGTCAGAAGATGTTGAAAATTATTTTATCAACCTCTCAAGAGTCGTTTTCTGATTCCAAGAATTTAACAGGGCATTGAAAGGAGTGCTGGGCCCCCTAGAAGGAAGCTATTCAAGTGCAGGCCAGAAATAACAAGGATCAATGATCTTGTGGAGCACTTAAACGAGTAATCCACCCCTGAAAATGTTAGGAAGGAGATATCAGACTAAATCTTACCAAGTAATGGTCTGTACATGACAAGGATGATGTAGAAATCTTTCCCATTTATCCATAAACTGTTCCAGTACAGAAAATCAAATCAAGGATATAATCTGCAATATACATGGGGACTGAGATGTATTATGGCAATTGATGGCTGCCATAAAATCCTGGCATGCCATTTAGGAAGGATTCAACATGAACGGAGAAGTCCCTAAGTACAAGAGACTTGGGGATCTCAACATCAAATCTGAGGCCAATTCAAAGGGCCCAAGCTGTAGGGCAGTGATGCAGACCTTCAATGTACAGTCAAAGCTGGAAGTCTGACAATCAGAAAACCTGGCAAGGCCTGTGGAGGTTCAATAAATTATAGCTACTTCACTTTCCTAAGTTTCAAGCCTTAATGCTATTAATTTCAATTCTTGTTTCAAAGGTCAGAACCTAATGTCTCAAAAGACTGAATTAATTTAAAGGGAATTCAAACATTTATGAATTCTTAAGACCTGTTCATCACATTCCCTCCATAAAGTCAAGGGGGCTACTAAATATTAGATATTCAGTATCAACAAATAAATGGTTTACCATATGGCTAATGCTCACAATCTGATAAATCATAAATCCAGTCATGAAGACCTGAATTTATCTGAAACATCAAAGCACCTATCATCCTAATATCCATGGTTTAATTTAGGTCATATATTCTGCAGCAGAAAGCTAAATAAACTTTCTTTTGCTGCATTCACACTGCTCAGTGCAATCCTTTTTTTAAAAAGCAAAAACGGTTTCCAGAGATCAACACTTCCATTGAAAATGTTCACCCTCTGAGCCGGTTTTTCAGCTTGCTGTAATAAATGCTGACTCCAGAGGCAACTAATAGGTAAATATTAAATCTGTTTTCTAGTTACAGATACTTGTTTATAAATTCTTTTTTCATTCTATATTAATTTCACATTTGCCATACCTATTAAAATGCAAATGCAGCAATGAGTTCACTTGTGATTGAGTGAATGTCTTTTAGTCTAGTGCTGGGGGAATAATTTATCTTTTTATTTCCAGGAAGGAAAAAATGAAATTGTCTTAAAATATTATGATTGCCCTGAATATACATCTGTTTTTTGCAAATAAGATTTCTTTTAAATTTAATTCTATATACAAAAGAACAGTAGCTATTTAAAATGTAAAGCTTTTATACATGCATGCACGTATATAATAATACATATTGTGATATGCTCACCATTCATAATATATTGCATATGGAATTCTTTCTAACGTAATCTGTTCTCCACCTAAAAGTTTGGTAGTGCCATCTTAAGCTATCACACCTCTAAATCCACTGAAGTAACTGGTTCTGGTGGGTTTTCCTCGGCCACGCAGCCTGGAAAATCCACCAGAACCAGTTGAATCCGGCCATGAAAGCCTTCGACAATCCACTGAAGTAAATTGACTTAGATGGCTGTAATTCTGTTTAAGATGGCAGTGAGGTAAGTTGTGTTACTGTAAATACAGAAACTGTTCTCTGTTGATGAATGAATTACATACAGAGAACCCTTGTAGCCTGATTTTATAGTAAGACCAACAGTTACTTCTGCTACTCTTGTTACTGCCAGATCTGTAGCACCGAAGCAGGGATGATAGTACTAGATATGGTGTAAGTAGGTACAGTGGGACATGTCTTCCACCTTGTCCCACTTTCTTTCTCCATCATTTCAGGACGTGTCAAAAAGAAAGACTGTACTGTAGCACCGAAGACTGGTAATCAGTGCTTCAGAATAGAAACATGTTTCTTATAGCTTACCTTATGAGGGCTTTTAAGACACTCACTTTTTCTATCATAAATATATATCAACAGCAGCTCATAGTTCAAGAAAAAATAGTTTTAGGAGTTTAGTACAATAGATCAGATCTTCTGCTGCAAGACACTTTGTATTTAAAAGAGGAATAAATTATTCGATCACTTAAAATATAAAGTATGCAGAAGTTACATAAACATATACTACTAAGCTCTGGTCCATAATAAATTTATTAATTGGATTATATGCATACCTAATTGTTCTCCCTGGGTCCGCTTCTATAATCCAAGTACAATGAAGATTATTGTCATATGGAGCGGGATAACCTGGAGACAATATGCGTCCTGAAGTTGCAGCATGAATTTGTCCACCACACTCAGCTGAAAAGAAAAAGAAGTCCTTCAATGATCAGAGTCTATGAAGTATCTAAGTTGCAGAAGGACTGGGTATGTGATACAGAACTGTAAATTTTAGTAAGCCCTAGTTGCTTGTACTTGGTGAGATGAGTAGATAAGTGGTATGAAAGGCAGAGTTACTATGTCAGGAAAGTTGCAAGTGTTTCATCAATTCTTATAATTTACCAAAACATTAAAGATAGATTCCGATACAGATACCTTTGCTGGCATACAAAAATAGGTTAAGAGCATTACTCATTAAAACTGGTAGATTAAAAAGGAACAATTCAATAAATAGTTCAGTCGGTTTCAAATTTTAGCAGGCCTTTCTTTTTCGTATCCGTGATTTGGCAACGAATAGTTAATTGAAGATTTAAAGAACTGATTTGAAAGGTTTCATGCTAATATTTGAACTGAAAAGGAGGAGAGCAGAACCATGTTATCTTTCCACAGCTTAGTGTACCTGATAAGAATCTGTTCACACACAAAAATGTCATAAGCACCATCTGTATTGCACTGTTTATTATACTTTTGACTATTATGATTTATCTGCTCTGAAAACATGTTGCTATTGATGGAACTTTAATTAAATAATCCTTTTTTGTGAATTTGAATAGAATAGTGTGATTTTTTAAAAAATCAGACATGCATAACATTTGTTTGCGTGGTAAGCCCCAGATTTTAGAATGTGATCAGACCCACATACCTCTGACAACCCACTAGGTGAAGAAGAGATTAAAATGGTAAATTTGCCCATTCAGTAGACTTTATGGAATCTGATTGGTGCCACAGCTGAAGGCAAGGGGTGGGATGGAGCATGCCTAGAAAAAGCTAATAATGAAAATAAGTTCAAGAACTCACTAAGCATATGCCCATGGTCGCGAAACTTTGGCACTCCAGATGTTATGGACTACAATTCCTATCAGGCCATGCTGGCAGGGGCTGATGGGAATTGTAGTCCATAATATCTGGAGTGCCAAAGGTTCGCCACCACTGGCATATGCAATGGTGGGTGTTTTTATGATAAACTAATCTCTAGAGTGGTCTTAACAACTACTGGTGTGCCAGAGGTGGAGGTGATGCTATTTGTGGTTGCATCAATAAAGCATTACATGAATTCATGGGTAGCACCAAAATAATGTGGTTACTGCATCTAAGGTCTGAGCCCTTTAAAACTCTGTTCAGCTAGAGGCTTACTGGACAACCATAGGCTGAATCATGCTTCCACACTTTTGCTCATCCAAATCTTGCAACAATGATTTCTCTCTTTTAGCCAGCAATACACTCTTCCTCCCTCTCTCACTTTGTTCCTGGCCACCATGCCATATCTAGCCTCCTTCCTTCTCCCAGCCTTGTTAAGCAGCCCAATCCTGGGGTGGGAGGTGGGGGAAGCCTGCCACAGCCAAGGACATTGCAGCAACGATGCAACTTAGTCACTTCCTAAGTAACTTGGTGTGCTGTGGCCAGCAACCAGACAGAGATGTTCCCCAAACTCCTGTAGACCAAGAATACCCGTCAGTGACTATTTTTCACCAGTGTAACTTTGCGCCGGCAAATATGGTGTTTCCATATTGAAAGGAGGCTGACTAATAACAGCCACACCCCTGGGCATACCCCCATTGGCACTGGCCCATATGCCAGAGGTGCACCAGCATGCCTGGGCCAGCGTAAGTGTAGTGGCACCAGGGTTCACAAGCCTGACACTGGCATAAGTGGCAGTTATGCTTCTGCTGAGATCATGACACCTCCAGAGCAATTTCCCCCTTTTTGTGGATTGTGTTCAAAGTCTCTGAACCCATTCTCAATCTTTCAGCAACTCTTCCTCCTTTCACTGCCCCCTTTAAGCCTGATTTCCCTCTTCTGTCCTCCCTGTTTTTTCTCATGAGGATACAAAATTATGAAAATGATTGGATTGACAACACCTAAAATATGGGGTTAGTGCTGCATTTGGAAAAAGCCGAAGCAGAATAAGCACGCAAATCAAGCATGTATGATCAGTTCACCAAACCACTATGTCCTGCGCCCCTGGAGGGGTCCCCGCTGGAGTCCCTGTTGCCAACCCGCCTTCCCCTTCCCGAACGCTGGAACCTCCGGCCTCACTCCTGTTCTCTGGGGAGTGGACTGAGTGAGTCAGCCTTTTTAGCCACAGCTTGCTTAGGCTGACCACAGTTTGCCTATAGACTGCCAAAAGCTGGGAATAACAGCTAAAGAAGTCCTCTGTGCCACGGCACTGGGACTCTTCCTTTCCCTCGTTACCCCAACCTCCTCCATCTCTCCATTCGCTCTCCTTCTTTCCTCCTTCTTCCCACTCTCTGTCTCTTCTCCCTCTTTGAACACCCATTCCTTCATCTTTCCCTCCTTCTCTTTCCACTCTCCCTCCTTCGTTCCTCTACACTCGCCCTCCCTGGCCTTCCACCACGCCGCCCGCCCTCTGGCTCTCCTCCGTCTTTTATCCCCTTCCAGTTAACCCCGCCCCTTGATCTCGCCGACGTCTCCCCCATCGTCTCTTCGGCTTGCTGAGAGCCCTCCCCGCTGTCCCGTCCTGCCACTCTTTCCCATTGCCGCCACGGCTGCTGGGGCTTTCCCCCCCCCACTCCGTGTCCCCTCCGAGGAGGGGGCGAGGCACACCCCAGATCTTTGGCTGTCCCTGGCCAGAGGAGGGGTTGCCGGGAGGCAAGTCCAGGGAGGGGGTGGGGCATACCCCTACTCTCAGACACACTAGCACCGTGCTCGTGACTGGTGAGCATATGGACCAAAAGAAGAGCCATGCTGGATCAGATCGAGGTCTCATCTAGTCCAGCATTCAGCTACTTCTAGGAAGCCCACAAAAAGGAAGACTATAGTAGACAAACTTGCTGTTTCTGCAGTACTACTTCGATTTAAAGTCCACTCATATTTCACAAGAAGTACAAACTTCTCAAATATAACCTAGTGAATATCAAATAATGCCAACATTTTCTGTCATGCTGTACAAGAGTTGTAAACAACTCTAAAATGGCAAGTAAATCAATTTGCTCTGAAACATATTCACCCTCTCTAGAACAATAACATCCAATTACACAAGTAAAGGCTTACGTGATAAAGTTTCAAAAGCAAAATATGGGGGTGGGAGAGCTTCCCTTTCTCAGAACCCTGTGGAAAGAGCCTGGTTTCATCCTTTTTTTAGAAGCAGATATAATCTGAGTTGCCTTCTGCTTGCATCCTATAAAATTATCCTAAACTGTTAGTATTCTTACAATTACTATCTGGCAGTCTTCCTTCCGGCAACTCTAGAATCCTGCACGAATGAGCAAAGAATGTTCCATACATAGCCTGTAGCATTTATGTGTCTTGTATTCATGTAGCTGGAAAATAAGAATAACCTTTTCTTTACCTTGATAAAGGATTTTTAGTCTCACATCTAACATTGTATGCACGTAATCACATGCCTGTTTGTCAAAATCCTGGTTAAAAGTTAAGATGATGCAACTTTTGTGTTTTTCTAAGTGTTATATGAAACCATTGAAAGGGCAGATGAAACTCAGAAGGGTACTCAATTACTTTGAATTTTCTCTGTTTGAAAGTTCCCTTAAGCAAGTTTGAAAGGGCACTGAGACTCAAACTATATTTTACATTGAGTTCCTTGATTCTTTCATCAATTTTTTTTAACCCAAAGCAGCCTGGGGCAGGTTGCTTTGAGTAGATATAAGTGCTAGCAGATGATTCTTAACTCTCTCACTTCCAATCCCTGTTGATGTCAAAATCATTCTCAACACATTACTTTTTCTCACCAGTTGGAGAGAGAATTCATACATTGTCTTTTCCTTTCCCTCACAGGTGGGAAGCAGTGTGTGTGAGTGTGTGGTGGGGCTTTTCCCACTGCCTTTCTTCTGCTAAACTCTGTATCTTTTCTGTCCCAAGTTTAATCTATTTCATCATTTTCAACTTTTTACAAAAAAGAAAAAAATAAACTGAATTTGTAAAAGGAAAGCTAAATGTACACGTCAGGGTTACACAGAAATTGATGCACTTGTTAGACTAGCAGCCAGTGATTTCAAAGTAGAAAATGTTGACCACTGAGGAATTTCCCTACGTTGCTCTTCACAACAGTTCTTTTCAACAACACAAAAATGAATTTATGGGGTCACAGAACCGAAATGTGGGGAAGTGTCATGCAAATCAGGAAAAGGAATGAAAACAGCTTTCCTTTACCTTGTGTTAGTGTAGCTGCACTGATAGAAGAGAGGAGAAGGTAATTTTGCCTCTTTCTTCTCCTCAGATTAATTCCCTAATCTGTGGAGGTTGTTAGTCCACATTTGTCCTATGATCCCACCTACCAACTTTCCCAAGCACAGAAAGAGTTGCTGGGTGGGAGGGAAATATCTGCAATCCTTGTACAAATAGATTACAGATAATTGATCTTCTTATACTTGAATGGGAGCCAATAGGGAAAAAAGAATCAATATAAATTGACTAGTTCTCTTGAGAACAAAATGTTCAAATCATGAAATACATACAATTTTACAGATATTTTACTGGGAATAGAGAAAGCATCCAGCTAATCCAGTCTTGCCATTGGGAATAGAAAACAAGTATAAATCAAATATGAATATTTATTTATTTATTATCAAATTTATATACTGCCCCTCCCCTGAAGGGCTCTGGGCGGTGAACAACAAAATAAACAACAGACAAATAGTGTACAAAATAAATTATAAATTATAAATAAATAATATAGGCTCCATGAACCATAAAATCACTAAAACCCATTAAATACATACGTACGTGTATGTATGTGAAAAGTCAGAGAGAAAACACATGTTGAGGAATACTTCTCAACTACAAAAACTTTGTAAAATTCCAGATAGAGAAGCCTCATACAAAATTAACTGGGCTGTTATTGTCTGCAAAAGGCATTGAAGGCTCTTCCATGACAGGTAAAGATTATCATAAAATAAGAATTGGCAGACCAAAAATTACAATCAGAAACTTAGACAACAGGAATCACTAGAAAAAGACTGAACATTCTTTTCAAACAGAATGGTCACATAATTATGCCTAACATAAAATTATGACTTGGGAATTCCTGCTTGGACTAAACTTGGGAAGAATTCTGAGGAAGCTAACAATTATCTAACAAGGCTTGCACCAAGTCATTTATACATTTTTAACCTGTACGTTTATCTAATGCAGTTTGCCATAAAGACTCCTACTCTGGCAAAACATTAGAAAAAATGGAAAAAATATTAAAAATTATGAAAAACTAGTAAAATGTATCTGGGAGGTTTCATAAAACCATCCTTAGATATAATAGCATAAGGGATGGAATGTCACGATTATGAACTTCCCACCAGTTGCCAAGCAGGACTCACTTTTAGCTATAGAAATGAGTCATCCCCAAAGATCAGTGGGAAATTAATTTCCCATTCCACCCTCCTACTGCTCCAAACGACAAGCCAGGTCTGTCAGGAGAATGGTGTCAAGCCACTGTCCCACCAGGTCTGCACCTTGGTGTCCACTGCTACAACAGGCCTGCCACCAGCCTCCTGGTCCCCCCCCCTGGCCCTCCCCCCCCAAAACAAGCTGGGCCAGCATGGCGATGGTACCTTGATGCCCACTGCTCCACCAGGTCCACTACCAGCCTCCTGGTTCCTCCTGCTCTCACCACATCCAATAACCAACCTGGACCAGCAGCCAGCAGCTCCTTGGTGTCCACTGTTCCACTGGGTCCACCACCAGCTTCCTGGATCCCCCTGCCCCCCCCCACCCTAAAAACAACACTGGACTGGCAGGGCAGCAGCATCTTGCTGCCCACAGTCACACCTGACCCCCCACAACAGCCTCCCAGTTCACCCCTTCCCACCACAACAAACAACTTCATCCCCCCAGCAGCCTCCCACACTTATTGGAGTCCTGGGACCACAGGATCATCAACAGGTAGGTAGAAAACCAGCTGGCGAGGGGCAGGTAAAACAGCATTAAAGCTCATTACAAGGGAAAATGTTTCCTTGCGCCTCCCTTTTCTAGAACCCACTGCATTTTTTCCGGCAGTGAGCTTTACTGCTAGTAGTTTTAACAATTACATTGAAATATATTTTAAGAAATTACAGTATCACCGCCCTGAGCCTTTGGGGAGGGCGGTATATAAATATAATAAATAAATAAAACATAGAAAAAGAGAAATATTTCCAACTGTTTAATTCAGCTTTTTAATTAATATTATTTTTTAACATTACCTATACAGGTAGGTAAAGATTTGTCCCACACTCTTCGATCTCCACTTAGGCAGGTAATAATATTGCTTCCATGCATTGTATAGCCTGGATTGCAGCTATACAAAATTACAGTGTCTGTGTAATGCCCTTCATCACGGATCTTGTAGCCATAATTTGGTATACCAGGATCTTCACATTTCACTAAATCAAAGCCTGAAAAACAGAAAAAACATGGAAATAATTTAATTACTATTATCCAAACATGTTTCTGGTGAAAGGAACCTCCATGTTTGGGAAAGGTTGGGTCAGGAGCTCCAGTATTATGGTTCCCATTTTTTCCTCCATTGGAAACAAAGGAGCCAGCACTCTCTCTGGACCCCATGAAATAGGACCCCTTACCCAACTTTTACCAAAGTTCCTTTAAGCAGAGTCAGCCGAAGCTATGCTGAAAAACTGGTGCCTCTACTTTAAAAAACACTCCAATCTCCAAGCCCAGAAAAAAATCCCCATCGGCTATAATAGAGCTGATTTTTTTTCAGATTCCCCTCCCGCTGCCAAAAACAACATACCAGCATGGGGATTCAGGAATATTTGGGAATCTCGAAAATACTGGGGTCCCACACACCCAAATCTTCCCAGTTTGTTCACTCCTCTAGTTCTTTCTCCATCACAAAAATACAGGTGATGTTTCAATGATTAGCCTAATTCTAACCCTAACACACCCTTCATACACAGAATGTTTGAGTTAGCAATTACCCTGTGTTGAACCTACTGTTTCTCCAATATATGATAATTGGTTCACATTCTTTGTCCACCCTCTAGACCAACCAGTGCTTGCTTTATTCCAGATGCTTCCCCCTCTCAATCTTTGGTATATAATTTGTGCATCTATAATTTCCCCACCTGATAGTTAGAATCAAATTAGTCAGTAATTTTTAAAAAATGGTTCCAAACCAATCTCAGTTTAACATCCCACCTGATACTCACCTTCCAACATTTTTATAGTATAAATACAGCCCCAGCAAATCCCAGAATTTTGCAGCAGCATTGTTCTTGGATTTCCTTGCTACTGCACCTATGCATCTTTGAACAAAATCCGGAGCTGACCTCAGCCTCTGTCCTGTTTCCTCCTTCTCCTCTCCCCTTCCATCCAGGGACCCCAGGAGTCAGACTCACCCATTTCACAGGACCAACTTGTCTGTTTTCATTGCTTGCCTCCCTCCACTTATTGTATGTTTTCATTTCTTATGTGTTAGGTTATCTAGCTTTGTTCTCTGTGTGTATGTGAAAGAGCCTGCAGCTGATTGCTTCCTGCTTTTCCAGGTCTATTTTTCTAAATATTTAGACTGATTCTATTTTCTGCCAGCTTTATTTCTGGGAAACTCCCCATTCCCATAGTAAAGTGCTGCCACCAAATTCTGGACCTTGGTATACACAGGCGATGGTCCCTAATTTAATATTATCTAGGTACATGTGTATGTGCTCTTAACATGCAAGGGGAACCACTCAAGGTAACATTGGGTAACATTACTGTAAGGACTTTCAATAGGGTTTACGCTGCAGCCATTTTCTTGAAGGCATAAAATGTTTTGTACCCCATGAAGGTGGTTTTAGAGAGCAGCCATGCTGGAATGCAGTAGAACAATTAGATTTAAATCCAGTAGCACCTTAGAGACTGACAATATTTTCGAACTATGAGCTTTTAAGAATCAAAGCCCCCTTCATCAGACTCTTGAAAGCCAGTACCTGAAAATTTTATTGGTCTCTGATGCTAGTGGACTAGCCAAGGGTCCCCATTAACTGTGGGCGCCACACTGCCTTTCACTTGAACATCTCAAAGCGGGAAACAATTTTTTAAAAATAAAACAAATATTAAACATAACAGGTAGAAAAACATTAAACCAAAATAAATATGCCTTACGTTCCACAATAACAGATATTCTCCACCTGCCCAGACTACCCCCAAATCTCTACGAAACAGCTCTGTTTTGCCCACTAACCAGATGGTCACACTTTTTGGAACTGTAAGTCAAGTTGAGGCAAGATGTAAATATTTTACTGTATAAAACAGTGAAAGCTTCCTGCTGTTTCTAATTCTACGGCTTATAGCTGGTTTTCTCCTTAGCATGTGGTTGTTCTAGGGGAAATTGTGTGCAAGCTTCCACTGGCCATTGGCCTGTAGTGTGACAGCAGGGATCACTGTGTCTCTCCAATCAGTTGACAGAAAAAATGTTACTGAATATACTAATTGTTGTTGAATTTATCCAGTGGAATTTTCAATTCCCTTGACGTCTCCTCTTAAATATTCAACAGATGCAGGGTTTAGTTACTTTGAGTGAAGTTAAAGAAAGAACTCGGTGGATACTTTGACTTTCCCGTTAAATGTAATGGAGCTTCAAATGGTTTTAATTTTGAATTGTGTCTATACTTTTCAAAAAGAACATTCAAGAACCACTACAAGATGCAAGAGCAATTATAATTTCATCTCCCATGACTGAAGCCTGTGTTTCTCAAGTGTCTTTTTCATTTCAGAGCTAATTGCATCTTGAGCTACAAAAACTATTTCTCATTTTGCTTCATTACCAATAACTGAAAACATTCCCAATACATTTCTGCTCACTAGGAGACCAAAGCAAAGCAACGATGGTTAAAATTTTGGTCAGATATATTCACTTAGACCTAGTTGATATATGACTTTGTTATTTGCTTCAACTCATTCAGTCATTCAATCATTCATAGAAAAATCATGTTGACTACTTGTAACTTGAAACAACACTAACCTATACAAAGAACAGAGAAAACTGCTTCAGAAACCTTCTCGCAAGGGGGAGCTATGGTAATCTGTTGCAAGCAGAACATAAAGAACCATTGGCAGATTCTGCATGGGCCAAAATAAAAAAGGGGGTTACACCGTTGTCACACCATTTTCACACCACTGTTTTTGTACCATGCGGAATCTGCCTTTGAACAACTGTGAAATCCTATGTAGACTTATTCCAGTTCAAATCCATTGAAACCAAAGGCTTAGACTGAGTTAACTGCATTGGACTGCAGGGCAAGTGTTGGGTTTTCCAGTAGCATGAGCAGAAGGAGATCTTGCAGGAGGATCTTTATCTTCTACCCCTTCCCCCACAGCAGCCTTATGTGTCACTCAAAATCCTCTGTTAATAATCATGGAATCCTCAAAAGCAACAACAACAAAAAAGCACTATGGTGGAAGAGCCAGCCCCCTGAAGATGAAAAACTAGACACAGAGCCTGAAGACACCATAAATCAGGAGCTGGCTCCTCAAGAGGAAATATAAGGAGCAGAGCAAGCTCTAAGCTCTTCTCTCCCAGCTGAGGCAGTGCCATTGGCAGAGCAGGTGCTTCAACACTGGGAGAGCGATCAGCAGCCCTAGATCAGGGGTCTGCAACCTGCGGCTCTCCAGATGTTCATGCACTACGATTCCCATCAGACCCTGTCACCATGGCCAATGGGCTTACAATTGGCCATGGTGGCAGGGGCTGATGGGAATTGTAGTCCATGAACATCTGGAGAGCCGCAGGTTGCAGACCCCTGCCCTAGATGAACTACCTGATGAGCCAGCTGCAAGGGGAAGACAGAAACAGAGGCTTGAAAAGAAAAAGTGCCAGGATAGCCTCAAGCTATGGCAAGAACTTGAATCTGACACCTTCAGGGAATGAGTGTCTGTAGGGATTCACTCCCTTCCCAGCCGATAGCTTTTTTAGGCTTAGAAAGACATCCTGGTCAGTTTGGGTGCAAACAACATGCTTCAATGGGAAGCTCCAGGCACCTAGTCCCCTGCTTGGCTTTCCTGAACTCCAATTCTCAGCCTACCTGCCTGTCTGATATCCTGGACTTCTTTGACCACTGGACTACATGACCATGCCTTTGTCTGCCTCAACCTTGGACTGTTTGACTGCCCCCCTGTCTGCTGCCTACTGTGTCCCCTGGACTGCCTGACCACACCATAATGGGCATCTGCCAGCAGCACACTATAGTGAGAAGGGGCTTGGCTTCCTTTACTAGAGGAAGCACAAGATGGCAATCTCCAAATTTCCTGCCTTCACGGCAGCCTCTCCAAAGCCCAATTCATCAGCTGCATGATACATGAGAAAAAACAGGAATGGGGGGGGGGGAGTCCTTCTTCTATTTGTACTTACTATAAATATATTTGTACCTGTATTGCCTATTACAAAGTCAGCAGCAGAATTTTTTTTTCCTTTTAAAAAAATAAAATAAAACAGGCAATGTTGGCAATGTTGCAATTTAACTTCCAAGAAAATCCCACAGATAGCATAAGTAGCTCTAAGGATTGCCCCAAACAATATGGTTTTAACCATAGTATTTCCGGTGATTCTTCAAGCTACCCTACATCACTTTCAGGTTTTCCCCTAAGTGACATAGCAACACAGCCAACATCACAACCACATCTCCCTGCCTACAACTTTGCACCAATCATAAACAGATATATGTCCAGATCTTCCCATGAGCTTCTCTGGTATACATCTGAAAATAAGTGAACTTTCCTAAATGTGTGATTTGTGAATCAAATGTCTCAAGTCTGAGCTTACTAAGGATTCTCAGCAACAGATGCCAATCATCCATATATGGAAAACATGATAAATCTGTGTATTCGGGCAGGTACTTTGATAAGAAGGTAATAAGCATTCTCAGAAAATCAGCAGGGCATATTTGAGCATTATTAGGCAAGATCACACAGTTGACCGAGACAAATGTCGTACGCAAAGAGGACACATTTCATTGTAATGCATAGAGACTAATACACTGCAAGTCAAAAGCATTAGATTTAACTGCCTGTCAGTTTTGTTAGTGGTAAAGCACCATTGTTTATCAACACAATGCAATTCTGAAGAATTTAATGAAAGTGGGCTGCTTGTAGGGCTATTGCTACACTCCAAGCCACTATACTTCTACCTTGCCATGTGAAAGGAGTCATAACAAAATATATATTGATCATTCAGCAAAAAAGGTGACACCTCAGACAGTAATTTCCTAAGGAAGGATATGTGAACAAGAATATATTTAAAACTGCAAAATGCTAACCTAGAATGTTACCACTCCCGATACCTCAGTCTCCTTAGGCAGTACATCAGCGGCCAGTGCTCAAGTCACCCTTGCTAGGAATGCCCTTTCCCTCTTGGAAATATTAGCGCTAGAGGGTAGGGAGGAACTCAAGGAAGGTTGAAAATTAATGTAATATAAAAGGAGAGTTAACACTGCCAGAAATGCATCATCAGCTTTCTTTTTATTTCAATCTCTTCTCTCTTTTTCTGTTTCCATGATGATAAAAAAATTAAACTGTGATATAAAAACTAGAGCCAAAGATAGGCAGAGCCAACTAATTTTGGTTTTGTCCTTCTCCTCCTCTCTTGTAATGATACCAGAAAACATGAAAGCACTGATCCCAGTTCAGCTGCCAGCCTAATACATCTTATCTTTTCCCCACTGTGTTTGTTAACAACAGTTAAGGCCCCTTTCAATTTGTTCTTATAATCCGTTTTAAAAGCTGGTTGCTAACAGATTTTTTGGTGTCATTTCAGACGCAACTGTTTTGGCTCTTGGCTGCTATTAGATTTTTTTAACCTTTTCCAATGAAGCTGCTTGTGTCCAGTTAGCCTCCTGGGGTTCAGCCGTTTTTTTATGAAACCTGCTTTCCCCCCCTGTTTTCAGTTTTTCTTGGTGCTTTTCAATCACTGCAGCTTCCAGAGAGGTTAGCCAAATATTTGAAGCACTTCTGAAAGGACTGCTTTCTACCTATCCCCAGCCCCACCTTTCCCCATGGCACTTTCTTTTTCACCCGTTTTTTAACTTTCTGCGATTTGCACTATAGCATCTTTGCAACTCAGTGCATCTGAATGCTTGGTGATACATGAATTCAATGCTATATCAACAGAACTGGGATGCATTTGGGTTGTCATGAGGCTACAGCACTGCAGCACAAATCTCAAAATGTTAAAGAAAAGGCAAAAAAAAGTATGCATCGCAAAAAAGGTGGGGGTAAAGTGGCACTGTTTAAAATGGCCGGAGGGCTTTAGAGAAGGCTCACAGATGGACAGAAATGAGCTGTATTAAATACCCATTCCTATATCACTTTACTCGGAAATGTTAAACATCAGAAGACATCCAATTTGAATGGTAATCTGAAAGGGGCCAAAGAACATTAAATAAAGGAATCCTATCCTATGTTCTCCCTTCTTAAAAGCCATTATTGAAAACACTGATCAGAAGAGTAAGGCTTATGAGTCAAATAAGGATATGAGTTCTACATATCTCCATTTGATCCAGACAGAGGCGTATGGGATGCAAAAGACGCCCAGAGACAAAATCTCCACTGGGTGCCCCCCCAATGAGCCCCACCCCCACACATCTCTGCTGGGGAGTCTGGCTGCAGCGAGCTGGGGAGGATGGGGCAGGGCAAAACAGAACATGCAGAATTGGCCCTCCCTCACCCCACCCCCTGATCTGCATAGAGATCAAGGACGTGGTCTTTTAGCAGGTCCGGTCTTGTCTTGACCTATCTTTTCACATTATGGTGAGCATTTCAACAATAACTTGAAAAGATAGTGCAAGGCAGGACAGGCAGGACTGGACCTGCTTAAAAGGGGGATGGGGCCACACTCCTGATCTCTAAGGTTAGTGCCTTGGACTATGTTTTCAAGTTATGGTGAGCATTTCATCAACATACCCATGAGCGTTTGCTAAATATGAAAATTGATATGGACTCTCCTCCAGTTGGGTAACTGACTTATATGAACATCATACATACAACCATTTTCTGGTTCCAGAAAAAAGACTTTCAAAAATCCTGCATCTTTGTTTTACATTTTTCCAAAGCCATGGTAATAAAATATTGAGAACATGTCAGAATGAATGCCTTCAATATGACATTTGGTGTAATCTTAGGCACATTTGCTGTGCAGTGGAAAGGTGGGGGGAGGGTGAAGCTACACCGGAAACTGTGTGACCCCTGCACTGGTGTTCGTGGCCCTTGCACCATCCAAACATTGTTTAACTTGTTTTTCTGGCACCACAATATCCTTGAACAACTGATAACTACACTGTCAGAATGGAGAAGAGTTATTTTGAATGACTTGACGAATTGTTGGTTTAATCAAGGGCTGGATGTTCCCCTATCAAGGTTGCTGGGACAAACAGTTGCATTTCAAAGCATCAGTATATCTGTCAATAGTATTTGAATTGTTATGTTATTCAAGACATCAAAAGCTGGAATGGCAGATACTTCTTATAGACAAGAAAGGATGTTTAATTTTAAAGTGTTACTCTGAGATCCCAAGTTTTTTGGATGTATGTAAGCTTTAATTGTTTTATTGTGCATCAATGAACATTCTTTCCCATGCTTTTCCCTATAAAAGGGGCTCCCTTTTAACGCTCAGAAAGTCTCTCTCCTTTGCTACTAGAAATTCT
Source organism: Sphaerodactylus townsendi (assembly GCF_021028975.2). Taxonomy (NCBI): domain Eukaryota; kingdom Metazoa; phylum Chordata; class Lepidosauria; order Squamata; family Sphaerodactylidae; genus Sphaerodactylus; species Sphaerodactylus townsendi. The sequence goes on along the minus strand of NC_059425.1, from coordinate 151,978,239 downwards.
GTTGGTTTCAATAAAATTATTTCTTTATATCTTTTCTTGTCTCTTGCCTCCAGGCTTCTCCCTTCCTGCCTTCTGCAGTAACAATGTAAGCCCTTTAGTCAGTAGGGCTTTTTGTGGGTCAATGGGTTTTTTCAGGGGGTTTTCAGCGGCTGTGCCACCAAACACCTCTTTGGTGGTGTGACATCACCATGCCCAGTCACCATGGGTCCACCCCACCCCACCCCACCCCACCTTTGGATTGGGCTGTTAATTAGATGGAATTCCTTCTATATGGATTAGGATCTATTTCACTCTCAAGCAAGTATTGATCAGATTGAAAGAGGTTCGTTTTACATTTAGGGAAAGGGGGCAAATCCAGTTTCAGTATGAGACTCTAATTTGTGTGAATCTTCCTTTCCTGGCTTTCCCTGCCTACTAACAGAAAATTTCTGCCTCCTGCTAGGTTTGAAGAGGCAGGGCTAAATTTCCTGCATGAAGTGGGCACGTGTCAAAAAAAGAGAGAAAAAGTCTGGATTCATTTTATCATATGGGCCCAATTTAATATTGTGTGTGTGTGTGTGTGGGGGGGGGGGGAATCTATAGAGAAACAGTTCAGTAATTCATTCGGGCCTTGGTAGCCATGACAGTTCTCCATCCAAGAGAATAGCTAATTGGTTATCTTTTCTTCATCATCGCTGGGAAAAGAAGAAAATTGCACAGGCCTGGTCAATGCATTCTTATGGATCCATTGAACATTGGAGGACTCAGAAGGTCCCATGAAAATGGCTGTCTGTTTAATACATTAACATATTGGTATGGATAGATCTTAAAGAGGGAAGAGTTAAAGGCTTTTGTCTCTGCATGGAGGGAGTTGCTTGCATGAAATGCTGAGTTAAAACAATACAATAATGACAGATTTAGCCTGATACCCCATGTGCTGTCTGGTAAGGCAGTAAGGAGACAGGCAGGGGGAAAGGGGGGAGGGAATGAGGCAGCCTTAGGTGGTGGAACAGTGTCCCAATATCCCTAACAGACCAACTGTCATGAGCACAGTTACAAGAAAATATGAAAATGGCAGCAGCAGTGACTGCCCTATCAATCAACTAGATGTGATAAGAATAACATGCCAGTCTTCAGCTGTTGGCATGCTACAGATAAAAGTTCATATCAAAAAGAGAACTGACAGCACATTAAGGGAACTGAGAACTTCTGAGAGCCAGTGCAGGATAGAAGTTAAGAGTGGCCAACTCTAACCTGCAGAACTAGATTTGATTCCCCATACATCAACATAAAACCTACTGGGTGACCTTGAACCAGTCAGAGTTCTCTGAGAACTTTCTCAGCCCCAATTACCTTACAAGGCATTTGCTATGGAGAGAGAAAGGGATTGTGATCATAAACTGCTTTGAAATACAAAGTGGGGTATAAAAAGCAACTCTTCTTTTTATGCTAATTCGGCTTCCGCATAAGTTTTTATCTTTGCTATTAATAACTTACAATTGATTGCAATTAATTGGTTACAGTTACCTTAAAAATATTCCCACTGGATCAGACCAATAATAATCCATCTAGCTGTTTTTCTCACTACACGCAAAATTTACATTATGCTATAACAGTGCAACTTTAAAGCAATACAAAGGTAATATAAGCAAGGCGCCTTCAAGGATATACAGGGGATATCTCAATTCTCCCCTCTCCTAGTATTTGTACTTTCCCTTTAATAAAAAAACCCCACAACCTCTCACCCTTTACATCCTCTTTCTTTCCTTCCCATTCACAAGCCATTCTGCCTCCCTTTAGATTTTTTTTTCATATCCCCCTCTCCATACTACTTCCTCATCCACTCTTTCTGACAAATCCCATATTCTTGTTGGCATGCAAGCCCATGACAAGACAGGAGGGGCATTTTTCTGAGATGTGCCCTAACAGTCATCTATCTTGATGTCATAGACAGCTCAGACTAAGATGGATGCCAAATTTTAATTCTGGATATTGATATTAATGCAGGTATCAATGCCACATTCCTCGCCACTCCCTAATCAAGTATGCATAACAGTGAACACTGCCTTTCCTGAATCCTCTGTCATTTCAATCTGGATAACAAAGGCCAGTCTTGGCAAGCCAGAGCTATCTTCATCCTAACGAAGGACATGCAAAAGCCCAGAAACTCTGACAACAATCAGCTTTCCCAATTCCTTTTTTACCTAGACAATCTAATAATAACTTTTCCTGTCCTATTATCAGAGAACAATCAAAACTTATTTTGAATGGGAATACCCTGAGCTATAAACTCATCAATTCTGCCTAAAGTTTGATCAAGAACTAGACTTCCGGGCTCTGACTCATTCTGGCTATTTTCCACAGCACTGTTCTCTCCTAAGAATGGAACCTTGCTTTGTCCAGGAAGATTGCCCCTGTTAGCATCACCAGAGGACTAAAATGTGCTATTTTTGTTCTCCCAAATAAAGGCCCCTCATTCTTTAGATTCTGAGCTGGCTTTAGTTCCACTGTGGCCAACATCATCTCTTTCTCTGCATCTAATTTGGCAGTTGGATCTTGCTTCCTCAAACCTTCTTCTCCTACAAATGGCAAATATTGTCCTCCCTGCAATGAACTCTACAATTCCTAAACTATCTTTCACCTCTGTCTAAATCATAGACTCCTTGAACCTGGGTATGTGTGTTTTGCCAAACTGTGTCTGTAATTTTTCCCCTTTTAATACAATTGTTAAACCACATTTAACTCTGTTCCCTGCTGATTTCTGAAGGGAAAAATCTGGCCCCTCACATTGCTAATTATCACAACCAAAAGGGAACAGATCAGATTAATGTAGGTAACATTTTCTCACCTTTGCCTTCCTTCTCACCCATCTGCAAACCTACCTTTCACCTGCCACATCTTCAGCTATATTTATTATTTAATGTATAATCTGCCTTTCTCCACAATGGGGACCCAAAGCAACTTAAATCATTTCCTTCTCCCTTTTTAACCTCATAACAACCCTGTGAGGTCAGTCCAGATGAAAGTATGTGTCCAGGTCACCTAGTGAGTGTCCATGATGGACTGGTGATTCAAATCTTGATCTTCTACCCCCTAGTCTGAAACTCTAGCAAACAGCTGATCCTAGATGAGTCATACAAGCCAGGTGATAGCTGGTAGCTCAATGGTTGCTGCCAAGCCTGGTCCCTATCATTCCTTTTTCAAAGGTAAAACAGTGCTCCAACAGGTTCTGCCTCCTCCCCGACTTTCATTAACAGAATCCAGAATGGAAAGTTAGCAATATTGTTGTGATTGCCCAAAGGATAGCTTGTTGCATTAAAGGCTCGGTCTAACCCTCCCCTCTCTGACGTGACCAGCCACTGTGCTGTTACTTGCCCTCACTTGGCATGGCCACTTGCCTGATTCTGCCCTGACCATCCCAAGCAGCAACAGCGGCCCGTGGTGATTCGCAGCCGTCTTTGTGATTGCCTTATAACAACTATTAAGGGCATTCATTTCCTAAAACTCCAGTTGCCCCTTTCACATTAGGAGTGTTAATCCCCCAGTTCGTTCGTTCGTTCCTTCCTTCCTTCCTTCCAATGGAGGCATTTTTCAGTTTTGTAGAAACATCTTTTTTGTCTGTTCATGCCTCCAGTCTTGGGATTTAAGTACCCACAGATTTGACTGCTTTAAGAATTAGATATGTTGAACCAAAATCCAGACTGATATATTTAAGGCACACTTCTTTATTTGGAAATGGCTGCTGTGAACAATTGTTTGACTCTTTCATACAGAACAAAACAAAGAGAAAGAACCAAGAGGGACCAAAATACATTTTTTTCTCCACAGAATTCCTACTTCAGTTGTGTTTTATTATCACAGCATGCAGTCTCTTCCTTTAAGGGCGTTCTGTGCTGTATAAATACCAAATGAGCTGTATTTCAGTACTGTTAAATGGCCAGGTATCTTTCAAGGTTATAAACAAGAAAAATCTGAGTTCACGTAGTCAGGCCATAAAGGGAATATATGTGAATACCAATAGTACAACAAGATGTTCTAGCTCCTGGTGTCAGATTTATCAAATGCCTCAAAGAAAATGTATTTGATGTTTTAATTCTAATTCCTTAGTATATATGAGGGCATTTACAAAAGAGAGAGAGGGAGGGAGGGAGGAAGGGAGGGAGAGAGAGAGAGGGAGAGAGAGAGAGGGAGAGAGAGAGAGAGAGAGAGTTTTAAGGTTGCTGTCAGTTTATTCGAAACTCTAATCTACTCAGACTGTTTACCTGGGGTAAAGTATTATGTAGTCTGACTGCAGAAAATGCAGCAAGTTAAGTATCTCTGGCATCAGAATTACATTTGTCAGTTCTTTCTCCCACACAAACTTTTCACTACATTACAAAGGTTTACAATGCTACCAAGATTATTAGATGCTCAAAGCATTTTCTTCCACCTGATACTTTGTATGCTTTGGCATATAAGAATATATTGCCCGAGAGATATCAATTATACTCAATGTGTTACATATCTAATACTGGTTTGGTCATAGGAACAGTTTCTCTTCAGCTGTCACTTATTTGTGAAAACCTTTCATGTCCTTTTAATTAGTCTTGTACATTTCACTCCTTCTGTATTCCTTTGAGGGGGAAAAGGTAAAAAAAGGGCAGTAATATTTACTAATTTATTTTATTTTATTTAAAAATAGTTATATCCCGCCTTAGACCAAAGTCTCTAAGTGGCTAGGTTGAAACAATGAAATGGCATAGTAAAACATCATAAACAAACTATGGATGGTCTGGCTGGAGTTTTGAGGGCAGGGGAAGGAGTTTGCCGGTTGTCTGGGGGCAGAGGTCAGCCCGTATCCCGGACTCCAGCCCCAAACCCTCACCATCACCAGGGAGGGGTGCCCGAGGAGGCTGGCAGGATGCAGGGGGGCAGCAAGCACTCCCAGGCGGCACAGAAGGCCAAGGCACTGCTGCCACCAGCCTCCAGGAGCCCTCAGGGACATAGGCGGCCGTGCCGTTGGGGCCGCAGCTGTGGCCTGGCGAGGGGTGGGGGTAGGGGAAAGGGAAGCAGGCTGGTAGCGTTCTCGTGGTACCCCTGGGACGTGCTCACGGCAACCCAGGGCACCCCAGAACCCCATTTGGAAATCGCTTTTCTAGAGACTTGATCTAGAACCCACTTATTTTGGTGGTCCACAGTATCTGTAAAACTCTCACCCAACACCATATTTTAAAGGAATCTATTATTTTCTGTCAGCTTTCTTCATTGTCCAACTTTCACACTCACATATAATAACAGGGAATGCTACAGCATTAATTAACATGATCTCAATTGCCAGTGACACATCTTTACACTTAAGAATCTTTTTGTTTTGTTTTGTTTCGTTAGCTACAAATAAAAGAAAATCCCTCAAAATTCTACCCAGGATCAATTGAGTTAAACTAAGCATGTCCAATGAGATTCTTTACCATTTAGAACATAAGAACCAATTCTATTCTGACTTGAGAATCAGCATGGAGTGTGGAATTGGGATCAGAGAGATTCAAGTTCAAACCTCAACTCTGTTACGAAGTTCAATGGATAATCTTAGATCTTCAGTTCAGTCTCTTTTTACACTGTTGTGTGATGCCTATATACGTCACAGAGAATATTTGCAAAAACAGAGAATAAATATTGTAATAAACAAACATAAAAACATTCTGTCTAGTATCCATAAGGCTAAGGAATTAGGGACTACTGTTTGAATAACACAAACCTATTATCCTCAATGGATACACAGAAGTTATTACACAGAGTTTTTTAGATGGCGACTTCTATGTTTATCTGATCTACAGCACTACCTTAGCTCCTATATCTGAGAATTCTCTACAGAGTCATGAGTGCTTATTTTTCTCAGGCAAAGCAGGAGAAAAATATTCCCTATCTGAAGCACAGGTTCACTGTTTAGTTAAAAAATATATGCCTATGGGTTAGGTCTCTGTTGTTAAAGATTAGGTAACAAAAGGCTAATTTTCCACTAAATATTGCAGAGATTCTTCAAAGAAGAATTTGTTACTTGCACTTCTCTCAAATATATTCATACCTACAACACCTAATATTATTAAGTTCGGGGAATAAAAGCTTCTGTTTCAAGACTAACTCTAACTGGTTTTTATTTACTTTCAAAAAGTCGTAAATAAATTGTCAACAGTTCAGCAGGAAACAGCAAATACAGTCATTTTAGAGAACAGCTGGGAGAATCAACAGGTTGGACTTACCATGAAGGTGTCTTCTCTTCAGTGGGGCAAAGTCACCCAGGCTGCTTAGGTCATATTTCCAAGTGTTCAGGCAGGGCTGAGACATTTTTGCTACTCTCCAGGATTTTAGGGGGCTGACCCTTCCAGGATTACTATAGCCTAGCTCCACCTACTATCTCTACCTTTTCTACACCCTTCACGTTCATTTTTAAAATATTTTTGTATACATTTTCTTCTTTTTTTGAGTGGGAAGTGGATGACTTCACCACAGTGAAGAGAAGACAGCCTGCCATTCTTATTTAGTGGGACTTGGTCATCCAGGCTGGTTATATACCTAAACACCCCTGATCCAAGTCTCTTTGACTAAACCAATCAGCCTATATGCTCACCACTCCACTTCGGTGTTTTGCTTGACTACTTTGTAGATTTTATTCTTCCCACATGAGAGGCTTTAGTGCCTCTTGGTGAAGAAATAAAGCCTTTGTGTCCCGTTCCCCCCCCCCCCATCTGTTTATGTGGGCTTTGACAATTGTGTTTTGGTCTGTACCAACACATGCTGATGTTTGAGCCCATTGCTCAGCACTAACAGACACAGGCATATTGCCCTAAGTTCCAGATAATTAATGCTGAGCTTCCACTCTGCTGTCAACCAAATGCCCTGGGTCACCAGTTCCTGACAGCATGCCTCCCCCCAAGCCCCTTTTGCTAGCATCTGTAGTAAGCACCAGCTATTCGAATTGGATGAAATATGTCTCTTGTCTCAGGTATTTCTAGTCCAGTGATGGCGAACCTTTTCAAGTCCGAGTGCCCAGATTGCAACCCAAAACCCACTTATTTATCTCAAAGTGCCAACACAGCAATTTAACCTGAATACTGAGGTTTTAGTTAAGAAAAAATTATTGGCTCTGAGGCTTGCGTTACTCGGGAGTAAACTTGGTGGTAGTCAGTGGCTTTGCTTTAAAGCAACTGTGCAACTCTTCCAACAGGTGAATCACAACCCTGGGAGGGTTTACTCAGAAGCAAGCCCCATTGCCAGCAACCGAGCTTACTCAGTGTAAAGGATTCAATAGTGTTGATGGTGAAGTAACCTTGAGTGCATTCCACAGCCCGGGCGATGGGCCAGATGCATCGGCAGAGACTTTATCTCTGCGCGGGAGATGAAGCCTCTGTTCCCATGGGAAGCAGGAAGGGGGGATGGGGTGACTGGTATTATAACCTGTGCTTCTGGCGGGAAGTGTCATTCCTGCCACTGCGTGTACTTGAGCTTTCTAAGATGTCTTAATAAATGGACTTTTACTCCCAAAGCCTTTTATTTCTGCGTCTATGGAATTCCTTACATTGTGGCAGGAATCCTAATTCATCTATATTCCTTGTACGGTGGACCTCTTGTCTTGGCGATGCAGAGGTTAGATTTTACTGGCGGAGATAAAAGCGGTGAAACCCCCAAGGAGGGGCTCCGACCTTTCCCCTTTCTGGATCTGGAGGAAATCCAACTGGAGAGCGGGCTCTAAGCTAGGTGGCTCTTTCCGTCCCTGCGTATCCAGCACGGAGTCTTCCTTTACTCCGTTGGAGCGAGGGGCGTGGACAGTGACCTTTGAGTCGTTTGAGGCTGTCTATGGATCGAGCCTGATGGATGAGGATCTACCACGTTTTCATGTGGATTACAAACCTCAGATGCAACCTGTCATGGAGGCGATCGGCTTGACCACCTTTCATCACGGCAGCTCAGGAGAGTCCACATTGAGCCCGATTCCCTGGACTACATTATTTTGGTGATGCTCCCAAAAAGGAACCCACCTTTGTACTGCACTGGGCCCCGTCCAAAGGACACCGGGACTAAACCTGGAATTGGGAGGGTATTGTTACCTTCCCAATGGACCCCCCCTGATCCCCTGGGCCAGCTGACCCCGCCTGGGGTGCCTGAGGGAGGAGCCACCCGGTGCTTTCTTGGCCCGGCTCACGGTGTCTCCGATGCCACAAAGCTTCCAGGCAGCGAGGAGTCGAAGCCCTGCGTTCCCAAGCCCAGACCGGTTTCCCTCTTCCGCCGAGGGACTGGGATACTTAGGGGAAGTGGGGCGACTTCACGAAGCCAAAGCTGACATGGAACCGTGAAGCGCCAGTTATGGGAGGGAGGAGCAGGCACAGTTGCAGCAGAGCCTTGAAAACCTGCAGAGGGACCAGGAACAGCAACGCACAAAGAAGTCCAGCTCCAGGATTGGACCCGTGCAAAGAGCCCAGCTCCAGCGACAACCCCAGAATCAGTCCATGATAAAGTCCTGGAACAGTCCAGACTGGATTTAGCGGCAGCAGCGTTCAGGCTCGCCTGCGCCAAAGTGAGCTCACTGAAGCCCTTAAGCGGGGCGAACTGGCTAAATTGGAACGAGAAAAGGGCTGCTTTGCATGCGCGCAGGATGCATTGGCACCATAAGGAGGGATCTGGCTCGTTGGAAGGGAGACTAAGGAGGCAGCAGACCCGGAAGCCCAAGTTAGAGTCTATGCTGTACTGATCATGCGAGCGCCAGGGCCGCATTACCTAGGTCCTGCCACTAGCATGGCCAATGCCGCCAGCGCCCGATTCCGGCTCCCCGGTACAACAGCTGCACTGCCCAGCCCGCTCAGCCAGCGCCAACCACCTCTCAGCAGGCACCAAGGCCGTCCAGGCAGGGGCTACTATAAGCCCCGATACCAGCCCGTTTTGGTGATGGGACCGGCGTCAAACTTCCCTACTTCATCACACAGCTCAGTGCCCACTTGGAGACTGATGATCTATACCCGGTCTGAGCCTTGTGAAAAAAAATGCAGGTTGTCGGCTCAGTCCTGGATGGGGGGCAGCAGCCGACTGGTTAAGTGACTATTTTGGTTACAGGATGAGGGACTCTCTCGCTACAGTGCCCGCATTCCTCCAAGCTTTAAGGCCCAGCACCAAGATCCAGGCGCCGAGAATGGGGCTATCCATACCATCAAAACCGGCATCCAACAGGCAGCCGCCCGTTTGCAGAATTTGTCCATTGAATTTAGTCGCGGCGGCTGCTTTCGACTTCCCCTCCTGGGTGGCCTGAGCGCATGGAAATCTTGAATACTTCTCGGATACTGTGGACAACTGAAGCTTCCACATTGAAGCGGTGTTTCTAATTCGAAGAGTTCCTCGTACCATTCGCGGATTGGATCAGTTGGGTTCGGTGAACAGGTGCTTTCGTCAGAGGCCGTACGCCCTAAAACCACTACTGTGTCCACCGATCAGAACCAGCCGCTCCTACCCGAAACCACCTCCGACCCGCCCGCCGCCCGGCTTAGGTTGTGTCTTTGCACAAGGAGGCCAGGTCATCTAGCCCGTAGCTGTCCCAAGAAGCAAAACCAACGTGACCCCAGCTCAGCGCCTCCGTCCTGCCAAACCACCACGCCAGGTCAGGGCCGCCTCCCACTGGCTCGTCAATGGTGACGAGAGAAGCGACCCGGAGGAGAGCAGCTGTTGCCTTTCTTCAGCCCGGACATGGGCCCGACTCCCTGGCCTTGCTTGGTGGAGTGAAGGGCGAAGCGCTCCCATTACTGTTCAAGCATTTCTGGCCAACCCGCTAAACACACTTTCGCGTTATAGCCTGAAGCCCTTGTGGATTCCGGCTGCTCCACTGCTTATCGCATTGGGTAACGGAAGGGCTGGGTCTGGACCGAATTCCACTGGCTAAGCCCATACCATTCACCCAAATGGGCCAGCAGCCCCCCCCTCGGAAGCTTGAAGGACGGCCCAGTTCAAAACACAGCGGTTCTCCTCCGTTGCGCCGACCATTGGGAAAATTAGTTTCATTTTAGAAGCCAGTGGCTAAACCTCCATAGTTTTGGGCATTACCTTGGTTGTTACATGAACAAAATTCATTTGGAAAGACAGGATCCCTGGGAATTCACTGACCCTCCCTGCGGTGAACACATGAATTGGGAAAACCCAGCGTCTCGACACCCCTCTCTGGCTTCCTCAGTGGTGCTCGATTCTGGCATCCCTGCATATCAAGATCTAGCCAGAGTTTCCAGGAGCAGGGAATGTGATCAGTTGCCACCCACAGAGACACTGACTGTAAAATTGTCAGCCACAACCAGAGCAACTACCCAAGGAGTGGAATCTACCGCATAGGTCCCAATGAGGAGAAGGAACCCGTGCCTTCTTAGACAAGAACCTTACTTGGTTTCATCACGAACAGAAACACACACACGCTTCTCCCTGTTTGTTTGTCAAAGAAAGATGGAGTCTTTAAGGCTTTGCACAGATTATGAGGGAGTCTCAATCGGTTTCCCTGTCAATAAATATCCTTTACCTTGCTTTGATCAAGGACCTTTTTAGATGCACTTTCGGCAAGGGCGCATTTTACCTAAATTGGACTTAAGAGCTTACTACAGAGTCAAATTGCTGAAGGATACCAGACACCTGAATCGTTTAACACAAGGATTTTGGACAGTTTTGAATACTTAATAGTACCATTCGGGTTAGGTAAGGGCCCCAAGGGGCTTTCATAGCCCTTATCAATAGAAGTTCTCCATGATTTACTGTACAAGGGGAGTTGTTGTATACTTAGATGGCGTTTTAATTTACTGCATAAACAATAGAAGAGCATGAAATATTGGTTGGGAGGTGCTGAAAGCAACTTGCTTGACGACAACTCTCTCTTTGCCAAACTCTCCAAATGCCTTTTCATCAGACCTCCAGTGACTATTTGGGTTTACGGGATCGCAGCCGAGGGGCTTAAAAATGGATCCTACTAAAGAGTGAAAGCAGTGATCCCCTCAATGTAGCCTACCCCACGCAACCGCATAAAGAACTCCAATTCGTTCTTGGACACTAATTTCTACTCGTGATTTTATACCCCAATTTGCTGAACTGGCTCTCCCTCTCCGACCTCTGCAGCACTAAAGTGTAAGGATCCACATCCATGAAGCCGGGAGCCCCTTTTCTAGTCTGAAAAATGTAATCCAAACAGCCTTTGAACTACTACAAAATCCTGCGTTTACCACCGAACCTATCCTAAAGCACCCCTGGCCCAGATCTCCCGTTTGTGGTTCCGCGTGGGCCTTCTCCGGACCAGAAGCACTTGAGAGGCAGCCCTGTTGCAGAAAAATAAAGATGAGTAGACTGGTTCCGTGTACTTATTTGTCAAAAAAAAATTCTCATGGTGCCAAGCTCAAGCTGGACTGTGGGTGACAAAGGAGCTGCGTGCCATCGAAACGCGCACTCTCCATGGCCACTGGCTGGAGGGCTAAACATCCTTTTCAAGTTTGGTCCGGATCCATAAAAACCTGGCAGCTCTTTCCACCCCCCCCTCGAGGATGTCCATAAAACAACCCGTTGGGCGACTTCTTTTCGTTTCTCTTTTACAGTCCATTTTTTTTCCCTGGGAAAACCAACAAACTGGCTGGCTGGCAGCTCTACAGCTTACCTACCCGAGGGAGGGTGGAGCTGCCTGCAGAGACATTCCAGCACTGTTCTTTTCCCCTCCCAATTTAGGGTTGGCTGTCACCCGATCGCCAAAATCCACTTCTCCCTCCAGCCCCCATTTCCAGTCGTCTCTCACTTTCCTGCGGGAGGTTGGAGGCGGGGCTGCCACCTACGAACCTCAGCGAAGGGGACTCCCAATTGCGTTTGGAGGAGAATGGAGTTTGGCGGAGGGAATGTTGATGCGTGCCTCCCCCCCCCCTCCATAGAAGCAGGTTCTTGCAGCTTGCACGCGATGCCCGTTCGGCTGGGCATTTTGGCTTTGAAAACTCTGCACTTGGCCCGCCCGGCCAGTTCACCGGTGGTAGCGCCAATCTTTCATAAAGACGACTAGAGGCATACATTAAAGGCTGCACCGGTTTGTGCAGAAGCCAAAACCATCCGGAAGGAAAGCCCATGGACTATGCAGCCTCTCGGTAGCTTCCCGGCCTTGGGAAGTCATCTCCATGGATTTCACATTACAGATTTGCCGAAAGTCATGGCAACCACGGTTTTATGGGTGGTGGTGGAGCTTTTATTCTCTAAGCAAGCCCATTTTATTCCATGTGCTTCCATCCCCTCTGCTCCTAAGTTGCTTAGCGGCTGTTCATTCAGCTTATGTTTACCGTCCTCCATTCCGCCCCGTTAAAGGTGGTCCTCGAACCCAGCTGACCCCAATTCATCTCAAAGTTCACAGAGCGTTTTTTGGGGTTGTTGGGGAGCCGCCCGGCCGTCGCCGCCCCTACCACGTTCAAAGTGGCCAGAGAGGCGGAAGAGCGAACAGGAGTACCTTAGAGCAGTATTTACGTTGTTACACCAACTACCACCAAGACAATTGAGTGCGAGCTTATTCCGTTCTGCAGGATGCGCCTACAACAATGCGGTTCATAGTGGTACCAAAGAAAACCCCCCCTTTGAAATTGTGTCTGAGTGCGGCTCCTTCCACATACCGTTGCCACAACTACCCGCAGCTGCCTTGGATTCCCCAAGAATTTCAACAATGGATTTCATCCCCTAGCCGAGGGATGGAAATTAGGAGTCCAGACCGCCCACAGCAAACAAAGGACTCCCAAAGAGCTGCAAAATGAGGATGAAACACGCCAGTTTCCCTCTGCGTGTAGGCTCCTAAGGATTGTATTTATCTACAAAAAAAAAATCCTCAGAGGCGATGCATAAATTTTTTCTACCAAGCTTGGCAAGAGATTTGTAGGACCCTTCTCAAATTACTAAAGTGATTAATGAAAGTGTCACTGCCAGCAGGTTTGCCCTAACTCTCTGGTAACAGCATCCATCTGTCATTTCCATTCCAGCTTGCTCCAAGGAGGCTCCCGCTTCCGATGCCACAACACGCGACCCGCTGGAGGAGGCCCCACCCGACTATTATTGATGGCCACAAGCACTTTCACAGTGGCGCTATCCTGGACTCTGCGGCTTTAATGCATAAGCCTTGCAATATTTAGTTTCTTGGGTGGGATATTCCTCTGGGTATAATCAATGGGTCTATTCGAAAACACGGTAGAAGCCCCCACCCTTATTGCTGCTTTCCACAGCGCCTTTCCGCACAAACCTGGTCAAGGGGTCTTCTTTAGGGAGGCAGAGTGTAAGGATTCAATAGTGTTGATGGTGAAGTAACCTTGAGTGCATTCCACAGCTAGGCGATGGAGCCCAGATGCGCCGGCAGAGACTTTATCTCTGCGCGCGCGGGAATGATGAGAAGCCTCTGTTGTTCCCCTTAAGGGAAGCTTAGGAAGGGGGATAGGGGTGACTGAAGTATTATAACTACTGTGCTTCTGGCGGGAAGTGTCATTCCTGCCACTGCTGCGTGTACTTGAGCTTTCTAAAGATGTCTTAATAAATGGACTTTTTTACTCCCAAAGCCTTTTATTTCTGCGTCTATGGAATTCCTTACACTCCCAGGTAAAGGATCGTGCTTTAGTTCTTCGCATGAAAATCAGTGGGGTTTAACAGCGCTTAACACAGGGTTACCTACACTGCTTCCCCAAAACTAGGTCTTAGGTTTAATGCTAATAATTGAGCCCAGCAGCCCAGACCAGCCTAGATGTGGGGGGTGGGGTGACTCTGTTTGCGTGTGCCCACAGAGAGGGCTCTGAGTGCCACCTCTGGCACCTGTGCCATAGGTTCGCCACTACTGTTCTAGTCCAACCACCACCTGAAATGATGTTTCAGATTCTCTGGAAAAATTAACGACTTGCAACATCATCTACAGATGCTGTTGTGCTGGGGCAATAGCAGATACTGCAAAGGTCTTGTGTACATCCTCGCCCTAGGTATGATATCGGTGGTTGAAATCAGCAACTCCTGCAAGGCCCATCAGGTCCCTTTCCTGATGGCTGCAGGTGAATAAGACTGCTTCCCTTATTTTTAACTGCTCTCAAAATTCCCAAAGTGCCCACAGTCTGAACCCAGCTAGACTCCAGGTCTAAAATAGACTGTGAATTGCAATACAAAGTGAAAACAAAAAGGAATGACATAAATTGTCTCCATGAGCAACCTTTAGTACACTCATGCTCTTTTATAGCACAGACTTCTGAATGCAACCTATAGCACACTCATGCTCTTTCTCAATTCAAACATGCAAATTGGATACCTGAACACAGCCCTCCTACAACTCACACACATACACACCAGCAACTAGTAGTGAATAGTTTTTTTCTGAAAGTAATTTAAAAAGGGAGAAATCCTCCTTCCCACTGTAATAGGGTAAGACAGCTTTGGCCATTTTTCCATGGTGAAATTGCACCCTTGTTAGCATGGGGAAAAACCTGGTGTGATTGAGAGTTCCCCATGGCTCCCAGTGTTGCAGTGTGTCTGCCACACTGTTGCCCTGGCACAATCCCAGAGCATTGGCTTTGCCATGTGAAATTCAAAAACTGCCAAAATGGAGGTTCTTTTCAATTGCCCGTTTTGCTCCAATTGCTTCCGCTGCCGTGAAAAATTCCATGGCAGCAGAACTGGGGGCATTTTTCCCGCATCGCTGCTCTGGCCCACCCAACCAATCAAGAAGTGCTTAGTTTCCAGACAGAAAAGCGGGGTGTGCAGGCGCCGTTGTGTGGTGATTCTCTCACAAGTGCAAGGAATTAGACAGAGGGGGGATTCTCTCACACATGCGAGGATTTCGACGGGGGGAAGGTGGCGATTCTCAGCACCTGTTTTGTGCTCAATGTTAACAATAAAAATAAACTGGTGAAAGTGAGTGGGGGGAATGGGGCGAGATCCAGCCAATCAGAACGCAGGAAATGGACTCTGTGCATGCGTGTAAGTGATTGCGGAAGAGCCCATGGTGCTGTTGGAAAAGGTCTGGGCTCGTGGAGGAACAGGTGGGCCATAATGCACCAGCCATGACTCAAGTCCAGGAAAGAACCAAGGAGCTGTGCTGGGGCTAAAAGTGTGGTGAAAAGTGCCATGGCAGGTACGCTCCCAGAATTACCACAGGGCATTTTGAGAGTGAAAAGTCAGCCTTTATTGTTTTAATAATATACTTGGGCAGAGATCTAATATGTTTCCTTACTACAACATATTTGATACTTTTGTGTGAGGGCCAGGGAAATGCAATCTGATGTAAAATCAGTAATGCTTTTTTGTGGTTACTTACTTTCAAATTTGGCATGTGTAAAGCTTCTTTCAACGCAATCTGCAATATAATTATACTTCTGAAGTCACGAAAAGGAAATAATCACAGAGTTTAATAAACCATACGCTGTTTTACATGCATACTGAATTTGTATCTTTAGGATATGATAGCAACATTTTGATGGCATTTGCACAGATATGCTGCTTAAAGTCACATTTGCTTCTGATCTGGGTCCAAATATTTCCACATTAATTAGTGTGTAGGATTAACATTTTTAGTAGATTTCATAGGGAACTCAGAAGTATTGGACCCTATGGCAGATTTGACTTTAAATAGTTTTTAAAAGTAAATAATTCCAAGACACCACGGGGAGCATATTTAAGGATTACATGGATTTTAACCATTGGCACAAAAAGGGGGGGGGTTGGGGGGAGGGGAGTTGGCAGTTCAGCTTTCCTATTGGCCTTTTGAAAGGAAAGAGGGAAGGTAGCAGATCTTGAAAGCTAAGCAAAACAACGTTGTACTTACCTGCAACTGTTCGTAGACTGCTGTTTTGTGCAGGCACACAAGGGACTGCATAAGCGCAGGCCTGCCACAGAGAAGTGTAGCAAGCTTTCCTTTAGGCATTCCTGTAGCAGCAGAGTGCTCCCTCCCCCTCAGAACTGTAGGGAGGAAGTTTTTCCACAGAAATGGTTAAGAGGTTGGTGGGAGAGAGAGCAACCCCCTCAATTCTCCAACTGCCACTGTGCACAAGTTCCCTTGAGAAGTCACTTTTTCTCTCTTTCTCACAATACTAGAACCAGGGGGCATACATTGAAAATGCTGGGGGGAAGAATTAGGACTAATAAAAGGAAACACTTCTTCACGCAACGTGTGATTGGTGTTTGGAATATGCTGCCACAGGAGCAGTGCTTTCACAAGGCCCAAAGGCAATACCGTGTAATTTATCAACACACCAGAATCTGGAGTATTGCCAACAGTCAGGATGTATAAAGATGTGGAAATATGCATCTCACAAGTTGATGATTGCAAACCAGGAAAGGGGCAGGATGTCCATGAGTGTTAACATCCTCAGTTTACATAGCTTCAGGGGCTAATTGCGAGGGCAAAGGGCCAAAATAGGGTGCTTGCTGCTCACTTCCTTATTGATCTAAAATATCTTCAATACAGCCCAATTTTGTCTTGGCAGGAGGGAATCTCTGAAATGGCACCCTTGTGTAGAAGCAAGTCAACCTCCTGCAAACAGTTCAGGTGTATGTGTGTGTGTGGGGGGGTCACAACTCATGTACTTTGATTCCAAGTAGGAAGGGACCAACTCCAATTCTAGAAAGTAACCAACTCTTACAATTCTACAAAGTAACCAAGAACTTACTCCCAGTATGAAAGGAATTATCTGGCACCGATGAGTGCTCATATAAAACAGATCTGACCCTTGACGCCTGAACAAGGAGACCCTTCTGAGAAAGCAGGGCACAGCCCTTGCATGTAGTCAGGATATGCCTCTCATCGAGGAAACGAAGACAGTTTGTATGACCATCATTCTTCATCCCACATTTGGAGAACTTTTTGAAAAGAGCTGGGCCTTTTTTCTCCTTGTTGGTTTTAGCTGACAAGTAACTAGGACGGTCAACAGAAAAGCAGGAACACCGCTCCCCTCAATCCAGCATCACAAAGAGAATGGAGGGGGTTGCTCTCTCCCACTCCAACCTTGTGACCATTTTGTTGAAAACTCTTCCTGCCTACTACTCCGGGGGAGGGGGGGGCACTGTGTTGCTACAGGAATGCCTGAAGAAAATCTTGATACTCTTCTCTGCAGTAGGTCTGTGCATGTGCAGCCCCATGTGGGACTGCACATAAGACCATGAAGATGAAGGGTCAGTACTTGGAAGGGAGACCACCAAGGAAGATTTTGCAGAGGAAAGCACTGGCAAACCACCTATGCTTCTCACTTGCCGTGAAACATGATGGAACTTTAAACAGACACACATCTTTAAAAGAAAAGCCCAGCTACTTTTTTTTTTTTTAAAAAAACCCATTTTCCATCTTATTTAGTACACCTTAATAGCATTCAGCTCCAGTACATGTCACATGCCTCTCAATATTTGTGATAGAAGGCTGGCATTTCGCAAAAATGGGCCTGCACATACGTATACAGCTGAGCAATACTATTGCATAGTTCAGATGTATGACAATTCTTACTTGCTTCAAAGTCACAGCATTATGAGTTCAACTTAGCTCATAATGCTTGTGTATGTGTGTAGATTTAAACAGGGAAGGTAACAAATCCAGTTCATCAAGGCATTTTCAAAATACTTGTAGGCTCTTTTTTTTTGTGAGACACAGCACATTAATTTTAACTAGAGTTGCTATGTGAAGCTAAGATCCATCTTGCAGGCAATCACTCAGTCCTGATTTGCCTTCATAACTGCTGGTTTCAGCACCCTCTGACCTTCCCATCACCTCCTAAACAGGTTTATACCCTGTTTTGTACGGCAGAGGAGACTGAAGCCAAAGCACTGATGCATCTTAAGCTTCATTTCCACTGGCTGTCATTGCAACCATGTCCCTTTCTTCAAGCACTTGCAAAAGAACCTACCTGATTTTTCACACTTACCCTTTTCCACACACTAAAGGAATCCAACCTGCTGCTGCTAATTTAGTTGTACCACCCTGCAAACACATTTAAATGCTAAAGGTCCAATCTTTATGATTTCTTCCACAACTGGATACGCATACATTCAAACATGCTGCCTCTGCACTATACCAGAGTATACTCTTGCAGCAGCTTTGTTACCCCATGAGAGCCTCTGGGTCCAAAGGTACACTTTGAGACCACCCCCATGACAACTGGAATTACCTAGAGCTTTGGAGCTTTGGGAGGGACATCAATGGGATAGAATGCTGTAAAGTGTACCCTCCAAAGCAGCCCAGGAACTAATCTCTATAGTTTGGGGATCAATTGTAATTCTGGAAGACCTCCAGGGCCCACCAGCAGGCTGGAAATCCTAACTGCATGGACTGCACAATTATAAATGAAGATAATGGCAATGCCCTTCTGTTACCTCTCCTATAGTGCCTTCCACTTAGCTCAAGAGGCAATTCTCACTTTATCCCAGCAGAGAATATTAGCACCTTATGTTGCAGTGACAACGCTTTCCAGCTGGTTTGAGAACTTTAAAGACCGGACCAACTGTGGGGATGTCTGAGGCTGGATCGTCTTTTCTCCACAGCAGCTACAGATGTCACAGCAAGTCAACTTTTTAGGGGGGGGGAGGGGTACCCAAGAAATTATAAAAATTGCAATTGCAGTAGTAATAATGTCTTGTCTTGGTTTGATTTAAACAACGAATGGTTAAAGCATAGCATTTTTGCTAAACTAATCTGGGTCTTTTTCACACTTACATAGCGATACCTCTTCGATTTTTGGTGGTATTTTTTGGAATGCGTTTTGGTTTTTTGTTTCTATCTTTTAAAAAGGGATGGGGGAAGCAAGCAATATGATTAATACACTTTTTAAAAGAAATCCAAGGTGATTTCTCCCTAAAAAACTTCAGTAGAGATGCATCTGTAGCTTATTTTTGCATGGTATGAAAAAGAAACGAATAATGATGATTAATTAGGTATGTTCTATAATCTTTCTTCGGGTAGGAGGCTACATGTACATCTTACAATGATTAAATTTTACATATACTTTAGGTGCAAATACATTTGATAACATTTGCACGGTTCTCATTCAAAGCTTTGAATCAAAATACACCCCAGTATGGGAAAATGTTTCCACACGACCCAGAAAGCTGCAGCATAGTGCACACCAATTTTAAACTTACGAAATTATTGCCAAAGTGAAAAAAACTGGACATAAGTGTACCTTTCTCTCAACTATAAAATCATGAAATATTGAATGTACTCTAAAGTAATCAAGCTACTGCCAATGAGAGTTATGAAGCAGAATTTTTGTACAGGTTGTCAGGTTGTGAGAGAATAGCTTCAAACCAAAAATGTATACCAAAGCTACCCAAGATATTATAGATTCCTCAGTCAAGAAGCTGAAATAAAGATATATTTCTTACTGGTGGCAGAAAGTTCCATCAAGTTGCAACCAACTTATGGCAACCTTGTAGGACTGCCAAGACAAAAGGCAATCAGAGGTAGTCTTCTATAGCTTACCTTTACATAGCAACCCTAGACTTCTTTTTAGTGATCACCCATTCAAGTGTTAATTAGCACTGACCCTGCTTAGCTTCTGAGTTCTGATGAAATTAGCCTAGCCTGGGCTATCTAGGTCTGGGCAATCATTAATAGAAAAAAACTAAATGAGGACAATCTGTATAACCCTCTTTCAAAAAGTTCTGCATAGATGTTCTTTAATGACATTCCAGTGGTATGTTGCATTGTCCAGAAAGTCGAAAGAAGAAAAAGAGGAAGAAGAGGAGGAGAGGACTTTGGATTTATACCTCACTACTCTCAACTGTAAGAAGTATCAAAGTGGCTTACAAACTCCTTCCCTTCTTCTCCCCACAACAGGCACCTTATGAGATAGGTGGGGATGAGAGTGTTATGAGAGAACTGTGACAAGCCGAAGGTCACCTAGAAGGCTTCATATATAGGAGTGAGGAAACAAACCCGGTTCTTCAGATTGGAGTCTACCACTATTAACAACTACACAACACTGGTGGTACAGTTACACTCCAAAATGTCCTTCACCATCTGTCACAATGGAAGAGAGGAAAGATGCCACGCATCTCAAAATAGTTGGAATGGGTCTATCTTCCACTGTATGAGGTCATGCCTTTGAGCACTCCATTAAATATTAACCCTTGCCATTTATATTTGTCTTCTTTTAGTTCTTTCCCTACTACATCCAGCTAAAGGCAGCATCCCCGGTTCTCCTCTCTATTTTATCCTTACAACAACCTTGGGAGTATGCTAGATTGAGAGAAAGTGACTATCAGTCAAGATGGCAATTTACAAGGCAGCCCAAAATGATACAAGTCTATGTTGGCTGATTAATACATAATTTTGCTTAAAATGGCACTGTACGTTACCATAGGGAAAAATCAGAATTTGTACTAGAGCATTGGGGTACTAAACCTTTAGTTTTAAATTCAGTACAACAAATACGGTAATTCAACATTGATAGATTGTGGTTTGCTTATAATTTAGTTTAATGTGAGATCCAAATGCTGCCGCCGCACCAACCCTGATTAATAGAGGGTCACAAAACATAATTCCCAATGAGTTACATCGTGTTTTATGAATTCTGGTTTACACAGATCCATCCTAAGAACACTATCAGACAGATCTAAGTAGAACTGCTCAGGATAGCTTTTGTAATAACTCTGATTAATCATTTTATGCAAATGCTAGAATCCTGACTTTATCTTGGCTTGTTCAGTAGCACTGCTGCAGGGAACGGAGGTTCAGATGCCAAGTGGCAGTGACAAACTAGGATTTCAAAGGAGATCCTGGTTACAGTCAACTGTATTAAACATGGTTGGTTGAAGAAATCAAAATGGAAACTAACCAAATTTCACAGCGAGCCTATTTGGCATCTAGTCATTCAATGTTCAACACTCATGGTTGGATCAAAAGGCAAACACAGATTTGTTCAGCTCAGCCAGAGCAATGAAAATAGTTGCTGACCAGGACTGTTCAGCAGCTGACTCAGATGATCCAGCTCCCAATCTTCCTCCTGGAAAACATGGCTAGATCCAAGGCTTGCTAGGAGGCAACAATATTTCTCTTTGGGGGAGGCAAAGAATCAGCAGCTGACCCAGATGATCCAGCCAGCAACACTCAATCATCTGACATCCAGCTTCTGGTCTCTAACACTAAAACTTTGCTGCTTGCTAGTCTTGCTGGGACAAAGCAAAGCTTATTTATGGAGAAGGGGAAGATCAGGAGATCAAGTGGGAGCGGGCTTCTGATCCCCTCCCCACAATTGCTATATTTTGAGAAGAATGAAACACAGCAAAGTGAGAATTAAAGGTTTCAGATCTCTAACTTTGTCGCATTTCAGCCTTCCTAGAACACAGGGGATAGATTAGAAACCAACTTCTAGCTGAGTTAATTGTGGTTTCTAAACTACACCCCCCCCCTCCCGGAAACACTTTGGGAAAGGATTTGTGGCACAGCAAAAATTGGACATTGGAAGCTATATCTCAGATGTTTCCCAACAAAGTTTTATTGGGGGGTGGAGGAGCAGAATTCCGATCAGCTGCAAGTCAGCTTCTCATTCCCTCCCTTGCAAATTTTTCTGGGTTACAGCAGCACTAGGATCCAACAAAGTGTTCCCAACACAGCATCAAAATCTGGCTCCCAGCTGATGAAGTGTTGGCTGGAGTCAGCTTTAGATTCTGTTACAATTGGTGTTATGCCCCCAGATAAGCTCTTATTATTTTCTTTATTAAGCATCAGTAGCCTCTATAGTTACAATGGGTTTAGTTCTTTTGTATAGTGTTCTAAGGGAGGGAACTGTAGGGCCTTTCCCCACTTACCTTAAGCCCCGCGCTACTCTCCTCAAGTACAGTCTGGTCCCCCGGCACTTCACATGACAGGGGCAGCGAGAGCGCAGCCGCCCCGACGCTGCTGCTGTCGCGCCCCCTCAGCACGCGGCATAGGGGGGATTGTGGTGAGTGGGGAAACGCCCGTAGTTAGACCCTGTCCCTTTAAGAAATCCCCCTAGAGGCAGTCTTCCTTTCATTACCCAGTAGTCCCCATGTTTATCTCAGTTAGTCTAAGGTGCCAGTGGAGTTGGAAGGCTGCAATATCTCTTACATCTATGGTGTATAGTCTATAGTGTATAGAGAGCATTCAGTTTAAGGTGTTAACAGAATGAAGAATCCAGATAAAGGACACTGAAGGAATCAAGAGAAAGCACAGACAAAGTGGATTTTCTTGGAAGAAGTCTACAAAGAATCGAAGTCTCAAGCTTCAAGTTGTTCCAGTCAAGCAAGTACTTTATTTTAGTCAGACCCTGGGAGGAGCTAGGGTCTCAATTCTTCTAAGCAATAAACTATTTTTTAAAAACTTTTACACCTTGCTTGCGAATCTCCCACTCTGTTCTGGCCAAATACAGGGCAAAGACTGTTTTACTTGGGGAACAGAACAATTAGCCTCTTGGTGCCAAACAGCTACTGGTTGGGCTCACAATCTGTTTTCCACTTCTGATCTGAAAAAACAGTGAACCTGGAATTAAGTAAAATACATTTTAAATGTTCCTTTTGAACTTTTAGGTTGTCAACTAGCATACTCAGCATACTGTAATGGCTATTTCCCACAATGTCCTTAATAAAACCACTTATTTTATATGTTACACATTGCTTCTTACTAGTTTTATCATCTACCTTAATTATATACAATTCTGAGAAGAAAACTTGAGTAGAAAACTTATTTACACAGTTCAACAGTGGTCACGCTATTTCTACTTGGCAAATGGGCTAGCATTAATTTTGCTCAAACTCAGTTCCCCTGCTTATTACAGCCCCTGCCTCAGATGGCTTTTGTCCATGGAAGTCTTATGGTCACCAACAGAGTTCTTTTGTTGGTCAAAGGGCACCCCCTCCTCCCTTTATTACAATGGAAAAGGTAATTGGATCTAATCCTTTGTTTCTACAATTGAGGGTATAGGGAATACAAAACATGGAAGCTTGTTAGTTTTGCTACAGGATCAGCATATTCTTTACAATAGACCATGGCACTAAAACGTACATGTGCGTCGCTCAGTACAATATAATCCACTAATATATTAACTGAAATTTTGTAAGCACAATTTTATATGACATTTTATGTTCAAAGATTTCTAATTAAACACTCTAAGCAATGGTATGTTCTGCCCAATAGTATTGCTTTTCTACCCAAACTATGCAAATAATAGTAAGATATATTGTCGAAGGCTTTCACGGCCGGAATCATTTGGGTGCTGTGTGGTTTCCGGGCTGTATGGCCGTGTTCTAGCAGCATTCTCTCCTGACGTTTCGCCTGCATCTGTGGCTGGCATCTTCAGAGGATCTCTGATCTCTGATCCTATGAAGATGCCAGCCACAGATGCAGGCGAAGGATCAGGAGAGAATGCTGCTAGAACACGGCCATACAGTCCGGAAACCACACAGCACCCAAATAGTAAGATATCTACCCCATATCAATGTTGTTAAGGTATTTTTAATACTCGTGCTCCTACTAATTATGTAATAATCTTTTGCTATGTCTGTCACTACTGGAGTTGGGGAAAACACTTGTGGTCTGCCAGCTATCTCTCTCTCTGGAGATCTGAAATGGGAAAGCAGATCCAGTGCCATGCGGGAGTTCCTCTTTGCCTTCAGCTGTGTTCTACCGGCATATTTGTAGATAGATCAAATACTACAAAATGAAATAAACCTCCAGTGCTTTCTCCTTCAAAGGGAAACCAACCCAGACAATTGCTGGTCCCTGGAAAGTCACATCACATCACTTTGAGAAGTGGAGCACTAATAACAATGGGGTGTTGTGTGGTTTCTGGGCTGTATGGCCGTGTTCTAGTAGCATTTTCTCCTGATATTTTGCCTGCATCTGTGGCTGGCATCTTCAGAGGATCTGATGGTAACCCTACCATCAGATCCTCTGAAGATGCCAGTTACAGATGCAGGTGAAACGTCAGGAGAAAATGCTGCTAGAACACGGCCATACAGCCCAGAAACCATACAACACCCCAGCAATTCTAGCCGTGAAAGCCTTCGACAATACAAATAACAACGTTTACTTGTACATCATATATTTCTTTCTCAACAAAGAAGACTGATCAATCTTTCTTCCTGTAATGCAACTGCCAAAGCGATGAATGATGCTTTGTTAGCACCTGAACATCCAATTGTGTAAGATCCAACTATAAGATGTAACTAATATACTCAATCCAGGGCTACTGTTTCTCGGTTTCCTTTATTTATCCTTACCAGAGTGCTCACAAAGTAATGTGATGAACTCGAAAGTATTGCTTTTAAACTGTACATCTGAATTCCAATAAAAGGAATTAAAATTCAATCTCATAAACACAGTAGGTAGCAAGAACTAATCCGTAAGATTAAATAACCCTCCCCCCACCCCACCCCCACACACTTTCATCTTCGTCTCCACCAAAACAGCTATTGCCATAAGGGCTACTTACTCGTATATGTAAGCTGAAATCCTTGATCTGTATCTGATCCATTGGTATTAAATTCTATCCATAAGTGGTTAGATGTGCTATTGAGAACAATCCCCATCAATTCACTTTTTGTAAAAGTCCCTAGGAGACGTGATGAGCTGTCTTTTCCATCATATACCTGTCAAAATATAATCACATTTGGCTTTTTACATTAAAATAGACCTTAATTCTTTTTTAGAACTGTTTCAAAGACATATTTATATAAGTGCCACATTTCCAGACCACCTAAACTTCTATTTAGAATAGAATAATGCTGTGGGTATGAAAACTCATGTGAAAGGCATTCATAAACTATCTTGTTGCCATTAAAACAAGTTTTGTGAAGCTTATATAAAGTAACAATTAATATTTATTCATGGCTGTGTGCTTAGGCAGTTTATGGTTTCACCTCCACCTCCCCAATAATCCACATCATGAAGGCTGAAAAGGTTTGTGACATTTCTGTCAAGGTGCCTCTTCCAAAAACACTGATAAGGGGGCAAAAATAACCTCTACTGCTCTGCTCACTCCTGACTAAATGAATTAAAAAGTAGGACTGAAGTGGTGAAGCTAGTCTGTCACCTTTTATTTCAGATTCAGAGCCTGAGGTGAATTTTGTCTTCAAATCATTTTTAATAAAAAGAATAATATTGTTTGATACCACTTTAGAGAGAAGTGAGCTTCTGCTTTCAAACAAAGGGCACACAGGTTTATCTTTAGTATACAATATTGAGCTGGGAAACTTTTATTACTGTTCATTTTTGACATGCGTTTGAAACGGGTTCAGTAACACAGGAAATATGGGTGTGAGTGTGTATTTTAACAAGCTGTAACAGTGGGAACGAATAAAAGAAACAAGTTCACAATGACCTGGATGTTCCACTAATGTAAACATTTTCATGACTGTTACTTCAAAATGTCCCATCTCTCTCAAACAGTTCAATGCTAAGCAGTGTTACATACTTCTAAGCCCAGTGGTTTCAATTGACCCAGAAGGGTGTACCTCTGTTTAGGATTAAACAGTGACTATAACACTGAGTGTTGGTGAGTCAGGTTCTTATTTCAGATAGGTAAGCAGTCTGTTATTTTATTACTTTACAATACCATCCAAAGCAACGTTACACCATTCCAAGCCCATGGAATTCACTTTGGATCATACTGTTAAGACCGTGTGTATTTTTGAGTTCTTATATGGTAGAAATTAAACAGAAGCAATTGTGTACAATTTAACAGTTACTGGAATTCTTTCCTCCAATATGGTAAGAAAGTTAGATGAACATTGCTTTAACTAACAAAGCATGGACTTATGAATAATAGTCTGTTTTTAGGGGTAAACATTTTAATGATCAGTCAATGTTTCAGAGTGTGTAATAAAACAAATATTTGTTTTAAACAATGTGGCAAGATTTTTAAATTTAACACAATAAATGAAAATTTTATCTTTTAAAAAATGTATGATAGACAAAGAAGTGTCTACCTAAGAGGACGTATGGTATTCCAAGAATATCACAGACTACACTTGTAGCTACAAGCATCTTACTAAGCTACATAGATCCAAACCACCTAATGCTAGAAGGAAGCACTGAGTATACCGTATGAATGTATGGTGGATTTTGCACAGCATAAATATAAAGTCTTGAGGATGTTATAAAAAGTGTTTTGGTGAAGAACTTCGCACAACTCTCATCCTCAAAACATCTTTGGCTCATTTTATTTCTCTCATCCCAGGTTTTTCAAAAATCACTAAACCAGCGATCTTCTCCCCCCAAACCGGATTGAAGACATTTCCTACCTGCTGAGTGAATACAAGCAGGCAGGAAAAGCTTTATTTCTCCAGATCAAACCTGTTATTTTCATTTTTGCTGCTGGCACCCACCATTTTGTGTGCTGCAACAGATTCTCCGTGAGGTTTCCTCTGCTTGCCACTTATCTACACACGATTTCACTATAAAAAGTAGATGAATAAAATTTGTTTGGCCTACTGATCCTGCACATTATTATTTTTCCTAAAGGCAACGCAAATATGCACATATTGCAATCTCCATGTTGAGGTAAGAAGAGGAAAAACAACACATGTGCAGGATCACTAGGCAAAAATTACTTTTTACACCCAAATTGCCTGCAAATGAGCTGCAAGCAGAGGAAACTTCCATGGGGAATCTTTACGGAGAATCTGCTACAGCACACAAAATGGTGGGTGAGAGTCTCTCACTTCACCAAATGGCAGAGGCATGGCGAATCTCTGCCACAGCACACAAGATGGCAGGCGCAACTGTGAAACTGACAAAAGCTCCTTGCAGCATGCAGGAAAAAAGCTTGGTTTTGGCTGGCAACGCTTGTGTTGTCTTGTGCTGTGTGAACACAAAATGTTAAAATGGATATTTTTAAGCCATCTGCAGGACGATATATTCTGTTGTGCAGAATCCACCTATGTTTCAGAGTATTTGTCCTGGATTTGATTCCCCGCTCTGCCACTTGAGCTGTGGAGGCTTATCTGGTGAACTAGATTAGCTAGCGTACTCCAACACATGCCAGCAGGGTGACTTTGGCTTGTCACAGTTCTTTGGAGTTCTCTCAGCCCCACTCACCTCACAGGATGTTTGTTGTGGGTGGGGAGGAAGGGAAAGGAGATTGTAAGCCCCTTTGAATCTCCTTACAGGAGAGAAAGGGGAGATATAAATCCAAACTCCTCCTCCTCCTTTTCTTCTTTTCTTTTGTGTCTTATGGACAGTATGGAAAAAACCATGGAATTTTGTTTTTATACATGACAGATTTTTAAAACTATTAAACAAGTTAAACCAACGGCTTTTCTTTTGCGCTTTATAGACAGTTTGAAAGAAAATATGGAATTTGGTTTTTATACATGACAGAGGCAGCAAGATTATTTTATGCATAAAAATGGAAAGCTTCATCAATACCTGCAATAGAATAATGGTTTGTGAAGATATTGGAATTGACAGAGATTCTTTGAGAGAAAAGAACATCTAAATTCAGTGATAATTGGAAACTTCTGATAAAGTTTATGCATAAAACAGAGAAAAATAAACTGATAATCTGTGGATTTGAGGAATAGAAGAACTAGGAAATAGAGATAATAGAGAAAAATAAAGTGTGAATCTTATTAGTAATAATAATTAAGAATAATTCTATAGTTGTAACTGGAGAGCAAGCAGTAATTTTAGCTGTGTTAACATTTAGTACAGAGGAAGTTGAGAGCCATCCTTTCCGCTTCCTCCCTGTAGTGTGGTTTTTGGTTTTCTTATTGTATGTTGCTCTTTGTTTTTTAAAAGTCCTAATAATAAAAAATATTCCCAATCTATGTGTTTTTCTAATCTAGACATTCTTATCAAATGACTAACAGCCCAATCCAGATCCCTCAGGCAGCTGGTATGGAACCACTGCTTTGCCACTTCCAAAGGGCATTCAGGCAGTGTAGAAAGGTGGCAAAAAGAAAAAAAACCTGGCCACCCGATCCTCCATAGCCTTGAATGTATTTACATTTAAGCATATATGACACTTCGAGCGGTGGTGTATCTGGGTCAAAATGCTAGTGAAAGCTAACTATGATTAGCCCCACCCCCCAGGAACACCCCTGAAACATTCTCAGCCATGCTAGAGTATTGTTCTGCTACAATTACAACCATGATAACGTTTGTTAAAATTAAACTGCAGTCAAAAAAGACCTTAATAAATAGTTTAATGTAATATAACAATTGCCTCACTGGGCTTCAACTATCAAACATAAGATAACACAGAGAAAAACAACCAGCATGTAATACACAGTGCTGAAAGTATGAGAGCCCCACACAGGGTTATTATGCAGTGCACAAAACTATTCTCTCTCTCCCTCTCTCTCTCTCTCTCTCTCTCTCTCTCTCTCTCTATTTATCTGCAGTAGTGTAGTTTTGTATACTGCATATGTCATTGATGATTTTTTAACTTGCTTGTTCTATGTAAAGCAAACACTAACAGTCGTGCCATCATCACTTTATCTGCATTACACTTTTCCAGTCCCTCAAAGCTGACTAGCTCATTAAAATGAGTTCATAGCTCTCAGGAAGTCAGGAAAGGAACTGAATGATGGGTTACACTAAAGGAAGTGCAGGAGGCTCATGATTTTCAAAAATGGCAGTATACTGCCAAACACCCATTCAGTGGTGTAGCGCCAACGGGGCGGGGTGGGGCGTGACACCCCGGGCATGTGCCTGTGGCCAGGGCATGGCGGTGGTGTGGAGGGAAAATTCCGGTGCAGGGGCGGGCAGGTGTGTGGCAGGGGTGGAGGACACAGGCATGCCCCGGGTGCAGTTCCCCCTTGCTCTACCCCTGCACCCATTTGAGTGACAAGAGTTGAAATGAACACCTATTGGGATCTAGTCCATACCATCAGGTTCAGCTTCTATGTTTGAAGAAAAAGATTAGAAAGATTATCTGGAATCAGAACAGCAGGTCTCCTAATGTTTCTTCCTTGAGTGAATTTACTTAACTATCATTCTTCAGGTCACTCATCAAGGACTGACACTGGCCTCAGCTCTCTCTCACACACGCATGAAAGGTGAGGATCCTGTCATGAGTATCGACAGGTCTATTTTTCAAGAACTACAGATAGAATAATTGATGTACAATATTAAATTGGGTAATTTAAGGAATATTTTTTTTAAAAAAATGTACCTTTGCAGTGTCCCCTTCATGCAGCTGAAAAGTTCTGGCTCTCAGATGAATACCTTTCCCAGGCTCAGTTTCAATTTTATAGATGCATTCATGGTTGTTGTCATAATTAGAAGGGAAATTTGGTGAAAGCAATGTTCCTTCGTTTCCAGAAACACTTGCTCCACATTCAGCTAAAACAACAAACAAAACCAGACAGAGGGTTCATTATCAATTTCAAAGACTCTAAAAATATTATTATTTTCTAACTTCTGCCAATACTTTAGTACAGAAGTATGAAATTCCATTTCTTTTCAGCGGGTGGCACCTTTAGGACAACATTTCATTTGCCATTTCTGGTAACTTTAGATCAGAATTTTTGAATCACTTATATCTAGTGCAGATTGTCTTTTCTTTTAGGACTCCTCAGTAACATATGGAATTTCCTCTTCTTTCTGAACCCCAATATAAAACTTTCTTCTATCACTCTTGAGCCTGGAACTAAAAGCACACAAAATGTAAGAGCAACAGGTTTTCTAGAAGAATTCCCAAAAGTCAGGATGTGTGGTCCCTGTGGCATTATATTCTATTGCATCAGGAGTCACTCAGCCTGACCAACAAATAAGTGCCAGTTCACCTATTGCTATTACTGAGACCAGGGGCAGGGGAAGTACACATATACAGCCTTTCACACGTGCACTCCCAGCTTTGGACCTCTCGGCACCTGAGTTTTTATATACTCAAATTGTAGACAGGTGTGATATCATCCCATAAAGTAATCACTATTGTTTAAAAGGGTTAAGTTTTATTGACCACAAATAGTTAAACTGAAGGCAAAACAGAAAATAAATTTAAAAGGCAGCTGCCAAACAAAATATTGATAAATCAGAATAAAATATTTTCATTTTCATTTTGGTCCCCCTACCCCCACCCCAAATTCTTCTCTGGTTCTTTTGAGACTACTTTTACTCCAGTCTTTTTCTGGAAGCTAATTTTGAGCAGACTTTTTCATCATGTATAATGTTTCTGCCAGTTTTCTTTGTCCTCCTACCCACCCCCAGTCCACTTTTCAATGACTGGACTGTGTTGGTCAAACCACTCTCTATCCTCCCCTGTACCTTGAAGATGAATGGCGTCATTATCTTTTTTGTTAAATGGTCCTAACACATTGATATATTTCTAGAGTGATATAACAGTTGGTTAAGCAAGTCCTCTGAATCCCACCTCTCATTTAAAAGAATAAATAAGTCTGTAGGTCCTTCCCTCAGAGATATGTCTTTTCCCTTCTATGTCAGGAAAGGAAAAGCAGAGACTAGGGATGGGAATTCAGAGAAACCTGAACTGAAAATACCCCCCCCCCCAAGCTTTTTCCGCTTTTCTTGGATTTATTTTTGGCTGAAGAAAACTGCAGTAATTTAACTGAGCCATGTAAATAGTTCCTGAAAAATGCTGAATTTTTTCAACGTATTTTATAACTGCTTTGGTCTGCTACCATTAAAACCCTCACCCTTTCCCCCATCTTTAGAACCAACAGAACAGAGGCAGTGGCATTCCATTCTCCCCACCCACCCCCCACTTCTGAAGTCCATGAGGTGGCGAGGAAAACTGAATGCTGGACTTGGGTGGAGTCCACACGAGCCAAAAAGCACCACTGGAATGGTAAAAATACTGTTCCAGGGGTTCTGTTTGCAAGGCTGTTGCCTCTGCATCGAGGCAGCGCCAGGTCGTCCCCCCCCCCCCACAACTGGGGCAGAAATGCTGTTTCCCTCCCTTTCTCAATGAGTGAGGCATTTGGGAAACAGCATTTCCCAGCTGGCACCATGCAAAGAGCACTGGGTTGGAGGCGCCACTTTTCGACTCCTCCATGCGGAAAATGCAGCCGCTTTGAGGGACTTCAGAAGTACCACTGTGTAGAACTGAAAATTTTAAGCTTCGAATTTTAACCCCCTCCTCCAAAATTAGGTAAAGCTGAATCAAATCCAATATGGGATATCAGGGTTTTGCCTTTTTTTTGAACATTTTTGGTTTTTTAAAATATGAATCCAAGAACAATGGGGGGAAATGGTGCATATCTCAAATAGAGACAATTTTTTTAAAAGCTGGAATTCAAAGGACCTGCTTAGCCTATTGTTATAAAGCTCCAGTGATATATTGATATTTTAGGGCCATTTTTTAAAAGGGTGGCACTGTGACACCATCGATTATGAAAGCACCTTTCCTTGAAAATCTTCATTATTAAAGGCATTGGGAGAAGAAAATACACTGATTCTACAATTGTGAAAATCCAGAGGGTGGGCAGATGTGCAGAAGAACCCAATGTTTGTGCATGAACTGCCAAGAAAATCAGGAGTAAGCTGAGTGTGCAGAAAAACCCTTAAGTGAATAATTATGCTGATTTAATTTACTATTACTGGGGATTAAATAAAATACCAAGCCAAGAATTTTATGTTTAAAGGGTGTCCGAAGAACAAGTTCCTGTACCTGCCAGGTGGATCTCTAGCCTCACAATGCAGTTCACTGACTCTATGACCAGTTCAGAAGCAAAGCTGTATGCTAGGTATCTCAATTACATAGATAACTGAAAGGCCAGACTAGGGCAGTGGAATTCACATGACAATGTTATTAAAACAGCCAACGTATTTTATTACTTCATTTTGTCTTGTATTTTAGATTCTAGGTTACTGTTTAATTTCTGTTTCTCCCTTATTATTATCACTCAGCATGACCTACAGAATTAACAAAAACATACAACCAATGGCAATCCCCTTGTTTGGAAAACTGTCACATAAAGACTCTAAAATTCATGTGTTTGAAGAATTAACCTAGAAAGTAATACTCTGTGAGTTAACAGCTCCAAGGAGAATTATCCTGCAAGCTAGTATTCATTTTTAGTTTAAGTTATTGTGATCAAGATTTTTTAAAATATTAAATATTACTGCAGCAATGAAAACTATATTGTCAAATTCAGTACTGTATATCAGATCAGTTACTGGAGGTGGGGGCAGAGGAAGGAACTGACTGTTTATGGTCAAAAGAGGGCACAAAGAAAATGTTCAAAATTCTTGACAGGGTAAAAAAATAATATAAACATATTACAAATGTACAACCCCAGTGGAAATCTGTTCTGAAGTCAGAAACAGTGTGTGAAAACTTCCGAGAACTAAAAATAAACAAAAGACTATGGGGATCAAACAGGACAAAGCCACAACCATAATCAGAATAGTCCACAGGGACCACACTGGGGTATTTACTAATGGGTTACAAATGATACTGTGGTCTTAACGAGCCCTGTAAAAAAGAAAGCAGTTTGCTTCTTCTTGAGTCAGAGTGAAAAGGGGTCTACATTGAGGCTTGTTGCCTTGGATTTCATGTAATTTTTTTTATGAGTGGAAGAGACAGTGATTAATAAAAACCTTATAGCAAAAGAGAGCAGTATTATGAATGAATCAATCTTTAGGCTAAAAATAGAATGTATGAATTAAATGATTGCTCAGTTGCTCAGTTCATCTGATTCTATTCCTTATTTTCTCAATGGCAAAAATCCTAGATTTATATTTAAAGCTATTGATTTTAAAATTATGTGAACCATAGAACTATGCACCATTGTTGTCCGTGGCTTTGATAATGCCAGGTCTTTAATTTTTGTAATAGGCCATTTTGAATGATCTAGACCTATATTTCATTGTTTCAGCAGCAATTAAGAGTTCTAGGGATAGTTCTTGTAAATCCAAAAATAAAATTATATTTCTAGCAACACTGGTTTTAAACAATGTTGGAGGTTTACACATCATATCTAGTGAACCTCCATGAATATGCAATGCTACATGCATCCAACACACAAAAGGAAATGTTTTATCATTTTCTCTCTCACAATGAATGCTGCGGCATCATCGCCCCAACCCTGCCTGGAATGCCCCACCATGCCCCTGGACTGCCCTGGCCTTGCCCCCACCACGCAGCGCACCCGGGGCGTCGCACCCCACCCAGCCTCTGAATGAGAGCTGGATGAGAACTTTGAACATAAAAACATAAAAAGACCCTGTTTCACCAGTTTCCTCAGGAGCCACCCAACAAGGCACAGAGGCCAACCCCCAACCCCAACAATGTCTCCAACCACTACTACCATAGTTCGTCGCCATTGATGGATCTATTGTCCATTAATCTAACCCCACTTAAAATGATATATGCCTGTGGTCATGAGTATATCCACTGGCAGTGAAATCTAAAATGTAATAACACGTTGAGTAAAGGAGTGTTTACTTATCTCTCCTATATCATCAACTTCATTGGCTGCTCCTAAGTTCTAGTATTAGGATACATATCCTCAGAAACCCATGCATGACTTGAAGCTATACTATTTTGTCACACAGATCACAGTAGAGTTCATTGTGTACCTTTTCAGATTGAAGGATTACATCTATGAATGGTCAACAAATCTTTACATGTAGAAAACTAACACATAAGTGCAAAGTACTATAGCCTAGCTGTCTTCTGAAGTCCTAGACTTTTACTAAACTCAGTGAGTACTTTTTTACATAGGAGAATTAAGATTATGATCCCATACCTGCAATCTGAATAAAACCAGGCCAGAGAACTCCACAGTGTGATTGTTATATAGAAGCATGCAGCTATACTAGAGACATCTGCTCACTTCTTTTCTATCAATTATTTCAGATTAACTATGCTACGTTTTGCTCATTTAATGGTATTTCAATTGTATTTAATGAAATTTTAGGATACTTTGAATTCTGATGATAATATGCAGAAATGATTTACAAAGAAAGCCACATTAATGTTTCCATTAAAACCAAGAATATATTTCAGCAAAGGAAAAAGAAAACAGCTGTGAGATACAATCATCTGAATACACAAAACTCTTTTATTTAACTGACCACTGTGGTTCATTCGTACCTAACTATAGCTTGGGGATAATGCTCAGAGATAAATGCCAACTGCTGTAAACTAGAAGTAGAATGCAGAATAAATTTCATTAGGAAATTAAATAATTTTGAAACTGTTTCTGAAAAGTAATGAAACACCTTTATCTTGAAACTGGATAGATAATAAGCTGAAAAGCACTTTTAAAAAGTCAAACAGAGCACTGGGCGCAGAATTATATTCAAAATAGAGAACAGCTGATCGATATCAGAAATTCAAATTAAAAGAGTTCTGTCAGGAGAGAAATGCAGTTTTATGATGCCTCTTTCATATGCCTGACATTTCGAACAAAGCCTTTGCCCAGTTTTGAGAGACCTTTTCATTATCTTTTTAATAAAATACCCTGCAAACAAACACTTGCTTAGGAATACATAACGATTCATCCAATGAATATTAGGACCAACCAATATTAATTTCCTATGGATAAACAATGTTAATTTCCTACATTGCATCAAAAAAAGTGGACAAACTAATGAACTAAATTTAGTTTGTATGTTATTCTGGGTCTGTCTGCCTAGTCATTCCTCTACCACATTTTAGTCCCACACTTTTTACAAGTGTCTACAGCAGGGATCTGCAATCTGCGGATCTCCGGATGTTCGTGGACTACAAATCCCATCAGCCCCTGCCAGCATGGCCATGCTGGCAGGGGCTGATGAGATTTGTAGTCCATGAACATCTGGAGAGCCACAGGTTGCAGACCCCTGGTCTCCAGTAACGTAAGAACATAAGAACATAAGAACAAGCCAGCTGGATCAGACCAAAGTCCATCTAGTCCAGCTCTCTGCTACTCGCAGTGGCCCACCAGGTGCCTTTGGGAGCTCACATGTAGGATGTGAACGTAATGGCGTAACAAACATTCCAGAAGAATCTATGCAAACCAACTGCATAATCCAAGACTGGTACTTATTTTTTTAAGTCTGCATGACTTGTGAAAAGTACTGTTTATTTAGGACACAAGTGTCTGATAACAACACCATTAAGCCTACTACCATGCGGTAGTGTTCTGGATTCAGTAAACAACAGTCCCATCTTGCACTATACCCACGCACACCTCTCAGTAGGAGCCTAATTCCCCCACTGTTTGTTTTGCCATCAAGTCACAGCTGACTTCTGATGACCCTGTTTTCAAGGGGAGAGACATTTGGAGGTGGTGTACCATTGTCTGCTTCCATGTCACAACCCTGATGTTTCTTGGAAGTCTCCTATCCAAATACTTGCCAGGGTCAGGGCTGAGAATGTGTGACTGGCCCAAGGTCACCCAGCAAGTTTCCATAGCAGAGTGAGATTTCCCCTTGTTCAAAAAAGGTGATCACAATCTGCCAGTTAACTATAGACCAATCAGCCTTTTGGCGATTTCTGGCAAACTGAATGCCAAATTTCTACTAAATCATCTTATTTCTTGGATCTCTGCAGAAAAGATAATTGGTATTGAACAGATTGGTTCTATGAAAGGGAAGTCCACCATAGAGGATTGCCTGATTTTAAGTATGCCCCTTGTGTTGTCCTGCACACTGGCTATCTATTGGACCATCTGCCAACCCCCTCCCCTCCCAGGGTTTGATCACTGGGGCTGGGTGCCAGACATCTTCTATTATTAATTAATTATTTATTGAAGGCTACTGCTGCTGCTATAGTTTTATAGTTTTAAGGTTTTGTATATTTTAATTGGGGCTATTCGATTTGTTTTATTGTGTTGCTATTTGTTGTACACCGCCCTGAGCCCTCTGGGGGTAGGGTGGTTTATCAAATCGAATTAATCATCATCATCATCATCATCATCATCATCATCATCATCATCTCCTCAAAATATGTGCAGAAAGGGAAATCCAGTATTTTCGCAACCTTCATAGACTTAAAAGGGGCATTTGATTCCATCAACAGGGGCCTTTTGTGGCCTATATTGATGAAACTTGGAATGAACTCCAGACTCCTCATGTTAATAATATCACTGCAAAAAAAATAAATAACCCACCTGTCAAATTAGAATCAATCCTTTTGGCCACTTAACTCTCAACATCATTGTCTCCCGGGGAGTCAAGAAAGGTTGTGTATTAGCCCTGTTCTGTTTAAGCTCTTCCTGAATGATCTTGCCCTGACCCTGAATAGCATAAATTCTCACTGTCCTCATTTGGATAATGTTCCTGTCCCAATCCTTCTATATGCTGATGATGCAATACTGCTGTCCCACTCAAGGATGGGCCTCAAGAATGCACTCCTCAAATGTAACAACTACTGTGCATCTAATCGGCTTTCAATCAATCCATCAAAATTCAAGGTGATGGTTTTC
Source organism: Sphaerodactylus townsendi (assembly GCF_021028975.2). NCBI lineage: Eukaryota > Metazoa > Chordata > Lepidosauria > Squamata > Sphaerodactylidae > Sphaerodactylus > Sphaerodactylus townsendi. The sequence goes on along the minus strand of NC_059425.1, from coordinate 151,941,969 downwards.
TCAAACCCTCGTAGTCCTATGACCTGGTCTATTCAGGGCTCAGTTATTGAGCAAGTTAGATCATTCAAATACTTAGGGCAGTGGTGGCGAACCTTTGGCACTCCAGATGTTATGGACTACAATTCCCATCAGCCCCTGCCAGCATGGCCAATTGGCCATGCTGGCAGGGGCTGATGGGAATTGTAGTCCATAACATCTGGAGTGCCAAAGGTTCGCCACCACGGACTTAGGGATTGTCTTCCAACATAAGCCTGGCTGGGCTAAACATAGAGACAAGGCCCTGAAGGGTAGCAAATGTGCCTCTGCTGCTGTTCTGAAGTTTTTTACCCTTAATGGTGGCAGATTCATCCTAGTAACCCTGAAAGTATTCAACATGAAAGTGGTTCAACATCTAATGTATGGGGTTCCTATATGGATCCACGCATGGAAATCCAAGCTTGAACAGTTGTAGTCCAGCTTCCTATATAAAATCTTTGGAGTTCCACACTGTGTCCCCTATACAGTCCTTTGCCTTGGGGCAGGACAGCACCTTCTGGAAACCAGGGCGTGGATTGCCACTTTCAAATTTTGGGTGTGCCTCAGTTTCCATTCTGATTCCCACAGCTTGGTCCAACTAGTGATGCATGAACTCCAGACCTCCGACTGGTGGCTACTAATCAAGGTTAAGATCTCCTCATTGGGCTTTGCCTGGGACTCTTTGCTCATGCTCACTGCCAATGAGGTTTATCTTCAATTAAAAAAACAAATTATTTTAGCAGGAATATCAATATCTTTTGAACAAGGCACAGAGTACTTGTTCACCCTTGTACTTTGGGATTATTCCCCGAAAGCTTTATGTTGCCCATTATCTGAACCAACTCTCAAACCATAAACTTAGATGGCACTTTCAAGAGCAAGATGCAATTCCTTTCCATTGTCTTTACTTCGAGGCCAGTTCTTAAACATCCCTCGGCATGAACAACACTGTTCTTTCTGCCCTACTTACACTGACTCCCTTGAACACATCTTGCTCTCCTGCCCTAGGCCAGACTTCTTTGTCTTAACCTCGGTTGGATTCTCAGTTGGATTCTCGGATCTTCCTATCAATGCAAAGATGATTTTCCTGCTCAACAATACCGAGGCTGAAATAATGGAAATCGTAGCCAAATTTTTGCTGTACGTTTTGAATTATGTTCCCTAGTCTGTTGACCATATTACTTTTACTGTTCTCTACTGGATTTACTCTTTACTCTCCCTGTGTTGTATATGTCTAATAAAGGTCTCTCAATCTGAATCTGATCTGAGTGAGATTTGAATCTGGATTTCCCAGGTCCTACTCTGACAATTTAACCACTACACCACACTAGGTCTTTCTCCTGTATAGATCCCTCAAATTTTTCAGCAAAAAAAATGTAAACTCTCTTGTGGCCATGATGAAGATAGATGCAGGCTGCCAGGTGCTCAGATGAAAGCCATCAGAACCTCCCCTTGCTGAGAAGATCACTTCTACTGCACAGCAGAAAAGAGTGCTAATATTCTGCTTACTAACCAATATCCAGGATTATTTGACATACTGAAATAATTCGAGGTTCAAGGTATTCCAGGGAGTCTGAATGTAGACTAATGGGATTTTCCTGTGTTCTTGGAAGTCACACTATCTGAGACTTGCATGTTTCTACATTGACTGACAGGACTCTGCTTTCTAAATGAAATCTGACAATTTATTTAAAAATGTAACAAATTTGCACCAGGCCTCCTAATATGATTTCTAGACAGATCAATGTTCAGCAATACAGCTATCATTGTTTTGTTTTGTTTCCATTTATTTAATAGGTTTGTGGAGTTTTACATGAATGAATGTGTTTGCAGGACTGGAACTTTCTTAGCCTCCCCCCAAGACATAAAATAATGCTTGGGATAATCTTGCCATATAGTTTAACAATGCCTCAATAAACACAGTTTAAAACCACTATTAATAGCTTTAATAATACCAAACTAATGAAATAATCTCTCTACTGAAAGCAGAGAATTAAGCAGCTAATTTTGACCTTATTTGAAAGGTAGAACAAGGGGGAAAACCCTCTAGTCTTTGGAAGCAAATAAAGTAATAAACTGCAAAACGAATGGCAAATACTCTGAGGACCAACGATAGTCTTGAAAATGTACATCTTAGCACTAGTTAAATATGCTGTTTGGAGGTAAATAGATGCTCAGAAGCATTCAGGACCCCACAACATGCATAAAAAGATAAGTAGAAATAATCCATTAGTAGAAGTAAGACATTGTAGATTTCCTAATCATTACTATATGCCTTTTGTTTTAGTCCCATCCCCCATATGATAAATTATGGATGATTGGAATTTGTTTTTAAACCTGATCTGGAGCCATATTTACTTGCTTTATCATTCAGCTTATCTTGGGCCCTTTCCACACGGACCAATAAACCTGGGTGAGAGGTGGGTTACATGAACCCATCCTCATCCCGGGCCATTCGCAGCCAGTCATGTGAATGGGGTGCGCAGCTTTACATGGAAGTGCATGCCATTGTGGGTTCCTGACCCTGAAAGCAGCATAAATAGAAACTCACCGGACTCCAATGTTTGCTAAATATCACAAAAAGAACTGCAAGGCTTAGATCCACCAGACCATGGCCACGCAGCCCGGAAAACCCATTACAGCCAGTATGAAAAGATTATTTGGGATTATGATGTCCATATGAGCAATTTCTTTATTGTCAAAACCAGCAGAGGATTTATGTCTTCACACACAATTTGATGTAAGTGTAAATTATTTCCCAAGCAACAATCATTCCAAAACTGCATTTCATTGCCAACTCTTGACTGCCAACATCAATGGGTTAGCACATTCAGAATCAGAGTAGATTGGCACCAACACCTAGTTCTCATTTAAAATATGTACTGGAGAATAATAAATAGGTGGGTCACCATCCCTTTGAGACTTACCAACTATTATAATTTCAGGGAAGGAATATAGTTGTTACTATCAAGTCCTTGTGTTAAAATTTAAAACAAGGATCAAGAACTGCAAAACAAATGAGAAAATAGTTATTGTGTCAAGCTACTTTAGAAAGCTGTTATTTTTATCTTCAGCATTGTGTGCTGCCCTTTCTTCCCCCATTGCATGTGCGATTAAAGACCGGATGAATGAAATGAAAGCATGTGACCACCTACCCACACACCTTGGCAGAGGTGCACTCCATACACGGCGACCACCACCTAGGCACGTCAGTTTGCTTGCACCTTCCAAACGATATCCGGGGAAGCAAGAGAATGTTAAGGAATCTCCAACACCAAAATGAAATCCTATTCTTCGACTGAAGGCAGGAACACCAGGGTCATCACAGGGTTCCAGGTCATATTCTTCAGGCAACAAATCAAAAACAAAGAAAAAAAAGATGCAAGTCTCATTTTTGTTTTAAAAAAACAAACTACATGTCACCAAAATGCATTGTTTCCAGAAAAGACTGTTCAAATCAATTATAACACAGATCTTTCAGAACATTATCTTCATATATCGACTGGTTCATTCCTACTGCTTAGGGTCAAACTGAGAGTAGTGGTTAAGACAGACTAGTATCAGGGAGGGCTGGGTTTGAATCCCCACTTGTGCCATGAAAGCTTGCTGGGTGACTTTCACTCATTTACAGCCTAACCTGTTTCCTGGGGTCATTGTGAAGATAAATGGCGAGGAGAATGGTGTAAGCAACTTTGGGTCCCCATTGGGGAGAAAGGTGGCGTACAAATGAAGTAAAAAAAATAACCTGAGTAAATGCCCATCAGCTACCAAAATTTCATTACCTTTCTCTTGTCATATACTACATTATCTAGTTACTCCAGTCATAATGTTGATTTTGGGGAATACACCATTGAGACAACACAAAATGGCATTCTAATAGAAGCCTTACACTTATTTTAATGCCTAAGATGTTTGGTTTTAAGAGTACTTTTGATCTTTCCTCGGTTGAAATCAAAGCCATTTCCATTTGTAGTCATGGAATTCCTTTCTTTAGAAGTTTTATTTTAATGTGCACTCCAGTCAAACATTAGAGTAGGAGTTCTGTGATTGCATCTCTTTGTGTGTGTGTTTTTAAAGTCAAGCCTCTGTTCTGAACTGCCCCCAATCCCACCCCACAGATCAGTTTCGCAGGGCAGGGCCTGAAACTCTTCCCTCTGCCCTTTTTCACAATAGATTATCCATGTGCTTCTATTAGCTAGGGAGGAGGAGCAAGTACAATGTGGATGTTTGTTGTTTGTTCTCTATTGGGACTAACAGTAGCGAGGGAGAGGCAATTCTATCAGGAAAATGCAACACACTCAAAGTCAAGATCCCTTTGGCTGCTTTTTAACATTAAATATATATATTTGGAGGTCTAATAATGGATTTCACCTAGAATGTTTTCAGTTGTCCACTCTGCACAGCACAAAAAAGACATGTGTGGGATGTCTTAAAAAGAGGTGAATGCCTCTTTTCACTCCACACCCCCCAAATAAGATATCTGGGGGACTTCCTTAAAAAAAGGTGGCTTCTGGGTGCTTTCCAGACAGCAAAGCTATCAGAGGGGAAAAGAGGCTGTCTCCCGCCCAACAGTTTTGCTCTCTGTGCCCAACATCTTGTGTGCAATGAAAGGGATTCTCCCTGCCCCATTTGCTGAAGGTAGCCCCAAGCTGTTTGCTCTTCAGGCTCTGATCCTGAGCACCTTTAAGCTCAAAAAGTACACTATGCAGACACACATAAGATTAAGTTGATCAACAGAGGGCAGGTCAACCCAAGTGGCTAAGATTCTCTTACCTGTGTCTTTGTAGCTACAAAGATACTTCCTCAAAAATTAAAAAGAAATTAAATTATACATTGCTGGAATCAGCAGGACCACCTGAGTGCAACTATGTTCTTTTTGGGTGGAAAAGGCACTCAAGATCAGAGCCAATGTCCTGGGACAACCTTCAGCAAATGGCGGCAGGGAGAATCCCTTTATTAGCACAGAAAATATCGAGTGCTACCTGGGGGTGAAACTGGCCAGAGACCAAAATGGTGGGACAGGAAACATAAGAGGGTGTTCTATAAGACCAATAATTAAATAAAGATACCTCCTGAGCTCTGCATTCCGCACAGCCATGCAGGAGATGTCTCACAGGTGTCTTAGGGGGAAAAGGTGCACTTTAAAGTGTTTTTTTAAAGATATTTTGAGCAGAAATAAGGTGTCCTAAGGACATCTTGGGAGAAGGCTGTGCATGTGCCTTCCTAGGATATCTTTTTTGAATCCTCAGGACATCTTATTTTAGCTGCGCAAAACAGACCACTGTCCCCACTTCCCAGTATCTCCCACTTGTTGCCAGAGCTTGACTGACAACCCTACTCTCAAGTGCTTGTCTGGCAAATGAATGCATCTTTTACAGCAACTGTAGCACTTATAAGTGAGGTGAAGACAAAGAAGAAGACAAGAAATAAATGGTCTCCTCCCTCCCTCTTTCCTCCCTTTTTTTATTAAGCATAAGAACATAAGAACAAGCCATCTGGATCAGACCAAAGTCCATCTAGTCCAGCTCTCTGCTACTCGCAGTGGCCCACCAGGTGCCTTTGGGAGCTCACATGTAGGATGTGAACGCAATGGCCTTCTCAAGTGCTGTTGCCTCATCATCACCTGGTCTGTTAAGGCACAGCAATCTCTAGATCGAGGATCAAGATTGGTAGCCATAAATCGACTTCTCTCCTCCATAAATCTGTCCAAGCCCCTTTTAAAGCTATCCAGGTTAGTGTGGCCATCACCACCTCCTGTGGCAGCATATTCCAAACACCAATCACACGTTGCGTGAAGAAGTGTTTCCTTTTATTAGTCCTAATTCTTCCCCCCAGCATTTTCAATGTATGCCCCCTGGTTCTAGATTGTGAGAAGAGAGAGCACCTCTCTGTCAACATTTTCTACCCCATGCATACTATTTTGTAGACTTCAATCATATCCCCTCAGCCGCCTCTTCCAAATCCAAAGAGTCCCAAACGCTGCAGCCTCCTCTAGGAAGGTGCTCCAGTCCCTCAATCATCCTTGTTGCCCTTCTCTGCACTTTTTCTATCTCCTCACATTATCCTTTTTTGAGATGCTACCAGAACTGGACACAGTACTCCAAGTGCTAATGAACCACTGCTTTATATATAAGGGCACGCATAATCTTTGCAGTTTTATTATCAATTCCTTTTCTAATGATCCCAGCATAGAGTTTGCCTTTCAGCGCTGCCATGCATTGAGTTTTCGACATTCCCATGGAACTATCAACTAAGATGCCTAAATCCCTTTCCTGGTCTGTGACTGATAGCACTGACCCTGTAGCGTGTATGTGAAGTTTGGATTTTTTGCCCTATGTGCATCACTTTACATTTTGCTACATTGAACTGCATTTGCCATTTCTGAGTCCACTCACCTACCCATTTATCAAGGTCCGCTTTGGAGTCTACATGACCTTTGTGGTTCTCACCTACACCCTACATAATTGGTATCATCTGCAAACTTGGCCACCATATTCTTCCACCCTACTTCCAGGTCATTTATGAATAGGTTAAAGAGCACTGGTCCCAAAACGGATCCTTGGGGACACCACTCCCAACATCTCCATTGTGAGAACTTCCCATTTACACCCACTCTTTGCTTCCTGTTTCTCAACCAGTTTTAACTATAGGAGGATCTCCTCTATTCCTCCTTCATTGCTGAGTTTTCAATAGTCTCTGGTGAGGAACTTTGTCAAGTTTCTCCTTGGAGTCCAAATAGACACTGTCCACCGTTCACCCCTGTCCACATGCCTGTTTACATCCTCAAAGAACTCTAGTAAGTTTGTAAGACAGGATTTGCCTCTGCAAAAGACATGCTGACTCTTTCTCAGCAGGTCTTGCTTTTCTACATGTTTTATAATTTTATCTTTAATGATAGATTCTACTAATTTACTCTGGAACAGATGTCAAACTGACTGGCCTGTAATTTCCGGTCCCCCTAGATCCTTTCTTAAAGATTGGTGTGACATTGGCCATCTTCCCAGTCTTCAGGGATGGAGCCTGATTTCAGGGATAAGTTGCATATTAAAGTGAGAAGATCAGCAATTTCATGCTTGAGCTCTTTAAGAACTCTTGGGTGAATGCAATCTGGGCCAGGGGATTTGGTAACATTTAGTTTATCAATGGCTGCCAGAACTTCTTCCTTGTCTACCACTATCTTAGCTAGTTCCTCGGATGTGCCTCCTATGAACCTTCGTTCAGGTGCAGGAATGTTCCTCACCTCCTCTTGGGTGAAGACAGATGCAAAGAATTCATTCAGCTTCTCTGCAGTCTCCCTGTCATCTTTTAGCACACCCTTTGTTCGTTGTCATCCTAACGGGCCTACCGCTTTGCTGGCTTCCTGCTTTTGATGTACTTGAAGAACTGTTTGTTGCTGGTCTTGATGTTCAGCCATGCGTTCCTCATAATCCTTTTGCCTCCCTTACAGCTAACTTGCTTCTCTTTTGCCACCATTTGTGTTCCCTCTCATATTCTTCATCAGCCAAACTGGACTTCCATTTTCTAAAAGACATTTTCTTTTTTCTGATAATTTCCTCAACCTCTCTTGTTAACCATGGTGGCTTTCTTTTTGACTGGGTGCTGCCTTTTCTAACCTGTGGAACACATTCCAGCTGAGCTTTTATTACTGTGTTTTTAAATAACCTCCAAGCATCCTGGACAGTTTTGACTCTCTTGATTTTCCCTTTCAGCTTCCTGCGCACTATCCCCCTCATCTTTGAGAAATTTCCCTTTCTGAAGGCGAATGTAACTACATTCGTAGTTGCCACTTGTTCGCATACTGAGATACTGAATCTGACAGCATTGTGGTCGCTGTTCCCTATCGGCTCAACAACACTGACTTCCTGCACCAGGTCCTGGGTCCCACATAGAATTAGATCTAGGATCACTTCTCCCCTGGTTGGTTCCACAACCATCTGCTCTAAGCCACAGTCATTTAGCATATCCAGGAATGCTCTCTCCTTACTATGACCTGAACATGCATTTTTCCAGTTTATATGGGGATAGTTAAAATCACCCATTACCACTACATTTTTGTTTTTGTTGGCCTCTCTAATTTCTTTTTCCATCTCAGAATCCTCTTGTGCACTTTGGTCAGGGGGGACGATAATATATTCCTAATATTAAACTGTCCTTCACACCTGGTATTGATATCCACAGTGATTCTGTAGAGGAACCAGCTCCCCTTGCATTGTCTATTTTATGTGATACTATGCTCTCTTTGATGTAAAGGGCAACTCCACCCCCAATGCGCCCTGTCCTATCCTTCCTATAGAGCCTGTAGCCTGGTATAACAGCATCCCACTGGTTCTCCTCATTCCACCATGTCTCTGTAATGCCCACTATATCAAAGTCCTCCTTCAAAACTCTGTACTCTAGCTCCCCATTTTAGGTTGAATGCTTCTACTATTAGCATAGAGACACCTGTATACCCTGTCTCTGTCCTTAACCTGGGATTTATGTGCTTTACCCTCAAGTCTTTGTAGACACTATCCCTTGTCACATGCACATTGCTATGTTCCTCGCTTGTATGTGGTTGATTTAGAAAAACCTCCCTCTCTGTCTGCATCCCCATAGATACTGTATTCCGAACCGAAGTCACCTCAGCTCCTGTCGGCTTTCCCCCAGTGATCAGTTTAAAAGCTGTTCTGCCACCTTTTTAATGTTGAGCGCCAGCAGCCTGGTTCCTCTTTGGTTAAGATGAAGCCCGTCCCGTTTGTACAGGCCTACCTTGTCCCAAAAGGTTCCCCAGTTCCTGACAAATCTGAAACCCTCTGCCTTACACCACCTTCTCATCCACGCATTGAGACCCTGTATTTCCACTTGCCTAGCTCGCCCTGCGCGTGGAACGGGTAGCATTTCTGAGAATGCCACCTTGGAGGTCCTGGACTTCAACCTGTTTCCTAGCAGCCTGAATTTAGCTTCCAGAACCTCCCGGCTACATTTCCCAATGCCGTTGGTGCCAATGTGGACCACAACTGCTGACTCCACCCCAGCACTGTCTAAAAGCCTATCTAGACGAAGCGTGACATCCGCAACCTTCGCACCAGGCAGGCAAGTCACCATGCGGTCATCACGCCTCTCACAAACCCAACTCTCTACATTTCTAATGATCGAATCACCCACTACAAGGAGCCCCCACCTCCCCGAGGGGTATCCTCAGTGCGAGAGGATAGCTGATCACCAGTTAAGGAAGGGATCCCATCTAAGGGAGCATCTTCCCCCACCTCAGACTGGCACCCTCCATCCCCAAGGCCTTCATTCTCCATGACATCTGAAGAGATGTCACCTTGGGAGTGGGACCCGGCTGTTAGGTCCCTGAAAGCCTCGTCTGTCACCCTCTCTGCCTCTTTCCAGCGCTTCTCCCAGGTCTCACACCACCTTGGCTTCAAGAGAACCTTGCTACCACGTTCCTTGGAGTGCCAGGAGCTCATTGCATGCGAGAGGGCACACCCACGACTTCTGTCCTAGTGGCAGATAGTCATACATGTGACACTCAGTGCAAAACACTGGAAAGCCCCCATCCCCCTGCTGGCTTTCTGCCTTCATATCTGATTTGTTTAGATATTTAAATATTAAGCTTTTAGTCACTGCCCGCCTGGAGCTATCTGCACGTACTATCTGTCAAAAATGTCCTTATTAATTTAAAAAACAAAAAAATTAAATTAAAATTGCGCTCCGCTGGTTCCAGAGACTGAACTAAAGCCCCACCTCTCAGGACAAAAGCCCCACCTCTCAGGACAAAGAGGAACAAGAGATGAACTCTGTTAACCCCTGTTAAGCCCCACCTTCCAGATTCAGCAGCCTTAGCTCACAGGAGCCTTACAAGGAGAAAAAGAGATAACCCCTGTTAAAATACACTGTTTTAAAAGCTGTGGCTTTGAGAAAAGCCCTCCAAAATGAACACCAGCAGGTCACTCTGCTCTTCCTGGCCAAGTCCCTTCTGCTGCTACTCCTCTCTGCTGGTTCCCTTTGCAAACTCTATTGTTGATTTCCTTCCTGTATGAATTCTGTGTTTCCCTTTAGTCTTTGTTTGTTAGTCCCATTATAAGAAATGTTGGTGCCATGAAGTTTTGAAGTTTTTAGGGTTTTAGTATATAATTTATAGATTTTAATTGTAAAATGGGATTATAACTTTTTGTAACCTGCTCTATGCCTGATCTCATTGGGAACAGGTTGGCTAACTATATACTGTATATACTCGCGTATAACACCGCCCAGAGCCCTTCAGGGATGGGGCGGTATAAAAGTCCAAACAATAAATAAGCCGAGTTTTTCAGCCCTGTTTAAAGGCTGAGAAAAGCCCCCTCGGCTTATACGCGAGTCACCATTTTCTATCCATCACAAGGAGGCTGGGGCGGGGCCGGGACAACCTCCCTGCCCCCCCAAGCCGCTTGTTGCTGCCCTCATTGAGGGTGAAGGGGGACCCCCGAGGCACCCTGGCTGGCTGGGCTTCGTCAAACTCCGGGAGGCAGAGGGAGCTCCTTATTTGGGCAGTGACATCAGGGGGAGTCACTGCCCAAATAAGGAGCTCCCTCTGCCTGCCAGCTGGGTTTGACAAAGCCCAGCTAGCCAGCAGGAGCTCCTTATTTGGGCAGCAACTCCCCCTGATGTCACTGCCCAAATAAGGAGCTCCCTCTGCCCTCCTTATTGTCAAACCCAGCAGGCAGGCAGAGGGAGCTCTTTATTGGGCAATGACCCCCCCCCTCGATGTCACTGCCCAAATAAGGAGCTCCCTTTGCCTCCTGGCTTCCCACCCTCGGCTTATACCCCAGTCAATAAGTTTTCCCAGGTTTGGGCAGTAAATTAGGTGCCTCGGCTTATACACGGGTCGGCTAATACACGAGTATATACGGTAAATGAATAAATATATGCAATATCTGAGAAATGTTAAAGAGTTTCAGAGGCAGTTTTTCATTTTCTAGAACCCTCTTGGCAACTAGAAGAATGAACAGTACAGGTATTTAGAGCCCGACAGCCTTTTTTTCCTGTTTCTTAAGTAGCCTTGCATGACATGATACTATGCCAAATCTGATCCTAGGGTACCTGCTGGAATAGCTGTCACAACGGCATCTGTTCTATCAGCTTCTGGACCCAGACTAGTTTTTTTGCCAAGAGTGAAACACATAATTGTGGAAGGGCCCTAGCAAAGGGATATAATGCTTTATCCCATGAGTTACAGTGATAGTATACCAGCTTGCTGAAGGTCTCTGCTACACACTGATTAGCAATGAAAAATACGTTGTAATATGTCATTTATAAGCTGCCTAGAGATGCTTGTGTGAGGCAGGATACAAATATTATAAATGAATAAATAAAATCCGATAAAATTTGATCATGGATTTGCAGTTTTCTTCAATAATTTCAAAAAGCATCTATAGCAAACTCAATTTCAGCATAAGTTTATGAAAATATAACTGATAATTCAATGTGTGGATTAATCTGCATGTGCAGAATCATCTTACTGAATACAGGAAATGCAGTCTTTGAAAGTGAAGTCAAAGAAACCCCTGCAGGATATTTTTTTTTCCCATCCAGAGGAACGGAGGAATGAACTCAGAATTCAGTGCCTTTGTAGTCAAAAGAAAAATGGCTTTTATAAAGGAGAATCGAGTATATATGTTGGTGGATAAGAAATGCAAAAGGCACTGCTTTGCATGCTTAATGTATGAATTTCTTCTTGTGATATATATTTCTATTACCTTTTTCAGTTCAGTTTTTATTATTGCTACCCAAACTGCTCTCTCAGCTCATAATACATTCCAGGCCATTTCCCTTCAGTAAACAATACCCATTTTGCAGAATACCATTCTATTTGCTGAAACAAAGGATATTATTTCTGAGCCACATCATTTAGTTGAAATCATATGCATATGATAGCCATATGTTATAATATTTATATAAGAATAGTAAGATTGCCCTATCTTACTATTACTATTACTATAAGAATAGTAAGATTGCCCTATCTAATTGATAAAGCAAAACAAGTACTTATGTGTGCAGCGTACTAGTTAGACTGCCAGACTAGGACCTTGGAGATCCAGATTCACACCCCTACTCTGCTATGAATTTTACCGGGTAAATTAGCGCCAAACATTCTTAGCCTGGTACAGCATTGTTGTAATGATAAAACAGGAAGAAAAAGTCTTATACATTGTCTGAGCTCTTCAGAAGAAGAGTGGGACAAAACATATACACTAGAAATAATCAAATGCTGACAAAAGTAAGTTTTGGAAAATCACAAATGCTTATTTTCTCGAGTATCTCCTGAAACCATGATTAAAGATGGAGACAAATATAAAAAATGGGTTGGATAGTCAGAAATCAAAACATATCTCCACTTCATAAACAACAAACTTTTTATGGTCTGAACCAAAATCCTTTCAAAATTTGTCTCAGTTTCAAATAATCTTAAACCATTCCAACTCACTGCTCCCATTTCATTTCCTTTAACTATAACATACCGGTACCTTCCTCCATCATTAAAGGGGTGGGGCAATTGCTCCTCCTGCCTTTATTAGGAGAACAAAGGTTACCAGCATAAAGTTTCCATTGCATGGGGATTGTACCTTCCTGAGGCAGTAAGGATGTAGAAGTCCTAGCGAACTGGTATTCCCAGTTCATTTTGTGCTGGAAACTAGTCATAAGCATAGCAGGGGTGTTCCAGAGGCATGACCAGGAGGTGAGCCAGTGTTAGTTGGCTTCCCCCCAGCTCCGGATAAACAGATGCCCGGGGCTTGGACTTTTCGGTTGCGTAAGTCATTGAGTCCAATGGAGGGGGTGTAAGTCATTGAGTCCAATGGAGGGAGGGCCTTTCAGTGGCAGGGAGGTTTTGCTTTGTATTTTGCCTCCTCACACTGTCAAAAAGCCCTCTGGAGGCAGCACAGTGGAACTGCAGTGGTGCCAGCCCGGCTGCCGAGTGCTCTGGATTGGGCTTTTAAGAAGATTTAAATAATTTATTTAAATTATTTGTATTTTCAAACACTATAGTCCTATGAAATATCCCATGTTCATATACACACATGTAAAAAGCCTACCACATCTTAGAAGAAATTAATGTGATAAATTTAGAAATCATGGTGAACCTTTATCACACTCACACTCCATGTCCCATATTTCAGCAACACAGTAAAAGGAATAATTTTTGGAGAATGCATATACAGCAGTCAAACATATTTAACCAAATTATTCCGTAATCCCAGAATTATACCATAGAGTTTCAGCCCAGCAGACTTATAAAGGTCTAGTTTTCTTTGGACAGAACTGACTGAAAGCATCATGTTCAACAATATGAAAGGTTGTGATTTTAACGTTATACTAATCCATTAAATTTCTCCTTCAATTTTTTCTTCCCACACACTCTATCCTCTTTTATTCAGCTGTGGCTTCATAGATTCACCATATCAACTCCATTTTTCACTACTTTGTCTTATGAAGGATTTCAGTCTTGTTCCAATAATTTTAGTTCTCCCTCTGAAGTAGCTATCAGCTCTGTGTACATCTAAGTAACGAAAGAACTAAATCTTCCTCTTTCAACTCTGCTGGCTTTTTAATCTCTTGGCCCTGAACCAATTCTTTTAACTGTTTTTATTATATTACACAGAATTTATAACTCTGTAATATAGTATCTTTACTCACATGGTTTCAAAATGTACAAAATGGTCTCTTACGTGTTTCAAGAGGTTTCCCTGACAATTATCTCTTCTTTGAATATGAATGAGATCCTGATTTGTTCAACTCCATTGTATCCAAAGACCTCATAAGCTACTCCAGTAAAATGGCTCTGATACTATTTGCAGTGTTTAAAGGGAGTGATGCCATTCTTACTCATTGCTGGTAATCACTGTTATGCAAATGAGATGCAGTAACCTTGCTCTGGTGCTGTTGGTCACTTGTATTACATGCATGGAACAATAGTGTGATATGGTTATTCAAGAGGAAGAGTTGTTTGACAGGAGAAGGAATGTCAGATTCTTTTGTGCTCACTTGACATTCTTAAGAGTGCAAAAATATTCACAAATGCAATGAAAGAGAGGAGGGACATGGATTGTGACCTCATTACCAAGGCAACTGGGGGATACTTGTCTTGAGAACAGGGACATAATCCAGTCTATGCTAGTGATATACTGTTGAGAAAGAGTGGTGGAAAATGCAAGAAGTCCCCATGGCCAAGTCAATGGTGCTAATGCTCTCATGTCTAAATCCAGACATTTGTAAGAAAGCCAGAATGCAGAGGGATGTTCCACATTGTCATGAACACTCTACTGAAAATAATGCTAGACCGAAGCCACATATTTATTTAGTTATTTATAAAAATTTATATCCTGCCTCATACTCATGTCTCTAGCTTATACAGATTAAAAACAATTTAAAAATCACAATAAAGCATCATAAATAAAATATAACAATTTAAACAATAATAAAAATAACATTCAAAAAACCCCAGCCCCCACTCCCGCCCCCAGACTAGCAGCTATAGAGGAGGCTTCCAAGGAGGCCAACCAACTGCCTGGGCAAAACAGTTCTTCCCTATGTGCCTAAACCCGTCAAAGGTTGGTGCGTGGTGGATCTCCAAGGAGAGACTATTCCAAAGCCTCAGGGCAATCAAAAAGAAAGCTCTCCTGCATGCCATTTCACCTCTTCACCTCAGTAAGGGAGGTAATTCCAGGAGTGCCTCCCCTGTGATCTCAGGGCCCGGGCAGGTACATATGGGTGCAGGCACTCCTTCAGGTAAGCAGGGCACAAGTCATTTAGGGCTTTGTATGTCAACATCAACACTTTGAATTGGGCCCAGAAGTGAATTGGGAGCCAGTGCAGTTCCTTAAGGACCAGTGGGATCTGCATCAGTACAGATATACCAGCCAACAGTCTACCTGCTGCATGTTGCACCAGCTCTAGTTTCCAGATCGTCTTCAGGGGCAGCCCCACATAGAGTGCATTACAGTAGTCCAATCAAGAGGTTACCAGAGCATGTAACACTGTGACCAGGTCCCCTTTATCCAAAAATGGGTGGAGCTGGTAAACTAGACAGAGCTGATGGAAGGCCCTCCTAGCCACTACAGTCACCTAAAATACTCCTGACTCTGATGAAATGGAGAGATACCACTGGGTATCATCTGCAGATTGATGACACTTTCCTCCAAATCCCCTGATGACCCCCTCCAGTGGCTTCATGTAGATATTGAACAGCACAGGGGACAAGATCGAGCTCTGGGGACCCCACAAGGGAGCTCCCAAGACTGCAAACACAAGTTCCTGAAAACTATTTTCTGGTGCTGCACATAAAACCATGTAGATTAGCCTTGGTTAACACAGCCCCCCCTCCTCCAATCCCATTCTCTGGAGCTGCTCCTGCAAAATATTATGGTCTATGTGGTATCAAAAGCTGCTGAGAGACCAAGGAGAATCAACAGGGTAGTATTCCCGCTGTCTCTCTCCTGACAAAGCTGTCAGTCAGGACAACCAAGGCTGTTTCCATGCCATAACTATGCCTGAAACCAAATTGACATAAGTCCAGAAAATCAGTTTCTTCCAAGTAAGTCTGCAGTTGAGCCACCACCAACATTTCCAGGATCTTGTCTAAAAATGGGATGTTTCCCACCAAGCAATAATTGCCATCACTACAGCATCCAAAAAGAGCCCATTCAGAAGGCAGCTGATCACCTCCTCTTTCAAAAGTGCTAACACTACCACTTCCATTAAAGAGGCACTTAACACCTCATGAACCCACTGGGCCAGCCCCCCCCCCCCCCACTAGTTTTTATCAACTTGGATGGACAAGGGTCCAGGTGACTAGTAGTAAGATGCATTTCAGCAAGCAACTTGTTCACATCCTCAGACCTCTAAAACTGGAATTGATCTAATAAAACCACCTCCACGGGATGTTGTTTAATTGTGGAATTCAATGCCATGCAGATCTGAGCAACTTTATCCCAAAAGTGTGCAGCAAAATTATCACAACAGATATCACAAGGCACCCTGGCCACAGTCCTCCGAATAGAGAACAGCAGGATGTTAACTATCTGAATAACACTGCTGGACAGTTACTTGCGGACACAAGAGGGCAGAGAAATACACCCTTCTTGCTATTACCTGTCAAGCCCCGGATCTGTAGACCAATACACGACTATAGATCACAAATCAGAAGTATTCATTGACAGACATCGGCATGGCTAAAAGAAGCCAGTTCTAAAGAACTGTCTTTGAATACAACCTTTTATCCCCGAGTTCTCCCCTTGCCCCACATTCTCACCCCATATCAAAGGCAGAGTAAAACAAAACAGGAATGTTACAGCCCTTAGGTTCTCAAGGTCAGTGTGAAGAGATAGTGCCAGGCACCAGCACTGTGGTACTCCTAATTCACTACATGTTGCAAATCAAGGGAAAGTGGGAATCTGAAAGTAGAGTGAAGGTTCATTAACATCACAGAGTCCAGGGCCCCTTTGATGTCTGGAAGACTCTTCCCAATACCACCGCTGCCATTTGGAAGGCCAGACAATGGGCTCTCACCAGGGTCTGATCAGATCTACAATGTGATTTCCGCCACCTGTGCTCAAGCGGTTGCTCTTCCTGCTTCATTTCCCTCTGATCCCTATCACAGACTACCTCCATCAGCTCAGGGTGGGAGGAAGCTGGGCAGTGGGGTGAGTGGTACACCAGCAGAACTCCCAACTTGTCTCTCTGGCCAAGCACAAAGAACAAACACTCTACACGAGCCACAGTACAAGAGGATCGTCTAGTGAGGGTAATGGAATCTCTGCAGACCACAGCCACTACCCCACCCTGCCTGACCAGTCTAAACTGGTGCTGTACACAGTAACTGACAGATACAGCTGGGTAAGGAATGGGCCTCCCAGCTCATCCTAGTGATGCACACTAGGTTGCCCCCTCCCGACTACTTTTAATGTTAGTGTTAATATTTGATGCCGGAGAAACTGGGAATCCTTCTGGAATATTGAACTTTGTACAATGATTTTCTCTTAGTGTGTTTCTGGTGATGTAAAGTCTTTTAAGCAGAGGCGGAGTGAGGGGAAACCGTGCCTGGGGCACGTGCCTGCCCTGCACTCCTGCTGAAGCATCACCCACCCCGGAACGCCACGCCCCCTTGACAGCCCAGCCATGCCTCCGCCACTGCTGCACCCAGGGCATTGCGCACCCCCCACCCTGTGGGAACTATGTCATTGCTTTTAAGTACTTTTTAAAAAAAATAAAAAATGGGTTGGATTGGGCTCTCTAGTCCAGCTCATTTTTACTTGAGTCACACAGCAGCTAAGGATAGTGCCACTTTCTAAGCATGCAGAAGCAAACTGGAATCAGGATAGCAATGTGCAGGGAAGAGGGAGGAATCTTCCTCCACACAACAAACACCTTTTGCCTGAGTCAAAAGGCCCACGCAATGAGATGTATGCACAGCTTGGAAGCAGATGTGGTCAGAATACAGATACAGCTCCAAAATTACATGAATAACTCCCAAATGGGGAAGTTCAGGCTCAGGAAAGAGAGTGGGGGAGGCAGGAACCCACTCCTCTTCGCATGTCGCTTAACTGAGTCAAATTATTGCCAAAGACTTTAATAGTAATTTTCCCTGAAACTACTGTAAGATGGAAGTGAAAGGAAGTTCCGCTGAGGGTCATTAAAAACATATTGTGTCATTAGAAACATTGTGCCATTTGGCCCCCAGAAAGGATAATCTGATTTATGAAATTGTAGCATAGCCAAATCTAGTCATCTTTTTCACATCATCTCTATTTGCTAGATTGCCTGGAATCACACAACAAAGAAATCTTACAAAACAGTGCTGATGCAGTAATATTGAATATATGTGTTCAAGACATACTGCTTTAATAAAGATTTATAAGTGTAGTGTACTACACATCCTCTAGCACAGATCCTAAAAACAGTTCAGTAGTCAACTCCAATCCAAATAACTAGAAACAATACAGAACCAACCTAAACACTCAGTATCAACCACTGATGTACGTTACAGTGAGAGTTGACAACTAATTGACAACTCTTATTATTTATTCCCTTCATTTTTATTCCACTTTCTGCCACAACAAGGCCCCGAAGGGGCTTCCAACATTCTTCCATTCTCAATTATAATTTCACATCAACTCTGTGAGGTAGGTTAGACTGACAATGTGCAACCAGCCCAAGATTCCCCAGCAAGCTGCCATGGCAGAGTAGGGACTTGAAGATAGGTCCCTCAGATCCTAGTCTGACACTCTAACCACTGCACCATATTATCTTAAATTATGCATGATTTTGACTGGATATTAAGAGTATACTTACACTTAACAAAAGTTGCCTAGTTTGTTTGACTTAATACAGAACTCTGATCTGTCATGATCAAAGTATCTTTCACTTCAGATAGTTCTTCCTCAGCACCAATGCTCATTGGAGAATTTCCATGGGACCTTGCTACCAAATTAAGGTTGTAAACAGGCATGGAAGAAGCATTTATTCCTGAGAATGTTTTCTAGACATTGGAAGTCAGTGGAACACTATGACAACTACTTGCTAGAACATCTATCTACCCATTGTGAAATCATGCTTATTCCATGCTGACATAAAGAGTAATTGTGACATTCTAAAATACAACCAATACTGAAAACCTATGTAGAAAACTGGAAAACCTCCAGTTTAAACCAACTGATTTCAGTGGGCTTAGTGATAACTCTACATCGGATTGCCCTGTTATTCCTGTCGCTAGATAGCTGAATTTGAAATAGTACTATTGATGAGGTTCTTCCTTCCCCATAAACAATATCCAGAATGGAAGATATATTTGTTCCAAACCAGTATTCTCCACATGTTTATCAAACTAATAACAGTAATAGAACTAATGACAGTGCTGCAACAATAAAACCATGTGGCATAATAATTTTCTATAACAGTTCCAGTAATCCATTAACACAGCAGATCTTACAGCTTTCTTTAAAGAATCCATCATTCAGTTGTATAATTATTTGGGTAAATAGTAGGTATGTCAGGCTTTAAAAAGTAATCTCTCATGCCCTGTGTCTTTACCTGAAAATGTTATATTGAAGCCTTCATAAGAAATTGAAAAATCAGAAATGAACCGAAGTTGGGCAGTGAAGTTTCCAAAGAGGCCAGCCTTAATGGTAGGAGGCAAGACTGATCCAGTTAATCTGGCAACAGGTTCTGTGAAGCTTCCGTCTTCCGTGATGAGCAAATAATCATGAGAACTTTCTAGGTGAAAGGTATGGAAGATCAGCTGTACACCTTGAAGGAAGGAATAAAGCATAAGAAATTGTTTTCTGGGAAGGCACTTATTTATAATCTAATTTGCTAAAGGGTACCATTTAGCTCCATAGAATATATGCATGTTATACAAATGTTGTACAAGGATGTAGAGTGCATGCATATATTCCTGTATATATTGTTTATGAAATCTATTAAAATGTGAACATATATAGCAAAAAAATGAGCAAAACATAAAGAACCAAACCACTGATAATATACATGCACAAAAAGGGGGCTGAATGAGAAATCACATATAAGGAAAATCCTGTTTTTCTTCCTCTTACTCCCTTCCTTAACTCCAGCCACCATTAACTTGCCCCTGCTCCCCTTGGACAACATCACCTGCCTCCCTTTCTCAATTGCCATCTTCTCCCCCTCCACTTGCCATTGTGTTTTCTGACTCATCCTCCTCCCCTCTGACCCCCATGACCCTGTGTCAAATCACTAGGGAGGGAGGGTGGGGTGGGATTACATAAACTCATGTCATATGCACATCTTTCAAAGTTTAAAGGACTGGAGTTTTGATTTCTTAACAAGGCTATGTTATCTGAGTCCTATTGGTAACTTCCTTCTCACTCCTGATTGTTAAATCTAGTTCTGGTTAGAAATGCAGTGAATTCCCCAGTAACTTTTTAACAGTATGTTCAATAGTTGAATATATTATTTTTGCTGTCATGCACAGATAAGCTGATCTCCAGATTTGCTCAGCTCAGGATTTAAGCAGC
This sequence comes from Sphaerodactylus townsendi, assembly GCF_021028975.2. Classification (NCBI taxonomy): domain Eukaryota; kingdom Metazoa; phylum Chordata; class Lepidosauria; order Squamata; family Sphaerodactylidae; genus Sphaerodactylus; species Sphaerodactylus townsendi. Next base: position 151,921,945 of record NC_059425.1, on the reverse strand, counting down.
AGCCAAACAGAAGCTGCTTCCCAAACCTCTTCCTGAGTGCCAACTGTGTAAGGATATCTCAAGAAGTTTGGAGATGGAAATCAGAAGCCATCTTTCAGCTGACCCATGACCAGCTGAGATTTGGCTTTTCTTTTTCACCCACCACTGTTTTCTTTGCCTTTTCCTGTCTAGCAGGAAAACAGGGAGAGGCTTGGGTGAGAAAAAAAAGCAGATTACTTCAATTCTCTCCTACCCCAAATGTCTGGCTGAAGTGAAATGTTTTGAGGGGGGCACTGCAGAAGCGATGGTTCAGCAATTCTCCCTACTCCCTTCTCACTGTGTACATCTAAAATATGAATATACAACATAAATCAACCTACAGAATCATTCACCAAAAATGGAGAAACGTGGGTTGAGATGATAAGTTGGGAGAAGGCAGGAAAGACAGCTGTGATTCACCCACCGGCTGCGGTTGCCTCTGGGGATGGGGGGTGGTGGATCCAAAGTGACTGCCTCCGCCCAACTGAGGGCGGCGTCGAAGCCCAGGCCATGTTGGGCCAGGGCTGACGTCACACATACTATTAAAAAGAACATACTGTTAAAAAAGGGAGGGCTGAAGGAACCTTTAAAGGGGACAGCCCTCCTTTGTGCTGGCCATGTGCTCTAGCCAGCCGACGAGTTGCCCACCTACATCTCACAGGTTTGTTATGGCAATGCATGTTTCTTGTCATAGCTTTTGGCGGTATTGATCTGGAAGTGCCAACGGCGGCAAGAGGCAATTGCCCTGCCGGACTGGCAAACTGGGAACACGTCTGGCCAGGAGCGTCCGCCTGGCAGAGCCTGCAGCTGAGCGAAGCCCAACACAGGGAATCCCCCCGTGGGAGCTTTGCTAGGTAGCAGATAGGCCAGATCAAGACCCATGCTACGCCCCACGCTTCTGTTTTGTTTGGTTAATACAATGGCTATGGCCAAAATGTTTATCCCAGCAAGTCTGGTGTGGTTATTGTGAAAGGATCCACCCCCCCTCAGAAGGCAACTTTTGTTCTCTTATACCCCTAACCACAATCAGTTTTGTGCTCCCCAAACACTTCTTGTTACCTCCCTACACGACTGGGAGCAGGGAGAGGTTCTTGCCAGAGATGTTCAAGTAGCTAAGCAGCTAAACATCCCATTGACAAATTAATAAATTGAAAAAAATATCTGTGAATTTGCAACTGGTGATCAGATTGTCAGACAAACCAACAGGTGCCTGAGCATCCCTAGTGCTGGTTACTAGATTAAACTTCCACAAGTGAGCTACTGGAAGTCCATATCAGTGAATAAACTACTGTTTTTGCCATTTCTATGGAAAAGGAAGCAGGAAGTAGATGGAGAAACATATATGCCAGTCCAAAAGCCATGTGGGAGCCCAGAACACCAATAATGTATTTTTAAGGATCACAGGTGGCTGCTGTGGTGAGGAGGAGAAATTTTTCTCTGCTAGCACCATTCAGTGGTGACACACAGATTTCATTCTTCTCCTTCTGCCCACTTCTGACTTGTAGGGCATGTTGGTGTCAAGTCACAGCTGACTATGGTATATTTAAGGATATTTAAGGCAAGAGGTGTTCAGAAGTAGTTTCTCTTTGCCTGGGCTACTTTGATGATCTCCCATCCCAATTCTAATAAGGGCCGGCCCTGCCAACCTTCCAAGATTAGAAGAAATTGGGCTAGTCTGGGCTATCCAGGATCAGGGCTGCAAGACATACAGTTCACCATATAAAACAACGTCAAAAGAGCCTCATCTAAAGGGTAATATAGATGCAAACACATTGCAGTAAATTGTAGTTACAAAGCAATGGACATATAAACCACACAGCACCCAAGTGATTCCGGCCGTGAAAGCCTTCGACAATACAATGGACATATATATGATGAGCTTGAAAAAAGACTACAATGAGTAAAACATTCTAAATTCAGTTGACAATATTTTGTCAATGTTATACATTAGTGCCAAAGGTAGTCCAGATCAGAAATTGTGCTTGCTTTCTTACAGTCCTTGCTTTTGATCCAAGGCAGCTACACAAGAATTGGCATTTCATCCAAAAAAAAAATCATCCAAGAAAGGGAGAGAAGAAGAGGAGAACAAAGAAAAGGTTGGGGGTGGGGGGTGGGAGGCGAACCATATATTTCAGTTTCAGAACCAAAAGAGTGCAAAAACCACTTTAATACTCTGCTTTTGAAATCCTATTTCATCATTTCAATCCTTGAAGTTATCTAAACTGAGCAACCCCATAGCTTATTTAAACAAATAGCACACTGCTCAAGAATGTATTAAACTAGTGGCAAAAAGTAGAAGGCAACACCTCTTCCAATTATTTTTGAAACAACTTCTAATTGCAACACAGTGGAACATTAAAAGAAAAAGATCCTTTAATTGCTTGTATTGACTGGAGTCTAATAACTCTCTGGGTTTTTTTAGCAAAACAAAGTAGTAGGATGATTTTACAGGTTATTAAAAATGGCAGATATATTACTACTAAGCAAGACATTTTCATATTAGAGAGGAGCAAATAAACTACCAAATTTTCTGGATGTGAATGCTTACTCTTTGTAAGGTCATTGAAAAAGTGCCCTCTTGCATTGATTTTACACTGTGAGCACCTTTTAAAAAATCTAGAATAAAAAGTTCATAAGAGTTGGGGAAAGCAAGTGAATGATTCAAGTTTTGCAAGGATTTTATCATGGAGAAGTAAGTTCCACACAAGTTGAGACAAGGGAATCAAGATAAATCCACACAGAATTATAGAGTTGGAAGAGACTACAAGGGCCATTCAACCCTCTGCCATGCAGCATCTCACAATCAATGCACTCCTGGCAGATGGCCATCCAGCCTCTGTTTAGAAAAGAGGCGTTCCTCCCATTGGGCAAAGTGGGCAGTTGGCCCCCTTGTGGTGGGCGCCAAAAATGCAAGTTCGCTTGTGGGATTTTTTTGTATTTTCAGTGTTTTTCCGTTTTTGGCATGCAGGGGGCGCACTTTTTAGGCTAGCAGCACCTAGATTTCAGGGATTTTTCGAGAGACTGTCCTGATTATATCACCCAGGTTTGGTGAGGTTTGGTTTAGGAAGTCCAAAGTTATGGACTCCCAAAGGGAGTGCCCCATCCCCCATTGTTTCCAATGGGAACTAATAGGAGATGGGGGCTACACCTTTGAGGGTCCATAACTTTGGACCCCCTGAACCAAACTTCACCAAACCTGGGTGGTATCATCAGTAGGGTCTCACAAAGATCCTCTGAAATGTTGGTGCTGCTATCTTAATAACTGCACCCCAGGCACCCCCTACATTTCCCGAGATTCTCCTTTTAAATCCACCCCCTTCCTGCCAATGTTTGTTTTCTTTCTTTTTTATTCTCTCAATACCTAATAAAGGTTGTTGTTGTTGTTGTTGTTAAATCCACCCCCTTAGGCATGGGTTTAAAGGGAGAATCTGAGGTCCCCAGTTTAAACATTAAAAGTGATGATGTTTCAGGTTGGAGGAGAATCCACGCCAAAATAGCATCACTTTCAATGTTTCAACTGGAGATCCCAGATTCTCCCTTTCAGGTGGATTTAAAAGGAGAATCTGGGCTCCCTAGTTTAAACATCATTGAAGATGGGGGTGGATTCCAGCATCACTTGTTTAAACTAGAGAGTCCAGATTCTCCTTTTAAATCCACCTTAAAGGGAGAATCTGGGGTCCCCAGTTTAAATAACATTGAAAGTGATGCTGTTTCCACCAATTGGGGGGACTGGATACAACACCATAAAATGTTTTCATAGCAGTAATAAAACATTTTGAAAGCATTTTTTTAATCATGGTGGGGGAGGGTGGCCACCCATGGGGAGGCATCAAACTCAGGTTTTGCCCGGGGCTCCAGTTTGCCTAGGTACGCCACTGAGAAAGAGACATGAAACACTTCGAAGCAGCATATTCCACTTAGCATCAGAAAGTTCTTCCGAATGTTTAGGTGGAATCTCTTTTCCTGCATCTTGAATCTATTACTCCTTGTCCTAGTCTCTGGAGCAGCAGAAAACAAGTTTGCTCCATCTTCAACATGACAACCCTTCAAATATATTTTAAATGGTCATCATGCCACCCCTTAACCTTATCTTTTTTAGATTAAATATATCCAGTTCCCTATAATTCAGACCTTTTACCATTTTGGTCACTCTCCTCTGGACACCTTCCAGCTTGTCAATAGCCTTCTTGAACTGCGGTGCCCAGAACTGAATGCAGTATTCCAGGTGAGGTCTGACCAATACAAAATAGACTGGTACTATTACGTTCCTCAATCTAGACACTATACTCCTACTGATGCAGCCCGGAATCACATTGGATTTCTTGGTTGCCGCATCACACTGGCGACACATGTTCACTGTGTGGTCTACTGAGCCTCACAGATCCCTTTCATGTGTACTGTTATCAAGCCAGGTGTCACCCATTCTGTATCTGTGCATTTCATTTTTTTCCTGCCTAAGTGTATAGTCTTGCAATATTCTCTGTTGAAATTCATTTTGTTAGTTTTGGGCCAGCTCTATTCAGACACTGTCCTCTGGCGTATTAGCTACCCCACCTAATTTGGTGTCATATGATTAAAAAATCATTGAATAGCACAGGGCCCAAGATACAACGCTCTGGCACCCCATTAGTTAATTCTCTCCAGGCTGAAGATGAAACATTGGGTTCGATCAGTCAATATGAGGTTAGTGAAAGAGGAAAAAGAGAAACACACTAGTTAGGTATGTGGCACATAGACATGACTACAATGACAAGCAGAAGAACATAGAGTTTTTATCAAAGAAAATTAACCTTGAATGCTTAGAAATCCAGGTTCTACTTATTAAAGAATACATTTCTATAGGATTTCTCTATCCTTTCACGCTGCCAGCGTTACCATTCTGATTTTTCTCAACTGAATTGAAATAGGTTAAAAAATTAATTTATGATCTTTCATATTATACATTAAAACCTTTAATGGCATCTTTCATCATGGAAACAGGTAGCTTATCATCAAGGTTAGCAAAGAGATGTATCTGTTTCTAAAAATCAATTGAGCTGGGTTAAATTTTCCTATGGTACTTTCTCCAAGTGTTTCATCATTAACTTGTTTAATTCAACAGGCTAAGCAAGATAATTTTACAATTTATTTACTGATCTGGCTTGTTAAATGACACAGCTGATTCAAATATTTTCTTTTCCTTTTGACAAATGGGGGATTTGAGCAAGATTTGTTTTAGGATTATCCTAAAGAAATCATGCTTGGTATGATTTTACAGCTGTATTCCCTTTCTCTTTTCAAAACAAGACTAAACCCACAGGAATATATTCTAACCAAATGAAAGAACATGCCACGAGTGACTAGAACTTAGAAGTCTGATGAATCTCTGTCTTTGGAAAAATAACATTTTAGTCACAAAACAGAGGAAAGGCTTCTGAGCCTCATTCTCCTTAAACATCCCTCACAGTGACTCTTTAGTTCTCTGCTACTTCATAAGAGCATATAGATTTCCAGGTCTCCTGAGGCTCAGAGAGTGTGAAAATCTGTGGAGGGGGGTAGGGAGCTAGGATCACTTAGAAGATTTTAAAAAATAATAATATTGAAAGCTTCTTCTGAATGTTCTTCGGTGCTCAAGATATATTATTCCATGTATACCTTGTTTCCTTTCTCTCTCCCCTCTCTCTCCCTGAATGCATACATATTTATCAACACACACAAACACAGAGATTATATTGGTTGGTATCTGTGTCTCAATCACTCTTCTCTACAGATAAAGACACTGGAAAGTCATGCAGGCAAACATGAATGGTGTAAATTTGGTAACAAGGACAAGGCTGAACATGGGACCTGTGGAATATAGCTTGCCCTCTGACCCCTCCTTTCTCACCCTGAGACTAATTCCTTCCCCTGGAGATGCTGCACAAAAGGACAACAACCCTTTGAACTTGAAATCCTCATAGAGAGGAAAAATAAAAATGTTTACTTTCTCTTCATCTCTTGGTGTCTTCATTAGGCAGTCTAAATAGTTAGGCAAATTTTGTATTTGGATCCTTTTCTTCCAACAATTTTTAAAATGAATTTATTCAGTTTTCAGGAGCCATTTTAAAGTTGCAAATCTTGCACAATCACATAATGTTTTACCTTTGCCATGAGAAACTTCAATTGTCCATGTGCAGTTTAAAGAATTTGGGTAAAAATCAGGGAACCCGGGAGATAACACAGTTCCGCTTCTTGCATGAATATATCCACCACATAGAGCTAAACAAAGAAAGTAGGGGGGGGGGGTAATAGTTAGTGATCTGCTTTTCCATTTTTATATTTTTAGGCATATTTTTATATGTGTAACCAATATTGAGTTCTTGCCAAATGTAATAATTTTAAAAACATATACATATTATTGATTTTTACTAATAATAGGTCTTTCCTGAAATACAAAGGTTGTGAACATCATCAGAGCATCTGAACTGATTAGAAGCAGTGGTAAAAAGACTGAAATACATATACATCTGCATTAAGATATACTCAGAAGTGCCAGTGAAAGTCTTGTCTCCTTGGCAACCAAAAAGACAGTAAAGGATCTAACAATAATGAATCAACAGATATAATGGGGGAAACGTAGATTATGTGTATTTGTATTTTTCCAACTTAGTTAAACAGAACACTGTTGAGTATTTATATTCACTTATTTTTATATTTATACTTGGTCATGTCCATTTTCTCAGTGGCTATAAATATTTATCCGAACTACAGAGTATCAACTAAAGTATGACTGCTGCTACACTAACTAGAATGATTCTACAGCAAATGACTTTGGAAGCCCAATAGAAGATCAAATACCACAGAGAACATGTAAGCGTCAGTCTCTAAATGTTCTATGAAAAAGGCCTGATTTGCCTAAAGGGCCGGAGGGGAAGGGAGGGAGTGACAAGGACTGAGAACCCCACAGGCAGTTGATTTCATAAAGTGGGAGTCATGACTGGAAACTGAAACACATTTCTGAGGCCCACACTTGGCAAAAAAAGAGAGAGAAAAATACAGATTAGGACAGTTGTCTGAAAAACACCTAAACCAGTGCTACAAGAGAAATGTAAAAAGAATGGGAAGAACGGGTGGTGTTCCACATATGCTAAAAGACTAAACGCAAAACAAATATACACAATACAGAAACAATATTAAGAATTTTAACTATAGCCCAAGAACAAAAATACCACATTGTGATGATGATGCAGATTTACACTTGATCTTAGCCAAAAGGCCAAGAAGCGGCTTAAGGGGTGATGTTTCAAAGAATAGCATACTTCAGGTAAGGAGCCATAAAGAATTGCTTTGCTCCTCCTTGCTTACCTTTTCATAGTCACTTCTCGTGCCAATTTTCTCTCTCATAACTTCCTGTCTGTTTTCTTAACCCCCTCCATGCTTCTATCAATGCTTATCCTTCATTTCCCCACCACCACTTGCTCATTCCCCATTTCCACTGCTGTTCTCTCTCTCCCTGCTTCTGCTTTCTCCACTTCTGCTTTCTCATCTCCCCAGTTCCCAATGCCATTTCCTTGCTCCAGTTGCTGCTTTTTCATCACTGGGAAGGTGATGCAATACATGGTTAGGCAACCCCACAGTGCCAACTATGATCTCATGAGGCCTTGGTTAGGGTTGTCAGAATGTATACCACACACATATCACTTCTCTGGTTGGAGGTGTTGACTTTCAGGATTTTTCTGTCAATATAGGAGGGTGTTCTCTAGTCTGTAGAGCTGCCCCCCCCCCCCACTGACCTCATTCTGCAGGCATTCTGGATCCATGTTCAAAACTACATATATCTACTACATGACTCTTTTTCTTATGTTTTATTTGAGAGGATGGATTGTTCAACATATTTACTTCTAAAAATACTTTCCCCATTGCATGGACACAGATTTCGTTCCACAAACATTTTCATTATTTCAAAACAGAAAGCTTTTTAAGGATTAGAAAGATGAAACATGCGAAGACAAAAAAAAATCACAATAGATTGTATAAATTAGCATGACATACTATATATGATTAAATCACACTGTGACTGGATAATTACAGTGCAGTGTCAGTTGTGTTTCGGTATATTTCTAACTTTCCTTTTCAGATTTATAAAAACCTTTTAAAGCATTTTAACGCATTATTATTTAACAATCACAATTATAATATATTGTAGTTCAGATTTTTTATGGGATTCAACTGAATAAACATTTAAATGGCAAAAGATGTTGTGGTAAAAATCTTTGAACATCCTCAATTATAATATTTAGATTTCAAAATAAATTTATCAGTGATTTGCAGAACTATTCATATTATATAGTGAAGCACTGACATCATCATCTTAACCAGAGTTATGTTGTTCTAAGTTGAATGACTTCAGTGGATTTATACCCCCATCTGTTAGCGGAAATGAAAGGGTCTGTCACTTTTAGAGTGGGGAATCAGCAGGACAGACGTTTCTTTGTGAGAGGGGGCAACTATGAATCTTTTTCACCAGAGTTTACAAAGGTGGGTTTCCACAAAAAATCAGCAGAAGTAAATCCACAGGAATCAGAGAAGTAATTTTTTATTGAGAGAGAGTAAGATAATAAACTTACAAGCAAACAAATGACAAAATGAAAAGCATACAGAGGATTTCAAAGGTCCTAGAATATAGGTGGATTCTGCACAGGACTAATATAACTTCTTTAGGATGTTATAAATAGCATTTTAAGGAAGAACTTCACACAGCTCTCTTCCCCAAAATGAGTTCAGTTCATTATATTCCTCTTAACCTGGGTTTTTCAAAAATCACTAAACAAGCAATCTTTCCCCCCCAGTCTGGGTTGAAGTTGATTCCTTCCTGCTGAATGAATGCCAACAGGTAGGAAATGCTTTATTTCTCCTGCCCAAACCTTTCACTTTATACCTTTTATGTGCTGCAGTAGATTCTTCATGGAGATTCCTCACAGAGCTTTCCTCTGATGGTAGCCCAGCCATTTGCTATTTCACTTTAAAAAGTCGATGAATAAAATTTGTTTAGCCTAGCAATCTGTGCACAAGCCATTTTTCCTTTTTTTTGTTTTGAGGGAGATATTTGTGAAACTATGGTGACACGATTAGAGTAGCTGCAATATGCACATATTTATGTTGCTATAGCTTCACAGATATCCCCACAAAATGCCAAAATGGATCTTTATATAATGTTCTAAAGACGTAATGTTTAGACTTTGTGTAATCCACCATGGATAGAATTGAGGAGATAGGTTAGGAATAGAGCAGGGAATTGTGAGAATGGTAATAATTACCTTTTCTGGAATAAGAGGGATCCAGAGATAGAGACCAACGACCTGCGTTGGATTCAAAAGATGGGGTATAAACAGTGCTGGGAACAGTGCAACTAGCCAGAGAAAAGTCCAGAAAACACTGAACAAAGACTACAGGGTGAGCTGGCTAGTAATAGGAAAATTTGCCCCTCTAACAATGCCAAGAGATTGTCAAAGGCTTTCATGGCCAGATTCAACTGGTTCTGGTGGGTTTTCTGGGCTGTGTGGCCGTGTTCTGGTGGATCTTGTTCCTAATGTTTCGCCTGCATCTGTGGCTGACATCTTCAGAGGTGTATCACAGAGGGAAGTCCATAGTGTGTAATAGACTTCTCTCTGTGATACACCTCTAAAGATGCCAGCCACAGATGTAGGCGAAACGTTAGGAACAAGATCCACCAGACCACGGACACACAGCCCGGAAAACCCACCAGAAGCAATGGCAAGAGAGCTAATCTTCCCCAAACAAAGAAGGTTCTTGTCCTCTGGAAGAGGACAATACAGAGAACATTTGGCTTAACGACTCAAGCCTAAGAGCATCCAGTGGTTGATTTGATTTAGGATGGAACTGATGAGATCACAATTCCAAGGTTATTCGATTTCTTTGGTTGTTCTCAGAGATACAGCAGGAAAGGAGTGAAAGAATTAACGAGGTAGAGAATAGCTGGTAGATAATTTTGATTGTAATATAGGCTTGACTTTATTCATTTATTTAATTCAATTTGCATGCCGCCCTCCCCACAAGGGCTCAGAGCAGCTTACAGCAGTAAATAACATATAAAATTTGATTAAATAGTCAACAACTAAAACAACTAAAACAACTAAAACAGTTACAACAATTAAGACAATTAAAACAAAATATCCTTGTGAGCAGAGACAGGTGCACTTGGGTCTCAGGGCAGTTTCTCAGGAAAAGTCCACTCTTCTCCAAATAACTGCTGAAAGGAGTAGCTGGCAGCTATGCATTCCAACGGGAGACAGAGGAACTTGCCCAGACAGGTTTCCTTCCTTACTGGCACCACAGTACAGACTTAAGCAGATGGCATCCATCTTGTCTGCACTACTAAGCACAAATAGAGTACTGCTTCTAGAAACAGGTTCCTCAATCCGGCCACAGTCTGTCTGGTAACATTTTTACCTCTGTCTAGGACAGTACTGTATATTTTATGGACTATAAATTCAGCAGAAAGAAAACACAGTGTATATTAAATAGCTATCTCAAGAACTATGACATGTCATACTTCAGTACTTTGAAAATATTAGCACAAACAAAAATCTCATCTACCCTTTGTTGAAACCTATATGCTTCAAGCAGAAGCATGTAAAAAGTTGCAATTTCAGGAATTCGACAAAAATTCTACAAAAAAATCTGCAAAAAATTACTCTGTTCAACCTTATTAATCATAAAGTTCCTCATATTCCTGTATTTTAAGAATTTCAGGGTAATGTATATAAGCTTAGTTCGGACTGTCATATATTAATTATTCTAGAGAACCAGTATGGTGTAGTAGAAAAAAGCGGTGGACTCTAATCTGGAGGGCAGTGTTTGTTTCTCCACTACTACACATGAAGTTTGCTGGGTGATCTTGATCTAGTTCTCTCAGAACTCTCTCAGCCACACCTACCTCACAGAGTGTCTGTTGTGAGGAGAGGAAGGGAAGGAGTTTGTAAGCTGCTTACAGAATTGAGAATAGTGGGGTATAATCCAAACTCCTTCTCCTTTTCCTCCTCTTCCTCTACATACTATGCACAAAATATTGGTTGCACAAGAAGCCATTCACAAAGCCTGCATAATGTAGTACTTAGACTGCCATTTGAGGATCTGGAAGGCCTAAATTCAGTTCCACACAATGCCACCGGGTGACCTTAAGGCAATTATTCTCACTCAATCTAACCTACTTCATAGGGATGTTGTGAGGATAACATTGAGAAGAAGAGAACAATGTAAGCTACCCTAAGTTTCATCGAAGAAGGCAGAGATACAATCTACCAATCATAAATAGAAATGAAGCAACTAATAAAGCATTTTTAACATTCTATAGAATTCTATAGAAATCTGGACTTTTTGGTGATTCTCAGGGACTTTTCATTCGGCACCATCGAATATTGGGCCACCTTTCCATACTGGGATGGTTCCACATGGTACTCATTTCAATTATACATGGCAGGAAGGTTATAGACGATACTGTTGGGGGGAGGGGGGTCAGCTCTGCACCATGTTATTTACTGCCATGTGGTTCTACCTTGTACTCCATATAAATCCAGACAAGACACAGGAACTTCTGTCAATCAACATAACTTGATTTTGCATGGCCAAGTGGCATCCATGGAATCTAGCCTGATATGACAGATGTGCCTCTTCTTGGACAAAAATATCATCCTCATAATTTAAATTTACTGTGGTAACATACAAATGTAATAAATGTTCTGTGGACAAGCCTCCACAGGCCATATAGAAATTTCAGTTGAGTTAGACTACAGTGGCTACTGTGTTAACTGAGATCATTTGGTCTGAGTGTAACTTGCCAGTATTGTAACATTTTCACTCATTTCCAGTTTTGTTTCCAGGTGCAATTTAGAGGACTGGTTTTAAATACATCTAAAATTTTCCAAAAGAAGTGGACTTGGATTTTGTTTTCTATGGATGAGAGAAAGTGCACTGGAAACATTGTAATATTTGCTTTATTCAAAATAACAAAGTGGAGCACAGGTGAAGGCAAAAGCACTTAGAGGGCAAGAGGTTCACCACCCCCACATCAAATCTCATGTGTGTGTGTGTGTGCGTGTAAGAAAGAGAACAGCTCTGCTTTTTCTTATTCTTTTTCTCTCCGACCCTTCCAAACCTACCATTTTTTTGCACCCAGGTGGAAAGGGTCACAGACTCAAACCTCTCATTCAAGATTTCAGTTGTCAGAAGACCATTTTTTACCAGCTTTCAACAAGAAAACATCTACAACTATAAAATAACATTGTCAAAAGCGTGGCTTGAATCAAACATTAATTTAGCCAAATGTAAGTGTCATATGTATTCAACTTATGAAGACAACAACCTCATAACAGTATGCATTTGTAGTATTCCATCCTTACCATCACAGCTAGGTAGAGCATGGTTCCACTGGTGGTTTCTTTCACACACAAGAGGTTCATCATCACTGAGGGTATAACCTGGATCACAACTAAATGTTACTGTAGATCTAATACTGAAATTATTTCCATGGCGATGCCCATTCACTGGAATTCCTGGGTCAAGGCAGGAATCTGATTCTAGTGTAACACCTGGAGAAAAGGAATTCAGAAGAAGCCAATTGCAAAAGTAGACTGAAATTGAATAAGCTATCAAAACAAAGCCTTTTTGTATGTATGTGTTGGGAAGCAAAGCCTAAAAAAGAAAAAAACCAATGAACAAAAATACCTTTGTCACAACTTATTCATATAATCAGTACTCCAAAAAGAATGAGAAACACAATACAGACAGCAAGGAGGGGAATTTTTCAGGTGTACAAAGTATATCTGAGAGATGTCATGACAATTTATTGTCTATTTCCTACTCCTTGAATTGTTTTTCTGCATAGTATTTTACTTTCTATATGTCTTATACTCACATGTTCTACAGAGTTAGGGACAATTCCCTAGTTTCTTTTAATCAGGCACTTGGAAAGGTAATGAGTGTGGTATTTTCTATTGACTGTAGTTCCTGATCTTTAAACCCCCCCCCCCCCCCCAACTGGGATTCTGAGTCTTAACAGCCTTAAGCCTTTTGGAAACCCCAAAGTCTTTCTTAAACAGCCAATGAGTGTGACTCCCCCAGATTACCCCATTCTTCCAGAAACCAAACTCCAACTAGCTGTGCCTAGAGATTCATTAAGTGGAATGCAGCTGACCAACCATATTAGATTAACCTGCAGTTGGTCAGGAAAGGATGTTACATCATATCAGATCAATTAAAGTTCATTTGTATTAACTGCAGGTGAACTTAAATTAGCATGTTAGATTCTATCCATCTACTCAGCTAAGGAAACTTCCTCCAGAGTTGCCAGATGAAAGCAACACAGTTAGCTGAGCAGAGTGCTGGGATTCAAACTATTACTTTTTATAGAACAACACAGAGTACGAGTAGAAGAGGCATCCAAATGAAAATAGAAGTAACAACCTCTGCCATAATGTTGCTGGCACAGGTATTTAATGTCTCTGAATGTGGAGGCAACATCCAGTTTCCACAGCTGGTAGCCACTGACCTATCCTCCACAAATCTGTCCAATCCACTTTCAAAGCTGTTTCCACTTGTGGCCATCACTACATTCTCTGACAGTGAATTCTACATTTTAATCACATCTTGTGTGAAGAAATATTTAATTTTACTGCTCATCATTTTCATTGGATGTCCTTGAGGCCAAGTGCTTTGGGAGAGGGAAAACCCCCCAGCAAGTTTTATAGACCTCTATTGTGTTCTCCTTTAGTGGTTACTTTTTTAAACTGAAAATTCCCAGACACTTCAGACTTTCTTCAGAGGAAAGGTGCTCCAACTACACAGAATCCTACTCAGGTATATTCAGTGAAGTGACTCCTAGGCCTTTCTGCATGGGCACGGGGGGTGGGGGTGCATCGGCATAGTTTATGCCGGCGCACCCCCATGGGACCGTTCGCATGGACGGTCCGACGGTTGCGTTGTGGAGGCCAGGGGACACGCCCCCCTCTGCCCACAGTGAGCCGCATCACGACCCTGGAGAATGAACGAGGCCAGGGGGGGGCATTAAGCATCTCCTGGCCTCCGCGTACAACTGCCGGCTATGAAGGCTGCAATCTCGAGGTAAAGAGCATTTGGGAGGGCTGGGAGAGAAACGCCGGCTTCCACCTGGTGCCGTCCGCATGGCACAGAATGGAAGCTGGCGTTTCCAAAATACCTCGATCCCTGAGCAAGATTCAAAAACACCGTTTTGGCGGGAGCCGGGCGCTGCTGCAGCAATTTGACAGCGGCGCCTGTGCGAGCAGTCCCTGCCAAAACGCTGTTTTACTGGCCTGCCGCTGCTGCTTTTGGCCAGTGCGGAAAGGGCCCTAGAAAAGTATTCCCAGGTTTGAAGTTAGATACGTTTTCCTGTTCAAGGTTCTAGTTCAGGGTTCAAATACATTAGCTGTTACTGAAATAATTTAGTCCTGTACATTATTAGAAAATATTTACTGGAGTGAACTCATGGTAAAGGAATGAAACAAGAACCAAAATATCACACTACTAGTTGTGACACAATTGCTTAGAAGTGAAGCTTTGACAAGGTATAATTCCAAAGATCAGTACCTTAGAAGTAATGCTAAGCTTTAGGTAAAATGCATTGTTTTACAGGGATCGGTATGTAAACAGACATCAACAATTTTTGAAGAACAGGAACAAAACTGAAATAAATAGAAGACTCACTATGCTGAGGATTGTGGGATCATGTGGAATAAAGGCTGCAGTGAGGTGGGGAATTAGGTGAGATTGAGTGAAAAAGCTGTGTGATTTTTATTTCTTCACTTTTTAGATTAGATTATCTAAAACCCAACCCAGTCACTGATAAATTATGGTTTGGCTGGTAGGAATATGTTGCAAATATGTACACTTTCTCCTCAACTCACTTTCCATTTTTGTAAATGCTGCTTCCCTTCTCCATCTCCTGAGTTATGACAACCAACCACTGTTCATTATAGTGTCTCAATCAGAGAGGCTATTGTTATTATGAATAGGAAATTATGTGGGAAGTTGTTATATGTGACCATAAGTGAATGGAAAGGGAAAACATCACATAAGCCTACAGCATTTTTTCAAGTTCACCTGAATCATGATATTGTTAAAATATGAAAGGGTTTTGGCACTGTTTGTAGTTTATGAACCATGAAAAATGATTTAGAGAGTCACCTTAGTTCAGAATCCCATATGAATATTTTACTATATAATTGAGAAGCAGGTTCCAATGATAAACCAGAAAAAGTGAAGAACTCTGGGAGATGTAGTCCAGAGAGTGCCATTTCTCATGTACAGAACTAAAATTCGCAGACTCCTTCACTTCTTAAAGCTCTGGGGTCCTTGCAGGGCTGTCCTACTCCTTGCAAAATCAATTCTCAAGTAAGTCAGCAGCAAGCCTGGCGCCAACAGCCAGGACTGAACAGGCCATCCCACCCCAGGCGGAAGCCCTCGCTGCACTTGGAATAGCTCTCCCTGAGGGGATGAGAGTGGGGCTGAAAGGGACGAGGCCTCACCATGCCCACCCAGAGCGCTACAGACAAGTTACCAAGAATTGGGCTGAAGGAAAAGACAGAAAGAGAGTTAGAGTAGGGACAGAAAGAGAATGGGTGCTGGGGAGAGGCAGAAAGAGAAAGGGACAGTTAGGGCAGGTGGCCAGAAAGAGAGAATGAAAGGTGTGGTAAAGTGGCGAAAACATAGAGGCTGGAGAGTTGGGGAAGGAAGGAAGGAAGGAAGGAAGGAAGGAAGGAAGGAAGGAAGGAAGGAAGGAAGGAAGGAAGGAAGGAAGGAAGGAAGGAAGGAAGGAAGGAAGGAAGGAAGGAAGGAAGGAAGGAAGGAAGGAAGGAAGGAAGGAAGGAAGGAAGGAAGGAAGGAAGGAAGGAAGGAAGGAAGGACTGAGATAAGTAGGTAGACAAAGCTGGGGTGGGGGAACAGAAAGAGAGTTGGAGTAGTGAGCAGAAAGACAGAGAAAGAGACAGGTGGGGTCACAGGGCAGAATGTTAAAAACAGACTTGAAATAGTGAGGCAGAAAGAAGAAGCTGGTGTTGGAGACCAGATAGGGTTGAGGTAGCAGGCCAAAAATAGTAAAGATTAAGAGAAGAGGTGGCAGGATGGGGAATGAGAGGCAGAGAAGTGAGAGGCAAACAGAAGAAAAGGTTTGGGGTAATGTCCTCTTGAGACCCCACTTGTGGGTTTTTACTTGCTAGAACCCATTGGATTTTTTTCCACAATGGGCTCCCAATCTTTACGGCCACCCTGCTGGCTCCTCTCTCATTTTGTAAAAGCCAGCTTTGCAAATGAGGGAGGTATGCCTATAGAGATGGGGAGAACTCTGCCCAACTTCACAGGCACCCTGCTGG
Organism: Sphaerodactylus townsendi; assembly: GCF_021028975.2. Classification (NCBI taxonomy): domain Eukaryota; kingdom Metazoa; phylum Chordata; class Lepidosauria; order Squamata; family Sphaerodactylidae; genus Sphaerodactylus; species Sphaerodactylus townsendi. Next base: position 151,905,566 of record NC_059425.1, on the reverse strand, counting down.
CTCCCCCTCCCCACTTTGCAAAGCTGTGATCCAGCTTTGCAGAAGGGATGTCTACTGAGGTGGGGAGAACTCTGCCCATCTTCACAGGCACTCTGCTGGCTCTCTCCACCTTTGCAGATCCACAGTCCAGCTTTACAAATGGGGATGTGCCCATGGAGGCACCTTGTTGGTTCCCCCTTCCTTTGCAAAACCAGGATCCAAATTTGCAAAAAAGGAGGGATCCTATGAAGATGGGGAGAGCTCTCTCCATTTTCACAGGCACTCTGTTGCCCCTCTTTGGCTAAGCTGGGATTTTTTTGGTGTGTGCAATTTCATGTTTGTGCTAGGCGCCATTTCCTGCAGCTATGCCTCATCCATGACTTCTGTCTTTGCAGACTTAAGTTTTCTAGTCACAGATAATTCTGGAAATGCTGGTCATTCAACTCATTTCCAATGAAGGTGGAAAGTATATACACCCAGACAGGTATGCTGTCTGGGGAAATCTTTATGTGTAGTGGAGCTGCTCCACTCAATACATATTTTTCCCATTCCCAGGATACAATGCTCTAAAAAGTTCACATCCCCCAAAAATGATTCAGTTTAATTATCACATTTTAATTATGAAAAATGTCTCAAAACTTACTCTCATAGTGAATTAAGAAGCCAACACTGGAACGACTATTATCAGTGGTAAACAACAGGTACATATAATTGCCAGTACTGATAAGAAATTGGGGTGCTTGAGTACCATGGTATTCCCCTATTAATGGAGATGAACTAGCTGGACCATCTCTGACTTCCAATGTATCATAATTTACTTCGGTTTGAAATCTGTAAAATGAAAAGGAAAGAAAAAGAAAAGCTAATACAGTTAATCCCAACAGCTATTGTAGTTTTTTTGAAGACATTTTTGGCAGATTCTCATGGACTTTTTTCCTTTTGATTACCCATGGATAGTGGCAATATGATAGTGCTCTGTTTGCATACATAAGGTCCTTCATTCTCCAGCTAAGAGATCACAGTAGAGGACTAGGGAAATGACTTTGCCTGAGGTCAGTGCTAGTCAAAGTAGATAACAGTCTGAAAGTATAAACTTTATATGGAACAGAGTGTTGTGGCCCAGTCCTGCATGCCTGGTGATCCCTCAGAAGAGGACTCAGACGGGGAAGAGAGCACACCTTTGACCCCAGAGTTCCAGGTAATGCCTGAAGGCTCTGCGCTGAGCCTCCTGCAGTATCTGGCCCAGAGGTTCAGGCAGAGCAAGCAGTCTGAGAGCCAAAGCCAGGCTGCAGCACTGAGATTATCTAGATTTCTGACACAAAACCAGGGTTGGCTCTGCCAACCCTCTTGCCCCCCCCCCCCACCTTTGTCTTTGAAGTTCCATGAGCATCTTTGGAGGAAGCTGTGTGCCAGTTTGCAGGGAAGAAGATGAAGCAGCAGGCTAGCAGCTCTGAGGTGAGCTGGGCTTGATGAGAAGTCTTTGCAGGAGCCAGACTGTAGTACAACAGCTGCAGGAAGTGTTTGCACTGGTGGGTGGAGTATCTGCTACAAAAAGTGTTGATAGTCAAGCTGTGTTGTGACAGCAATGTTTCTGTTGCCTGAATTCAGTTTTGGTCTTGCTTTGGGCTCTGGACTTATATTTCACCCTCCTGTACTTGATGTTTGATTCCATTAAACTACTGGCCCAGTTGTGAACTGCTCTTGACTCTGCTTGGTAAGGGCCTATCTATAACACAGTGCAGGAAACTACACTTGATATAGCAGCTCCTTTACTGTTAAAGTAAAACCAGAAAAGATCTTTAAATCTTTTTCTTAACTCTTATTTCTTGTACACATCCATTTACTTTGTTGATTTTTCCAGTAGCAGCGAGGCCTCAGCTGCTAAATCATTGTCATCAATGATATTCAAAACTAAAGAGTAAGAGTAGAAACAGAGACTCTGATTCTTCCAGGGTTACACCTACCGGGTCAGCAGCAAATTTGGGATGTGAACCATGCTCCCCCCTCCCCTCAATTCCAGTCTACTTCCCTGTCCCATGGGAAACAGTGCAACCTAGTGTAATAACTTCAGCTTCACAAATAATTGGCCAAGCATGGAATCGTTCAGTACGGGTCACTCCTGCATCAAATACGTCAAATTTCATGGCTTTGCTATGGTTTTGACTGACGTGCAACACAATATAATTGTGCCTAAATATTTGTACTTACATCTGACAGCCTTTTGATCTAGAAACATAAACCTTTTACCATAGTTTGTATGTCAACCTTTCCCCCTGCCCATTTACAAAGACATCAACACAGATATTGAAAGCATTCACGCAGAAATGAAACATTCTCATTGTATAAAATCACTAGTCTACAGGACCAGCTATGAAAACAAAAAAGCTTCAGCTATTAAATGAATGAGACTTTTTGCAGTTACTATAAAGCGGATTAATTTGGTCTACAAAGACACAAAATGGCTGCAAGAAACTTGTATTCACACCCAGGACAGAACAGTGCTTTGGAAAATATCAAAAACATCAGTACTAAACTTGGGTTATTATTTGGATTTGAAAATCAGGACACTGATTTGATTATATAAATAGGAAGGATTAAATGAAAGAAAGGACTATGTAACCAAAAATAAACTTTGTTTAGATGCAGCTGAATGAATCCATACAGTTTATAATAGTAGTACTGATGGTAATTTTGTAAATTTAGAACAATTTTTAAAAATATATATCTATCAAAAGTAAATAGATTAAAAATAGTGTGACTCAAATACTAGGATCAGTCCAAGATCCAAGATCTATGCCCCATTTTGTTTAGATTTTCACACAAAAGAACAGAATAATAGGCTTGCTTTGTATGTAACATTGTCTTACAAGGAATAACAAAACAAAAACCTCTGCTAAAGCCATAATAGTTTACACAACAATTAGCACAAAACTATCAGAGTATTCCCAATTACCCTTCAAACAATAATAGACTGAAATAAAATAACCATTTCAGGTTTTTCTGCTGACACACTGCATGTTTGTAGAGGAGGGAGAGGGGGAGCAAATCAAATAGCTCTTTTTAAAAAGACAAATATCCTAGAGTTCAGTAGCAATCATGAACACTTTCTTGATGTTAAACTCCATTGAAATGTGTGGAGTTTGATTCTAAACAAAGACACATACAATCAGACAACATGGCTAACATACATACATGGTAGATAAACTGACCAAATCAGTCTAAAGTATACCAGATAGCAGCTAACCACTATTTAGGATACTGCTGAAAAGCTGATAATGGAAGGATTTCGCTTCCACGAGATCCAGGGCCTTTTAGGTCCTGGTCCCCACCTGGTGGAACAAGCTCCCTATGGAGATCAGGGCCCTGTGGGATCTGAATGACTTCCACAGGGCCTACAAGACGGAACTGTTCCGCCAGGTTTTTTCAACTGGCCAGTCGGGCTGAACATCATGGTATTTTGGGCTCCCGTGGGTTTGTGAGGGAAGCCACCATTCTTGGAGACTCAGGTTTTATTGTTTTATGGGTTCTGCTGATGCTTTATGGTTACAGTTTAACGGTTGCAGAGGGTAAGTGCTGTTATTGTTATTGTTTTACTGATTGTACGCCACCCTGAGCCCTTTTGGAATGAGTGGCTTACAAGTCTAAAACAAACAAATAAATAAAATATAATAGATACTTGCATATAAAAGCACATACAGCAGTTAATCACAAGACTGTATCCTTTTTGTCACAATACTCAAATACAGGGACTCATCTAGAACAGGGGTCTGCAACCTGTGGCTCTCCAGATGTTCATGGACTACAAATCCCATCAGCCCCTGCCAGCATGGAGAGCCACAGGTTGCAGACCACTGATCTAGAGCATTTCTTAAGGCAAGATCATAGGCCTATCTTCCTGACTCTGCTACTACCATATATACTTGTGTATGTCGGGTTTTTCAGCACATTTTTTGTGCTGAAAAAGCCTCCCTCGACTTAGACACGAGTCAGGTGTATTTTAAAAAATATTTTAGGGTTTTTATTTTGTCAGCCTCCAGGGGGCGCAGTTTTTAGGCTAGCATCACCAATATTTCAGGGTATCATCAGGTGACACTCCTGATGATACCAGCCAAGTTTGGTAAAGTTTGGTTCAGAGGGTCCAAAGTTATGGACCCTCTTTGGGGGTTGTTTCCAATGGGAGCTAATAGTAGATGGGGCTACATTTTGAGGGTCCAATGTTATGGACCAAATTTCACTAAACCTGGGTGGTATCATCAGGATAATCTCTTGCTGATACCAGCCAGGTTTGGTGATGTTTGGCTCAGGGGGTCCAAAGTTATGGATCCCCAAAGTGGGTGCTCCCATTCCCCATTGTTTCCAATGGAAGTTAATAGTAGATGGGACTACCCTTTTGAGGGTCCATAACCCCTGAACCAAACTTCACCAAACCTGGCTGGTATCATCAGGAGGGTCTCCTAAAGATACTCTGAAATGTTGTTACTGCTAACATAAACATTCCTCCCGATAGGTTGTGTGAATGTTCCTTCTAAAATGACACCTGCCATGTGCAATTTTAAAAATATGAACACTAAAAATAATGAACTATTCTTTTAAAAAGCAGGGTAGTTTTGAGCCACAGTGAACAGGCATGTTCATTCCAGTTTTTATTGTAAGATCCATTGTTTAAAACCCTTCCTTACAAAAAAGCTATTGTTGATACCATATTGTTCTTGTTGACCCTCTTATCAACTTATCAACAAAAGGTATTGTTTAAATTTATATACTGTAGTATAAACCCAGACATACTACAAAATATGTTATTGGAAGCTGTTGGAAGCAGCCCTGAGCCCAACATATCTGGGGGAAGGTGGGGTTGGGGTATAAATTGAACTGAATTAAATAAACAAACAAATAAATAAATTACTGTAACTTTTCAACATTTCAGGCTGAAGCTCAGTTTAACAAGAAGACTTTGAAAATAAGCATATAGTTGTTTTTTCATGTACACAGGTTATCTTCAGTCACACAATGAAAATGCTTGTGTTGTGGTAGCAGCAACGTTTTTAAAAATCTGCACAGCCAATCAGATCCCTAATGGCCTCAGCCAATTGAATTCAGTGGCTTAGGACCAATCTGGCTCCACACACTTTCGAAAAATAGTTGGTGGGCACCAGGAAAATGTTGTCAGGCAGCATGGCACCCCTGGGTGCCAGGTTGGGAAGCCCTGATTTAGAGTTTTTTTCAAGTTATGATTTCCACATGTAAGGTATGTTTGATTTGGCAATATCATAATCACAGCTGTGAATTAATTAACAATTGTTTTCAGCCTGGGCAAACATTTTTAGAAGGTGCATAAAAAATGGAAGGTCTTCTTTTGTAGTGCTATAAGACTATTGTACTACTCCCTTGAAGCATGAATTCTTATCACTATTATGGCAGCTGTTATGTTTACATAATTGTATACCTTGATGTAAGTGCTCTTTAAAAAATGATATAGCAAGACCATAATCTCGGGGGGGGGGGGGGGGACCCAAAACAAATCCTGGCCTATGCAGATGTTTAAAGTGGTTGCTTAGCTTTCAAGATCTGATGAGATCAGGCTAGCATGACCTTATTAAAAGTTGGATGCCAATAGCCCAGATTCTGGACGTTAATTTTTTTAACTGGATGAAACATTTGTATATGAATGAATTAGAATACACTGTTTAACACAGTTACAAAATTCATTTCAAGGCTCGTTGTCAGTCTTCTGAATACTCACTTATCAAAGGTGATCTTAATAGAGTGTCCTTGCCTTGCTTCAATTACCCATTCACAATTTAATGAATCCTTATAGTATCCTGGCCATCCTGGAGGAAAGATAACTCCACTTGATGCTGAAAGATGGCCACCACATGGTGCTGGGAAATTTAAAATCGAGTGAGAAGTTATTATATAGATGTTTCAATTAAACAACACAATTCATATTTCATTAAAACCAGTTTTCTTTTGGCTTGGATCCAGTGATGAAGAAGAACTAGTGCAGTTCTACTCGTACAACATCTTGGGCAACGCCTAGTTTCCTCCTTATATATTAAAATGCCCAGAATTTGGTCATACAAATCTTCCTTAAGTGGAAAGACACGTTGGGATACAATAAATTTGACTTGGAGCAAATTGCTAGGATGGTCTATTTATTTTATTTTATTAAAAGTATATATCAAAAATGTCATGGGTATATGATCTAAATAATCATCCTACTTTGCATTGTTTAATATACATTCTAGTATATCTTGATATATATTACATGAAGACCAGAAAGAGACAAACATCTGAGTACATACTAGCTATTTTACCAGTTAATCTTGTAATGAAGTTGTGGCGGAATGGGTTTGCTTTGCCTGGCAGACCCTATTCCACTCCCAAGCCTCCCCTAGGGGTTGCCACCTTTCCCTAGAGAGAGCTTGCTTTCTCTCTCCGTAAACCACTGCCACTACCTGACCATATGTGTGAATGCCTGCTGGGACAAGTCGGGGCTTCCCTGCTTCCTTTACCAGTCTGAGAGACCTGGTCTCTATCTCCCCTGGTTTTCCCCCTCCTGGGTTCCACAAGGCAAATTGGAGGTCCTGGAGGAAAAGCTGCTTGCCAACTGTCAGCCTTCCTCCCCTCTTATCTAGATAGCGCACCCAAGACATTGGAGGCATACATGGTACACAGAGCTGTCCCCACAGTTAAAGTTCAAACGGTATTTATTCAGAATAAAATGGTAACAATAACGTTTTCAACTGCACCAGACTGAGCAAGGGTTTTCAAACCAAAGGGGATGGAAACGGAAATCCTCTGTCCTTCTCTCTAAACATACCAGTTGTTCAGAACAGGGTAGGCCCTTGATGCTTAGATGGTTACCCTGCTTAGATAGTTACCATTCTCAAAGTGTTCCCTTTACCTGGAAGCCTAAGGGTACTCCCAGAATGACCTCATGGCTCAACAAAATGGTTGCTGCTCTTCACGGCCTGACCTAGGCAAAGGGTCTGCTCCCTTTAGCAACCCAGCAGGAAAGAGAGCGAGGCCTTCCTCCACCCAGCAATTTATTAACCCTGCCTCCACCCCTCTCTAAGAGCCTGGCTGGTTATCTCTTCCCCCTAGCAACTCCCTGGCTCCACCCCTTTCTAAGAGTCAGCCTGGTTCTTCCTGATATCCCTCTGGCTGTAAGTCCTCCAAATCTATGGTACTTGAGGGAAAAGGGAAAGGGATAAAGATAGAAAGGTGCGGGCAAAGGAGCCATTCTGCCATAGAAGTTAACAAACTTTACTCTGAGCTTCAGTTTAACCACTTCCCTTAATTCCCCATTCCTGCTGCACAACCTCCTCATTTCCCCTGTCTTTCAGGGGGAGCATTTTATAGAAATCAGTCAGCTGCAGTGGAATGGAGGAGGCAGGAAGAGTTCCATACTACTGAAGAAAAAAAATTAGTCTGGAATCAGTATTATGATTATACTTACCAAATTGGATACTATTGACCCATGGGGTGACAACCAGTGGTGGGATTCAGCAGGTTCACACCACTTCAGCAGAACCGGTTGTTAAAATGGTGCTTGTAAACAACCAGTTGTTAAATTATTTCAATCCTACCACCGGAACCAGTTGTTAAATTATTTGAGTCCCACCACTGGTGACAATACATCATGATGTTTACTAGGCAGACTTAGGTGGCCTTTCCAGTCATCCCCCAGGAAGCTGGATACTCATTTTACTGATTTTGGAAGGATGGAACACTGAGTCAACCTTCAGCTAGCTACCTGAAACCTATCAAGATTCAACTCAGGTTATGAGCACAGCTTTGACTGCATGCTGCAGCGTGCCACACTGTGCCACGGGGCTCCTCCGATTTTTTGTAGGAGTGCAGTATAAATTGGTCATGTCCTGGTCCACCATGCCCTACTCCTACCCTCATGTCACTATGCTCTAGGAACAGATTTATGCATTACTACTTCTGGCAGAGCTGGGCCTGGTTGGCAATACTGTGCCAGTGCAATGTTGGGAATACCAGTTGGGAATATCAATGCTGGAAATACCAGCACTAAGGTGATTTAGCAGTCACTCTCAGCTTTAAATATTTATTTTCAGTTTAGCTGCAGTGTGGTGTAAGACTTGTGCCCAGTGAACTAAGAAGAGTAAGAAGAAGAGTTGGATTTATATCCACCCTTTCTCTCCTATAGGAGACTCAAAGGGCTTACAAACTCCTTTCCCTTCCCCCCCCCCCACAACAAATACCCTGTGAGGTGGGTGTGGCTCAGAGAGCTCAGAAGAACTGTGACTCACCCAAGGTCACCCAGCTGGCATGCGTTGGAGTAAATAGTAGCTGAACTTGAATTCCCCAGATACACTCCATTGCTCATAAAGGCAGAGAAGGGAATCAAACCCAGTCCCTCCAGATTAGAGTACACCTGCTCTTAACCACTACGCCACTGCTGCTCCTAGTGCTGTGGTGGAGAACCTATGGCACTCCAGATGTTCATGGACTGATGGGAATTGTAGTCCATGAACATCTGGAGTGTCATAGGTTCGCCACCACTGTCCTAGTGACTCTCTTGGTTCAGCTATCCTCACACAGGGGCTTATTACAAAGATAAAATGAGTATATCATATATCAGAGGTCCCCAACCTCTTTGAATCTGCGGGCCTCTTTGGAATTCTGACACAGGGTGGTGGGCACAGTCACAACATGGCTGCCACAAGTGGTTGAGCCCAATTCAAAATATTGGGGATAAGGTTGTGCATAACTCTAATAACTCTTCAACATTTCAAACATATCAAACAGAAGCTCTTTTAAGATAAATATTCTTTTAAGATAAAAATATTGTTCTCAAATACTTTCTTGGATATTCATTCAGTCATACCATGCAAATACTTGTGCTGTGTAGGCAGCTGCTGCCACACAACCAATCTGATCTCCAATAGCCACTCAGAAGTTCTGCTGGACAAAAGCCCCATTTTACCCAACCTACTTTCTAAAAGTACTTGGAGTAACCGGGAAATGTGCCAAAATAGATCCAAAATTGGCACCACACTGTGAACCCCTTATAGATCGTTCTTCCGAAAGGTCCTTGAAAAAAGGGCAGGACACAAATATGAAAAAAATTGTATATAAAATCAGGGTGCGCTGCGGTATTTGGAGACATCCTTTTATGTGGGAAGCGTCATATCTTGCGTAGTCAAAGGATTCTTGCTTAATAATGGTAGACTGGTAAAGATAATTATTTTTTCACTGAAGTTGAGCACTACTTCATAAATATTACGGTACCTTTTAAAGTCAAATATATGTAAGAAATAGACAGGTACACCAGCTGGTACAAGTAAAAGATTACCCAAATTCTATTACAGTTCACTAGATGAAATCTGTTAAGGCTAGATTTATTAACATGGGAAATATTCAAAAGCAGATGTTATGTCACTCAAACTATTTGTTAATTGCTACCAGTTTGCAACAAGCTGGAAGAAGAGAGGATGGACAAATGGGTGTGAATAACAGCCACATTGCTGTTTACTGCATCACTGAGATCATCGAAAATATTATAGAAACAAGTTATGTAGAGGATCTGAAGACAGTCCCACAACTAGAGAGGTTATAGGGGGTACACTTCCAATATATCATGTTAGTTTCCTAAATTCCTTGCTCCACTTTTAAGTAAATATCGAACTCTTTTTGTTAGGAAGATATGAAGTTAAATGTGCAGAGTTTGTCCAGATTGCCTAGGAAGAAAGTTGGCTGGAGCGCATTCAGTTGACCCCTTGCTAACCAAATACATTCTTATCTTGTCTGCCTTTAATATTTTTTTATTAGTTCCTCTCATCTTTAATGCCCATTGTGACAAATGAGAGCCCTGGACAGAAAATAAAGTGAAATTTATACTATTTTTGTAGTACCTCTTTGTTTCCACTGGGGAATTTGCCTTAGGAATGCATAGAGCCTGGGGTGGTGGGGATGGCATAGAGCCTGGGGTGGTGAAGGCGTGGCCATGCCCCAGGGCCGGGTGGGGGTGTGGACACACCTCACAAGCCCCACCCCCTAGCCTCAGTGCTTATAAAAGCAGCTCTCCGAGGCCAGGGACTGCAGTCTCTTCTCCCCGGAGGGGAGGGAAGAAGAAACCGCCGGCTATGAGCCCAGCTGGTGCAGGCGGGGCAGAGCTTTGACATGTAATGGGGGGTTGAACCCGGGAACCACCCCTTACCTACGTCCTAGATGCTAGGTGATGTGAAAGACTTCTATCTGAAACTCTGAAGACTGGCTGCCAGATAGAACTGGAGAATAGTGTCCTCTCACTTGAATAGAAGCCGACTTTATAGAAATAGATTGTTGAAGCATTTCACGATATCCCATTAAATCTCTGTTAAAGGAACAGGACATTCTTCTCCAGACCAGTTGGCAACCTAGTCAGAACAGACAGTACTGACTTGGATTGAAAAATGGTCTGACTTAGCAGAAGGCAGTTTCATGTGTTCAAAGTTGAGTGAAGTTCCTACATTACAAAACTACTGACAAAAGGAATATTAAGCAATCCAGCTAAATCCAAAAGGCTTATTTCATAGGATCAGTACCACAACATGTTAGAATACATTGTACTCCCAAGAGCTGAGATAAACTACTTCATATTCTGTTTAAATTTGAAAAAGTTTTCAAATTTGCTGTCTATGGAATATACTATGTAAATTATTACTCTTGGCATTAAGGTTTGGGCTTTTAAAACCATGTTTATAATAACTTCTATCAAGTGTGCTAAACAAAACCATCTCAGTTGGTTGGTCAGGGCATTGACTGAATCCGCAGTAGGTAAAAAAAGAAGCAGAAGTTGAACTTCTGCTTCTCTTTGCTACTATGGCTCTTTTTAATACGCCAATAAAGTTGGGCTTTTCTGTACTACTGCTTTCTTGCTACTCACTGAAATAAAATGGAGAGATGCATTTTACTCAAGACACGTTTCCTCTTCTCTAATTCTATGTAATATTCAAAGGTGTCCAAAGACAACCATATCACACCAAATTATCTTTCATCTATCTTGCGAGAATGGATGTTTGGTTCTCAGTTGGCTTAACAGAGAAGAATAGTTGTGATCAAAAGAATTCTTCTACCAAAACAAGCACATTTAATTTGAGAATAGCTACACCTAGATGAAAGAAAAGTCATCTATTTGAAACTCAACTGGGGTGTCATCTAGTTCCTACTGAAATAAGTGGCAAATTAACCAGAGAACAGCAAGGCATCCCACATGAATTATTTAAAACAATTCTGCTCACCTAAGTTAATCTGTCCAGTACATTAAAAAAAAAACTCATGGTATCACCATTTTTTATTATATCTGACCACAATAGTTTTCAGTGTCAGCAAGGAAGCCATGATCCAGACCCTTCACTTTGAGTGAAGTGGATTTTAATATTGAATAAACATTTCACAGCATTTATATGTTTCTTCTAGGATCCAGACATACCCATGTCTTCTCATTTGAAAAACATTTTTTGTTTGACCACTGAACTGGCTAGGTTGAAAGACAGTGACTGGCACAAGGTCACTAGCAAGCAAGCAATATAGAGAAACAGGGTGTAAAATCCAAGTTTCCTTGGTTGTAATCATGCAGATTTCTTGGAAGGTGTTAGAACTGCAACTCATCGCCAGACTACAGAGATCAGTTCGCCTACAGAAAATGGATGCTTTGGAGAGAGGACTTCAAACCCCTTTCTCCCCAGGTTCTGCCCCCAATTCTCCTGGAATTTCCCAATTTGGAATTAGAAATGCTATAATCCACATGCTGCTCTGAGGCTTTCTATATTACACTGAATCAAGAATACACAACATATACCTAAGTGTAAAATGGGATGAAATTCCATTTTAATCTTTCTGTTCAGGCAATGAAAATATGTCTTGTTTTGTGTTCCTCTTGCATACATTATGTCAGATTATGCTTTCTCTTTTCCTCCCCTCTCTGCTAATGGAAGACTATGATGTTAGGCTGTTCTAACGTTTCTCCAATTTATTTATTCTGTTGACTGGATTCAGTAAAGTAGACCAGTTCACAAAATGTATCCTTCCTCCTTCTGCCTGAACCCTCCTGTCACAATTCCTTCAGGAACACCATGTGATGCGTTGCAGGGAGATGAGAGAACCTCAGTTGAAAAGGAGAATAAACAGAAATCTCCCCACAGAGATTCTTTTGACCCTGCATTACATAGTTCATTGGTTCCAGTCTTGTATTTTATCAGTTTATTTTTTCCAGTTTTTTTCAACAGTAGTATGGAATGCATTGCTGCTATTACTATTGTTTTAAATTCTTAGTGGAACACTATTTGGGATTTCACATTTTCCAGTGGAGCACAGAAACCTTTGTAAGTCTGATCTAAATCAATAGTCCTGAAAGCATTTCACTGGTTTGAAGATTTATCAGAAATACCAGGAAATAACATTGCTGATTTTTTTTCATTTAAAGATGTTAGGAACAGTCTAGTGCTATAAGAGCGACCGTGAATCACCACGGATGCAAGGGCAGAAGGAGGCCCTTGACATCCGCCCTAGTAAGGGCAGATGGGGGCCTCTCAGCCATGCCCCATGTGGGCAGGGCAACGTCACAGAGAGAGGCCAGCCAGAACTTACATAAGGCCGGGCCTTTGTGCCCAGACCATGTGTCCTGGCCAGCCAACAACTCACCTGCCCACCTGGTGATGTGTTAATGCATGCTGCTTTGTCATAGCCTTTCGGTGGTTGGCACATGGGAATTGATCTGAGGGGCTGGGCAAGGGAAACTAGGGAGCTCCCCCCCCCCTGCTGTGGTATGGAATGCTATGGCAAGAGGCCAACTGCCCAGGTACACATTGCAATGAATCACCAGTAAGAGGCCGACCAACTGCTGGAGCTCCATGGCAGCGGAAAGGGCATCCATCAGCTAGCAGGGCATCAGGAAGAGCAGCGTGCCCTGGAGGCACCCCTGAGGAGGGGCTGCCCAGTGTTACAAATCAGATCAGAATCCCGTGCTTCACCTCACGCTTCTTACTGCGCAATAAACAATTGGCTATGTTTAAATAATTTTTCCCAGCCATGAATGTTGTGTAATTATTAGGTCAAATGGCTCTGTAAAGGGGTGGTCCCATCATCGGGCAGCAAAGTAAAAGTTCTCTGAATCTGACAAATACCTAAGTGATCCAAGCCCACTAGGGAACTACAGAGGTAACACACACTGAAACCTTCAGAAGAAAAGGAGGCCTCCCATCCAATGATTGTTCATTGTTGGACATCTTTCCAACACCGACATTTAAATGTATTTTTAAAATTCTTTTATGATATTCAACTGTGGTAGTGCCAAATTAATATTTTATTATACAAATACCAGCATTCCCTTCTCAACAGAATTTTAATTCATGCAGCTATTTCGTAGATTAGCTTAGTAAAAGAAATGAGACTAAAACTTTGGAAATACAGTAACCTGGTCACACTACCTTAAAACTTTCAACAAGAAAGATAGTGTCTGAAGTAACCATCAGTGCAATCCTAAATAAAGTTATGCCCTTCTAATCACACTGACTTTAATAGACTCAGAGGGGTATAACTCTGCTTATGAATGCTCTGTATATATGAAGCTTTACACTCAATCCATATAAATAACAAATATCCAAACTAGCTTTGTAAGAGGCAAACTATACCTTCACAACGTGGAACAGTGGAACTCCATACAACATTGCCATCATGCATAGTACAAGTTATGGTCTCTGAGCCTTGGGTTTTCACAAAGCCATCATCACAGTGAAAAGAAACAGAGCTTCCTAGAAGGAATCGGTCTCCAAAGCGCCTTCCGTTGATAGGGATTCCTGGATCATGACATTCATTTTGACCAAATGCTAAAGTGTTGAAAGTAAATAAACAAATAATTCAATTAACTGTTGGTCAATGTTTTTGTTTCATTTAAAAGAATTACAAACAACAAGTTAGATTTGTATAAGCACATTCTTGATACAGAAATTAGTCTTCGTAATTCATTTGTTTGGGGGCTTATCCGATTATTTAACCAACTGAAGTAAATCCTAATGAATATTTCAATACTCATTGGTACAGGGATCAAATTTAGAGAATGGATCACTGCGTATTTGAATCAAGTCAAATTAAGTGTGGGTGTGCGAGGGTATTCAATTTCATAAAGCACCAGGGGTATCTGAAACCAGAGCCCTATTTCTTTACCTCTGGCACAATCACCACCTGGTTCCACTATGAACAGTACAGTACAGTAAACCTTTATTAGGCATAAAATTCCACTATGAACCTAGAAGACTGTCTACCAAACCCACTTTACCTGGAAATTCAAATCACTCTGGAGGAGGAAACCCTGCCTTCCCAGTTCTATAAGGGCCCAAACTAGACTGAGAGTTTGTTCTCCAGTTTAAGAAACTTTTCTCCTGGGTGTGAAAACTGTCTGAAAAGCTCTTAATCCTTTGCTCTTGGTTAGTGCTTCAAACTGGATCTCTGTTTAGGCCACTCCATTTTTAGTCATTAGTGATCCCTGAATGCTTCCTTACATATGACATTGGCAGCAAGAATATATGCACAAAAATTGAAAGCTTCGCATCCACAATGAAAGAATGGTTTGTGAAGATATTGGAATTGGCTTCTTTTGATTGTGTCTGGGCTAGAATCCCCCTTTGGGACAGCCCAGGAGGTTGGGAAGTGGGTAGCCTGGCTTTAGCGGCAACCTCTTGACATAATGGCAGCATAAATGATCTAATTAAAAAGCATGGAGAGTTATTGGCAGAGTATAAGATTTTTTCCCCAAAAAACTATTGATAGTTAAAGAAAGGCATGGCAGAAAGTACCAGCCCTGAGAAAGAGAGCTATGCCAGTTTATGCACTTTGGATGTGACAGAGCAGCCAGATGGAGGTGGAGAAGAGGGGATGTGTGCCCTACCCTGAGTTGGCACTGTAAGTGTTAAGTGTGAGAGCTGTTTGGAGGACATTCCTGATTAGAGATGGCGGTTCGGGAGCTCCAACCCAGCAGTTCGGCCCGAGCTGGGTGTGGCTCGGGCGAGCTCGGGTGCCGCTGGGCCGAGCCAAGGCCCTCCGAACATCAGCCGCTCCGAATCCATGAGGTTCAAAGTGGCAGGTCCCCCGAACTGCAGCTCACTTCGAGCCTGAGGAAGAAAATCCTCCCGCGTGCAGGACGAGCCCTGCAAGGGCAGCGTGGAATCCCCGCCCCCCAAAAAGAAAAAACCTCCCCTGCGTACACACAGACAAGCCCTGCAAGGGCAGCTGGGATCCCTGCTTCAACAAAAGAAAAAAAACCCTTCCGGGCGCACGCAGCTGAGCCCCGTGTTCCCAGCCGGCAGTTTGGGTACAAACAAACACTCCGAGTTGGTAAAGTTCAAGAAGCTGGACAATAATAATAATAATAATACATACACACAATAATAATAATAATAATAATAATACACAATAATAATAATACACATCTCTCTGCAAAAAAACCAGTTCCAAAATAACCCCCCTGCAACCCCCCAAATTCCCTCAGCAAACTCCATTCATTAAAAAAAAACAAGCCAGGGGAAAAGTGAGACACCAGCTGATCCCACTAGCCGGCAAGGATCGCTGGTGTGGGGGACACACACACACATGCACAAACTTCTGCGGCAACACAACTCCAACACCCCAACCCAAAATAACCCCCCTACAACCCCCAAAACAACCCCACTCACACACTCATCGCTGCTGCTGCTTCCCAGTCCGACGACTGAATGATGAATGGATGGAGCAGGTTAGCACAAGGCTGGGCTACTGCTACTGTGCTACTGCTGCAAAACTGGGGATAGGGGCACCCCCTATGAGGGCCCATACCCTGAACCAAACTGCACCAAAATTGGGGGGTATCGTCAGGACAGTCTTCTGATGATACCCTGCAATTTTGGTGCCGATACACCCAAAAATGCACCCTCTGCAGGCCAAAGTGTGAAAACACAATAAAAAAATAAAAATGCAACTGAATTTCTCGGATGTTCCTGCAGGATCGGATGGATCCGAGCCTGGTAGGCTCGGAGCTCGGCCAGTCCGAGCGCCTCTATCCAAGGCTGGCCCGAATCCGAACTGGGGCTGAATTTTTTGCCCATCTATCAACCCTATTCCTGATTCATTGCGTTTAACCCAACATGGTCTGCCCCAGATGAAATATTATGCTCCCTATGGACCTCCTTGTGAGGAAAAGGGAGCATCAAGAAGATTTAGAGAAGAAAGAAGATTGCCTGACTGGTTGCTCAGAGGTTGCTGAGAGGCTTCTGCTTATTTTGCATTGTTGGAAGTAGTGTGCCAGGACCTTGGGGTTTCCTGGAGATAATTTAGGGCTATCTTATACTTGCAAGCTATGGAGAAGCTAGCATTCTTTTGGATAACTGGCATTATCCACTTGGTTTCTAGCAACCAAGTGTGAGGATGCTTAGTGGCAGCCATTTGGCTGAGGCAGAAAGTTATGGATAAACTGTCATTAGGGGTGAGAAATTCCTGGATGTATGTCTTATATGTATTTGTTTGATGTTTGTATATTTTAAGATTGACTCAGGTCTCTTACTATGGCCCATTACTCAGGCCTTTTAGCTATGCAGTGGGGATGAAGTGGGGTTTTCCTGTGTTTCTCATTTTACATGCAAGGAGGCAACCTAGTCCTCTCTGCAACTAGTCTCAACAGGCTTCTGTTTTCTGGTTCTCTTAACTCTGCTCCTCTTAAAGGCACAGATCTCAACACTCAGTAGTCCCAATACTATGAAGCTGATATTCTCCCCCACCTCGCCCCTCCCCTCCCCTCCCCTCTCCTACACATACACACTCACTCACTGCTGCTGCTGCTGCTGCTGCTGCAGCACAAGACAAGCTTGTTTTTAAAAAGAGGCTGGTCTGGAAAAAATAGTTTTAAAAAGCCCTCCTAAAGCAGAGTGCGGAAGGGAGGCTGGAGCCAGAAACAGACCCTGCTTGTGCTGTTCCTTGCAAAAGCCAACTCTGTGATACTGATGCATTGATATATCAATATGAGTGTTTAGACAAGAAGGAGGATACGGGAGTTGCCAGGTGGAGAGCAAGAGAAAATAGAGGGAAAGCTGAGACATGGGGAAATTTTGCGCTCCTTGCAAGTCCTCTACTATGCAACCGGGACTGCCATGGAAACTGGCTCAGCATAACTGGGCCAGAGTTTCCTGGGAAGGGGTGTTAGAGGCAGGGAAGGGCAGGGCAGAAAACTGAAGGCTGGCTTGTGGCTGAGAAGGAGAGGGAGCAGGAAAGGGAGAGAGGATATGAGGACTTTCAAGAAGGGAAAAAGAAGAAATAATGGGGGGAAGGGAAATTAATCCCACAAGTTATTGTGGGTTCCTACTTGTCATCTATATTTCTGTCCATGGTGAACAACTATAGACAGATAAATCAATGTCATTCTATGGATCTGAAGTCAGAACAAAAGGTTAGAGAATGTGCACTGAATAGCCGTCGTATTATTATAAATGGCATACATCACTTTTTTGAACATGAGCAAACTTCTATTAATCATTTTGATGGTCCATCCTTTTCCTGGAAGCCAATCCTGGTTGAATTTCTGAGCATCTTTGCAAATGGGCAGTATGACAGCTGGCTTTTAAGCATATTCAATAAAGAAGAGAGGCAGTGTGCAATTGTTGTCTGTTTGCCGGAGAAGAAAGCAGGGGTTTTATTGAATCTGACCACTTGAACTATGACAGAAATCACATGGTACAGAGCATTATTTAATTGGCCTTGGAGATTAAGAAGGGCTTTTATACTCCAGTTTTCAAACCATTTCATGTATGAATGAAGATGGACAGACATTTTAAGTGTCATCAAAATGTATGGTACACCCATTTTCTGACCTAAAGTCAAAATCTGGGATGCAGCAAATAAGCATTCAGTTCACCTCTATCACAAATAGAAAGCTACATTTGTCTTCAAACTGTGAGCATGAAAAAAGACTTTATAAAGCTGACACAGTGCAATAAAGTCTGCACTATATTTTATCCTGCACCCCCTATTCAAATTTTAAAAAACAAAATGCTTCCCCAATTATAAATTTCTTCACAAAATACTACTTCTAAAAACAAATCCTTATTGAATAGAACGGACACAGAAAGTACTGAATAAAGAAGCCTTGTTCTGTTCCCCAAGTAAAACAGTCATGGGGGCCCTGTACTCAGCCAGAACAGAGTGGGAGACTCACAAGCAAGGTGCAACAATTTTAAAAAAATGTATAGAAAAATTGAGACCCTAACTCCTCTGTCTAAAATAAAATACTTGCTTGGCTGGAACAACTTGAAGCTTGAGACTTTGATTCTTTCTTGACTTCCTCCAAGAAAGTTCACTTTGTGCTTTCTCTTGGTTCCTTCAGTGTCCTCTATCTGGACTCTACTTTCTGTAACACCTTAGACTTAATGCTCTTTATACACCTTAGACTTTTATCCTCCTTATACACCTTAGACGTAAGAGGTATTGCAGCCTTCCAGCTCCACTGGCATCTTAGACTAAATTAACTAAACAGGAGCACTACTGGGTAATGAAAGGAAGATTGGTTCTCTGGCACTTCCTGCCATTCTGGCAATGTATACAACCACCCAATTCCATCTTAAATCGATGCTGCAGGGGGTTTCTTACATCCTTATGTAATATAATCCTTGCTACACTGACAATGCTTACATTCTACTAAATTATTATATTTCTATCATTTCAAAGAATAGTATGCAAAGTGGACAATCACACAATCTAGAAGCACAATAGCAGAACTAAACTAAAATATTAGTGTTAAAATTTCTAGATAAAGACTTACAACTTTATAATGCAGACATATCATTTTCTTAAGAGTTTCGCTGAAATTATTATCATTAGCCATGAAATTCTAGTACATTTATGTCCCAGAGATTTCAGTGGAAAACTTAATCCTGAGCTTATCTTTCTTGGGCTAAAATCAAAGGCTGTTTCAGTACAGGTGGAATACAGCAACCCAGGGATGCTAAAACCGTGTCCCTGGGGAGGGGTTTGCACGGCCGCCGCTGCGGTGGCCTTGCAACCCCCGAGCGGCGTGAACAGCAGCGGCTGGAAGGCGCCATTTCCCACCCCTTTCCCAAACACCTACCTTGTCTCCTGGCTTGTTGCAGAGGCCAGGGGACACGCCCCACTGGCCTGCGACTCCAGAGCCGTCGCTCCAGCCTGCGGGGGCATGTCCTCTGGTTTCTGCGACGAGCTGGAAGCCAGGAGACAAGGTAGGCGTTCGGCGTTGTGCGAAGGCTGTGCCGCTGCCTGCCCCCCTCCTGGGACTGTCCATGCAAACGGTCCCGGGGGATGCGTCGGCATTGTTTATGCCGACGCACCCCTGCACCATTGCGGTGCGGAAAGGGCCAATGAGTGCCTTTCTTTGGCAACAGCATACCCATCATGTTTAGTATGAAGTGCACAGGTACTTACTCGTATAAGTTATATTAAAACCTCTTCCGGTAGTGGAGTGGTCTGATTGAAATTCAAGTCGTACTATGTGCCCATTGCTAGCTATTTGAGAAGGCACATCATTGCCGGAAAAAGTGCCAAGAGCTGGCAAATCAGAAATACCATCATCCTTCACTGTCAGGTAATCAAACTGAGGTTCCACATCAAAGTCATTAAAAATAAGATGTATTCTGCTTCCAGGTTCTGAAATAATTAGCCATATACAATTCATGTTGTTTCCATACTCATCGGGATAGTTTGGTGAAAGAATAATTCCTGACGGTGTTGTGAAGTTGAAGAAACATGAGACTATAAAAAAAAGAAGAAACACTTATAACACTGTGTTAAAACATGAAAAACTGCCCATGATAAATTTAAACTTCAATGACCAAATTATGCCTCCTGCAAAATATACGCATTTATATTCAGAAGTTCCAGTATTCTAAAATGATTCCAGACAGCACATGGATAAGGTTAGCTGTATCATGTTATAAACAAAGTCTGCACATGAATACTTTGCTATATCATTTCGATACGAAGATTTCTGTAAAAAATACCATCCATGTGACAATCCTCTGGTTGTTTTGTCAAAGACAACACCTTACATGGGAACCCAACATCAATTTCTCTTCTGCGGTAACTTTGTAAGCACTCCTTTTCTAACAGAAGCTGATTCAAGGAATAACACTACAAGCCTGATGGATATCGATATCAAAGCTGTATATGAAGTTCCCCAAGTTCTTTTTTGTGTTCTACTATTAGAGGAAGAAAAGAGTGGTGGCAGTTACAGCTAAGAAAAATCTAAGTGACAAAGAACTGTACTGTGCACTGAAGAAAGAAACAATGAAGCAAAGCTTCAGTCCAAATGCTCTATAATGCATAAAAGGAATAGAATTTATCCCATTGGTCTCATACTCTATATATGCAAAAGTCACATTAGATAAGCACAAGTAAATGAAAAGAGAAGATTAAGGAAATACAGATTCATGGTAAAGACAGCTCACAACTGATCTCACAAATTAACAATGGCACCCATCCTGTAATCATTGTCTGTAAAAATAAATCCCTAGCTTTGATCCACCAGAGAGTTCAAGCAGATGGAATGATTTCTGCCTGTGGAGCATGACTTTCTTGACTCCTCCCTCCCACTGCAGCCTACAATGTTGGTCCTCGTCCCCAGGACCAGCACTTCAAAGGGAACTGAACGCTGCTGCTAGAGAGAGGCAGTAAGACATTTGTGCTACAACTGGTGGAAATTATTCTGGCCAGGAAAACTCTCAGGTAGAAACCCAAGCCACTGTTAAGCAAATGTGTGTTATTTGCCTAGAAGAAAACAAACCATGTCTTCTTTAGAATAACCATTCAGCAGAGATCAACAACAGAGTGTGGAGGTCAAAGTAATATAATAATGCCAATACAGTATGAATTGATAACAGTATAAAAACATACATACTGTCGGAATCTCTTATGGTTTTATATTCCTTTGTATAAAAAAATTAAAGTTCACTGGGCTTACAAAGGTAAATGTGATCATTCATTACCAGTTTTGTCTTTGTACACAAAGTTCCATTTGTTTTGCTTGAATACAGTAAAACAGAATGTCTCACTGCAGCACTACAATGGTTATCTCTACCACATTGGAGTGACAAAATAGACAGGATATAGCTAAATATTTTTCACTACCAACAACTTTTTAAAATCTGCACTCTTCCCTGTTATGTATTCTATAGATGAAATGGGCAGAGATCCTGGTTCCCAAAGACATCCATACAGGTCATTGCTGTGGCATCAGCTTGCAACACTCATCCAAGTCTTGGAATAGAACATAGACTTTGTCCTAAAATTAAGCAAGCATGAAACACAATAGGAACAAAGGTAGCAAGTCCTTCTGAGATTCCCAGGTCACATTAGGATTTCAGAGCAGGATGGACAGAGCAATTCTGCATAAATACACTGTGGATCAGCAAAAGTCCTTCTATCCATATTTTGACATGAATACAAAGACATCTTTTGCTGAAAGATCGATCCCTCCTCAAAATTTTGTGAGCACCTTTCAGGTATCCCATGCATAGAATTGTTTCCCAGTTTGAGAACCAGTGAATTATGATATTATTGATCATTTCAATTGGGGCATGTCACTTTAAAAAAAACCCTCATATTTATGTACTCAAATAGTGACAATGGGTTTACCCAAAACTATTTAGCTACGTAGTTACATTTAATTTGAAACAATGGGACCAGTTAAAATTTCCACATGACATGTATCTTATTAAAACAAAGATTTATCACACCAATATGGCACATACTTATATAATTCCCATAGCACAAGTACCAAAGGAATTTGCTTTACTAGAAATATCACATATTATTGCATATTTTAAAAGGTTTCTTCATTGAAATATATATTTGCCTGTTTGTTGATTTATGACTGCAATATAAATACAGAAACATTGGCCACGAGTCAAGAATCCACAGCTCAGTTCAAAGTTAGGACACTTAAACCTGATAACTACAGCAGTGAATGGGCAAAACAGATATTTTTACAAACCTGAAAAGGGCCCCAAGTTTTCGGAAAAAATATAAAATATTTTAAAAAGGGGTTTAAAAAACCCAAAAATGATAAAAAGAGTGCCTGTAGCTTTAAGCAACAGATTCCCCCAGTAACTGCTGCTAGGCAACCATAGTATTCTAGGCTTAAGTTTTTGTTAGAAAAAGGCAGGGGCGGGGAGGACCCTTCTTTGCCCTATTCCATGTATCATGTAAAGTTCATACTTTTTTTAACCTTTTACAGACTGATACAGAATGGCTATTCCTAAATATATTAATGGTATAATTTTATTAAGCATAAAAAGAATAGTATGGCATATTTTATTTGTCCTTTAATGTATTCTCCTTTATATATAGCTAAGGAGTATTGTTCCTTTAATTTGAGTCAACATTCCCTTCCCAAGGTTTAGAGCAGTGGTTCCCAAACTTATTTGGCCTACCGCCCCCTTTCCAGAAAAAATATTACTTAGCGCCCCCTGGAAATTAATTTTTTTAAATTTTTAATAGCAATTAAACAGAAAGATATATGTATTAATGTTTCTACCTGTGGCCATCACCGCCCCCCTGGATCGCTGCAGCACCCACCAAGGGGTGGTGGCGCCCACTTTAGGAATCACTGGTTTAGAGCCTAACTGTACATCCCATTTCCCTTTGCAATAGCTGTACCCGGAGCTGCTTTCTGCTACTTGGTCCTCTTTGCTTCAATTCCAGAGCTTCTTTTTACTTGGAAGCTGTCTCTGCTCCTTCCTCAAGACAGCCACCTGCAAGGAAGTCTTCTCTTGGCCTACCATTCTGAGCCTTCTTTTCCTGCAGTCCTTCCTCCCTTCTCCCACTTATTTATGAGGTTCCATCTTGACAATGGGAGGCCATCCTGTCTGCTGAAGCCTCTCTGCCATTCTGGCCATTTTTAAACTCAAGGCCCACATGTGGCTCTTGTAGCCTTCCTCCCTTGCAGTGACATTTCAAACGCTCTACTGTCATGAGCTAGCCCCTGGGTACTTACCAGGATACAGAGGACTCTGATGCAGAACTTGACAACACAGTGCAACCAGAGTTGGCTGCTCCTGAGGAAGACCAGGCAGCAGAGCCAACTCCCAGCCCTTCCCTGCCTGATGATGTGCAGGTGGAGGAGCCTGCAGATCCTCCTAGGGACCGAGTAAGCAGAAGCAGGAGGCAGAAACAGAGGTAGCTGCTGCAGAAGCAAAGGAGGAATACTCATATTGCAGCAAGATATGGGAAGATAGAAGTGTCTGCTTCTGATGAGGATTAACTCCTTGCAGAATCCCAACCCCTTGAACAAGAATCTCTATATAAGCCTTGCTGTGAGCTTGCTTCTGCCTGGGTGCAACAAGTGTGTATCCTGTTGCCGCCGCATGCCTGGTCTACTGCTGATTCCCAGCCTGTTTATCTGATCTCCTGTGCTGTGACCTATTAAACTGACCCGTGACTACACTTTCGCCTGCCTTGACCCAATGGACTGTCTTCTGACTATGCTCTTGTCTGCTACCTGTTCTGTCCTGCAAGACTGGACCTGACTATGCCTTCACAGCATCCCATGCCCTGCCTGTCTGCAGCACAACTATGGTGTAGGGATCTTTAAACTTGATAAAACGGTGAGCATTTCTGGAATGCAGAAAAAGGAGTTACCACAAAATGGCTGTCATTTGTAAAAGGGATGCAATGAGGTAACAATGGCAAAATATCAAGCATTTTCTAGCCAAGAGTCCTCCTATGGCAGACACTTTCTGTCAAATTTGATGCCTCTTACGATCTTCCAAAGAAAGTCCTGCTCCACTATGGGGGAAGAAAGTTGGGATTATCTCTTGGCTTCATATAAAAGGTGTACTGTGAAACAATCCCAGGAACACATGGAAGGAACTTGGTGCTTATTGGCAGCATGCTAGGGTCTGTGGTATACCACATGCTATTTGTTAAGGAAATGAAAAGTAATAGGAGAATGCAACAGCAACAACAACAGCAATAATCATCATACTATATGCTAGAACTTACAAACACAGCTGGGTTTATTGCCAGACCACTGGTTATTCTGTTGGCATGTGATCATTCTTTCTCCCACAAGTTCAAATGCTGCTTGACATTCAAAAGTAAGTGTATCTCCGTGCAGAAAACTACTGCCAGTACGCTTCCCATAGGATGGAATTCCAGGATCACCACAGCCACCTTTTTCTATTTCTGCATAAAGAAAAAGAAAAAAAACACGTGTGTTTGCTTCATTATTTATTATTCCACCCTAATGCTGAAAATAGATTGCAGAGCATATTCTTTGATAATTGATTCAAACTCCCCTCTGGATATTTGTGCTTCAAAAAATAATAAACTTGACTGTTGTAATGATGCCTGGTCACTGTACTTCATTTATACCATAAATAATTATTGACCATTAAAGGCTGGTAAAGTCCTTTGGTCCATGGCCCTGGTCTAACCAGTATCTTATGTGCCCCATAGTTCATCCACCAAACAGATAAAATTATTTTAGTACTTGTCATCCAGATACAGAAACATGACTATTATGGATATATCTCTTACGGCATATGAAAGAATACTAATGGCATGTAATAATCATCCTCTATATATAAATATACATGCATATAAATATGAACTCAGCCTTTTCATTAAGCTTCACAACAGTTATTTTATTGTCAGTAAATGATCTAAAAGCACAACAAAAATGCTCTAGAGTTGGAAAAAACTGGATTTTTGCCTTCCTCGCTCATAGGACGTATACTATATCTATGCCATACCATAGTTTTGCTTTGAAACATTTATCAGTTCAAAACCAAAATGGTTTGCAAATCAATATGAAGAGGGATGCTAATTAAGAAACACAAGTTAAACCATTCTTTGGACACATGGAACTAGTTGCACAGTTCTTTGGATCTAAGGCACTTTAGGAATGCAACTGAATCTTTGCATACTGCTTTATACAGATTCACAGACGTTCTAATAACAATTTATTGGAGATGACTATCCCAAAGGTTTTCACCCAGGGCTAGAGCCTTTTTGACTTTGGCCCCAGCCTGGTGGAATGTTCTCTCCAATGAGACCATGGCACTTCAGGTCCTATCATAGTTTCAGAAGATCTGTAAGATGGAGTTATTCCACCAGGCTCATCCATAGTTGATGACATCAACAGTAGTCCATCTAGCAGGTATCTCTTTTTATATATTTTTTTCTGTTCTTTTACATTTTTATAGACTTCATATTTGTTTCCAACCCTACGCTCAGGGTTAAAAATGGAAAGGCATCATGGTGTAGGAATTGTAGCTTTAATTTTTTTATATCTAATTGTATAATTCTAATTGTACACAGCTCTGAGCTGCACTCATTGGGGAGAGTGGTTTATAAATCAAATAATTAAATTAAATCAGCATATATGAGGCTCAGAAGCAAAAAAGCGTCATGTATATTGTGTACAATTCTGTTTTGAGGATCCTTCTTCCATGGTTAGCCAGTAAATTTATGACAATGTCTCCCAGGTCAATAAGCCAGTGGACCATATTTTTGTTAAACTTACTCTCTTTGACAGCTTCCTGAAGAAGAAATAGTTTCCTCCTACAAATACTGATAAATTTTGTACGGAAGATGTCTCAGGTAGAAAGCCAGTTTGACATTAAAGTTACCACTGGCATAACAGGCGCTTGAATGAAGTATATTGAAATAAAATAATAATGGTAGTAATAACAACAACAACAACAACACCCTGGACTGTTGTTTGGCTAACCTTCTTAAACTGTCAATACAAACTTTATTTCCTCAGGATTATTTTTTTGTACTCAGTTCAGTCTCAGAGACCTTTTGATCTACACGATTTATGAAGTTTGAGAATACTGCTACAAAGTTCTGCTGTTCAATTTTAACATCAACCTCCTCTGATTTGCCAAAATATTAACATAAACCCCATTCAATTGTTTCTAGCTCTTATGTGCTTTGTTAGGCAGTTCATGTGAAAAAGACCTTTTTATCTTGTTTGTAAACTAGCGATATTTACCATCATTGGGGACTTGTTATCTTTTCCCTGTAAATAGAATGTCAAGCTTAAACTTCCCGCAAAACTGAAATAAGATGATCATACACTTTTGAACTTAATAAAAGTCTCTTCTTTGTCATTGTGTTTTTCTTTCAGGGGAAGAATTGTGGAAGTTTTGGGGGGAAATAAATATTTTACAAAAATACAATAAGATAAAAGCAGTGCTCATACATAGGGTGCAAGTGGAAAACTTTCTTAACATTATACATATGATAGGTGAAAAAATTGTGTATCTGTGTCAAGCTTTGGTGGCTTACGGAGAAATCTTAACTGTTCTACTTGGAAGTAAATACTCACTTATTCAATGGGGCTTATTCTCAGGAAAGCGATTTTCCACCTTCCCAGGCATGCACCCGGTGCGCAACGCACCCCCCGCCGATTTGCTGCTCTGCCACTGGCTATCCAGGTCAGGAATTTAGAATAATTACACTGTCGCAAACAAATGGCACAGAGAAAGCTAACTGCAGCTTTCAAAAATAAGCAGCTCAAGTGTTACAGATAGAATGGCTATTATTTTAACTTTCCTATTCTCTTTCTCTGCACCTTGTGAAATACTAGAAACCCACAAATGCATGCTATGCATCTAGTGAAGTGAAATGTTACAGCTACTCATCTTCTTCCTATTATTTAGAGAATATGAAAGTACCATTTTTCAAGCACAGTTTTAGCTGTGTCCA
The DNA here is from genome assembly GCF_021028975.2 of Sphaerodactylus townsendi. Lineage (NCBI taxonomy): Eukaryota > Metazoa > Chordata > Lepidosauria > Squamata > Sphaerodactylidae > Sphaerodactylus > Sphaerodactylus townsendi. Next base: position 151,878,872 of record NC_059425.1, on the reverse strand, counting down.
AATTATTTATAAGCACCACTGGAGTTTAGAATTTCATTTTTAACTGCATAGCAGCACAAGAAATCTAATAGACCAGACCTTGGAGAGCACTCCTTATTGTGACAACCTCATTCAAGATGCTAATCAGGCATAAAGAATGAACTCGGGTTTATCAAGGAGAATGTATGATACCCTTCTGATGGAGCTTCACAAAAAGTTTAGGTGACTGGGTTATTACTCTGTGTAACTGAGAATATTTTAAAGTGTCAATTTAGACCTGCCTTGCCCAAAGTAGGGTTCGAAACACATTTGGAAGGGTCACTATATATGAAATACACAGGATTAATATAGATCAGACCCATGGATCAGAGATCCCCAAGCCCAGGTACTTTCCCAATGGTGTAGCCAAGGGTTAAAGTACACTTTACATTTTTTGACAAGTTGGGTGGGGTTTCTTTTAATCCAACTTGCTTTCCCTGCAGTCTCACAGAACTGTGGGGAAAGGCATATTTAATATCCAATTCAACTAGGCCTTGCAGCATGAAGGAAGGAGAAGTTCTTGCTTTCTCCTCCACTCTGTTTTCCCAAGCTACAATGACCCCAACTAGAAGTTATCTGCATAACTTTGGAGCTGCACACACTCAGAATACTCCATTTCCTGTATGGGCTGTTCCAGCTTGGAACAACAGCTGTGTCTGGGAAACCCCAACTGAACTTGTCAAACAACATAATAAGCTGTTGGGCCCTAAGAAACAAGACCTAGAGGCCACTGCTCAGGCACAAGGTGGGTCCCGTTGATGCAACATTAGGGCATCTTATAGGTGGTTCACAGTGGACAGGCACAGTATCATGTGCAGAGCATCATGAACTTGAGCAAGGGGTCCAACTGACTTGTGGAAACGTTTGCATAATTTCTGCCATTTTCAAGCTCATTTTAAAAGTCTGAACACATATGCAATCGATTTTTTAAAAATACAAGTTTTCCTGAAAATCAGTTTACAAATGTGCATTCATCCTGTTTACTATTTTAAACTATGTGCCTAAGCTTCAGTTTTGAAGGTGAGGGGGAAATGGCACATATTTTCTTACGAAGGTCCCATATATATATATAAAGTTGAAATCCCCCATTTGAGCTATACTTAGTAATTTTAATATTTCTTCATTTGAATGATTGCACTGAATGGTTCAGAGCCACAGAATGTGAAATCCCTAATCTCCGATATCTCAAACTCACACATATTATTTAGAATACATAAATGACATGGTCTTCTCCATCATTTGCCTACACAACAGGTTCTAATTTCCTAAACATTCTGTTCATTGCAGTTCATTACCCTTCACATGTAGAAATCTTCGCTATGTAACATTCCAGGAAGTCCCAACTCAGATTTGCCACAAGGAAATCAACCTTCCTAGGAAAAGGAACTGGCCAATTAACATGGGAAATAAACACTGTTCTTAGAAACAGTGTTTAATATAGAAAAAAGGCATGCTACCTCAAATTGATCACTCTTGGGGTCTTGCCTCAAATGCAACTGGACATCAAACTTATTAACAGTTCAAATTATTGAGGCAGAAATAATTAAGTCTGGAAATGGTTTAAAATATGTATTATCAGTTAATTATTCTGCTGTTGCTTACTTAGAGGAAGTAATGAGCAATAGCTATTTCAGCTTCACTAATATCCACTGGTTTTAATTGGCTAGCCAATAAAATAAGAGAGGAATTTAAAAATGCTGCTCTTAAGAATGTAATTTGTAACAGGTGGAGGTGTTTTCACATCAAATCAATTGCTGTCAAAGAATGGAATCAACAGCTGTTTGTGGAATGGGCTGCTAAATACCACAGCTGGTGAAAGCAACCAGAAAAGAAGTTCAGTGATCAAAAAAAGAAGACTTATGAAATAGTTCTTCAGTGCAATGGGGACCTTACAGATTACATTTTCTTTTACTCAATGAATATATAAAGGAAGACAAGCATCTGAAACCACAAAGTTAGAATAGTGGAATTTTTAGAACAGTGTGTGATCTGAATTGCACGACTCACAAAGCTTTTTGAGAGCTCCGATATGGAAAATAGCAGATGAAAATAAATGCCACACCTGAGGCATTTAGTTATGTACAGAGTGGAAGAAGTTAGAACAAAATTAAAAACTTTCCTTGCAAAACTACAAAATCCCCCAATGTGAGAAGGGCAGCCAACCCAGAGTGTGTGGGGACATGAATCAGCTCTTGGAGCCAGTGCAGGGTCACGCCAGAACATTTGTCCACCCCGATGGAATACATGGAACTTAAGCCAGTGGGGAGGGCAAACAGGGAGGCTGGTGGGTGCCACAGAGATATGCAGTGCCCAATCTGGAAACAGACTCTGGCCTCGGAGCTGCACTGGCCTAAATCTGGCAACCAGCACAGCTGGGGGCAGGCTAGGGATGTTCCAGGGAGCAGAGTCAACCTTAGTTGGCTTCCCCCAGGCTTTTGACCCAGAAATGCCAGTTGCGTAGCTTCAACAAGGCAGGGGGGCGCCATGCCCCGGTGTCATGTTGGGGGCAGAAAATCACCCCCACACCCCTCCCCCTTCTCCCTTAACCTGCCCTGTCCCGCCAGGCCTGGCTGCTTGGAGCAACCTCTGGTGCGGAAGGAGCGGAAACCACAAAGGCCTCCTTCCCACCCCTCAGGGAGGTCTCTGCAGGAGTTGGGGTTTGCAAGGTCTCCTGGGAAGTGTAGTTTCCCCGGCGCCCCCCCCCCCCACTTACCTCCGTTCAGCCAGCTGGATGCTTCCACTCTGCTGTGCAAAACAACTTCAAAATAGAATCCCTACATTATAACTAACACTAGTGTTCCATACAGTTTTTATATAATACCAAATAGATCTGCTGGCATTTGAGTAACCTACACCTTATTTCTGATCCTTAGGAGTCCTAGCTCTCTTGCAACTATAAATTCTACATCTCCAGACCATCATTTCGTCCTGGCCAATATAATCTTTACATTGAAGCAGTAAGGAACATGATCTTTACAGGGTGTTTATACTATGCTTAACAAGCTATTCCCCCTTCACAAGTCTTGTTTCTGTGGAAGTTAAGGAAGGATGCCTACAGATGGTGAAGGTGAACCTCACATCATATTGGAAATGGATACATGAACATAGGCAACTGCTATGACTGAACCTATTAATCTGTTAAAATCAGTGCTACTGTGAGTACCGACAGCTTGAGAGATCTCAGGAAGATTTTTTTTTCTATGTCAACTCCTGCTGGATTATTTTAATATATTTTGTTGTTAGCTGTCCTGAGCCTGACTTGTGGTGGGAAAGAGTGGAGTAGAAACCAGATAAAATAAAATAAATAGGCATCTCTTGGGACCTTCTTCATGCTCTACCACTGACCCATGCCCAACTTTGAGCAGCTAAAACTACAAAAGAATACTGAAATCTAATCAATTTAAAATGAGATGAAGATTTTCCAACTGGGGGATGGTTTTACATTACAAGTGACCTGAGCTATCCAGTTAAAAATCAGCACAGAGGAAAGAGAAATAGAGACAGTAACAGGATTGTGCCTTCTCACCTCTGTGTTCACCAGTATTCATTCAACCTAAAATAGACTCTGCAAACCCAAAGGGGAAAGTGAGAGTTCCCATCAGATCATGTGGACAGACACACATGCATACAGTTTCCAATGATCATAGACTGTGTTTAAGCTTAATATGCATAGGCAGGGGAAGGACAATGATTCTACCACATTGCCTGTATTCAGATATTGTGTGTGTTAATGGCCACTAGTCCTGAAACTGTGGGATGTTTGCATCAGATGAACAGGTTCAACTGCTTGTTCAGAAGGTGTGACTCAAAATAATTGATTCAAGGGATTCTAACAATGTCTACACCTGTGTCAAAAGTGTTTCAGAGATCAATATTGCATTTTCTGAAATGGGTTTTCTAATTAAACTATCAAAAAATGCCTGAAGTTTTCTTGTAATGCTTTTTGTGTTTGTTTTGTTTGTTTAATAAAGACCTAAACACTTCAGATTGAGGAAATCCGAAAACCCCAACAAAAAGCACCACAAACCACACAGACACATACATGTAAAAGCAAGGCTCTTCCGTGGGGTGTTGTGGGGTTTCCAGGCTGTATGGCCGTGTTCTAGTAGCACTGTAGGCTCTTCCCTTTAATTGTTTCTAGTTCTTTCTTTCAAAGTAAAAAAAAATTACTCTCAAAAATCAATGTTAGTAAAATTGGTCATCAGAAGAACAGCCATAGCAGAATATGCACTCTGCCACATTATCATGATCAATTTGAAAACTGTGTGTTTTCTAGAGCTTTTAACAAGTTATTCTAACAAGTATTACTTCCAGTTGATTCCATTTGCATATGTATTGGAGAGCATCCAGCAGTATAATAATTTGTACCTGCCAAATGTTGAGCAAAGAACTGATATGTCATAGCATACATAAATGGGAAAAGTGCAATGTAACAGATAGTGGGACTGAATAATCTTTCATGTGATCAGGACCATGCTCAACATGGTGACCGTACTGACTAGACTCAAGTTAACTCAAGATAAATTACAAAGTCTAATATGTGCACTAAATCCATCAACGAGATTGGAAGACACCTGACTAACCTGTGAGGGGCTCTAACTGTTAAGTCAATAATTCAAGACTATAATGGAGATGGAGAATTTCCAGATAAATAAAAAACAGGAAGTTAGTGAAAAGATAAAGGAATAGCAAAATAAGACTAAACTACTAAAATACACTCCAAATTTGGACACTGATATTGTACATCATATCAGTGCAGCTCTACTGTACATTACTTCTATAAGAAGGCTGACCTCAAGGGGGGGAAAAGCAATAGTTTTTGAAGTGCAGAAGAGAGATCCACACCCATGCAAAATCAAGGAACAGAAAAAAATGGTACAGTGGGAAAAAGAAAATTTATTTACTTGTATGCTTTTACCTGAAGATTGAAGAAACATTTCATTTGAAGATACCTGCATATTTTTATTCATTTTTATTTCCTTTGCTTTTTTATTATGATTTATTTGGTTTTTACTTCTTCCTTATGTTCTTTCCTCTTTGGTTGGTCATCCCAAGAAATTATTCAATGAAATGAACTAACTGGAGTGCCAATGAAGATTGTAATTAATGGGGGTTTAACTGTATTTTTATTTTGTGCTGTTAGCCACCCTTGACTTCAATAAAAAAACGGGGGTGGGGGGTACAAATCCAATTTTTAAAAAGAAAAACATTTCATACACAATTTCACCAGGGGATCTGTAAGGCAACCATCTCTTAAAAGTATCCATAAGATGGATAAGCCTGCCAAAGATGTGTGCAAAACATATCAGAAATCATTTCTCTCTCTTCTTTTAGTTCATGAAGTATTGTAGATTGCAATCAACTGAGTTTGCATTTTATGAGGGGCAACTGAATTAGTTTATTCCCCAAATGAACTTCAATATTAAGTGACTAACCCGGCAGTACAGGGACAACCTTGATAGCAGCAGATTATTACAATCTCTGCAGACTTTATTAATTCCTTTCTTTGCAGGTACTTGAGCCTGGGAATGGCCAGAGGCACAACCCTTTGGCCACAAACTATTGGTGAAGAGCCAAAGGGCTCCTTTACGTTAATTTTCAGGCCTGCTTGCAATTGGGGGGTATAATAGACCAACACCCCCCACTTTCTCTCAAGCCGCTGAAGGAGTAAACAGAGCCTCTTTAAAAATGGAGGGAAACTCTGTTGAGGGGACTTGGAGGTAACACAGATTGGCACTACCCCGTTCAGACTAGCCAAAGACACGCTGGCATATGTTGGCAACGTGAAAAACAGATTTTTAACTTTATTTTGACTGAAGTGATAGTTCTTCTCAGATGGCACAGAGGGGTTTCATAAGCATGCATTTCAGAAAGTTAGAGCTTTGACTTCACAGATTTCTCAAGCAGTTTCACTGACATAGACTTGGTCACACGCAGGTGACCTACTGAGGGTATTCTTCCCTCTCACTAAAGTCTCCAGCTTCTTAGCTACTAGTATACCCCCTGTCCCACACTAGCAGTTGGAGCTTAGAGGACTCTTGGCTCCCTAGCCTTCCTCTCTCACTAGTCCCTGTTTGGGTTTCACTACCCCTCAGGACTTCACTCCCAGACTGGATGGAACTGTGTACTGACAGATACACTCTGTCTGGATGCTAAGCTGAGGGTCACCTTCCACAGACTTAGATCCACTTAAGCTTAACAAAGCTTTTCACTGCTCAAAGAGCTCTTGCTGAAAAAGTCAGACTTCTCTTCCGATCAAGATCCAAACGATTCAGATTTCAAGTGTCTGAGTGTTACTCTGACAGGCTTTCTCCTGTTTTTATGTACCCAGCACTTCTAGCTCCCCCTACCTGAGGTGCTAGGCGAACTGTGCCTTCTGCCAGACAATCAGCTATCTCCAAGTAAGGAGTGTTCTTTACACTTCCTGGCTGTTGCTAAGGCCAGCTAATCTGCACCTTAGAAAACACATTAACCGTTTAGTGTGGGCTAATCTGTCACAGGGGGCCTCTGATATCAAGCCCAGAATGAGGACAAGTATGTTTGTTTTCTTTGTCTTACTTATCTCAAACTATCTTGTTTAAATTTCTGAAAGCTGCTTTGGGTCCTTTTGAAGGGAATGGCAATTTAACTTAAATGACCTAATAAATAAAGTCTGCAAGTGGGAACCTACAAGAACTTGTGGAAGGGATCTCACTTCCTCTTCCACCACTATTTCTTCTTTCTCTTTCTCAAAAGCCCCTATACTATCCTGTAGTCTCTTTCATTTTCCTGCTTCTTTCTATGGTTTCCATTCTCCAGGTAGAACCTGGAGATATCCCATAAAATCACAACAAATTTCCCAACTACAGAGCTCAGTTTCCCCAGCGTTAGGGTTGTAAGCTTCAGGTTGTTAAATTCTGAGGATTTGGGGTGGAGCCTTGGGAGGGCAAGATTTGGAGAGGGAAGTAACCTCTGCATGGTGTAATGCCACAGAGGCCAGCCTCCTAATCATCCATCCTCTCCAGGGAAATTGATCTCTGTTATCTGGATAACAGTTGCAATTTTGAGTGAATTATACCTTCCCCAGGTTCTATCCTTCAAATCTGCAGGAATTTCATAACCTGGAATTGGCAAACCCTATCTCTTTCCCGCCTAACAGCCAATCTACCTTTATATGCCCCGTCTTAAATGCTGTTTCCTCCCCCTTCCTGCAGCCTCTACCTTGGAAAACTACAGTATTTTTCTACAATAGGGACTAAAGCAGCTTATATTATTCTCTCCTCCTTTATAGGTACACAACTCTGTGAAGTATATGACTGGTCCAGAATCACCCAGAGAGCTTCAACAGCAAAATGGGGATTTAAATCTCAGTCTCCCAGATTCTGCCCCAAAAGATTAACCACTACACCATACTGATTTTCATAGGGCGGCTTCTGTTGAACAGTAGCAAACAGTTAGGCCTAGATGAATCATTCAGGTTGGGAGGTATCAAGTCACTTGCTAAACCTAGGGTTGTCAGCCTCCAGTTGTCCTCCTGACATGGAGATCCCCCTGGAATTACAACTGAAATCCAGACAACAGAAAACTGTCAATTGGAGAAAATGGATGCTTTGGAGGATGGACTCTATGGCATTATACCTTGCTGAGGGATCTCCTTGCCTCAAAGGTGGATTCCGCATGGGCCAAAAACAGAGGTGTGAAAACGGTGTGAAAAGGGTGTAAATCTTTTTACACCGTTTTCAAACCTTTTTCACACAGCTGCTTTTGGCCCATGCGGAATTTGCCAAACATTGCCCTCCTTGGATTTCACAAAATCTTCAGTAATTTCCCAACCTGGAAATGAAAACCCTATACCTGGCCCCAGTAAATCCTCCAAAATAAGCCTGGAAAGGGCACTGGTCCTTTCCCTGCTTAACATTCAGAAATTTGAAGTCTGGAGTGCTGTGGTTGCCTATCAACAGCCACTGAGGAATTCCACTACTTAAAACTATAGGTGCTCTTTTCAGAATTTTTAGGTTTTTTGAAACTCCCAATGCATTTTTTAAAAAAACATTTCACATGTTTTCCTGCATCCTTGGAGTCCTGTTCAGGTTTGCAGAAAGATCTGTCCATTCACAGCACCAGTAATCAGATTTACACATCCAAAGGTTTGGCTGACTTCTCTATTAGAATATAATTTTACCATACTAAATTCTTATAACTGATAGCAAAAATTAATCATTTTTGTCTCTGTATTACTATAATAACCATCAGTCTAACTTTTGTGCTCCTGGTGTGTGTGTGTGTGTGTGTGTGTGTATTTCACTCCAGCAGCTCCAGACTCACTCCCATACAGTTGACAACCTTCTGCAGCTCCCCAAGGGTTCAGATAGTCCACCCCATGTCAGATGTCTCAGCCTGGCACTCCCACCTTCTTACACAACCTCAGCAGAGGCCAGACCATGGGGTACCCAGCAAGACTCAAGGGAGTCCCAACAGCTCATTAACATCTCACAGTGTTGTCATCAATATTCCTTTTTTTTCCAATTGTTTAAATGCAAATATATGGTTTGCCACATGAATCCAGAAAGGTGACTAACAGTCTCCAAATGAAATGTAGTTAAGCCAGTCCCTGTACATATGGAGAGAGTGGGGGACTGGCTTAGCTACACTTCATCTTAGAAGTGAAAGCCACCCATCTGGACTCATGTGGAATCCCTTATGCATATCTACAGTTATTGTTTTCTTATATAGCACTTTTCCTGTAAGAAGAAAGCACACACATTATTATTTATGTGAGAAACTGTTTGTGAACCTTTAAAACTTAGCAGCAGTGCTACAACTTTTCATAGTCTTTCCATAGTCTAACAAGTGAGATATTAAGACTTCAAGTGTGTTTTTTTCTTTCAGTTGTCTGCCGTTTTTCAGAAATCCATTGACCTTAAATTATGTTAACTTTTCACTGTCGGCAGATCCATTTGTCAATTTCCTAAGGGAAGCATTCTTAAAGAAAATATCCCAGGCCAGAGAACAAGTAGTGATGTATCAGTAACCCATCTCATTTAGTCAAATCACTCAAAGCCTCTCACTGAAACCCTGGCTACTAAAAGCAGTGTGGTTTGGAAAATGAAAGGGAACAACTGGGAAGACAATATGAAAGGCTAGTGTACTACTTATTTGAAGTGTAGTATTTGATTTTTATCATCAGAATGTAGGTGTCCTGCATCAAAAAGCTTCAAAGACTGAAGGGCAAACTAATTTCCCTTGCTCTCTCTTTCTAGCGGAAAAAAAAAGACCATCACAAAACTCAAATGCTATTGTAGGAATTTTAACATAATCCTCTTCAAGGGAAAAAAGCACATAAAAGCCCATCTATACTTCACTTGTCGTAATTTGTCTTACATGGATACCATCATTTAAAGAGGAAAGTATAGGGTTTTTTAAGTGGAGGATATTTAAATAAATAAATAAAATATAGGCAAGAGCTCAAAAATGTAATGTAATAATAAAATAATTTACTCAAGAGGTTTCAAGGGCAACCCAATCCAGAGCTCTGGTGGCTAGGGACAGTGCTGGTGTGGTGCCACCCCGCCACCTCCAGGGGGTTTTCCAGTAGCATGGGAAGACAGAAGACACTAACACACCGCCCACCCACCAGCAAGCCCTCTATATGACTTACTGGACTTACACAACCCAAGGGTGGTACAATTCCAAGACCCAGGCTGCAGTGCAACAAGCTATAAACCCAGGGTGGAAGCTGACTAACATCCGCTTCCACCCCGGGAATGTCCTGGGCCACCAACTCTCTACACCGGCATCTGTTCAGGACACCAACTCTATGGTGACCCAGACTTCCAGCTTTTGCCACTGTGGAGCAGAGGGGCAGCTGGCCGCCAATGTGTTTGCTCATTCCACTGGCATGGGTGCCCTTTGTCATATCTAAAGGGGTTCCGTTGCAGTTTGACATTAACAGTGTTGGAAAGCAGACAAACATGACTCTCAACGAATGCTTTGGTATCCTGAAGGAACAAAGAACTGCCCTCTCTCAGAACAAAGGCAGCCGTTTTGTGACTGTGGGCTAGAGGCCAAGAAAGATATGCCCAGACATGGATGCCTTCTCTTTCTAAGAAACTGAACTAACAGTGAACAGAAAAGACTGGGATATGTTGGACTTTGTGTCAAGGTGGGTGCCCCTTGTCCCAGCAAAGAGGACAAATACATCTGTGCAACACTGTGCTTCCTCCTCAAGAGGATTTGCCCTCTCCCCTGAACTGAGCCATTGGTTACTAAAAGTCGGCATAGCACTCTGGACTTAATATAGTACTCATGTACTTACAGCTTTTAATCCGTTAAACTTTATCGTCTAAATATACATATAAAGTGATCACTGCATATCTGTCTCTTACTGGGAAAACTGTGCGGTGCCAGTTGCTGGACCAGACTATGCCCCATTGAGCAGTACCGGCTGCTGGGCCAGGCCCAATTATATGGTGCAAGCCTCCAGGCCTGTTGCAAAGATTTGTGTGGGGGAACCTCACATTCCTTGTATCCCCCTCCCCACACTATTTCTACTTGCCTTCCTCCTGGTAACCTCCATGTTCTCAATGCTTCTTGCTAACCTTTACTCCCCTCCCCCAAACCTTTTATCTTCAGTCACACTGATAACTATGCAGTTTACACACCACAATGAAGAACAAGAACAGCTTACAACATTCTCCCTTGTTTCTTTTAATCCTCACAACACTGTGAAGTAAGGTAGTCTGATAATGTGTAACTGGCCCAAGATCACCCAGTAAGCTTCCATGGCAGAATGAGGATTTCAACCTAGATCTTCCAGTTGCTAGTCTGAAACTCAATTTGGATATGGACTATGACATGGGGGAAGGAGGGACTTCAAGTCTTCCTTCCCACACATTTATGTTCCCTGCAGTTACACAGCAGCTGAAGAGAATGTTATTTTAAAGATCAGAAGAACCCATTTTGCACTTGGAACTGTGGTGAGGTGGAGCTCCTGCATCCCTCTTCCTCCAATGATGTTTTGACAAGCTGAAATGAATTCAGTAGAGCATTAGTTAAATAACTTTGGAGCAGCACATGGAGTATTTCCAGCACATGCTACTCCAAAGCTATGCATATAACTTCTTGCCCATCCATTTCAACTACTCAAAATATAATTGGGAGTCAGGAGCTGCTCTTCCCTCATACCACAGTTGCTTGAGCAAACAGGCTCCTTCTGATCTTTAAAATGACACTTACCTACAGCTCTTGTTGGGTCAGGGAAACCCAGACACACTCACTGAAAAACATAGTCTAGTTTGGCCCATAGTGGAATGATCAAAGCAGGGGGCCCTGAGGCACTCTTAAATAAAGGTAGAAGGGCCAAATCATTGTCTCTGAAGACTCCTAAAACATTAGCTAAACATTACAGTTCCTGGAATTTTTGCACTGACCCAGAATAAGCAAACAATGGCTCCATTTTGTGTTTTTACAAGTTTTCAAACATCATGAGAAAGGTCTTTACTTTTCCCACCAGTTAAGCCTCTGCTTCTATATTGATTTTGTCGCTGGAAGACTCTTGTAAGAGGGTCTGAGCAGTTGATAGAATTGTTGTTTTGATTAGTATTTCTGTGGAGGTCTGAGGACAGAATTCGATGAATGGCACTTGTCTGGATGCTACCCCAAAAAGTTCATTTTATTTCACTTGGTCCCTTGGTAACACCTAACAAAACAGTAATAGGAAATAATTAAGTTTGCAAGGACCTGCTTCAAACAATGAAGTAGACAGGGGTGGAAAATCTTGCTGTTGTATGTTATGATGTATTTTTTAAAAAAAGAACAGAAGAAAGAAGGGAAGATAGGGAAAAGCTGTTTTTTGAGCAGCTACTTGGTCTTCACTCTGTGGTATTAAAAGATATATGAATAAAAATCAGAATATGTGTTATTCGAAAAAAAGAACTTCCGGTAAATTTCCACACGTTGATGGGAGAAATGTCAGATAAAGGAAATAATGGGGGTGGGGGGTGGGGTGGTTGTTTTTTCTTTACACATTGGGTTTGATTGACATCCCCTTTACAGCTCTATACCCAAGCATGTTAATCATTTAATTAAATTTTAATTAGCATTATACCTAATGGCCAGCAGGCTAAAAAATAAATTGCTTTGGTGTCTATCAGTTAACTGGGTTGAAAATATGTGGAAACCTTATGTCACTTAGGACTGTATCAAACCAATCTTTTATTACACAGCAAACAACCTATGTGGTCTGGAGTTTATGTAGAAAATTAGACTGGCAGAGGTTGCCCCAACTGTTCTAAGATGAATGCATGCATGCACCAGATCTCAAATATAAGAGTGTTGGGTTTTACTTATGCTAGGTAAACGGGTTTTCCAAAAAAAAAAGTTTGAATGAAAGGGCAGGGTTCCCTATCATTGTATATATGGGCACCATGGTACCCATCAGTACTTCCAATGGCAGCTGCCAAACCTTTCAGAAAGTGGGTAGCGATACTAAAGACAGGATTCGTTACTGGCTGCCCTAATTCAAATGAAAGATTTTCACAGTGGAGGATCAGAAATACAGGTAAGCACCTCAGCTTTCCTCTGTCAGTGTACTTCCATGCCCCTTTCAGGCTTTCCTTCCTTCCAGGTGTGAGGAGGGAGATATTCCATTTTGTTCCATAGCCATTTTGGGGTAGTGCTCTTCACCCCTCTCAGAATTCCAAAGGTATCCACAGGTTCAAAGAGTTTGGGGATTCCTGCACAAGTGAGAATAGAATCCCCAAATATAAACATGGCCAATTTGATGATTTTTTGTCCTTAATTTCTGATCCCTAATTCAAATTCTGATCCCTAGCTTTCAAACAATATGAATGTCGATTTTTACTTTTTTAAAATTTATTTTGCCATCAACTCATAGCTGACTTATAGCAATCCTGTAGGGTTTTCAAGGCAAGGGGTAGGTTTGTCATTGCCTGACCCCATATCACAACCCTAATTTTCCTTGGAGGTCTCCCATTCAAACACTAGCCAGGGTCAAGGCTGAGTGTGACTGGCCCAAGGTCATTCAACAAGCTTCCATAAAGCAAGTAGGAACTTGAATCCAGGATTCCCAAGTCCTAGTTCAACACCTTAATCACTACACGATACTGCCTCTCCAATGTCATTATACTTAATTGAAAATTTGTCAGATGAGACAACAGGAGACTGGCTATGTATTATAATATTTACCGCCTATATAAAAATGTGTGTGGAGAGGGCATTGAAACATGCAGTTCTTTATATACCACATTATCCCCCTAATGGGGCCTCCAGGTAGCTTATAACATTTTGTCTTTCCCCTTTCAAAAGTTCAAGACTGAACAAAATCTGTCACATGATATATCACCATTAGTTTTCTTTGACTTTTCTTCAGCATTTCTTTCTTTAGTATTATTTTTTGATAATGATGCTGAAATGTACTGATAAAAATAAACCAAGTTTTACACACACACACACACACACACACACACACACACACACACACACACACACACACACACACACACACAGAGAGAGAGAGAGAGAGAGAGAGAGAGAGAGAGAGAGAGAGAGAGAGAGAGAGTATTATCACAGAACTGGAAGGTATATTATTGTAAGAAATACACTTATTTTTATAATTGTACAGTATTTATGTTTTCTTCATCTTTTCTTAATAACAGAAGAACACATTTGTCTTTTTGTCTTTTTTTCATGAAGAAAGTTTGGAGATCAGTTTCTAAAAAGACTATAAAATAGATCTGCAAAATGTAACCAATGATAGAGAAGAATATTTCAATGAACAACCAAGTATGCAGGAAAATCTGACATCAAAAAAGAGGGGCAGAAAAAGCACCAGGGGATTAAAAGTCCCCAAAGTAACAGAAACAAGGATATAGGGGTGTTTTTTTTTGGGGGGGGGACACTTTGATCTTTTGAGACTGCTAGGAAACTGCATTCTTGAGATGTCCAAACCTTGGAAATGGTGCTTGTCCACCTCCTCAATCATGTCCTTTGAAAGTGGAAGACCTATTGAGGACTTGACAGGTCTACTGATGACCACTGAAGACTCTCTACCCACACAACTTGGCCCAGTCCAACCACTGTTTAATTGGGACCAGCTCAGTGCTGGCCACCACACAACTAGGCCCAGTTTGGAGATAGAAGAGACCATCACAGTAGCCATCACACAAGTTAGTCCAGTCTAGAAACAGCGGCCAGTGAACAACTTGGCCAGAGTTTTTCTGAGGAGAGGCTACCAGAAGGAGATGAAAGCTGAAGACAATGAGCAGATAAAAGGTAGGTTGGTTGGTAGGTGGAAAGAAGAGAAGGAAGCATGAAGCGAGCTGTCAGGGAAAGAGAAGATGAAATAGTGGGTCAGGGTATATAGGAGGAAATGAGATGCCCCTACATAGGATTCCCTGCCCTTGACTTGTGGTCCCCTGGAATAATTCCGTGTGGATTCTGGGGAGGAGCTTTGGCACGAATGCTGTGATATCACTTCCAACTGAGTAGGCAGAAGTGATTTCACAGCTTCAGTAACTATCTAGGACTTCCCTCAATCAGAAGGTTTCTAGAGTATCTTCCCTGTTTTTTCTCTCAGCTCTGTTCAGCAGAGTGGAAGCTGGTACATACTCTATAAGGTTAGGCTATCCCACAAATTCTTGAAGATCCCCCACTTGTATAGTTATGGTCAAAAAATTCTGAAGCAAAATAATATTCACTTAAAAGCTACTTGAAATATTTTCTAGAAGAGACAATGGACTCTGCCATTCAAACCCAACACATTACCCAACATAAACCCAGCATTAAATCCCAATTAGCAGCACCCTCTAACACCCACTCAGCACATGCTAACTGCAAGAGTTGCACTGAAGGTACTACTCTATCCAGAGGCATATTTGCCATGGGGTACCTCTTGTCCCTGGGCGCCCCCCCCCAATTTGGTCACGTGGGGGTCGCAAAATTTCAGGTTCATCTCTCTGTGTGTTGTATTTTTAGTGTTTTTTCAGTTTTTGTCCTGCAGGGGGTGCAGTTTTTAGGCTAACAGCATCAAAATTTCAGAGATTTTTCAGGAGACTCTCCTGATGATACCACCCAGGTTTGGTGAGGTTTGGTTCAGAAAGTCCAAAGGTATGGATTCCCAAAATGGGTGCCCTATCCCCCATCCAATGGGAGATAATAGATGGGGGCTACACCTTTGAGGGTCCATAACTTTGGACCCGTTGAACCAAACTTCACCAAATCTGGATGGTATCATCAGAAAAGTCTCCTAAAGATACCCTGAAAGTTTGGTGCTGCTAGCTTAAGAATTGCACCCTGACAGCAGGCACCCTTTAAATCTCCCAAAATTCTCCTTTTAAATCCACCCCCTCCAGCATGGACTTAAAGGGAGAATCTGAGGTCTGCAGTTTAAACATTGAAAGTGATGCTGTTTCAGGGTGGGGGAGAATCCATCCCAAAACAGCATCACTTTCAATGTTGTTTTAACTGGGGACACCAGTTCTGATTAACTGGGGACACCAGGTGGATTTAAAAGAAGAATCTGGGCTCCCTAATCATTGTTTGGTCTTGGTGGGGGAGGGTGGCGCCAAACTCAGGTTTTGTCCCCAGGCCCCAGTTTGGCTAGATACGCCTCTGACTCTATCAACACAATCCTTTCCAGGTCAACCATTTTAGATGCATGAAATTATTTCATAAAGTACAGAATATGTAAACAGATAAACGGACTTGGGTGCTGTGTGGTTTCCGGGCTGTATGGCCGTGTTCTAGCAGCATTCTCTCCTGACGTTTCGCCTGCATCTGTGGCTGGCATCTTCAGAGGAATAAACGGACTCTTCAGCAATACTTGGAAATTCCTCCATTCTGCCTTTACAGTGAATACGTTGGAGTGTGCTTTAGCATATAGTTTGGTTAAACAGATATTGTCATACTAATTTTTTTTTAAACTGTAGCCAACAGTTTTTTCAAAAACCCTTATAGTTTTGTTAATTTAATTGTTTTTTGATTATTCTGATTAAAATGGGAGAAATTGACCAAACTAAATGGAACAAATCTCACTTCTTTGTAGAACATGAATTAATCAGCAAATGTTACAAGCAAATTTGAACTGCCCTGTGCAAAAAAAATCTTTAGCTATGTATCTAAAAATAGTTTTTGCTACACAGCAGCATAGCACAAAAAACCTACTTTAATTTACCCCCCACTGCTACTTAAATAGCTGTGGCAAATTGTACAAAACATGATTTGTAGAAATATATTTTATCAACAGGTGCAATCGTTTCAGAATCTGACAGCTCAAAAGGCTTTTATTGACTAAAATTCTATTGCATTCTATTTGTTCTTTCTTCTTAAAATATGCTTTTTTCATTTACGGTACATGAAAAGATTACTAGCCATTAAAGGTAAGAAGCATTTTGTTTTTATGGAAATGACAAAAATGCATATACACATATAATTAATATTCACTTTATTCATTCCATTAAATGTACCCTCAGCACATGAATAATGTTAATTTCTAAGTCCAATACTGTAATAATTTTACGTCAGTACCTGAACTTAATTGAGCAACTGCTTCCTAGCTTTCTTAATTCCTTCAGAGACAATCTTTCACAAGCACTCAGTTACAAGGACATGCAGGTAATATACAATACACACAGCTGCACAGTCTCTCATTTAATAGCAAGAACCTGAGTTTGAGTAAGAACAAGATTCCTGTCATTGTGGGTGTTCTCTTCCATTTTCATAGTAATAAGAGAAAAAAATCTGGGTGCCTCTGCTGAGTTCGGGGAGGAGATAGGTCAGTACAGTGCACTCTATAATTGGAGAGGGCCATTGTGCTTGCTTACAGAGAATATCAATCTGAGCCCAGTGCTCCTTTCTTAAGGAACAGAGAGACAGTAGCCTACATGTTTGAGCCAGTGCAGTGTAGTGTTTAGAGGGCTGGACTAGGATCTTGACCCAGGTCTGAATACCCACTGAGCCATGGAAGTTTGCTGAGTAAACTGATGCCAGGCACAAATTCTCTGCCTGACCTGCCTCAGAGAAGATTTGGGGGGGGGCGGCGGCGGGGGAGGCAGGGGACAATAAAGTGGAGGACAGGAGAATGATAAAAAAAACCTGCTTTTTGTCCTCACTGTAGAGAAAAGTGGGGCATAAATGAAGTAAATGAATAAAATGCCTACTCTTCTGTGCAATAACTGACTGTCCAACTATTTGAATACTGATGAAGATATGGGAAGTCTGTCCTATGCTGAGGAAGAGGGCTTTGATTTGACAATACCTAATAAACAGTGTGGTGTTGTGGTTAAGAGCAGTCTCCCAGCCCCACCCACCTCACAGGGTGTTTGTTGTGAGGGGTGAAGGGCAAGGAGGTTGTAAGCCCCTCAGGAGAGAAAGGGGGGATAGAAATCCAAACTCCTCCTTCTCCTCCTCCTCCTCCTCTTCTTCTTCTTTTGGGGTGGTCAAATGGAATCCCTCTTTCCCTTTTCAATTCACATTATTATATGGTGCTGTCTTGGTTTTTAGTATAAGGTAACCCTTTCCATTCCACAACGGAACTGTCCAGAGTGCGAATCCCGCTGTCCATGAGGCTGGTTGACACGCACAGTCCTGGCTTGGGTAAGGCAGAACTGGGGCAAGCAGGCTATCCCAGTCAGGCAGCAGAGGTGCAGAATTGGTGGTGAGGCAGCTCAGGATCAGAGGCCAGCTCCCCTGGGTTCTTAAAGGGCCAATGTGCAAAAGAAGTTGGAGCCAGTAGTGTTGGCTCTTGCCCCACCCCATGAGATTTTCTTAGAAGAAAAAGGCAAACTCCAGCTCGCTTTTAGTAAAAGAGAACTGTGGCGAATATGGGTGAGGAAGTGGGTAAGTGGTGGTTGGATGTGAGGGAGGGCAGAGTGAGGTGTGTGAGGATGAGCTGGATGTGTATGAGAGTATGTGTGTTGTGTGGTAGTAGTGGGTGAGGCACAGAGAGTGAAAGTTACCTGCATGTGTGTGTGTGGGGGGGAACCCCACCTGACGTATCACACGGCAAAGTGTGTATGTGTTTCACTTCCACTCGTATTACCTAACAGTATTACCTATTTACTGTTTTCACTGCTCGTCTGTGGCCATCTGAGGGAACATTCTAAGGACATACCAAGCTTCACAAACGTTCTAAGAGTGACAGTTAAACAGAGCCAGCTTCATGGCCTGGTGTGCCAGGAAAAAGACATTTTACCTGGCTCAGGTATGGACTTTTGGTGATTTGAAGGTCCAATTACCTGACCGCAACAGGGAGGAACGTCATATGAAAATTGGGGGCCAATCTGTCTAGCTGTTTCGGCATTGGGGCATTACCAACAAACGAATGGTTACCTTTTTATATATATAGATTGCTTTGGCATGAGCTGCCACCACTACATAAATGTCTTCCTTCATCAGTTGGCATCCTAAACGGTTCACAGTTTTCTCCTGCACTGTTTTCTCATCACAATAACCCTGTGAGGTGGTTTAGACAGAGTATGTAATTGGCTCAAAGTCACCCATTGAGCTCCCACTGCAGGAAGGGCAACCCTACCAACGCATTAGCCTGCTTGACCACGCAATCATGTGCCACGCAGATCCAGGCTGAGCCTGGGCATGCCGTCGGGTTTAGACGGGCAATCCCTCGGGAGAGGGGGGTGGGGAAAGGTGGGCCTGCGTAGGTGTCCTAGGCTCACCCCTCCCCTGAGCGCAGCAGGGGAGGGGCTGGGAGATGCCTAAGAAGCTTCCAGATGCAACTCGGCGGCAATGCGGAGGGGAGGGGATTTAACCAGGGAGGGGTCTGGTTGCAGAACATTCAGACCGCCACTGCTGTTGACTCCAGCTTGGAAAGGACGGCGGGGGGGGGTGTGGCTCTTCTGCAAAGAAGAGGTGAGGCCGGTGTGCAGGGAGGGGTCGCTTTGCCAGTGGCTCCTTTGCATAGACCGTCTGGGAGAGCGGGACATCCTCCAGGTGGCTGTGGCATTAGAGGGGGGTGGGATGGAGGAGGAAGGGGAGAGCCGTACCAGCCTTTTCCCGCGGCTTGGCTGGGAACACTCCTCCCTGGTCTCCTGGGGTCCAGCAGCAGGGGGTTTCTCGGCATGAATGCGTACGCCGCAGCAAAGGCAGGCAAGCCATGCCCCCCAGAACGATGGGCCCTCATTGGCCCAGCGGAGGTCTGGGGAAATGGGCAGTTTACGGGGCTCAGGTGTGACCTGGGACCCCGGAAAAAGGCGCATTACCTGCTCGCCACGGGAAGAAACGTCGGGTGAAAATTTGGGGGAGATCCGTCCAGCCGTTTCTGAGTTAGACCGTCACCAACAAACGGCCACAATAATATAGCAATTAGAAATCCAAAATATACTCCAAATGGCCTCCCCCTTTCTTTTAATACTTTCTTGCCCATAGTTTGGCAAAACTGCTTTAGCATATCACCAAATAAAGTAAGCAAGCAAGTTCAACTCCTCAAAGGTGGCAGAAATGAAGTTTGGGTACAGAAATAACAAGATTAGTCGGAGGTAACGAACTGCAAAAGGAGGTAACACTTGCAACATAATATTTGTAGTAAGCAGTCTTGTTAGCAAAATTTCCAGAGATATTGAAGTCTGTCCAAAGGCATTTCCACTTTTAAGCAAATGTAACTATCCTTTTGATTTTTCTGCTCACCTTAAGGGTGAGGTGCAGCATTATCAGACTTTACACCTGGTAACCTGGGCTTTGCGTTCACAGCTTCTGCATCAGCTTTAGCAAGAAAACTGTTGGAATCAATATCACGTGGCAACCTCTCCTACAGGCATTTATAAACACTTCAATTGCTTAAACCTTTGGAAATAAACTAGTCAATGCAACCGTAAATCCTAGATTTTTGGGAGACGGAGAAGGAGACAAAGGTCCGTTCCACCCAGCCTAAATAAGATGTCCTGGGGACGCTAAAAAAGGAACCCTGTGAAGGGAACACAGCATTCTTCCCAAGACATCCTCAGGACATCTTATTTTAGCTCAAGGTGTCTTTTCTGGAGAACACTCCAAAGTGAAGTTTGTGCACACTCACCTTCTCCAAACATTTCATGGCCACCATGCGGGGTGGGGTTTTTTTTGGGGGGGGGGGAGTGGGGTATTCATAGAAACAAAGCTTCATTGATTCTTTTCTTTGACTCTGTTTCTTAGATTAAACTAAACAACAACTACAACAAAAGCCTACAGAAATGACAGAAACAAAGGCGAGGGGGAAAGGAGTGAAGTCAGGAATGAACAAAAATGGTGCTAAGGGGAAAACTGGTCAATGGGACAGAGGCATGAAAAACTGTAGCGAGAAAGATAAAACTGTAAATATAATTGGCTTGGAAGCACTGTAAAAGGGTTTAAAAAACTGAGAAAAAACAATGCAGCATTACATAAAGGAAACATTTCATTTCCTGCCTGAAAATGTGTGTGAAGGAAAGGCCAGTATATTAATATGATTTAAAAGTGTAAATCCGTGATAATCAGGATGTATACAACCTGGAAATGTATTTATTAAGTCAGGATGCCAGAATTGTAAATTTTTTAGTCTATGAGCAGAAGTGCTGTGGGGCAAAATGATTTTAAGTGCGTTTGTGGAATCTTGCTCAGTAATAGGCTGCTTCCATGAAGCTGGGAGAACACTCCTGCACAAAGAAAAATTTAAAAAAAATTGTAACAGATCCTATCTGACAAAAGGGGGGTTGTAAAATTATCCCATTAAACCATCTATTCCTGGGATTTTGTTTGTTTTAATATATTTAATAATTTTATCTATATTTTTATTATTTAACATTTCGTCATGCTCTTTTTACAAGGATTTTTGAAAATGTTTCTTGAAGTAGCATTCAGTTGCTGTACTGCTGATGGGTTCTGATGAAAATAATTATTTATAGAATTTTTCAAGGTACTAGGTAATGTTCACAGGGTCATAAATTTTATTTTCTTCATCATCGAGGAGATATTGGGCAGACCTATCTGCTATTTGTTTGGAGACTCTCCAAGAGGTTTCTCAAAGATGAATGATTATTTTGCCAATACTTCTGCCTAACAAATAGAAGTTTTTTTTAAAAAAAACCTGTTTCTAGTAAACTTAGCTTGTTCCTTTCTAGCATAAGTATTTTATAAATTCTTTTAGAGTCTCTAATGTTTAAAGTTTGGACTGTAATGCAGTACTTGTTTGTATGAGATTTTTTCTTATTTCTTGTTGATCTCTTTTCCTTTTAAAATAGCCTGTTCCTATTACAGATTCAAAGGCTTCCCAACCCACATCCTTGTTCACTGACTTATTACATTTAAAATAGACATATTTCTCCATTGCTGCTTGAAAATTCTGTGCGGAAATATCATCTTTCAGTAAAAAAAAAATTATTGCATCTCCACCTTACAAACTGGTTCTGTTCTGTGATGTTTTTAATTTTTATAATGATAATGATTATCTGATGGGACCTAATAAGGAAAGTAGTGGGGAAGCGCAAGTGGGAAATCAAAATCATGTCAATTTCACCACAGTAGTTATTGGATACCTATGACTTAAGAACAGTATACTCCTATCTGGGATGGTTGTCCTCTTCCACCAAGTATGCAGTTTTGGAAGGGACACACATGGACTGGTGAGGGGACACCTGCCTAGCCAGCCAGATCAGATAAATCTGCCCTGGTAGTGGACTGGTGAGGGGACACCTGCCTAGCCAGCCAGATCAGATAAATCTGCCCTGGTAATCAATGGGGTAACAGATGTCACAGTCAGATCGCCCTCCCAAATGGAGATAAGATAGGAATGCTGCCTTCCATCTGCTGAACATCATTTTAAGTTATTTTAAGTCATTCCTATCTGATTTTATGGATATTTTAAGTTGTTCACTTTGTTAGTTTCCATAAAATCAGATAGACTTAAGTTCCTATTAATTAGGTTTGGAAAGTTTTATTTTATTTCACTCTATTTGAGATATCTTATCTGAGCCTCCCTTTTATGCCCTTTTACACTGAGACTTTGTTTTCATAGTTTTGTAAGCTAGCTTGGAAGCTAGTTTTATCCAAAGTTCTCATTAAATTGGGTTTGGAAGGATTTGTTTTATTTTGATATCTTATCCGAACCTTCCTTTTATGCCTTTTATAAAGTGACTTTGTGGATTTTATTATGGAATACTTTGACCTTGTATATTCCAAATAAAAAATAACTAGACAAAAGAGAAGATAGCCAAGCAACACAATGCAACAAAGAAGTTTTAAACATATGATTAACAGCCAAACTGATTAAGCACCTGTGCTGCCTATACTGCTGTGGAACCAAACAATAGTGTCACTTCATTTGCATAACATAAGACCAATTAAAACAACCCCAGTTGCATGGCTAGACTCTCCTTCTTAGTTTTAACCCCAAATTGCACTGCACTGAGTAAACTATTTGTTTGAGCACTTCAAGGACAATATCTGAATACCCTTAACATTTCTGATTGTTAATTTCAAATGTGTGATTGTTCCAGAACTTAGTAACACTAGAATCAAAACATCTGAGCTGAAGAAATATAGCTTGCAAAACTTATTTTTGATGCAGAATCCAACATACACAGTTTGCTCAGATAATGTCTATTCAAAGGCATACAAAGAAATAAGGATTACATTATGTGAGGGTGTTTTTTTAAAAATGAAAACAGATGCCACAATTCCCTAGGAAAGTATCCAAATTTCAAAATTTGGAATACACTAAATTTCTAGGCACTGAAGAATTTGCCTCCACTAATAAAAATAACAACCCTATTATGTATCTTTTTGGATCAGCATCAAAAATAATTGTATAAACATTTAATTACATAAGTGCAAATATTACTGAAAAAATACAAAAGCTGGATGTTTGAATCTGTAAGCATTTATCTGCATAATTTAGGAACCCAACATCAGATAATGTAACATGAATTCCACATTTGGTATCAAGATTAAGCAGCAGTCAATTTTCAGAAAGTTCCTATCTTGGAAGATACACAGGTTCAAAAGTTGTTTGTTTTCAACTGTAAGAACTCCATCTCAGTGTATAAGTGATTCTCAGGTAAAGCATTATGGTACAATACTAAAATTTATTGTGCTTGTCCAAGCGTTTTGTTAGAAATGTGCCAAACTTGGAAAGGGCCTTATGTATCAATTTGCATCTGAAATTTACCTTGATAAATGGCTTTGAATCCCGGGGAGCCAATGCTGTCATCAGACTGCAAATGGAGCCACATCTGGTTGCTCATGCTCACAATAAGGTCAGGAACACTAGAGCCAGTCAGCCTGTAGATAGGAGAAGTGGACAGCAGAATAATTTATAAATGATATCTCATCGTGCCTAGGTTGCAGTCTTGCAACTTCTACACCCGAAGTTACACCATGTTGTTCTTGTTTTCCCTTCAATGAGAAACATTTAAATGAAATGCCAAACATTCCAAACTTGAACAAAACCCTCAAGGAAGATTTAAACCTGGAATAACAGCCACAGAAACTCACTTCCATCACTGACATTTACATCAGAGGCATGAGCTGAAGAGAATATTACTTTTGACAAGATCAGAAGTACATATGCAAATGAGATTAAATAGGATAGTCAGCAAGGATGTGGGTAGAGGGAGAAGCAACTGGATTCAGTTCATGCTGTCTTCTTGAGTAAGAAATGGCAGAAAAATAACTCCTCCTCTAACACAGCTTTTTAAATGCTATGAATAATCCCAACAATGGAATGAATGACAATTTACTATCTAGTAACATTTTTGTATCAAGAAGGAACTCAATTGATCAGGATGACCTCTTTTAAAGAGATTATAATTGCTGTTTCAATGTCTGAGAAAAAAATAGGTAATTTTATTGCAAAAATAGGTAATTTTATTTTATTATACATCCATTGCATGTATACCGTTTATATTGAAACGTTTTAAATATTGCCACAAAAAAAAGGCAGGTTATAAAGTATCACTCCCTTTGCTCTGCAAAAAAAAAGATAAAGATAATCCATGTACACCTTAAATGTCATTACACATGACACAGAAACACTTCACAGTTGAAGGGTTAGGGCTAGGGAAATCAGCAGCTGTTCTGTGGAATGAAAGGTGCAAACATCCCTACTATTTTTATACCGGGAAATTTGTTGATGGACAGGTTATAAATGTACAGAAATAAATATCTCTGTCCTGAAACTCATTGAATGGTAAAAAATACAATAGAAATGCTAAATAATAATTATAGTTGACACTTGCATGATCAGTTCAGGTGACATAAAAATGCTTTAGTGTGAACTAACCACTGACATGGAGGAACCAGTGGGTACAAATGGGCAGACAGTATCTGAGGGGGACCGGCTTTCAGAAGGCCGGCAAGTAGGCACCTCATCTCTGAGGCTGGTAGTGTAAACCAAAATCAAACATTGATTTATTCTAACCTTCCCTCTCCTTGTTTGCTTGCTGTTATCTGAGAAGAGAGCCTGAGCAAATGGCCTAAACACAGGATCAAGTATTTTTAGTTAATTCTGTTCTTCACAGAGGCCCCTTCCACACATGCAGAATAATACCCTTTCAATTCACTTTCAATGCACTTTAAAGCTGTGCAAAATTGCAAAATGCACTTGCAAACAATTGTGAAGTGGATTGAAAGGGCATTATTCTGCATGTGCAGAAGGAGCGAAAGGATACTTACACCAGTCACGAGCCAATTCTTATCAGAGTTCATTGAGGAAATTGGTTGAAAGTCATATCCAGATTTTAGGAATGTCTCTCCATGATTTAAAAGATCTTGGACAACCAGCAGCACTTTCTCAGCTGCTTGCAAAAATTGGATTTTAGAAGCTCAATGAAAAGAGCCCACAGTGCATATTTACCTTTATACCTAGGATTAATGCTACCACAATCTCTTTCAAAATACTTTGGCTCCTTCCGCACATGCAAAATAATGCGCTTTCAAACCACTTTCACAACAATTTTGCCATTCCCCACAGCTTCAAAGAGCACTGAAAGCAGTTTGAAAGTGCATTATTCTGCATGTGCAGAATGAGCCTTTGACTTCCTGATAGTCCCCCATTATATGTTGGCTAGGTTAAATGTAATTTCATCAGAAAGGCAATTGGGTCATTTAAATATTATATTCTGAGTGTATATGACAATGTGGTCCTTGTCAAATAGACACCGGTTTTATGCCTAATAAAGGTTTTGGAATAGAATGGAATGGAATGTTCAGGCACAGATACAAAGAAGCAGGGGTAATTGGATCAGCTTTGTCAATTTCATATTGAACTGGTGACTTAATATTAAGGCAAAAATACACAATATCTGCATTTAGGACTGAGTGAAATTTATAAGGAACAGCCACAGCAACGATTGTGCATTACTGCAGCAGTAATTTGGCCAAAACTGGGGGGAGGGGGAGAGAGGGGTTGGGAGGCTATGTGTTTCGGTTCATTCAGGAACAGTACCTGTTGAAGTAGGGTTTTTTGGATTTTATGTTGTATGGGTAATTTTTAATTGTAGAAAGGGAGACTGAGACTTTTTTTGAAGTGCCATTTCACTGTAACTGCATTGTGATGCTAGAGCACCTGCACAAAGGGGGCAAGACTGTTCTGTATCATGGATGACATTCCACCACCATTAAGAATAATATGCTTTCAGCAACAGCATGTAGAATATATACAACTGAAGAGACAAGGGGAAAAACTAAGAGGAAAATGGAGGTATGCAGAATCATTTAACAGAAAACATTTCCCAGACACAAAATTTGACTACTATGTATGCAGAAAAGGTTCTAATCTTAATGTGACACTGTTCATAACCAAACTGGCTCTATAAGCAGTATCATTCAATTTAAGAGATGTTTTCCATCAACTTGTCCCCAGGAGGAGATGGAAAACAATTGGTAGATCACAACAATTGAAGTGTTTGATTTGCATAATTAGGAAACTATTTGCATAACACTTAGAGAACTTGAACGTAGCAACCCTACCTTTGATCCAATCAGGCTGTCTGATTTTAAACACATTATGCACATTAATTAAACTGTTTATTTATTTTATTTTTGCCTTACTACATGTACATACCATATGCATATGGATAGTGCCTTGACTTGAATCTTAAAGGGAAACTGTACACCTCAGCAAAACTAGGTGAGTTTGGTTCCAGAGCAGGATCAGTGCTTAAATTATAGACATCTACCGTATATACTGGCGTATAAGACGACTGGGTGTATAAGACGACCCCCCCCCCCCCACTTTCCCAGTTAAAATATAGAGTTTGGGTTATACTCGCCATATAAGACTACGTACCCGGCGTATAAGACGACCCCAGACTTTACAGATGATTTCCCAGGGTTCAAAAGTAGTCTTATGCGCCAGTATATACGGTATATAAATCAAACATATATCTGCTTGGAAAAAAATGGGCTTCTACGACAAAAACAAAGAAGCATCTTACCTAATAAAATTAATTTTCAAATTATACCAAATGGTAACTGTCAACTTCTTATTGTCTAAATTTACATTTCCCAGTTTATTATATCCATATGAAATGCTTCTGCTTTCCTATATATTTTAAATCAAAATTATTACTCATCCATAACCTAGAAATTATTTAACCAGAATGTCTGACAAATTATTTTCAACATATCAGATAACAATAACAACCACCTTTATTTGGCATTTAAAAATAGGTTCTAGAGTATTGCCAGACATTTTTGAAATACAAATCAAGAGTACATTCAAAGCGCAGACAGGAAGACTATATAGCAGTGTACATTACTTAGAAAGTTCTGTCACTTGTAAAAGAAATTTTGCTACTTTTTCCAAGAGCATGACATCTGTGTTGTTTAACAGAAGCTCCACAACAGAGCAGTCAGAGTCACTTTCAGATTTGTCTAGGGCCAGCCTGGGAGAGAAATTCCTAATGCCCACATATCTCGGACAGTCAAGAATAATGTGAGCAAGAGTCTCCACTTGACATATCAGATATAAAACAGTAAAAAGGAAGCAAGAGAGGAAACACAAAAATTAATAGTAAGTCATGTACTTACACATACAGCACTGTTCTGGTATCTCCTACTTTCCCTGCATCTCCTATAGTAAGTGTGTCATACCCTCTTTCCAGCTCAAATTCTTCAAAGGCAAGCTTTATGACCTAATGTGATTAGAAAAGTATACACTTATTACTGGATGTGTTTTGCAGTATAGTATATATCTGGTCACTAAGAATTAAAATATTTAATTTGGCAAATGAAGGTGCTGACATCCCACCCACCATGGTAAAGAGAAGTAAAAGTACATACAGAGAAAAGCATTCACCATGAAACAAAAAAGTTTTGTTGAAGATTAATGCTTTCAAATTGTCCAAGAACTCAAACATATCATCTCAAACAAAATAATTACATGCAAAGAGTAAGAATATTTACCGGTACTATTACATCAGAAGCAAAATATAAAAGACACTTTGCATTCAGAAGATTATTTTTAATTTTGATAAATCAGAAAGAACAAAAGAAAACTATGCTGTTTCGGATCCAGGGATCAGCTACTGTGAAACGAGACTCCTTCATTTCCGATGGGGATGCCAGAACCTGGCACCCTGTAAGCTTTGGAGGTGAGGCAGGGGGCCAATGTGACATAAGTTCATCTTGCAGTGGCATTTTTGCCCCCCGTCCTCCCATTCTCCTGCTGACCTCAAAGCAAGGATGAGAGGGCTCGGCAATGGGAGAATGCCCACCAGAAGATTGAAAATGACACTTTGCTCTCATACAAAGATTGTCTGCATTATGATTTTGTTAATCTCCCCTACAGTGGCAACCCCCCCCCCC